>NC_138864.1:0-1343000 GCF_965194805.1 Balaenoptera borealis
AGTGCGACTTCCACGGCACGTTGGAACTTGCTAGAACGGTGCTCGTGAGCCTGTATGAGTGCTGGCTTACTCAAGATGTCCCAATAAGAGTGCACTGTGTTGCCCTACACTCGGCATACACACTGTGAGTCGGAAAGCTACGGGCCTGGATATTGCTTAGAAGGGCCAGGGGAGCCTGAGGGTTCTTGCTGTTCTTGCAGGGAATAGGGTTTCCAGGCCAGGCACCTAGGAGTCCTGAAAAGCGTACTGGCGTTAAAATGCTGCAGAGCAGCGACTACGGCCTCATGGAAACTGCTACACGCCTCCGCTTCTGCATAGCATTTCAGGGCCTTACCTCGAGGCAAGTTCTCACGTTGCTTGCACTGTGAGCGACACAGCATGTTAGGATGCTGTATTTCTCCTTGAATAGAGTGACTTCAGGAAAGATGTCCTCGATAAATTCTAAGAAGAGTGTTTTCTCAGGGAAGCTCAGACGAGGGCAACGTCGAAAACTTGCAGGACATGTTGGACTGCCTAGAAATATGGTTCTGATGCTGTTCGACTGCTCTGGAAATATAGCTCTACTGAAGTAACGTACAGTGTGTTGCCAGAGACTCGGCAGACACAGAGGGTCTCCGAAGGACGTATGGGAATCAATGCTGCTCAGCAGGCCCACAGGGGTGTGGAGGGCGTCAGTGATCTTGGAACAAAAATGATGCTCACCCGAAGGGCCTAGGAGTCCTGAAAAGGGTGCTTCCTTTAACATAAAGCGGAACCTCCACTAAGAGCTCATAGAAAGAGCTACATGCCTCCCTTTCTGCAGGGCTACTCAGGGCCTTACCTCGAGGCAAGGACTCACGTTGAGATTCCCTTTAGCTCTAGAGCATGGCAAGGTGAGCCCCACCCCGGCCAAAGAAGCTCCGTGTGTAGCCAGAGAAAACTCATTTTCTTCCCATACCCATGCCTACAGTGGCCAGAGGGATGTCAACAGCAGAGAATTTCAGGGAGCTTCACGGCAGCAAGAATGGAGCTTTCCAAATGGAAAGCAAGGCTAGTACCAACATGCCCCCATTTCCATGGGCACAGGCAGCATACATCTCTGTGGTTTTTAACAAGTCAAATGAGACACAGAGTACACACTGTTTTCTTCCCTGAATCAACTTCTCGAGGCAGGGTGTTCTGCATCTAGTGAACGGCCTCACCAAGGAAAGCCCAAGCTAGGCCTCTGGGCCCGTGCCTCTTCAAAAGTCTGAAGTGCTTCAGGAAAAACTGTTCTTTAGTTGCAATAGGAAGGCAAGCCGTCTTTTTCCTGGAGGCAGGGTGACTTCAGGTAGGAGGTCCTGGATGGAAGGAGAAGCCTAGTGTTTTTCTCTGTGCAGCTCAGAGCAGGGAATGAGTGCGACTTCCACGGCATGAAGGAACTTGCTAGAACGGTGCTCGTGAACCTGTATGAGTGCTGGCTTACTCAAGATTTCCCAATAAGAGTGCACTGTGTTGCCCTACACTCGGCATACACACTGTGAGTCGGAAAGCTACGGGCCTGGATATTGCTTAGAAGGGCCAGGGGAGCCTGAGGGTACTTGCTGTTCTTGCAGGGAATAGGGTTTCCAGGCGAGGCACCTAGGAGTCCTGAAAAGCGTACTGGCGTTAAAATGCTGCAGAGCAGCGACTACGGCCTCATGGAATCTGCTACACACCTCCGCTTCTGCATAGCATTTCAGGGCCTTACCTCGAGGCAAGTTCTCCTGTTGCTTGCACTGTGAGCGACACAGCATGTTAGGATGCTGTATTTCTCCTTGAATAGAGTGACTTCAGGAAAGAGGTCCTCGATAAATTCTAAGAGGAATGTTTTCTCAGTGCAGCTCAGACGAGGGCAATGTCGAAAACTTGCAGGACATGTTGGACTGCCTAGAAATGTGGTTCTGATGCTGTTCGACTGCTCTGGAAATATAGCTCTACTGAAGTAACGTACAGTGTGTTGCCAGAGACTCGGCAGACACAGAGGGCCTCCGAGGGACGTATGGGAATCAATGCTGCTCAGCAGGCCCACAGGGGTGTGGAGGGCGTCAGTGATCTTGGAACAAAAATGATGCAAACCCGAAGGGCCTAGGAGTCCCGAAAAGGGTGCTTCCTTTAACATAAAGCGGAACCTCCACTAAGAGCTCATGGAAAGAGCTGCATGCCTCCCTTTCTGCAGGGCTACTCAGGGCCTTACCTCGAGGCAAGGACTCACGTTGAGATTCCCTTTAGCTCTAGAGCATGGCAAGGTGAGCCCCAACCGGGCCAATGAAGCTCCGTGTGTAGCCAGAGAAATCTCATTTTCTTCCCACACCCATGCCTACAGTGGCCAGAGAGCTGTTAACAGCAGAGAATTTCAGGGAGCTTCACGGCAGCAAGAATGGAGCTTTCCAAATGGAAAGCAAGGCTAGTACCATCATGCCCCCATTACCATTGGCACAGGCAGCATACATCTCTGTGGTTTCTAACAAGTCAAAAGAGACACAGGGTACACACTGGTTGCTTCCCTGAATCAACTTCTCGAGGCAGGGTGTTCTGCATCTTGTGAACGGCCTCACCAAGGAACGCCCTAGCTAGGCCCATGGGCCCGTGCCTCTTCAAAAGCCTGCAGTGCTACAGGAAAAACTCTGCTTTAGTTGCAATATGAATGCAAGCAGTGTTTCTCCTGATGGCAGTGTAACTTCAGGTAAGAGGTCTTAGATGGAAGAAGAAGCCTAGTGTTTTCCTCTGTGCAGCTCAGTCTAAAGAATGAGTTCGACTTCCACGGCATGTTGGAACTTGCTAGAACGGTGCTCGTGAACTTGTGCGAGTGCTGCGAATCAAGATATGACAAGATAGAGTACAGTGTGTTGCCCATGACTCAGCAGACACAGAGGAACTCCGAGGGACCAATGGGCCTCATTGTTGCTCAGCAGGCCTACAGGGGTGTGGAGGTACTCAGGGATCTTGGAACAAAAATGATGCTCACCCGAGAGGCCTAGGAGTCCTGAAAAGGGTACTTCCTTTACAGTAAAGCAGAACAGCGACTAAGAAATATTGGAAAGAGCTGAATGCCTCCCTTTCTGCAGGGCTACTCAGGGCCTTACCTCGAGGCAAGGACTCACGTTGAGATTCCCTTTAGCTCTAGAGCATGGCAAGGTGAGCCCCACCCCGGCCAAAGAAGCTCCGTGTGTAGCCAGAGAAAACTCATTTTCTTCCCACACCAATGTAGAGTGACCAGAGGCCTGTCAACAGCAGAGAATTTCAGGGAGCTTCACGGCAGCAAGAATGGAGCTTTCCAAATGGAAAGCAAGGCTAGTACCATAATGCCCCCATTACCATTGGCACAGGCAGCATACATCTCTGTGGATTCTAACAAGTCAAAAGAGACACAGAGTACACACTGGTTGCTTCCCTGAATCAACTTCTCGAGGCAGGGTGTTCTGCATCTTGTGAACGGCCTCACCAAGGACCGCCCTAGCTAGGCCTCTGGACCCGTGCCTCTTCAAAAGCCTGCAGTGCTACAAAAAAACTCTGCTTTAGTTGCAATAAGTACGCAAGCAGTGTTTCTCCTAATGGCAGTGTGACTTCAGGTAGGAGGTCTTAGATAGAAGGAGAAGCCTAGTGTTTTTCTCTGTGCAGCTCAGTTTACGGAATGAGTGCGACTTCCACGGAATGTTGGAACTTGCTAGAACGGTTCTCGTGAACTTGTGCGAGTGCTGTGAATCAAGATATGACAAGAAAGAGTGCAGTGTGTTGCCCATGACTCAGCAGACACAGAGGAACTCCCAGGGACCAATGGGCCTCGTTGTTGCTCAGCAGGCCTACAGGGGTGTGGAGGTACTCAGGGAGCTTGGAACAAAAATGATGCTCACCCGAGAGGCCTAGGAGTCCGGAAAAGGGTACTTCCTTTAAAGTAAAGGAGAACAGCGACTAAGAACTAATGGAAAGAGCTGAATACCTCCCTTTCTGCAGGGCTACTCAGGGCCTTACCTCGAGGCAAGGACTCACGTTGAGATTCCCTTTAGCTCTAGAGCATGGCAAGGTGAGCCCCACCCCGGCCAAAGAAGCTCCGTGTGTAGCCAGAGAAAACTCATTTTCTTCCCACACCAATGTAGAGGGACCAGAGGCCTGTCAACAGCAGAGAATTTCAGGGAGCTTCACGGCAGCAAGAATGGAGCTTTCCAAATGGAAAGCAAGGCTAGTACCATCATGCCCCCATTTCCATGGGCACAGGCAGCATACATCTCTGTGGTTTTTAACAAGTCAAATGAGACACAGAGTACACACTGTTTTCTTCCCTGAATCAACTTCTCGAGGCAGGGTGTTCTGCATCTAGTGAACGGCCTCACCAAGGAAAGCCCAAGCTAGGCCTCTGGGCCCGTGCCTCTTCAAAAGTCTGCAGTGCTTCAGGAAAAACTGCTTTAGTTGCAATAGGAACGCAAGCCGTCTTTTTCCTGGAGGCAGGGTGACTTCAGGTAGGAGGTCCTGGATGGAAGGAGAAGCCTAGTGTTTTTCTCTGTGCAGCTCAGACCAGGGAATGAGTGCGACTTCCACGGCATGTAGGAACTTGCTAGAACGGTGCTCGTGAACCTGTATGAGTGCTGGCTAACTCAAGATGTCCCAATAAGGGTGCACTGTGTTGCCCTACACTCGGCATACACACTGTGAGTCGGAAAGCTACGGGCCTGGATATTGCTTAGAAGGGCCAGGGGAGCCTGAGGGTTCTTGCTGTTCTTGCAGGGAATAGGGTTTCCAGGCCAGGCACCTAGGAGTCCTGAAAAGCGTACTGGCGTTAAAATGCTGCAGAGCAGCGACTACGGCCTCATGGAAACTGCTACACGCCTCCGCTTCTGCATAGCATTTCAGGGCCTTACCTCGAGGCAAGTTCTCACGTTGCTTGCACTGTGAGCGACACAGCATGTTAGGATGCTGTATTTCTCCTTGAATAGAGTGACTTCAGGAAAGATGTCCTCGATAAATTCTAAGAAGAGTGTTTTCTCAGGGAAGCTCAGACGAGGGCAACGTCGAAAACTTGCAGGACATGTTGGACTGCCTAGAAATATGGTTCTGATGCTGTTCGACTGCTCTGGAAATATAGCTCTACTGAAGTAACGTACAGTGTGTTGCCAGAGACTCGGCAGACACAGAGGGTCTCCGAAGGACGTATGGGAATCAATGCTGCTCAGCAGGCCCACAGGGGTGTGGAGGGCGTCAGTGATCTTGGAACAAAAATGATGCTCACCCGAAGGGCCTAGGAGTCCTGAAAAGGGTGCTTCCTTTAACATAAAGCGGAACCTCCACTAAGAGCTCATAGAAAGAGCTACATGCCTCCCTTTCTGCAGGGCTACTCAGGGCCTTACCTCGAGGCAAGGACTCACGTTGAGATTCCCTTTAGCTCTAGAGCATGGCAAGGTGAGCCCCACCCCGGCCAAAGAAGCTCCGTGTGTAGCCAGAGAAAACTCATTTTCTTCCCATACCCATGCCTACAGTGGCCAGAGGGCTGTCAACAGCAGAGAATTTCAGGGAGCTTCACGGCAGCAAGAATGGAGCTTTCCAAATGGAAAGCAAGGCTAGTACCAACATGCCCCCATTTCCATGGGCACAGGCAGCATACATCTCTGTGGTTTTTAACAAGTCAAATGAGACACAGAGTACACACTGTTTTCTTCCCTGAATCAACTTCTCGAGGCAGGGTGTTCTGCATCTAGTGAACGGCCTCACCAAGGAAAGCCCAAGCTAGGCCTCTGGGCCCGTGCCTCTTCAAAAGTCTGAAGTGCTTCAGGAAAAACTGTTCTTTAGTTGCAATAGGAAGGCAAGCCGTCTTTTTCCTGGAGGCAGGGTGACTTCAGGTAGGAGGTCCTGGATGGAAGGAGAAGCCTAGTGTTTTTCTCTGTGCAGCTCAGAGCAGGGAATGAGTGCGACTTCCACGGCATGAAGGAACTTGCTAGAACGGTGCTCGTGAACCTGTATGAGTGCTGGCTTACTCAAGATGTCCCAATAAGAGTGCACTGTGTTGCCCTACACTCGGCATACACACTGTGAGTCGGAAAGCTACGGGCCTGGATATTGCTTAGAAGGGGCAGGGGAGCCTGAGGGTACTTGCTGTTCTTGCAGGGAATAGGGTTTCCAGGCGAGGCACCTAGGAGTCCTGAAAAGCGTACTGGCGTTAAAATGCTGCAGAGCAGCGACTACGGCCTCATGGAATCTGCTACACACCTCCGCTTCTGCATAGCATTTCAGGGCCTTACCTCGAGGCAAGTTCTCCTGTTGCTTGCACTGTGAGCGACACAGCATGTTAGGATGCTGTATTTCTCCTTGAATAGAGTGACTTCAGGAAAGAGGTCCTCGATAAATTCTAAGAGGAATGTTTTCTCAGTGCAGCTCAGACGAGGGCAATGTCGAAAACTTGCAGGACATGTTGGACTGCCTAGAAATGTGGTTCTGATGCTGTTCGACTGCTCTGGAAATATAGCTCAACTGAAGTAACGTACAGTGTGTTGCCAGAGACTCGGCAGACACAGAGGGCCTCCGAGGGACGTATGGGAATCAATGCTGCTCAGCAGGCCCACAGGGGTGTGGAGGGCGTCAGTGATCTTGGAACAAAAATGATGCAAACCCGAAGGGCCTAGGAGTCCCGAAAAGGGTGCTTCCTTTAACATAAAGCGGAACCTCCACTAAGAGCTCATGGAAAGAGCTGCATGCCTCCCTTTCTGCAGGGCTACTCAGGGCCTTACCTCGAGGCAAGGACTCACGTTGAGATTCCCTTTAGCTCTAGAGCATGGCAAGGTGAGCCCCAACCGGGCCAATGAAGCTCCGTGTGTAGCCAGAGAAATCTCATTTTCTTCCCACACCCATGCCTACAGTGGCCAGAGAGCTGTTAACAGCAGAGAATTTCAGGGAGCTTCACGGCAGCAAGAATGGAGCTTTCCAAATGGAAAGCAAGGCTAGTACCATCATGCCCCCATTACCATTGGCACAGGCAGCATACATCTCTGTGGTTTCTAACAAGTCAAAAGAGACACAGGGTACACACTGGTTGCTTCCCTGAATCAACTTCTCGAGGCAGGGTGTTCTGCATCTTGTGAACGGCCTCACCAAGGAACGCCCTAGCTAGGCCCATGGGCCCGTGCCTCTTCAAAAGCCTGCAGTGCTACAGGAAAAACTCTGCTTTAGTTGCAATATGAATGCAAGCAGTGTTTCTCCTGATGGCAGTGTAACTTCAGGTAAGAGGTCTTAGATGGAAGAAGAAGCCTAGTGTTTTCCTCTGTGCAGCTCAGTCTAAAGAATGAGTTCGACTTCCACGGCATGTTGGAACTTGCTAGAACGGTGCTCGTGAACTTGTGCGAGTGCTGCGAATCAAGATATGACAAGATAGAGTACAGTGTGTTGCCCATGACTCAGCAGACACAGAGGAACTCCGAGGGACCAATGGGCCTCATTGTTGCTCAGCAGGCCTACAGGGGTGTGGAGGTACTCAGGGATCTTGGAACAAAAATGATGCTCACCCGAGAGGCCTAGGAGTCCTGAAAAGGGTACTTCCTTTACAGTAAAGCAGAACAGCGACTAAGAAATATTGGAAAGAGCTGAATGCCTCCCTTTCTGCAGGGCTACTCAGGGCCTTACCTCGAGGCAAGGACTCACGTTGAGATTCCCTTTAGCTCTAGAGCATGGCAAGGTGAGCCCCACCCCGGCCAAAGAAGCTCCGTGTGTAGCCAGAGAAAACTCATTTTCTTCCCACACCAATGTAGAGTGACCAGAGGCCTGTCAACAGCAGAGAATTTCAGGGAGCTTCACGGCAGCAAGAATGGAGCTTTCCAAATGGAAAGCAAGGCTAGTACCATAATGCCCCCATTACCATTGGCACAGGCAGCATACATCTCTGTGGATTCTAACAAGTCAAAAGAGACACAGAGTACACACTGGTTGCTTCCCTGAATCAACTTCTCGAGGCAGGGTGTTCTGCATCTTGTGAACGGCCTCACCAAGGACCGCCCTAGCTAGGCCTCTGGACCCGTGCCTCTTCAAAAGCCTGCAGTGCTACAAAAAAACTCTGCTTTAGTTGCAATAAGTACGCAAGCAGTGTTTCTCCTAATGGCAGTGTGACTTCAGGTAGGAGGTCTTAGATAGAAGGAGAAGCCTAGTGTTTTTCTCTGTGCAGCTCAGTTTACGGAATGAGTGCGACTTCCACGGAATGTTGGAACTTGCTAGAACGGTTCTCGTGAACTTGTGCGAGTGCTGTGAATCAAGATATGACAAGAAAGAGTGCAGTGTGTTGCCCATGACTCAGCAGACACAGAGGAACTCCCAGGGACCAATGGGCCTCGTTGTTGCTCAGCAGGCCTACAGGGGTGTGGAGGTACTCAGGGAGCTTGGAACAAAAATGATGCTCACCCGAGAGGCCTAGGAGTCCGGAAAAGGGTACTTCCTTTAAAGTAAAGGAGAACAGCGACTAAGAACTAATGGAAAGAGCTGAATACCTCCCTTTCTGCAGGGCTACTCAGGGCCTTACCTCGAGGCAAGGACTCACGTTGAGATTCCCTTTAGCTCTAGAGCATGGCAAGGTGAGCCCCACCCCGGCCAAAGAAGCTCCGTGTGTAGCCAGAGAAAACTCATTTTCTTCCCACACCAATGTAGAGGGACCAGAGGCCTGTCAACAGCAGAGAATTTCAGGGAGCTTCACGGCAGCAAGAATGGAGCTTTCCAAATGGAAAGCAAGGCTAGTACCATCATGCCCCCATTTCCATGGGCACAGGCAGCATACATCTCTGTGGTTTTTAACAAGTCAAATGAGACACAGAGTACACACTGTTTTCTTCCCTGAATCAACTTCTCGAGGCAGGGTGTTCTGCATCTAGTGAACGGCCTCACCAAGGAAAGCCCAAGCTAGGCCTCTGGGCCCGTGCCTCTTCAAAAGTCTGCAGTGCTTCAGGAAAAACTGCTTTAGTTGCAATAGGAACGCAAGCCGTCTTTTTCCTGGAGGCAGGGTGACTTCAGGTAGGAGGTCCTGGATGGAAGGAGAAGCCTAGTGTTTTTCTCTGTGCAGCTCAGACCAGGGAATGAGTGCGACTTCCACGGCATGTAGGAACTTGCTAGAACGGTGCTCGTGAACCTGTATGAGTGCTGGCTAACTCAAGATGTCCCAATAAGGGTGCACTGTGTGGCCCTACACTCGGCATACACACTGTGAGTCGGAAAGCTACGGGCCTGGATATTGCTTAGAAGGGCCAGGGGAGCCTGAGGGTACTTGCTGTTCTTGCAGGGAACAGGGTTTCCAGGCCAGGCACCAGGAGTCCTGAAAAGCGTACTGGCGTTAAAATGCTGCAGAGCAGCGACTACGGCCTCATGGAAACTGCTACACACCTCCACTTCTGCATAACATTTCAGGGCCTTACCTCGAGGCACGTTCTCCCGTTGCTTGCACTGTGAGCGACACAGCATGTTAGGATGCTGTATTTCTCCTTGAATAGAGTGACTTCAGGAAAGAGATCCTCGATAAATTCTAAGAAGAATGTTTTCTCAGGGCAGCTCAGACGAGGGCAACGTCGAAAACTTGCAGGACATGTTGGACTGCCTAGAAATGTGGTTCTGATGCTGTTCGACTGCTCTGGAAATATAGCTCTACTGAAGTAACTTACAGTGTGTTGCCAGAGACTCGGCAGACACAGAGGGTCTCCGAAGGACGTATGGGAATCAATGCTGCTCAGCAGGCCCACAGGGGTGTGGAGGGCGTCAGTGATCTTGGAACAAAAATGATGCAAACCCGAAGGGCCTAGGAGTCCTGAAAAGGGTGCTTTCTTTAACATAAAGCGGAACCTCCACTAAGAGCTCATGGAAAGAGCTGCATGCCTCCCTTTCTGCAGGGCTACTCAGGGCCTTACCTCGAGGCAAGGACTCACGTTGAGATTCCCTTTAGCTCTAGAGCATGGCAAGGTGAGCCCCAACCGGGCCAATGAAGCTCCGTGTGTAGCCAGAGAAATCTCATTTTCTTCCCACACCCATGCCTACAGTGGCCAGAGAGCTGTTAACAGCAGAGAATTTCAGGGAGCTTCACGGCAGCAAGAATGGAGCTTTCCAAATGGAAAGCAAGGCTAGTACCATTATGCCCCCATTACCATTGGCACAGGCAGCATACATCTCTGTGGTTTCTAACAAGTCAAAAGAGACACAGGGTACACACTGGTTGCTTCCCTGAATCAACTTCTCGAGGCAGGGTGTTCTGCATCTTGTGAACGGCCTCACCAAGGAACGCCCTAGCTAGGCCCATGGGCCCGTGCCTCTTCAAAAGCCTGCAGTGCTACAGGAAAAACTCTGCTTTAGTTGCAATAAGAATGCAAGCAGTGTTTCTCCTGATGGCAGTGTAACTTCAGGTAAGAGGTCTTAGATGGAAGAAGAAGCCTAGTGTTTTTCCTCTGTGCACCTCAGTCTAAAGAATGAGTTCGACTTCCACGGCATGTTGGAACTTGCTAGAACGGTGCTCGTGAACTTGTGCGAGTGCTGTGAATCAAGATATGACAAGAAAGAGTGCAGTGTGTTGCCCATGACTCAGCAGACACAGAGGAACTCCGAGGGACCAATGGGCCTCGTTGTTGCTCAGCAGGCCTACAGGGGTGTGGAGATACTCAGGGATCTTGGAACAAAAATGATGCTCACCCGAGAGGCCTAGGAGTCCTGAAAAGGGTACTTCCTTTAAAGTAAAGCAGAACAGCGACTAAGAAATAATGGAAAGAGCTGAATGCCTCCCTTTCTGCAGGGCTACTCAGGGCCTTACCTCGAGGCAAGGACTCACGTTGAGATTCCCTTTAGCTCTAGAGCATGGCAAGGTGAGCCCCACCCCGGCCAAAGAAGCTCCGTGTGTAGCCAGAGAAAACTCATTTTCTTCCCACACCAATGTAGAGGGACCAGAGGCCTGTCAACAGCAGAGAATTTCAGGGAGATTCACGGCAGCAAGAATGGAGCTTTCCAAATGGAAAGCAAGGCTAGTACCATCATGCCCCCATTTCCATGGGCACAGGCAGCATACATCTCTGTGGTTTTTAACAAGTCAAATGAGACACAGAGTACACACTGTTTTCTTCCCTGAATCAACTTCTCGAGGCAGGGTGTTCTGCATCTAGTGAACGGCCTCACCAAGAAAAGCCCAAGCTAGGCCTCTGGGCCCGTGCCTCTTCAAAAGTCTGCAGTGCTTCAGGAAAAACTGCTTTAGTTGCAATAGGAACGCAAGCCGTCTTTTTCCTGGAGGCAGGGTGACTTCAGGTAGGAGGTCCTGGATGGAAGGAGAAGCCTAGTGTTTTTCTCTGTGCAGCTCAGACCAGGGAATGAGTGCGACTTCCACGGCATGTAGGAACTTGCTAGCACGGTGCTCGTGAACCTGTATGAGTGCTGGCTAACTCAAGATGTCCCAATAAGAGTGCACTGTGTTGCCCTACACTCGGCATACACACTGTGAGTCGGAAAGCTACGGGCCTGGATATTGCTTAGAAGGGCCAGGGGAGCCTGAGGGTACTTGCTGTTCTTGCACTGAATAGGGGTTCCAGGCGAGGCACCTAGGAGTCCTGAAAAGCGTACTGGCGTTAAAATGCTGCAGAGCAGCGACTACGGCCTCATGGAAACTGCTACACACCTCCGCTTCTGCATAGCATTTCAGGGCCTTACCTCGAGGCACGTTCTCCCGTTGCTTGCACTGTGAGCGACACAGCATGTTAGGATGCTGTATTTCTCCTTGAATAGAGTGACTTCAGGAAAGAGATCCTCGATAAATTCTAAGAAGAATGTTTTCTCAGGGCAGCTCAGACGAGGGCAACGTCGAAAACTTGCAGGACATGTTGGACTGCCTAGAAATGTGGTTCTGATGCTGTTCGACTGCTCTGGAAATATAGCTCTACTGAAGTAACGTACAGTGTGTTGCCAGAGACTCGGCAGACACAGAGGGTCTCCGAAGGACGTATGGGAATCAATGCTGCTCAGCAGGCCCACAGGGGTGTGGAGGGCGTCAGTGATGTTGGAACAAAAATGATGCAAACCCAAAGGGCCTAGGAGTCCTGAAAAGGGTGCTTCCTTTAACATAAAGCGGAACCTCCACTAAGAGCTCATGGAAAGAGCTGCATGCCTCCCTTTCTGCAGGGCTACTCAGGGCCTTACCTCGAGGCAAGGACTCACGTTGAGATTCCCTTTAGCTCTAGAGCATGGCAAGGTGAGCCCCAACCGGGCCAATGAAGCTCCGTGTGTAGCCAGAGAAATCTCATTTTCTTCCCACACCCATGCCTACAGTGGCCAGAGAGCTGTTAACAGCAGAGAATTTCAGGGAGCTTCACGGCAGCAAGAATGGAGCTTTCCAAATGGAAAGCAAGGCTAGTACCATCATGCCCCCATTACCATTGGCACAGGCAGCATACATCTCTGTGGTTTCTAACAAGTCAAAGAACCACAGGGTACACACTGGTTGCTTCCCTGAATCAACTTCTCGAGGCAGGGTGTTCTGCATCTTGTGAACGGCCTCACCAATGAACGCCTTAGCTAGGCCCATGGGCCCGTGCCTCTTCAAAATCCTGCAGTGCTACGGGAAAAACTCTGCTTTAGTTGCAATAAGAATGCAAGCAGTGTTTCTCCTGATGAGAGTGTAACTTCAGGTAAGAGGTCTTAGATGGAAGAAGAAGCCTAGTGTTTTTCCTCTGTGCACCTCAGTCTAAAGAATGAGTTCGACTTCCACGGCATGTTGGAACTTGCTAGAACGGTGCTCTTGAACTTGTGCGAGTGCTGTGAATCAAGATATGACAAGAAAGAGTGCAGTGTGTTGCCCATGACTCAGCAGACACAGAGGAACTCCGAGGGACCAATGGGCTTCGTTGTTGCTCAGCAGGCCTACAGGGGTGTGGAGGTACTCAGGGATCTTGGAACAAAAATGATGCTCACCCGAGAGGCCTAGGAGTCCTGAAAAGGGTACTTCCTTTAAAGTAAAGGAGAACAGCGACTAAGAACTAATGGAAAGAGCTGAATGCCTCCCTTTCTGCAGGGCTACTCAGGGCCTTACCTCGAGGCAAGGACTCACGTTGAGATTCCCTTTAGCTCTAGAGCATGGCAAGGTGAGCCCCACCCCGGCCAAAGAAGCTCCGTGTGTAGCCAGAGAAAACTCATTTTCTTCCCACACCAATGTAGAGGGACCAGAGGCCTGTCAACAGCAGAGAATTTCAGGGAGCTTCACGGCAGCAAGAATGGAGCTTTCCAAATGGAAAGCAAGGCTAGTACCATCATGCCCCCATTTCCATGGGCACAGGCAGCATACATCTCTGTGGTTTTTAACAAGTCAAATGAGACACAGAGTACACACTGTTTTCTTCCCTTAATCCACTTCTCGAGGCAGGGTGTTCTGCATCTAGTGAACGGCCTCACCAAGGAAAGCCCAAGCTAGGCCTCTGGGCCCGTGCCTCTTCAAAAGTCTGCAGTGCTTCAGGAAAAACTGTGCTTTAGTTGCAATAGGAAGGCAAGCCGTCTTTTTCCTGGAGGCAGGGTGACTTCAGGTAGGAGGTCCTGGATGGAAGGAGAAGCCTAGTGTTTTTCTCTGTGCAGCTCAGAGCAGGGAATGAGTGCGACTTCCACGGCATGAAGGAACTTGCTAGAACGGTGCTCGTGAACCTGTATGAGTGCTGGCTTACTCAAGATGTCCCAATAAGAGTGCACTGTGTTGCCCTACACTCGGCATACACACTGTGAGTCGGAAAGCTACGGGCCTGGATATTGCTTAGAAGGGGCAGGGGAGCCTGAGGGTACTTGCTGTTCTTGCAGGGAATAGGGTTTCCAGGCGAGGCACCTAGGAGTCCTGAAAAGCGTACTGGCGTTAAAATGCTGCAGAGCAGCGACTACGGCCTCATGGAATCTGCTACACACCTCCGCTTCTGCATAGCATTTCAGGGCCTTACCTCGAGGCAAGTTCTCCTGTTGCTTGCACTGTGAGCGACACAGCATGTTAGGATGCTGTATTTCTCCTTGAATAGAGTGACTTCAGGAAAGAGGTCCTCGATAAATTCTAAGAGGAATGTTTTCTCAGCGCAGCTCAGATGAGGGCAATGTCGAAAACTTGCAGGACATGTTGGACTGCCTAGAAATGTGGTTCTGATGCTGTTCGACTGCTCTGGAAATATAGCTCTACTGAAGTAACGTACAGTGTGTTGCCAGAGACTCGGCAGACACAGAGGGCCTCAGAGGGTCGTATGGGAATCAATGCTGCTCAGCAGGCCCACAGGGGTGTGGAGGGCGTCAGTGATGTTGGAACAAAAATGATGCTCACCCGAAGGGCCTAGGAGTCCTGAAAAGGGTGCTTCCTTTAACATAAAGCGGAACCTCCACTAAGAGCTCATGGAAAGAGCTGCATGCCTCCCTTTCTGCAGGGCTACTCAGGGCCTTACCTCGAGGCAAGGACTCACGTTGAGATTCCCTTTAGCTCTAGAGCATGGCAAGGTGAGCCCCAACCGGGCCAATGAAGCTCCGTGTGTAGCCAGAGAAATCTCATTTTCTTCCCACACCCATGCCTACAGTGGCCAGAGAGCTGTTAACAGCAGAGAATTTCAGGGAGCTTCACGGCAGCAAGAATGGAGCTTTCCAAATGGAAAGCAAGGCTAGTACCATCATGCCCCCATTACCATTGGCACAGGCAGCATACATCTCTGTGGTTTCTAACAAGTCAAAAGAACCACAGGGTACACACTGGTTGCTTCCCTGAATCAACTTCTCGAGGCAGGGTGTTCTGCATCTTGTGAACGGCCTCACCAAGGAACGCCCTAGCTAGGCCCATGGGCCCGTGCCTCTTCAAAAGCCTGCAGTGCTACAGGAAAAACTCTGCTTTAGTTGCAATAAGAATGCAAGCAGTGTTTCTCCTGATGGCAGTGTAACTTCAGGTAAGAGGTCTTAGATGGAAGAAGAAGCCTAGTGTTTTTCCTCTGTGCAGCTCAGTCTAAAGAATGAGTTCGACTTCCACGGCATGTTGGAACTTGCTAGAACGGTGCTCTTGAACTTGTGCGAGTGCTGTGAATCAAGATATGACAAGAAAGAGTGCAGTGTGTTGCCCATGACTCAGCAGACACAGAGGAACTCCGAGGGACCAATGGGCTTCGTTGTTGCTCAGCAGGCCTACAGGGGTGTGGAGGTACTCAGGGATCTTGGAACAAAAATGATGCTCACCCGAGAGGCCTAGGAGTCCTGAAAAGGGTACTTCCTTTAAAGTAAAGGAGAACAGCGACTAAGAACTAATGGAAAGAGCTGAATGCCTCCCTTTCTGCAGGGCTACTCAGGGCCTTACCTCGAGGCAAGGACTCACGTTGAGATTCCCTTTAGCTCTAGAGCATGGCAAGGTGAGCCCCACCCCGGCCAAAGAAGCTCCGTGTGTAGCCAGAGAAAACTCATTTTCTTCCCACACCAATGTAGAGGGACCAGAGGCCTGTCAACAGCAGAGAATTTCAGGGAGCTTCACGGCAGCAAGAATGGAGCTTTCCAAATGGAAAGCAAGGCTAGTACCATCATGCCCCCATTTCCATGGGCACAGGCAGCATACATCTCTGTGGTTTTTAACAAGTCAAATGAGACACAGAGTACACACTGTTTTCTTCCCTGAATCAACTTCTCGAGGCAGGGTGTTCTGCATCTAGTGAACGGCCTCACCAAGGAAAGCCCAAGCTAGGCCTCTGGGCCCGTGCCTCTTCAAAAGTCTGCAGTGCTTCAGGAAAAACTGCTTTAGTTGCAATAGGAACGCAAGCCGTCTTTTTCCTGGAGGCAGGGTGACTTCAGGTAGGAGGTCCTGGATGGAAGGAGAAGCCTAGTGTTTTTCTCTGTGCAGCTCAGACCAGGGAATGAGTGCGACTTCCACGGCATGTAGGAACTTGCTAGAACGGTGCTCGTGAACCTGTATGAGTGCTGGCTAACTCAAGATGTCCCAATAAGGGTGCACTGTGTGGCCCTACACTCGGCATACACACTGTGAGTCGGAAAGCTACGGGCCTGGATATTGCTTAGAAGGGCCAGGGGAGCCTGAGGGTACTTGCTGTTCTTGCAGGGAACAGGGTTTCCAGGCCAGGCACAAGGAGTCCTGAAAAGCGTACTGGCGTTAAAATGCTGCAGAGCAGCGACTACGGCCTCATGGAAACTGCTACACACCTCCGCTTCTGCATAGCATTTCAGGGCCTTACCTCGAGGCACGTTCTCCCGTTGCTTGCACTGTGAGCGACACAGCATGTTAGGATGCTGTATTTCTCCTTGAATAGAGTGACTTCAGGAAAGAGATCCTCGATAAATTCTAAGAAGAATGTTTTCTCAGGGCAGCTCAGACGAGGGCAACGTCGAAAACTTGCAGGACATGTTGGACTGCCTAGAAATGTGGTTCTGATGCTGTTCGACTGCTCTGGAAATATAGCTCTACTGAAGTAACGTACAGTGTGTTGCCAGAGACTCGGCAGACACAGAGGGTCTCCGAAGGACGTATGGGAATCAATGCTGCTCAGCAGGCCCACAGGGGTGTGGAGGGCGTCAGTGATGTTGGAACAAAAATGATGCAAACCCAAAGGGCCTAGGAGTCCTGAAAAGGGTGCTTCCTTTAACATAAAGCGGAACCTCCACTAAGAGCTCATGGAAAGAGCTGCATGCCTCCCTTTCTGCAGGGCTACTCAGGGCCTTACCTCGAGGCAAGGACTCACGTTGAGATTCCCTTTAGCTCTAGAGCATGGCAAGGTGAGCCCCAACCGGGCCAATGAAGCTCCGTGTGTAGCCAGAGAAATCTCATTTTCTTCCCACACCCATGCCTACAGTGGCCAGAGAGCTGTTAACAGCAGAGAATTTCAGGGAGCTTCACGGCAGCAAGAATGGAGCTTTCCAAATGGAAAGCAAGGCTAGTACCATCATGCCCCCATTACCATTGGCACAGGCAGCATACATCTCTGTGGTTTCTAACAAGTCAAAGAACCACAGGGTACACACTGGTTGCTTCCCTGAATCAACTTCTCGAGGCAGGGTGTTCTGCATCTTGTGAACGGCCTCACCAATGAACGCCTTAGCTAGGCCCATGGGCCCGTGCCTCTTCAAAATCCTGCAGTGCTACGGGAAAAACTCTGCTTTAGTTGCAATAAGAATGCAAGCAGTGTTTCTCCTGATGAGAGTGTAACTTCAGGTAAGAGGTCTTAGATGGAAGAAGAAGCCTAGTGTTTTTCCTCTGTGCACCTCAGTCTAAAGAATGAGTTCGACTTCCACGGCATGTTGGAACTTGCTAGAACGGTGCTCTTGAACTTGTGCGAGTGCTGTGAATCAAGATATGACAAGAAAGAGTGCAGTGTGTTGCCCATGACTCAGCAGACACAGAGGAACTCCGAGGGACCAATGGGCTTCGTTGTTGCTCAGCAGGCCTACAGGGGTGTGGAGGTACTCAGGGATCTTGGAACAAAAATGATGCTCACCCGAGAGGCCTAGGAGTCCTGAAAAGGGTACTTCCTTTAAAGTAAAGGAGAACAGCGACTAAGAACTAATGGAAAGAGCTGAATGCCTCCCTTTCTGCAGGGCTACTCAGGGCCTTACCTCGAGGCAAGGACTCACGTTGAGATTCCCTTTAGCTCTAGAGCATGGCAAGGTGAGCCCCACCCCGGCCAAAGAAGCTCCGTGTGTAGCCAGAGAAAACTCATTTTCTTCCCACACCAATGTAGAGGGACCAGAGGCCTGTCAACAGCAGAGAATTTCAGGGAGCTTCACGGCAGCAAGAATGGAGCTTTCCAAATGGAAAGCAAGGCTAGTACCATCATGCCCCCATTTCCATGGGCACAGGCAGCATACATCTCTGTGGTTTTTAACAAGTCAAATGAGACACAGAGTACACACTGTTTTCTTCCCTTAATCCACTTCTCGAGGCAGGGTGTTCTGCATCTAGTGAACGGCCTCACCAAGGAAAGCCCAAGCTAGGCCTCTGGGCCCGTGCCTCTTCAAAAGTCTGCAGTGCTTCAGGAAAAACTGTGCTTTAGTTGCAATAGGAAGGCAAGCCGTCTTTTTCCTGGAGGCAGGGTGACTTCAGGTAGGAGGTCCTGGATGGAAGGAGAAGCCTAGTGTTTTTCTCTGTGCAGCTCAGAGCAGGGAATGAGTGCGACTTCCACGGCATGAAGGAACTTGCTAGAACGGTGCTCGTGAACCTGTATGAGTGCTGGCTTACTCAAGATGTCCCAATAAGAGTGCACTGTGTTGCCCTACACTCGGCATACACACTGTGAGTCGGAAAGCTACGGGCCTGGATATTGCTTAGAAGGGGCAGGGGAGCCTGAGGGTACTTGCTGTTCTTGCAGGGAATAGGGTTTCCAGGCGAGGCACCTAGGAGTCCTGAAAAGCGTACTGGCGTTAAAATGCTGCAGAGCAGCGACTACGGCCTCATGGAATCTGCTACACACCTCCGCTTCTGCATAGCATTTCAGGGCCTTACCTCGAGGCAAGTTCTCCTGTTGCTTGCACTGTGAGCGACACAGCATGTTAGGATGCTGTATTTCTCCTTGAATAGAGTGACTTCAGGAAAGAGGTCCTCGATAAATTCTAAGAGGAATGTTTTCTCAGCGCAGCTCAGATGAGGGCAATGTCGAAAACTTGCAGGACATGTTGGACTGCCTAGAAATGTGGTTCTGATGCTGTTCGACTGCTCTGGAAATATAGCTCTACTGAAGTAACGTACAGTGTGTTGCCAGAGACTCGGCAGACACAGAGGGCCTCAGAGGGTCGTATGGGAATCAATGCTGCTCAGCAGGCCCACAGGGGTGTGGAGGGCGTCAGTGATGTTGGAACAAAAATGATGCTCACCCGAAGGGCCTAGGAGTCCTGAAAAGGGTGCTTCCTTTAACATAAAGCGGAACCTCCACTAAGAGCTCATGGAAAGAGCTGCATGCCTCCCTTTCTGCAGGGCTACTCAGGGCCTTACCTCGAGGCAAGGACTCACGTTGAGATTCCCTTTAGCTCTAGAGCATGGCAAGGTGAGCCCCAACCGGGCCAATGAAGCTCCGTGTGTAGCCAGAGAAATCTCATTTTCTTCCCACACCCATGCCTACAGTGGCCAGAGAGCTGTTAACAGCAGAGAATTTCAGGGAGCTTCACGGCAGCAAGAATGGAGCTTTCCAAATGGAAAGCAAGGCTAGTACCATCATGCCCCCATTACCATTGGCACAGGCAGCATACATCTCTGTGGTTTCTAACAAGTCAAAAGAACCACAGGGTACACACTGGTTGCTTCCCTGAATCAACTTCTCGAGGCAGGGTGTTCTGCATCTTGTGAACGGCCTCACCAAGGAACGCCCTAGCTAGGCCCATGGGCCCGTGCCTCTTCAAAAGCCTGCAGTGCTACAGGAAAAACTCTGCTTTAGTTGCAATAAGAATGCAAGCAGTGTTTCTCCTGATGGCAGTGTAACTTCAGGTAAGAGGTCTTAGATGGAAGAAGAAGCCTAGTGTTTTTCCTCTGTGCAGCTCAGTCTAAAGAATGAGTTCGACTTCCACGGCATGTTGGAACTTGCTATAACGGTGCTCGTGAACTTGTGCGAGTGCTGTGAATCAAGATATGACAAGAAAGAGTGCAGTGTGTTGCCCATGACTCAGCAGACACAGAGGAACTCCGAGGGACCAATGGGCCCCGTTGTTGCTCAGCAGGCCTACAGGGGTGTGGAGATACTCAGGGACCCTGGAACAAAAATGATGCTCACCCGAGAGGCCTAGGAGTCCTGAAAAGGGTACTTCCTTTAAAGTAAAGGAGAACAGCGACTAAGAACTAATGGAAAGAGCTGAATGCCTCCCTTTCTGCAGGGCTACTCAGGGCCTTACCTCGAGGCAAGGACTCACGTTGAGATTCCCTTTAGCTCTAGAGCATGGCAAGGTGAGCCCCACCCCGGCCAAAGAAGCTCCGTGTGTAGCCAGAGAAAACTCATTTTCTTCCCACACCAATGTAGAGGGACCAGAGGCCTGTCAACAGCAGAGAATTTCAGGGAGCTTCACGGCAGCAAGAATGGAGCTTTCCAAATGGAAAGCAAGGCTAGTACCATCATGCCCCCATTTCCATGGGCACAGGCAGCATACATCTCTGTGGTTTTTAACAAGTCAAATGAGACACAGAGTACACACTGTTTTCTTCCCTGAATCAACTTCTCGAGGCAGGGTGTTCTGCATCTAGTGAACGGCCTCACCAAGGAAAGCCCAAGCTAGGCCTCTGGGCCCGTGCCTCTTCAAAAGTCTGCAGTGCTTCAGGAAAAACTGCTTTAGTTGCAATAGGAACGCAAGCCGTCTTTTTCCTGGAGGCAGGGTGACTTCAGGTAGGAGGTCCTGGATGGAAGGAGAAGCCTAGTGTTTTTCTCTGTGCAGCTCAGACCAGGGAATGAGTGCGACTTCCACGGCATGTAGGAACTTGCTAGAACGGTGCTCGTGAACCTGTATGAGTGCTGGCTAACTCAAGATGTCCCAATAAGGGTGCACTGTGTGGCCCTACACTCGGCATACACACTGTGAGTCGGAAAGCTACGGGCCTGGATATTGCTTAGAAGGGCCAGGGGAGCCTGAGGGTACTTGCTGTTCTTGCAGGGAACAGGGTTTCCAGGCCAGGCACAAGGAGTCCTGAAAAGCGTACTGGCGTTAAAATGCTGCAGAGCAGCGACTACGGCCTCATGGAAACTGCTACACACCTCCGCTTCTGCATAGCATTTCAGGGCCTTACCTCGAGGCACGTTCTCCCGTTGCTTGCACTGTGAGCGACACAGCATGTTAGGATGCTGTATTTCTCCTTGAATAGAGTGACTTCAGGAAAGAGATCCTCGATAAATTCTAAGAAGAATGTTTTCTCAGGGCAGCTCAGACGAGGGCAACGTCGAAAACTTGCAGGACATGTTGGACTGCCTAGAAATGTGGTTCTGATGCTGTTCGACTGCTCTGGAAATATAGCTCTACTGAAGTAACGTACAGTGTGTTGCCAGAGACTCGGCAGACACAGAGGGTCTCCGAAGGACGTATGGGAATCAATGCTGCTCAGCAGGCCCACAGGGGTGTGGAGGGCGTCAGTGATGTTGGAACAAAAATGATGCAAACCCAAAGGGCCTAGGAGTCCTGAAAAGGGTGCTTCCTTTAACATAAAGCGGAACCTCCACTAAGAGCTCATGGAAAGAGCTGCATGCCTCCCTTTCTGCAGGGCTACTCAGGGCCTTACCTCGAGGCAAGGACTCACGTTGAGATTCCCTTTAGCTCTAGAGCATGGCAAGGTGAGCCCCAACCGGGCCAATGAAGCTCCGTGTGTAGCCAGAGAAATCTCATTTTCTTCCCACACCCATGCCTACAGTGGCCAGAGAGCTGTTAACAGCAGAGAATTTCAGGGAGCTTCACGGCAGCAAGAATGGAGCTTTCCAAATGGAAAGCAAGGCTAGTACCATCATGCCCCCATTACCATTGGCACAGGCAGCATACATCTCTGTGGTTTCTAACAAGTCAAAGAACCACAGGGTACACACTGGTTGCTTCCCTGAATCAACTTCTCGAGGCAGGGTGTTCTGCATCTTGTGAACGGCCTCACCAATGAACGCCTTAGCTAGGCCCATGGGCCCGTGCCTCTTCAAAATCCTGCAGTGCTACGGGAAAAACTCTGCTTTAGTTGCAATAAGAATGCAAGCAGTGTTTCTCCTGATGAGAGTGTAACTTCAGGTAAGAGGTCTTAGATGGAAGAAGAAGCCTAGTGTTTTTCCTCTGTGCACCTCAGTCTAAAGAATGAGTTCGACTTCCACGGCATGTTGGAACTTGCTAGAACGGTGCTCTTGAACTTGTGCGAGTGCTGTGAATCAAGATATGACAAGAAAGAGTGCAGTGTGTTGCCCATGACTCAGCAGACACAGAGGAACTCCGAGGGACCAATGGGCTTCGTTGTTGCTCAGCAGGCCTACAGGGGTGTGGAGGTACTCAGGGATCTTGGAACAAAAATGATGCTCACCCGAGAGGCCTAGGAGTCCTGAAAAGGGTACTTCCTTTAAAGTAAAGGAGAACAGCGACTAAGAACTAATGGAAAGAGCTGAATGCCTCCCTTTCTGCAGGGCTACTCAGGGCCTTACCTCGAGGCAAGGACTCACGTTGAGATTCCCTTTAGCTCTAGAGCATGGCAAGGTGAGCCCCACCCCGGCCAAAGAAGCTCCGTGTGTAGCCAGAGAAAACTCATTTTCTTCCCACACCAATGTAGAGGGACCAGAGGCCTGTCAACAGCAGAGAATTTCAGGGAGCTTCACGGCAGCAAGAATGGAGCTTTCCAAATGGAAAGCAAGGCTAGTACCATCATGCCCCCATTTCCATGGGCACAGGCAGCATACATCTCTGTGGTTTTTAACAAGTCAAATGAGACACAGAGTACACACTGTTTTCTTCCCTTAATCCACTTCTCGAGGCAGGGTGTTCTGCATCTAGTGAACGGCCTCACCAAGGAAAGCCCAAGCTAGGCCTCTGGGCCCGTGCCTCTTCAAAAGTCTGCAGTGCTTCAGGAAAAACTGTGCTTTAGTTGCAATAGGAAGGCAAGCCGTCTTTTTCCTGGAGGCAGGGTGACTTCAGGTAGGAGGTCCTGGATGGAAGGAGAAGCCTAGTGTTTTTCTCTGTGCAGCTCAGAGCAGGGAATGAGTGCGACTTCCACGGCATGAAGGAACTTGCTAGAACGGTGCTCGTGAACCTGTATGAGTGCTGGCTTACTCAAGATGTCCCAATAAGAGTGCACTGTGTTGCCCTACACTCGGCATACACACTGTGAGTCGGAAAGCTACGGGCCTGGATATTGCTTAGAAGGGGCAGGGGAGCCTGAGGGTACTTGCTGTTCTTGCAGGGAATAGGGTTTCCAGGCGAGGCACCTAGGAGTCCTGAAAAGCGTACTGGCGTTAAAATGCTGCAGAGCAGCGACTACGGCCTCATGGAATCTGCTACACACCTCCGCTTCTGCATAGCATTTCAGGGCCTTACCTCGAGGCAAGTTCTCCTGTTGCTTGCACTGTGAGCGACACAGCATGTTAGGATGCTGTATTTCTCCTTGAATAGAGTGACTTCAGGAAAGAGGTCCTCGATAAATTCTAAGAGGAATGTTTTCTCAGCGCAGCTCAGATGAGGGCAATGTCGAAAACTTGCAGGACATGTTGGACTGCCTAGAAATGTGGTTCTGATGCTGTTCGACTGCTCTGGAAATATAGCTCTACTGAAGTAACGTACAGTGTGTTGCCAGAGACTCGGCAGACACAGAGGGCCTCAGAGGGTCGTATGGGAATCAATGCTGCTCAGCAGGCCCACAGGGGTGTGGAGGGCGTCAGTGATGTTGGAACAAAAATGATGCTCACCCGAAGGGCCTAGGAGTCCTGAAAAGGGTGCTTCCTTTAACATAAAGCGGAACCTCCACTAAGAGCTCATGGAAAGAGCTGCATGCCTCCCTTTCTGCAGGGCTACTCAGGGCCTTACCTCGAGGCAAGGACTCACGTTGAGATTCCCTTTAGCTCTAGAGCATGGCAAGGTGAGCCCCAACCGGGCCAATGAAGCTCCGTGTGTAGCCAGAGAAATCTCATTTTCTTCCCACACCCATGCCTACAGTGGCCAGAGAGCTGTTAACAGCAGAGAATTTCAGGGAGCTTCACGGCAGCAAGAATGGAGCTTTCCAAATGGAAAGCAAGGCTAGTACCATCATGCCCCCATTACCATTGGCACAGGCAGCATACATCTCTGTGGTTTCTAACAAGTCAAAAGAACCACAGGGTACACACTGGTTGCTTCCCTGAATCAACTTCTCGAGGCAGGGTGTTCTGCATCTTGTGAACGGCCTCACCAAGGAACGCCCTAGCTAGGCCCATGGGCCCGTGCCTCTTCAAAAGCCTGCAGTGCTACAGGAAAAACTCTGCTTTAGTTGCAATAAGAATGCAAGCAGTGTTTCTCCTGATGGCAGTGTAACTTCAGGTAAGAGGTCTTAGATGGAAGAAGAAGCCTAGTGTTTTTCCTCTGTGCAGCTCAGTCTAAAGAATGAGTTCGACTTCCACGGCATGTTGGAACTTGCTAGAACGGTGCTCGTGAACTTGTGCGAGTGCTGTGAATCAAGATATGACAAGAAAGAGTGCAGTGTGTTGCCCATGACTCAGCAGACACAGAGGAACTCCGAGGGACCAATGGGCCCCGTTGTTGCTCAGCAGGCCTACAGGGGTGTGGAGATACTCAGGGACCCTGGAACAAAAATGATGCTCACCCGAGAGGCCTAGGAGTCCTGAAAAGGGTACTTCCTTTAAAGTAAAGGAGAACAGCGACTAAGAACTAATGGAAAGAGCTGAATGCCTCCCTTTCTGCAGGGCTACTCAGGGCCTTACCTCGAGGCAAGGACTCACGTTGAGATTCCCTTTAGCTCTAGAGCATGGCAAGGTGAGCCCCACCCCGGCCAAAGAAGCTCCGTGTGTAACCCGAGAAAACTCATTTTCTTCCCACACCCATGCCTACAGGGGCCAGAGGGCTGTCAACAGCAGAGAATTTCAGGGAGCTTCACGGCAGCAAGAATGGGGCTTTCCAAATGGAAAGCAAGGCTAGTACCATCATGCCCCCATTACCATTGGCACAGGCAGCATACATCTCTGTGGTTTCTACCAAGTCAAAAGAACCACAGGGTACACACTGGTTGCTTCTCTGAATCAACTTCTCGAGGCAGGGTGTTCTGCATCTTGTGAACGGCCTCACCAAGGACCGCCCTAGCTAGGCCTCTGGACCCGTGCCTCTTCAAAAGCCTGCAGTGCTACAAAAAAACTCTGCTTTAGTTGCAATAAGTACGCAAGCAGTGTTTCTCCTGATGGCAGTGTGACTTCAGGTAGGAGGTCTTAGATGGAAGGAGAAGCCTAGTGTTTTTCTCTGTGCAGATCAGTGTACGGAATGAGTGCGACTTCCACGGCCTGTTGGAACTTGCTAGAACGGTGCACGTGAACTTGTGCGAGTGCTGCGAATCAAGATATGACAAGAAAGAGTGCAGTGTGTTCCCATGACTCAGCAGACACAGAGGAACTCCGAGGGACCAATGGGCCTCGTTGTTGCTCAGCAGGCCTACAGGGTTCTGGTGGTACTCAGGGATCTTGGAACAAAAATGATGCTCATCCGAGAGGCCTAGGAGTCCTGAAAAGGGTACTTCCTTTACAGCAAAGCAGCACAGCGACTAAGAACTAATGAAAAGAGCTGAATGCCTCCCTTTCTGCAGGGCTACTCAGGGCCTTACCTCGAGGCAAGGACTCACGTTGAGATTCCCTTTAGCTCTAGAGCATGGCAAGGTGAGCCCCACCCCGGCCAAACAAGCTCCGTGTGTAGCCAGAGAAAACTCATTTTCTTCCCACACCAATATAGAGTGACCAGAGTCCTGTCAACAGCAGAGAATTTCAGGGAACTTCACGGCAGCAAGAATGGAGCTTTCCAAATGGAAAGCAAGGCTAGTACCATCATGCCCCCATTTCCATGGGCACAGGCAGCATACATCTCTGTGGTTTTTAACAAGTCAAATGAGACACAGAGTACACACTGTTTTCTTCCCTTAGTCCACTTCTCGAGGCAGGGTGTTCTGCATCTAGTGAACGGCCTCACCAAGGAAAGCCCAAGCTAGGCCTCTGGGCCCGTGCCTCTTCAAAAGTCTGCAGTGCTTCAGGAAAAACTGTGCTTTAGTTGCAATAGGAACGCAAGCCGTCTTTTTCCTGGAGGCAGGGTGACTTCAGGTAGGAGGTCCTGGATGGAAGGAGAAGCCTAGTGTTTTTCTCTGTGCAGCTCAGACCAGGGAATGAGTGCGACTTCCACGGCACGTTGGAACTTGCTAGAACGGTGCTCGTGAACCTGTATGAGTGCTGGCTAACTCAAGATGTCCCAATAAGAGTGCACTGTGTGGCCCTACACTCGGGATACACACTGTGAGTCGGAAAGCTACGGGCCTGGATATTGCTTAGAAGGGCCAGGGGAGCCTGAGGGTACTTGCTGTTCTTGCAGGGAATAGGGTTTCCAGGCAAGGCACCTAGGAGTCCTGAAAAGCGTACTGGCGTTAAAATGCTGCAGAGCAGCGACTACGGCCTCATGGAAACTGCTACACGCCTCCGCTTCTGCATAGCATTTCAGGGCCTTACCTCGAGGCAAGTTCTCACGTTGCTTGCACTGTGAGAGACACCGCATGTTAGGATGCTGTATTTCTCCTTGAATAGAGTGACTTCAGGAAAGAGGTCCTCGATAAGTTCTAAGAAGAGTGTTTTCTCAGGGCAGCTCAGACGAGGGCAATGTCGAAAACTTGCAGGACATGTTGGACTGCCTAGAAATGTGGTTCTGATGCTGTTCGACTGCTCTGGAAATATAGCTCTACTGAAGTAAAGTACAGTGTGTTGCCAGAGACTCGGCAGACACAGAGGGCCTCCGAGGGACGTATGGGAATCAATGCTGCTCAGCAGGCCCACAGGGGTGTGGAGGGCGTCAGTGATCTTGAAACAAAAATGATGCAAACCCGAAGGGCCTAGGAGTCCTGAAAAGGGTGCTTCCTTTAACATAAAGCGGAACCTCCACTAAGAGCTCATGGAAAGAGCTGCATGCCTCCCTTTCTGCAGGGCTACTCAGGGCCTTACCTCGAGGCAAGGACTCACGTTGAGATTCCCTTTAGCTCTAGAGCATGGCAAGGTGAGCCCCAACCGGGCCAATGAAGCTCCGTGTGTAGCCAGAGAAATCTCATTTTCTTCCCACCACCCATGCCTACAGTGGCCAGAGAGCTGTTAACAGCAGAGAATTTCAGGGAGCTTCACGGCAGCAAGAATGGAGCTTTCCAAATGGAAAGCAAGGCTAGTACCATCATGCCCCCATTTCCATGGGCACAGGCAGCATACATCTCTGTGGTTTTTAACAAGTCAAATGAGACACAGAGTACACACTGGTTGCTTCCCTGAATCAACTTCTCGAGGCAGGGTGTTCTGCATCTTGTGAACGGCCTCACCAATGAACGCCTTAGCTAGGCCCATGGGCCCGTGCCTCTTCAAAAGCCTGCAGTGCTACGGGAAAAACTCTGCTTTAGTTGCAATAAGAATGCAAGCAGTGTTTCTCCTGATGAGAGTGTAACTTCAGGTAAGAGGTCTTAGATGGAAGAAGAAGCCTAGTGTTTTTCCTCTGTGCACCTCAGTCTAAAGAATGAGTTCGACTTCCACGGCATGTTGGAACTTGCTAGAACGGTGCTCTTGAACTTGTGCGAGTGCTGTGAATCAAGATATGACAAGAAAGAGTGCAGTGTGTTGCCCATGACTCAGCAGACACAGAGGAACTCCGAGGGACCAATGGGCTTCGTTGTTGCTCAGCAGGCCTACAGGGGTGTGGAGGTACTCAGGGATCTTGGAACAAAAATGATGCTCACCCGAGAGGCCTAGGAGTCCTGAAAAGGGTACTTCCTTTAAAGTAAAGGAGAACAGCGACTAAGAACTAATGGAAAGAGCTGAATGCCTCCCTTTCTGCAGGGCTACTCAGGGCCTTACCTCGAGGCAAGGACTCACGTTGAGATTCCCTTTAGCTCTAGAGCATGGCAAGGTGAGCCCCACCCCGGCCAAAGAAGCTCCGTGTGTAGCCAGAGAAAACTCATTTTCTTCCCACACCAATGTAGAGGGACCAGAGGCCTGTCAACAGCAGAGAATTTCAGGGAGCTTCACGGCAGCAAGAATGGAGCTTTCCAAATGGAAAGCAAGGCTAGTACCATCATGCCCCCATTTCCATGGGCACAGGCAGCATACATCTCTGTGGTTTTTAACAAGTCAAATGAGACACAGAGTACACACTGTTTTCTTCCCTTAATCCACTTCTCGAGGCAGGGTGTTCTGCATCTAGTGAACGGCCTCACCAAGGAAAGCCCAAGCTAGGCCTCTGGGCCCGTGCCTCTTCAAAAGTCTGCAGTGCTTCAGGAAAAACTGTGCTTTAGTTGCAATAGGAAGGCAAGCCGTCTTTTTCCTGGAGGCAGGGTGACTTCAGGTAGGAGGTCCTGGATGGAAGGAGAAGCCTAGTGTTTTTCTCTGTGCAGCTCAGAGCAGGGAATGAGTGCGACTTCCACGGCATGAAGGAACTTGCTAGAACGGTGCTCGTGAACCTGTATGAGTGCTGGCTTACTCAAGATGTCCCAATAAGAGTGCACTGTGTTGCCCTACACTCGGCATACACACTGTGAGTCGGAAAGCTACGGGCCTGGATATTGCTTAGAAGGGCCAGGGGAGCCTGAGGGTACTTGCTGTTCTTGCAGGGAATAGGGTTTCCAGGCGAGGCACCTAGGAGTCCTGAAAAGCGTACTGGCGTTAAAATGCTGCAGAGCAGCGACTACGGCCTCATGGAATCTGCTACACACCTCCGCTTCTGCATAGCATTTCAGGGCCTTACCTCGAGGCAAGTTCTCCTGTTGCTTGCACTGTGAGCGACACAGCATGTTAGGATGCTGTATTTCTCCTTGAATAGAGTGACTTCAGGAAAGAGGTCCTCGATAAATTCTAAGAGGAATGTTTTCTCAGCGCAGCTCAGACGAGGGCAATGTCGAAAACTTGCAGGACATGTTGGACTGCCTAGAAATGTGGTTCTGATGCTGTTCGACTGCTCTGGAAATATAGCTCTACTGAAGTAACGTACAGTGTGTTGCCAGAGACTCGGCAGACACAGAGGGCCTCAGAGGGTCGTATGGGAATCAATGCTGCTCAGCAGGCCCACAGGGGTGTGGAGGGCGTCAGTGATGTTGGAACAAAAATGATGCTCACCCGAAGGGCCTAGGAGTCCTGAAAAGGGTGCTTCCTTTAACATAAAGCGGAACCTCCACTAAGAGCTCATGGAAAGAGCTGCATGCCTCCCTTTCTGCAGGGCTACTCAGGGCCTTACCTCGAGGCAAGGACTCACGTTGAGATTCCCTTTAGCTCTAGAGCATGGCAAGGTGAGCCCCAACCGGGCCAATGAAGCTCCGTGTGTAGCCAGAGAAATCTCATTTTCTTCCCACACCCATGCCTACAGTGGCCAGAGAGCTGTTAACAGCAGAGAATTTCAGGGAGCTTCACGGCAGCAAGAATGGAGCTTTCCAAATGGAAAGCAAGGCTAGTACCATCATGCCCCCATTACCATTGGCACAGGCAGCATACATCTCTGTGGTTTCTAACAAGTCAAAAGAACCACAGGGTACACACTGGTTGCTTCCCTGAATCAACTTCTCGAGGCAGGGTGTTCTGCATCTTGTGAACGGCCTCACCAAGGAACGCCCTAGCTAGGCCCATGGGCCCGTGCCTCTTCAAAAGCCTGCAGTGCTACAGGAAAAACTCTGCTTTAGTTGCAATAAGAATGCAAGCAGTGTTTCTCCTGATGGCAGTGTAACTTCAGGTAAGAGGTCTTAGATGGAAGAAGAAGCCTAGTGTTTTTCCTCTGTGCAGCTCAGTCTAAAGAATGAGTTCGACTTCCACGGCATGTTGGAACTTGCTAGAACGGTGCTCGTGAACTTGTGCGAGTGCTGTGAATCAAGATATGACAAGAAAGAGTGCAGTGTGTTGCCCATGACTCAGCAGACACAGAGGAACTCCGAGGGACCAATGGGCCCCGTTGTTGCTCAGCAGGCCTACAGGGGTGTGGAGATACTCAGGGACCCTGGAACAAAAATGATGCTCACCCGAGAGGCCTAGGAGTCCTGAAAAGGGTACTTCCTTTAAAGTAAAGGAGAACAGCGACTAAGAACTAATGGAAAGAGCTGAATGCCTCCCTTTCTGCAGGGCTACTCAGGGCCTTACCTCGAGGCAAGGACTCACGTTGAGATTCCCTTTAGCTCTAGAGCATGGCAAGGTGAGCCCCACCCCGGCCAAAGAAGCTCCGTGTGTAACCCGAGAAAACTCATTTTCTTCCCACACCCATGCCTACAGGGGCCAGAGGGCTGTCAACAGCAGAGAATTTCAGGGAGCTTCACGGCAGCAAGAATGGGGCTTTCCAAATGGAAAGCAAGGCTAGTACCATCATGCCCCCATTACCATTGGCACAGGCAGCATACATTTCTGTGGTTTCTACCAAGTCAAAAGAACCACAGGGTACACACTGGTTGCTTCTCTGAATCAACTTCTCGAGGCAGGGTGTTCTGCATCTTGTGAACGGCCTCACCAAGGACCGCCCTAGCTAGGCCTCTGGACCCGTGCCTCTTCAAAAGCCTGCAGTGCTACAAAAAAACTCTGCTTTAGTTGCAATAAGTACGCAAGCAGTGTTTCTCCTGATGGCAGTGTGACTTCAGGTAGGAGGTCTTAGATGGAAGGAGAAGCCTAGTGTTTTTCTCTGTGCAGATCAGTGTACGGAATGAGTGCGACTTCCACGGCCTGTTGGAACTTGCTAGAACGGTGCACGTGAACTTGTGCGAGTGCTGCGAATCAAGATATGACAAGAAAGAGTGCAGTGTGTTCCCATGACTCAGCAGACACAGAGGAACTCCGAGGGACCAATGGGCCTCGTTGTTGCTCAGCAGGCCTACAGGGTTCTGGTGGTACTCAGGGATCTTGGAACAAAAATGATGCTCATCCGAGAGGCCTAGGAGTCCTGAAAAGGGTACTTCCTTTACAGCAAAGCAGCACAGCGACTAAGAACTAATGAAAAGAGCTGAATGCCTCCCTTTCTGCAGGGCTACTCAGGGCCTTACCTCGAGGCAAGGACTCACGTTGAGATTCCCTTTAGCTCTAGAGCATGGCAAGGTGAGCCCCACCCCGGCCAAACAAGCTCCGTGTGTAGCCAGAGAAAACTCATTTTCTTCCCACACCAATATAGAGTGACCAGAGTCCTGTCAACAGCAGAGAATTTCAGGGAACTTCACGGCAGCAAGAATGGAGCTTTCCAAATGGAAAGCAAGGCTAGTACCATCATGCCCCCATTTCCATGGGCACAGGCAGCATACATCTCTGTGGTTTTTAACAAGTCAAATGAGACACAGAGTACACACTGTTTTCTTCCCTTAGTCCACTTCTCGAGGCAGGGTGTTCTGCATCTAGTGAACGGCCTCACCAAGGAAAGCCCAAGCTAGGCCTTTGGGCCCGTGCCTCTTCAAAAGTCTGCAGTGCTTCAGGAAAAACTGTGCTTTAGTTGCAATAGGAACGCAAGCCGTCTTTTTCCTGGAGGCAGGGTGACTTCAGGTAGGAGGTCCTGGATGGAAGGAGAAGCCTAGTGTTTTTCTCTGTGCAGCTCAGACCAGGGAATGAGTGCGACTTCCACGGCACGTTGGAACTTGCTAGAACGGTGCTCGTGAACCTGTATGAGTGCTGGCTAACTCAAGATGTCCCAATAAGAGTGCACTGTGTGGCCCTACACTCGGGATACACACTGTGAGTCGGAAAGCTACGGGCCTGGATATTGCTTAGAAGGGCCAGGGGAGCCTGAGGGTACTTGCTGTTCTTGCAGGGAATAGGGTTTCCAGGCAAGGCACCTAGGAGTCCTGAAAAGCGTACTGGCGTTAAAATGCTGCAGAGCAGCGACTACGGCCTCATGGAAACTGCTACACGCCTCCGCTTCTGCATAGCATTTCAGGGCCTTACCTCGAGGCAAGTTCTCACGTTGCTTGCACTGTGAGAGACACCGCATGTTAGGATGCTGTATTTCTCCTTGAATAGAGTGACTTCAGGAAAGAGGTCCTCGATAAATTCTAAGAAGAGTGTTTTCTCAGGGCAGCTCAGACGAGGGCAATGTCGAAAACTTGCAGGACATGTTGGACTGCCTAGAAATGTGGTTCTGATGTTGTTCGACTGCTCTGGAAATATAGCTCTACTGAAGTAAAGTACAGTGTGTTGCCAGAGACTCGGCAGACACAGAGGGCCTCGGAGGGTCGTATGGGAATCAATGCTGCTCAGCAGGCCCACAGGGGTGTGGAGGGCGTCAGTGATCTTGGAACAAAAATGATGCAAACCCGAAGGGCCTAGGAGTCCTGAAAAGGGTGCTTCCTTTAACATAAAGCAGAACCTCCACTAAGAGCTCATGGAAAGAGCTGCATGCCTCCCTTTCTGCAGGGCTACTCAGGGCCTTACCTCGAGGCAAGGACTCACGTTGAGATTCCCTTTAGCTCTAGAGCATGGCAAGGTGAGCCCCAACCGGGCCAATGAAGCTCCTTGTGTAGCCAGAGAAATCTCATTTTCTTCCCACCACCCATGCCTACAGTGGCCAGAGAGCTGTTAACAGCAGAGAATTTCAGGGAGCTTCACGGCAGCAAGAATGGAGCTTTCCAAATGGAAAGCAAGGCTAGTACCATCATGCCCCCATTACCATTGGCACAGGCAGCATACATCTCTGTGGTTTCTACCAAGTCAAAAGAACCACAGGGTACACACTGGTTGCTTCTCTGAATCAACTTCTCGAGGCAGGGTGTTCTGCATCTTGTGAACGGCCTCACCAAGGACCGCCCTAGCTAGGCCTCTGGACCCGTGCCTCTTCAAAAGCCTGCAGTGCTACAAAAAAACTCTGCTTTAGTTGCAATAAGTACGCAAGCAGTGTTTCTCCTGATGGCAGTGTGACTTCAGGTAGGAGGTCTTAGATGGAAGGAGAAGCCTAGTGTTTTTCTCTGTGCAGATCAGTGTACGGAATGAGTGCGACTTCCACGGCCTGTTGGAACTTGCTAGAACGGTGCACGTGAACTTGTGCGAGTGCTGCGAATCAAGATATGACAAGAAAGAGTGCAGTGTGTTCCCATGACTCAGCAGACACAGAGGAACTCCGAGGGACCAATGGGCCTCGTTGTTGCTCAGCAGGCCTACAGGGTTCTGGTGGTACTCAGGGATCTTGGAACAAAAATGATGCTCATCCGAGAGGCCTAGGAGTCCTGAAAAGGGTACTTCCTTTACAGCAAAGCAGCACAGCGACTAAGAACTAATGAAAAGAGCTGAATGCCTCCCTTTCTGCAGGGCTACTCAGGGCCTTACCTCGAGGCAAGGACTCACGTTGAGATTCCCTTTAGCTCTAGAGCATGGCAAGGTGAGCCCCACCCCGGCCAAACAAGCTCCGTGTGTAGCCAGAGAAAACTCATTTTCTTCCCACACCAATATAGAGTGACCAGAGTCCTGTCAACAGCAGAGAATTTCAGGGAACTTCACGGCAGCAAGAATGGAGCTTTCCAAATGGAAAGCAAGGCTAGTACCATCATGCCCCCATTTCCATGGGCACAGGCAGCATACATCTCTGTGGTTTTTAACAAGTCAAATGAGACACAGAGTACACACTGTTTTCTTCCCTTAGTCCACTTCTCGAGGCAGGGTGTTCTGCATCTAGTGAACGGCCTCACCAAGGAAAGCCCAAGCTAGGCCTTTGGGCCCGTGCCTCTTCAAAAGTCTGCAGTGCTTCAGGAAAAACTGTGCTTTAGTTGCAATAGGAACGCAAGCCGTCTTTTTCCTGGAGGCAGGGTGACTTCAGGTAGGAGGTCCTGGATGGAAGGAGAAGCCTAGTGTTTTTCTCTGTGCAGCTCAGACCAGGGAATGAGTGCGACTTCCACGGCACGTTGGAACTTGCTAGAACGGTGCTCGTGAACCTGTATGAGTGCTGGCTAACTCAAGATGTCCCAATAAGAGTGCACTGTGTGGCCCTACACTCGGGATACACACTGTGAGTCGGAAAGCTACGGGCCTGGATATTGCTTAGAAGGGCCAGGGGAGCCTGAGGGTACTTGCTGTTCTTGCAGGGAATAGGGTTTCCAGGCAAGGCACCTAGGAGTCCTGAAAAGCGTACTGGCGTTAAAATGCTGCAGAGCAGCGACTACGGCCTCATGGAAACTGCTACACGCCTCCGCTTCTGCAGAGCATTTCAGGGCCTTACCTCGAGGCAAGTTCTCACGTTGCTTGCACTGTGAGAGACACCGCATGTTAGGATGCTGTATTTCTCCTTGAATAGAGTGACTTCAGGAAAGAGGTCCTCGATAAATTCTAAGAAGAGTGTTTTCTCAGGGCAGCTCAGACGAGGGCAATGTCGAAAACTTGCAGGACATGTTGGACTGCCTAGAAATGTGGTTCTGATGCTGTTCGACTGCTCTGGAAATATAGCTCTACTGAAGTAAAGTACAGTGTGTTGCCAGAGACTCGGCAGACACAGAGGGCCTCCGAGGGACGTATGGGAATCAATGCTGCTCAGCAGGCCCACAGGGGTGTGGAGGGCGTCAGTGATCTTGAAACAAAAATGATGCAAACCCGAAGGGCCTAGGAGTCCTGAAAAGGGTGCTTCCTTTAACATAAAGCGGAACCTCCACTAAGAGCTCATGGAAAGAGCTGCATGCCTCCCTTTCTGCAGGGCTACTCAGGGCCTTACCTCGAGGCAAGGACTCACGTTGAGATTCCCTTTAGCTCTAGAGCATGGCAAGGTGAGCCCCAACCGGGCCAATGAAGCTCCGTGTGTAGCCAGAGAAATCTCATTTTCTTCCCACCACCCATGCCTACAGTGGCCAGAGAGCTGTTAACAGCAGAGAATTTCAGGGAGCTTCACGGCAGCAAGAATGGAGCTTTCCAAATGGAAAGCAAGGCTAGTACCATCATGCCCCCATTTCCATGGGCACAGGCAGCATACATCTCTGTGGTTTTTAACAAGTCAAATGAGACACAGAGTACACACTGTTTTCTTCCCTGAATCAACTTCTCGAGGCAGGGTGTTCTGCATCTAGTGAACGGCCTCACCAAGGAAAGCCCAAGCTAGGCCTCTGGGCCCGTGCCTCTTCAAAAGTCTGCAGTGCTTCAGGAAAAACTGCTTTAGTTGCAATAGGAACGCAAGCCGTCTTTTTCCTGGAGGCAGGGTGACTTCAGGTAGGAGGTCCTGGATGGAAGGAGAAGCCTAGTGTTTTTCTCTGTGCAGCTCAGACCAGGGAATGAGTGCGACTTCCACGGCATGTAGGAACTTGCTAGAACGGTGCTCGTGAACCTGTATGAGTGCTGGCTAACTCAAGATGTCCCAATAAGGGTGCACTGTGTGGCCCTACACTCGGCATACACACTGTGAGTCGGAAAGCTACGGGCCTGGATATTGCTTAGAAGGGCCAGGGGAGCCTGAGGGTACTTGCTGTTCTTGCAGGGAACAGGGTTTCCAGGCCAGGCACCAGGAGTCCTGAAAAGCGTACTGGCGTTAAAATGCTGCAGAGCAGCGACTACGGCCTCATGGAAACTGCTACACACCTCCGCTTCTGCATAGCATTTCAGGGCCTTACCTCGAGGCACGTTCTCCCGTTGCTTGCACTGTGAGCGACACAGCATGTTAGGATGCTGTATTTCTCCTTGAATAGAGTGACTTCAGGAAAGAGATCCTCGATAAATTCTAAGAAGAATGTTTTCTCAGGGCAGCTCAGACGAGGGCAACGTCGAAAACTTGCAGGACATGTTGGACTGCCTAGAAATGTGGTTCTGATGCTGTTCGACTGCTCTGGAAATATAGCTCTACTGAAGTAACGTACAGTGTGTTGCCAGAGACTCGGCAGACACAGAGGGTCTCCGAAGGACGTATGGGAATCAATGCTGCTCAGCAGGCCCACAGGGGTGTGGAGGGCGTCAGTGATGTTGGAACAAAAATGATGCAAACCCGAAGGGCCTAGGAGTCCTGAAAAGGGTGCTTCCTTTAACATAAAGCGGAACCTCCACTAAGAGCTCATGGAAAGAGCTGCATGCCTCCCTTTCTGCAGGGCTACTCAGGGCCTTACCTCGAGGCAAGGACTCACGTTGAGATTCCCTTTAGCTCTAGAGCATGGCAAGGTGAGCCCCAACCGGGCCAATGAAGCTCCGTGTGTAGCCAGAGAAATCTCATTTTCTTCCCACACCCATGCCTACAGTGGCCAGAGAGCTGTTAACAGCAGAGAATTTCAGGGAGCTTCACGGCAGCAAGAATGGAGCTTTCCAAATGGAAAGCAAGGCTAGTACCATCATGCCCCCATTACCATTGGCACAGGCAGCATACATCTCTGTGGTTTCTAACAAGTCAAAGAACCACAGGGTACACACTGGTTGCTTCCCTGAATCAACTTCTCGAGGCAGGGTGTTCTGCATCTTGTGAACGGCCTCACCAATGAACGCCTTAGCTAGGCCCATGGGCCCGTGCCTCTTCAAAAGCCTGCAGTGCTACGGGAAAAACTCTGCTTTAGTTGCAATAAGAATGCAAGCAGTGTTTCTCCTGATGAGAGTGTAACTTCAGGTAAGAGGTCTTAGATGGAAGAAGAAGCCTAGTGTTTTTCCTCTGTGCACCTCAGTCTAAAGAATGAGTTCGACTTCCACGGCATGTTGGAACTTGCTAGAACGGTGCTCTTGAACTTGTGCGAGTGCTGTGAATCAAGATATGACAAGAAAGAGTGCAGTGTGTTGCCCATGACTCAGCAGACACAGAGGAACTCCGAGGGACCAATGGGCTTCGTTGTTGCTCAGCAGGCCTACAGGGGTGTGGAGGTACTCAGGGATCTTGGAACAAAAATGATGCTCACCCGAGAGGCCTAGGAGTCCTGAAAAGGGTACTTCCTTTAAAGTAAAGGAGAACAGCGACTAAGAACTAATGGAAAGAGCTGAATGCCTCCCTTTCTGCAGGGCTACTCAGGGCCTTACCTCGAGGCAAGGACTCACGTTGAGATTCCCTTTAGCTCTAGAGCATGGCAAGGTGAGCCCCACCCCGGCCAAAGAAGCTCCGTGTGTAGCCAGAGAAAACTCATTTTCTTCCCACACCAATGTAGAGGGACCAGAGGCCTGTCAACAGCAGAGAATTTCAGGGAGCTTCACGGCAGCAAGAATGGAGCTTTCCAAATGGAAAGCAAGGCTAGTACCATCATGCCCCCATTTCCATGGGCACAGGCAGCATACATCTCTGTGGTTTTTAACAAGTCAAATGAGACACAGAGTACACACTGTTTTCTTCCCTTAATCCACTTCTCGAGGCAGGGTGTTCTGCATCTAGTGAACGGCCTCACCAAGGAAAGCCCAAGCTAGGCCTCTGGGCCCGTGCCTCTTCAAAAGTCTGCAGTGCTTCAGGAAAAACTGTGCTTTAGTTGCAATAGGAAGGCAAGCCGTCTTTTTCCTGGAGGCAGGGTGACTTCAGGTAGGAGGTCCTGGATGGAAGGAGAAGCCTAGTGTTTTTCTCTGTGCAGCTCAGAGCAGGGAATGAGTGCGACTTCCACGGCATGAAGGAACTTGCTAGAACGGTGCTCGTGAACCTGTATGAGTGCTGGCTTACTCAAGATGTCCCAATAAGAGTGCACTGTGTTGCCCTACACTCGGCATACACACTGTGAGTCGGAAAGCTACGGGCCTGGATATTGCTTAGAAGGGGCAGGGGAGCCTGAGGGTACTTGCTGTTCTTGCAGGGAATAGGGTTTCCAGGCGAGGCACCTAGGAGTCCTGAAAAGCGTACTGGCGTTAAAATGCTGCAGAGCAGCGACTACGGCCTCATGGAATCTGCTACACACCTCCGCTTCTGCATAGCATTTCAGGGCCTTACCTCGAGGCAAGTTCTCCTGTTGCTTGCACTGTGAGCGACACAGCATGTTAGGATGCTGTATTTCTCCTTGAATAGAGTGACTTCAGGAAAGAGGTCCTCGATAAATTCTAAGAGGAATGTTTTCTCAGCGCAGCTCAGACGAGGGCAATGTCGAAAACTTGCAGGACATGTTGGACTGCCTAGAAATGTGGTTCTGATGCTGTTCGACTGCTCTGGAAATATAGCTCTACTGAAGTAACGTACAGTGTGTTGCCAGAGACTCGGCAGACACAGAGGGCCTCAGAGGGTCGTATGGGAATCAATGCTGCTCAGCAGGCCCACAGGGGTGTGGAGGGCGTCAGTGATGTTGGAACAAAAATGATGCTCACCCGAAGGGCCTAGGAGTCCTGAAAAGGGTGCTTCCTTTAACATAAAGCGGAACCTCCACTAAGAGCTCATGGAAAGAGCTGCATGCCTCCCTTTCTGCAGGGCTACTCAGGGCCTTACCTCGAGGCAAGGACTCACGTTGAGATTCCCTTTAGCTCTAGAGCATGGCAAGGTGAGCCCCAACCGGGCCAATGAAGCTCCGTGTGTAGCCAGAGAAATCTCATTTTCTTCCCACACCCATGCCTACAGTGGCCAGAGAGCTGTTAACAGCAGAGAATTTCAGGGAGCTTCACGGCAGCAAGAATGGAGCTTTCCAAATGGAAAGCAAGGCTAGTACCATCATGCCCCCATTACCATTGGCACAGGCAGCATACATCTCTGTGGTTTCTAACAAGTCAAAAGAACCACAGGGTACACACTGGTTGCTTCCCTGAATCAACTTCTCGAGGCAGGGTGTTCTGCATCTTGTGAACGGCCTCACCAAGGAACGCCCTAGCTAGGCCCATGGGCCCGTGCCTCTTCAAAAGCCTGCAGTGCTACAGGAAAAACTCTGCTTTAGTTGCAATAAGAATGCAAGCAGTGTTTCTCCTGATGGCAGTGTAACTTCAGGTAAGAGGTCTTAGATGGAAGAAGAAGCCTAGTGTTTTTCCTCTGTGCAGCTCAGTCTAAAGAATGAGTTCGACTTCCACGGCATGTTGGAACTTGCTAGAACGGTGCTCGTGAACTTGTGCGAGTGCTGTGAATCAAGATATGACAAGAAAGAGTGCAGTGTGTTGCCCATGACTCAGCAGACACAGAGGAACTCCGAGGGACCAATGGGCCCCGTAGTTGCTCAGCAGGCCTACAGGGGTGTGGAGATACTCAGGGACCCTGGAACAAAAATGATGCTCACCCGAGAGGCCTAGGAGTCCTGAAAAGGGTACTTCCTTTAAAGTAAAGGAGAACAGCGACTAAGAACTAATGGAAAGAGCTGAATGCCTCCCTTTCTGCAGGGCTACTCAGGGCCTTACCTCGAGGCAAGGACTCACGTTGAGATTCCCTTTAGCTCTAGAGCATGGCAAGGTGAGCCCCACCCCGGCCAAAGAAGCTCCGTGTGTAACCCGAGAAAACTCATTTTCTTCCCACACCCATGCCTACAGGGGCCAGAGGGCTGTCAACAGCAGAGAATTTCAGGGAGCTTCACGGCAGCAAGAATGGGGCTTTCCAAATGGAAAGCAAGGCTAGTACCATCATGCCCCCATTACCATTGGCACAGGCAGCATACATCTCTGTGGTTTCTACCAAGTCAAAAGAACCACAGGGTACACACTGGTTGCTTCTCTGAATCAACTTCTCGAGGCAGGGTGTTCTGCATCTTGTGAACGGCCTCACCAAGGACCGCCCTAGCTAGGCCTCTGGACCCGTGCCTCTTCAAAAGCCTGCAGTGCTACAAAAAAACTCTGCTTTAGTTGCAATAAGTACGCAAGCAGTGTTTCTCCTGATGGCAGTGTGACTTCAGGTAGGAGGTCTTAGATGGAAGGAGAAGCCTAGTGTTTTTCTCTGTGCAGATCAGTGTACGGAATGAGTGCGACTTCCACGGCCTGTTGGAACTTGCTAGAACGGTGCACGTGAACTTGTGCGAGTGCTGCGAATCAAGATATGACAAGAAAGAGTGCAGTGTGTTCCCATGACTCAGCAGACAAAGAGGAACTCCGAGGGACCAATGGGCCTCGTTGTTGCTCAGCAGGCCTACAGGGTTCTGGTGGTACTCAGGGATCTTGGAACAAAAATGATGCTCATCCGAGAGGCCTAGGAGTCCTGAAAAGGGTACTTCCTTTACAGTAAAGCAGCACAGCGACTAAGAACTAATGAAAAGAGCTGAATGCCTCCCTTTCTGCAGGGCTACTCAGGGCCTTACCTCGAGGCAAGGACTCACGTTGAGATTCCCTTTAGCTCTAGAGCATGGCAAGGTGAGCCCCACCCCGGCCAAACAAGCTCCGTGTGTAGCCAGAGAAAACTCATTTTCTTCCCACACCAATATAGAGTGACCAGAGTCCTGTCAACAGCAGAGAATTTCAGGGAACTTCACGGCAGCAAGAATGGAGCTTTCCAAATGGAAAGCAAGGCTAGTACCATCATGCCCCCATTTCCATGGGCACAGGCAGCATACATCTCTGTGGTTTTTAACAAGTCAAATGAGACACAGAGTACACACTGTTTTCTTACCTTAGTCCACTTCTCGAGGCAGGGTGTTCTGCATCTAGTGAACGGCCTCACCAAGGAAAGCCCAAGCTAGGCCTTTGGGCCCGTGCCTCTTCAAAAGTCTGCAGTGCTTCAGGAAAAACTGTGCTTTAGTTGCAATAGGAACGCAAGCCGTCTTTTTCCTGGAGGCAGGGTGACTTCAGGTAGGAGGTCCTGGATGGAAGGAGAAGCCTAGTGTTTTTCTCTGTGCAGCTCAGACCAGGGAATGAGTGCGACTTCCACGGCACGTTGGAACTTGCTAGAACGGTGCTCGTGAACCTGTATGAGTGCTGGCTAACTCAAGATGTCCCAATAAGAGTGCACTGTGTGGCCCTACACTCGGGATACACACTGTGAGTCGGAAAGCTACGGGCCTGGATATTGCTTAGAAGGGCCAGGGGAGCCTGAGGGTACTTGCTGTTCTTGCAGGGAATAGGGTTTCCAGGCAAGGCACCTAGGAGTCCTGAAAAGCGTACTGGCGTTAAAATGCTGCAGAGCAGCGACTACGGCCTCATGGAAACTGCTACACGCCTCCGCTTCTGCATAGCATTTCAGGGCCTTACCTCGAGGCAAGTTCTCACGTTGCTTGCACTGTGAGAGACACCGCATGTTAGGATGCTGTATTTCTCCTTGAATAGAGTGACTTCAGGAAAGAGGTCCTCGATAAATTCTAAGAAGAGTGTTTTCTCAGGGCAGCTCAGACGAGGGCAATGTCGAAAACTTGCAGGACATGTTGGACTGCCTAGAAATGTGGTTCTGATGTTGTTCGACTGCTCTGGAAATATAGCTCTACTGAAGTAAAGTACAGTGTGTTGCCAGAGACTCGGCAGACACAGAGGGCCTCGGAGGGTCGTATGGGAATCAATGCTGCTCAGCAGGCCCACAGGGGTGTGGAGGGCGTCAGTGATCTTGGAACAAAAATGATGCAAACCCGAAGGGCCTAGGAGTCCTGAAAAGGGTGCTTCCTTTAACATAAAGCAGAACCTCCACTAAGAGCTCATGGAAAGAGCTGCATGCCTCCCTTTCTGCAGGGCTACTCAGGGCCTTACCTCGAGGCAAGGACTCACGTTGAGATTCCCTTTAGCTCTAGAGCATGGCAAGGTGAGCCCCAACCGGGCCAATGAAGCTCCTTGTGTAGCCAGAGAAATCTCATTTTCTTCCCACCACCCATGCCTACAGTGGCCAGAGAGCTGTTAACAGCAGAGAATTTCAGGGAGCTTCACGGCAGCAAGAATGGAGCTTTCCAAATGGAAAGCAAGGCTAGTACCATCATGCCCCCATTACCATTGGCACAGGCAGCATACATCTCTGTGGTTTCTACCAAGTCAAAAGAACCACAGGGTACACACTGGTTGCTTCTCTGAATCAACTTCTCGAGGCAGGGTGTTCTGCATCTTGTGAACGGCCTCACCAAGGACCGCCCTAGCTAGGCCTCTGGACCCGTGCCTCTTCAAAAGCCTGCAGTGCTACAAAAAAACTCTGCTTTAGTTGCAATAAGTACGCAAGCAGTGTTTCTCCTGATGGCAGTGTGACTTCAGGTAGGAGGTCTTAGATGGAAGGAGAAGCCTAGTGTTTTTCTCTGTGCAGATCAGTGTACGGAATGAGTGCGACTTCCACGGCCTGTTGGAACTTGCTAGAACGGTGCACGTGAACTTGTGCGAGTGCTGCGAATCAAGATATGACAAGAAAGAGTGCAGTGTGTTCCCATGACTCAGCAGACACAGAGGAACTCCGAGGGACCAATGGGCCTCGTTGTTGCTCAGCAGGCCTACAGGGTTCTGGTGGTACTCAGGGATCTTGGAACAAAAATGATGCTCATCCGAGAGGCCTAGGAGTCCTGAAAAGGGTACTTCCTTTACAGCAAAGCAGCACAGCGACTAAGAACTAATGAAAAGAGCTGAATGCCTCCCTTTCTGCAGGGCTACTCAGGGACTTACCTCGAGGCAAGGACTCACGTTGAGATTCCCTTTAGCTCTAGAGCATGGCAAGGTGAGCCCCACCCCGGCCAAACAAGCTCCGTGTGTAGCCAGAGAAAACTCATTTTCTTCCCACACCAATATAGAGTGACCAGAGTCCTGTCAACAGCAGAGAATTTCAGGGAACTTCACGGCAGCAAGAATGGAGCTTTCCAAATGGAAAGCAAGGCTAGTACCATCATGCCCCCATTTCCATGGGCACAGGCAGCATACATCTCTGTGGTTTTTAACAAGTCAAATGAGACACAGAGTACACACTGTTTTCTTCCCTGAATCAACTTCTCGAGGCAGGGTGTTCTGCATCTAGTGAACGGCCTCACCAAGAAAAGCCCAAGCTAGGCCTCTGGGCCCGTGCCTCTTCAAAAGTCTGCAGTGCTTCAGGAAAAACTGCTTTAGTTGCAATAGGAACGCAATCCGTCTTTTTCCTGGAGGCAGGGTGACTTCAGGTAGGAGGTCCTGGATGGAAGGAGAAGCCTAGTGTTTTTCTCTGTGCAGCTCAGACCAGGGAATGAGTGCGACTTCCACGGCATGTAGGAACTTGCTAGCACGGTGCTCGTGAACCTGTATGAGTGCTGGCTAACTCAAGATGTCCCAATAAGAGTGCACTGTGTTGCCCTACACTCGGCATACACACTGTGAGTCGGAAAGCTACGGGCCTGGATATTGCTTAGAAGGGCCAGGGGATCCTGAGGGTACTTGCTGTTCTTGCACTGAATAGGGGTTCCAGGCGAGGCACCTAGGAGTCCTGAAAAGCGTACTGGCGTTAAAATGCTGCAGAGCAGCGACTACGGCCTCATGGAAACTGCTACACACCTCCGCTTCTGCATAGCATTTCAGGGCCTTACCTCGAGGCAAGTTCTCCCGTTGCTTGCACTGTGAGCGACACAGCATGTTAGGATGCTGTATTTCTCCTTGAATAGAGTGACTTCAGGAAAGAGGTCCTCGATAAATTCTAAGAAGAGTGTTTTCTCAGGGCAGCTCAGACGAGGGCAATGTCGAAAACTTGCAGGACATGTTGGACTGCCTAGAAATGTGGTTCTGATGCTGTTCGACTGCTCTGGAAATATAGCTCTACTGAAGTAAAGTACAGTGTGTTGCCAGAGACTCGGCAGACACAGAGGGCCTCCGAGGGACGTATGGGAATCAATGCTGCTCAGCAGGCCCACAGGGGTGTGGAGGGCGTCAGTGATCTTGGAACAAAAATGATGCAAACCCGAAAGGCCTAGGAGTCCTGAAAAGGGTGCTTCCTTTAACATAAAGCGGAACCTCCACTAAGAGCTCATGGAAAGAGCTGCATGCCTCCCTTTCTGCAGGGCTACTCAGGGCCTTACCTCGAGGCAAGGACTCACGTTGAGATTCCCTTTAGCTCTAGAGCATGGCAAGGTGAGCCCCAACCGGGCCAATGAAGCTCCGTGTGTAGCCAGAGAAATCTCATTTTCTTCCCACCACCCATGCCTACAGTGGCCAGAGAGCTGTTAACAGCAGAGAATTTCAGGGAGCTTCACGGCAGCAAGAATGGAGCTTTCCAAATGGAAAGCAAGGCTAGTACCATCATGCCCCCATTACCATTGGCACAGGCAGCATACATCTCTGTGGTTTCTAACAAGTCAAAGAACCACAGGGTACACACTGGTTGCTTCCCTGAATCAACTTCTCGAGGCAGGGTGTTCTGCATCTTGTGAACGGCCTCAGCAAGGAACGCCCTAGCTAGGCCCATGGGACCGTGCCTCTTCAAAAGCCTGCAGTGCTACGGGAAAAACTCTGCTTTAGTTGCAATAAGAATGCAAGCAGTGTTTCTCCTGATGGCAGTGTAACTTCAGGTAAGAGGTCTTAGATGGAAGAAGAAGCCTAGTGTTTTTCCTCTGTGCAGCTCAGTCTAAAGAATGAGTTCGACTTCCACGGCATGTTGGAACTTGCTAGAACGGTGCTCGTGAACTTGTGCGAGTGCTGTGAATCAAGATATGACAAGAAAGAGTGCAGTGTGTTGCCCATGACTCAGCAGACACAGAGGAACTCCGAGGGACCAATGGGCTTCGTTGTTGCTCAGCAGGCCTACAGGGGTGTGGAGGTACTCAGGGATCTTGGAACAAAAATGATGCTCACCCGAGAGGCCTAGGAGTCCTGAGAAGGGTACTTCCTTTAAAGTAAAGCAGAACAGCGACTAAGAAATAATGGAAAGAGCTGAATGCCTCCCTTTCTGCAGGGCTACTCAGGGCCTTACCTCGAGGCAAGGACTCACGTTGAGATTCCCTTTAGCTCTAGAGCATGGCAAGGTGAGCCCCACCCCGGCCAAAGAAGCTCCGTGTGTAGCCAGAGAAAACTCATTTTCTTCCCACACCAATGTAGAGGGACCAGAGGCCTGTCAACAGCAGAGAATTTCAGGGAGCTTCACGGCAGCAAGAATGGAGCTTTCCAAATGGAAAGCAAGGCTAGTACCATCATGCCCCCATTTCCATGGGCACAGGCAGCATACATCTCTGTAGTTTTTAACAAGTCAAATGAGACACAGAGTACACACTGTTTTCTTCCCTGAATCAACTTCTCGAGGCAGGGTGTTCTGCATCTAGTGAACGGCCTCACCAAGGAAAGCCCAAGCTAGGCCTCTGGGCCCGTGCCTCTTCAAAAGTCTGCAGTGCTTCAGGAAAAACTGCTTTAGTTGCAATAGGAACGCAAGCCGTCTTTTTCCTGGAGGCAGGGTGACTTCAGGTAGGAGGTCCTGGATGGAAGGAGAAGCCTAGTGTTTTTCTCTGTGCAGCTCAGACCAGGGAATGAGTGCGAATTCCACGGCATGTAGGAACTTGCTAGCACGGTGCTCGTGAACCTGTATGAGTGCTGGCTAACTCAAGATGGCCCAATAAGAGTGCACTGTGTTGCCCTACACTCGGCATACACACTGTGAGTCGGAAAGCTACGGGCCTGGATATTGGTTAGAAGGGCCAGGGGAGCCTGAGGGTACTTGCTGTTCTTGCAGGGAACAGGGTTTCCAGGCCAGGCACCAGGAGTCCTGAAAAGCGTACTGGCGTTAAAATGCTGCAGAGCAGCAACTACGGCCTCATGGAAACTGCTACACACCTCCGCTTCTGCATAGCATTTCAGGGCCTTACCTCGAGGCAAGTTCTCCCGTTGCTTGCACTGTGAGCGACACAGCATGTTAGGATGCTGTATTTCTCCTTGAATAGAGTGACTTCAGGAAAGAGGTCCTCGATAAATTCTAAGAAGAGTGTTTTCTCAGGGCAGCTCAGACGAGGGCAATGTCGAAAACTTGCAGGACCTGTTGGACTGCCTAGAAATGTGGTTCTGATGTTGTTCGACTGCTCTGGAAATATAGCTCTACTGAAGTAAAGTACAGTGTGTTGCCAGAGACTCGGCAGACACAGAGGGCCTCCGAGGGTCGTATGGGAATCAATGCTGCTCAGCAGGCCCACAGGGGTGTGGAGGGCGTCAGTGATCTTGGAACAAAAATGATGCAAACCCGAAGGGCCTAGGAGTCCTGAAAAGGGTGCTTCCTTTAACATAAAGCGGAACCTCCACTAAGAGCTCATGGAAAGAGCTGCATGCCTCCCTTTCTGCAGGGCTACTCAGGGCCTTACCTCGAGGCAAGGACTCACGTTGAGATTCCCTTTAGCTCTAGAGCATGGCAAGGTGAGCCCCAACCGGGCCAATGAAGCTCCGTGTGTAGCCAGAGAAATCTCATTTTCTTCCCACCACCCATGCCTACAGTGGCCAGAGAGCTGTTAACAGCAGAGAATTTCAGGGAGCTTCACGGCAGCAAGAATGGAGCTTTCCAAATGGAAAGCAAGGCTAGTACCATCATGCCCCCATTACCATTGGCACAGGCAGCATACATCTCTGTGGTTTCTAACAAGTCAAAGAACCACAGGGTACACACTGGTTGCTTCCCTGAATCAACTTCTCGAGGCAGGGTGTTCTGCATCTTGTGAACGGCCTCACCAAGGAACGCCCTAGCTAGGCCCATGGGCCCGTGCCTCTTCAAAAGCCTGCAGTGCTACGGGAAAAACTCTGCTTTAGTTGCAATAAGAATGCAAGCAGTGTTTCTCCTGATGGCAGTGTAACTTCAGGTAAGAGGTCTTAGATGGAAGAAGAAGCCTAGTGTTTTTCCTCTGTGCACCTCAGTCTAAAGAATGAGTTCGACTTCCACGGCATGTTGGAACTTGCTAGAACGGTGCTCTTGAACTTGTGCGAGTGCTGTGAATCAAGATATGACAAGAAAGAGTGCAGTGTGTTGCCCATGACTCAGCAGACACAGAGGAACTCCGAGGGACCAATGGGCTTCGTTGTTGCTCAGCAGGCCTACAGGGGTGTGGAGGTACTCAGGGATCTTGGAACAAAAATGATGCTCACCCGAGAGGCCTAGGAGTCCTGAAAAGGGTACTTCCTTTAAAGTAAAGCAGAACAGCGACTAAGAAATAATGGAAAGAGCTGAATGCCTCCCTTTCTGCAGGGCTACTCAGGGCCTTACCTCGAGGCAAGGACTCACGTTGAGATTCCCTTTAGCTCTAGAGCATGGCAAGGTGAGCCCCACCCCGGCCAAAGAAGCTCCGTGTGTAGCCAGAGAAAACTCATTTTCTTCCCACACCAATGTAGAGTGACCAGAGGCCTTTCAACAGCAGAGAATTTCAGGGAGCTTCACGGCAGCAAGAATGGAGCTTTCCAAATGGAAAGCAAGGCTAGTACCATCATGCCCCCATTTCCATGGGCACAGGCAGCATACATCTCTGTGGTTTTTAACAAGTCAAATGAGACACAGAGTACACACTGTTTTGTTCCCTGAATCAACTTCTCGAGGCAGGGTGTTCTGCATCTAGTGAACGGCCTCACCAAGGAAAGCCCAAGCTAGGCCTCTGGGCCCGTGCCTCTTCAAAACTCTGCAGTGCTTCAGGAAAAACTGCTTTAGTTGCAATAGGAACGCAAGCCGTCTTTTTCCTGGAGGCAGGGTGACTTCAGGTAGGAGGTCCTGGATGGAAGGAGAAGCCTAGTGTTTTTCTCTGTGCAGCTCAGACCAGGGAATGAGTGCGACTTCCACGGCATGTAGGAACTTGCTAGCACGGTGCTCGTGAACCTGTATGAGTGCTGGATAACTCAAGATATCCCAATAAGGGTGCACTGTGTTGCCCTACACTCGGCATACACACTGTGAGTCGGAAAGCTACGGGCCTGGATATTGCTTAGAAGGGCCAGGGGAGCCTGAGGGTACTTGCTGTTCTTGCACTGAATAGGGGTTCCAGGCGAGGCACCTAGGAGTCCTGAAAAGCGTACTGGCGTTAAAATGCTGCAGAGCAGCGACTACGGCCTCATGGAAACTGCTACACACCTCCGCTTCTGCATAGCATTTCAGGGCCTTACCTCGAGGCAAGTTCTCCCGTTGCTTGCACTGTGAGCGACACAGCATGTTAGGATGCTGTATTTCTCCTTGAATAGAGTGACTTCAGGAAAGAGGTCCTCGATAAGTTCTAAGAAGAGTGTTTTCTCAGGGCAGCTCAGACGAGGGCAATGTCGAAAACTTGCAGGACATGTTGGACTGCCTAGAAATGTGGTTCTGATGCTGTTCGACTGCTCTGGAAATATAGCTCTACTGAAGTAAAGTACAGTGTGTTGCCAGAGACTCGGCAGACACAGAGGGCCTCCGAGGGACGTATGGGAATCAATGCTGCTCAGCAGGCCCACAGGGGTGTGGAGGGCGTCAGTGATCTTGGAACAAAAATGATGCAAACCCGAAGGGCCTAGGAGTCCTGAAAAGGGTGCTTCCTTTAACATAAAGCGGAACCTCCACTAAGAGCTCATGGAAAGAGCTGCATGCCTCCCTTTCTGCAGGGCTACTCAGGGCCTTACCTCGAGGCAAGGACTCACGTTGAGATTCCCTTTAGCTCTAGAGCATGGCAAGGTGAGCCCCAACCGGGCCAATGAAGCTCCGTGTGTAGCCAGAGAAATCTCATTTTCTTCCCACCACCCATGCCTACAGTGGCCAGAGAGCTGTTAACAGCAGAGAATGTCAGGGAGCTTCACGGCAGCAAGAATGGAGCTTTCCAAATGGAAAGCAAGGCTAGTACCATCATGCCCCCATTACCATTGGCACAGGCAGCATACATCTCTGTGGTTTCTAACAAGTCAAAAGAGACACAGGGTACACACTGGTTGCTTCCCTGAATCAACTTCTCGAGGCAGGGTGTTCTGCATCTTGTGAACGGCCTCACCAAGGAACGCCCTAGCTAGGCCCATGGGCCCGTGCCTCTTCAAAAGCCTGCAGTGCTACGGGAAAAACTCTGCTTTAGTTGCAATAAGAATGCAAGCAGTGTTTCTCCTGATGGCAGTGTAACTTCAGGTAAGAGGTCTTAGATGGAAGAAGAAGCCTAGTGTTTTTCCTCTGTGCACCTCAGTCTAAAGAATGAGTTCGACTTCCACGGCATGTTGGAACTTGCTAGAACGGTGCTCTTGAACTTGTGCGAGTGCTGTGAATCAAGATATGACAAGAAAGAGTGCAGTGTGTTGCCCATGACTCAGCAGACACAGAGGAACTCCGAGGGACCAATGGGCTTCGTTGTTGCTCAGCAGGCCTACAGGGGTGTGGAGGTACTCAGGGATCTTGGAACAAAAATGATGCTCACCCGAGAGGCCTAGGAGTCCTGAAAAGGGTACTTCCTTTAAAGTAAAGCAGAACAGCGACTAAGAAATAATGGAAAGAGCTGAATGCCTCCCTTTCTGCAGGGCTACTCAGGGCCTTACCTCGAGGCAAGGACTCACGTTGAGATTCCCTTTAGCTCTAGAGCATGGCAAGGTGAGCCCCACCCCGGCCAAAGAAGCTCCGTGTGTAGCCAGAGAAAACTCATTTTCTTCCCACACCAATGTAGAGTGACCAGAGGCCTGTCAACAGCAGAGAATTTCAGGGAGCTTCACGGGAGCAAGAATGGAGCTTTCCAAATGGAAAGCAAGGCTAGTACCATCATGCCCCCATTTCCATGGGCACAGGCAGCATACATCTCTGTGGTTTTTAACAAGTCAAATGAGACACAGAGTACACACTGTTTTCTTCCCTGAATCAACTTCTCGAGGCAGGGTGTTCTGCATCTAGTGAACGGCCTCACCAAGGAATGCCCAAGCTAGGCCTCTGGGCCCGTGCCTCTTCAAAAGTCTGCAGTGCTTCAGGAAAAACTGCTTTAGTTGCAATAGGAACGCAAGCCGTCTTTTTCCTGGAGGCAGGGTGACTTCAGGTAGGAGGTCCTGGATGGAAGGAGAAGCCTAGTGTTTTTCTCTGTGCAGCTCAGACCAGGGAATGAGTGCGACTTCCACGGCATGTAGGAACTTGCTAGCACGGTGCTCGTGAACCTGTATGAGTGCTGGCTAACTCAAGATGTCCCAATAAGGGTGCACTGTGTTGCCCTACACTCGGCATACACACTGTGAGTCGGAAAGCTACGGGCCTGGATATTGCTTAGAAGGGCCAGGGGAGCCTGAGGGTACTTGCTGTTCTTGCACTGAATAGGGGTTCCAGGCGAGGCACCTAGGAGTCCTGAAAAGCGTACTGGCGTTAAAATGCTGCAGAGCAGCGACTACGGCCTCATGGAAACTGCTACACACCTCCGCTTCTGCATAGCGTTTCAGGGCCTTACCTCGAGGCAAGTTCTCCCGTTGCTTGCACTGTGAGCGACACAGCATGTTAGGATGCTGTATTTCTCCTTGAATAGAGTGACTTCAGGAAAGAGGTCCTCGATAAATTCTAAGAAGAGTGTTTTCTCAGGGCAGCTCAGACGAGGGCAATGTCGAAAACTTGCAGGACATGTTGGACTGCCTAGAAATGTGGTTCTGATGCTGTTCGACTGCTCTGGAAATATAGCTCTACTGAAGTAAAGTACAGTGTGTTGCCAGAGACTCGGCAGACACAGAGGGCCTCCGAGGGACGTATGGGAATCAATGCTGCTCAACAGGCCCACAGGGGTGTGGAGGGCGTCAGTGATCTTGGAACAAAAATGATGCAAACCCGAAGGGCCTAGGAGTCCTGAAAAGGGTGCTTCCTTTAACATAAAGCGGAACCTCCACTAAGAGCTCATGGAAAGAGCTGCATGCCTCCCTTTCTGCAGGGCTACTCAGGGCCTTACCTCGAGGCAAGGACTCACGTTGAGATTCCCTTTAGCTCTAGAGCATGGCAAGGTGAGCCCCAACCGGGCCAATGAAGCTCCGTGTGTAGCCAGAGAAATCTCATTTTCTTCCCACCACCCATGCCTACAGTGGCCAGAGAGCTGTTAACAGCAGAGAATTTCAGGGAGCTTCACGGCAGCAAGAATGGAGCTTTCCAAATGGAAAGCAAGGCTAGTACCATCATGCCCCCATTACCATTGGCACAGGCAGCATACATCTCTGTGGTTTCTAACAAGTCAAAGAACCACAGGGTACACACTGGTTGCTTCCCTGAATCAACTTCTCGAGGCAGGGTGTTCTGCATCTTGTGAACGGCCTCACCAAGGAACGCCTTAGCTAGGCCCATGGGCCCGTGCCTCTTCAAAAGCCTGCAGTGCTACGGGAAAAACTCTGCTTTAGTTGCAATAAGAATGCAAGCAGTGTTTCTCCTGATGGCAGTGTAACTTCAGGTAAGAGGTCTTAGATGGAAGAAGAAGCCTAGTGTTTTTCCTCTGTGCACCTCAGTCTAAAGAATGAGTTCGACTTCCACGGCATGTTGGAACTTGCTAGAACGGTGCTCGTGAACTTGTGCGAGTGCTGTGAATCAAGATATGACAAGAAAGAGTGCAGTGTGTTGCCCATGACTCAGCAGACACAGAGGAACTCCGAGGGACCAATGGGCTTCGTTGTTGCTCAGCAGGCCTACAGGGGTGTGGAGGTACTCAGGGATCTTGGAACAAAAATGATGCTCACCCGAGAGGCCTAGGAGTCCTGAAAAGGGTACTTCCTATAAGTAAAGCAGAACAGCGACTAAGAAATAATGGAAAGAGCTGAATGCCTCCCTTTCTGCAGGGCTACTCAGGGCCTTACCTCGAGGCAAGGACTCACGTTGAGATTCCCTTTAGCTCTAGAGCATGGCAAGGTGAGCCCCACCCCGGCCAAAGAAGCTCCGTGTGTAGCCAGAGAAAACTCATTTTCTTCCCACACCAATGTAGAGGGACCAGAGGCCTGTCAACAGCAGAGAATTTCAGGGAGGTTCACGGCAGCAAGAATGGAGCTTTCCAAATGGAAAGCAAGGCTAGTACCATCATGCCCCCATTTCCATGGGCACAGGCAGCATACATCTCTGTGGTTTTTAACAAGTCAAATGAGACACAGAGTACACACTGTTTTCTTCCCTGAATCAACTTCTCGAGGCAGGGTGTTCTGCATCTAGTGAACGGCCTCACCAAGAAAAGCCCAAGCTAGGCCTCTGGGCCCGTGCCTCTTCAAAAGTCTGCAGTGCTTCAGGAAAAACTGCTTTAGTTGCAATAGGAACGCAATCCGTCTTTTTCCTGGAGGCAGGGTGACTTCAGGTAGGAGGTCCTGGATGGAAGGAGAAGCCTAGTGTTTTTCTCTGTGCAGCTCAGACCAGGGAATGAGTGCGACTTCCACTGCATGTAGGAACTTGCTAGCACGGTGCTCGTGAACCTGTATGAGTGCTGGCTAACTCAAGATGTCCCAATAAGAGTGCACTGTGTTGCCCTACACTCGGCATACACACTGTGAGTCGGAAAGCTACGGGCCTGGATATTGCTTAGAAGGGCCAGGGGAGCCTGAGGGTACTTGCTGTTCTTGCACTGAATAGGGGTTCCAGGCGAGGCACCTAGGAGTCCTGAAAAGCGTACTGGCGTTAAAATGCTGCAGAGCAGCGACTACGGCCTCATGGAAACTGCTACACACCTCCGCTTCTGCATAGCATTTCAGGGCCTTACCTCGAGGCAAGTTCTCCCGTTGCTTGCACTGTGAGCGACACAGCATGTTAGGATGCTGTATTTCTCCTTGAATAGAGTGACTTCAGGAAAGAGGTCCTCGATAAATTCTAAGAAGAGTGTTTTCTCAGGGCAGCTCAGACGAGGGCAATGTCGAAAACTTGCAGGACATGTTGGACTGCCTAGAAATGTGGTTCTGATGCTGTTCGACTGCTCTGGAAATATAGCTCTACTGAAGTAAAGTACAGTGTGTTGCCAGAGACTCGGCAGACACAGAGGGCCTCCGAGGGACGTATGGGAATCAATGCTGCTCAGCAGGCCCACAGGGGTGTGGAGGGCGTCAGTGATCTTGGAACAAAAATGATGCAAACCCGAAGGGCCTAGGAGTCCTGAAAAGGGTGCTTCCTTTAACATAAAGCGGAACCTCCACTAAGAGCTCATGGAAAGAGCTGCATGCCTCCCTTTCTGCAGGGCTACTCAGGGCCTTACCTCGAGGCAAGGACTCACGTTGAGATTCCCTTTAGCTCTAGAGCATGGCAAGGTGAGCCCCAACCGGGCCAATGAAGCTCCGTGTGTAGCCAGAGAAATCTCATTTTCTTCCCACCACCCATGCCTACAGTGGCCAGAGAGCTGTTAACAGCAGAGAATTTCAGGGAGCTTCACGGCAGCAAGAATGGAGCTTTCCAAATGGAAAGCAAGGCTAGTACCATCATGCCCCCATTACCATTGGCACAGGCAGCATACATCTCTGTGGTTTCTAACAAGTCAAAGAACCACAGGGTACACACTGGTTGCTTCCCTGAATCAACTTCTCGAGGCAGGGTGTTCTGCATCTTGTGAACGGCCTCACCAAGGAACGCCTTAGCTAGGCCCATGGGCCCGTGCCTCTTCAAAAGCCTGCAGTGCTACGGGAAAAACTCTGCTTTAGTTGCAATAAGAATGCAAGCAGTGTTTCTCCTGATGGCAGTGTAACTTCAGGTAAGAGGTCTTAGATGGAAGAAGAAGCCTAGTGTTTTTCCTCTGTGCACCTCAGTCTAAAGAATGAGTTCGACTTCCACGGCATGTTGGAACTTGCTAGAACGGTGCTCTTGAACTTGTGCGAGTGCTGTGAATCAAGATATGACAAGAAAGAGTGCAGTGTGTTGCCCATGACTCAGCAGACACAGAGGAACTCCGAGGGACCAATGGGCTTCGTTGTTGCTCAGCAGGCCTACAGGGGTGTGGAGGTACTCAGGGATCTTGGAACAAAAATGATGCTCACCCGAGAGGCCTAGGAGTCCTGAAAAGGGTACTTCCTTTAAAGTAAAGCAGAACAGCGACTAAGAACTAATGGAAAGAGCTGAATGCCTCCCTTTCTGCAGGGCTACTCAGGGCCTTACCTCGAGGCAAGGACTCACGTTGAGATTCCCTTTAGCTCTAGAGCATGGCAAGGTGAGCCCCACCCCGGCCAAAGAAGCTCCGTGTGTAGCCAGAGAAAACTCATTTTCTTCCCACACCAATGTAGAGGGACCAGAGGCCTGTCAACAGCAGAGAATTTCAGGGAGCTTCACGGCAGCAAGAATGGAGCTTTCCAAATGGAAAGCAAGGCTAGTACCATCATGCCCCCATTTCCATGGGCACAGGCAGCATACATCTCTGTGGTTTTTAACAAGTCAAATGAGACACAGAGTACACACTGTTTTCTTCCCTGAATCAACTTCTCGAGGCAGGGTGTTCTGCATCTAGTGAACGGCCTCACCAAGGAAAGCCCAAGCTAGGCCTCTGGGCCCGTGCCTCTTCAAAAGTCTGCAGTGCTTCAGGAAAAACTGCTTTAGTTGCAATAGGAACGCAAGCCGTCTTTTTCCTGGAGGCAGGGTGACTTCAGGTAGGAGGTCCTGGATGGAAGGAGAAGCCTAGTGTTTTTCTCTGTGCAGCTCAGACCAGGGAATGAGTGCGACTTCCACGGCATGTAGGAACTTGCTAGCACGGTGCTCGTGAACCTGTATGAGTGCTGGCTAACTCAAGATGTCCCAATAAGAGTGCACTGTGTTGCCCTACACTCGGCATACACACTGTGAGTCGGAAAGCTACGGGCCTGGATATTGCTTAGAAGGGCCAGGGGAGCCTGAGGGTACTTGCTGTTCTTGCAGGGAACAGGGTTTCCAGGCCAGGCACCAGGAGTCCTGAAAAGCGTACTGGCGTTAAAATGCTGCAGAGCAGCAACTATGGCCTCATGGAAACTGCTACACACCTCCGCTTCTGCATAGCATTTCAGGGCCTTACCTCGAGGCAAGTTCTCCCGTTGCTTGCACTGTGAGCGACACAGCATGTTAGGATGCTGTATTTCTCCTTGAATAGAGTGACGTCAGGAAAGAGGTCCTGGATAAATTCTAAGAAGAGTGTTTTCTCAGGGCAGCTCAGACGAGGGCAATGTCGAAAACTTGCAGGACATGTTGGACTGCCTAGAAATGTGGTTCTGATGTTGTTCGACTGCTCTGGAAATATAGCTCTACTGAAGTAAAGTACAGTGTGTTGCCAGAGACTCGGCAGACACAGAGGGCCTCCGAGGGTCGTATGGGAATCAATGCTGCTCAGCAGGCCCACAGGGGTGTGGAGGGCGTCAGTGATCTTGGAACAAAAATGATGCAAACCCGAAGGGCCTAGGAGTCCTGAAAAGGGTGCTTCCTTTAACATAAAGCGGAACCTCCACTAAGAGCTCATGGAAAGAGCTGCATGCCTCCCTTTCTGCTGGGCTACTCAGGGCCTTACCTCGAGGCAAGGACTCACGTTGAGATTCCCTTTAGCTCTAGAGCATGGCAAGGTGAGCCCCAACCGGGCCAATGAAGCTCCGTGTGTAGCCAGAGAAATCTCATTTTCTTCCCACCACCCATGCCTACAGTGGCCAGAGAGCTGTTAACAGCAGAGAATTTCAGGGAGCTTCACGGCAGCAAGAATGGAGCTTTCCAAATGGAAAGCAAGGCTAGTACCATCATGCCCCCATTACCATTGGCACAGGCAGCATACATCTCTGTGGTTTCTAACAAGTCAAAAGAGACACAGGGTACACACTGGTTGCTTCCCTGAATCAACTTCTCGAGGCAGGGTGTTCTGCATCTTGTGAACGGCCTCACCAAGGAACGCCCTAGCTAGGCCCATGGGCCCGTGCCTCTTCAAAAGCCTGCAGTGCTACAGGAAAAACTCTGCTTTAGTTGCAATATGAATGCAAGCAGTGTTTCTCCTGATGGCAGTGTAACTTCAGGTAAGAGGTCTTAGATGGAAGAAGAAGCCTAGTGTTTTTCCTCTGTGCAGCTCAGTCTAAAGAATGAGTTCGACTTCCACGGCATGTTGGAACTTGCTAGAACGCTGCTCGTGAACCTGTGCGAGTGCTGTGAATCAAGATATGACAAGAAAGAGTGCAGTGTGTTGCCCATGACTCAGCAGACACAGAGGAACTCCAAGGGACCAATTGGCCGCGTTGTTGCTCAGCAGGCCTACAGGGGTGTGGAGATACTCAGGGATCTTGGAACAAAAATGATGCTCACCCGAGAGGCCTAGGAGTCCTGAAAAGGGTACTTCCTTTAAAGTAAAGCAGAACAGCGACTAAGAACTAATGGAAAGAGCTGAATGCCTCCCTTTCTGCAGGGCTACTCAGGGCCTTACCTCGAGGCAAGGACTCACGTTGAGATTCCCTTTAGCTCTAGAGCATGGCAAGGTGAGCCCCACCCCGGCCAAAGAAGCTCCGTGTGTAGCCAGAGAAAACTCATTTTCTTCCCACACCAATGTAGAGGGACCAGAGGCCTGTCAACAGCAGAGAATTTCAGGGAGCTTCACGGCAGCAAGAATGGAGCTTTCCAAATGGAAAGCAAGGCTAGTACCATCATGCCCCCATTTCCATGGGCACAGGCAGCATACATCTCTGTGGTTTTTAACAAGTCAAATGAGACACAGAGTACACACTGTTTTCTTCCCTGAATCAACTTCTCGAGGCAGGGTGTTCTGCATCTAGTGAACGGCCTCACCAAGGAAAGCCCAAGCTAGGCCTCTGGGCCCGTGCCTCTTCAAAAGTCTGCAGTGCTTCAGGAAAAACTGCTTTAGTTGCAATAGGAACGCAAGCCGTCTTTTTCCTGGAGGCAGGGTGACTTCAGGTAGGAGGTCCTGGATGGAAGGAGAAGCCTAGTGTTTTTCTCTGTGCAGCTCAGACCAGGGAATGAGTGCGACTTCCACGGCATGTAGGAACTTGCTAGAACGGTGCTCGTGAACCTGTATGAGTGCTGGCTAACTCAAGATGTCCCAATAAGGGTGCACTGTGTGGCCCTACACTCGGCATACACACTGTGAGTCGGAAAGCTACGGGCCTGGATATTGCTTAGAAGGGCCAGGGGAGCCTGAGGGTACTTGCTGTTCTTGCAGGGAACAGGGTTTCCAGGACAGGCACCAGGAGTCCTGAAAAGCGTACTGGCGTTAAAATGCTGCAGAGCAGCGACTACGGCCTCATGGAAACTGCTACACACCTCCGCTTCTGCATAACATTTCAGGGCCTTACCTCGAGGCACGTTCTCCCCTTGCTTGCACTGTGAGCGACACAGCATGTTAGGATGCTGTATTTCTCCTTGAATAGAGTGACTTCAGGAAAGAGATCCTCGATAAATTCTAAGAAGAATGTTTTCTCAGGGCAGCTCAGACGAGGGCAACGTCGAAAACTTGCAGGACATGTTGGACTGCCTAGAAATGTGGTTCTGATGCTGTTCGACTGCTCTGGAAATATAGCTCTACTGAAGTAACGTACAGTGTGTTGCCAGAGACTCGGCAGACACAGAGGGTCTCCGAAGGACGTATGGGAATCAATGCTGCTCAGCAGGCCCACAGGGGTGTGGAGGGCGTCAGTGATCTTGGAACAAAAATGATGCAAACCCGAAGGGCCTAGGAGTCCTGAAAAGGGTGCTTTCTTTAACATAAAGCGGAACCTCCACTAAGAGCTCATGGAAAGAGCTGCATGCCTCCCTTTCTGCAGGGCTACTCAGGGCCTTACCTCGAGGCAAGGACTCACGTTGAGATTCCCTTTAGCTCTAGAGCATGGCAAGGTGAGCCCCAACCGGGCCAATGAAGCTCCGTGTGTAGCCAGAGAAATCTCATTTTCTTCCCACACCCATGCCTACAGTGGCCAGAGAGCTGTTAACAGCAGAGAATTTCAGGGAGCTTCACGGCAGCAAGAATGGAGCTTTCCAAATGGAAAGCAAGGCTAGTACCATTATGCCCCCATTACCATTGGCACAGGCAGCATACATCTCTGTGGTTTCTAACAAGTCAAAAGAGACACAGGGTACACACTGGTTGCTTCCCTGAATCAACTTCTCGAGGCAGGGTGTTCTGCATCTTGTGAACGGCCTCACCAAGGAACGCCCTAGCTAGGCCCATGGGCCCGTGCCTCTTCAAAAGCCTGCAGTGCTACAGGAAAAACTCTGCTTTAGTTGCAATAAGAATGCAAGCAGTGTTTCTCCTGATGGCAGTGTAACTTCAGGTAAGAGGTCTTAGATGGAAGAAGAAGCCTAGTGTTTTTCCTCTGGGCAGCTCAGTCTAAAGAATGAGTTCGACTTCCACGGCATGTTGGAACTTGCTAGAACGGTGCTCGTGAACTTGTGCGAGTGCTGTGAATCAAGATATGACAAGAAAGAGTGCAGTGTGTTGCCCATGACTCAGCAGACACAGAGGAACTCCGAGGGACCAATGGGCCTCGTTGTTGCTCAGCAGGCCTACAGGGGTGTGGAGATACTCAGGGATCTTGGAACAAAAATGATGCTCACCCGAGAGGCCTAGGAATCCTGAAAAGGGTACTTCCTTTAAAGTAAAGCAGAACAGCGACTAAGAACTAATGGAAAGAGCTGAATGCCTCCCTTTCTGCAGGGCTACTCAGGGCCTTACCTCGAGGCAAGGACTCACGTTGAGATTCCCTTTAGCTCTAGAGCATGGCAAGGTGAGCCCCACCCCGGCCAAAGAAGCTCCGTGTGTAGCCAGAGAAAACTCATTTTCTTCCCACACCAATGTAGAGGGACCAGAGGCCTGTCAACAGCAGAGAATTTCAGGGAGATTCACGGCAGCAAGAATGGAGCTTTCCAAATGGAAAGCAAGGCTAGTACCATCATGCCCCCATTTCCATGGGCACAGGCAGCATACATCTCTGTGGTTTTTAACAAGTCAAATGAGACACAGAGTACACACTGTTTTCTTCCCTGAATCAACTTCTCGAGGCAGGGTGTTCTGCATCTAGTGAACGGCCTCACCAAGAAAAGCCCAAGCTAGGCCTCTGGGCCCGTGCCTCTTCAAAAGTCTGCAGTGCTTCAGGAAAAACTGCTTTAGTTGCAATAGGAACGCAATCCGTCTTTTTCCTGGAGGCAGGGTGACTTCAGGTAGGAGGTCCTGGATGGAAGGAGAAGCCTAGTGTTTTTCTCTGTGCAGCTCAGACCAGGGAATGAGTGCGACTTCCACGGCATGTAGGAACTTGCTAGCACGGTGCTCGTGAACCTGTATGAGTGCTGGCTAACTCAAGATGTCCCAATAAGAGTGCACTGTGTTGCCCTACACTCGGCATACACACTGTGAGTCGGAAAGCTACGGGCCTGGATATTGCTTAGAAGGGCCAGGGGAGCCTGAGGGTACTTGCTGTTCTTGCACTGAATAGGGGTTCCAGGCCAGGCACCTAGGAGTCCTGAAAAGCGTACTGGCGTTAAAATGCTGCAGAGCAGCGACTACGGCCTCATGGAAACTGCTACACACCTCCGCTTCTGCATAGCATTTCAGGGCCTTACCTCGAGGCAAGTTCTCCCGTTGCTTGCACTGTGAGCGACACAGCATGTTAGGATGCTGTATTTCTCCTTGAATAGAGTGACTTCAGGAAAGAGGTCCTCGATAAATTCTAAGAAGAGTGTTTTCTCAGGGCAGCTCAGACGAGGGCAATGTCGAAAACTTGCAGGACATGTTGGACTGCCTAGAAATGTGGTTCTGATGCTGTTCGACTGCTCTGGAAATATAGCTCTACTGAAGTAAAGTACAGTGTGTTGCCAGAGACTCGGCAGACACAGAGGGCCTCCGAGGGACGTATGGGAATCAATGCTGCTCAGCAGGCCCACAGGGGTGTGGAGGGCGTCAGTGATCTTGGAACAAAAATGATGCAAACCCGAAGGGCCTAGGAGTCCTGAAAAGGGTGCTTCCTTTAACATAAAGCGGAACCTCCACTAAGAGCTCATGGAAAGAGCTGCATGCCTCCCTTTCTGCAGGGCTACTCAGGGCCTTACCTCGAGGCAAGGACTCACGTTGAGATTCCCTTTAGCTCTAGAGCATGGCAAGGTGAGCCCCAACCGGGCCAATGAAGCTCCGTGTGTAGCCAGAGAAATCTCATTTTCTTCCCACCACCCATGCCTACAGTGGCCAGAGAGCTGTTAACAGCAGAGAATTTCAGGGAGCTTCACGGCAGCAAGAATGGAGCTTTCCAAATGGAAAGCAAGGCTAGTACCATCATGCCCCCATTACCATTGGCACAGGCAGCATACATCTCTGTGGTTTCTAACAAGTCAAAGAACCACAGGGTACACACTGGTTGCTTCCCTGAATCAACTTCTCGAGGCAGGGTGTTCTGCATCTTGTGAACGGCCTCACCAAGGAACGCCTTAGCTAGGCCCATGGGCCCGTGCCTCTTCAAAAGCATGCAGTGCTACGGGAAAAACTCTGCTTTAGTTGCAATAAGAATGCAAGCAGTGTTTCTCCTGATGGCAGTGTAACTTCAGGTAAGAGGTCTTAGATGGAAGAAGAAGCCTAGTGTTTTTCCTCTGTGCACCTCAGTCTAAAGAATGAGTTCGACTTCCACGGCATGTTGGAACTTGCTAGAACGGTGCTCTTGAACTTGTGCGAGTGCTGTGAATCAAGATATGACAAGAAAGAGTGCAGTGTGTTGCCCATGACTCAGCAGACACAGAGGAACTCCGAGGGACCAATGGGCCTCGTTGTTGCTCAGCAGGCCTACAGGGGTGTGGAGATACTCAGGGATCTTGGAACAAAAATGATGCTCACCCGAGAGGCCTAGGAGTCCTGAAAAGGGTACTTCCTTTAAAGTAAAGCAGAACAGCGACTAAGAACTAATGGAAAGAGCTGAATGCCTCCCTTTCTGCAGGGCTACTCAGGGCCTTACCTCGAGGCAAGGACTCACGTTGAGATTCCCTTTAGCTCTAGAGCATGGCAAGGTGAGCCCCACCCCGGCCAAAGAAGCTCCGTGTGTAGCCAGAGAAAACTCATTTTCTTCCCACACCAATGTAGAGGGACCAGAGGCCTGTCAACAGCAGAGAATTTCAGGGAGCTTCACGGCAGCAAGAATGGAGCTTTCCAAATGGAAAGCAAGGCTAGTACCATCATGCCCCCATTTCCATGGGCACAGGCAGCATACATCTCTGTGGTTTTTAACAAGTCAAATGAGACACAGAGTACACACTGTTTTCTTCCCTGAATCAACTTCTCGAGGCAGGGTGTTCTGCATCTAGTGAACGGCCTCACCAAGGAAAGCCCAAGCTAGGCCTCTGGGCCCGTGCCTCTTCAAAAGTCTGCAGTGCTTCAGGAAAAACTGCTTTAGTTGCAATAGGAACGCAAGCCGTCTTTTTCCTGGAGGCAGGGTGACTTCAGGTAGGAGGTCCTGGATGGAAGGAGAAGCCTAGTGTTTTTCTCTGTGCAGCTCAGACCAGGGAATGAGTGCGACTTCCACGGCATGTAGGAACTTGCTAGCACGGTGCTCGTGAACCTGTATGAGTGCTGGCTAAGTCAAGATGTCCCAATAAGGGTGCACTGTGTTGCCCTACACTCGGCATACACACTGTGAGTCGGAAAGCTACGGGCCTGGATATTGCTTAGAAGGGCCAGGGGAGCCTGAGGGTACTTGCTGTTCTTGCAGGGAACAGGGTTTCCAGGCCAGGCACCAGGAGTCCTGAAAAGCGTACTGGCGTTAAAATGCTGCAGAGCAGCAACTACGGCCTCATGGAAACTGCTACACACCTCCGCTTCTGCATAGCATTTCAGGGCCTTACCTCGAGGCAAGTTCTCCCGTTGCTTGCACTGTGAGCGACACAGCATGTTAGGATGCTGTATTTCTCCTTGAATAGAGTGACGTCAGGAAAGAGGTCCTCGATAAATTCTAAGAAGAGTGTTTTCTCAGGGCAGCTCAGACGAGGGCAATGTCGAAAACTTGCAGGACATGTTGGACTGCCTAGAAATGTGGTTCTGATGTTGTTCGACTGCTCTGGAAATATAGCTCTACTGAAGTAAAGTACAGTGTGTTGCCAGAGACTCGGCAGACACAGAGGGCCTCCGAGGGTCGTATGGGAATCAATGCTGCTCAGCAGGCCCACAGGGGTGTGGAGGGCGTCAGTGATCTTGGAACAAAAATTATGCAAACCCGAAGGGCCTAGGAGTCCTGAAAAGGGTGCTTCCTTTAACATAAAGCGGAACCTCCACTAAGAGCTCATGGAAAGAGCTGCATGCCTCCCTTTCTGCAGGGCTACTCAGGGCCTTACCTCGAGGCAAGGACTCACGTTGAGATTCCCTTTAGCTCTAGAGCATGGCAAGGTGAGCCTCAACCGGGCCAATGAAGCTCCGTGTGTAGCCAGAGAAATCTCATTTTCTTCCCACCACCCATGCCTACAGTGGCCAGAGAGCTGTTAACAGCAGAGAATTTCAGGGAGCTTCACGGCAGCAAGAATGGAGCTTTCCAAATGGAATGCAAGGCTAGTACCATCATGCCCCCATTACCATTGGCACAGGCAGCATACATCTCTGTGGTTTCTAACAAGTCAAAGAACCACAGGGTACACACTGGTTGCTTCCCTGAATCAACTTCTCGAGGCAGGGTGTTCTGCATCTTGTGAACGGCCTCACCAAGGAACGCCCTAGCTAGGCCCATGGGCCCGTGCCTCTTCAAAAGCCTGCAGTGCTACGGGAAAAACTCTGCTTTAGTTGCAATAAGAATGCAAGCAGTGTTTCTCCTGATGGCAGTGTAACTTCAGGTAAGAGGTCTTAGATGGAAGAAGAAGCCTAGTGTTTTTCCTCTGTGCAGCTCAGTCTAAAGAATGAGTTCGACTTCCACGGCATGTTGGAACTTGCTAGAACGGTGCTCTTGAACTTGTGCGAGTGCTGTGAATCAAGATATGACAAGAAAGAGTGCAGTGTGTTGCCCATGACTCAGCAGACTCAGAGGAACTCCGAGGGACCAATGGGCTTCGTTGTTGCTCAGCAGGCCTACAGGGTTGTGGAGGTACTCAGGGATCTTGGAACAAAAATGATGCTCACCCGAGAGGCCTAGGAGTCCTGAAAAGGGTACTTCCTTTAAAGTAAAGCAGAACAGCGACTAAGAAATAATGGAAAGAGCTGAATGCCTCCCTTTCTGCAGGGCTACTCAGGGCCTTACCTCGAGGCAAGGACTCACGTTGAGATTCCCTTTAGCTCTAGAGCATGGCAAGGTGAGCCCCACCCCGGCCAAAGAAGCTCCGTGTGTAGCCAGAGAAAACTCATTTTCTTCCCACACCAATGTAGAGGGACCAGAGGCCTGTCAACAGCAGAGAATTTCAGGGAGCTTCACGGCAGCAAGAATGGAGCTTTCCAAATGGAAAGCAAGGCTAGTACCATCATGCCCCCATTTCCATGGGCACAGGCAGCATACATCTCTGTGGTTTTTAACAAGTCAAATGAGACACAGAGTACACACTGTTTTCTTCCCTGAATCAACTTCTCGAGGCAGGGTGTTCTGCATCTAGTGAACGGCCTCACCAAGGAAAGCCCAAGCTAGGCCTCTGGGCCCGTGCCTCTTCAAAAGTCTGCAGTGCTTCAGGAAAAACTGCTTTAGTTGCAATAGGAACGCAAGCCGTCTTTTTCCTGGAGGCAGGGTGACTTCAGGTAGGAGGTCCTGGATGGAAGGAGAAGCCTAGTGTTTTTCTCTGTGCAGCTCAGACCAGGGAATGAGTGCGACTTCCACGGCATGTAGGAACTTGCTAGCACGGTGCTCGTGAACCTGTATGAGTGCTGGCTAACTCAAGATGTCCCAATAAGAGTGCACTGTGTTGCCCTACACTCGGCATACACACTGTGAGTCGGAAAGCTACGGGCCTGGATATTGCTTAGAAGGGCCAGGGGAGCCTGAGGGTACTTGCTGTTCTTGCACTGAATAGGGGTTCCAGGCGAGGCACCTAGGAGTCCTGAAAAGCGTACTGGCGTTAAAATGCTGCAGAGCAGCGACTACGGCCTCATGGAAACTGCTACACACCTCCGCTTCTGCATAGCATTTCAGGGCCTTACCTCGAGGCAAGTTCTCCCGTTGCTTGCACTGTGAGCGACACAGCATGTTAGGATGCTGTATTTCTCCTTGAATAGAGTGACGTCAGGAAAGAGGTCCTCGATAAATTCTAAGAAGAGTGTTTTCTCAGGGCAGCTCAGACGAGGGCAATGTCGAAAACTTGCAGGACATGTTGGACTGCCTAGAAATGTGGTTCTGATGTTGTTCGACTGCTCTGGAAATATAGCTCTACTGAAGTAAAGTACAGTGTGTTGCCAGAGACTCGGCAGACACAGAGGGCCTCCGAGGGTCGTATGGGAATCAATGCTGCTCAGCAGGCCCACAGGGGTGTGGAGGGCGTCAGTGATCTTGGAACAAAAATGATGCAAACCCGAAGGGCCTAGGAGTCCTGAAAAGGGTGCTTCCTTTAACATAAAGCGGAACCTCCACTAAGAGCTCATGGAAAGAGCTGCATGCCTCCCTTTCTGCAGGGCTACTCAGGGCCTTACCTCGAGGCAAGGACTCACGTTGAGATTCCCTTTAGCTCTAGAGCATGGCAAGGTGAGCCCCAACCGGGCCAATGAAGCTCCGTGTGTAGCCAGAGAAATCTCATTATCTTCCCACCACCCATGCCTACAGTGGCCAGAGAGCTGTTAACAGCAGAGAATTTCAGGGAGCTTCACGGCAGCAAGAATGGAGCTTTCCAAATGGAAAGCAAGGCTAGTACCATCATGCCCCCATTACCATTGGCACAGGCAGCATACATCTCTGTGGTTTCTAACAAGTCAAAGAACCACAGGGTACACACTGGTTGCTTCCCTGAATCAACTTCTCGAGGCAGGGTGTTCTGCATCTTGTGAACGGCCTCACCAAGGAACGCCCTAGCTAGGCCCATGGGCCCGTGCCTCTTCAAAAGCCTGCAGTGCTACAGGAAAAACTCTGCTTTAGTTGCAATATGAATGCAAGCAGTGTTTCTACTGATGGCAGTGTAACTTCAGGTAAGAGGTCTTAGATGGAAGAAGAAGCCTAGTGTTTTTCCTCTGTGCAGCTCAGTCTAAAGAATGAGTTCGACTTCCACGGCATGTTGGAACTTGCTAGAACGCTGCTCGTGAACTTGTGCGAGTGCTGTGAATCAAGATATGACAAGAAAGAATGCAGTGTGTTGCCCATGACTCAGCAGACACAGAGGAACTCCGAGGGACCAATGGGCTTCGTTGTTGCTCAGCAGGCCTACAGGGTTGTGGAGGTACTCAGGGATCTTGGAACAAAAATGATGCTCACCCGAGAGGCCTAGGAGTCCTGAAAAGGGTACTTCCTTTAAAGTAAAGCAGAACAGCGACTAAGAACTAATGGAAAGAGCTGAATGCCTCCCTTTCTGCAGGGCTACTCAGGGCCTTACCTCGAGGCAAGGACTCACGTTGAGATTCCCTTTAGCTCTAGAGCATGGCAAGGTGAGCCCCACCCCGGCCAAAGAAGCTCCGTGTGTAGCCAGAGAAAACTCATTTTCTTCCCACACCAATGTAGAGGGACCAGAGGCCTGTCAACAGCAGAGAATTTCAGGGAGCTTCACGGCAGCAAGAATGGAGCTTTCCAAATGGAAAGCAAGGCTAGTACCATCATGCCCCCATTTCCATGGGCACAGGCAGCATACATCTCTGTGGTTTCTAACAAGTCAAATGAGACACAGAGTACACACTGTTTTCTTCCCTGAATCAACTTCTCGAGGCAGGGTGTTCTGCATCTAGTGAACGGCCTCACCAAGGAAAGCCCAAGCTAGGCCTCTGGGCCCGTGCCTCTTCAAAAGTCTGCAGTGCTTCAGGAAAAACTGCTTTAGTTGCAATAGGAACGCAAGCCGTCTTTTTCCTGGAGGCAGGGTGACTTCAGGTAGGAGGTCCTGGATGGAAGGAGAAGCCTAGTGTTTTTCTCTGTGCAGCTCAGACCAGGGAATGAGTGCGACTTCCACGGCATGTAGGAACTTGCTAGCACGGTGCTCGTGAACCTGTATGAGTGCTGGCTAACTCAAGATGTCCCAATAAGAGTGCACTGTGTTGCCCTACACTCGGCATACACACTGTGAGTCGGAAAGCTACGGGCCTGGATATTGCTTAGAAGGGCCAGGGGAGCCTGAGGGTACTTGCTGTTCTTGCACTGAATAGGGGTTCCAGGCGAGGCACCTAGGAGTCCTGAAAAGCGTACTGGCGTTAAAATGCTGCAGAGCAGCGACTACGGCCTCATGGAAACTGCTACACACCTCCGCTTCTGCATAGCATTTCAGGGCCTTACCTCGAGGCAAGTTCTCCCGTTGCTTGCACTGTGAGCGACACAGCATGTTAGGATGCTGTATTTCTCCTTGAATAGAGTGACTTCAGGAAAGAGGTCCTCGATAAATTCTAAGAAGAGTGTGTTCTCAGGGCAGCTCAGACGAGGGCAATGTCGAAAACTTGCAGGACATGTTGGACTGCCTAGAAATGTGGTTCTGATGCTGTTCGACTGCTCTGGAAATATAGCTCTACTGAAGTAAAGTACAGTGTGTTGCCAGAGACTCGGCAGACACAGAGGGCCTCCGAGGGACGTATGGGAATCAATGCTACTCAGCAGGCCCACAGGGGTGTGGAGGGCGTCAGTGATCTTGGAACAAAAATGATGCAAACCCGAAGGGCCTAGGAGTCCTGAAAAGGGTGCTTCCTTTAACATAAAGCAGAACCTCCACTAAGAGCTCATGGAAAGAGCTGCATGCCTCCCTTTCTGCAGGGCTACTCAGGGCCTTACCTCGAGGCAAGGACTCACGTTGAGATTCCCTTTAGCTCTAGAGCATGGCAAGGTGAGCCCCAACCGGGCCAATGAAGCTCCGTGTGTAGCCAGAGAAATCTCTTTTTCTTCCCACCACCCATGCCTACAGTGGCCAGAGAGCTGTTAACAGCAGAGAATTTCAGGGAGCTTCACGGCAGCAAGAATGGAGCTTTCCAAATGGAAAGCAAGGCTAGTACCATCATGCCCCCATTACCATTGGCACAGGCAGCATACATCTCTGTGGTTTCTAACAAGTCAAAGAACCACAGGGTACACACTGGTTGCTTCCCTGAATCAACTTCTCGAGGCAAGGTGTTCTGCATCTTGTGAACGGCCTCACCAAGGAACGCCTTAGCTAGGCCCATGGGACCGTGCCTCTTCAAAAGCCTGCAGTGCTACGGGAAAAACTCTGCTTTAGTTGCAATAAGAATGCAAGCAGTGTTTCTCCTGATGGCAGTGTAACTTCAGGTAAGAGGTCTTAGATGGAAGAAGAAGCCTAGTGTTTTTCCTCTGTGCACCTCAGTCTAAAGAATGAGTTCGACTTCCACGGCATGTTGGAACTTGCTAGAACGGTGCTCTTGAACTTGTGCGAGTGCTGTGAATCAAGATATGACAAGAAAGAGTGCAGTGTGTTGCCCATGACTCAGCAGACACAGAGGAACTCCGAAGGATCAATGGGCTTCGTTGTTGCTCAGCAGGCCTACAGGGGTGTGGAGGTACTCAGGGATCTTGGAACAAAAATGATGCTCCCCCGAGAGGCCTAGGAGTCCTGAAAAGGGTACTTCCTTTAAAGTAAAGCAGAACAGCGACTAAGAAATAATGGAAAGAGCTGAATGCCTCCCTTTCTGCAGGGCTACTCAGGGCCTTACCTCGAGGCAAGGACTCACGTTGAGATTCCCTTTAGCTCTAGAGCATGGCAAGGTGAGCCCCACCCCGGCCAAAGAAGCTCCGTGTGTAGCCAGAGAAAACTCATTTTCTTCCCACACCAATGTAGAGGGACCAGAGGCCTGTCAACAGCAGAGAATTTCAGGGAGCTTCACGGCAGCAAGAATGGAGCTTTCCAAATGGAAAGCAAGGCTAGTACCATCATGCCCCCATTTCCATGGGCACAGGCAGCATACATCTCTGTGGTTTTTAACAAGTCAAATGAGACACAGAGTACACACTGTTTTCTTCCCTGAATCAACTTCTCGAGGCAGGGTGTTCTGCATCTAGTGAACGGCCTCACCAAGGAAAGTCCAAGCTAGGCCTCTGGGCCCGTGCCTCTTCAAAAGTCTGCAGTGCTTCAGGAAAAACTGCTTTAGTTGCAATAGGAACGCAAGCCGTCTTTTTCCTGGAGGCAGGGTGACTTCAGGTAGGAGGTCCTGGATGGAAGGAGAAGCCTAGTGTTTTTCTCTGTGCAGCTCAGACCAGGGAATGAGTGCGATTTCCACGGCATGTAGGAACTTGCTAGCACGGTGCTCGTGAACCTGTATGAGTGCTGGCTAACTCAAGATGTCCCAATAAGAGTGCACTGTGTTGCCCTACACTCGGCATACACACTGTGAGTCGGAAAGCTACGGGCCTGGATATTGCTTAGAAGGGCCAGGGGAGCCTGAGGGTACTTGCTGTTCTTGCAGGGAACAGGGTTTCCAGGCCAGGCACCAGGAGTCCTGAAAAGCGTACTGGCGTTAAAATGCTGCAGAGCAGCAACTACGGCCTCATGGAAACTGCTACACACCTCCGCTTCTGCATAGCATTTCAGGGCCTTACCTCGAGGCACGTTCTCCCGTTGCTTGCACTGTGAGCGACACAGCATGTTAGGATGCTGTATTTCTCCTTGAATAGAGTGACGTCAGGAAAGAGGTCCTCGATAAATTCTAAGAAGAGTGTTTTCTCAGGGCAGCTCAGACGAGGGCAATGTCGAAAACTTGCAGGACATGTTGGACTGCCTAGAAATGTGGTTCTGATGTTGTTCGACTGCTCTGGAAATATAGCTCTACTGAAGTAAAGTACAGTGTGTTGCCAGAGACTCGGCAGACACAGAGGGCCTCCGAGGGTCGTATGGGAATCAATGCTGCTCAGCAGGCCCACAGGGGTGTGGAGGGCGTCAGTGATCTTGGAACAAAAATGATGCAAACCCGAAGGGCCTAGGAGTCCTGAAAAGGGTGCTTCCTTTAACATAAAGCGGAACCTCCACTAAGAGCTCATGGAAAGAGCTGCATGCCTCCCTTTCTGCAGGGCTACTCAGGGCCTTACCTCGAGGCAAGGACTCACGTTGAGATTCCCTTTAGCTCTAGAGCATGGCAAGGTGAGCCCCAACCGGGCCAATGAAGCTCCGTGTGTAGCCAGAGAAATCTCATTTTCTTCCCACCACCCATGCCTACAGTGGCCAGAGAGCTGTTAACAGCAGAGAATTTCAGGGAGCTTCACGGCAGCAAGAATGGAGCTTTCCAAATGGAAAGCAAGGCTAGTACCATCATGCCCCCATTACCATTGGCACAGGCAGCATACATCTCTGTGGTTTCTAACAAGTCAAAGAACCACAGGGTACACACTGGTTGCTTCCCTGAATCAACTTCTCGAGGCAGGGTGTTCTGCATCTTGTGAACGGCCTCACCAAGGAACGCCTTAGCTAGGCCCATGGGACCGTGCCTCTTCAAAAGCCTGCAGTGCTACGGGAAAAACTCTGCTTTAGTTGCAATAAGAATGCAAGCAGTGTTTCTCCTGATGGCAGTGTAACTTCAGGTAAGAGGTCTTAGATGGAAGAAGAAGCCTAGTGTTTTTCCTCTGTGCACCTCAGTCTAAAGAATGAGTTCGACTTCCACGGCATGTTGGAACTTGCTAGAACGGTGCTCTTGAACTTGTGCGAGTGCTGTGAATCAAGATATGACAAGAAAGAGTGCAGTGTGTTGCCCATGACTCAGCAGACACAGAGGAACTCCGAAGGACCAATTGGCCGCGTTGTTGCTCAGCAGGCCTACAGGGGAGTGGAGATACTCAGGGATCTTGGAACAAAAATGATGCTCCCCCGAGAGGCCTAGGAGTCCTGAAAAGGGTACTTCCTTTAAAGTAAAGGAGAACAGCGACTAAGAAATAATGGAAAGAGCTGAATGCCTCCCTTTCTGCAGGGCTACTCAGGGCCTTACCTCGAGGCAAGGACTCACGTTGAGATTCCCTTTAGCTCTAGAGCATGGCAAGGTGAGCCCCACCCCGGCCAAAGAAGCTCCGTGTGTAGCCAGAGAAAACTCATTTTCTTCCCACACCAATGTAGAGGGACCAGAGGCCTGTCAACAGCAGAGAATTTCAGGGAGCTTCACGGCAGCAAGAATGGAGCTTTCCAAATGGAAAGCAAGGCTAGTACCATCATGCCCCCATTTCCATGGGCACAGGCAGCATACATCTCTGTGGTTTCTAACAAGTCAAATGAGACACAGAGTACACACTGTTTTCTTCCCTGAATCAACTTCTCGAGGCAGGGTGTTCTGCATCTAGTGAACGGCCTCACCAAGGAAAGCCCAAGCTAGGCCTCTGGGCCCGTGCCTCTTCAAAAGTCTGCAGTGCTTCAGGAAAAACTGCTTTAGTTGCAATAGGAACGCAAGCCGTCTTTTTCCTGGAGGCAGGGTGACTTCAGGTAGGAGGTCCTGGATGGAAGGAGAAGCCTAGTGTTTTTCTCTGTGCAGCTCAGACCAGGGAATGAGTGCGACTTCCACGGCATGTAGGAACTTGCTAGAACGGTGCTCGTGAACCTGTATGAGTGCTGGCTAACTCAAGATGTCCCAATAAGAGTGCACTGTGTTGCCCTACACTCGGCATACACACTGTGAGTCGGAAAGCTACGGGCCTGGATATTGCTTAGAAGGGCCAGGGGAGCCTGAGGGTACTTGCTGTTCTTGCAGGGAACAGGGTTTCCAGGCCAGGCACCAGGAGTCCTGAAAAGCGTACTGGCGTTAAAATGCTGCAGAGCAGCGACTACGGCCTCATGGAAACTGCTACACACCTCCGCTTCTGCATAACATTTCAGGGCCTTACCTCGAGGCACGTTCTCCCGTTGCTTGCACTGTGAGCGACACAGCATGTTAGGATGCTGTATTTCTCCTTGAATAGAGTGACTTCAGGAAAGAGATCCTCGATAAATTCTAAGAAGAATGTTTTCTCAGGGCAGCTCAGACGAGGGCAACGTCGAAAACTTGCAGGACATGTTGGACTGCCTAGAAATGTGGTTCTGATGCTGTTCGACTGCTCTGGAAATATAGCTCTACTGAAGTAACTTACAGTGTGTTGCCAGAGACTCGGCAGACACAGAGGGTCTCCGAAGGACGTATGGGAATCAATGCTGCTCAGCAGGCCCACAGGGGTGTGGAGGGCGTCAGTGATCTTGGAACAAAAATGATGCAAACCCGAAGGGCCTAGGAGTCCTGAAAAGGGTGCTTTCTTTAACATAAAGCGGAACCTCCACTAAGAGCTCATGGAAAGAGCTGCATGCCTCCCTTTCTGCAGGGCTACTCAGGGCCTTACCTCGAGGCAAGGACTCACGTTGAGATTCCCTTTAGCTCTAGAGCATGGCAAGGTGAGCCCCAACCGGGCCAATGAAGCTCCGTGTGTAGCCAGAGAAATCTCATTTTCTTCCCACACCCATGCCTACAGTGGCCAGAGAGCTGTTAACAGCAGAGAATTTCAGGGAGCTTCACGGCAGCAAGAATGGAGCTTTCCAAATGGAAAGCAAGGCTAGTACCATTATGCCCCCATTACCATTGGCACAGGCAGCATACATCTCTGTGGTTTCTAACAAGTCAAAAGAGACACAGGGTACACACTGGTTGCTTCCCTGAATCAACTTCTCGAGGCAGGGTGTTCTGCATCTTGTGAACGGCCTCACCAAGGAACGCCCTAGCTAGGCCCATGGGCCCGTGCCTCTTCAAAAGCCTGCAGTGCTACAGGAAAAACTCTGCTTTAGTTGCAATAAGAATGCAAGCAGTGTTTCTCCTGATGGCAGTGTAACTTCAGGTAAGAGGTCTTAGATGGAAGAAGAAGCCTAGTGTTTTTCCTCTGTGCAGCTCAGTCTAAAGAATGAGTTCGACTTCCACGGCATGTTGGAACTTGCTAGAACGGTGCTCGTGAACTTGTGCGAGTGCTGTGAATCAAGATATGACAAGAAAGAGTGCAGTGTGTTGCCCATGACTCAGCAGACACAGAGGAACTCCGAGGGACCAATGGGCCTCGTTGTTGCTCAGCAGGCCTACAGGGGTGTGGAGATACTCAGGGATCTTGGAACAAAAATGATGCTCACCCGAGAGGCCTAGTAATCCTGAAAAGGGTACTTCCTTTAAAGTAAAGCAGAACAGCGACTAAGAACTAATGGAAAGAGCTGAATGCCTCCCTTTCTGCAGGGCTACTCAGGGCCTTACCTCGAGGCAAGGACTCACGTTGAGATTCCCTTTAGCTCTAGAGCATGGCAAGGTGAGCCCCACCCCGGCCAAAGAAGCTCCGTGTGTAGCCAGAGAAAACTCATTTTCTTCCCACACCAATGTAGAGGGACCAGAGGCCTGTCAACAGCAGAGAATTTCAGGGAGCTTCACGGCAGCAAGAATGGAGCTTTCCAAATGGAAAGCAAGGCTAGTACCATCATGCCCCCATTTCCATGGGCACAGGCAGCATACATCTCTGTGGTTTTTAACAAGTCAAATGAGACACAGAGTACACACTGTTTTCTTCCCTGAATCAACTTCTCGAGGCAGGGTGTTCTGCATCTAGTGAACGGCCTCACCAAGAAAAGCCCAAGCTAGGCCTCTGGGCCCGTGCCTCTTCAAAAGTCTGCAGTGCTTCAGGAAAAACTGCTTTAGTTGCAATAGGAACGCAAGCCGTCTTTTTCCTGGAGGCAGGGTGACTTCAGGTAGGAGGTCCTGGATGGAAGGAGAAGCCTAGTGTTTTTCTCTGTGCAGCTCAGACCAGGGAATGAGTGCGACTTCCACGGCATGTAGGAACTTGCTAGCACGGTGCTCGTGAACCTGTATGAGTGCTGGCTAACTCAAGATGTCCCAATAAGAGTGCACTGTGTTGCCCTACACTCGGCATACACACTGTGAGTCGGAAAGCTACGGGCCTGGATATTGCTTAGAAGGGCCAGGGGAGCCTGAGGGTACTTGCTGTTCTTGCACTGAATAGGGGTTCCAGGCCAGGCACCTAGGAGTCCTGAAAAGCGTACTGGCGTTAAAATGCTGCAGAGCAGCGACTACGGCCTCATGGAAACTGCTACACACCTCCGCTTCTGCATAGCATTTCAGGGCCTTACCTCGAGGCAAGTTCTCCCGTTGCTTGCACTGTGAGCGACACAGCATGTTAGGATGCTGTATTTCTCCTTGAATAGAGTGACTTCAGGAAAGAGGTCCTCGATAAATTCTAAGAAGAGTGTTTTCTCAGGGCAGCTCAGACGAGGGCAATGTCGAAAACTTGCAGGACATGTTGGACTGCCTAGAAATGTGGTTCTGATGCTGTTCGACTGCTCTGGAAATATAGCTCTACTGAAGTAAAGTACAGTGTGTTGCCAGAGACTCGGCAGACACAGAGGGCCTCCGAGGGACGTATGGGAATCAATGCTGCTCAGCAGGCCCACAGGGGTGTGGAGGGCGTCAGTGATCTTGGAACAAAAATGATGCAAACCCGAAGGGCCTAGGAGTCCTGAAAAGGGTGCTTCCTTTAACATAAAGCGGAACCTCCACTAAGAGCTCATGGAAAGAGCTGCATGCCTCCCTTTCTGCAGGGCTACTCAGGGCCTTACCTCGAGGCAAGGACTCACGTTGAGATTCCCTTTAGCTCTAGAGCATGGCAAGGTGAGCCCCAACCGGGCCAATGAAGCTCCGTGTGTAGCCAGAGAAATCTCATTTTCTTCCCACCACCCATGCCTACAGTGGCCAGAGAGCTGTTAACAGCAGAGAATTTCAGGGAGCTTCACGGCAGCAAGAATGGAGCTTTCCAAATGGAAAGCAAGGCTAGTACCATCATGCCCCCATTACCATTGGCACAGGCAGCATACATCTCTGTGGTTTCTAACAAGTCAAAGAACCACAGGGTACACACTGGTTGCTTCCCTGAATCAACTTCTCGAGGCAGGGTGTTCTGCATCTTGTGAACGGCCTCACCAAGGAACGCCTTAGCTAGGCCCATGGGCCCGTGCCTCTTCAAAAGCCTGCAGTGCTACGGGAAAAACTCTGCTTTAGTTGCAATAAGAATGCAAGCAGTGTTTCTCCTGATGGCAGTGTAACTTCAGGTAAGAGGTCTTAGATGGAAGAAGAAGCCTAGTGTTTTTCCTCTGTGCACCTCAGTCTAAAGAATGAGTTCGACTTCCACGGCATGTTGGAACTTGCTAGAACGGTGCTCTTGAACTTGTGCGAGTGCTGTGAATCAAGATATGACAAGAAAGAGTGCAGTGTGTTGCCCATGACTCAGCAGACACAGAGGAACTCCGAGGGACCAATGGGCCTCGTTGTTGCTCAGCAGGCCTACAGGGGTGTGGAGATACTCAGGGATCTTGGAACAAAAATGATGCTCACCCGAGAGGCCTAGGAGTCCTGAAAAGGGTACTTCCTTTAAAGTAAAGCAGAACAGCGACTAAGAACTAATGGAAAGAGCTGAATGCCTCCCTTTCTGCAGGGCTACTCAGGGCCTTACCTCGAGGCAAGGACTCACGTTGAGATTCCCTTTAGCTCTAGAGCATGGCAAGGTGAGCCCCACCCCGGCCAAAGAAGCTCCGTGTGTAGCCAGAGAAAACTCATTTTCTTCCCACACCAATGTAGAGGGACCAGAGGCCTGTCAACAGCAGAGAATTTCAGGGAGCTTCACGGCAGCAAGAATGGAGCTTTCCAAATGGAAAGCAAGGCTAGTACCATCATGCCCCCATTTCCATGGGCACAGGCAGCATACATCTCTGTGGTTTTTAACAAGTCAAATGAGACACAGAGTACACACTGTTTTCTTCCCTGAATCAACTTCTCGAGGCAGGGTGTTCTGCATCTAGTGAACGGCCTCACCAAGGAAAGCCCAAGCTAGGCCTCTGGGCCCGTGCCTCTTCAAAAGTCTGCAGTGCTTCAGGAAAAACTGCTTTAGTTGCAATAGGAACGCAAGCCGTCTTTTTCCTGGAGGCAGGGTGACTTCAGGTAGGAGGTCCTGGATGGAAGGAGAAGCCTAGTGTTTTTCTCTGTGCAGCTCAGACCAGGGAATGAGTGCGACTTCCACGGCATGTAGGAACTTGCTAGCACGGTGCTCGTGAACCTGTATGAGTGCTGGCTAAGTCAAGATGTCCCAATAAGGGTGCACTGTGTTGCCCTACACTCGGCATACACACTGTGAGTCGGAAAGCTACGGGCCTGGATATTGCTTAGAAGGGCCAGGGGAGCCTGAGGGTACTTGCTGTTCTTGCAGGGAACAGGGTTTCCAGGCCAGGCACCAGGAGTCCTGAAAAGCGTACTGGCGTTAAAATGCTGCAGAGCAGCAACTACGGCCTCATGGAAACTGCTACACACCTCCGCTTCTGCATAGCATTTCAGGGCCTTACCTCGAGGCAAGTTCTCCCGTTGCTTGCACTGTGAGCGACACAGCATGTTAGGATGCTGTATTTCTCCTTGAATAGAGTGACGTCAGGAAAGAGGTCCTCGATAAATTCTAAGAAGAGTGTTTTCTCAGGGCAGCTCAGACGAGGGCAATGTCGAAAACTTGCAGGACATGTTGGACTGCCTAGAAATGTGGTTCTGATGTTGTTCGACTGCTCTGGAAATATAGCTCTACTGAAGTAAAGTACAGTGTGTTGCCAGAGACTCGGCAGACACAGAGGGCCTCCGAGGGTCGTATGGGAATCAATGCTGCTCAGCAGGCCCACAGGGGTGTGGAGGGCGTCAGTGATCTTGGAACAAAAATTATGCAAACCCGAAGGGCCTAGGAGTCCTGAAAAGGGTGCTTCCTTTAACATAAAGCGGAACCTCCACTAAGAGCTCATGGAAAGAGCTGCATGCCTCCCTTTCTGCAGGGCTACTCAGGGCCTTACCTCGAGGCAAGGACTCACGTTGAGATTCCCTTTAGCTCTAGAGCATGGCAAGGTGAGCCTCAACCGGGCCAATGAAGCTCCGTGTGTAGCCAGAGAAATCTCATTTTCTTCCCACCACCCATGCCTACAGTGGCCAGAGAGCTGTTAACAGCAGAGAATTTCAGGGAGCTTCACGGCAGCAAGAATGGAGCTTTCCAAATGGAATGCAAGGCTAGTACCATCATGCCCCCATTACCATTGGCACAGGCAGCATACATCTCTGTGGTTTCTAACAAGTCAAAGAACCACAGGGTACACACTGGTTGCTTCCCTGAATCAACTTCTCGAGGCAGGGTGTTCTGCATCTTGTGAACGGCCTCACCAAGGAACGCCCTAGCTAGGCCCATGGGCCCGTGCCTCTTCAAAAGCCTGCAGTGCTACGGGAAAAACTCTGCTTTAGTTGCAATAAGAATGCAAGCAGTGTTTCTCCTGATGGCAGTGTAACTTCAGGTAAGAGGTCTTAGATGGAAGAAGAAGCCTAGTGTTTTTCCTCTGTGCACCTCAGTCTAAAGAATGAGTTCGACTTCCACGGCATGTTGGAACTTGCTAGAACGGTGCTCTTGAACTTGTGCGAGTGCTGTGAATCAAGATATGACAAGAAAGAGTGCAGTGTGTTGCCCATGACTCAGCAGACTCAGAGGAACTCCGAGGGACCAATGGGCTTCGTTGTTGCTCAGCAGGCCTACAGGGTTGTGGAGGTACTCAGGGATCTTGGAACAAAAATGATGCTCACCCGAGAGGCCTAGGAGTCCTGAAAAGGGTACTTCCTTTAAAGTAAAGCAGAACAGCGACTAAGAAATAATGGAAAGAGCTGAATGCCTCCCTTTCTGCAGGGCTACTCAGGGCCTTACCTCGAGGCAAGGACTCACGTTGAGATTCCCTTTAGCTCTAGAGCATGGCAAGGTGAGCCCCACCCCGGCCAAAGAAGCTCCGTGTGTAGCCAGAGAAAACTCATTTTCTTCCCACACCAATGTAGAGGGACCAGAGGCCTGTCAACAGCAGAGAGTTTCAGGGAGCTTCACGGCAGCAAGAATGGAGCTTTCCAAATGGAAAGCAAGGCTAGTACCATCATGCCCCCATTTCCATGGGCACAGGCAGCATACATCTCTGTGGTTTTTAACAAGTCAAATGAGACACAGAGTACACACTGTTTTCTTCCCTGAATCAACTTCTCGAGGCAGGGTGTTCTGCATCTAGTGAACGGCCTCACCAAGGAAAGCCCAAGCTAGGCCTCTGGGCCCGTGCCTCTTCAAAAGTCTGCAGTGCTTCAGGAAAAACTGCTTTAGTTGCAATAGGAACGCAAGCCGTCTTTTTCCTGGAGGCAGGGTGACTTCAGGTAGGAGGTCCTGGATGGAAGGAGAAGCCTAGTGTTTTTCTCTGTGCAGCTCAGACCAGGGAATGAGTGCGACTTCCACGGCATGTAGGAACTTGCTAGCACGGTGCTCGTGAACCTGTATGAGTGCTGGCTAACTCAAGATGTCCCAATAAGAGTGCACTGTGTTGCCCTACACTCGGCATACACACTGTGAGTCGGAAAGCTACGGGCCTGGATATTGCTTAGAAGGGCCAGGGGAGCCTGAGGGTACTTGCTGTTCTTGCACTGAATAGGGGTTCCAGGCGAGGCACCTAGGAGTCCTGAAAAGCGTACTGGCGTTAAAATGCTGCAGAGCAGCGACTACGGCCTCATGGAAACTGCTACACACCTCCGCTTCTGCATAGCATTTCAGGGCCTTACCTCGAGGCAAGTTCTCCCGTTGCTTGCACTGTGAGCGACACAGCATGTTAGGATGCTGTATTTCTCCTTGAATAGAGTGACGTCAGGAAAGAGGTCCTCGATAAATTCTAAGAAGAGTGTTTTCTCAGGGCAGCTCAGACGAGGGCAATGTCGAAAACTTGCAGGACATGTTGGACTGCCTAGAAATGTGGTTCTGATGTTGTTCGACTGCTCTGGAAATATAGCTCTACTGAAGTAAAGTACAGTGTGTTGCCAGAGACTCGGCAGACACAGAGGGCCTCCGAGGGTCGTATGGGAATCAATGCTGCTCAGCAGGCCCACAGGGGTGTGGAGGGCGTCAGTGATCTTGGAACAAAAATGATGCAAACCCGAAGGGCCTAGGAGTCCTGAAAAGGGTGCTTCCTTTAACATAAAGCGGAACCTCCACTAAGAGCTCATGGAAAGAGCTGCATGCCTCCCTTTCTGCAGGGCTACTCAGGGCCTTACCTCGAGGCAAGGACTCACGTTGAGATTCCCTTTAGCTCTAGAGCATGGCAAGGTGAGCCCCAACCGGGCCAATGAAGCTCCGTGTGTAGCCAGAGAAATCTCATTATCTTCCCACCACCCATGCCTACAGTGGCCAGAGAGCTGTTAACAGCAGAGAATTTCAGGGAGCTTCACGGCAGCAAGAATGGAGCTTTCCAAATGGAAAGCAAGGCTAGTACCATCATGCCCCCATTACCATTGGCACAGGCAGCATACATCTCTGTGGTTTCTAACAAGTCAAAGAACCACAGGGTACACACTGGTTGCTTCCCTGAATCAACTTCTCGAGGCAGGGTGTTCTGCATCTTGTGAACGGCCTCACCAAGGAACGCCCTAGCTAGGCCCATGGGCCCGTGCCTCTTCAAAAGCCTGCAGTGCTACAGGAAAAACTCTGCTTTAGTTGCAATATGAATGCAAGCAGTGTTTCTACTGATGGCAGTGTAACTTCAGGTAAGAGGTCTTAGATGGAAGAAGAAGCCTAGTGTTTTTCCTCTGTGCAGCTCAGTCTAAAGAATGAGTTCGACTTCCACGGCATGTTGGAACTTGCTAGAACGCTGCTCGTGAACTTGTGCGAGTGCTGTGAATCAAGATATGACAAGAAAGAATGCAGTGTGTTGCCCATGACTCAGCAGACACAGAGGAACTCCGAGGGACCAATGGGCTTCGTTGTTGCTCAGCAGGCCTACAGGGTTGTGGAGGTACTCAGGGATCTTGGAACAAAAATGATGCTCACCCGAGAGGCCTAGGAGTCCTGAAAAGGGTACTTCCTTTAAAGTAAAGCAGAACAGCGACTAAGAACTAATGGAAAGAGCTGAATGCCTCCCTTTCTGCAGGGCTACTCAGGGCCTTACCTCGAGGCAAGGACTCACGTTGAGATTCCCTTTAGCTCTAGAGCATGGCAAGGTGAGCCCCACCCCGGCCAAAGAAGCTCCGTGTGTAGCCAGAGAAAACTCATTTTCTTCCCACACCAATGTAGAGGGACCAGAGGCCTGTCAACAGCAGAGAATTTCAGGGAGCTTCACGGCAGCAAGAATGGAGCTTTCCAAATGGAAAGCAAGGCTAGTACCATCATGCCCCCATTTCCATGGGCACAGGCAGCATACATCTCTGTGGTTTCTAACAAGTCAAATGAGACACAGAGTACACACTGTTTTCTTCCCTGAATCAACTTCTCGAGGCAGGGTGTTCTGCATCTAGTGAACGGCCTCACCAAGGAAAGCCCAAGCTAGGCCTCTGGGCCCGTGCCTCTTCAAAAGTCTGCAGTGCTTCAGGAAAAACTGCTTTAGTTGCAATAGGAACGCAAGCCGTCTTTTTCCTGGAGGCAGGGTGACTTCAGGTAGGAGGTCCTGGATGGAAGGAGAAGCCTAGTGTTTTTCTCTGTGCAGCTCAGACCAGGGAATGAGTGCGACTTCCACGGCATGTAGGAACTTGCTAGCACGGTGCTCGTGAACCTGTATGAGTGCTGGCTAACTCAAGATGTCCCAATAAGAGTGCACTGTGTTGCCCTACACTCGGCATACACACTGTGAGTCGGAAAGCTACGGGCCTGGATATTGCTTAGAAGGGCCAGGGGAGCCTGAGGGTACTTGCTGTTCTTGCACTGAATAGGGGTTCCAGGCGAGGCACCTAGGAGTCCTGAAAAGCGTACTGGCGTTAAAATGCTGCAGAGCAGCGACTACGGCCTCATGGAAACTGCTACACACCTCCGCTTCTGCATAGCATTTCAGGGCCTTACCTCGAGGCAAGTTCTCCCGTTGCTTGCACTGTGAGCGACACAGCATGTTAGGATGCTGTATTTCTCCTTGAATAGAGTGACTTCAGGAAAGAGGTCCTCGATAAATTCTAAGAAGAGTGTGTTCTCAGGGCAGCTCAGACGAGGGCAATGTCGAAAACTTGCAGGACATGTTGGACTGCCTAGAAATGTGGTTCTGATGCTGTTCGACTGCTCTGGAAATATAGCTCTACTGAAGTAAAGTACAGTGTGTTGCCAGAGACTCGGCAGACACAGAGGGCCTCCGAGGGACGTATGGGAATCAATGCTGCTCAGCAGGCCCACAGGGGTGTGGAGGGCGTCAGTGATCTTGGAACAAAAATGATGCAAACCCGAAGGGCCTAGGAGTCCTGAAAAGGGTGCTTCCTTTAACATAAAGCAGAACCTCCACTAAGAGCTCATGGAAAGAGCTGCATGCCTCCCTTTCTGCAGGGCTACTCAGGGCCTTACCTCGAGGCAAGGACTCACGTTGAGATTCCCTTTAGCTCTAGAGCATGGCAAGGTGAGCCCCAACCGGGCCAATGAAGCTCCGTGTGTAGCCAGAGAAATCTCTTTTTCTTCCCACCACCCATGCCTACAGTGGCCAGAGAGCTGTTAACAGCAGAGAATTTCAGGGAGCTTCACGGCAGCAAGAATGGAGCTTTCCAAATGGAAAGCAAGGCTAGTACCATCATGCCCCCATTACCATTGGCACAGGCAGCATACATCTCTGTGGTTTCTAACAAGTCAAAGAACCACAGGGTACACACTGGTTGCTTCCCTGAATCAACTTCTCGAGGCAGGGTGTTCTGCATCTTGTGAACGGCCTCACCAAGGAACGCCTTAGCTAGGCCCATGGGACCGTGCCTCTTCAAAAGCCTGCAGTGCTACGGGAAAAACTCTGCTTTAGTTGCAATAAGAATGCAAGCAGTGTTTCTCCTGATGGCAGTGTAACTTCAGGTAAGAGGTCTTAGATGGAAGAAGAAGCCTAGTGTTTTTCCTCTGTGCACCTCAGTCTAAAGAATGAGTTCGACTTCCACGGCATGTTGGAACTTGCTAGAACGGTGCTCTTGAACTTGTGCGAGTGCTGTGAATCAAGATATGACAAGAAAGAGTGCAGTGTGTTGCCCATGACTCAGCAGACACAGAGGAACTCCGAAGGACCAATGGGCTTCGTTGTTGCTCAGCAGGCCTACAGGGGTGTGGAGGTACTCAGGGATCTTGGAACAAAAATGATGCTCCCCCGAGAGGCCTAGGAGTCCTGAAAAGGGTACTTCCTTTAAAGTAAAGCAGAACAGCGACTAAGAAATAATGGAAAGAGCTGAATGCCTCCCTTTCTGCAGGGCTACTCAGGGCCTTACCTCGAGGCAAGGACTCACGTTGAGATTCCCTTTAGCTCTAGAGCATGGCAAGGTGAGCCCCACCCCGGCCAAAGAAGCTCCGTGTGTAGCCAGAGAAAACTCATTTTCTTCCCACACCAATGTAGAGGGACCAGAGGCCTGTCAACAGCAGAGAATTTCAGGGAGCTTCACGGCAGCAAGAATGGAGCTTTCCAAATGGAAAGCAAGGCTAGTACCATCATGCCCCCATTTCCATGGGCACAGGCAGCATACATCTCTGTGGTTTTTAACAAGTCAAATGAGACACAGAGTACACACTGTTTTCTTCCCTGAATCAACTTCTCGAGGCAGGGTGTTCTGCATCTAGTGAACGGCCTCACCAAGGAAAGCCCAAGCTAGGCCTCTGGGCCCGTGCCTCTTCAAAAGTCTGCAGTGCTTCAGGAAAAACTGCTTTAGTTGCAATAGGAACGCAAGCCGTCTTTTTCCTGGAGGCAGGGTGACTTCAGGTAGGAGGTCCTGGATGGAAGGAGAAGCCTAGTGTTTTTCTCTGTGCAGCTCAGACCAGGGAATGAGTGCGATTTCCACGGCATGTAGGAACTTGCTAGCACGGTGCTCGTGAACCTGTATGAGTGCTGGCTAACTCAAGATGTCCCAATAAGAGTGCACTGTGTTGCCCTACACTCGGCATACACACTGTGAGTCGGAAAGCTACGGGCCTGGATATTGCTTAGAAGGGCCAGGGGAGCCTGAGGGTACTTGCTGTTCTTGCAGGGAACAGGGTTTCCAGGCCAGGCACCAGGAGTCCTGAAAAGCGTACTGGCGTTAAAATGCTGCAGAGCAGCAACTACGGCCTCATGGAAACTGCTACACACCTCCGCTTCTGCATAGCATTTCAGGGCCTTACCTCGAGGCACGTTCTCCCGTTGCTTGCACTGTGAGCGACACAGCATGTTAGGATGCTGTATTTCTCCTTGAATAGAGTGACGTCAGGAAAGAGGTCCTCGATAAATTCTAAGAAGAGTGTTTTCTCAGGGCAGCTCAGACGAGGGCAATGTCGAAAACTTGCAGGACATGTTGGACTGCCTAGAAATGTGGTTCTGATGTTGTTCGACTGCTCTGGAAATATAGCTCTACTGAAGTAAAGTACAGTGTGTTGCCAGAGACTCGGCAGACACAGAGGGCCTCCGAGGGTCGTATGGGAATCAATGCTGCTCAGCAGGCCCACAGGGGTGTGGAGGGCGTCAGTGATCTTGGAACAATAATGATGCAAACCCGAAGGGCCTAGGAGTCCTGAAAAGGGTGCTTCCTTTAACATAAAGCGGAACCTCCACTAAGAGCTCATGGAAAGAGCTGCATGCCTCCCTTTCTGCAGGGCTACTCAGGGCCTTACCTCGAGGCAAGGACTCACGTTGAGATTCCCTTTAGCTCTAGAGCATGGCAAGGTGAGCCCCAACCGGGCCAATGAAGCTCCGTGTGTAGCCAGAGAAATCTCATTTTCTTCCCACCACCCATGCCTACAGTGGCCAGAGAGCTGTTAACAGCAGAGAATTTCAGGGAGCTTCACGGCAGCAAGAATGGAGCTTTCCAAATGGAAAGCAAGGCTAGTACCATCATGCCCCCATTACCATTGGCACAGGCAGCATACATCTCTGTGGTTTCTAACAAGTCAAAGAACCACAGGGTACACACTGGTTGCTTCCCTGAATCAACTTCTCGAGGCAGGGTGTTCTGCATCTTGTGAACGGCCTCACCAAGGAACGCCTTAGCTAGGCCCATGGGACCGTGCCTCTTCAAAAGCCTGCAGTGCTACGGGAAAAACTCTGCTTTAGTTGCAATAAGAATGCAAGCAGTGTTTCTCCTGATGGCAGTGTAACTTCAGGTAAGAGGTCTTAGATGGATGAAGAAGCCTAGTGTTTTTCCTCTGTGCACCTCAGTCTAAAGAATGAGTTCGACTTCCACGGCATGTTGGAACTTGCTAGAACGGTGCTCTTGAACTTGTGCGAGTGCTGTGAATCAAGATATGACAAGAAAGAGTGCAGTGTGTTGCCCATGACTCAGCAGACACAGAGGAACTCCGAAGGACCAATTGGCCGCGTTGTTGCTCAGCAGGCCTACAGGGGTGTGGAGATACTCAGGGATCTTGGAACAAAAATGATGCTCCCCCGAGAGGCCTAGGAGTCCTGAAAAGGGTACTTCCTTTAAAGTAAAGGAGAACAGCGACTAAGAAATAATGGAAAGAGCTGAATGCCTCCCTTTCTGCAGGGCTACTCAGGGCCTTACCTCGAGGCAAGGACTCACGTTGAGATTCCCTTTAGCTCTAGAGCATGGCAAGGTGAGCCCCACCCCGGCCAAAGAAGCTCCGTGTGTAGCCAGAGAAAACTCATTTTCTTCCCACACCAATGTAGAGGGACCAGAGGCCTGTCAACAGCAGAGAATTTCAGGGAGCTTCACGGCAGCAAGAATGGAGCTTTCCAAATGGAAAGCAAGGCTAGTACCATCATGCCCCCATTTCCATGGGCACAGGCAGCATACATCTCTGTGGTTTCTAACAAGTCAAATGAGACACAGAGTACACACTGTTTTCTTCCCTGAATCAACTTCTCGAGGCAGGGTGTTCTGCATCTAGTGAACGGCCTCACCAAGGAAAGCCCAAGCTAGGCCTCTGGGCCCGTGCCTCTTCAAAAGTCTGCAGTGCTTCAGGAAAAACTGCTTTAGTTGCAATAGGAACGCAAGCCGTCTTTTTCCTGGAGGCAGGGTGACTTCAGGTAGGAGGTCCTGGATGGAAGGAGAAGCCTAGTGTTTTTCTCTGTGCAGCTCAGACCAGGGAATGAGTGCGACTTCCACGGCATGTAGGAACTTGCTAGAACGGTGCTCGTGAACCTGTATGAGTGCTGGCTAACTCAAGATGTCCCAATAAGAGTGCACTGTGTTGCCCTACACTCGGCATACACACTGTGAGTCGGAAAGCTACGGGCCTGGATATTGCTTAGAAGGGCCAGGGGAGCCTGAGGGTACTTGCTGTTCTTGCAGGGAACAGGGTTTCCAGGCCAGGCACCAGGAGTCCTGAAAAGCGTACTGGCGTTAAAATGCTGCAGAGCAGCGACTACGGCCTCATGGAAACTGCTACACACCTCCGCTTCTGCATAACATTTCAGGGCCTTACCTCGAGGCACGTTCTCCCGTTGCTTGCACTGTGAGCGACACAGCATGTTAGGATGCTGTATTTCTCCTTGAATAGAGTGACTTCAGGAAAGAGATCCTCGATAAATTCTAAGAAGAATGTTTTCTCAGGGCAGCTCAGACGAGGGCAACGTCGAAAACTTGCAGGACATGTTGGACTGCCTAGAAATGTGGTTCTGATGCTGTTCGACTGCTCTGGAAATATAGCTCTACTGAAGTAACTTACAGTGTGTTGCCAGAGACTCGGCAGACACAGAGGGTCTCCGAAGGACGTATGGGAATCAATGCTGCTCAGCAGGCCCACAGGGGTGTGGAGGGCGTCAGTGATCTTGGAACAAAAATGATGCAAACCCGAAGGGCCTAGGAGTCCTGAAAAGGGTGCTTTCTTTAACATAAAGCGGAACCTCCACTAAGAGCTCATGGAAAGAGCTGCATGCCTCCCTTTCTGCAGGGCTACTCAGGGCCTTACCTCGAGGCAAGGACTCACGTTGAGATTCCCTTTAGCTCTAGAGCATGGCAAGGTGAGCCCCAACCGGGCCAATGAAGCTCCGTGTGTAGCCAGAGAAATCTCATTTTCTTCCCACACCCATGCCTACAGTGGCCAGAGAGCTGTTAACAGCAGAGAATTTCAGGGAGCTTCACGGCAGCAAGAATGGAGCTTTCCAAATGGAAAGCAAGGCTAGTACCATTATGCCCCCATTACCATTGGCACAGGCAGCATACATCTCTGTGGTTTCTAACAAGTCAAAAGAGACACAGGGTACACACTGGTTGCTTCCCTGAATCAACTTCTCGAGGCAGGGTGTTCTGCATCTTGTGAACGGCCTCACCAAGGAACGCCCTAGCTAGGCCCATGGGCCCGTGCCTCTTCAAAAGCCTGCAGTGCTACAGGAAAAACTCTGCTTTAGTTGCAATAAGAATGCAAGCAGTGTTTCTCCTGATGGCAGTGTAACTTCAGGTAAGAGGTCTTAGATGGAAGAAGAAGCCTAGTGTTTTTCCTCTGTGCAGCTCAGTCTAAAGAATGAGTTCGACTTCCACGGCATGTTGGAACTTGCTAGAACGGTGCTCGTGAACTTGTGCGAGTGCTGTGAATCAAGATATGACAAGAAAGAGTGCAGTGTGTTGCCCATGACTCAGCAGACACAGAGGAACTCCGAGGGACCAATGGGCCTCGTTGTTGCTCAGCAGGCCTACAGGGGTGTGGAGATACTCAGGGATCTTGGAACAAAAATGATGCTCACCCGAGAGGCCTAGGAGTCCTGAAAAGGGTACTTCCTTTAAAGTAAAGCAGAACAGCGACTAAGAACTAATGGAAAGAGCTGAATGCCTCCCTTTCTGCAGGGCTACTCAGGGCCTTACCTCGAGGCAAGGACTCACGTTGAGATTCCCTTTAGCTCTAGAGCATGGCAAGGTGAGCCCCACCCCGGCCAAAGAAGCTCCGTGTGTAGCCAGAGAAAACTCATTTTCTTCCCACACCAATGTAGAGGGACCAGAGGCCTGTCAACAGCAGAGAATTTCAGGGAGCTTCACGGCAGCAAGAATGGAGCTTTCCAAATGGAAAGCAAGGCTAGTACCATCATGCCCCCATTTCCATGGGCACAGGCAGCATACATCTCTGTGGTTTTTAACAAGTCAAATGAGACACAGAGTACACACTGTTTTCTTCCCTGAATCAACTTCTCGAAGCAGGGTGTTCTGCATCTAGTGAATGGCCTCACCAAGGAAAGCCCAAGCTAGGCCTCTGGGCCCGTGCCTCTTCAAAAGTCTGCAGTGCTTCAGGAAAAACTGCTTTAGTTGCAATAGGAACGCAAGCCGTCTTTTTCCTGGAGGCAGGGTGACTTCAGGTAGGAGGTCCTGGATGGAAGGAGAAGCCTAGTGTTTTTCTCTGTGCAGCTCAGACCAGGGAATGAGTGCGACTTCCACGGCATGTAGGAACTTGCTAGCACGGTGCTCGTGAACCTGTATGAGTGCTGGCTAACTCAAGATGTCCCAATAAGAGTGCACTGTGTTGCCCTACACTCGGCATACACACTGTGAGTCGGAAAGCTACGGGCCTGGATATTGCTTAGAAGGGCCAGGGGAGCCTGAGGGTACTTGCTGTTCTTGCACTGAATAGGGGTTCCAGGCGAGGCACCTAGGAGTCCTGAAAAGCGTACTGGCGTTAAAATGCTGCAGAGCAGCGACTACGGCCTCATGGAAACTGCTACACACCTCCGCTTCTGCATAGCATTTCAGGGCCTTACCTCGAGGCAAGTTCTCCCGTTGCTTGCACTGTGAGCGACACAGCATGTTAGGATGCTGTATTTCTCCTTGAATAGAGTGACTTCAGGAAAGAGATCCTCGATAAATTCTAAGAAGAGTGTTTTCTCAGGGCAGCTCAGACGAGGGCAATGTCGAAAACTTGCAGGACATGTTGGACTGCCTAGAAATGTGGTTCTGATGCTGTTCGACTGCTCTGGAAATATAGCTCTACTGAAGTAAAGTACAGTGTGTTGCCAGAGACTCGGCAGACACAGAGGGCCTCCGAGGGACGTATGGGAATCAATGCTGCTCAGCAGGCCCACAGGGGTGTGGAGGGCGTCAGTGATCTTGGAACAAAAATGATGCAAACCCGAAGGGCCTAGGAGTCCTGAAAAGGGTGCTTCCTTTAACATAAAGCGGAACCTCCACTAAGAGCTCATGGAAAGAGCTGCATGCCTCCCTTTCTGCAGGGCTACTCAGGGCCTTACCTCGAGGCAAGGACTCACGTTGAGATTCCCTTTAGCTCTAGAGCATGGCAAGGTGAGCCCCAACCGGGCCAATGAAGCTCCGTGTGTAGCCAGAGAAATCTCATTTTCTTCCCACCACCCATGCCTACAGTGGCCAGAGAGCTGTTAACAGCAGAGAATTTCAGGGAGCTTCACGGCAGCAAGAATGGAGCTTTCCAAATGGAAAGCAAGGCTAGTACCATCATGCCCCCATTACCATTGGCACAGGCAGCATACATCTCTGTGGTTTCTAACAAGTCAAAGAATCACAGGGTACACACTGGTTGCTTCCCTGAATCAACTTCTCGAGGCAGGGTGTTCTGCATCTTGTGAACGGCCTCACCAAGGAACGCCTTAGCTAGGCCCATGGGCCCGTGCCTCTTCAAAAGCCTGCAGTGCTACGGGAAAAACTCTGCTTTAGTTGCAATAAGAATGCAAGCAGTGTTTCTCCTGATGGCAGTGTAACTTCAGGTAAGAGGTCTTAGATGGAAGAAGAAGCCTAGTGTTTTTCCTCTGTGCAGCTCAGTCTAAAGAATGAGTTCGACTTCCACGGCATGTTGGAACTTGCTAGAACGGTGCTCGTGAACTTGTGCGAGTGCTGTGAATCAAGATATGACAAGAAAGAGTGCAGTGTGTTGCCCATGACTCAGCAGACACAGAGGAACTCCGAGGGACCAATGGGCCTCGTTGTTGCTCAGCAGGCCTACAGGGGTGTGGAGATACTCAGGGATCTTGGAACAAAAATGATGCTCACCCGAGAGGCCTAGGAGTCCTGAAAAGGGTACTTCCTTTAAAGTAAAGCAGAACAGCGACTAAGAAATAATGGAAAGAGCTGAATGCCTCCCTTTCTGCAGGGCTACTCAGGGCCTTACCTCGAGGCAAGGACTCACGTTGAGATTCCCTTTAGCTCTAGAGCATGGCAAGGTGAGCCCCACCCCGGCCAAAGAAGCTCCGTGTGTAGCCAGAGAAAACTCATTTTCTTCCCACACCAATGTAGAGGGACCAGAGGCCTGTCAACAGCAGAGAATTTCAGGGAGATTCACGGCAGCAAGAATGGAGCTTTCCAAATGGAAAGCAAGGCTAGTACCATCATGCCCCCATTTCCATGGGCACAGGCAGCATACATCTCTGTGGTTTTTAACAAGTCAAATGAGACACAGAGTACACACTGTTTTCTTCCCTGAATCAACTTCTCGAGGCAGGGTGTTCTGCATCTAGTGAACGGCCTCACCAAGGAAAGCCCAAGCTAGGCCTCTGGGCCCGTGCCTCTTCAAAAGTCTGCAGTGCTTCAGGAAAAACTGCTTTAGTTGCAATAGGAAGGCAAGCCGTCTTTTTCCTGGAGGCAGGGTGACTTCAGGTAGGAGGTCCTGGATGGAAGGAGAAGCCTAGTGTTTTTCTCTGTGCAGCTCAGACCAGGGAATGAGTGCGACTTCCACGGCATGTAGGAACTTGCTAGAACGGTGCTCGTGAACCTGTATGAGTGCTGGCTAACTCAAGATGTCCCAATAAGGGTGCACTGTGTGGCCCTACACTCGGCATACACACTGTGAGTCGGAAAGCTACGGGCCTGGATATTGCTTAGAAGGGCCAGGGGAGCCTGAGGGTACTTGCTGTTCTTGCAGGGAACAGGGTTTCCAGGCCAGGCACCAGGAGTCCTGAAAAGCGTACTGGCGTTAAAATGCTGCAGAGCAGCGACTACGGCCTCATGGAAACTGCTACACACCTCCGCTTCTGCATAGCATTTCAGGGCCTTACCTCGAGGCACGTTCTCCCGTTGCTTGCACTGTGAGCGACACAGCATGTTAGGATGCTGTATTTCTCCTTGAATAGAGTGACTTCAGGAAAGAGATCCTCGATAAATTCTAAGAAGAATGTTTTCTCAGGGCAGCTCAGACGAGGGCAACGTCGAAAACTTGCAGGACATGTTGGACTGCCTAGAAATGTGGTTCTGATGCTGTTCGACTGCTCTGGAAATATAGCTCTACTGAAGTAACGTACAGTGTGTTGCCAGAGACTCGGCAGACACAGAGGGTCTCCGAAGGACGTATGGGAATCAATGCTGCTCAGCAGGCCCACAGGGGTGTGGAGGGCGTCAGTGATGTTGGAACAAAAATGATGCAAACCCGAAGGGCCTAGGAGTCCTGAAAAGGGTGCTTCCTTTAACATAAAGCGGAACCTCCACTAAGAGCTCATGGAAAGAGCTGCATGCCTCCCTTTCTGCAGGGCTACTCAGGGCCTTACCTCGAGGCAAGGACTCACGTTGAGATTCCCTTTAGCTCTAGAGCATGGCAAGGTGAGCCCCAACCGGGCCAATGAAGCTCCGTGTGTAGCCAGAGAAATCTCATTTTCTTCCCACACCCATGCCTACAGTGGCCAGAGAGCTGTTAACAGCAGAGAATTTCAGGGAGCTTCACGGCAGCAAGAATGGAGCTTTCCAAATGGAAAGCAAGGCTAGTACCATCATGCCCCCATTACCATTGGCACAGGCAGCATACATCTCTGTGGTTTCTAACAAGTCAAAAGAGACACAGGGTACACACTGGTTGCTTCCCTGAATCAACTTCTCGAGGCAGGGTGTTCTGCATCTTGTGAACGGCCTCACCAAGGAACGCCCTAGCTAGGCCCATGGGCCCGTGCCTCTTCAAAAGCCTGCAGTGCTACAGGAAAAACTCTGCTTTAGTTGCAATATGAATGCAAGCAGTGTTTCTCCTGATGGCAGTGTAACTTCAGGTAAGAGGTCTTAGATGGAAGAAGAAGCCTAGTGTTTTTCCTCTGTGCAGCTCAGTCTAAAGAATGAGTTCGACTTCCACGGCATGTTGGAACTTGCTAGAACGGTGCTCGTGAACTTGTGCGAGTGCTGTGAATCAAGATATGACAAGAAAGAGTGCAGTGTGTTGCCCATGACTCAGCAGACACAGAGGAACTCCAAGGGACCAATTGGCCGCGTTGTTGCTCAGCAGGCCTACAGGGGTGTGGAGATACTCAGGGATCTTGGAACAAAAATGATGCTCACCCGAGAGGCCTAGGAGTCCTGAAAAGGGTACTTCCTTTAAAGTAAAGGAGAACAGCGACTAAGAACTAATGGAAAGAGCTGAATGCCTCCCTTTCTGCAGGGCTACTCAGGGCCTTACCTCGAGGCAAGGACTCACGTTGAGATTCCCTTTAGCTCTAGAGCATGGCAAGGTGAGCCCCACCCCGGCCAAAGAAGCTCCGTGTGTAGCCAGAGAAAACTCATTTTCTTCCCACACCAATATAGAGGGATCAGAGGCCTGTCAACATCAGAGAATTTCAGGGAGCTTCACGGCAGCAAGAATGGCGCTTTCCAAATGGAAAGCAAGGCTAGTACCATCATGCCCCCATTTCCATGGGCACAGGCAGCATACATCTCTGTGGTTTTTAACAAGTCAAATGAGACACAGAGTACACACTGTTTTCTTCCCTGAATCAACTTCTCGAGGCAGGGTGTTCTGCATCTAGTGAACGGCCTCACCAAGGAAAGCCCAAGCTAGGCCTCTGGGCCCGTGCCTCTTCAAAAGTCTGCAGTGCTTCAGGAAAAACTGCTTTAGTTGCAATAGGAACGCAAGCCGTCTTTTTCCTGGAGGCAGGGTGACTTCAGGTAGGAGGTCCTGGATGGAAGGAGAAGCCTAGTGTTTTTCTCTGTGCAGCTCAGACCAGGGAATGAGTGCGACTTCCACGGCATGTAGGAACTTGCTAGCACGGTGCTCGTGAACCTGTATGAGTGCTGGCTAACTCAAGATGTCCCAATAAGAGTGCACTGTGTTGCCCTACACTCGGCATACACACTGTGAGTCGGAAAGCTACGGGCCTGGATATTGCTTAGAAGGGCCAGGGGAGCCTGAGGGTACTTGCTGTTCTTGCAGGGAAAAGGGTTTCCAGGCCAGGCACCAGGAGTCCTGAAAAGCGTACTGGCGTTAAAATGCTGCAGAGCAGCGACTACGGCCTCATGGAAACTGCTACACACCTCCGCTTCTGCATAGCATTTCAGGGCCTTACCTCGAGGCACGTTCTCCCGTTGCTTGCACTGTGAGCGACACAGCATGTTAGGATGCTGTATTTCTCCTTGAATAGAGTGACTTCAGGAAAGAGATCCTCGATAAATTCTAAGAAGAATGTTTTCTCAGGGCAGCTCAGACGAGGGCAACGTCGAAAACTTGCAGGACATGTTGGACTGCCTAGAAATGTGGTTCTGATGCTGTTCGACTGCTCTGGAAATATAGCTCTACTGAAGTAACGTACAGTGTGTTGCCAGAGACTCGGCAGACACAGAGGGTCTCCGAAGGACGTATGGGAATCAATGCTGCTCAGCAGGCCCACAGGGGTGTGGAGGGCGTCAGTGATGTTGGAACAAAAATGATGCAAACCCGAAGGGCCTAGGAGTCCTGAAAAGGGTGCTTCCTTTAACATAAAGCGGAACCTCCACTAAGAGCTCATGGAAAGAGCTGCATGCCTCCCTTTCTGCAGGGCTACTCAGGGCCTTACCTCGAGGCAAGGACTCACGTTGAGATTCCCTTTAGCTCTAGAGCATGGCAAGGTGAGCCCCAACCGGGCCAATGAAGCTCCGTGTGTAGCCAGAGAAATCTCATTTTCTTCCCACCACCCATGCCTACAGTGGCCAGAGAGCTGTTAACAGCAGAGAATTTCAGGGAGCTTCACGGCAGCAAGAATGGAGCTTTCCAAATGGAAAGCAAGGCTAGTACCATCATGCCCCCATTACCATTGGCACAGGCAGCATACATCTCTGTGGTTTCTAACAAGTCAAAAGAGACACAGGGTACACACTGGTTGCTTCCCTGAATCAACTTCTCGAGGCAGGGTGTTCTGCATCTTGTGAACGGCCTCACCAAGGAACGCCCTAGCTAGGCCCATGGGCCCGTGCCTCTTCAAAAGCCTGCAGTGCTACAGGAAAAACTCTGCTTTAGTTGCAATATGAATGCAAGCAGTGTTTCTCCTGATGGCAGTGTAACTTCAGGTAAGAGGTCTTAGATGGAAGAAGAAGCCTAGTGTTTTTCCTCTGTGCAGCTCAGTCTAAAGAATGAGTTCGACTTCCACGGCATGTTGGAACTTGCTAGAACGGTGCTCGTGAACTTGTGCGAGTGCTGTGAATCAAGATATGACAAGAAAGAGTGCAGTGTGTTGCCCATGACTCAGCAGACACAGAGGAACTCCAAGGGACCAATGGGCCGCGTTGTTGCTCAGCAGGCCTACAGGGGTGTGGAGATACTCAGGGATCTTGGAACAAAAATGATGCTCACCCGAGAGGCCTAGGAGTCCTGAAAAGGGTACTTCCTTTAAAGTAAAGGAGAACAGCGACTAAGAACTAATGGAAAGAGCTGAATGCCTCCCTTTCTGCAGGGCTACTCAGGGCCTTACCTCGAGGCAAGGACTCACGTTGAGATTCCCTTTAGCTCTAGAGCATGGCAAGGTGAGCCCCACCCCGGCCAAAGAAGCTCCGTGTGTAGCCAGAGAAAACTCATTTTCTTCCCACACCAATGTAGAGGGACCAGAGGCCTGTCAACAGCAGAGAATTTCAGGGAGCTTCACGGCAGCAAGAATGGAGCTTTCCAAATGGAAAGCAAGGCTAGTACCATCATGCCCCCATTTCCATGGGCACAGTCAGCATACATCTCTGTGGTTTTTAACAAGTCAAATGAGACACAGAGTACACACTGTTTTCTTCCCTGAATCAACTTCTCGAGGCAGGGTGTTCTGCATCTAGTGAACGGCCTCACCAAGAAAAGCCCAAGCTAGGCCTCTGGGCCCGTGCCTCTTCAAAAGTCTGCAGTGCTTCAGGAAAAACTGCTTTAGTTGCAATAGGAACGCAATCCGTCTTTTTCCTGGAGGCAGAGTGACTTCAGGTAGGAGGTCCTGGATGGAAGGAGAAGCCTAGTGTTTTTCTCTGTGCAGCTCAGACCAGGGAATGAGTGCGACTTCCACGGCATGTAGGAACTTGCTAGCACGGTGCTCGTGAACCTGTATGAGTGCTGGCTAACTCAAGATGTCCCAATAAGAGTGCACTGTGTTGCCCTACACTCGGCATACACACTGTGAGTCGGAAAGCTACGGGCCTGGATATTGCTTAGAAGGGCCAGGGGAGCCTGAGGGTACTTGCTGTTCTTGCACTGAATAGGGGTTCCAGGCGAGGCACCTAGGAGTCCTGAAAAGCGTACTGGCGTTAAAATGCTGCAGAGCAGCGACTACGGCCTCATGGAAACTGCTACACACCTCCGCTTCTGCATAGCATTTCAGGGCCTTACCTCGAGGCAAGTTCTCCCGTTGCTTGCACTGTGAGCGACACAGCATGTTAGGATGCTGTATTTCTCCTTGAATAGAGTGACTTCAGGAAAGAGGTCCTCGATAAATTCTAAGAAGAGTGTTTTCTCAGGGCAGCTCAGACGAGGGCAATGTCGAAAACTTGCAGGACATGTTGGACTGCCTAGAAATGTGGTTCTGATGCTGTTCGACTGCTCTGGAAATATAGCTCTACTGAAGTAAAGTACAGTGTGTTGCCAGAGACTCGGCAGACACAGAGGGCCTCCGAGGGACGTATGGGAATCAATGCTGCTCAGCAGGCCCACAGGGGTGTGGAGGGCGTCAGTGATCTTGGAACAAGAATGATGCAAACCCGAAGGGCCTAGGAGTCCTGTAAAGGGTGCTTCCTTTAACATAAAGCGGAACCTCCACTAAGAGCTCATGGAAAGAGCTGCATGCCTCCCTTTCTGCAGGGCTACTCAGGGCCTTACCTCGAGGCAAGGACTCACGTTGAGATTCCCTTTAGCTCTAGAGCATGGCAAGGTGAGCCCCAACCGGGCCAATGAAGCTCCGTGTGTAGCCAGATAAATCTCATTTTCTTCCCACCACCCATGCCTACAGTGGCCAGAGAGCTGTTAACAGCAGAGAATTTCAGGGAGCTTCACGGCAGCAAGAATGGAGCTTTCCAAATGGAAAGCAAGGCTAGTACCATCATGCCCCCATTACCATTGGCACAGGCATCATACATCTCTGTGGTTTCTAACAAGTCAAAGAACCACAGGGTACACACTGGTTGCTTCCCTGAATCAACTTCTCGAGGCAGGGTGTTCTGCATCTTGTGAACGGCCTCACCAAGGAACGCCCTAGCTAGGCCCATGGGCCCGTGCCTCTTCAAAAGCCTGCAGTGCTACAGGAAAAACTCTGCTTTAGTTGCAATATGAATGCAAGCAGTGTTTCTCCTGATGGCAGTGTAACTTCAGGTAAGAGGTCTTAGATGGAAGAAGAAGCCTAGTGTTTTTCCTCTGTGCAGCTCAGTCTAAAGAATGAGTTCGACTTCCACGGCATGTTGGAACTTGCTAGAACGGTGCTCGTGAACTTGTGCGAGTGCTGTGAATCAAGATATGACAAGAAAGAGTGCAGTGTGTTGCCCATGACTCAGCAGACACAGAGGAACTCCAAGGGACCAATTGGCCGCGTTGTTGCTCAGCAGGCCTACAGGGGTGTGGAGATACTCAGGGATCTTGGAACAAAAATGATGCTCACCCGAGAGGCCTAGGAGTCCTGAAAAGGGTACTTCCTTTAAAGTAAAGGAGAACAGCGACTAAGAACTAATGGAAAGAGCTGAATGCCTCCCTTTCTGCAGGGCTACTCAGGGCCTTACCTCGAGGCAAGGACTCACGTTGAGATTCCCTTTAGCTCTAGAGCATGGCAAGGTGAGCCCCACCCCGGCCAAAGAAGCTCCGTGTGTAGCCAGAGAAAACTCATTTTCTTCCCACACCAATATAGAGGGATCAGAGGCCTGTCAACAGCAGAGAATTTCAGGGAGCTTCACGGCAGCAAGAATGGAGCTTTCCAAATGGAAAGCAAGGCTAGTACCATCATGCCCCCATTTCCATGGGCACAGGCAGCATACATCTCTGTGGTTTTTAACAAGTCAAATGAGACACAGAGTACACACTGTTTTCTTCCCTGAATCAACTTCTCGAGGCAGGGTGTTCTGCATCTAGTGAACGGCCTCACCAAGGAAAGCCCAAGCTAGGCCTCTGGGCCCGTGCCTCTTCAAAAGTCTGCAGTGCTTCAGGAAAAACTGCTTTAGTTGCAATAGGAACGCAAGCCGTCTTTTTCCTGGAGGCAGGGTGACTTCAGGTAGGAGGTCCTGGATGGAAGGAGAAGCCTAGTGTTTTTCTCTGTGCAGCTCAGACCAGGGAATGAGTGCGACTTCCACGGCATGTAGGAACTTGCTAGAACGGTGCTCGTGAACCTGTATGAGTGCTGGCTAACTCAAGATGTCCCAATAAGGGTGCACTGTGTGGCCCTACACTCGGGATACACACTGTGAGTCGGAAAGCTACGGGCCTGGATATTGCTTAGAAGGGCCAGGGGAGCCTGAGGGTACTTGCTGTTCTTGCAGGGAACAGGGTTTCCAGGCCAGGCACCAGGAGTCCTGAAAAGCGTACTGGCGTTAAAATGCTGCAGAGCAGCGACTACGGCCTCATGGAAACTGCTACACACCTCCGCTTCTGCACAACATTTCAGGGCCTTACCTCGAGGCACGTTCTCCCGTTGCTTGCACTGTGAGCGACACAGCATGTTAGGATGCTGTATTTCTCCTTGAATAGAGTGACTTCAGGAAAGAGATCCTCGATAAATTCTAAGACGAATGTTTTCTCAGGGCAGCTCAGACGAGGGCAACGTCGAAAACTTGCAGGACATGTTGGACTGCCTAGAAATGTGGTTCTGATGCTGTTCGACTGCTCTGGAAATATAACTCTACTGAAGTAACGTACAGTGTGTTGCCAGAGACTCGGCAGACACAGAGGGTCTCCGAAGGACGTATGGGAATCAATGCTGCTCAGCAGGCCCACAGGGGTGTGGAGGGCGTCAGTGATCTTGGAACAAAAATGATGCAAACCCGAAGGGCCTAGGAATCCTGAAAAGGGTGCTTTCTTTAACATAAAGCGGAACCTCCACTAAGAGCTCATGGAAAGAGCTGCATGCCTCCCTTTCTGCTGGGCTACTCAGGGCCTTACCTCGAGGCAAGAACTCACGTTGAGATTCCCTTTAGCTCTAGAGCATGGCAAGGTGAGCCCCAACCGGGCCAATGAAGCTCCGTGTGTAGCCAGAGAAATCTCATTTTCTTCCCACACCCATGCCTACAGTGGCCAGAGAGCTGTTAACAGCAGAGAATTTCAGGGAGCTTCACGGCAGCAAGAATGGAGCTTTCCAAATGGAAAGCAAGGCTAGTACCATTATGCCCCCATTACCATTGGCACAGGCAGCATACATCTCTGTGGTTTCTAACAAGTCAAAAGAGACACAGGGTACACACTGGTTGCTTCCCTGAATCAACTTCTCGAGGCAGGGTGTTCTGCATCTTGTGAACGGCCTCACCAAGGAACGCCCTAGCTAGGCCCATGGGCCCGTGCCTCTTCAAAAGCCTGCAGTGCTACAGGAAAAACTCTGCTTTAGTTGCAATAAGAATGCAAGCAGTGTTTCTCCTGATGGCAGTGTAACTTCAGGTAAGAGGTCTTAGATGGAAGAAGAAGCCTAGTGTTTTTCCTCTGTGCAGCTCAGTCTAAAGAATGAGTTCGACTTCCACGGCATGTTGGAACTTGCTAGAACGGTGCTCGTGAACTTGTGCGAGTGCTGTGAATCAAGATATGACAAGAAAGAGTGCAGTGTGTTGCCCATGACTCAGCAGACACAGAGGAACTCCGAGGGACCAATGGGCCTCGTTGTTGCTCAGCAGGCCTACAGGGGTGTGGAGATACTCAGGGATCTTGGAACAAAAATGATGCTCACCCGAGAGGCCTAGGAGTCCTGAAAAGGGTACTTCCTTTAAAGTAAAGCAGAACAGCGACTAAGAAATAATGGAAAGAGCTGAATGCCTCCCTTTCTGCAGGGCTACTCAGGGCCTTACCTCGAGGCAAGGACTCACGTTGAGATTCCCTTTAGCTCTAGAGCATGGCAAGGTGAGCCCCACCCCGGCCAAAGAAGCTCCGTGTGTAGCCAGAGAAAACTCATTTTCTTCCCACACCAATGTAGAGGGACCAGAGGCCTGTCAACAGCAGAGAATTTCAGGGAGCTTCACGGCAGCAAGAATGGAGCTTTCCAAATGGAAAGCAAGGCTAGTACCATCATGCCCCCATTTCCATGGGCACAGGCAGCATACATCTCTGTGGTTTTTAACAAGTCAAATGAGACACAGAGTACACACTGTTTTCTTCCCTGAATCAACTTCTCGAGGAAGGGTGTTCTGCATCTAGTGAACGGCCTCACCAAGGAAAGCCCAAGCTAGGCCTCTGGGCCCGTGCCTCTTCAAAAGTCTGCAGTGCTTCAGGAAAAACTGCTTTAGTTGCAATAGGAACGCAAGCCGTCTTTTTCCTGGAGGCAAGGTGACTTCAGGTAGGAGGTCCTGGATGGAAGGAGAAGCCTAGTGTTTTTCTCTGTGCAGCTCAGACCAGGGAATGAGTGCGACTTCCACGGCATGTAGGAACTTGCTAGCACGGTGCTCGTGAACCTGTATGAGTGCTGGCTAACTCAAGATGTCCCAATAAGAGTGCACTGTGTTGCCATACACTCGGCATACACACTGTGAGTCGGAAAGCTACGGGCCTGGATATTGCTTAGAAGGGCCAGGGGAGCCTGAGGGTACTTGCTGTTCTTGCAGGGAACAGGGTTTCCAGGCCAGGCACCAGGAGTCCTGAAAAGCGTACTGGCGTTAAAATGCTGCAGAGCAGCGACTACGGCCTCATGGAAACTGCTACACACCTCCGCTTCTGCATAGCATTTCAGGGCCTTACCTCGAGGCACGTTCTCCCGTTGCTTGCACTGTGAGCGACACAGCATGTTAGGATGCTGTATTTCTCCTTGAATAGAGTGACTTCAGGAAAGAGATCCTCGATAAATTCTAAGAAGAATGTTTTCTCAGGGCAGCTCAGACGAGGGCAACGTCGAAAACTTGCAGGACATGTTGGACTGCCTAGAAATGTGGTTCTGATGCTGTTCGACTGCTCTGGAAATATAGCTCTACTGAAGTAACGTACAGTGTGTTGCCAGAGACTCGGCAGACACAGAGGGTCTCCGAAGGACGTATGGGAATCAATGCTGCTCAGCAGGCCCACAGGGGTGTGGAGGGCGTCAGTGATCTTGGAACAAAAATGATGCAAACCCGAAGGGCCTAGGAGTCCTGAAAAGGGTGCTTTCTTTAACATAAAGCGGAACCTCCACTAAGAGCTCATGGAAAGAGCTGCATGCCTCCCTTTCTGCTGGGCTACTCAGGGCCTTACCTCGAGGCAAGGACTCACGTTGAGATTCCCTTTAGCTCTAGAGCATGGCAAGGTGAGCCCCAACCGGGCCAATGAAGCTCCGTGTGTAGCCAGAGAAATCTCATTTTCTTCCCACACCCATGCCTACAGTGGCCAGAGAGCTGTTAACAGCAGAGAATTTCAGGGAGCTTCACGGCAGCAAGAATGGAGCTTTCCAAATGGAAAGCAAGGCTAGTACCATCATGCCCCCATTACCATTGGCACAGGCAGCATACATCTCTGTGGTTTCTAACAAGTCAAAAGAGACACAGGGTACACACTGGTTGCTTCCCTGAATCAACTTCTCGAGGCAGGGTGTTCTGCATCTTGTGAACGGCCTCACCAAGGAACGCCCTAGCTAGGCCCATGGGCCCGTGCCTCTTCAAAAGCCTGCAGTGCTACAGGAAAAACTCTGCTTTAGTTGCAATAAGAATGCAAGCAGTGTTTCTCCTGATGGCAGTGTAACTTCAGGTAAGAGGTCTTAGATGGAAGAAGAAGCCTAGTGTTTTTCCTCTGTGCAGCTCAGTCTAAAGAATGAGTTCGACTTCCACGGCATGTTGGAACTTGCTAGAACGGTGCTCGTGAACTTGTGCGAGTGCTGTGAATCAAGATATGACAAGAAAGAGTGCAGTGTGTTGCCCATGACTCAGCAGACACAGAGGAACTCCGAGGGACCAATGGGCCTCGTTGTTGCTCAGCAGGCCTACAGGGGTGTGGAGATACTCAGGGATCTTGGAACAAAAATGATGCTCACCCGAGAGGCCTAGGAGTCCTGAAAAGGGTACTTCCTTTAAAGTAAAGCAGAACAGCGACTAAGAAATAATGGAAAGAGCTGAATGCCTCCCTTTCTGCAGGGCTACTCAGGGCCTTACCTCGAGGCAAGGACTCACGTTGAGATTCCCTTTAGCTCTAGAGCATGGCAAGGTGAGCCCCACCCCGGCCAAAGAAGCTCCGTGTGTAGCCAGAGAAAACTCATTTTCTTCCCACACCAATGTAGAGGGACCAGAGGCCTGTCAACAGCAGAGAATTTCAGGGAGCTTCACGGCAGCAAGAATGGAGCTTTCCAAATGGAAAGCAAGGCTAGTACCATCATGCCCCCATTTCCATGGGCACAGGCAGCATACATCTCTGTGGTTTTTAACAAGTCAAATGAGACACAGAGTACACACTGTTTTCTTCCCTGAATCAACTTCTCGAGGCAGGGTGTTCTGCATCTAGTGAACGGCCTCACCAAGAAAAGCCCAAGCTAGGCCTCTGGGCCCGTGCCTCTTCAAAAGTCTGCAGTGCTTCAGGAAAAACTGCTTTAGTTGCAATAGGAACGCAATCCGTCTTTTTCCTGGAGGCAGGGTGACTTCACGTAGGAGGTCCTGGATGGAAGGAGAAGCCTAGTGTTTTTCTCTGTGCAGCTCAGACCAGGGAATGAGTGCGACTTCCACGGCATGTAGGAACTTGCTAGCACGGTGCTCGTGAACCTGTATGAGTGCTGGCTTACTCAAGATGTCCCAATAAGAGTGCACTGTGTTGCCCTACACTCGGCATACACACTGTGAGTCGGAAAGCTACGGGCCTGGATATTGCTTAGAAGGGCCAGGGGAGCCTGAGGGTACTTGCTGTTCTTGCACTGAATAGGGGTTCCAGGCGAGGCACCTAGGAGTCCTGAAAAGCGTACTGGCGTTAAAATGCTGCAGAGCAGCGACTACGGCCTCATGGAAACTGCTACACACCTCCGCTTCTGCATAGCATTTCAGGGCCTTACCTCGAGGCAAGTTCTCCCGTTGCTTGCACTGTGAGCGACACAGCATGTTAGGATGCTGTATTTCTCCTTGAATAGAGTGACTTCAGGAAAGAGGTCCTCGATAAATTCTAAGAAGAGTGTTTTCTCAGGGCAGCTCAGACGAGGGCAATGTCGAAAACTTGCAGGACATGTTGGACTGCCTAGAAATGTGGTTCTGATGCTGTTCGACTGCTCTGGAAATATAGCTCTACTGAAGTAAAGTACAGTGTGTTGCCAGAGACTCGGCAGACACAGAGGGCCTCCGAGGGACGTATGGGAATCAATGCTGCTCAGCAGGCCCACAGGGGTGTGGAGGGCGTCAGTGATCTTGGAACAAAAATGATGCAAACCCGAAGGGCCTAGGAGTCCTGAAAAGGGTGCTTCCTTTAACATAAAGCGGAACCTCCACTAAGAGCTCATGGAAAGAGCTGCATGCCTCCCTTTCTGCAGGGCTACTCAGGGCCTTACCTCGAGGCAAGGACTCACGTTGAGATTCCCTTTAGCTCTAGAGCATGGCAAGGTGAGCCCCAACCGGGCCAATGAAGCTCCGTGTGTAGCCAGAGAAATCTCATTTTCTTCCCACCACCCATGCCTACAGTGGCCAGAGAGCTGTTAACAGCAGAGAATTTCAGGGAGCTTCACGGCAGCAAGAATGGAGCTTTCCAAATGGAAAGCAAGGCTAGTACCATCATGCCCCCATTACCATTGGCACAGGCAGCATACATCTCTGTGGTTTCTAACAAGTCAAAGAACCACAGGGTACACACTGGTTGCTTCCCTGAATCAACTTCTCGAGGCAGGGTGTTCTGCATCTTGTGAACGGCCTCACCAAGGAACGCCTTAGCTAGGCCCATGGGACCGTGCCTCTTCAAAAGCCTGCAGTGCTACGGGAAAAACTCTGCTTTAGTTGCAATAAGAATGCAAGCAGTGTTTCTCCTGATGGCAGTGTAACTTCAGGTAAGAGGTCTTAGATGGAAGAAGAAGCCTAGTGTTTTTCCTCTGTGCACCTCAGTCTAAAGAATGAGTTCGACTTCCACGGCATGTTGGAACTTGCTAGAACGGTGCTCTTGAACTTGTGCGAGTGCTGTGAATCAAGATATGACAAGAAAGAGTGCAGTGTGTTGCCCATGACTCAGCAGACACAGAGGAACTCCGAGGGACCAATGGGCTTCGTTGTTGCTCAGCAGGCCTACAGGGGTGTGGAGGTACTCAGGGATCTTGGAACAAAAATGATGCTCACCCGAGAGGCCTAGGAGTCCTGAAAAGGGTACTTCCTTTAAAGTAAAGCAGAACAGCGACTAAGAACTAATGGAAAGAGCTGAATGCCTCCCTTTCTGCAGGGCTACTCAGGGCCTTACCTCGAGGCAAGGACTCACGTTGAGATTCCCTTTAGCTCTAGAGCATGGCAAGGTGAGCCCCACCCCGGCCAAAGAAGCTCCGTGTGTAGCCAGAGAAAACTCATTTTCTTCCCACACCAATGTAGAGGGACCAGAGGCCTGTCAACAGCAGAGAATTTCAGGGAGCTTCACGGCAGCAAGAATGGAGCTTTCCAAATGGAAAGCAAGGCTAGTACCATCATGCCCCCATTTCCATGGGCACAGGCAGCATACATCTCTGTGGTTTTTAACAAGTCAAATGAGACACAGAGTACACACTGTTTTCTTCCCTGAATCAACTTCTCGAGGCAGGGTGTTCTGCATCTAGTGAACGGCCTCACCAAGGAAAGCCCAAGCTAGGCCTCTGGGCCCGTGCCTCTTCAAAAGTCTGCAGTGCTTCAGGAAAAACTGCTTTAGTTGCAATAGGAACGCAAGCCGTCTTTTTCCTGGAGGCAAGGTGACTTCAGGTAGGAGGTCCTGGATGGAAGGAGAAGCCTAGTGTTTTTCTCTGTGCAGCTCAGACCAGGGAATGAGTGCGACTTCCACGGCATGTAGGAACTTGCTAGCACGGTGCTCGTGAACCTGTATGAGTGCTGGCTAACTCAAGATGTCCCAATAAGAGTGCACTGTGTTGCCATACACTCGGCATACACACTGTGAGTCGGAAAGCTACGGGCCTGGATATTGCTTAGAAGGGCCAGGGGAGCCTGAGGGTACTTGCTGTTCTTGCAGGGAACAGGGTTTCCAGGCCAGGCACCAGGAGTCCTGAAAAGCGTACTGGCGTTAAAATGCTGCAGAGCAGCGACTACGGCCTCATGGAAACTGCTACACACCTCCGCTTCTGCATAGCATTTCAGGGCCTTACCTCGAGGCACGTTCTCCCGTTGCTTGCACTGTGAGCGACACAGCATGTTAGGATGCTGTATTTCTCCTTGAATAGAGTGACTTCAGGAAAGAGATCCTCGATAAATTCTAGGAAGAATGTTTTCTCAGGGCAGCTCAGACGAGGGCAACGTCGAAAACTTGCAGGACATGTTGGACTGCCTAGAAATGTGGTTCTGATGCTGTTCGACTGCTCTGGAAATATAGCTCTACTGAAGTAACGTACAGTGTGTTGCCAGAGACTCGGCAGACACAGAGGGTCTCCGAAGGACGTATGGGAATCAATGCTGCTCAGCAGGCCCACAGGGGTGTGGAGGGCGTCAGTGATGTTGGAACAAAAATGATGCAAACCCGAAGGGCCTAGGAGTCCTGAAAAGGGTGCTTCCTTTAACATAAAGCGGAACCTCCACTAAGAGCTCATGGAAAGAGCTGCATGCCTCCCTTTCTGCAGGGCAACTCAGGGCCTTACCTCGAGGCAAGGACTCACGTTGAGATTCCCTTTAGCTCTAGAGCATGGCAAGGTGAGCCCGAACCGGGCCAATGAATCTCCGTGTGTAGCCAGAGAAATCTCATTTTCTTCCCACCACCCATGCCTACAGTGGCCAGAGAGCTGTTAACAGCAGAGAATTTCAGGGAGCTTCACGGCAGCAAGAATGGAGCTTTCCAAATGGAAAGCAAGGCTAGTACCATCATGCCCCCATTACCATTGGCACAGGCAGCATACATCTCTGTGGTTTCTAACAAGTCAAAAGAGACACAGGGTACACTCTGGTTGCTTCCCTGAATCAACTTCTCGAGGCAGGGTGTTCTGCATCTTGTGAACGGCCTCACCAAGGAACGCCCTAGCTAGGCCCATGGGCCCGTGCCTCTTCAAAAGCCTGCAGTGCTACAGGAAAAACTCTGCTTTAGTTGCAATAAGAATGCAAGCAGTGTTTCTCCTGATGGCAGTGTAACTTCAGGTAAGAGGTCTTAGATGGAAGAAGAAGCCTAGTGTTTTTCCTCTGTGCAGCTCAGTCTAAAGAATGAGTTCGACTTCCACGGCATGTTGGAACTTGCTAGAACGGTGCTCGTGAACTTGTGCGAGTGCTGTGAATCAAGATATGACAAGAAAGAGTGCAGTGTGTTGCCCATGACTCAGCAGACACAGAGGAACTCCGAGGGACCAATGGGCCTCGTTGTTGCTCAGCAGGCCTACAGGGGTGTGGAGATACTCAGGGATCTTGGAACAAAAATGATGCTCACCCGAGAGGCCTAGGAGTCCTGAAAAGGGTACTTCCTTTAAAGTAAAGCAGAACAGCGACTAAGAACTAATGGAAAGAGCTCAATGCCTCCCTTTCTGCAGGGCTACTCAGGGCCTTACCTCGAGGCAAGGACTCACGTTGACATTCCCTTTAGCTCTAGAGCATGGCAAGGTGAGCCCCACCCCGGCCAAACAAGCTCCGTGTGTAGCCAGAGAAAACTCATTTTCTTCCCACACCAATGTAGAGGGACCAGAGGCCTGTCAACAGCAGAGAATTTCAGGGAGCTTCACGGCAGCAAGAATGGAGATTTCCAAATGGAAAGCAAGGCTAGTACCATCATGCCCCCATTTCCATGGGCACAGGCAGCATACATCTCTGTGGTTTTTAACAAGTCAAATGAGACACAGAGTACACACTGTTTTCTTCCCTGAATCAACTTCTCGAGGCAGGGTGTTCTGCATCTAGTGAACGGCCTCACCAAGAAAAGCCCAAGCTAGGCCTCTGGGCCCGTGCCTCTTCAAAAGTCTGCAGTGCTTCAGGAAAAACTGCTTTAGTTGCAATAGGAACGCAATCCGTCTTTTTCCTGGAGGCAGGGTGACTTCAGGTAGGAGGTCCTGGATGGAAGGAGAAGCCTAGTGTTTTTCTCTGTGCAGCTCAGACCAGGGAATGAGTGCGACTTCCACGGCATGTAGGAACTTGCTAGCACGGTGCTCGTGAACCTGTATGAGTGCTGGCTAACTCAAGATGTCCCAATAAGAGTGCACTGTGTTGCCCTACACTCGGCATACACACTGTGAGTCGGAAAGCTACGGGCCTGGATATTGCTTAGAAGGGCCAGGGGAGCCTGAGGGTACTTGCTGTTCTTGCACTGAATAGGGGTTCCAGGCGAGGCACCTAGGAGTCCTGAAAAGCGTACTGGCGTTAAAATGCTGCAGAGCAGCGACTACGGCCTCATGGAAACTGCTACACACCTCCGCTTCTGCATAGCATTTCAGGGCCTTACCTCGAGGCAAGTTCTCCCGTTGCTTGCACTGTGAGCGACACAGCATGTTAGGATGCTGTATTTCTCCTTGAATAGAGTGACTTCAGGAAAGAGGTCGTCGATAAATTCTAAGAAGAGTGTTTTCTCAGGGCAGCTCAGACGAGGGCAATGTCGAAAACTTGCAGGACATGTTGGACTGCCTAGAAATGTGGTTCTGATGCTGTTCGACTGCTCTGGAAATATAGCTCTACTGAAGTAAAGTACAGTGTGTTGCCAGAGACTCGGCAGACACAGAGGGCCTCCGAGGGACGTATGGGAATCAATGCTGCTCAGCAGGCCCACAGGGGTGTGGAGGGCGTCAGTGATCTTGGAACAAAAATGATGCAAACCCGAAGGGCCTAGGAGTCCTGAAAAGGGTGCTTCCTTTAACATAAAGCGGAACCTCCACTAAGAGCTCATGGAAAGAGCTGCATGCGTCCCTTTCTGCAGGGCTACTCAGGGCCTTACCTCGAGGCAAGGACTCACGTTGAGATTCCCTTTAGCTCTAGAGCATGGCAAGGTGAGCCCCAACCGGGCCAATGAAGCTCCGTGTGTAGCCAGAGAAATCTCATTTTCTTCCCACCACCCATGCCTACAGTGGCCAGAGAGCTGTTAACAGCAGAGAATTTCAGGGAGCTTCACGGCAGCAAGAATGGAGCTTTCCAAATGGAAAGCAAGGCTAGTACCATCATGCCCCCATTACCATTGGCACAGGCAGCATACATCTCTGTGGTTTCTAACAAGTCAAAGAACCACAGGGTACACACTGGTTGCTTCCCTGAATCAACTTCTCGAGGCAGGGTGTTCTGCATCTTGTGAACGGCCTCACCAAGGAACGCCCTAGCTAGGCCCATGGGCCCGTGCCTCTTCAAAAGCCTGCAGTGCTACGGGAAAAACTCTGCTTTAGTTGCAATAAGAATGCAAGCAGTGTTTCTCCTGATGGCAGTGTAACTTCAGGTAAGAGGTCTTAGATGGAAGAAGAAGCCTAGTGTTTTTCCTCTGTGCACCTCAGTCTAAAGAATGAGTTCGACTTCCACGGCATGTTGGAACTTGCTAGAACGGTGCTCTTGAACTTGTGCGAGTGCTGTGAATCAAGATATGACAAGAAAGAGTGCAGTGTGTTGCCCATGACTCAGCAGACACAGAGGAACTCCGAGGGACCAATGGGCTTCGTTGTTGCTCAGCAGGCCTACAGGGGTGTGGAGGTACTCAGGGATCTTGGAACAAAAATGATGCTCACCCGAGAGGCCTAGGAGTCCTGAAAAGGGTACTTCCTTTAAAGTAAAGCAGAACAGCGACTAAGAAATAATGGAAAGAGCTGAATGCCTCCCTTTCTGCAGGGCTACTCAGGGCCTTACCTCGAGGCAAGGACTCACGTTGAGATTCCCTTTAGCTCTAGAGCATGGCAAGGTGAGCCCCACCCCGGCCAAAGAAGCTCCGTGTGTAGCCAGAGAAAACTCTTTTTCTTCCCACACCAATGTAGAGTGACCAGAGGCCTGTCAACAGCAGAGAATTTCAGGGAGCTTCACGGCAGCAAGAATGGAGCTTTCCAAATGGAAAGCAAGGCTAGTACCATTATGCCCCCATTACCATTGGCACAGGCAGCATACATCTCTGTGGTTTCTAACAAGTCAAAAGAGACACAGGGTACACACTGGTTGCTTCCCTGAATCAACTTCTCGAGGCAGGGTGTTCTGCATCTTGTGAACGGCCTCACCAAGGAACGCCCTAGCTAGGCCCATGGGCCCGTGCCTCTTCAAAAGCCTGCAGTGCTACAGGAAAAGCTCTGCTTTAGTTGCAATAAGAATGCAAGCAGTGTTTCTCCTGATGGCAGTGTAACTTCAGGTAAGAGGTCTTAGATGGAAGAAGAAGCCTAGTGTTTTTCCTCTGTGCAGCTCAGTCTAAAGAATGAGTTCGACTTCCACGGCATGTTGGAACTTGCTAGAACGGTGCTCGTGAACTTGTGCGAGTGCTGTGAATCAAGATATGACAAGAAAGAGTGCAGTGTGTTGCCCATGACTCAGCAGACACAGAGGAACTCCGAGGGACCAATGGGCCTCGTTGTTGCTCAGCAGGCCTACAGGGGTGTGGAGATACTCAGGGATCTTGGAACAAAAATGATGCTCACCCGAGAGGCCTAGGAGTCCTGAAAAGGGTACTTCCTTTAAAGTAAAGCAGAACAGCGACTAAGAACTAATGGAAAGAGCTGAATGCCTCCCTTTCTGCAGGGCTACTCAGGGCCTTACCTCGAGGCAAGGACTCACGTTGAGATTCCCTTTAGCTCTAGAGCATGGCAAGGTGAGCCCCACCCCGGCCAAAGAAGCTCCGTGTGTAGCCAGAGAAAACTCATTTTCTTCCCACACCAATGTAGAGGGACCAGAGGCCTGTCAACAGCAGAGAATTTCAGGGAGCTTCACGGCAGCAAGAATGGAGCTTTCCAAATGGAAAGCAAGGCTAGTACCATCATGCCCCCATTTCCATGGGCACAGGCAGCATACATCTCTGTGGTTTTTAACAAGTCAAATGAGACACAGAGTACACACTGTTTTCTTCCCTGAATCAACTTCTCGAGGCAGGGTGTTCTGCATCTAGTGAATGGCCTCACCAAGGAAAGCCCAAGCTAGGCCTCTGGGCCCGTGCCTCTTCAAAAGTCTGCAGTGCTTCAGGAAAAACTGCTTTAGTTGCAATAGGAACGCAAGCCGTCTTTTTCCTGGAGGCAGGGTGACTTCAGGTAGGAGGTCCTGGATGGAAGGAGAAGCCTAGTGTTTTTCTCTGTGCAGCTCAGACCAGGGAATGAGTGCGACTTCCACGGCATGTAGGAACTTGCTAGCACGGTGCTCGTGAACCTGTATGAGTGCTGGCTAACTCAAGATGTCCCAATAAGAGTGCACTGTGTTGCCCTACACTCGGCATACACACTGTGAGTCGGAAAGCTACGGGCCTGGATATTGCTTAGAAGGGCCAGGGGAGCCTGAGGGTACTTGCTGTTCTTGCACTGAATAGGGGTTCCAGGCGAGGCACCTAGGAGTCCTGAAAAGCGTACTGGCGTTAAAATGCTGCAGAGCAGCGACTACGGCCTCATGGAAACTGCTACACACCTCCGCTTCTGCATAGCATTTCAGGGCCTTACCTCGAGGCAAGTTCTCCCGTTGCTTGCACTGTGAGCGACACAGCATGTTAGGATGCTGTATTTCTCCTTGAATAGAGTGACTTCAGGAAAGAGATCCTCGATAAATTCTAAGAAGAGTGTTTTCTCAGGGCAGCTCAGACGAGGGCAACGTCGAAAACTTGCAGGACATGTTGGACTGCCTAGAAATGTGGTTCTGATGCTGTTCGACTGCTCTGGAAATATAGCTCTACTGAAGTAAAGTACAGTGTGTTGCCAGAGACTCGGCAGACACAGAGGGCCTCCGAGGGACGTATGGGAATCAATGCTGCTCAGCAGGCCCACAGGGGTGTGGAGGGCGTCAGTGATCTTGGAACAAAAATGATGCAAACCCGAAGGGCCTAGGAGTCCTGTAAAGGGTGCTTCCTTTAACATAAAGCGGAACCTCCACTAAGAGCTCATGGAAAGAGCTGCATGCCTCCCTTTCTGCAGGGCTACTCAGGGCCTTACCTCGAGGCAAGGACTCACGTTGAGATTCCCTTTAGCTCTAGAGCATGGCAAGGTGAGCCCCAACCGGGCCAATGAAGCTCCGTGTGTAGCCAGAGAAATCTCATTTTCTTCCCACCACCCATGCCTACAGTGGCCAGAGAGCTGTTAACAGCAGAGAATTTCAGGGAGCTTCACGGCAGCAAGAATGGAGCTTTCCAAATGGAAAGCAAGGCTAGTACCATCATGCCCCCATTACCATTGGCACAGGCAGCATACATCTCTGTGGTTTCTAACAAGTCAAAGAACCACAGGGTACACACTGGTTGCTTCCCTGAATCAACTTCTCGAGGCAGGGTGTTCTGCATCTTGTGAACGGCCTCACCAAGGAACGCCTTAGCTAGGCCCATGGGCCCGTGCCTCTTCAAAAGCCTGCAGTGCTACGGGAAAAACTCTGCTTTAGTTGCAATAAGAATGCAAGCAGTGTTTCTCCTGATGGCAGTGTAACTTCAGGTAAGAGGTCTTAGATGGAAGAAGAAGCCTAGTGTTTTTCCTCTGTGCACCTCAGTCTAAAGAATGAGTTCGACTTCCACGGCATGTTGGAACTTGCTAGAACGGTGCTCGTGAACTTGTGCGAGTGCTGTGAATCAAGATATGACAAGAAAGAGTGCAGTGTGTTGCCCATGACTCAGCAGACACAGAGGAACTCCGAGGGACCAATGGGCCTCGTTGTTGCTCAGCAGGCCTACAGGGGTGTGGAGATACTCAGGGATCTTGGAACAAAAATGATGCTCACCCGAGAGGCCTAGGAGTCCTGAAAAGGGTACTTCCTTTAAAGTAAAGCAGAACAGCGACTAAGAAATAATGGAAAGAGCTGAATGCCTCCCTTTCTGCAGGGCTACTCAGGGCCTTACCTCGAGGCAAGGACTCACGTTGAGATTCCCTTTAGCTCTAGAGCATGGCAAGGTGAGCCCCACCCCGGCCAAAGAAGCTCCGTGTGTAGCCAGAGAAAACTCATTTTCTTCCCACACCAATGTAGAGGGACCAGAGGCCTGTCAACAGCAGAGAATTTCAGGGAGATTCACGGCAGCAAGAATGGAGCTTTCCAAATGGAAAGCAAGGCTAGTACCATCATGCCCCCATTTCCATGGGCACAGGCAGCATACATCTCTGTGGTTTTTAACAAGTCAAATGAGACACAGAGTACACACTGTTTTCTTCCCTGAATCAACTTCTCGAGGCAGGGTGTTCTGCATCTAGTGAACGGCCTCACCAAGAAAAGCCCAAGCTAGGCCTCTGGGCCCGTGCCTCTTCAAAAGTCTGCAGTGCTTCAGGAAAAACTGCTTTAGTTGCAATAGGAACGCAAGCCGTCTTTTTCCTGGAGGCAGGGTGACTTCAGGTAGGAGGTCCTGGATGGAAGGAGAAGCCTAGTGTTTTTCTCTGTGCAGCTCAGACCAGGGAATGAGTGCGACTTCCACGGCATGTAGGAACTTGCTAGCACGGTGCTCGTGAACCTGTATGAGTGCTGGCTAACTCAAGATGTCCCAATAAGAGTGCACTGTATTGCCCTACACTCGGCATACACACTGTGAGTCGGAAAGCTACGGGCCTGGATATTGCTTAGAAGGGCCAGGGGAGCCTGAGGGTACTTGCTGTTCTTGCAGGGAATAGGGTTTCCAGGCGAGGCACCTAGGAGTCCTGAAAAGCGTACTGGCGTTAAAATGCTGCAGAGCAGCGACTACGGCCTCATGGAAACTGCTACACACCTCCGCTTCTGCATAGCATTTCAGGGCCTTACCTCGAGGCAAGTTCTCCCGTTGCTTGCACTGTGAGCGACACAGCATGTTAGGATGCTGTATTTCTCCTTGAATAGAGTGACTTCAGGAAAGAGGTCCTCGATAAATTCTAAGAAGAGTGTTTTCTCAGGGCAGCTCAGATGAGGGCAATGTCGAAAACTTGCAGGACATGTTGGACTGCCTAGAAATGTGGTTCTGATGCTGTTCGACTGCTCTGGAAATATAGCTCTACTGAAGTAAAGTACAGTGTGTTGCCAGAGACTCGGCAGACACAGAGGGCCTCCGAGGGACGTATGGGAATCAATGCTGCTCAGCAGGCCCACAGGGGTGTGGAGGGCGTCAGTGATCTTGGAACAAAAATGATGCAAACCCGAAGGGCCTAGGAGTCCTGAAAAGGGTGCTTCCTTTAACATAAAGCGGAACCTCCACTAAGAGCTCATGGAAAGAGCTGCATGCCTCCCTTTCTGCAGGGCTACTCAGGGCCTTACCTCGAGGCAAGGACTCACGTTGAGATTCCCTTTAGCTCTAGAGCATGGCAAGGTGAGCCCCAACCGGGCCAATGAAGCTCCGTGTGTAGCCAGAGAAATCTCATTTTCTTCCCACCACCCATGCCTACAGTGGCCAGAGAGCTGTTAACAGCAGAGAATTTCAGGGAGCTTCACGGCAGCAAGAATGGAGCTTTCCAAATGGAAAGCAAGGCTAGTACCATCATGCCCCCATTACCATTGGCACAGGCAGCATACATCTCTGTGGTTTCTAACAAGTCAAAGAACCACAGGGTACACACTGGTTGCTTCCCTGAATCAACTTCTCGAGGCAGGGTGTTCTGCATCTTGTGAACGGCCTCACCAAGGAACGCCTTAGCTAGGCCCATGGGCCCGTGCCTCTTCAAAAGCCTGCAGTGCTACGGGAAAAACTCTGCTTTAGTTGCAATAAGAATGCAAGCAGTGTTTCTCCTGATGAGAGTGTAACTTCAGGTAAGAGGTCTTAGATGGAAGAAGAAGCCTAGTGTTTTTCCTCTGTGCACCTCAGTCTAAAGAATGAGTTCGACTTCCACGGCATGTTGGAACTTGCTAGAACGGTGCTCTTGAACTTGTGCGAGTGCTGTGAATCAAGATATGACAAGAAAGAGTGCAGTGTGTTGCCCATGACTCAGCAGACACAGAGGAACTCCGAGGGACCAATGGGCTTCGTTGTTGCTCAGCAGGCCTACAGGGGTGTGGAGGTACTCAGGGATCTTGGAACAAAAATGATGCTCACCCGAGAGGCCTAGGAGTCCTGAAAAGGGTACTTCCTTTAAAGTAAAGCAGAACAGCGACTAAGAACTAATGGAAAGAGCTGAATGCCTCCCTTTCTGCAGGGCTACTCAGGGCCTTACCTCGAGGCAAGGACTCACGTTGAGATTCCCTTTAGCTCTAGAGCATGGCAAGGTGAGCCCCAACCGGGCCAATGAAGCTCCGTGTGTAGCCAGAGAAATCTCATTTTCTTCCCACACCAATGTAGAGGGACCAGAGGCCTGTCAACAGCAGAGAATTTCAGGGAGCTTCACGGCAGCAAGAATGGAGCTTTCCAAATGGAAAGCAAGGCTAGTACCATCATGCCCCCATTTCCATGGGCACAGGCAGCATACATCTCTGTGGTTTTTAACAAGTCAAATGAGACACAGAGTACACACTGTTTTCTTCCCTGAATCAACTTCTCGAGGCAGGGTGTTCTGCATCTAGTGAACGGCCTCACCAAGGAAAGCCCAAGCTAGGCCTCTGGGCCCGTGCCTCTTCAAAAGTCTGCAGTGCTTCAGGAAAAACTGCTTTAGTTGCAATAGGAACGCAAGCCGTCTTTTTCCTGGAGGCAGGGTGACTTCAGGTAGGAGGTCCTGGATGGAAGGAGAAGCCTAGTGTTTTTCTCTGTGCAGCTCAGACCAGGGAATGAGTGCGACTTCCACGGCATGTAGGAACTTGCTAGAACGGTGCTCGTGAACCTGTATGAGTGCTGGCTAACTCAAGATGTCCCAATAAGGGTGCACTGTGTGGCCCTACACTCGGCATACACACTGTGAGTCGGAAAGCTACGGGCCTGGATATTGCTTAGAAGGGCCAGGGGAGCCTGAGGGTACTTGCTGTTCTTGCAGGGAACAGGGTTTCCAGGCCAGGCACCAGGAGTCCTGAAAAGCGTACTGGCGTTAAAATGCTGCAGAGCAGCGACTACGGCCTCATGGAAACTGCTACACACCTCCGCTTCTGCATAGCATTTCAGGGCCTTACCTCGAGGCACGTTCTCCCGTTGCTTGCACTGTGAGCGACACAGCATGTTAGGATGCTGTATTTCTCCTTGAATAGAGTGACTTCAGGAAAGAGATCCTCGATAAATTCTAAGAAGAATGTTTTCTCAGGGCAGATCAGACGAGGGCAACGTCGAAAACTTGCAGGACATGTTGGACTGCCTAGAAATGTGGTTCTGATGCTGTTCGACTGCTCTGGAAATATAGCTCTACTGAAGTAACGTACAGTGTGTTGCCAGAGACTCGGCAGACACAGAGGGTCTCCGAAGGACGTATGGGAATCAATGCTGCTCAGCAGGCCCACAGGGGTGTGGAGGGCGTCAGTGATGTTGGAACAAAAATGATGCAAACCCGAAGGGCCTAGGAGTCCTGAAAAGGGTGCTTCCTTTAACATAAAGCGGAACCTCCACTAAGAGCTCATGGAAAGAGCTGCATGCCTCCCTTTCTGCAGGGCTACTCAGGGCCTTACCTCGAGGCAAGGACTCACGTTGAGATTCCCTTTAGCTCTAGAGCATGGCAAGGTGAGCCCCAACCGGGCCAATGAAGCTCCGTGTGTAGCCAGAGAAATCTCATTTTCTTCCCACACCCATGCCTACAGTGGCCAGAGAGCTGTTAACAGCAGAGAATTTCAGGGAGCTTCACGGCAGCAAGAATGGAGCTTTCCAAATGGAAAGCAAGGCTAGTACCATCATGCCCCCATTACCATTGGCACAGGCAGCATACATCTCTGTGGTTTCTAACAAGTCAAAAGAGACACAGGGTACACACTGGTTGCTTCCCTGAATCAACTTCTCGAGGCAGGGTGTTCTGCATCTTGTGAACGGCCTCACCAAGGAACGCCCTAGCTAGGCCCATGGGCCCCTGCCTCTTCAAAAGCCTGCAGTGCTACAGGAAAAACTCTGCTTTAGTTGCAATATGAATGCAAGCAGTGTTTCTCCTGATGGCAGTGTAACTTCAGGTAAGAGGTCTTAGATGGAAGAAGAAGCCTAGTGTTTTTCCTCTGTGCAGCTCAGTCTAAAGAATGAGTTCGACTTCCACGGCATGTTGGAACTTGCTAGAACGGTGCTCGTGAACTTGTGCGAGTGCTGTGAATCAAGATATGACAAGAAAGAGTGCAGTGTGTTGCCCATGACTCAGCAGACACAGAGGAACTCCAAGGGACCAATTGGCCGCGTTGTTGCTCAGCAGGCCTACAGGGGTGTGGAGATACTCAGGGATCTTGGAACAAAAATGATGCTCACCCGAGAGGCCTAGGAGTCCTGAAAAGGGTACTTCCTTTAAAGTAAAGGAGAACAGCGACTAAGAACTAATGGAAAGAGCTGAATGCCTCCCTTTCTGCAGGGCTACTCAGGGCCTTACCTCGAGGCAAGGACTCACGTTGAGATTCCCTTTAGCTCTAGAGCATGGCAAGGTGAGCCCCACCCCGGCCAAAGAAGCTCCGTGTGTAGCCAGAGAAAACTCATTTTCTTCCCACACCAATATAGAGGGATCAGAGGCCTGTCAACATCAGAGAATTTCAGGGAGCTTCACGGCAGCAAGAATGGCGCTTTCCAAATGGAAAGCAAGGCTAGTACCATCATGCCCCCATTTCCATGGGCACAGGCAGCATACATCTCTGTGGTTTTTAACAAGTCAAATGAGACACAGAGTACACACTGTTTTCTTCCCTGAATCAACTTCTCGAGGCAGGGTGTTCTGCATCTAGTGAACGGCCTCACCAAGGAAAGCCCAAGCTAGGCCTCTGGGCCCGTGCCTCTTCAAAAGTCTGCAGTGCTTCAGGAAAAACTGCTTTAGTTGCAATAGGAACGCAAGCCGTCTTTTTCCTGGAGGCAGGGTGACTTCAGGTAGGAGGTCCTGGATGGAAGGAGAAGCCTAGTGTTTTTCTCTGTGCAGCTCAGACCAGGGAATGAGTGCGACTTCCACGGCATGTAGGAACTTGCTAGCACGGTGCTCGTGAACCTGTATGAGTGCTGGCTAACTCAAGATGTCCCAATAAGAGTGCACTGTGTTGCCATACACTCGGCATACACACTGTGAGTCGGAAAGCTACGGGCCTGGATATTGCTTAGAAGGGCCAGGGGAGCCTGAGGGTACTTGCTGTTCTTGCAGGGAAAAGGGTTTCCAGGCCAGGCACCAGGAGTCCTGAAAAGCGTACTGGCGTTAAAATGCTGCAGAGCAGCGACTACGGCCTCATGGAAACTGCTACACACCTCCGCTTCTGCATAGCATTTCAGGGCCTTACCTCGAGGCACGTTCTCCCGTTGCTTGCACTGTGAGCGACACAGCATGTTAGGATGCTGTATTTCTCCTTGAATAGAGTGACTTCAGGAAAGAGATCCTCGATAAATTCTAAGAAGAATGTTTTCTCAGGGCAGCTCAGACGAGGGCAACGTCGAAAACTTGCAGGACATGTTGGACTGCCTAGAAATGTGGTTCTGATGCTGTTCGACTGCTCTGGAAATATAGCTCTACTGAAGTAACGTACAGTGTGTTGCCAGAGACTCGGCAGACACAGAGGGTCTCCGAAGGACGTATGGGAATCAATGCTGCTCAGCAGGCCCACAGGGGTGTGGAGGGCGTCAGTGATGTTGGAACAAAAATGATGCAAACCCGAAGGGCCTAGGAGTCCTGAAAAGGGTGCTTCCTTTAACATAAAGCGGAACCTCCACTAAGAGCTCATGGAAAGAGCTGCATGCCTCCCTTTCTGCAGGGCTACTCAGGGCCTTACCTCGAGGCAAGGACTCACGTTGAGATTCCCTTTAGCTCTAGAGCATGGCAAGGTGAGCCCCAACCGGGCCAATGAAGCTCCGTGTGTAGCCAGAGAAATCTCATTTTCTTCCCACCACCCATGCCTACAGTGGCCAGAGAGCTGTTAACAGCAGAGAATTTCAGGGAGCTTCACGGCAGCAAGAATGGAGCTTTCCAAATGGAAAGCAAGGCTAGTACCATCATGCCCCCATTACCATTGGCACAGGCAGCATACATCTCTGTGGTTTCTAACAAGTCAAAAGAGACACAGGGTACACACTGGTTGCTTCCCTGAATCAACTTCTCGAGGCAGGGTGTTCTGCATCTTGTGAACGGCCTCACCAAGGAAGGCCCTAGCTAGGCCCATGGGCCCGTGCCTCTTCAAAAGCCTGCAGTGCTACAGGAAAAACTCTGCTTTAGTTGCAATATGAATGCAAGCAGTGTTTCTCCTGATGGCAGTGTAACTTCAGGTAAGAGGTCTTAGATGGAAGAAGAAGCCTAGTGTTTTTCCTCTGTGCAGCTCAGTCTAAAGAATGAGTTCGACTTCCACGGCATGTTGGAACTTGCTAGAACGGTGCTCGTGAACTTGTGCGAGTGCTGTGAATCAAGATATGACAAGAAAGAGTGCAGTGTGTTGCCCATGACTCAGCAGACACAGAGGAACTCCAAGGGACCAATTGGCCGCGTTGTTGCTCAGCAGGCCTACAGGGGTGTGGAGATACTCAGGGATCTTGGAACAAAAATGATGCTCACCCGAGAGGCCTAGGAGTCCTGAAAAGGGTACTTCCTTTAAAGTAAAGGAGAACAGCGACTAAGAACTAATGGAAAGAGCTGAATGCCTCCCTTTCTGCAGGGCTACTCAGGGCCTTACCTCGAGGCAAGGACTCACGTTGAGATTCCCTTTAGCTCTAGAGCATGGCAAGGTGAGCCCCACCCCGGCCAAAGAAGCTCCGTGTGTAGCCAGAGAAAACTCATTTTCTTCCCACACCAATGTAGAGGGACCAGAGGCCTGTCAACAGCAGAGAATTTCAGGGAGCTTCACGGCAGCAAGAATGGAGCTTTCCAAATGGAAAGCAAGGCTAGTACCATCATGCCCCCATTTCCATGGGCACAGGCAGCATACATCTCTGTGGTTTTTAACAAGTCAAATGAGACACAGAGTACACACTGTTTTCTTCCCTGAATCAACTTCTCGAGGCAGGGTGTTCTGCATCTAGTGAACGGCCTCACCAAGAAAAGCCCAAGCTAGGCCTCTGGGCCCGTGCCTCTTCAAAAGTCTGCAGTGCTTCAGGAAAAACTGCTTTAGTTGCAATAGGAACGCAATCCGTCTTTTTCCTGGAGGCAGAGTGACTTCAGGTAGGAGGTCCTGGATGGAAGGAGAAGCCTAGTGTTTTTCTCTGTGCAGCTCAGACCAGGGAATGAGTGCGACTTCCACGGCATGTAGGAACTTGCTAGCACGGTGCTCGTGAACCTGTATGAGTGCTGGCTAACTCAAGATGTCCCAATAAGAGTGCACTGTGTTGCCCTACACTCGGCATACACACTGTGAGTCGGAAAGCTACGGGCCTGGATATTGCTTAGAAGGGCCAGGGGAGCCTGAGGGTACTTGCTGTTCTTGCACTGAATAGGGGTTCCAGGCGAGGCACCTAGGAGTCCTGAAAAGCGTACTGGCGTTAAAATGCTGCAGAGCAGCGACTACGGCCTCATGGAAACTGCTACACACCTCCGCTTCTGCATAGCATTTCAGGGCCTTACCTCGAGGCAAGTTCTCCCGTTGCTTGCACTGTGAGCGACACAGCATGTTAGGATGCTGTATTTCTCCTTGAATAGAGTGACTTCAGGAAAGAGGTCCTCGATAAATTCTAAGAAGAGTGTTTTCTCAGGGCAGCTCAGACGAGGGCAATGTCGAAAACTTGCAGGACATGTTGGACTGCCTAGAAATGTGGTTCTGATGCTGTTCGACTGCTCTGGAAATATAGCTCTACTGAAGTAAAGTACAGTGTGTTGCCAGAGACTCGGCAGACACAGAGGGCCTCCGAGGGACGTATGGGAATCAATGCTGCTCAGCAGGCCCACAGGGGTGTGGAGGGCGTCAGTGATCTTGGAACAAGAATGATGCAAACCCGAAGGGCCTAGGAGTCCTGTAAAGGGTGCTTCCTTTAACATAAAGCGGAACCTCCACTAAGAGCTCATGGAAAGAGCTGCATGCCTCCCTTTCTGCAGGGCTACTCAGGGCCTTACCTCGAGGCAAGGACTCACGTTGAGATTCCCTTTAGCTCTAGAGCATGGCAAGGTGAGCCCCAACCGGGCCAATGAAGCTCCGTGTGTAGCCAGATAAATCTCATTTTCTTCCCACCACCCATGCCTACAGTGGCCAGAGAGCTGTTAACAGCAGAGAATTTCAGGGAGCTTCACGGCAGCAAGAATGGAGCTTTCCAAATGGAAAGCAAGGCTAGTACCATCATGCCCCCATTACCATTGGCACAGGCATCATACATCTCTGTGGTTTCTAACAAGTCAAAGAACCACAGGGTACACACTGGTTGCTTCCCTGAATCAACTTCTCGAGGCAGGGTGTTCTGCATCTTGTGAACGGCCTCACCAAGGAACGCCCTAGCTAGGCCCATGGGCCCGTGCCTCTTCAAAAGCCTGCAGTGCTACAGGAAAAACTCTGCTTTAGTTGCAATATGAATGCAAGCAGTGTTTCTCCTGATGGCAGTGTAACTTCAGGTAAGAGGTCTTAGATGGAAGAAGAAGCCTAGTGTTTTTCCTCTGTGCAGCTCAGTCTAAAGAATGAGTTCGACTTCCACGGCATGTTGGAACTTGCTAGAACGGTGCTCGTGAACTTGTGCGAGTGCTGTGAATCAAGATATGACAAGAAAGAGTGCAGTGTGTTGCCCATGACTCAGCAGACACAGAGGAACTCCAAGGGACCAATTGGCCGCGTTGTTGCTCAGCAGGCCTACAGGGGTGTGGAGATACTCAGGGATCTTGGAACAAAAATGATGCTCACCCGAGAGGCCTAGGAGTCCTGAAAAGGGTACTTCCTTTAAAGTAAAGGAGAACAGCGACTAAGAACTAATGGAAAGAGCTGAATGCCTCCCTTTCTGCAGGGCTACTCAGGGCCTTACCTCGAGGCAAGGACTCACGTTGAGATTCCCTTTAGCTCTAGAGCATGGCAAGGTGAGCCCCACCCCGGCCAAAGAAGCTCCGTGTGTAGCCAGAGAAAACTCATTTTCTTCCCACACCAATGTAGAGGGACCAGAGGCCTGTCAACAGCAGAGAATTTCAGGGAGCTTCACGGCAGCAAGAATGGAGCTTTCCAAATGGAAAGCAAGGCTAGTACCATCATGCCCCCATTTCCATGGGCACAGGCAGCATACATCTCTGTGGTTTTTAACAAGTCAAATGAGACACAGAGTACACACTGTTTTCTTCCCTGAATCAACTTCTCGAGGCAGGGTGTTCTGCATCTAGTGAACGGCCTCACCAAGGAAAGCCCAAGCTAGGCCTCTGGGCCCGTGCCTCTTCAAAAGTCTGCAGTGCTTCAGGAAAAACTGCTTTAGTTGCAATAGGAACGCAAGCCGTCTTTTTCCTGGAGGCAGGGTGACTTCAGGTAGGAGGTCCTGGATGGAAGGAGAAGCCTAGTGTTTTTCTCTGTGCAGCTCAGACCAGGGAATGAGTGCGACTTCCACGGCATGTAGGAACTTGCTAGAACGGTGCTCGTGAACCTGTATGAGTGCTGGCTAACTCAAGATGTCCCAATAAGGGTGCACTGTGTGGCCCTACACTCGGGATACACACTGTGAGTCGGAAAGCTACGGGCCTGGATATTGCTTAGAAGGGCCAGGGGAGCCTGAGGGTACTTGCTGTTCTTGCAGGGAACAGGGTTTCCAGGCCAGGCACCAGGAGTCCTGAAAAGCGTACTGGCGTTAAAATGCTGCAGAGCAGCGACTACGGCCTCATGGAAACTGCTACACACCTCCGCTTCTGCACAACATTTCAGGGCCTTACCTCGAGGCACGTTCTCCCGTTGCTTGCACTGTGAGCGACACAGCATGTTAGGATGCTGTATTTCTCCTTGAATAGAGTGACTTCAGGAAAGAGATCCTCGATAAATTCTAAGACGAATGTTTTCTCAGGGCAGCTCAGACGAGGGCAACGTCGAAAACTTGCAGGACATGTTGGACTGCCTAGAAATGTGGTTCTGATGCTGTTCGACTGCTCTGGAAATATAGCTCTACTGAAGTAACGTACAGTGTGTTGCCAGAGACTCGGCAGACACAGAGGGTCTCCGAAGGACGTATGGGAATCAATGCTGCTCAGCAGGCCCACAGGGGTGTGGAGGGCGTCAGTGATCTTGGAACAAAAATGATGCAAACCCGAAGGGCCTAGGAATCCTGAAAAGGGTGCTTTCTTTAACATAAAGCGGAACCTCCACTAAGAGCTCATGGAAAGAGCTGCATGCCTCCCTTTCTGCTGGGCTACTCAGGGCCTTACCTCGAGGCAAGAACTCACGTTGAGATTCCCTTTAGCTCTAGAGCATGGCAAGGTGAGCCCCAACCGGGCCAATGAAGCTCCGTGTGTAGCCAGAGAAATCTCATTTTCTTCCCACACCCATGCCTACAGTGGCCAGAGAGCTGTTAACAGCAGAGAATTTCAGGGAGCTTCACGGCAGCAAGAATGGAGCTTTCCAAATGGAAAGCAAGGCTAGTACCATTATGCCCCCATTACCATTGGCACAGGCAGCATACATCTCTGTGGTTTCTAACAAGTCAAAAGAGACACAGGGTACACACTGGTTGCTTCCCTGAATCAACTTCTCGAGGCAGGGTGTTCTGCATCTTGTGAACGGCCTCACCAAGGAACGCCCTAGCTAGGCCCATGGGCCCGTGCCTCTTCAAAAGCCTGCAGTGCTACAGGAAAAACTCTGCTTTAGTTGCAATAAGAATGCAAGCAGTGTTTCTCCTGATGGCAGTGTAACTTCAGGTAAGAGGTCTTAGATGGAAGAAGAAGCCTAGTGTTTTTCCTCTGTGCAGCTCAGTCTAAAGAATGAGTTCGACTTCCACGGCATGTTGGAACTTGCTAGAACGGTGCTCTTGAACTTGTGCGAGTGCTGTGAATCAAGATATGACAAGAAAGAGTGCAGTGTGTTGCCCATGACTCAGCAGACACAGAGGAACTCCGAGGGACCAATGGGCTTCGTTGTTGCTCAGCAGGCCTACAGGGGTGTGGAGGTACTCAGGGATCTTGGAACAAAAATGATGCTCACCCGAGAGGCCTAGGAGTCCTGAAAAGGGTACTTCCTTTAAAGTAAAGCAGAACAGCGACTAAGAAATAATGGAAAGAGCTGAATGCCTCCCTTTCTGCAGGGCTACTCAGGGCCTTACCTCGAGGCAAGGACTCACGTTGAGATTCCCTTTAGCTCTAGAGCATGGCAAGGTGAGCCCCACCCCGGCCAAAGAAGCTCCGTGTGTAGCCAGAGAAAACTCATTTTCTTCCCACACCAATGTAGAGGGACCAGAGGCCTGTCAACAGCAGAGAATTTCAGGGAGCTTCACGGCAGCAAGAATGGAGCTTTCCAAATGGAAAGCAAGGCTAGTACCATCATGCCCCCATTTCCATGGGCACAGGCAGCATACATCTCTGTGGTTTTTAACAAGTCAAATGAGACACAGAGTACACACTGTTTTCTTCCCTGAATCAACTTCTCGAGGCAGGGTGTTCTGCATCTAGTGAACGGCCTCACCAAGGAAAGCCCAAGCTAGGCCTCTGGGCCCGTGCCTCTTCAAAAGTCTGCAGTGCTTCAGGAAAAACTGCTTTAGTTGCAATAGGAACGCAAGCCGTCTTTTTCCTGGAGGCAAGGTGACTTCAGGTAGGAGGTCCTGGATGGAAGGAGAAGCCTAGTGTTTTTCTCTGTGCAGCTCAGACCAGGGAATGAGTGCGACTTCCACGGCATGTAGGAACTTGCTAGCACGGTGCTCGTGAACCTGTATGAGTGCTGGCTAACTCAAGATGTCCCAATAAGAGTGCACTGTGTTGCCATACACTCGGCATACACACTGTGAGTCGGAAAGCTACGGGCCTGGATATTGCTTAGAAGGGCCAGGGGAGCCTGAGGGTACTTGCTGTTCTTGCAGGGAACAGGGTTTCCAGGCCAGGCACCAGGAGTCCTGAAAAGCGTACTGGCGTTAAAATGCTGCAGAGCAGCGACTACGGCCTCATGGAAACTGCTACACACCTCCGCTTCTGCATAGCATTTCAGGGCCTTACCTCGAGGCACGTTCTCCCGTTGCTTGCACTGTGAGCGACACAGCATGTTAGGATGCTGTATTTCTCCTTGAATAGAGTGACTTCAGGAAAGAGATCCTCGATAAATTCTAAGAAGAATGTTTTCTCAGGGCAGCTCAGACGAGGGCAACGTCGAAAACTTGCAGGACATGTTGGACTGCCTAGAAATGTGGTTCTGATGCTGTTCGACTGCTCTGGAAATATAGCTCTACTGAAGTAACGTACAGTGTGTTGCCAGAGACTCGGCAGACACAGAGGGTCTCCGAAGGACGTATGGGAATCAATGCTGCTCAGCAGGCCCACAGGGGTGTGGAGGGCGTCAGTGATCTTGGAACAAAAATGATGCAAACCCGAAGGGCCTAGGAGTCCTGAAAAGGGTGCTTTCTTTAACATAAAGCGGAACCTCCACTAAGAGCTCATGGAAAGAGCTGCATGCCTCCCTTTCTGCTGGGCTACTCAGGGCCTTACCTCGAGGCAAGGACTCACGTTGAGATTCCCTTTAGCTCTAGAGCATGGCAAGGTGAGCCCCAACCGGGCCAATGAAGCTCCGTGTGTAGCCAGAGAAATCTCATTTTCTTCCCACACCCATGCCTACAGTGGCCAGAGAGCTGTTAACAGCAGAGAATTTCAGGGAGCTTCACGGCAGCAAGAATGGAGCTTTCCAAATGGAAAGCAAGGCTAGTACCATCATGCCCCCATTACCATTGGCACAGGCAGCATACATCTCTGTGGTTTCTAACAAGTCAAAAGAGACACAGGGTACACACTGGTTGCTTCCCTGAATCAACTTCTCGAGGCAGGGTGTTCTGCATCTTGTGAACGGCCTCACCAAGGAACGCCCTAGCTAGGCCCATGGGCCCGTGCCTCTTCAAAAGCCTGCAGTGCTACAGGAAAAACTCTGCTTTAGTTGCAATAAGAATGCAAGCAGTGTTTCTCCTGATGGCAGTGTAACTTCAGGTAAGAGGTCTTAGATGGAAGAAGAAGCCTAGTGTTTTTCCTCTGTGCAGCTCAGTCTAAAGAATGAGTTCGACTTCCACGGCATGTTGGAACTTGCTAGAACGGTGCTCGTGAACTTGTGCGAGTGCTGTGAATCAAGATATGACAAGAAAGAGTGCAGTGTGTTGCCCATGACTCAGCAGACACAGAGGAACTCCGAGGGACCAATGGGCCTCGTTGTTGCTCAGCAGGCCTACAGGGGTGTGGAGATACTCAGGGATCTTGGAACAAAAATGATGCTCACCCGAGAGGCCTAGGAGTCCTGAAAAGGGTACTTCCTTTAAAGTAAAGCAGAACAGCGACTAAGAAATAATGGAAAGAGCTGAATGCCTCCCTTTCTGCAGGGCTACTCAGGGCCTTACCTCGAGGCAAGGACTCACGTTGAGATTCCCTTTAGCTCTAGAGCATGGCAAGGTGAGCCCCACCCCGGCCAAAGAAGCTCCGTGTGTAGCCAGAGAAAACTCATTTTCTTCCCACACCAATGTAGAGGGACCAGAGGCCTGTCAACAGCAGAGAATTTCAGGGAGCTTCACGGCAGCAAGAATGGAGCTTTCCAAATGGAAAGCAAGGCTAGTACCATCATGCCCCCATTTCCATGGGCACAGGCAGCATACATCTCTGTGGTTTTTAACAAGTCAAATGAGACACAGAGTACACACTGTTTTCTTCCCTGAATCAACTTCTCGAGGCAGGGTGTTCTGCATCTAGTGAACGGCCTCACCAAGAAAAGCCCAAGCTAGGCCTCTGGGCCCGTGCCTCTTCAAAAGTCTGCAGTGCTTCAGGAAAAACTGCTTTAGTTGCAATAGGAACGCAATCCGTCTTTTTCCTGGAGGCAGGGTGACTTCACGTAGGAGGTCCTGGATGGAAGGAGAAGCCTAGTGTTTTTCTCTGTGCAGCTCAGACCAGGGAATGAGTGCGACTTCCACGGCATGTAGGAACTTGCTAGCACGGTGCTCGTGAACCTGTATGAGTGCTGGCTAACTCAAGATGTCCCAATAAGAGTGCACTGTGTTGCCCTACACTCGGCATACACACTGTGAGTCGGAAAGCTACGGGCCTGGATATTGCTTAGAAGGGCCAGGGGAGCCTGAGGGTACTTGCTGTTCTTGCACTGAATAGGGGTTCCAGGCGAGGCACCTAGGAGTCCTGAAAAGCGTACTGGCGTTAAAATGCTGCAGAGCAGCGACTACGGCCTCATGGAAACTGCTACACACCTCCGCTTCTGCATAGCATTTCAGGGCCTTACCTCGAGGCAAGTTCTCCCGTTGCTTGCACTGTGAGCGACACAGCATGTTAGGATGCTGTATTTCTCCTTGAATAGAGTGACTTCAGGAAAGAGGTCCTCGATAAATTCTAAGAAGAGTGTTTTCTCAGGGCAGCTCAGACGAGGGCAATGTCGAAAACTTGCAGGACATGTTGGACTGCCTAGAAATGTGGTTCTGATGCTGTTCGACTGCTCTGGAAATATAGCTCTACTGAAGTAAAGTACAGTGTGTTGCCAGAGACTCGGCAGACACAGAGGGCCTCCGAGGGACGTATGGGAATCAATGCTGCTCAGCAGGCCCACAGGGGTGTGGAGGGCGTCAGTGATCTTGGAACAAAAATGATGCTCACCCGAAGGGCCTAGGAGTCCTGAAAAGGGTGCTTCCTTTAACATAAAGCGGAACCTCCACTAAGAGCTCATGGAAAGAGCTGCATGCCTCCCTTTCTGCAGGGCTACTCAGGGCCTTACCTCGAGGCAAGGACTCACGTTGAGATTCCCTTTAGCTCTAGAGCATGGCAAGGTGAGCCCCAACCGGGCCAATGAAGCTCCGTGTGTAGCCAGAGAAATCTCATTTTCTTCCCACCACCCATGCCTACAGTGGCCAGAGAGCTGTTAACAGCAGAGAATTTCAGGGAGCTTCACGGCAGCAAGAATGGAGCTTTCCAAATGGAAAGCAAGGCTAGTACCATCATGCCCCCATTACCATTGGCACAGGCAGCATACATCTCTGTGGTTTCTAACAAGTCAAAGAACCACAGGGTACACACTGGTTGCTTCCCTGAATCAACTTCTCGAGGCAGGGTGTTCTGCATCTTGTGAACGGCCTCACCAAGGAACGCCTTAGCTAGGCCCATGGGACCGTGCCTCTTCAAAAGCCTGCAGTGCTACGGGAAAAACTCTGCTTTAGTTGCAATAAGAATGCAAGCAGTGTTTCTCCTGATGGCAGTGTAACTTCAGGTAAGAGGTCTTAGATGGAAGAAGAAGCCTAGTGTTTTTCCTCTGTGCACCTCAGTCTAAAGAATGAGTTCGACTTCCACGGCATGTTGGAACTTGCTAGAACGGTGCTCTTGAACTTGTGCGAGTGCTGTGAATCAAGATATGACAAGAAAGAGTGCAGTGTGTTGCCCATGACTCAGCAGACACAGAGGAACTCCGAGGGACCAATGGGCTTCGTTGTTGCTCAGCAGGCCTACAGGGGTGTGGAGGTACTCAGGGATCTTGGAACAAAAATGATGCTCACCCGAGAGGCCTAGGAGTCCTGAAAAGGGTACTTCCTTTAAAGTAAAGCAGAACAGCGACTAAGAAATAATGGAAAGAGCTGAATGCCTCCCTTTCTGCAGGGCTACTCAGGGCCTTACCTCGAGGCAAGGACTCACGTTGAGATTCCCTTTAGCTCTAGAGCATGGCAAGGTGAGCCCCACCCCGGCCAAAGAAGCTCCGTGTGTAGCCAGAGAAAACTCATTTTCTTCCCACACCAATGTAGAGGGACCAGAGGCCTGTCAACAGCAGAGAATTTCAGGGAGCTTCACGGCAGCAAGAATGGAGCTTTCCAAATGGAAAGCAAGGCTAGTACCATCATGCCCCCATTTCCATGGGCACAGGCAGCATACATCTCTGTGGTTTTTAACAAGTCAAATGAGACACAGAGTACACACTGTTTTCTTCCCTGAATCAACTTCTCGAGGCAGGGTGTTCTGCATCTAGTGAACGGCCTCACCAAGGAAAGCCCAAGCTAGGCCTCTGGGCCCGTGCCTCTTCAAAAGTCTGCAGTGCTTCAGGAAAAACTGCTTTAGTTGCAATAGGAACGCAAGCCGTCTTTTTCCTGGAGGCAAGGTGACTTCAGGTAGGAGGTCCTGGATGGAAGGAGAAGCCTAGTGTTTTTCTCTGTGCAGCTCAGACCAGGGAATGAGTGCGACTTCCACGGCATGTAGGAACTTGCTAGCACGGTGCTCGTGAACCTGTATGAGTGCTGGCTAACTCAAGATGTCCCAATAAGAGTGCACTGTGTTGCCCTACACTCGGCATACACACTGTGAGTCGGAAAGCTACGGGCCTGGATATTGCTTAGAAGGGCCAGGGGAGCCTGAGGGTACTTGCTGTTCTTGCACTGAATAGGGGTTCCAGGCGAGGCACCTAGGAGTCCTGAAAAGCGTACTGGCGTTAAAATGCTGCAGAGCAGCGACTACGGCCTCATGGAAACTGCTACACACCTCCGCTTCTGCATAGCATTTCAGGGCCTTACCTCGAGGCAAGTTCTCCCGTTGCTTGCACTGTGAGCGACACAGCATGTTAGGATGCTGTATTTCTCCTTGAATAGAGTGACTTCAGGAAAGAGGTCGTCGATAAATTCTAAGAAGAGTGTTTTCTCAGGGCAGCTCAGACGAGGGCAATGTCGAAAACTTGCAGGACATGTTGGACTGCCTAGAAATGTGGTTCTGATGCTGTTCGACTGCTCTGGAAATATAGCTCTACTGAAGTAAAGTACAGTGTGTTGCCAGAGACTCGGCAGACACAGAGGGCCTCCGAGGGACGTATGGGAATCAATGCTGCTCAGCAGGCCCACAGGGGTGTGGAGGGCGTCAGTGATCTTGGAACAAAAATGATGCAAACCCGAAGGGCCTAGGAGTCCTGAAAAGGGTGCTTCCTTTAACATAAAGCGGAACCTCCACTAAGAGCTCATGGAAAGAGCTGCATGCCTCCCTTTCTGCAGGGCTACTCAGGGCCTTACCTCGAGGCAAGGACTCACGTTGAGATTCCCTTTAGCTCTAGAGCATGGCAAGGTGAGCCCCAACCGGGCCAATGAAGCTCCGTGTGTAGCCAGAGAAATCTCATTTTCTTCCCACCACCCATGCCTACAGTGGCCAGAGAGCTGTTAACAGCAGAGAATTTCAGGGAGCTTCACGGCAGCAAGAATGGAGCTTTCCAAATGGAAAGCAAGGCTAGTACCATCATGCCCCCATTACCATTGGCACAGGCAGCATACATCTCTGTGGTTTCTAACAAGTCAAAGAACCACAGGGTACACACTGGTTGCTTCCCTGAATCAACTTCTCGAGGCAGGGTGTTCTGCATCTTGTGAACGGCCTCACCAAGGAACGCCCTAGCTAGGCCCATGGGCCCGTGCCTCTTCAAAAGCCTGCAGTGCTACGGGAAAAACTCTGCTTTAGTTGCAATAAGAATGCAAGCAGTGTTTCTCCTGATGGCAGTGTAACTTCAGGTAAGAGGTCTTAGATGGAAGAAGAAGCCTAGTGTTTTTCCTCTGTGCACCTCAGTCTAAAGAATGAGTTCGACTTCCACGGCATGTTGGAACTTGCTAGAACGGTGCTCTTGAACTTGTGCGAGTGCTGTGAATCAAGATATGACAAGAAAGAGTGCAGTGTGTTGCCCATGACTCAGCAGACACAGAGGAACTCCGAGGGACCAATGGGCTTCGTTGTTGCTCAGCAGGCCTACAGGGGTGTGGAGGTACTCAGGGATCTTGGAACAAAAATGATGCTCACCCGAGAGGCCTAGGAGTCCTGAAAAGGGTACTTCCTTTAAAGTAAAGCAGAACAGCGACTAAGAAATAATGGAAAGAGCTGAATGCCTCCCTTTCTGCAGGGCTACTCAGGGCCTTACCTCGAGGCAAGGACTCACGTTGAGATTCCCTTTAGCTCTAGAGCATGGCAAGGTGAGCCCCACCCCGGCCAAAGAAGCTCCGTGTGTAGCCAGAGAAAACTCTTTTTCTTCCCACACCAATGTAGAGTGACCAGAGGCCTGTCAACAGCAGAGAATTTCAGGGAGCTTCACGGCAGCAAGAATGGAGCTTTCCAAATGGAAAGCAAGGCTAGTACCATCATGCCCCCATTTCCATGGGCACAGGCAGCATACATCTCTGTGGTTTTTAACAAGTCAAATGAGACACAGAGTACACACTGTTTTCTTCCCTGAATCAACTTCTCGAGGCAGGGTGTTCTGCATCTAGTGAACGGCCTCACCAAGGAAAGCCCAAGCTAGGCCTCTGGGCCCGTGCCTCTTCAAAAGTCTGCAGTGCTTCAGGAAAAACTGCTTTAGTTGCAATAGGAACGCAAGCCGTCTTTTTCCTGGAGGCAGGGTGACTTCAGGTAGGAGGTCCTGGATGGAAGGAGAAGCCTAGTGTTTTTCTCTGTGCAGCTCAGACCAGGGAATGAGTGCGACTTCCACGGCATGTAGGAACTTGCTAGCACGGTGCTCGTGAACCTGTATGAGTGCTGGCTAACTCAAGATGTCCCAATAAGAGTGCACTGTGTTGCCCTACACTCGGCATACACACTGTGAGTCGGAAAGCTACGGGCCTGGATATTGCTTAGAAGGGCCAGGGGAGCCTGAGGGTACTTGCTGTTCTTGCACTGAATAGGGGTTCCAGGCGAGGCACCTAGGAGTCCTGAAAAGCGTACTGGCGTTAAAATGCTGCAGAGCAGCGACTACGGCCTCATGGAAACTGCTACACACCTCCGCTTCTGCATAGCATTTCAGGGCCTTACCTCGAGGCAAGTTCTCCCGTTGCTTGCACTGTGAGCGACACAGCATGTTAGGATGCTGTATTTCTCCTTGAATAGAGTGACTTCAGGAAAGAGGTCGTCGATAAATTCTAAGAAGAGTGTTTTCTCAGGGCAGCTCAGACGAGGGCAATGTCGAAAACTTGCAGGACATGTTGGACTGCCTAGAAATGTGGTTCTGATGCTGTTCGACTGCTCTGGAAATATAGCTCTACTGAAGTAAAGTACAGTGTGTTGCCAGAGACTCGGCAGACACAGAGGGCCTCCGAGGGACGTATGGGAATCAATGCTGCTCAGCAGGCCCACAGGGGTGTGGAGGGCGTCAGTGATCTTGGAACAAAAATGATGCAAACCCGAAGGGCCTAGGAGTCCTGAAAAGGGTGCTTCCTTTAACATAAAGCGGAACCTCCACTAAGAGCTCATGGAAAGAGCTGCATGCCTCCCTTTCTGCAGGGCTACTCAGGGCCTTACCTCGAGGCAAGGACTCACGTTGAGATTCCCTTTAGCTCTAGAGCATGGCAAGGTGAGCCCCAACCGGGCCAATGAAGCTCCGTGTGTAGCCAGAGAAATCTCATTTTCTTCCCACCACCCATGCCTACAGTGGCCAGAGAGCTGTTAACAGCAGAGAATTTCAGGGAGCTTCACGGCAGCAAGAATGGAGCTTTCCAAATGGAAAGCAAGGCTAGTACCATCATGCCCCCATTACCATTGGCACAGGCAGCATACATCTCTGTGGTTTCTAACAAGTCAAAAGAGACACAGGGTACACACTGGTTGCTTCCCTGAATCAACTTCTCGAGGCAGGGTGTTCTGCATCTTGTGAACGGCCTCACCAAGGAACGCCCTAGCTAGGCCCATGGGCCCGTGCCTCTTCAAAAGCCTGCAGTGCTACGGGAAAAACTCTGCTTTAGTTGCAATAAGAATGCAAGCAGTGTTTCTCCTGATGGCAGTGTAACTTCAGGTAAGAGGTCTTAGATGGAAGAAGAAGCCTAGTGTTTTTCCTCTGTGCACCTCAGTCTAAAGAATGAGTTCGACTTCCACGGCATGTTGGAACTTGCTAGAACGGTGCTCTTGAACTTGTGCGAGTGCTGTGAATCAAGATATGACAAGAAAGAGTGCAGTGTGTTGCCCATGACTCAGCAGACACAGAGGAACTCCGAGGGACCAATGGGCTTCGTTGTTGCTCAGCAGGCCTACAGGGGTGTGGAGGTACTCAGGGATCTTGGAACAAAAATGATGCTCACCCGAGAGGCCTAGGAGTCCTGAAAAGGGTACTTCCTTTAAAGTAAAGCAGAACAGCGACTAAGAAATAATGGAAAGAGCTGAATGCCTCCCTTTCTGCAGGGCTACTCAGGGCCTTACCTCGAGGCAAGGACTCACGTTGAGATTCCCTTTAGCTCTAGAGCATGGCAAGGTGAGCCCCACCCCGGCCAAAGAAGCTCCGTGTGTAGCCAGAGAAAACTCTTTTTCTTCCCACACCAATGTAGAGTGACCAGAGGCCTGTCAACAGCAGAGAATTTCAGGGAGCTTCACGGCAGCAAGAATGGAGCTTTCCAAATGGAAAGCAAGGCTAGTACCATCATGCCCCCATTTCCATGGGCACAGGCAGCATACATCTCTGTGGTTTTTAACAAGTCAAATGAGACACAGAGTACACACTGTTTTCTTCCCTGAATCAACTTCTCGAGGCAGGGTGTTCTGCATCTAGTGAACGGCCTCACCAAGGAAAGCCCAAGCTAGGCCTCTGGGCCCGTGCCTCTTCAAAAGTCTGCAGTGCTTCAGGAAAAACTGCTTTAGTTGCAATAGGAACGCAAGCCGTCTTTTTCCTGGAGGCAGGGTGACTTCAGGTAGGAGGTCCTGGATGGAAGGAGAAGCCTAGTGTTTTTCTCTGTGCAGCTCAGACCAGAGAATGAGTGCGACTTCCACGGCATGTAGGAACTTGCTAGCACGGTGCTCGTGAACCTGTATGAGTGCTGGCTAACTCAAGATGTCCCAATAAGAGTGCACTGTGTTGCCCTACACTCGGCATACACACTGTGAGTCGGAAAGCTACGGGCCTGGATATTGCTTAGAAGGGCCAGGGGAGCCTGAGGGTACTTGCTGTTCTTGCACTGAATAGGGGTTCCAGGCGAGGCACCTAGGAGTCCTGAAAAGCGTACTGGCGTTAAAATGCTGCAGAGCAGCGACTACGGCCTCATGGAAACTGCTACACACCTCCGCTTCTGCATAGCATTTCAGGGCCTTACCTCGAGGCAAGTTCTCCCGTTGCTTGCACTGTGAGCGACACAGCATGTTAGGATGCTGTATTTCTCCTTGAATAGAGTGACTTCAGGAAAGAGGTCGTCGATAAATTCTAAGAAGAGTGTTTTCTCAGGGCAGCTCAGACGAGGGCAATGTCGAAAACTTGCAGGACATGTTGGACTGCCTAGAAATGTGGTTCTGATGCTGTTCGACTGCTCTGGAAATATAGCTCTACTGAAGTAAAGTACAGTGTGTTGCCAGAGACTCGGCAGACACAGAGGGCCTCCGAGGGTCGTATGGGAATCAATGCTGCTCAGCAGGCCCACAGGGGTGTGGAGGGCGTCAGTGATCTTGGAACAAAAATGATGCAAACCCGAAGGGCCTAGGAGTCCTGAAAAGGGTGCTTCCTTTAACATAAAGCGGAACCTCCACTAAGAGCTCATGGAAAGAGCTGCATGCCTCCCTTTCTGCAGGGCTACTCAGGGCCTTACCTCGAGGCAAGGACTCACGTTGAGATTCCCTTTAGCTCTAGAGCATGGCAAGGTGAGCCCCAACCGGGCCAATGAAGCTCCGTGTGTAGCCAGAGAAATCTCATTTTCTTCCCACCACCCATGCCTACAGTGGCCAGAGAGCTGTTAACAGCAGAGAATTTCAGGGAGCTTCACGGCAGCAAGAATGGAGCTTTCCAAATGGAAAGCAAGGCTAGTACCATCATGCCCCCATTACCATTGGCACAGGCAGCATACATCTCTGTGGTTTCTAACAAGTCAAAGAACCACAGGGTACACACTGGTTGCTTCCCTGAATCAACTTCTCGAGGCAGGGTGTTCTGCATCTTGTGAACGGCCTCACCAAGGAACGCCCTAGCTAGGCCCATGGGCCCGTGCCTCTTCAAAAGCCTGCAGTGCTACGGGAAAAACTCTGCTTTAGTTGCAATAAGAATGCAAGCAGTGTTTCTCCTGATGGCAGTGTAACTTCAGGTAAGAGGTCTTAGATGGAAGAAGAAGCCTAGTGTTTTTCCTCTGTGCACCTCAGTCTAAAGAATGAGTTCGACTTCCACGGCATGTTGGAACTTGCTAGAACGGTGCTCTTGAACTTGTGCGAGTGCTGTGAATCAAGATATGACAAGAAAGAGTGCAGTGTGTTGCCCATGACTCAGCAGACACAGAGGAACTCCGAGGGACCAATGGGCTTCGTTGTTGCTCAGCAGGCCTACAGGGGTGTGGAGGTACTCAGGGATCTTGGAACAAAAATGATGCTCACCCGAGAGGCCTAGGAGTCCTGAAAAGGGTACTTCCTTTAAAGTAAAGCAGAACAGCGACTAAGAAATAATGGAAAGAGCTGAATGCCTCCCTTTCTGCAGGGCTACTCAGGGCCTTACCTCGAGGCAAGGACTCACGTTGAGATTCCCTTTAGCTCTAGAGCATGGCAAGGTGAGCCCCACCCCGGCCAAAGAAGCTCCGTGTGTAGCCAGAGAAAACTCTTTTTCTTCCCACACCAATGTAGAGTGACCAGAGGCCTGTCAACAGCAGAGAATTTCAGGGAGCTTCACGGCAGCAAGAATGGAGCTTTCCAAATGGAAAGCAAGGCTAGTACCATCATGCCCCCATTTCCATGGGCACAGGCAGCATACATCTCTGTGGTTTTTAACAAGTCAAATGAGACACAGAGTACACACTGTTTTCTTCCCTGAATCAACTTCTCGAGGCAGGGTGTTCTGCATCTAGTGAACGGCCTCACCAAGGAAAGCCCAAGCTAGGCCTCTGGGCCCGTGCCTCTTCAAAAGTCTGCAGTGCTTCAGGAAAAACTGCTTTAGTTGCAATAGGAACGCAAGCCGTCTTTTTCCTGGAGGCAGGGTGACTTCAGGTAGGAGGTCCTGGATGGAAGGAGAAGCCTAGTGTTTTTCTCTGTGCAGCTCAGACCAGAGAATGAGTGCGACTTCCACGGCATGTAGGAACTTGCTAGCACGGTGCTCGTGAACCTGTATGAGTGCTGGCTAACTCAAGATGTCCCAATAAGAGTGCACTGTGTTGCCCTACACTCGGCATACACACTGTGAGTCGGAAAGCTACGGGCCTGGATATTGCTTAGAAGGGCCAGGGGAGCCTGAGGGTACTTGCTGTTCTTGCACTGAATAGGGGTTCCAGGCGAGGCACCTAGGAGTCCTGAAAAGCGTACTGGCGTTAAAATGCTGCAGAGCAGCGACTACGGCCTCATGGAAACTGCTACACACCTCTGCTTCTGCATAACATTTCAGGGCCTTACCTCGAGGCACGTTCTCCCGTTGCTTGCACTGTGAGCGACACAGCATGTTAGGATGCTGTATTTCTCCTTGAATAGAGTGACTTCAGGAAAGAGATCCTCGATAAATTCTAAGAAGAATGTTTTCTCAGGGCAGCTCAGACGAGGGCAACGTCGAAAACTTGCAGGACATGTTGGACTGCCTAGAAATGTGGTTCTGATGCTGTTCGACTGCTCTGGAAATATAGCTCTACTGAAGTAACGTACAGTGTGTTGCCAGAGACTCGGCAGACACAGAGGGTCTCCGAAGGACGTATGGGAATCAATGCTGCTCAGCAGGCCCACAGGGGTGTGGAGGGCGTCAGTGATGTTGGAACAAAAATGATGCAAACCCGAAGGGCCTAGGAGTCCTGAAAAGGGTGCTTCCTTTAACATAAAGCGGAACCTCCACTAAGAGCTCATGGAAAGAGCTGCATGCCTCCCTTTCTGCAGGGCTACTCAGGGCCTTACCTCGAGGCAAGGACTCACGTTGAGATTCCCTTTAGCTCTAGAGCATGGCAAGGTGAGCCCCAACCGGGCCAATGAAGCTCCGTGTGTAGCCAGAGAAATCTCATTTTCTTCCCACACCCATGCCTACAGTGGCCAGAGAGCTGTTAACAGCAGAGAATTTCAGGGAGCTTCACGGCAGCAAGAATGGAGCTTTCCAAATGGAAAGCAAGGCTAGTACCATCATGCCCCCATTACCATTGGCACAGGCAGCATACATCTCTGTGCTTTCTAACAAGTCAAAAGAGACACAGGGTACACACTGGTTGCTTCCCTGAATCAACTTCTCGAGGCAGGGTGTTCTGCATCTTGTGAACGGCCTCACCAAGGAACGCCCTAGCTAGGCCCATGGGCCCGTGCCTCTTCAAAAGCCTGCAGTGCTACAGGAAAAACTCTGCTTTAGTTGCAATAAGAATGCAAGCAGTGTTTCTCCTGATGGCAGTGTAACTTCAGGTAAGAGGTCTTAGATGGAAGAAGAAGCCTAGTGTTTTTCCTCTGTGCAGCTCAGTCTAAAGAATGAGTTCGACTTCCACGGCATGTTGGAACTTGCTAGAACGGTGCTCGTGAACTTGTGCGAGTGCTGTGAATCAAGATATGACAAGAAAGAGTGCAGTGTGTTGCCCATGACTCAGCAGACACAGAGGAACTCCGAGGGACCAATGGGCCTCGTTGTTGCTCAGCAGGCCTACAGGGGTGTGGAGGTACTCAGGGATCTTGGAACAAAAATGATGCTCACCCGAGAGGCCTAGGAGTCCTGAAAAGGGTACTTCCTTTAAAGTAAAGGAGAACAGCGACTAAGAACGAATGGAAAGAGCTGAATGCCTCCCTTTCTGCAGGGCTACTCAGGGCCTTACCTCGAGGCAAGGACTCACGTTGAGATTCCCTTTAGCTCTAGAGCATGTCAAGGTGAGCCCCACCCCGGCCAAAGAAGCTCCGTGTGTAGCCAGAGAAAACTCATTTTCTTCCCACACCCATGCCTACAGTGGCCAGAGGGCTGTCAACAGCAGAGAATTTCAGGGAGCTTCACGGCAGCAAGAATGGGGCTTTCCAAATGGAAAGCAAGGCTAGTACCATCATGAACCCATTACCATTGGCACAGGCAGCATACATCTCTGTGGTTTCTAACAAGTCAAAAGAGACACAGAGTACACACTGGTTGCTTCCCTGAATCAACTTCTCGAGGCAGGTTGTTCTGCATCTTGTGAACGGCCTCACCAAGGACCGCCCTAGCTAGGCCCATGGGCCCGTGCCTCTTCAAAAGCCTGCAGTGCTACAGGAAAAACTCTGCTTTAGTTGCAATATGAATGCAAGCAGTGTTTCTCCTGATGGCAGTGTAACTTCAGGTAAGAGGTCTTAGATGGAAGAAGAAGCCTAGTGTTTTCCTCTGTGCAGCTCAGTCTAAAGAATGAGTTCGACTTCCACGGCATGTTGGAACTTGCTAGAACGGTGCTCGTGAACTTGTGCGAGTGCTGCGAATCAAGATATGACAAGATAGAGTACAGTGTGTTGCCCATGACTCAGCAGACACAGAGGAACTCCGAGGGACCAATGGGCCTCATTGTTGCTCAGCAGGCCTACAGGGGTGTGGAGGTACTCAGGGATCTTGGAACAAAAATGATGCTCACCCGAGAGGCCTAGGAGTCCTGAAAAGGGTACTTCCTTTAAAGTAAAGCAGAACAGCGACTAAGAAATATTGGAAAGAGCTGAATGCCTCCCTTTCTGCAGGGCTACTCAGGGCCTTACCTCGAGGCAAGGACTCACGTTGAGATTCCCTTTAGCTCTAGAGCATGGCAAGGTGAGCCCCACCCCGGCCAAAGAAGCTCCGTGTGTAGCCAGAGAAAACTCATTTTCTTCCCACACCAATGTAGAGTGACCAGAGGCCTGTCAACAGCAGAGAATTTCAGGGAGCTTCACGGCAGCAAGAATGGAGCTTTCCAAATGGAAAGCAAGGCTAGTACCATAATGCCCCCATTACCATTGGCACAGGCAACATACATCTCTGTGGATTCTAACAAGTCAAAAGAGACACAGAGTACACACTGGTTGCTTCCCTGAATCAACTTCTCGAGGCAGGGTGTTCTGCATCTTGTGAACGGCCTCACCAAGGACCGCCCTAGCTAGGCCTCTGGACCCGTGCCTCTTCAAAAGCCTGCAGTGCTACAAAAAAACTCTGCTTTAGTTGCAATAAGTACGCAAGCAGTGTTTCTCCTAATGGCAGTGTGACTTCAGGTAGGAGGTCTTAGATAGAAGGAGAAGCCTAGTGTTTTTCTCTGTGCAGCTCAGTTTACGGAATGAGTGCGACTTCCACGGAATGTTGGAACTTGCTAGAACGGTTCTCGTGAACTTGTGCGAGTGCTGTGAATCAAGATATGACAAGAAAGAGTGCAGTGTGTTGCCCATGACTCAGCAGACACAGAGGAACTCCGAGGGACCAATGGGCCTCGTTGTTGCTCAGCAGGCCTACAGGGGTGTGGAGGTACTCAGGGAGCTTGGAACAAAAATGATGCTCACCCGAGAGGCCTAGGAGTCCGGAAAAGGGTACTTCCTTTAAAGTAAAGGAGAACAGCGACTAAGAACTAATGGAAAGAGCTGAATACCTCCCTTCCTGCAGGGCTACTCAGGGCCTTACCTCGAGGCAAGGACTCACGTTGAGATTCCCTTTAGCTCTAGAGCATGGCAAGGTGAGCCCCAGCCCGTCCAAAGAAGCTCCGCGTGTAACCAGAGAAAACTCATTTTCTTCCCACAGCAATGTAGAGTGACCAGAGGCCTGTCAACAGCAGAGAATTTCAGGGAGCTTCACGGCAGCAAGAATGGAGCTCTCCAAATGGAAAGCAAGGCTTGTACCATCATGCCCCCATTTCCATGGGCACAGGCAGCATACATCTCTGTGGTTTTTAACAAGTCAAATGAGACACAGAGTACACACTGTTTTCTTCCCTGAATCAACTTCTCGAGGCAGGGTGTTCTGCATCTAGTGAACGGCCTCACCAAGAAAAGCCCAAGCTAGGCCTCTGGGCCCGTGCCTCTTCAAAAGTCTGCAGTGCTTCAGGAAAAACTGCTTTAGTTGCAATAGGAACGCAATCCGTCTTTTTCCTGGAGGCAGGGTGACTTCAGGTAGGAGGTCCTGGATGGAAGGAGAAGCCTAGTGTTTTTCTCTGTGCAGCTCAGACCAGGGAATGAGTGCGACTTCCACGGCATGTAGGAACTTGCTAGCACGGTGCTCGTGAACCTGTATGAGTGCTGGCTAACTCAAGATGTCCCAATAAGAGTGCACTGTGTTGCCCTACACTCGGCATACACACTGTGAGTCGGAAAGCTACGGGCCTGGATATTGCTTAGAAGGGCCAGGGGAGCCTGAGGGTACTTGCTGTTCTTGCACTGAATAGGGGTTCCAGGCGAGGCACCTAGGAGTCCTGAAAAGCGTACTGGCGTTAAAATGCTGCAGAGCAGCGACTACGGCCTCATGGAAACTGCTACACACCTCCGCTTCTGCATAGCATTTCAGGGCCTTACCTCGAGGCAAGTTCTCCCGTTGCTTGCACTGTGAGCGACACAGCATGTTAGGATGCTGTATTTCTCCTTGAATAGAGTGACTTCAGGAAAGAGGTCGTCGATAAATTCTAAGAAGAGTGTTTTCTCAGGGCAGCTCAGACGAGGGCAATGTCGAAAACTTGCAGGACATGTTGGACTGCCTAGAAATGTGGTTCTGATGCTGTTCGACTGCTCTGGAAATATAGCTCTACTGAAGTAAAGTACAGTGTGTTGCCAGAGACTCGGCAGACACAGAGGGCCTCCGAGGGACGTATGGGAATCAATGCTGCTCAGCAGGCCCACAGGGGTGTGGAGGGCGTCAGTGATCTTGGAACAAAAATGATGCAAACCCGAAGGGCCTAGGAGTCCTGAAAAGGGTGCTTCCTTTAACATAAAGCGGAACCTCCACTAAGAGCTCATGGAAAGAGCTGCATGCCTCCCTTTCTGCAGGGCTACTCAGGGCCTTACCTCGAGGCAAGGACTCACGTTGAGATTCCCTTTAGCTCTAGAGCATGGCAAGGTGAGCCCCAACCGGGCCAATGAAGCTCCGTGTGTAGCCAGAGAAATCTCATTTTCTTCCCACCACCCATGCCTACAGTGGCCAGAGAGCTGTTAACAGCAGAGAATTTCAGGGAGCTTCACGGCAGCAAGAATGGAGCTTTCCAAATGGAAAGCAAGGCTAGTACCATCATGCCCCCATTACCATTGGCACAGGCAGCATACATCTCTGTGGTTTCTAACAAGTCAAAAGAGACACAGGGTACACACTGGTTGCTTCCCTGAATCAACTTCTCGAGGCAGGGTGTTCTGCATCTTGTGAACGGCCTCACCAAGGAACGCCCTAGCTAGGCCCATGGGCCCGTGCCTCTTCAAAAGCCTGCAGTGCTACGGGAAAAACTCTGCTTTAGTTGCAATAAGAATGCAAGCAGTGTTTCTCCTGATGGCAGTGTAACTTCAGGTAAGAGGTCTTAGATGGAAGAAGAAGCCTAGTGTTTTTCCTCTGTGCACCTCAGTCTAAAGAATGAGTTCGACTTCCACGGCATGTTGGAACTTGCTAGAACGGTGCTCTTGAACTTGTGCGAGTGCTGTGAATCAAGATATGACAAGAAAGAGTGCAGTGTGTTGCCCATGACTCAGCAGACACAGAGGAACTCCGAGGGACCAATGGGCTTCGTTGTTGCTCAGCAGGCCTACAGGGGTGTGGAGGTACTCAGGGATCTTGGAACAAAAATGATGCTCACCCGAGAGGCCTAGGAGTCCTGAAAAGGGTACTTCCTTTAAAGTAAAGCAGAACAGCGACTAAGAAATAATGGAAAGAGCTGAATGCCTCCCTTTCTGCAGGGCTACTCAGGGCCTTACCTCGAGGCAAGGACTCACGTTGAGATTCCCTTTAGCTCTAGAGCATGGCAAGGTGAGCCCCACCCCGGCCAAAGAAGCTCCGTGTGTAGCCAGAGAAAACTCTTTTTCTTCCCACACCAATGTAGAGTGACCAGAGGCCTGTCAACAGCAGAGAATTTCAGGGAGCTTCACGGCAGCAAGAATGGAGCTTTCCAAATGGAAAGCAAGGCTAGTACCATCATGCCCCCATTTCCATGGGCACAGGCAGCATACATCTCTGTGGTTTTTAACAAGTCAAATGAGACACAGAGTACACACTGTTTTCTTCCCTGAATCAACTTCTCGAGGCAGGGTGTTCTGCATCTAGTGAACGGCCTCACCAAGGAAAGCCCAAGCTAGGCCTCTGGGCCCGTGCCTCTTCAAAAGTCTGCAGTGCTTCAGGAAAAACTGCTTTAGTTGCAATAGGAACGCAAGCCGTCTTTTTCCTGGAGGCAGGGTGACTTCAGGTAGGAGGTCCTGGATGGAAGGAGAAGCCTAGTGTTTTTCTCTGTGCAGCTCAGACCAGAGAATGAGTGCGACTTCCACGGCATGTAGGAACTTGCTAGCACGGTGCTCGTGAACCTGTATGAGTGCTGGCTAACTCAAGATGTCCCAATAAGAGTGCACTGTGTTGCCCTACACTCGGCATACACACTGTGAGTCGGAAAGCTACGGGCCTGGATATTGCTTAGAAGGGCCAGGGGAGCCTGAGGGTACTTGCTGTTCTTGCACTGAATAGGGGTTCCAGGCGAGGCACCTAGGAGTCCTGAAAAGCGTACTGGCGTTAAAATGCTGCAGAGCAGCGACTACGGCCTCATGGAAACTGCTACACACCTCCGCTTCTGCATAGCATTTCAGGGCCTTACCTCGAGGCAAGTTCTCCCGTTGCTTGCACTGTGAGCGACACAGCATGTTAGGATGCTGTATTTCTCCTTGAATAGAGTGACTTCAGGAAAGAGGTCGTCGATAAATTCTAAGAAGAGTGTTTTCTCAGGGCAGCTCAGACGAGGGCAATGTCGAAAACTTGCAGGACATGTTGGACTGCCTAGAAATGTGGTTCTGATGCTGTTCGACTGCTCTGGAAATATAGCTCTACTGAAGTAAAGTACAGTGTGTTGCCAGAGACTCGGCAGACACAGAGGGCCTCCGAGGGTCGTATGGGAATCAATGCTGCTCAGCAGGCCCACAGGGGTGTGGAGGGCGTCAGTGATCTTGGAACAAAAATGATGCAAACCCGAAGGGCCTAGGAGTCCTGAAAAGGGTGCTTCCTTTAACATAAAGCGGAACCTCCACTAAGAGCTCATGGAAAGAGCTGCATGCCTCCCTTTCTGCAGGGCTACTCAGGGCCTTACCTCGAGGCAAGGACTCACGTTGAGATTCCCTTTAGCTCTAGAGCATGGCAAGGTGAGCCCCAACCGGGCCAATGAAGCTCCGTGTGTAGCCAGAGAAATCTCATTTTCTTCCCACCACCCATGCCTACAGTGGCCAGAGAGCTGTTAACAGCAGAGAATTTCAGGGAGCTTCACGGCAGCAAGAATGGAGCTTTCCAAATGGAAAGCAAGGCTAGTACCATCATGCCCCCATTACCATTGGCACAGGCAGCATACATCTCTGTGGTTTCTAACAAGTCAAAGAACCACAGGGTACACACTGGTTGCTTCCCTGAATCAACTTCTCGAGGCAGGGTGTTCTGCATCTTGTGAACGGCCTCACCAAGGAACGCCCTAGCTAGGCCCATGGGCCCGTGCCTCTTCAAAAGCCTGCAGTGCTACGGGAAAAACTCTGCTTTAGTTGCAATAAGAATGCAAGCAGTGTTTCTCCTGATGGCAGTGTAACTTCAGGTAAGAGGTCTTAGATGGAAGAAGAAGCCTAGTGTTTTTCCTCTGTGCACCTCAGTCTAAAGAATGAGTTCGACTTCCACGGCATGTTGGAACTTGCTAGAACGGTGCTCTTGAACTTGTGCGAGTGCTGTGAATCAAGATATGACAAGAAAGAGTGCAGTGTGTTGCCCATGACTCAGCAGACACAGAGGAACTCCGAGGGACCAATGGGCTTCGTTGTTGCTCAGCAGGCCTACAGGGGTGTGGAGGTACTCAGGGATCTTGGAACAAAAATGATGCTCACCCGAGAGGCCTAGGAGTCCTGAAAAGGGTACTTCCTTTAAAGTAAAGCAGAACAGCGACTAAGAAATAATGGAAAGAGCTGAATGCCTCCCTTTCTGCAGGGCTACTCAGGGCCTTACCTCGAGGCAAGGACTCACGTTGAGATTCCCTTTAGCTCTAGAGCATGGCAAGGTGAGCCCCACCCCGGCCAAAGAAGCTCCGTGTGTAGCCAGAGAAAACTCTTTTTCTTCCCACACCAATGTAGAGTGACCAGAGGCCTGTCAACAGCAGAGAATTTCAGGGAGCTTCACGGCAGCAAGAATGGAGCTTTCCAAATGGAAAGCAAGGCTAGTACCATCATGCCCCCATTTCCATGGGCACAGGCAGCATACATCTCTGTGGTTTTTAACAAGTCAAATGAGACACAGAGTACACACTGTTTTCTTCCCTGAATCAACTTCTCGAGGCAGGGTGTTCTGCATCTAGTGAACGGCCTCACCAAGGAAAGCCCAAGCTAGGCCTCTGGGCCCGTGCCTCTTCAAAAGTCTGCAGTGCTTCAGGAAAAACTGCTTTAGTTGCAATAGGAACGCAAGCCGTCTTTTTCCTGGAGGCAGGGTGACTTCAGGTAGGAGGTCCTGGATGGAAGGAGAAGCCTAGTGTTTTTCTCTGTGCAGCTCAGACCAGAGAATGAGTGCGACTTCCACGGCATGTAGGAACTTGCTAGCACGGTGCTCGTGAACCTGTATGAGTGCTGGCTAACTCAAGATGTCCCAATAAGAGTGCACTGTGTTGCCCTACACTCGGCATACACACTGTGAGTCGGAAAGCTACGGGCCTGGATATTGCTTAGAAGGGCCAGGGGAGCCTGAGGGTACTTGCTGTTCTTGCACTGAATAGGGGTTCCAGGCGAGGCACCTAGGAGTCCTGAAAAGCGTACTGGCGTTAAAATGCTGCAGAGCAGCGACTACGGCCTCATGGAAACTGCTACACACCTCTGCTTCTGCATAACATTTCAGGGCCTTACCTCGAGGCACGTTCTCCCGTTGCTTGCACTGTGAGCGACACAGCATGTTAGGATGCTGTATTTCTCCTTGAATAGAGTGACTTCAGGAAAGAGATCCTCGATAAATTCTAAGAAGAATGTTTTCTCAGGGCAGCTCAGACGAGGGCAACGTCGAAAACTTGCAGGACATGTTGGACTGCCTAGAAATGTGGTTCTGATGCTGTTCGACTGCTCTGGAAATATAGCTCTACTGAAGTAACGTACAGTGTGTTGCCAGAGACTCGGCAGACACAGAGGGTCTCCGAAGGACGTATGGGAATCAATGCTGCTCAGCAGGCCCACAGGGGTGTGGAGGGCGTCAGTGATGTTGGAACAAAAATGATGCAAACCCGAAGGGCCTAGGAGTCCTGAAAAGGGTGCTTCCTTTAACATAAAGCGGAACCTCCACTAAGAGCTCATGGAAAGAGCTGCATGCCTCCCTTTCTGCAGGGCTACTCAGGGCCTTACCTCGAGGCAAGGACTCACGTTGAGATTCCCTTTAGCTCTAGAGCATGGCAAGGTGAGCCCCAACCGGGCCAATGAAGCTCCGTGTGTAGCCAGAGAAATCTCATTTTCTTCCCACACCCATGCCTACAGTGGCCAGAGAGCTGTTAACAGCAGAGAATTTCAGGGAGCTTCACGGCAGCAAGAATGGAGCTTTCCAAATGGAAAGCAAGGCTAGTACCATCATGCCCCCATTACCATTGGCACAGGCAGCATACATCTCTGTGCTTTCTAACAAGTCAAAAGAGACACAGGGTACACACTGGTTGCTTCCCTGAATCAACTTCTCGAGGCAGGGTGTTCTGCATCTTGTGAACGGCCTCACCAAGGAACGCCCTAGCTAGGCCCATGGGCCCGTGCCTCTTCAAAAGCCTGCAGTGCTACAGGAAAAACTCTGCTTTAGTTGCAATAAGAATGCAAGCAGTGTTTCTCCTGATGGCAGTGTAACTTCAGGTAAGAGGTCTTAGATGGAAGAAGAAGCCTAGTGTTTTTCCTCTGTGCAGCTCAGTCTAAAGAATGAGTTCGACTTCCACGGCATGTTGGAACTTGCTAGAACGGTGCTCGTGAACTTGTGCGAGTGCTGTGAATCAAGATATGACAAGAAAGAGTGCAGTGTGTTGCCCATGACTCAGCAGACACAGAGGAACTCCGAGGGACCAATGGGCCTCGTTGTTGCTCAGCAGGCCTACAGGGGTGTGGAGGTACTCAGGGATCTTGGAACAAAAATGATGCTCACCCGAGAGGCCTAGGAGTCCTGAAAAGGGTACTTCCTTTAAAGTAAAGGAGAACAGCGACTAAGAACGAATGGAAAGAGCTGAATGCCTCCCTTTCTGCAGGGCTACTCAGGGCCTTACCTCGAGGCAAGGACTCACGTTGAGATTCCCTTTAGCTCTAGAGCATGTCAAGGTGAGCCCCACCCCGGCCAAAGAAGCTCCGTGTGTAGCCAGAGAAAACTCATTTTCTTCCCACACCCATGCCTACAGTGGCCAGAGGGCTGTCAACAGCAGAGAATTTCAGGGAGCTTCACGGCAGCAAGAATGGGGCTTTCCAAATGGAAAGCAAGGCTAGTACCATCATGAACCCATTACCATTGGCACAGGCAGCATACATCTCTGTGGTTTCTAACAAGTCAAAAGAGACACAGAGTACACACTGGTTGCTTCCCTGAATCAACTTCTCGAGGCAGGTTGTTCTGCATCTTGTGAACGGCCTCACCAAGGACCGCCCTAGCTAGGCCCATGGGCCCGTGCCTCTTCAAAAGCCTGCAGTGCTACAGGAAAAACTCTGCTTTAGTTGCAATATGAATGCAAGCAGTGTTTCTCCTGATGGCAGTGTAACTTCAGGTAAGAGGTCTTAGATGGAAGAAGAAGCCTAGTGTTTTCCTCTGTGCAGCTCAGTCTAAAGAATGAGTTCGACTTCCACGGCATGTTGGAACTTGCTAGAACGGTGCTCGTGAACTTGTGCGAGTGCTGCGAATCAAGATATGACAAGATAGAGTACAGTGTGTTGCCCATGACTCAGCAGACACAGAGGAACTCCGAGGGACCAATGGGCCTCATTGTTGCTCAGCAGGCCTACAGGGGTGTGGAGGTACTCAGGGATCTTGGAACAAAAATGATGCTCACCCGAGAGGCCTAGGAGTCCTGAAAAGGGTACTTCCTTTAAAGTAAAGCAGAACAGCGACTAAGAAATATTGGAAAGAGCTGAATGCCTCCCTTTCTGCAGGGCTACTCAGGGCCTTACCTCGAGGCAAGGACTCACGTTGAGATTCCCTTTAGCTCTAGAGCATGGCAAGGTGAGCCCCACCCCGGCCAAAGAAGCTCCGTGTGTAGCCAGAGAAAACTCATTTTCTTCCCACACCAATGTAGAGTGACCAGAGGCCTGTCAACAGCAGAGAATTTCAGGGAGCTTCACGGCAGCAAGAATGGAGCTTTCCAAATGGAAAGCAAGGCTAGTACCATAATGCCCCCATTACCATTGGCACAGGCAACATACATCTCTGTGGATTCTAACAAGTCAAAAGAGACACAGAGTACACACTGGTTGCTTCCCTGAATCAACTTCTCGAGGCAGGGTGTTCTGCATCTTGTGAACGGCCTCACCAAGGACCGCCCTAGCTAGGCCTCTGGACCCGTGCCTCTTCAAAAGCCTGCAGTGCTACAAAAAAACTCTGCTTTAGTTGCAATAAGTACGCAAGCAGTGTTTCTCCTAATGGCAGTGTGACTTCAGGTAGGAGGTCTTAGATAGAAGGAGAAGCCTAGTGTTTTTCTCTGTGCAGCTCAGTTTACGGAATGAGTGCGACTTCCACGGAATGTTGGAACTTGCTAGAACGGTTCTCGTGAACTTGTGCGAGTGCTGTGAATCAAGATATGACAAGAAAGAGTGCAGTGTGTTGCCCATGACTCAGCAGACACAGAGGAACTCCGAGGGACCAATGGGCCTCGTTGTTGCTCAGCAGGCCTACAGGGGTGTGGAGGTACTCAGGGAGCTTGGAACAAAAATGATGCTCACCCGAGAGGCCTAGGAGTCCGGAAAAGGGTACTTCCTTTAAAGTAAAGGAGAACAGCGACTAAGAACTAATGGAAAGAGCTGAATACCTCCCTTCCTGCAGGGCTACTCAGGGCCTTACCTCGAGGCAAGGACTCACGTTGAGATTCCCTTTAGCTCTAGAGCATGGCAAGGTGAGCCCCAGCCCGTCCAAAGAAGCTCCGCGTGTAACCAGAGAAAACTCATTTTCTTCCCACAGCAATGTAGAGTGACCAGAGGCCTGTCAACAGCAGAGAATTTCAGGGAGCTTCACGGCAGCAAGAATGGAGCTCTCCAAATGGAAAGCAAGGCTTGTACCATCATGCCCCCATTTCCATGGGCACAGGCAGCATACATCTCTGTGGTTTTTAACAAGTCAAATGAGACACAGAGTACACACTGTTTTCTTCCCTGAATCAACTTCTCGAGGCAGGGTGTTCTGCATCTAGTGAACGGCCTCACCAAGAAAAGCCCAAGCTAGGCCTCTGGGCCCGTGCCTCTTCAAAAGTCTGCAGTGCTTCAGGAAAAACTGCTTTAGTTGCAATAGGAACGCAATCCGTCTTTTTCCTGGAGGCAGGGTGACTTCAGGTAGGAGGTCCTGGATGGAAGGAGAAGCCTAGTGTTTTTCTCTGTGCAGCTCAGACCAGGGAATGAGTGCGACTTCCACGGCATGTAGGAACTTGCTAGCACGGTGCTCGTGAACCTGTATGAGTGCTGGCTAACTCAAGATGTCCCAATAAGAGTGCACTGTGTTGCCCTACACTCGGCATACACACTGTGAGTCGGAAAGCTACGGGCCTGGATATTGCTTAGAAGGGCCAGGGGAGCCTGAGGGTACTTGCTGTTCTTGCACTGAATAGGGGTTCCAGGCGAGGCACCTAGGAGTCCTGAAAAGCGTACTGGCGTTAAAATGCTGCAGAGCAGCGACTACGGCCTCATGGAAACTGCTACACACCTCCGCTTCTGCATAGCATTTCAGGGCCTTACCTCGAGGCAAGTTCTCCCGTTGCTTGCACTGTGAGCGACACAGCATGTTAGGATGCTGTATTTCTCCTTGAATAGAGTGACTTCAGGAAAGAGGTCGTCGATAAATTCTAAGAAGAGTGTTTTCTCAGGGCAGCTCAGACGAGGGCAATGTCGAAAACTTGCAGGACATGTTGGACTGCCTAGAAATGTGGTTCTGATGCTGTTCGACTGCTCTGGAAATATAGCTCTACTGAAGTAAAGTACAGTGTGTTGCCAGAGACTCGGCAGACACAGAGGGCCTCCGAGGGACGTATGGGAATCAATGCTGCTCAGCAGGCCCACAGGGGTGTGGAGGGCGTCAGTGATCTTGGAACAAAAATGATGCAAACCCGAAGGGCCTAGGAGTCCTGAAAAGGGTGCTTCCTTTAACATAAAGCGGAACCTCCACTAAGAGCTCATGGAAAGAGCTGCATGCCTCCCTTTCTGCAGGGCTACTCAGGGCCTTACCTCGAGGCAAGGACTCACGTTGAGATTCCCTTTAGCTCTAGAGCATGGCAAGGTGAGCCCCAACCGGGCCAATGAAGCTCCGTGTGTAGCCAGAGAAATCTCATTTTCTTCCCACCACCCATGCCTACAGTGGCCAGAGAGCTGTTAACAGCAGAGAATTTCAGGGAGCTTCACGGCAGCAAGAATGGAGCTTTCCAAATGGAAAGCAAGGCTAGTACCATCATGCCCCCATTACCATTGGCACAGGCAGCATACATCTCTGTGGTTTCTAACAAGTCAAAGAACCACAGGGTACACACTGGTTGCTTCCCTGAATCAACTTCTCGAGGCAGGGTGTTCTGCATCTTGTGAACGGCCTCACCAAGGAACGCCCTAGCTAGGCCCATGGGCCCGTGCCTCTTCAAAAGCCTGCAGTGCTACGGGAAAAACTCTGCTTTAGTTGCAATAAGAATGCAAGCAGTGTTTCTCCTGATGGCAGTGTAACTTCAGGTAAGAGGTCTTAGATGGAAGAAGAAGCCTAGTGTTTTTCCTCTGTGCACCTCAGTCTAAAGAATGAGTTCGACTTCCACGGCATGTTGGAACTTGCTAGAACGGTGCTCTTGAACTTGTGCGAGTGCTGTGAATCAAGATATGACAAGAAAGAGTGCAGTGTGTTGCCCATGACTCAGCAGACACAGAGGAACTCCGAGGGACCAATGGGCTTCGTTGTTGCTCAGCAGGCCTACAGGGGTGTGGAGGTACTCAGGGATCTTGGAACAAAAATGATGCTCACCCGAGAGGCCTAGGAGTCCTGAAAAGGGTACTTCCTTTAAAGTAAAGCAGAACAGCGACTAAGAAATAATGGAAAGAGCTGAATGCCTCCCTTTCTGCAGGGCTACTCAGGGCCTTACCTCGAGGCAAGGACTCACGTTGAGATTCCCTTTAGCTCTAGAGCATGGCAAGGTGAGCCCCACCCCGGCCAAAGAAGCTCCGTGTGTAGCCAGAGAAAACTCTTTTTCTTCCCACACCAATGTAGAGTGACCAGAGGCCTGTCAACAGCAGAGAATTTCAGGGAGCTTCACGGCAGCAAGAATGGAGCTTTCCAAATGGAAAGCAAGGCTAGTACCATCATGCCCCCATTTCCATGGGCACAGGCAGCATACATCTCTGTGGTTTTTAACAAGTCAAATGAGACACAGAGTACACACTGTTTTCTTCCCTGAATCAACTTCTCGAGGCAGGGTGTTCTGCATCTAGTGAACGGCCTCACCAAGGAAAGCCTAAGCTAGGCCTCTGGGCCGGTGCCTCTTCAAAAGTCTGCAGTGCTTCAGGAAAAACTGCTTTAGTTGCAATAGGAACGCAAGCCGTCTTTTTCCTGGAGGCAGGGTGACTTCAGGTAGGAGGTCCTGGATGGAAGGAGAAGCCTAGTGTTTTTCTCTGTGCAGCTCAGACCAGGGAATGAGTGCGACTTCCACGGCATGTAGGAACTTGCTAGCACGGTGCTCGTGAACCTGTATGAGTGCTGGCTAACTCAAGATGTCCCAATAAGAGTGCACTGTGTTGCCCTACACTCGGCATACACACTGTGAGTCGGAAAGCTACGGGCCTGGATATTGCTTAGAAGGGCCAGGGGAGCCTGAGGGTACTTGCTGTTCTTGCACTGAATAGGGGTTCCAGGCGAGGCACCTAGGAGTCCTGAAAAGCGTACTGGCGTTAAAATGCTGCAGAGCAGCGACTACGGCCTCATGGAAACTGCTACACACCTCCGCTTCTGCATAGCATTTCAGGGCCTTACCTCGAGGCAAGTTCTCCCGTTGCTTGCACTGTGAGCGACACAGCATGTTAGGATGCTGTATTTCTCCTTGAATAGAGTGACTTCAGGAAAGAGGTCGTCGATAAATTCTAAGAAGAGTGTTTTCTCAGGGCAGCTCAGACGAGGGCAATGTCGAAAACTTGCAGGACATGTTGGACTGCCTAGAAATGTGGTTCTGATGCTGTTCGACTGCTCTGGAAATATAGCTCTACTGAAGTAAAGTACAGTGTGTTGCCAGAGACTCGGCAGACACAGAGGGCCTCCGAGGGACGTATGGGAATCAATGCTGCTCAGCAGGCCCACAGGGGTGTGGAGGGCGTCAGTGATCTTGGAACAAAAATGATGCAAACCCGAAGGGCCTAGGAGTCCTGAAAAGGGTGCTTCCTTTAACATAAAGCGGAACCTCCACTAAGAGCTCATGGAAAGAGCTGCATGCCTCCCTTTCTGCAGGGCTACTCAGGGCCTTACCTCGAGGCAAGGACTCACGTTGAGATTCCCTTTAGCTCTAGAGCATGGCAAGGTGAGCCCCAACCGGGCCAATGAAGCTCCGTGTGTAGCCAGAGAAATCTCATTTTCTTCCCACCACCCATGCCTACAGTGGCCAGAGAGCTGTTAACAGCAGAGAATTTCAGGGAGCTTCACGGCAGCAAGAATGGAGCTTTCCAAATGGAAAGCAAGGCTAGTACCATCATGCCCCCATTACCATTGGCACAGGCAGCATACATCTCTGTGGTTTCTAACAAGTCAAAGAACCACAGGGTACACACTGGTTGCTTCCCTGAATCAACTTCTCGAGGCAGGGTGTTCTGCATCTTGTGAACGGCCTCACCAAGGAACGCCCTAGCTAGGCCCATGGGCCCGTGCCTCTTCAAAAGCCTGCAGTGCTACGGGAAAAACTCTGCTTTAGTTGCAATAAGAATGCAAGCAGTGTTTCTCCTGATGGCAGTGTAACTTCAGGTAAGAGGTCTTAGATGGAAGAAGAAGCCTAGTGTTTTTCCTCTGTGCACCTCAGTCTAAAGAATGAGTTCGACTTCCACGGCATGTTGGAACTTGCTAGAACGGTGCTCTTGAACTTGTGCGAGTGCTGTGAATCAAGATATGACAAGAAAGAGTGCAGTGTGTTGCCCATGACTCAGCAGACACAGAGGAACTCCGAGGGACCAATGGGCTTCGTTGTTGCTCAGCAGGCCTACAGGGGTGTGGAGGTACTCAGGGATCTTGGAACAAAAATGATGCTCACCCGAGAGGCCTAGGAGTCCTGAAAAGGGTACTTCCTTTAAAGTAAAGCAGAACAGCGACTAAGAAATAATGGAAAGAGCTGAATGCCTCCCTTTCTGCAGGGCTACTCAGGGCCTTACCTCGAGGCAAGGACTCACGTTGAGATTCCCTTTAGCTCTAGAGCATGGCAAGGTGAGCCCCACCCCGTCCAAAGAAGCTCCGCGTGTAACCAGAGAAAACTCATTTTCTTCCCACAGCAATGTAGAGTGACCAGAGGCCTGTCAACAGCAGAGAATTTCAGGGAGCTTCACGGCAGCAAGAATGGAGCTCTCCAAATGGAAAGCAAGGCTTGTACCATCATGCCCCCATTTCCATGGGCACAGGCAGCATACATCTCTGTGGTTTTTAACAAGTCAAATGAGACACAGACTACACACTGTTTTCTTCCCTGAATCAACTTCTCGAGGCAGGGTGTTCTGCATCTAGTGAACGGCCTCACCAAGAAAAGCCCAAGCTAGGCCTCTGGGCCCGTGCCTCTTCAAAAGTCTGCAGTGCTTCAGGAAAAACTGCTTTAGTTGCAATAGGAACGCAATCCGTCTTTTTCCTGGAGGCAGGGTGACTTCAGGTAGGAGGTCCTGGATGGAAGGAGAAGCCTAGTGTTTTTCTCTGTGCAGCTCAGACCAGGGAATGAGTGCGACTTCCACGGCATGTAGGAACTTGCTAGCACGGTGCTCGTGAACCTGTATGAGTGCTGGCTAACTCAAGATGTCCCAATAAGAGTGCACTGTGTTGCCCTACACTCGGCATACACACTGTGAGTCGGAAAGCTACGGGCCTGGATATTGCTTAGAAGGGCCAGGGGAGCCTGAGGGTACTTGCTGTTCTTGCACTGAATAGGGGTTCCAGGCGAGGCACCTAGGAGTCCTGAAAAGCGTACTGGCGTTAAAATGCTGCAGAGCAGCGACTACGGCCTCATGGAAACTGCTACACACCTCCGCTTCTGCATAGCATTTCAGGGCCTTACCTCGAGGCAAGTTCTCCCGTTGCTTGCACTGTGAGCGACACAGCATGTTAGGATGCTGTATTTCTCCTTGAATAGAGTGACTTCAGGAAAGAGGTCGTCGATAAATTCTAAGAAGAGTGTTTTCTCAGGGCAGCTCAGACGAGGGCAATGTCGAAAACTTGCAGGACATGTTGGACTGCCTAGAAATGTGGTTCTGATGCTGTTCGACTGCTCTGGAAATATAGCTCTACTGAAGTAAAGTACAGTGTGTTGCCAGAGACTCGGCAGACACAGAGGGCCTCCGAGGGACGTATGGGAATCAATGCTGCTCAGCAGGCCCACAGGGGTGTGGAGGGCGTCAGTGATCTTGGAACAAAAATGATGCAAACCCGAAGGGCCTAGGAGTCCTGAAAAGGGTGCTTCCTTTAACATAAAGCGGAACCTCCACTAAGAGCTCATGGAAAGAGCTGCATGCCTCCCTTTCTGCAGGGCTACTCAGGGCCTTACCTCGAGGCAAGGACTCACGTTGAGATTCCCTTTAGCTCTAGAGCATGGCAAGGTGAGCCCCAACCGGGCCAATGAAGCTCCGTGTGTAGCCAGAGAAATCTCATTTTCTTCCCACCACCCATGCCTACAGTGGCCAGAGAGCTGTTAACAGCAGAGAATTTCAGGGAGCTTCACGGCAGCAAGAATGGAGCTTTCCAAATGGAAAGCAAGGCTAGTACCATCATGCCCCCATTACCATTGGCACAGGCAGCATACATCTCTGTGGTTTCTAACAAGTCAAAGAACCACAGGGTACACACTGGTTGCTTCCCTGAATCAACTTCTCGAGGCAGGGTGTTCTGCATCTTGTGAACGGCCTCACCAAGGAACGCCCTAGCTAGGCCCATGGGCCCGTGCCTCTTCAAAAGCCTGCAGTGCTACGGGAAAAACTCTGCTTTAGTTGCAATAAGAATGCAAGCAGTGTTTCTCCTGATGGCAGTGTAACTTCAGGTAAGAGGTCTTAGATGGAAGAAGAAGCCTAGTGTTTTTCCTCTGTGCACCTCAGTCTAAAGAATGAGTTCGACTTCCACGGCATGTTGGAACTTGCTAGAACGGTGCTCTTGAACTTGTGCGAGTGCTGTGAATCAAGATATGACAAGAAAGAGTGCAGTGTGTTGCCCATGACTCAGCAGACACAGAGGAACTCCGAGGGACCAATGGGCTTCGTTGTTGCTCAGCAGGCCTACAGGGGTGTGGAGGTACTCAGGGATCTTGGAACAAAAATGATGCTCACCCGAGAGGCCTAGGAGTCCTGAAAAGGGTACTTCCTTTAAAGTAAAGCAGAACAGCGACTAAGAAATAATGGAAAGAGCTGAATGCCTCCCTTTCTGCAGGGCTACTCAGGGCCTTACCTCGAGGCAAGGACTCACGTTGAGATTCCCTTTAGCTCTAGAGCATGGCAAGGTGAGCCCCACCCCGTCCAAAGAAGCTCCGCGTGTAACCAGAGAAAACTCATTTTCTTCCCACAGCAATGTAGAGTGACCAGAGGCCTGTCAACAGCAGAGAATTTCAGGGAGCTTCACGGCAGCAAGAATGGAGCTCTCCAAATGGAAAGCAAGGCTTGTACCATCATGCCCCCATTTCCATGGGCACAGGCAGCATACATCTCTGTGGTTTTTAACAAGTCAAATGAGACACAGAGTACACACTGTTTTCTTCCCTGAATCAACTTCTCGAGGCAGGGTGTTCTGCATCTAGTGAACGGCCTCACCAAGAAAAGCCCAAGCTAGGCCTCTGGGCCCGTGCCTCTTCAAAAGTCTGCAGTGCTTCAGGAAAAACTGCTTTAGTTGCAATAGGAACGCAATCCGTCTTTTTCCTGGAGGCAGGGTGACTTCAGGTAGGAGGTCCTGGATGGAAGGAGAAGCCTAGTGTTTTTCTCTGTGCAGCTCAGACCAGGGAATGAGTGCGACTTCCACGGCATGTAGGAACTTGCTAGCACGGTGCTCGTGAACCTGTATGAGTGCTGGCTAACTCAAGATGTCCCAATAAGAGTGCACTGTGTTGCCCTACACTCGGCATACACACTGTGAGTCGGAAAGCTACGGGCCTGGATATTGCTTAGAAGGGCCAGGGGAGCCTGAGGGTACTTGCTGTTCTTGCACTGAATAGGGGTTCCAGGCGAGGCACCTAGGAGTCCTGAAAAGCGTACTGGCGTTAAAATGCTGCAGAGCAGCGACTACGGCCTCATGGAAACTGCTACACACCTCCGCTTCTGCATAGCATTTCAGGGCCTTACCTCGAGGCAAGTTCTCCCGTTGCTTGCACTGTGAGCGACACAGCATGTTAGGATGCTGTATTTCTCCTTGAATAGAGTGACTTCAGGAAAGAGGTCGTCGATAAATTCTAAGAAGAGTGTTTTCTCAGGGCAGCTCAGACGAGGGCAATGTCGAAAACTTGCAGGACATGTTGGACTGCCTAGAAATGTGGTTCTGATGCTGTTCGACTGCTCTGGAAATATAGCTCTACTGAAGTAAAGTACAGTGTGTTGCCAGAGACTCGGCAGACACAGAGGGCCTCCGAGGGACGTATGGGAATCAATGCTGCTCAGCAGGCCCACAGGGGTGTGGAGGGCGTCAGTGATCTTGGAACAAAAATGATGCAAACCCGAAGGGCCTAGGAGTCCTGAAAAGGGTGCTTCCTTTAACATAAAGCGGAACCTCCACTAAGAGCTCATGGAAAGAGCTGCATGCCTCCCTTTCTGCAGGGCTACTCAGGGCCTTACCTCGAGGCAAGGACTCACGTTGAGATTCCCTTTAGCTCTAGAGCATGGCAAGGTGAGCCCCAACCGGGCCAATGAAGCTCCGTGTGTAGCCAGAGAAATCTCATTTTCTTCCCACCACCCATGCCTACAGTGGCCAGAGAGCTGTTAACAGCAGAGAATTTCAGGGAGCTTCACGGCAGCAAGAATGGAGCTTTCCAAATGGAAAGCAAGGCTAGTACCATCATGCCCCCATTACCATTGGCACAGGCAGCATACATCTCTGTGGTTTCTAACAAGTCAAAGAACCACAGGGTACACACTGGTTGCTTCCCTGAATCAACTTCTCGAGGCAGGGTGTTCTGCATCTTGTGAACGGCCTCACCAAGGAACGCCCTAGCTAGGCCCATGGGCCCGTGCCTCTTCAAAAGCCTGCAGTGCTACGGGAAAAACTCTGCTTTAGTTGCAATAAGAATGCAAGCAGTGTTTCTCCTGATGGCAGTGTAACTTCAGGTAAGAGGTCTTAGATGGAAGAAGAAGCCTAGTGTTTTTCCTCTGTGCACCTCAGTCTAAAGAATGAGTTCGACTTCCACGGCATGTTGGAACTTGCTAGAACGGTGCTCTTGAACTTGTGCGAGTGCTGTGAATCAAGATATGACAAGAAAGAGTGCAGTGTGTTGCCCATGACTCAGCAGACACAGAGGAACTCCGAGGGACCAATGGGCTTCGTTGTTGCTCAGCAGGCCTACAGGGGTGTGGAGGTACTCAGGGATCTTGGAACAAAAATGATGCTCACCCGAGAGGCCTAGGAGTCCTGAAAAGGGTACTTCCTTTAAAGTAAAGCAGAACAGCGACTAAGAAATAATGGAAAGAGCTGAATGCCTCCCTTTCTGCAGGGCTACTCAGGGCCTTACCTCGAGGCAAGGACTCACGTTGAGATTCCCTTTAGCTCTAGAGCATGGCAAGGTGAGCCCCACCCCGGCCAAAGAAGCTCCGTGTGTAGCCAGAGAAAACTCTTTTTCTTCCCACACCAATGTAGAGTGACCAGAGGCCTGTCAACAGCAGAGAATTTCAGGGAGCTTCACGGCAGCAAGAATGGAGCTTTCCAAATGGAAAGCAAGGCTAGTACCATCATGCCCCCATTTCCATGGGCACAGGCAGCATACATCTCTGTGGTTTTTAACAAGTCAAATGAGACACAGAGTACACACTGTTTTCTTCCCTGAATCAACTTCTCGAGGCAGGGTGTTCTGCATCTAGTGAACGGCCTCACCAAGGAAAGCCTAAGCTAGGCCTCTGGGCCGGTGCCTCTTCAAAAGTCTGCAGTGCTTCAGGAAAAACTGCTTTAGTTGCAATAGGAACGCAAGCCGTCTTTTTCCTGGAGGCAGGGTGACTTCAGGTAGGAGGTCCTGGATGGAAGGAGAAGCCTAGTGTTTTTCTCTGTGCAGCTCAGACCAGGGAATGAGTGCGACTTCCACGGCATGTAGGAACTTGCTAGCACGGTGCTCGTGAACCTGTATGAGTGCTGGCTAACTCAAGATGTCCCAATAAGAGTGCACTGTGTTGCCCTACACTCGGCATACACACTGTGAGTCGGAAAGCTACGGGCCTGGATATTGCTTAGAAGGGCCAGGGGAGCCTGAGGGTACTTGCTGTTCTTGCACTGAATAGGGGTTCCAGGCGAGGCACCTAGGAGTCCTGAAAAGCGTACTGGCGTTAAAATGCTGCAGAGCAGCGACTACGGCCTCATGGAAACTGCTACACACCTCCGCTTCTGCATAGCATTTCAGGGCCTTACCTCGAGGCAAGTTCTCCCGTTGCTTGCACTGTGAGCGACACAGCATGTTAGGATGCTGTATTTCTCCTTGAATAGAGTGACTTCAGGAAAGAGGTCGTCGATAAATTCTAAGAAGAGTGTTTTCTCAGGGCAGCTCAGACGAGGGCAATGTCGAAAACTTGCAGGACATGTTGGACTGCCTAGAAATGTGGTTCTGATGCTGTTCGACTGCTCTGGAAATATAGCTCTACTGAAGTAAAGTACAGTGTGTTGCCAGAGACTCGGCAGACACAGAGGGCCTCCGAGGGACGTATGGGAATCAATGCTGCTCAGCAGGCCCACAGGGGTGTGGAGGGCGTCAGTGATCTTGGAACAAAAATGATGCAAACCCGAAGGGCCTAGGAGTCCTGAAAAGGGTGCTTCCTTTAACATAAAGCGGAACCTCCACTAAGAGCTCATGGAAAGACCTGCATGCCTCCCTTTCTGCAGGGCTACTCAGGGCCTTACCTCGAGGCAAGGACTCACGTTGAGATTCCCTTTAGCTCTAGAGCATGGCAAGGTGAGCCCCAACCGGGCCAATGAAGCTCCGTGTGTAGCCAGAGAAATCTCATTTTCTTCCCACCACCCATGCCTACAGTGGCCAGAGAGCTGTTAACAGCAGAGAATTTCAGGGAGCTTCACGGCAGCAAGAATGGAGCTTTCCAAATGGAAAGCAAGGCTAGTACCATCATGCCCCCATTACCATTGGCACAGGCAGCATACATCTCTGTGGTTTCTAACAAGTCAAAGAACCACAGGGTACACACTGGTTGCTTCCCTGAATCAACTTCTCGAGGCAGGGTGTTCTGCATCTTGTGAACGGCCTCACCAAGGAACGCCCTAGCTAGGCCCATGGGCCCGTGCCTCTTCAAAAGCCTGCAGTGCTACGGGAAAAACTCTGCTTTAGTTGCAATAAGAATGCAAGCAGTGTTTCTCCTGATGGCAGTGTAACTTCAGGTAAGAGGTCTTAGATGGAAGAAGAAGCCTAGTGTTTTTCCTCTGTGCACCTCAGTCTAAAGAATGAGTTCGACTTCCACGGCATGTTGGAACTTGCTAGAACGGTGCTCTTGAACTTGTGCGAGTGCTGTGAATCAAGATATGACAAGAAAGAGTGCAGTGTGTTGCCCATGACTCAGCAGACACAGAGGAACTCCGAGGGACCAATGGGCTTCGTTGTTGCTCAGCAGGCCTACAGGGGTGTGGAGGTACTCAGGGATCTTGGAACAAAAATGATGCTCACCCGAGAGGCCTAGGAGTCCTGAAAAGGGTACTTCCTTTAAAGTAAAGCAGAACAGCGACTAAGAAATAATGGAAAGAGCTGAATGCCTCCCTTTCTGCAGGGCTACTCAGGGCCTTACCTCGAGGCAAGGACTCACGTTGAGATTCCCTTTAGCTCTAGAGCATGGCAAGGTGAGCCCCACCCCGTCCAAAGAAGCTCCGCGTGTAACCAGAGAAAACTCATTTTCTTCCCACAGCAATGTAGAGTGACCAGAGGCCTGTCAACAGCAGAGAATTTCAGGGAGCTTCACGGCAGCAAGAATGGAGCTCTCCAAATGGAAAGCAAGGCTTGTACCATCATGCCCCCATTTCCATGGGCACAGGCAGCATACATCTCTGTGGTTTTTAACAAGTCAAATGAGACACAGAGTACACACTGTTTTCTTCCCTGAATCAACTTCTCGAGGCAGGGTGTTCTGCATCTAGTGAACGGCCTCACCAAGAAAAGCCCAAGCTAGGCCTCTGGGCCCGTGCCTCTTCAAAAGTCTGCAGTGCTTCAGGAAAAACTGCTTTAGTTGCAATAGGAACGCAATCCGTCTTTTTCCTGGAGGCAGGGTGACTTCAGGTAGGAGGTCCTGGATGGAAGGAGAAGCCTAGTGTTTTTCTCTGTGCAGCTCAGACCAGGGAATGAGTGCGACTTCCACGGCATGTAGGAACTTGCTAGCACGGTGCTCGTGAACCTGTATGAGTGCTGGCTAACTCAAGATGTCCCAATAAGAGTGCACTGTGTTGCCCTACACTCGGCATACACACTGTGAGTCGGAAAGCTACGGGCCTGGATATTGCTTAGAAGGGCCAGGGGAGCCTGAGGGTACTTGCTGTTCTTGCACTGAATAGGGGTTCCAGGCGAGGCACCTAGGAGTCCTGAAAAGCGTACTGGCGTTAAAATGCTGCAGAGCAGCGACTACGGCCTCATGGAAACTGCTACACACCTCCGCTTCTGCATAGCATTTCAGGGCCTTACCTCGAGGCAAGTTCTCCCGTTGCTTGCACTGTGAGCGACACAGCATGTTAGGATGCTGTATTTCTCCTTGAATAGAGTGACTTCAGGAAAGAGGTCGTCGATAAATTCTAAGAAGAGTGTTTTCTCAGGGCAGCTCAGACGAGGGCAATGTCGAAAACTTGCAGGACATGTTGGACTGCCTAGAAATGTGGTTCTGATGCTGTTCGACTGCTCTGGAAATATAGCTCTACTGAAGTAAAGTACAGTGTGTTGCCAGAGACTCGGCAGACACAGAGGGCCTCCGAGGGACGTATGGGAATCAATGCTGCTCAGCAGGCCCACAGGGGTGTGGAGGGCGTCAGTGATCTTGGAACAAAAATGATGCAAACCCGAAGGGCCTAGGAGTCCTGAAAAGGGTGCTTCCTTTAACATAAAGCGGAACCTCCACTAAGAGCTCATGGAAAGAGCTGCATGCCTCCCTTTCTGCAGGGCTACTCAGGGCCTTACCTCGAGGCAAGGACTCACGTTGAGATTCCCTTTAGCTCTAGAGCATGGCAAGGTGAGCCCCAACCGGGCCAATGAAGCTCCGTGTGTAGCCAGAGAAATCTCATTTTCTTCCCACCACCCATGCCTACAGTGGCCAGAGAGCTGTTAACAGCAGAGAATTTCAGGGAGCTTCACGGCAGCAAGAATGGAGCTTTCCAAATGGAAAGCAAGGCTAGTACCATCATGCCCCCATTACCATTGGCACAGGCAGCATACATCTCTGTGGTTTCTAACAAGTCAAAGAACCACAGGGTACACACTGGTTGCTTCCCTGAATCAACTTCTCGAGGCAGGGTGTTCTGCATCTTGTGAACGGCCTCACCAAGGAACGCCCTAGCTAGGCCCATGGGCCCGTGCCTCTTCAAAAGCCTGCAGTGCTACGGGAAAAACTCTGCTTTAGTTGCAATAAGAATGCAAGCAGTGTTTCTCCTGATGGCAGTGTAACTTCAGGTAAGAGGTCTTAGATGGAAGAAGAAGCCTAGTGTTTTTCCTCTGTGCACCTCAGTCTAAAGAATGAGTTCGACTTCCACGGCATGTTGGAACTTGCTAGAACGGTGCTCTTGAACTTGTGCGAGTGCTGTGAATCAAGATATGACAAGAAAGAGTGCAGTGTGTTGCCCATGACTCAGCAGACACAGAGGAACTCCGAGGGACCAATGGGCTTCGTTGTTGCTCAGCAGGCCTACAGGGCTGTGGAGGTACTCAGGGATCTTGGAACAAAAATGATGCTCACCCGAGAGGCCTAGGAGTCCTGAAAAGGGTACTTCCTTTAAAGTAAAGCAGAACAGCGACTAAGAAATAATGGAAAGAGCTGAATGCCTCCCTTTCTGCAGGGCTACTCAGGGCCTTACCTCGAGGCAAGGACTCACGTTGAGATTCCCTTTAGCTCTAGAGCATGGCAAGGTGAGCCCCACCCCGGCCAAAGAAGCTCCGTGTGTAGCCAGAGAAAACTCTTTTTCTTCCCACACCAATGTAGAGTGACCAGAGGCCTGTCAACAGCAGAGAATTTCAGGGAGCTTCACGGCAGCAAGAATGGAGCTTTCCAAATGGAAAGCAAGGCTAGTACCATCATGCCCCCATTTCCATGGGCACAGGCAGCATACATCTCTGTGGTTTTTAACAAGTCAAATGAGACACAGAGTACACACTGTTTTCTTCCCTGAATCAACTTCTCGAGGCAGGGTGTTCTGCATCTAGTGAACGGCCTCACCAAGGAAAGCCTAAGCTAGGCCTCTGGGCCGGTGCCTCTTCAAAAGTCTGCAGTGCTTCAGGAAAAACTGCTTTAGTTGCAATAGGAACGCAAGCCGTCTTTTTCCTGGAGGCAGGGTGACTTCAGGTAGGAGGTCCTGGATGGAAGGAGAAGCCTAGTGTTTTTCTCTGTGCAGCTCAGACCAGGGAATGAGTGCGACTTCCACGGCATGTAGGAACTTGCTAGCACGGTGCTCGTGAACCTGTATGAGTGCTGGCTAACTCAAGATGTCCCAATAAGAGTGCACTGTGTTGCCCTACACTCGGCATACACACTGTGAGTCGGAAAGCTACGGGCCTGGATATTGCTTAGAAGGGCCAGGGGAGCCTGAGGGTACTTGCTGTTCTTGCACTGAATAGGGGTTCCAGGCGAGGCACCTAGGAGTCCTGAAAAGCGTACTGGCGTTAAAATGCTGCAGAGCAGCGACTACGGCCTCATGGAAACTGCTACACACCTCCGCTTCTGCATAGCATTTCAGGGCCTTACCTCGAGGCAAGTTCTCCCGTTGCTTGCACTGTGAGCGACACAGCATGTTAGGATGCTGTATTTCTCCTTGAATAGAGTGACTTCAGGAAAGAGATCCTCGATAAATTCTAAGAAGAGTGTTTTCTCAGGGCAGCTCAGACGAGGGCAATGTCGAAAACTTGCAGGACATGTTGGACTGCCTAGAAATGTGGTTCTGATGCTGTTCGACTGCTCTGGAAATATAGCTCTACTGAAGTAAAGTACAGTGTGTTGCCAGAGACTCGGCAGACACAGAGGGCCTCCGAGGGACGTATGGGAATCAATGCTGCTCAGCAGGCCCACAGGGGTGTGGAGGGCGTCAGTGATCTTGGAACAAAAATGATGCAAACCCGAAGGGCCTAGGAGTCCTGAAAAGGGTGCTTCCTTTAACATAAAGCGGAACCTCCACTAAGAGCTCATGGAAAGAGCTGCATGCCTCCCTTTCTGCAGGGCTACTCAGGGCCTTACCTCGAGGCAAGGACTCACGTTGAGATTCCCTTTAGCTCTAGAGCATGGCAAGGTGAGCCCCAACCGGGCCAATGAAGCTCCGTGTGTAGCCAGAGAAATCTCATTTTCTTCCCACCACCCATGCCTACAGTGGCCAGAGAGCTGTTAACAGCAGAGAATTTCAGGGAGCTTCACGGCAGCAAGAATGGAGCTTTCCAAATGGAAAGCAAGGCTAGTACCATCATGCCCCCATTACCATTGGCACAGGCAGCATACATCTCTGTGGTTTCTAACAAGTCAAAGAACCACAGGGTACACACTGGTTGCTTCCCTGAATCAACTTCTCGAGGCAGGGTGTTCTGCATCTTGTGAACGGCCTCACCAAGGAACGCCCTAGCTAGGCCCATGGGCCCGTGCCTCTTCAAAAGCCTGCAGTGCTACGGGAAAAACTCTGCTTTAGTTGCAATAAGAATGCAAGCAGTGTTTCTCCTGATGGCAGTGTAACTTCAGGTAAGAGGTCTTAGATGGAAGAAGAAGCCTAGTGTTTTTCCTCTGTGCACCTCAGTCTAAAGAATGAGTTCGACTTCCACGGCATGTTGGAACTTGCTAGAACGGTGCTCTTGAACTTGTGCGAGTGCTGTGAATCAAGATATGACAAGAAAGAGTGCAGTGTGTTGCCCATGACTCAGCAGACACAGAGGAACTCCGAGGGACCAATGGGCTTCGTTGTTGCTCAGCAGGCCTACAGGGGTGTGGAGGTACTCAGGGATCTTGGAACAAAAATGATGCTCACCCGAGAGGCCTAGGAGTCCTGAAAAGGGTACTTCCTTTAAAGTAAAGCAGAACAGCGACTAAGAAATAATGGAAAGAGCTGAATGCCTCCCTTTCTGCAGGGCTACTCAGGGCCTTACCTCGAGGCAAGGACTCACGTTGAGATTCCCTTTAGCTCTAGAGCATGGCAAGGTGAGCCCCACCCCGGCCAAAGAAGCTCCGTGTGTAGCCAGAGAAAACTCTTTTTCTTCCCACACCAATGTAGAGTGACCAGAGGCCTGTCAACAGCAGAGAATTTCAGGGAGCTTCACGGCAGCAAGAATGGAGCTTTCCAAATGGAAAGCAAGGCTAGTACCATCATGCCCCCATTTCCATGGGCACAGGCAGCATACATCTCTGTGGTTTTTAACAAGTCAAATGAGACACAGAGTACACACTGTTTTCTTCCCTGAATCAACTTCTCGAGGCAGGGTGTTCTGCATCTAGTGAACGGCCTCACCAAGGAAAGCCCAAGCTAGGCCTCTGGGCCCGTGCCTCTTCAAAAGTCTGCAGTGCTTCAGGAAAAACTGCTTTAGTTGCAATAGGAACGCAAGCCGTCTTTTTCCTGGAGGCAGGGTGACTTCAGGTAGGAGGTCCTGGATGGAAGGAGAAGCCTAGTGTTTTTCTCTGTGCAGCTCAGACCAGAGAATGAGTGCGACTTCCACGGCATGTAGGAACTTGCTAGCACGGTGCTCGTGAACCTGTATGAGTGCTGGCTAACTCAAGATGTCCCAATAAGAGTGCACTGTGTTGCCCTACACTCGGCATACACACTGTGAGTCGGAAAGCTACGGGCCTGGATATTGCTTAGAAGGGCCAGGGGAGCCTGAGGGTACTTGCTGTTCTTGCACTGAATAGGGGTTCCAGGCGAGGCACCTAGGAGTCCTGAAAAGCGTACTGGCGTTAAAATGCTGCAGAGCAGCGACTACGGCCTCATGGAAACTGCTACACACCTCTGCTTCTGCATAACATTTCAGGGCCTTACCTCGAGGCACGTTCTCCCGTTGCTTGCACTGTGAGCGACACAGCATGTTAGGATGCTGTATTTCTCCTTGAATAGAGTGACTTCAGGAAAGAGATCCTCGATAAATTCTAAGAAGAATGTTTTCTCAGGGCAGCTCAGACGAGGGCAACGTCGAAAACTTGCAGGACATGTTGGACTGCCTAGAAATGTGGTTCTGATGCTGTTCGACTGCTCTGGAAATATAGCTCTACTGAAGTAACGTACAGTGTGTTGCCAGAGACTCGGCAGACACAGAGGGTCTCCGAAGGACGTATGGGAATCAATGCTGCTCAGCAGGCCCACAGGGGTGTGGAGGGCGTCAGTGATGTTGGAACAAAAATGATGCAAACCCGAAGGGCCTAGGAGTCCTGAAAAGGGTGCTTCCTTTAACATAAAGCGGAACCTCCACTAAGAGCTCATGGAAAGAGCTGCATGCCTCCCTTTCTGCAGGGCTACTCAGGGCCTTACCTCGAGGCAAGGACTCACGTTGAGATTCCCTTTAGCTCTAGAGCATGGCAAGGTGAGCCCCAACCGGGCCAATGAAGCTCCGTGTGTAGCCAGAGAAATCTCATTTTCTTCCCACACCCATGCCTACAGTGGCCAGAGAGCTGTTAACAGCAGAGAATTTCAGGGAGCTTCACGGCAGCAAGAATGGAGCTTTCCAAATGGAAAGCAAGGCTAGTACCATCATGCCCCCATTACCATTGGCACAGGCAGCATACATCTCTGTGCTTTCTAACAAGTCAAAAGAGACACAGGGTACACACTGGTTGCTTCCCTGAATCAACTTCTCGAGGCAGGGTGTTCTGCATCTTGTGAACGGCCTCACCAAGGAACGCCCTAGCTAGGCCCATGGGCCCGTGCCTCTTCAAAAGCCTGCAGTGCTACAGGAAAAACTCTGCTTTAGTTGCAATAAGAATGCAAGCAGTGTTTCTCCTGATGGCAGTGTAACTTCAGGTAAGAGGTCTTAGATGGAAGAAGAAGCCTAGTGTTTTTCCTCTGTGCAGCTCAGTCTAAAGAATGAGTTCGACTTCCACGGCATGTTGGAACTTGCTAGAACGGTGCTCGTGAACTTGTGCGAGTGCTGTGAATCAAGATATGACAAGAAAGAGTGCAGTGTGTTGCCCATGACTCAGCAGACACAGAGGAACTCCGAGGGACCAATGGGCCTCGTTGTTGCTCAGCAGGCCTACAGGGGTGTGGAGGTACTCAGGGATCTTGGAACAAAAATGATGCTCACCCGAGAGGCCTAGGAGTCCTGAAAAGGGTGCTTCCTTTAAAGTAAAGGAGAACAGCGACTAAGAACGAATGGAAAGAGCTGAATGCCTCCCTTTCTGCAGGGCTACTCAGGGCCTTACCTCGAGGCAAGGACTCACGTTGAGATTCCCTTTAGCTCTAGAGCATGTCAAGGTGAGCCCCACCCCGGCCAAAGAAGCTCCGTGTGTAGCCAGAGAAAACTCATTTTCTTCCCACACCCATGCCTACAGTGGCCAGAGGGCTGTCAACAGCAGAGAATTTCAGGGAGCTTCACGGCAGCAAGAATGGGGCTTTCCAAATGGAAAGCAAGGCTAGTACCATCATGAACCCATTACCATTGGCACAGGCAGCATACATCTCTGTGGTTTCTAACAAGTCAAAAGAGACACAGAGTACACACTGGTTGCTTCCCTGAATCAACTTCTCGAGGCAGGGTGTTCTGCATCTTGTGAACGGCCTCACCAAGGACCGCCCTAGCTAGGCCTCTGGGACCGTGCCTCTTCAAAAGTCTGCAGTGCTTCAGGAAAAACTGTGCTTTAGTTGCAATAGGAAGGCAAGCCGTGTTTTTCCTGGAGGCAGGGTGACTTCAGGTAGGAGGTCCTGGATGGAAGGAGAAGCCTAGTGTTTTTCTCTGTGCAGCTCAGACCAGGGAATGAGTGCGACTTCCACGGCATGTAGGAATTTGCTAGCACAGTGCTCGTGAACCTGTATGAGTGCTGGCTAACTCAAGATGTCCCAATAAGAGTGCACTGTGTTGCCCTACACTCGGCATACACACTGTGAGTCGGAAAGCTACGGGCCTGGATATTGCTTAGAAGGGCCAGGGGAGCCTGAGGGTACTTGCTGTTCTTGCACTGAATAGGGGTTCCAGGCGAGGCACCTAGGAGTCCTGAAAAGCGTACTGGCGTTAAAATGCTGCAGAGCAGCGACTACGGCCTCATGGAAACTGCTACACACCTCCGCTTCTGCATAGCATTTCAGGGCCTTACCTCGAGGCAAGTTCTCCCGTTGCTTGCACTGTGAGCGACACAGCATGTTAGGATGCTGTATTTCTCCTTGAATAGAGTGACTTCAGGAAAGAGGTCCTCGATAAATTTTAAGAAGAGTGTGTTCTCAGGGCAGCTCAGACGAGGGCAATGTCGAAAACTTGCAGGACATGTTGGACTGCCTAGAAATGTGGTTCTGATGCTGTTCGACTGCTCTGGAAATATAGCTCTACTGAAGTAAAGTACAGTGTGTTGCCAGAGACTCGGCAGACACAGAGGGCCTCCGAGGGACGTATGGGAATCAATGCTGCTCAGCAGGCCCACAGGGGTGTGGAGGGCGTCAGTGATCTTGGAACAAAAATGATGCAAACCCGAAGGGCCTAGGAGTCCCGAAAAGGGTGCTTCCTTTAACATAAAGCGGAACCTCCACTAAGAGCTCATGGAAAGAGCTGCATGCCTCCCTTTCTGCAGGGCTACTCAGGGCCTTACCTCGAGGCAAGGACTCACGTTGAGATTCCCTTTAGCTCTAGAGCATGGCAAGGTGAGCCCCAACCGGGCCAATGAAGCTCCGTGTGTAGCCAGAGAAATCTCATTTTCTTCCCACACCCATGCCTACAGTGGCCAGAGAGCTGTTAACAGCAGAGAATTTCAGGGAGCTTCACGGCAGCAAGAATGGAGCTTTCCAAATGGAAAGCAAGGCTAGTACCATCATGCCCCCATTACCATTGGCACAGGCAGCATACATCTCTGTGGTTTCTAACAAGTCAAAAGAGACACAGGGTACACACTGGTTGCTTCCCTGAATCAACTTCTCGAGGCAGGGTGTTCTGCATCTTGTGAACGGCCTCACCAAGGAACGCCCTAGCTAGGCCCATGGGCCCGTGCCTCTTCAAAAGCCTGCAGTGCTACAGGAAAAACTCTGCTTTAGTTGCAATATGAATGCAAGCAGTGTTTCTCCTGATGGCAGTGTAACTTCAGGTAAGAGGTCTTAGATGAAAGAAGAAGCCTAGTGTTTTCCTCTGTGCAGCTCAGTCTAAAGAATGAGTTCGACTTCCACGGCATGTTGGAACTTGCTAGAACGGTGCTCGTGAACTTGTGCGAGTGCTGCGAATCAAGATATGACAAGATAGAGTACAGTGTGTTGCCCATGACTCAGCAGACACAGAGGAACTCCGAGGGACCAATGGGCCTCATTGTTGCTCAGCAGGCCTACAGGGGTGTGGAGGTACTCAGGGATCTTGGAACAAAAATGATGCTCACCCGAGAGGCCTAGGAGTCCTGAAAAGGGTACTTCCTTTAAAGTAAAGCAGAACAGCGACTAAGAAATATTGGAAAGAGCTGAATGCCTCCCTTTCTGCAGGGCTACTCAGGGCCTTACCTCGAGGCAAGGACTCACGTTGAGATTCCCTTTAGCTCTAGAGCATGGCAAGGTGAACCCCACCCCGGCCAAAGAAGCTCCGTGTGTAGCCAGAGAAAACTCATTTTCTTCCCACACCAATGTAGAGTGACCAGAGGCCTGTCAACAGCAGAGAATTTCAGGGAGCTTCACGGCAGCAAGAATGGAGCTTTCCAAATGGAAAGCAAGGCTAGTACCATAATGCCCCCATTACCATTGGCACAGGCAGCATACATCTCTGTGGATTCTAACAAGTCAAAAGAGACACAGAGTACACACTGGTTGCTTCCCTGAATCAACTTCTCGAGGCAGGGTGTTTTGCATCTTGTGAACGGCCTCACCAAGGACCGCCCTAGCTAGGCCTCTGGACCCGTGCCTCTTCAAAAGCCTGCAGTGCTACAAAAAAACTCTGCTTTAGTTGCAATAAGTACGCAAGCAGTGTTTCTCCTAATGGCAGTGTGACTTCAGGTAGGAGGTCTTAGATAGAAGGAGAAGCCTAGTGTTTTTCTCTGTGCAGCTCAGTTTACGGAATGAGTGCGACTTCCACGGAATGTTGGAACTTGCTAGAACGGTTCTCGTGAACTTGTGCGAGTGCTGTGAATCAAGATATGACAAGAAAGAGTGCAGTGTGTTGCCCATGACTCAGCAGACACAGAGGAACTCCGAGGGACCAATGGGCCTCGTTGTTGCTCAGCAGGCCTACAGGGGTGTGGAGGTACTCAGGGAGCTTGGAACAAAAATGATGCTCACCCGAGAGGCCTAGGAGTCCGGAAAAGGGTACTTCCTTTAAAGTAAAGGAGAACAGCGACTAAGAACTAATGGAAAGAGCTGAATACCTCCCTTCCTGCAGGGCTACTCAGGGCCTTACCTCGAGGCAAGGACTCACGTTGAGATTCCCTTTAGCTCTAGAGCATGGCAAGGTGAGCCCCACCCCGTCCAAAGAAGCTCCGCGTGTAACCAGAGAAAACTCATTTTCTTCCCACAGCAATGTAGAGTGACCAGAGGCCTGTCAACAGCAGAGAATTTCAGGGAGCTTCACGGCAGCAAGAATGGAGCTCTCCAAATGGAAAGCAAGGCTTGTACCATCATGCCCCCATTTCCATGGGCACAGGCAGCATACATCTCTGTGGTTTTTAACAAGTCAAATGAGACACAGAGTACACACTGTTTTCTTCCCTTAATCCACTTCTCGAGGCAGGGTGTTCTGCATCTAGTGAACGGCCTCACCAAGGAAAGCCCAAGCTAGGCCTCTGGGCCCGTGCCTCTTCAAAAGTCTGCAGTGCTTCAGGAAAAACTGTGCTTTAGTTGCAATAGGAAGGCAAGCCGTCTTTTTCCTGGAGGCAGGGTGACTTCAGGTAGGAGGTCCTGGATGGAAGGAGAAGCCTAGTGTTTTTCTCTGTGCAGCTCAGAGCAGGGAATGAGTGCGACTTCCACGGCATGAAGGAACTTGCTAGAACGGTGCTCGTGAACCTGTATGAGTGCTGGCTTACTCAAGATGTCCCAATAAGAGTGCACTGTGTTGCCCTACACTCGGCATACACACTGTGAGTCGGAAAGCTACGGGCCTGGATATTGCTTAGAAGGGGCAGGGGAGCCTGAGGGTACTTGCTGTTCTTGCAGGGAATAGGGTTTCCAGGCGAGGCACCTAGGAGTCCTGAAAAGCGTACTGGCGTTAAAATGCTGCAGAGCAGCGACTACGGCCTCATGGAATCTGCTACACACCTCCGCTTCTGCATAGCATTTCAGGGCCTTACCTCGAGGCAAGTTCTCCTGTTGCTTGCACTGTGAGCGACACAGCATGTTAGGATGCTGTATTTCTCCTTGAATAGAGTGACTTCAGGAAAGAGGTCCTCGATAAATTCTAAGAGGAATGTTTTCTCAGCGCAGCTCAGACGAGGGCAATGTCGAAAACTTGCAGGACATGTTGGACTGCCTAGAAATGTGGTTCTGATGCTGTTCGACTGCTCTGGAAATATAGCTCTACTGAAGTAACGTACAGTGTGTTGCCAGAGACTCGGCAGACACAGAGGGCCTCAGAGGGTCGTATGGGAATCAATGCTGCTCAGCAGGCCCACAGGGGTGTGGAGGGCGTCAGTGATGTTGGAACAAAAATGATGCTCACCCGAAGGGCCTAGGAGTCCTGAAAAGGGTGCTTCCTTTAACATAAAGCGGAACCTCCACTAAGAGCTCATGGAAAGAGCTGCATGCCTCCCTTTCTGCAGGGCTACTCAGGGCCTTACCTCGAGGCAAGGACTCACGTTGAGATTCCCTTTAGCTCTAGAGCATGGCAAGGTGAGCCCCAACCGGGCCAATGAAGCTCCGTGTGTAGCCAGAGAAATCTCATTTTCTTCCCACACCCATGCCTACAGTGGCCAGAGAGCTGTTAACAGCAGAGAATTTCAGGGAGCTTCACGGCAGCAAGAATGGAGCTTTCCAAATGGAAAGCAAGGCTAGTACCATCATGCCCCCATTACCATTGGCACAGGCAGCATACATCTCTGTGGTTTCTAACAAGTCAAAAGAACCACAGGGTACACACTGGTTGCTTCCCTGAATCAACTTCTCGAGGCAGGGTGTTCTGCATCTTGTGAACGGCCTCACCAAGGAACGCCCTAGCTAGGCCCATGGGCCCGTGCCTCTTCAAAAGCCTGCAGTGCTACAGGAAAAACTCTGCTTTAGTTGCAATAAGAATGCAAGCAGTGTTTCTCCTGATGGCAGTGTAACTTCAGGTAAGAGGTCTTAGATGGAAGAAGAAGCCTAGTGTTTTTCCTCTGTGCAGCTCAGTCTAAAGAATGAGTTCGACTTCCACGGCATGTTGGAACTTGCTAGAACGGTGCTCGTGAACTTGTGCGAGTGCTGTGAATCAAGATATGACAAGAAAGAGTGCAGTGTGTTGCCCATGACTCAGCAGACACAGAGGAACTCCGAGGGACCAATGGGCCCCGTTGTTGCTCAGCAGGCCTACAGGGGTGTGGAGATACTCAGGGACCCTGGAACAAAAATGATGCTCACCCGAGAGGCCTAGGAGTCCTGAAAAGGGTACTTCCTTTAAAGTAAAGGAGAACAGCGACTAAGAACTAATGGAAAGAGCTGAATGCCTCCCTTTCTGCAGGGCTACTCAGGGCCTTACCTCGAGGCAAGGACTCACGTTGAGATTCCCTTTAGCTCTAGAGCATGGCAAGGTGAGCCCCACCCCGGCCAAAGAAGCTCCGTGTGTAACCCGAGAAAACTCATTTTCTTCCCACACCCATGCCTACAGGGGCCAGAGGGCTGTCAACAGCAGAGAATTTCAGGGAGCTTCACGGCAGCAAGAATGGGGCTTTCCAAATGGAAAGCAAGGCTAGTACCATCATGCCCCCATTACCATTGGCACAGGCAGCATACATCTCTGTGGTTTCTACCAAGTCAAAAGAACCACAGGGTACACACTGGTTGCTTCTCTGAATCAACTTCTCGAGGCAGGGTGTTCTGCATCTTGTGAACGGCCTCACCAAGGACCGCCCTAGCTAGGCCTCTGGACCCGTGCCTCTTCAAAAGCCTGCAGTGCTACAAAAAAACTCTGCTTTAGTTGCAATAAGTACGCAAGCAGTGTTTCTCCTGATGGCAGTGTGACTTCAGGTAGGAGGTCTTAGATGGAAGGAGAAGCCTAGTGTTTTTCTCTGTGCAGATCAGTGTACGGAATGAGTGCGACTTCCACGGCCTGTTGGAACTTGCTAGAACGGTGCACGTGAACTTGTGCGAGTGCTGCGAATCAAGATATGACAAGAAAGAGTGCAGTGTGTTCCCATGACTAAGCAGACACAGAGGAACTCCGAGGGACCAATGGGCCTCGTTGTTGCTCAGCAGGCCTACAGGGTTCTGGTGGTACTCAGGGATCTTGGAACAAAAATGATGCTCATCCGAGAGGCCTAGGAGTCCTGAAAAGGGTACTTCCTTTACAGTAAAGCAGCACAGCGACTAAGAACTAATGAAAAGAGCTGAATGCCTCCCTTTCTGCAGGGCTACTCAGGGCCTTACCTCGAGGCAAGGACTCACGTTGAGATTCCCTTTAGCTCTAGAGCATGGCAAGGTGAGCCCCACCCCGGCCAAACAAGCTCCGTGTGTAGCCAGAGAAAACTCATTTTCTTCCCACACCAATATAGAGTGACCAGAGTCCTGTCAACAGCAGAGAATTTCAGGGAACTTCACGGCAGCAAGAATGGAGCTTTCCAAATGGAAAGCAAGGCTAGTACCATCATGCCCCCATTTCCATGGGCACAGGCAGCATACATCTCTGTGGTTTTTAACAAGTCAAATGAGACACAGAGTACACACTGTTTTCTTCCCTTAGTCCACTTCTCGAGGCAGGGTGTTCTGCATCTAGTGAACGGCCTCACCAAGGAAAGCCCAAGCTAGGCCTTTGGGCCCGTGCCTCTTCAAAAGTCTGCAGTGCTTCAGGAAAAACTGTGCTTTAGTTGCAATAGGAACGCAAGCCGTCTTTTTCCTGGAGGCAGGGTGACTTCAGGTAGGAGGTCCTGGATGGAAGGAGAAGCCTAGTGTTTTTCTCTGTGCAGCTCAGACCAGGGAATGAGTGCGACTTCCACGGCACGTTGGAACTTGCTAGAACGGTGCTCGTGAACCTGTATGAGTGCTGGCTAACTCAAGATGTCCCAATAAGAGTGCACTGTGTGGCCCTACACTCGGGATACACACTGTGAGTCGGAAAGCTACGGGCCTGGATATTGCTTAGAAGGGCCAGGGGAGCCTGAGGGTACTTGCTGTTCTTGCAGGGAATAGGGTTTCCAGGCAAGGCACCTAGGAGTCCTGAAAAGCGTACTGGCGTTAAAATGCTGCAGAGCAGCGACTACGGCCTCATGGAAACTGCTACACGCCTCCGCTTCTGCATAGCATTTCAGGGCCTTACCTCGAGGCAAGTTCTCACGTTGCTTGCACTGTGAGCGACACAGCATGTTAGGATGCTGTATTTCTCCTTGAATAGAGTGACTTCAGGAAAGAGGTCCTCGATAAATTCTAAGAAGAGTGTTTTCTCAGGGCAGCTCAGACGAGGGCAATGTCGAAAACTTGCAGGACATGTTGGACTGCCTAGAAATGTGGTTCTGATGTTGTTCGACTGCTCTGGAAATATAGCTCTACTGAAGTAAAGTACAGTGTGTTGCCAGAGACTCGGCAGACACAGAGGGCCTCGGAGGGTCGTATGGGAATCAATGCTGCTCAGCAGGCCCACAGGGGTGTGGAGGGCGTCAGTGATCTTGGAACAAAAATGATGCAAACCCGAAGGGCCTAGGAGTCCTGAAAAGGGTGCTTCCTTTAACATAAAGCGGAACCTCCACTAAGAGCTCATGGAAAGAGCTGCATGCCTCCCTTTCTGCAGGGCTACTCAGGGCCTTACCTCGAGGCAAGGACTCACGTTGAGATTCCCTTTAGCTCTAGAGCATGGCAAGGTGAGCCCCAACCGGGCCAATGAAGCTCCTTGTGTAGCCAGAGAAATCTCATTTTCTTCCCACCACCCATGCCTACAGTGGCCAGAGAGCTGTTAACAGCAGAGAATTTCAGGGAGCTTCACGGCAGCAAGAATGGAGCTTTCCAAATGGAAAGCAAGGCTAGTACCATCATGCCCCCATTACCATTGGCACAGGCAGCATACATCTCTGTGGTTTCTAACAAGTCAAAAGAAACACAGGGTACACACTGGTTGCTTCCCTGAATCAACTTCTCGAGGCAGGGTGTTCTGCATCTTGTGAACGGCCTCACCAAGGAAGGCCCTAGCTAGGCCCATGGGCCCGTGCCTCTTCAAAAGCCTGCAGTGCTACAGGAAAATCTCTGCTTTAGTTGCAATAAGAATGCAAGCAGTGTTTCTCCTGATGGCAGTGTAACTTCAGGTAAGAGGTCTTAGATGGAAGAAGAAGCCTAGTGTTTTTCCTCTGTGCAGCTCAGTCTAAAGAATGAGTTCGACTTCCACGGCATGTTGGAACTTGCTAGAACGGTGCTCGTGAACTTGTGCGAGTGCTGTGAATCAAGATATGACAAGAAAGAGTGCAGTGTGTTGCCCATGACTCAGCAGACACAGAGGAACTCCGAGGGACCAATGGGCTTCGTTGTTGCTCAGCAGGCCTACAGGGGTGTGGAGGTACTCAGGGATCTTGGAACAAAAATGATGCTCACCCGAGAGGCCTAGGAGTCCTGAGAAGGGTACTTCCTTTAAAGTAAAGCAGAACAGCGACTAAGAAATAATGGAAAGAGCTGAATGCCTCCCTTTCTGCAGGGCTACTCAGGGCCTTACCTCGAGGCAAGGACTCACGTTGAGATTCCCTTTAGCTCTAGAGCATGGCAAGGTGAGCCCCACCCCGGCCAAAGAAGCTCCGTGTGTAGCCAGAGAAAACTCATTTTCTTCCCACACCCATGCCTACAGTGGCCAGAGGGCTGTCAACAGCAGAGAATTTCAGGGAGCTTCACGGCAGCAAGAATGGGGCTTTCCAAATGGAAAGCAAGGCTAGTACCATGATGACCCCATTACCATTGGCACAGGCAGCATACATCTCTGTGGATTCTAACAAGTCAAAAGAGACACAGAGTACACACTGGTTGCTTCCCTGAATCAACTTCTCGAGGCAGGGTGTTCTGCATCTTGTGAACGGCCTCACCAAGGACCGCCCTAGCTAGGCCTCTGGGCCCGTGCCTCTTCAAAACTCTGCAGTGCTTCAGGAAAAACTGTGCTTTAGTTGCAATAGGAAGGCAAGCCGTCTTTTTCCTGGAGGCAGGGTGACTTCAGGTAGGAGGTCCTGGATGGAAGGAGAAGCCTAGTGTTTTTCTCTGTGCAGCTCAGACCAGGGAATGAGTGCGACTTCCACGGCATGTAGGAACTTGCTAGCACGGTGCTCGTGAACCTGTATGAGTGCTGGCTAACTCAAGATGGCCCAATAAGAGTGCACTGTGTTGCCCTACACTCGGCATACACACTGTGAGTCGGAAAGCTACGGGCCTGGATATTGCTTAGAAGGGCCAGGGGAGCCTGAGGGTACTTGCTGTTCTTGCAGGGAATAGGGTTTCCAGGCGAGGCACCAGGAGTCCTGAAAAGCGTACTGGCGTTAAAATGCTGCAGAGCAGCGACTACGGCCTCATGGAAACTGCTACACACCTCCGCTTCTGCATAGCATTTCAGGGCCTTACCTCGAGGCAAGTTCTCACGTTGCTTGCACTGTGAGCGACACAGCATGTTAGGATGCTGTATTTCTCCTTGAATAGAGTGACTTCAGGAAAGAGGTCCTCGATAAATTCTAAGAAGAGTGTTTTCTCAGGGCAGCTCAGACGAGGGCAATGTCGAAAACTTGCAGGACATGTTGGACTGCCTAGAAATGTGGTTCTGATGTTGTTCAACTGCTCTGGAAATATAGCTCTACTGAAGTAAAGTACAGTGTGTTGCCAGAGACTCGGCAGACACAGAGGGCCTCCGAGGGTCGTATGGGAATCAATGCTGCTCAGCAGGCCCACAGGGGTGTGGAGGGTGTCAGTGATCTTGGAACAAAAATGATGCAAACCCGAAGGGCCTAGGAGTCCTGAAAAGGGTGCTTCCTTTAACATAAAGCGGAACCTCCACTAAGAGCTCATGGAAAGAGCTGCATGCCTCCCTTTCTGCAGGGCTACTCAGGGCCTTACCTCGAGGCAAGGACTCACGTTGAGATTCCCTTTAGCTCTAGAGCATGGCAAGGTGAGCCCCACCCCGGCCAAAGAAGCTCCGTGTTTAGCCAGAGAAAACTCATTTTCTTCCCATACCCATGCCTACAGTGGCCAGAGGGCTGTCAACAGCAGAGAATTTCAGGGAGCTTCACGGCAGCAAGAATGGAGCTTTCCAAATGGAAAGCAAGGCTAGTACCAACATGCCCCCATTTCCATGGGCACAGGCAGCATACATCTCTGTGGTTTTTAACAAGTCAAATGAGACACAGAGTACACACTGTTTTCTTCCCTTAATCCACTTCTCGAGGCAGGGTGTTCTGCATCTAGTGAACGGCCTCACCAAGGAAAGCCCAAGCTAGGCCTCTGGGCCCGTGCCTCTTCAAAAGTCTGCAGTGCTTCAGGAAAAACTGTGCTTTAGTTGCAATAGGAAGGCAAGCCGTCTTTTTCCTGGAGGCAGGGTGACTTCAGGTAGGAGGTCCTGGATGGAAGGAGAAGCCTAGTGTTTTTCTCTGTGCAGCTCAGACCAGGGAATGAGTGCGACTTCCACGGCACGTTGGAACTTGCTAGAACGGTGCTCGTGAGCCTGTATGAGTGCTGTCTTACTCAAGATGTCCCAATAAGAGTGCACTGTGTTGCCCTACACTCGGCATACACACTGTGAGTCGGAAAGCTACGGGCCTGGATATTGCTTAGAAGGGCCAGGGGAGCCTGAGGGTTCTTGCTGTTCTTGCAGGGAATAGGGTTTCCAGGCCAGGCACCTAGGAGTCCTGAAAAGCGTACTGGCGTTAAAATGCTGCAGAGCAGCGACTATGGCCTCATGGAAACTGCTACACGCCTCCGCTTCTGCATAGCATTTCAGGGCCTTACCTCGAGGCAAGTTCTCACGTTGCTTGCACTGTGAGCGACACAGCATGTTAGGATGCTGTATTTCTCCTTGAATAGAGTGACTTCAGGAAAGATGTCCTCGATAAATTCTAAGAAGAGTGTTTTCTCAGGGCAGCTCAGACGAGGGCAACGTCGAAAACTTGCAGGACATGTTGGACTGCCTAGAAATGTGGTTCTGATGCTGTTCGACTGCTCTGGAAATATAGCTCTACTGAAGTAACGTACAGTGTGTTGCCAGAGACTCGGCAGACACAGAGGGTCTCCGAAGGACGTATGGGAATCAATGCTGCTCAGCAGGCCCACAGGGGTGTGGAGGGCGTCAGTGATCTTGGAACAAAAATGATGCTCACCCGAAGGGCCTAGGAGTCCTGAAAAGGGTGCTTCCTTTAACATAAAGCGGAACCTCCACTAAGAGCTCATAGAAAGAGCTACATGCCTCCCTTTCTGCAGGGCTACTCAGGGCCTTACCTCGAGGCAAGGACTCACGTTGAGATTCCCTTTAGCTCTAGAGCATGGCAAGGTGAGCCCCACCCCGGCCAAAGAAGCTCCGTGTGTAGCCAGAGAAAACTCATTTTCTTCCCATACCCATGCCTACAGTGGCCAGAGGGCTATCAACAGCAGAGAATTTCAGGGAGCTTCACGGCAGCAAGAATGGAGCTTTCCAAATGGAAAGCAAGGCTAGTACCAACATGCCCCCATTTCCATGGGCACAGGCAGCATACATCTCTGTGGTTTTTAACAAGTCAAATGAGACACAGAGTACACACTGTTTTCTTCCCTTAATCCACTTCTCGAGGCAGGGTGTTCTGCATCTAGTGAACGGCCTCACCAAGGAAAGCCCAAGCTAGGCCTCTGGGCCCGTGCCTCTTCAAAAGTCTGAAGTGCTTCAGGAAAAACTGTTCTTTAGTTGCAATAGGAAGGCAAGCCGTCTTTTTCCTGGAGGCAGGGTGACTTCAGGTAGGAGGTCCTGGATGGAAGGAGAAGCCTAGTGTTTTTCTCTGTGCAGCTCAGAGCAGGGAATGAGTGCGACTTCCACGGCATGAAGGAACTTGCTAGAACGGTGCTCGTGAACCTGTATGAGTGCTGGCTTACTCAAGATGTCCCAATAAGAGTGCACTGTGTTGCCCTACACTCGGCATACACACTGTGAGTCGGAAAGCTACGGGCCTGGATATTGCTTAGAAGGGCCAGGGGAGCCTGAGGGTACTTGCTGTTCTTGCAGGGAATAGGGTTTCCAGGCGAGGCACCTAGGAGTCCTGAAAAGCGTACTGGCGTTAAAATGCTGCAGAGCAGCGACTACGGCCTCATGGAATCTGCTACACACCTCCGCTTCTGCATAGCATTTCAGGGCCTTACCTCGAGGCAAGTTCTCACGTTGCTTGCACTGTGAGCGACACAGCATGTTAGGATGCTGTATTTCTCCTTGAATAGAGTGACTTCAGGAAAGAGGTCCTCGATAAATTCTAAGAGGAATGTTTTCTCAGCGCAGCTCAGACGAGGGCAATGTCGAAAACTTGCAGGACATGTTGGACTGCCTAGAAATGTGGTTCTGATGCTGTTCGACTGCTCTGGAAATATAGCTCTACTGAAGTAACGTACAGTGTGTTGCCAGAGACTCGGCAGACACAGAGGGCCTCAGAGGGTCGTATGGGAATCAATGCTGCTCAGCAGGCCCACAGGGGTGTGGAGGGCGTCAGTGATGTTGGAACAAAAATGATGCTCACCCGAAGGGCCTAGGAGTCCTGAAAAGGGTGCTTCCTTTAACATAAAGCGGAACCTCCACTAAGAGCTCATGGAAAGAGCTGCATGCCTCCCTTTCTGCAGGGCTACTCAGGGCCTTACCTCGAGGCAAGGACTCACGTTGAGATTCCCTTTAGCTCTAGAGCATGGCAAGGTGAGCCCCAACCGGGCCAATGAAGCTCCGTGTGTAGCCAGAGAAATCTCATTTTCTTCCCACCACCCATGCCTACAGTGGCCAGAGAGCTGTTAACAGCAGAGAATTTCAGGGAGCTTCACGGCAGCAAGAATGGAGCTTTCCAAATGGAAAGCAAGGCTAGTACCATCATGCCCCCATTACCATTGGCACAGGCAGCATACATCTCTGTGGTTTCTAACAAGTCAAAAGAAACACAGGGTACACACTGGTTGCTTCCCTGAATCAACTTCTCGAGGCAGGGTGTTCTGCATCTTGTGAACGGCCTCACCAAGGAAGGCCCTAGCTAGGCCCATGGGCCCGTGCCTCTTCAAAAGCCTGCAGTGCTACAGGAAAATCTCTGCTTTAGTTGCAATAAGAATGCAAGCAGTGTTTCTCCTGATGGCAGTGTAACTTCAGGTAAGAGGTCTTAGATGGAAGAAGAAGCCTAGTGTTTTTCCTCTGTGCAGCTCAGTCTAAAGAATGAGTTCGACTTCCACGGCATGTTGGAACTTGCTAGAACGGTGCTCGTGAACTTGTGCGAGTGCTGTGAATCAAGATATGACAAGAAAGAGTGCAGTGTGTTGCCCATGACTCAGCAGACACAGAGGAACTCCGAGGGACCAATGGGCCTCGTTGTTGCTCAGCAGGCCTACAGGGGTGTGGAGGTACTCAGGGATCTTGGAACAAAAATGATGCTCACCCGAGAGGCCTAGGAGTCCTGAGAAGGGTACTTCCTTTAAAGTAAATCAGAACAGCGACTAAGAAATAATGGAAAGAGCTGAATGCCTCCCTTTCTGCAGGGCTACTCAGGGCCTTACCTCGAGGCAAGGACTCACGTTGAGATTCCCTTTAGCTCTAGAGCATGGCAAGGTGAGCCCCACCCCGGCCAAAGAAGCTCCGTGTGTAGCCAGAGAAAACTCATTTTCTTCCCACACCAATGTAGAGGGACCAGAGGCCTGTCAACAGCAGAGAATTTCAGGGTGCTTCACGGCAGCAAGAATGGAGCTCTCCAAATGGAAAGCAAGGCTAGTACCATCATGCCCCCATTTCCATGGGCACAGGCAGCATACATCTCTGTGGTTTTTAACAAGTCAAATGAGACACAGAGTACACACTGTTTTCTTCCCTTAGTCCACTTCTCGAGGCAGGGTGTTCTGCATCTAGTGAACGGCCTCACCAAGGAAAGCCCAAGCTAGGCCTCTGGGCCCGTGCCTCTTCAAAAGTCTGCAGTGCTTCAGGAAAAACTGTGCTTTAGTTGCAATAGGAAGGCAAGCCGTCTTTTTCCTGGAGGCAGGGTGACTTCAGGTAGGAGGTCCTGGATGGAAGGAGAAGCCTAGTGTTTTTCTCTGTGCAGCTCAGACCAGGGAATGAGTGCGACTTCCACGGCACGTTGGAACTTGCTAGAACGGTGCTCGTGAGCCTGTATGAGTGCTGTCTTACTCAAGATGTCCCAATAAGAGTGCACTGTGTTGCCCTACACTCGGCATACACACTGTGAGTCGGAAAGCTACGGGCCTGGATATTGCTTAGAAGGGCCAGGGGAGCCTGAGGGTTCTTGCTGTTCTTGCAGGGAATAGGGTTTCCAGGCCAGGCACCTAGGAGTCCTGAAAAGCGTACTGGCGTTAAAATGCTGCAGAGCAGCGACTACGGCCTCATGGAAACTGCTACACGCCTCCGCTTCTGCATAGCATTTCAGGGCCTTACCTCGAGGCAAGTTCTCACGTTGCTTGCACTGTGAGCGACACAGCATGTTAGGATGCTGTATTTCTCCTTGAATAGAGTGACTTCAGGAAAGATGTCCTCGATAAATTCTAAGAAGAGTGTTTTCTCAGGGAAGCTCAGACGAGGGCAACGTCGAAAACTTGCAGGACATGTTGGACTGCCTAGAAATATGGTTCTGATGCTGTTCGACTGCTCTGGAAATATAGCTCTACTGAAGTAACGTACAGTGTGTTGCCAGAGACTCGGCAGACACAGAGGGTCTCCGAAGGACGTATGGGAATCAATGCTGCTCAGCAGGCCCACAGGGGTGTGGAGGGCGTCAGTGATCTTGGAACAAAAATGATGCTCACCCGAAGGGCCTAGGAGTCCTGAAAAGGGTGCTTCCTTTAACATAAAGCGGAACCTCCACTAAGAGCTCATAGAAAGAGCTACATGCCTCCCTTTCTGCAGGGCTACTCAGGGCCTTACCTCAAGGCAAGGACTCACGTTGAGATTCCCTTTAGCTCTAGAGCATGGCAAGGTGAGCCCCACCCCGGCCAAAGAAGCTCCGTGTGTAGCCAGAGAAAACTCATTTTCTTCCCATACCCATGCCTACAGTGGCCAGAGGGCTGTCAACAGCAGAGAATTTCAGGGAGCTTCACGGCAGCAAGAATGGAGCTTTCCAAATGGAAAGCAAGGCTAGTACCAACATGCCCCCATTTCCATGGGCACAGGCAGCATACATCTCTGTGGTTTTTAACAAGTCAAATGAGACACAGAGTACACACTGTTTTCTTCCCTGAATCAACTTCTCGAGGCAGGGTGTTCTGCATCTAGTGAACGGCCTCACCAAGGAAAGCCCAAGCTAGGCCTCTGGGCCCGTGCCTCTTCAAAAGTCTGAAGTGCTTCAGGAAAAACTGTTCTTTAGTTGCAATAGGAAGGCAAGCCGTCTTTTTCCTGGAGGCAGGGTGACTTCAGGTAGGAGGTCCTGGATGGAAGGAGAAGCCTAGTGTTTTTCTCTGTGCAGCTCAGACCAGGGAATGAGTGCGACTTCCACGGCATGAAGGAACTTGCTAGAACGGTGCTCGTGAACCTGTATGAGTGCTGGCTTACTCAAGATGTCCCAATAAGAGTGCACTGTGTTGCCCTACACTCGGCATACACACTGTGAGTCGGAAAGCTACGGGCCTGGATATTGCTTAGAAGGGGCAGGGGAGCCTGAGGGTACTTGCTGTTCTTGCAGGGAATAGGGTTTCCAGGCCAGGCACCTAGGAGTCCTGAAAAGCGTACTGGCGTTAAAATGCTGCAGAGCAGCGACTACGGCCTCATGGAATCTGCTACACACCTCCGCTTCTGCATAGCATTTCAGGGCCTTACCTCGAGGCAAGTTCTCACGTTGCTTGCACTGTGAGCGACACAGCATGTTAGGATGCTGTATTTCTCCTTGAATAGAGTGACTTCAGGAAAGAGGTCCTCGATAAATTCTAAGAGGAATGTTTTCTCAGCGCAGCTCAGACGAGGGCAATGTCGAAAACTTGCAGGACATGTTGGACTGCCTAGAAATGTGGTTCTGATGCTGTTCGACTGCTCTGGAAATATAGCTCTACTGAAGTAACGTACAGTGTGTTGCCAGAGACTCGGCAGACACAGAGGGCCTCAGAGGGTCGTATGGGAATCAATGCTGCTCAGCAGGCCCACAGGGGTGTGGAGGGCGTCAGTGATGTTGGAACAAAAATGATGCTCACCCGAAGGGCCTAGGAGTCCTGAAAAGGGTGCTTCCTTTAACATAAAGCGGAACCTCCACTAAGAGCTCATGGAAAGAGCTGCATGCCTCCCTTTCTGCAGGGCTACTCAGGGCCTTACCTCGAGGCAAGGACTCACGTTGAGATTCCCTTTAGCTCTAGAGCATGGCAAGGTGAGCCCCAACCGGGCCAATGAAGCTCCGTGTGTAGCCAGAGAAATCTCATTTTCTTCCCACCACCCATGCCTACAGTGGCCAGAGAGCTGTTAACAGCAGAGAATTTCAGGGAGCTTCACGGCAGCAAGAATGGAGCTTTCCAAATGGAAAGCAAGGCTAGTACCATCATGCCCCCATTACCATTGGCACAGGCAGCATACATCTCTGTGGTTTCTAACAAGTCAAAAGAAACACAGGGTACACACTGGTTGCTTCCCTGAATCAACTTCTCGAGGCAGGGTGTTCTGTATCTTGTGAACGGCCTCACCAAGGAAGGCCCTAGCTAGGCCCATGGGCCCGTGCCTCTTCAAAAGCCTGCAGTGCTACAGGAAAATCTCTGCTTTAGTTGCAATAAGAATGCAAGCAGTGTTTCTCCTGATGGCAGTGTAACTTCAGGTAAGAGGTCTTAGATGGAAGAAGAAGCCTAGTGTTTTTCCTCTGTGCAGCTCAGTCTAAAGAATGAGTTCGACTTCCACGGCATGTTGGAACTTGCTAGAACGGTGCTCGTGAACTTGTGCGAGTGCTGTGAATCAAGATATGACAAGAAAGAGTGCAGTGTGTTGCCCATGACTCAGCAGACACAGAGGAACTCCGAGGGACCAATGGGCCTCGTTGTTGCTCAGCAGGCCTACAGGGGTGTGGAGGTACTCAGGGATCTTGGAACAAAAATGATGCTCACCCGAGAGGCCTAGGAGTCCTGAGAAGGGTACTTCCTTTAAAGTAAAGCAGAACAGCGACTAAGAAATAATGGAAAGAGCTGAATGCCTCCCTTTCTGCAGGGCTACTCAGGGCCTTACCTCGAGGCAAGGACTCACGTTGAGATTCCCTTTAGCTCTAGAGCATGGCAAGGTGAGCCCCACCCCGGCCAAAGAAGCTCCGTGTGTAGCCAGAGAAAACTCATTTTCTTCCCACACCAATGTAGAGGGACCAGAGGCCTGTCAACAGCAGAGAATTTCAGGGAGCTTCACGGCAGCAAGAATGGAGCTCTCCAAATGGAAAGCAAGGCTAGTACCATCATGCCCCCATTTCCATGGGCACAGGCAGCATACATCTCTGTGGTTTTTAACAAGTCAAATGAGACACAGAGTACACACTGTTTTCTTCCCTTAATCCACTTCTCGAGGCAGGGTGTTCTGCATCTAGTGAACGGCCTCACCAAGGAAAGCCCAAGCTAGGCCTCTGGGCCCGTGCCTCTTCAAAAGTCTGCAGTGCTTCAGGAAAAACTGTGCTTTAGTTGCAATAGGAACGCAAGCCGTCTTTTTCCTGGAGGCAGGGTGACTTCAGGTAGGAGGTCCTGGATGGAAGGAGAAGCCTAGTGTTTTTCTCTGTGCAGCTCAGACCAGGGAATGAGTGCGACTTCCACGGCACGTTGGAACTTGCTAGAACGGTGCTCGTGAGCCTGTATGAGTGCTGGCTTACTCAAGATGTCCCAATAAGAGTGCACTGTGTTGCCCTACACTCGGCATACACACTGTGAGTCGGAAAGCTACGGGCCTGGATATTGCTTAGAAGGGCCAGGGGAGCCTGAGGGTTCTTGCTGTTCTTGCAGGGAATAGGGTTTCCAGGCCAGGCACCTAGGAGTCCTGAAAAGCGTACTGGCGTTAAAATGCTGCAGAGCAGCGACTACGGCCTCATGGAAACTGCTACACGCCTCCGCTTCTGCATAGCATTTCAGGGCCTTACCTCGAGGCAAGTTCTCACGTTGCTTGCACTGTGAGCGACACAGCATGTTAGGATGCTGTATATCTCCTTGAATAGAGTGACTTCAGGAAAGATGTCCTCGATAAATTCTAAGAAGAGTGTTTTCTCAGGGAAGCTCAGACGAGGGCAACGTCGAAAACTTGCAGGACATGTTGGACTGCCTAGAAATGTGGTTCTGATGCTGTTCGACTGCTCTGGAAATATAGCTCTACTGAAGTAACGTACAGTGTGTTGCCAGAGACTCGGCAGACACAGAGGGTCTCCGAAGGACGTATGGGAATCAATGCTGCTCAGCAGGCCCACAGGGGTGTGGAGGGCGTCAGTGATCTTGGAACAAAAATGATGCTCACCCGAAGGGCCTAGGAGTCCTGAAAAGGGTGCTTCCTTTAACATAAAGCGGAACCTCCACTAAGAGCTCATAGAAAGAGCTACATGCCTCCCTTTCTGCAGGGCTACTCAGGGCCTTACCTCGAGGCAAGGACTCACGTTGAGATTCCCTTTAGCTCTAGAGCATGGCAAGGTGAGCCCCACCCCGGCCAAAGAAGCTCCGTGTGTAGCCAGAGAAAACTCATTTTCTTCCCATACCCATGCCTACAGTGGCCAGAGGGCTGTCAACAGCAGAGAATTTCAGGGAGCTTCACGGCAGCAAGAATGGAGCTTTCCAAATGGAAAGCAAGGCTAGTACCAACATGCCCCCATTTCCATGGGCACAGGCAGCATACATCTCTGTGGTTTTTAACAAGTCAAATGAGACACAGAGTACACACTGTTTTCTTCCCTGAATCAACTTCTCGAGGCAGGGTGTTCTGCATCTAGTGAACGGCCTCACCAAGGAAAGCCCAAGCTAGGCCTCTGGGCCCGTGCCTCTTCAAAAGTCTGAAGTGCTTCAGGAAAAACTGTTCTTTAGTTGCAATAGGAAGGCAAGCCGTCTTTTTCCTGGAGGCAGGGTGACTTCAGGTAGGAGGTCCTGGATGGAAGGAGAAGCCTAGTGTTTTTCTCTGTGCAGCTCAGAGCAGGGAATGAGTGCGACTTCCACGGCATGAAGGAACTTGCTAGAACGGTGCTCGTGAACCTGTATGAGTGCTGGCTTACTCAAGATGTCCCAATAAGAGTGCACTGTGTTGCCCTACACTCGGCATACACACTGTGAGTCGGAAAGCTACGGGCCTGGATATTGCTTAGAAGGGGCAGGGGAGCCTGAGGGTACTTGCTGTTCTTGCAGGGAATAGGGTTTCCAGGCGAGGCACCTAGGAGTCCTGAAAAGCGTACTGGCGTTAAAATGCTGCAGAGCAGCGACTACGGCCTCATGGAATCTGCTACACACCTCCGCTTCTGCATAGCATTTCAGGGCCTTACCTCGAGGCAAGTTCTCACGTTGCTTGCACTGTGAGCGACACAGCATGTTAGGATGCTGTATTTCTCCTTGAATAGAGTGACTTCAGGAAAGAGGTCCTCGATAAATTCTAAGAGGAATGTTTTCTCAGCGCAGCTCAGACGAGGGCAATGTCGAAAACTTGCAGGACATGTTGGACTGCCTAGAAATGTGGTTCTGATGCTGTTCGACTGCTCTGGAAATATAGCTCTACTGAAGTAACGTACAGTGTGTTGCCAGAGACTCGGCAGACACAGAGGGCCTCAGAGGGTCGTATGGGAATCAATGCTGCTCAGCAGGCCCACAGGGGTGTGGAGGGCGTCAGTGATGTTGGAACAAAAATGATGCTCACCCGAAGGGCCTAGGAGTCCCGAAAAGGGTGCTTCCTTTACATAAAGCGGAACCTCCACTAAGAGCTCATGGAAAGAGCTGCATGCCTCCCTTTCTGCAGGGCTACTCAGGGCCTTACCTCGAGGCAAGGACTCACGTTGAGATTCCCTTTAGCTCTAGAGCATGGCAAGGTGAGCCCCAACCGGGCCAATGAAGCTCCGTGTGTAGCCAGAGAAATCTCATTTTCTTCCCACACCCATGCCTACAGTGGCCAGAGAGCTGTTAACAGCAGAGAATTTCAGGGAGCTTCACGGCAGCAAGAATGGAGCTTTCCAAATGGAAAGCAAGGCTAGTACCATCATGCCCCATTACCATTGGCACAGGCAGCATACATCTCTGTGGTTTCTAACAAGTCAAAAGAGACACAGGGTACACACTGGTTGCTTCCCTGAATCAACTTCTCGAGGCAGGGTGTTCTGCATCTTGTGAACGGCCTCACCAAGGAACGCCCTAGCTAGGCCCATGGGCCCGTGCCTCTTCAAAAGCCTGCAGTGCTACAGGAAAAACTCTGCTTTAGTTGCAATATGAATGCAAGCAGTGTTTCTCCTGATGGCAGTGTAACTTCAGGTAAGAGGTCTTAGATGGAAGAAGAAGCCTAGTGTTTTCCTCTGTGCAGCTCAGTCTAAAGAATGAGTTCGACTTCCACGGCATGTTGGAACTTGCTAGAACGGTGCTCGTGAACTTGTGCGAGTGCTGCGAATCAAGATATGACAAGATAGAGTACAGTGTGTTGCCCATGACTCAGCAGACACAGAGGAACTCCGAGGGACCAATGGGCCTCATTGTTGCTCAGCAGGCCTACAGGGGTGTGGAGGTACTCAGGGATCTTGGAACAAAAATGATGCTCACCCGAGAGGCCTAGGAGTCCTGAAAAGGGTACTTCCTTTAAAGTAAAGCAGAACAGCGACTAAGAAATATTGGAAAGAGCTGAATGCCTCCCTTTCTGCAGGGCTACTCAGGGCCTTACCTCGAGGCAAGGACTCACGTTGAGATTCCCTTTAGCTCTAGAGCATGGCAAGGTGAGCCCCACCCCGGCCAAAGAAGCTCTGTGTGTAGCCAGAGAAAACTCATTTTCTTCCCACACCAATGTAGAGTGACCAGAGGCCTGTCAACAGCAGAGAATTTCAGGGAGCTTCACGGCAGCAAGAATGGAGCTTTCCAAATGGAAAGCAAGGCTAGTACCATAATGCCCCCATTACCATTGGCACAGGCAGCATACATCTCTGTGGATTCTAACAAGTCAAAAGAGACACAGAGTACACACTGGTTGCTTCCCTGAATCAACTTCTCGAGGCAGGGTGTTCTGCATCTTGTGAACGGCCTCACCAAGGACCGCCCTAGCTAGGCCTCTGGACCCGTGCCTCTTCAAAAGCCTGCAGTGCTACAAAAAAACTCTGCTTTAGTTGCAATAAGTACGCAAGCAGTGTTTCTCCTAATGGCAGTGTGACTTCAGGTAGGAGGTCTTAGATAGAAGGAGAAGCCTAGTGTTTTTCTCTGTGCAGCTCAGTTTACGGAATGAGTGCGACTTCCACGGAATGTTGGAACTTGCTAGAACGGTTCTCGTGAACTTGTGCGAGTGCTGTGAATCAAGATATGACAAGAAAGAGTGCAGTGTGTTGCCCATGACTCAGCAGACACAGAGGAACTCCGAGGGACCAATGGGCCTCGTTGTTGCTCAGCAGGCCTACAGGGGTGTGGAGGTACTCAGGGAGCTTGGAACAAAAATGATGCTCACCCGAGAGGCCTAGGAGTCCGGAAAAGGGTACTTCCTTTAAAGTAAAGGAGAACAGCGACTAAGAACTAATGGAAAGAGCTGAATACCTCCCTTTCTGCAGGGCTACTCAGGGCCTTACCTCGAGGCAAGGACTCACGTTGAGATTCCCTTTAGCTCTAGAGCATGGCAAGGTGAGCCCCACCCCGTCCAAAGAAGCTCCGCGTGTAACCAGAGAAAACTCATTTTCTTCCCACAGCAATGTAGAGTGACCAGAGGCCTGTCAACAGCAGAGAATTTCAGGGAGCTTCACGGCAGCAAGAATGGAGCTCTCCAAATGGAAAGCAAGGCTTGTACCATCATGCCCCCATTTCCATGGGCACAGGCAGCATACATCTCTGTGGTTTTTAACAAGTCAAATGAGACACAGAGTACACACTGTTTTCTTCCCTTAATCCACTTCTCGAGGCAGGGTGTTCTGCATCTAGTGAACGGCCTCACCAAGGAAAGCCCAAGCTAGGCCTCTGGGCCCGTGCCTCTTCAAAAGTCTGCAGTGCTTCAGGAAAAACTGTGCTTTAGTTGCAATAGGAAGGCAAGCCGTCTTTTTCCTGGAGGCAGGGTGACTTCAGGTAGGAGGTCCTGGATGGAAGGAGAGGCCTAGTGTTTTTCTCTGTGCAGCTCAGACCAGGGAATGAGTGCGACTTCCACGGCATGAAGGAACTTGCTAGAACGGTGCTCGTGAACCTGTATGAGTGCTGGCTTACTCAAGATGTCCCAATAAGAGTGCACTGTGTTGCCCTACACTCGGCATACACACTGTGAGTCGGAAAGCTACGGGCCTGGATATTGCTTAGAAGGGGCAGGGGAGCCTGAGGGTACTTGCTGTTCTTGCAGGGAATAGGGTTTCCAGGCGAGGCACCTAGGAGTCCTGAAAAGCGTACTGGCGTTAAAATGCTGCAGAGCAGCGACTACGGCCTCATGGAATCTGCTACACACCTCCGCTTCTGCATAGCATTTCAGGGCCTTACCTCGAGGCAAGTTCTCCTGTTGCTTGCACTGTGAGCGACACAGCATGTTAGGATGCTGTATTTCTCCTTGAATAGAGTGACTTCAGGAAAGAGGTCCTCGATAAATTCTAAGAGGAATGTTTTCTCAGCGCAGCTCAGACGAGGGCAATGTCGAAAACTTGCAGGACATGTTGGACTGCCTAGAAATGTGGTTCTGATGCTGTTCGACTGCTCTGGAAATATAGCTCTACTGAAGTAACGTACAGTGTGTTGCCAGAGACTCGGCAGACACAGAGGGCCTCAGAGGGTCGTATGGGAATCAATGCTGCTCAGCAGGCCCACAGGGGTGTGGAGGGCGTCAGTGATGTTGGAACAAAAATGATGCTCACCCGAAGGGCCTAGGAGTCCTGAAAAGGGTGCTTCCTTTAACATAAAGCGGAACCTCCACTAAGAGCTCATGGAAAGAGCTGCATGCCTCCCTTTCTGCAGGGCTACTCAGGGCCTTACCTCGAGGCAAGGACTCACGTTGAGATTCCCTTTAGCTCTAGAGCATGGCAAGGTGAGCCCCAACCGGGCCAATGAAGCTCCGTGTGTAGCCAGAGAAATCTCATTTTCTTCCCACACCCATGCCTACAGTGGCCAGAGAGCTGTTAACAGCAGAGAATTTCAGGGAGCTTCACGGCAGCAAGAATGGAGCTTTCCAAATGGAAAGCAAGGCTAGTACCATCATGCCCCCATTACCATTGGCACAGGCAGCATACATCTCTGTGGTTTCTAACAAGTCAAAAGAACCACAGGGTACACACTGGTTGCTTCCCTGAATCAACTTCTCGAGGCAGGGTGTTCTGCATCTTGTGAACGGCCTCACCAAGGAACGCCCTAGCTAGGCCCATGGGCCCGTGCCTCTTCAAAAGCCTGCAGTGCTACAGGAAAAACTCTGCTTTAGTTGCAATAAGAATGCAAGCAGTGTTTCTCCTGATGGCAGTGTAACTTCAGGTAAGAGGTCTTAGATGGAAGAAGAAGCCTAGTGTTTTTCCTCTGTGCAGCTCAGTCTAAAGAATGAGTTCGACTTCCACGGCATGTTGGAACTTGCTAGAACGGTGCTCGTGAACTTGTGCGAGTGCTGTGAATCAAGATATGACAAGAAAGAGTGCAGTGTGTTGCCCATGACTCAGCAGACACAGAGGAACTCCGAGGGACCAATGGGCCCCGTTGTTGCTCAGCAGGCCTACAGGGGTGTGGAGATACTCAGGGACCCTGGAACAAAAATGATGCTCACCCGAGAGGCCTAGGAGTCCTGAAAAGGGTACTTCCTTTAAAGTAAAGGAGAACAGCGACTAAGAACTAATGGAAAGAGCTGAATGCCTCCCTTTCTGCAGGGCTACTCAGGGCCTTACCTCGAGGCAAGGACTCACGTTGAGATTCCCTTTAGCTCTAGAGCATGGCAAGGTGAGCCCCACCCCGGCCAAAGAAGCTCCGTGTGTAACCCGAGAAAACTCATTTTCTTCCCACACCCATGCCTACAGGGGCCAGAGGGCTGTCAACAGCAGAGAATTTCAGGGAGCTTCACGGCAGCAAGAATGGGGCTTTCCAAATGGAAAGCAAGGCTAGTACCATCATGCCCCCATTACCATTGGCACAGGCAGCATACATCTCTGTGGTTTCTACCAAGTCAAAAGAACCACAGGGTACACACTGGTTGCTTCTCTGAATCAACTTCTCGAGGCAGGGTGTTCTGCATCTTGTGAACGGCCTCACCAAGGACAGCCCTAGCTAGGCCTCTGGACCCGTGCCTCTTCAAAAGCCTGCAGTGCTACAAAAAAACTCTGCTTTAGTTGCAATAAGTACGCAAGCAGTGTTTCTCCTGATGGCAGTGTGACTTCAGGTAGTAGGTCTTAGATGGAAGGAGAAGCCTAGTGTTTTTCTCTGTGCAGATCAGTGTACGGAATGAGTGCGACTTCCACGGCCTGTTGGAACTTGCTAGAACGGTGCACGTGAACTTGTGCGAGTGCTGCGAATCAAGATATGACAAGAAAGAGTGCAGTGTGTTCCCATGACTCAGCAGACACAGAGGAACTCCGAGGGACCAATGGGCCTCGTTGTTGCTCAGCAGGCCTACAGGGTTCTGGTGGTACTCAGGGATCTTGGAACAAAACTGATGCTCATCCGAGAGGCCTAGGAGTCCTGAGAAGGGTACTTCCTTTAAAGTAAAGCAGAACAGCGACTAAGAAATAATGGAAAGAGCTGAATGCCTCCCTTTCTGCAGGGCTACTCAGGGCCTTACCTCGAGGCAAGGACTCACGTTGAGATTCCCTTTAGCTCTAGAGCATGGCAAGGTGAGCCCCACCCCGGCCAAACAAGCTCCGTGTGTAGCCAGAGAAAACTCATTTTCTTCCCACACCAATATAGAGTGACCAGAGTCCTGTCAACAGCAGAGAATTTCAGGGAACTTCACGGCAGCAAGAATGGAGCTTTCCAAATGGAAAGCAAGGCTAGTACCATCATGCCCCCATTTCCATGGGCACAGGCAGCATACATCTCTGTGGTTTTTAACAAGTCAAATGAGACACAGAGTACACACTGTTTTCTTCCCTTAGTCCACTTCTCGAGGCAGGGTGTTCTGCATCTAGTGAACGGCCTCACCAAGGAAAGCCCAAGCTAGGCCTTTGGGCCCGTGCCTCTTCAAAAGTCTGCAGTGCTTCAGGAAAAACTGTGCTTTAGTTGCAATAGGAACGCAAGCCGTCTTTTTCCTGGAGGCAGGGTGACTTCAGGTAGGAGGTCCTGGATGGAAGGAGAAGCCTAGTGTTTTTCTCTGTGCAGCTCAGACCAGGGAATGAGTGCGACTTCCACGGCACGTTGGAACTTGCTAGAACGGTGCTCGTGAACCTGTATGAGTGCTGGCTATCTCAAGATGTCCCAATAAGAGTGCACTGTGTGGCCCTACACTCGGGATACACACTGTGAGTCGGAAAGCTACGGGCCTGGATATTGCTTAGAAGGGCCAGGGGAGCCTGAGGGTACTTGCTGTTCTTGCAGGGAATAGGGTTTCCAGGCAAGGCACCTAGGAGTCCTGAAAAGCGTACTGGCGTTAAAATGCTGCAGAGCAGCGACTACGGCCTCATGGAAACTGCTACACGCCTCCGCTTCTGCATAGCATTTCAGGGCCTTACCTCGAGGCAAGTTCTCACGTTGCTTGCACTGTGAGAGACACGGCATGTTAGGATGCTGTATTTCTCCTTGAATAGAGTGACTTCAGGAAAGAGGTCCTCGATAAATTGTAAGAAGAGTGTTTTCTCAGGGCAGCTCAGACGAGGGCAATGTCGAAAACTTGCAGGACATGTTGGACTGCCTAGAAATGTGGTTCTGATGTTGTTCGACTGCTCTGGAAATATAGCTCTACTGAAGTAAAGTACAGTGTGTTGCCAGAGACTCGGCAGACACAGAGGGCCTCGGAGGGTCGTATGGGAATCAATGCTGCTCAGCAGGCCCACAGGGGTGTGGAGGGCGTCAGTGATCTTGGAACAAAAATGATGCAAACCCGAAGGGCCTAGGAGTCCTGAAAAGGGTGCTTCCTTTAACATAAAGCGGAACCTCCACTAAGAGCTCATGGAAAGAGCTGCATGCCTCCCTTTCTGCAGGGCTACTCAGGGCCTTACCTCGAGGCAAGGACTCACGTTGAGATTCCCTTTAGCTGTAGAGCATGGCAAGGTGAGCCTCAACCGGGCCAATGAAGCTCCGTGTGTAGCCAGAGAAATCTCATTTTCTTCCCACCACCCATGCCTACAGTGGCCAGAGAGCTGTTAACAGCAGAGAATTTCAGGGAGCTTCACGGCAGCAAGAATGGAGCTTTCCAAATGGAAAGCAAGGCTAGTACCATCATGCCCCCATTACCATTGGCACAGGCAGCATACATCTCTGTGGTTTCTAACAAGTCAAAAGAAACATAGGGTACACACTGGTTGCTTCCCTGAATCAACTTCTCGAGGCAGGGTGTTCTGCATCTTGTGAACGGCCTCACCAAGGAAGGCCCTAGCTAGGCCCATGGGCCCGTGCCTCTTCAAAAGCCTGCAGTGCTACAGGAAAAACTCTGCTTTAGTTGCAATAAGAATGCAAGCAGTGTTTCTCCTGATGGCAGTGTAACTTCAGGTAAGAGGTCTTAGATGGAAGAAGAAGCCTAGTGTTTTTCCTCTGTGCAGCTCAGTCTAAAGAATGAGTTCGACTTCCACGGCATGTTGGAACTTGCTAGAACGGTGCTCGTGAACTTGTGCGAGTGCTGTGAATCAAGATATGACAAGAAAGAGTGCAGTGTGTTGCCCATGACTCAGCAGACACAGAGGAACTCCGAGGGACCAATGGGCTTCGTTGTTGCTCAGCAGGCCTACAGGGGTGTGGAGGTACTCAGGGATCTTGGAACAAAAATGATGCTCACCCGAGAGGCCTAGGAGTCCTGAGAAGGGTACTTCCTTTAAAGTAAAGCAGAACAGCGACTAAGAAATAATGGAAAGAGCTGAATGCCTCCCTTTCTGCAGGGCTACTCAGGGCCTTACCTCGAGGCAAGGACTCACGTTGAGATTCCCTTTAGCTCTAGAGCATGGCAAGGTGAGCCCCACCCCGGCCAAAGAAGCTCCGTGTGTAGCCAGAGAAAACTCATTTTCTTCCCACACCCATGCCTACAGTGGCCAGAGGGCTGTCAAGAGCAGAGAATTTCAGGGAGCTTCACGGCAGCAAGAATGGGGCTTTCCAAATGGAAAGCAAGGCTAGTACCATCATGACCCCATTACCATTGGCACAGGCAGCATACATCTCTGTGGATTCTAACAAGTCAAAAGAGACACAGAGTACACACTGGTTGCTTCCCTGAATCAACTTCTCGAGGCAGGGTGTTCTGCATCTTGTGAACGGCCTCACCAAGGACCGCCCTAGCTAGGCCTCTGGGCCCGTGCCTCTTCAAAACTCTGCAGTGCTTCAGGAAAAACTGTGCTTTAGTTGCAATAGGAAGGCAAGCCGTCTTTTTCCTGGAGGCAGGGTGACTTCAGGTAGGAGGTCCTGGATGGAAGGAGAAGCCTAGTGTTTTTCTCTGTGCAGCTCAGACCAGGGAATGAGTGCGACTTCCACGGCATGTAGGAACTTGCTAGCACGGTGCTCGTGAACCTGTATGAGTGCTGGCTAACTCAAGATGGCCCAATAAGAGTGCACTGTGTTGCCCTACACTCGGCATACACACTGTGAGTCGGAAAGCTACGGGCCTGGATATTGCTTAGAAGGGCCAGGGGAGCCTGAGGGTACTTGCTGTTCTTGCAGGGAATAGGGTTTCCAGGCGAGGCACCAGGAGTCCTGAAAAGCGTACTGGCGTTAAAATGCTGCAGAGCAGCGACTACGGCCTCATGGAAACTGCTACACACCTCCGCTTCTGCATAGCATTTCAGGGCCTTACCTCGAGGCAAGTTCTCACGTTGCTTGCACTGTGAGCGACACAGCATGTTAGGATGCTGTATTTCTCCTTGAATAGAGTGACTTCAGGAAAGAGGTCCTCGATAAATTCTAAGAAGAGTGTTTTCTCAGGGCAGCTCAGACGAGGGCAATGTCGAAAACTTGCAGGACATGTTGGACTGCCTAGAAATGTGGTTCTGATGTTGTTCGACTGCTCTGGAAATATAGCTCTACTGAAGTAAAGTACAGTGTGTTGCAAGAGACTCGGCAGACACAGAGGGCCTCCGAGGGTCGTATGGGAATCAATGCTGCTCAGCAGGCCCACAGGGGTGTGGAGGGTGTCAGTGATCTTGGAACAAAAATGATGCAAACCCGAAGGGCCTAGGAGTCCTGAAAAGGGTGCTTCCTTTAACATAAAGCGGAACCTCCACTAAGAGCTCATGGAAAGAGCTGCATGCCTCCCTTTCTGCAGGGCTACTCACGGCCTTACCTCGAGGCAAGGACTCACGTTGAGATTCCCTTTAGCTCTAGAGCATGGCAAGGTGAGCCCCAACCGGGCCAATGAAGCTCCGTGTGTAGCCAGAGAAATCTCATTTTCTTCCCACCACCCATGCCTACAGTGGCCAGAGAGCTGTTAACAGCAGAGAATTTCAGGGAGCTTCACGGCAGCAAGAATGGAGCTTTCCAAATGGAAAGCAAGGCTAGTACCATCATGCCCCCATTACCATTGGCACAGGCAGCATACATCTCTGTGGTTTCTAACAAGTCAAAAGAAACACAGGGTACACACTGGTTGCTTCCCTGAATCAACTTCTCGAGGCAGGGTGTTCTGCATCTTGTGAACGGCCTCACCAAGGAAGGCCCTAGCTAGGCCCATGGGCCCGTGCCTCTTCAAAAGCCTGCAGTGCTACAGGAAAATCTCTGCTTTAGTTGCAATAAGAATGCAAGCAGTGTTTCTCCTGATGGCAGTGTAACTTCAGGTAAGAGGTCTTAGATGGAAGAAGAAGCCTAGTGTTTTTCCTCTGTGCAGCTCAGTCTAAAGAATGAGTTCGACTTCCACGGCATGTTGGAACTTGCTAGAACGGTGCTCGTGAACTTGTGCGAGTGCTGTGAATCAAGATATGACAAGAAAGAGTGCAGTGTGTTGCCCATGACTCAGCAGACACAGAGGAACTCCGAGGGACCAATGGGCCTCGTTGTTGCTCAGCAGGCCTACAGGGGTGTGGAGGTACTCAGGGATCTTGGAACAAAAATGATGCTCACCCGAGAGGCCTAGGAGTCCTGAGAAGGGTACTTCCTTTAAAGTAAAGCAGAACAGCGACTAAGAAATAATGGAAAGAGCTGAATGCCTCCCTTTCTGCAGGGCTACTCAGGGCCTTACCTCGAGGCAAGGACTCACGTTGAGATTCCCTTTAGCTCTAGAGCATGGCAAGGTGAGCCCCACCCCGGCCAAAGAAGCTCCGTGTGTAGCCAGAGAAAACTCATTTTCTTCCCACACCAATGTAGAGGGACCAGAGGCCTGTCAACAGCAGAGAATTTCAGGGAGCTTCACGGCAGCAAGAATGGAGCTCTCCAAATGGAAAGCAAGGCTAGTACCATCATGCCCCCATTTCCATGGGCACAGGCAGCATACATCTCTGTGGTTTTTAACAAGTCAAATGAGACACAGAGTACACACTGTTTTCTTCCCTTAATCCACTTCTCGAGGCAGGGTGTTCTGCATCTAGTGAACGGCCTCACCAAGGAAAGCCCAAGCTAGGCCTCTGGGCCCGTGCCTCTTCAAAAGTCTGCAGTGCTTCAGGAAAAACTGTGCTTTAGTTGCAATAGGAAGGCAAGCCGTCTTTTTCCTGGAGGCAGGGTGACTTCAGGTAGGAGGTCCTGGATGGAAGGAGAAGCCTAGTGTTTTTCTCTGTGCAGCTCAGACCAGGGAATGAGTGCGACTTCCACGGCACGTTGGAACTTACTAGAACGGTGCTCGTGAGCCTGTATGAGTGCTGGCTTACTCAAGATGTCCCAATAAGAGTGCACTGTGTTGCCCTACACTCGTCATACACACTGTGAGTCGGAAAGCTACGGGCCTGGATATTGCTTAGAAGGGCCAGGGGAGCCTGAGGGTTCTTGCTGTTCTTGCAGGGAATAGGGTTTCCAGGCGAGGCACCTAGGAGTCCTGAAAAGCGTACTGGCGTTAAAATGCTGCAGAGCAGCGACTACGGCCTCATGGAAACTGCTACACGCCTCCGCTTCTGCATAGCATTTCAGGGCCTTACCTCGAGGCAAGTTCTCACGTTGCTTGCACTGTGAGCGACACAGCATGTTAGGATGCTGTATTTCTCCTTGAATAGAGTGACTTCAGGAAAGATGTCCTCGATAAATTCTAAGAAGAGTGTTTTCTCAGGGAAGCTCAGACGAGGGCAACGTCGAAAACTTGCAGGACATGTTGGACTGCCTAGAAATGTGGTTCTGATGCTGTTCGACTGCTCTGGAAATATAGCTCTACTGAAGTAACGTACAGTGTGTTGCCAGAGACTCGGCAGACACAGAGGGTCTCCGAAGGACGTATGGGAATCAATGCTGCTCAGCAGGCCCACAGGGGTGTGGAGGGCGTCAGTGATCTTGGAACAAAAATGATGCTCACCCGAAGGGCCTAGGAGTCCTGAAAAGGGTGCTTCCTTTAACATAAAGCGGAACCTCCACTAAGAGCTCATGGAAAGAGCTGCATGCCTCCCTTTCTGCAGGGCTACTCAGGGCCTTACCTCGAGGCAAGGACTCACGTTGAGATTCCCTTTAGCTCTAGAGCATGGCAAGGTGAGCCCCACCCCGGCCAAAGAAGCTCCGTGTGTAGCCAGAGAAAACTCATTTTCTTCCCATACCCATGCCTACAGTGGCCAGAGGGCTGTCAACAGCAGAGAATTTCAGGGAGCTTCACGGCAGCAAGAATGGAGCTTTCCAAATGGAAAGCAAGGCTAGTACCAACATGCCCCCATTTCCATGGGCACAGGCAGCATACATCTCTGTGGTTTTTAACAAGTCAAATGAGACACAGAGTACACACTGTTTTCTTCCCTTAATCCACTTCTCGAGGCAGGGTGTTCTGCATCTAGTGAACGGCCTCACCAAGGAAAGCCCAAGCTAGGCCTCTGGGCCCGTGCCTCTTCAAAAGTCTGAAGTGCTTCAGGAAAAACTGTTCTTTAGTTGCAATAGGAAGGCAAGCCGTCTTTTTCCTGGAGGCAGGGTGACTTCAGGTAGGAGGTCCTGGATGGAAGGAGAAGCCTAGTGTTTTTCTCTGTGCAGCTCAGACCAGGGAATGAGTGCGACTTCCACGGCACGTTGGAACTTGCTAGAACGGTGCTCGTGAGCCTGTATGAGTGCTGGCTTACTCAAGATGTCCCAATAAGAGTGCACTGTGTTGCCCTACACTCGGCATACACACTGTGAGTCGGAAAGCTACGGGCCTGGATATTGCTTAGAAGGGCCAGGGGAGCCTGAGGGTTCTTGCTGTTCTTGCAGGGAATAGGGTTTCCAGGCAAGGCACCTAGGAGTCCTGAAAAGCGTACTGGCGTTAAAATGCTGCAGAGCAGCGACTACGGCCTCATGGAAACTGCTACACGCCTCCGCTTCTGCATAGCATTTCAGGGCCTTACCTCGAGGCAAGTTCTCACGTTGCTTGCACTGTGAGCGACACAGCATGTTAGGATGCTGTATTTCTCCTTGAATAGAGTGACTTCAGGAAAGATGTCCTCGATAAATTCTAAGAAGAGTGTTTTCTCAGGGAAGCTCAGACGAGGGCAACGTCGAAAACTTGCAGGACATGTTGGACTGCCTAGAAATGTGGTTCTGATGCTGTTCGACTGCTCTGGAAATATAGCTCTACTGAAGTAACGTACAGTGTGTTGCCAGAGACTCGGCAGACACAGAGGGTCTCCGAAGGACGTATGGGAATCAATGCTGCTCAGCAGGCCCACAGGGGTGTGGAGGGCGTCAGTGATCTTGGAACAAAAATGATGCTCACCCGAAGGGCCTAGGAGTCCTGAAAAGGGTGCTTCCTTTAACATAAAGCGGAACCTCCACTAAGAGCTCATAGAAAGAGCTACATGCCTCCCTTTCTGCAGGGCTACTCAGGGCCTTACCTCGAGGCAAGGACTCACGTTGAGATTCCCTTTAGCTCTAGAGCATGGCAAGGTGAGCCCCACCCCGGCCAAACAAGCTCCGTGTGTAGCCAGAGAAAACTCATTTTCTTCCCATACCCATGCCTACAGTGGCCAGAGGGCTGTCAACAGCAGAGAATTTCAGGGAGCTTCACGGCAGCAAGAATGGAGCTTTCCAAATGGAAAGCAAGGCTAGTACCAACATGCCCCCATTTCCATGGGCACAGGCAGCATACATCTCTGTGGTTTTTAACAAGTCAAATGAGACACAGAGTACACACTGTTTTCTTCCCTTAATCCACTTCTCGAGGCAGGGTGTTCTGCATCTAGTGAACGGCCTCACCAAGGAAAGCCCAAGCTAGGCCTCTGGGCCCGTGCCTCTTCAAAAGTCTGCAGTGCTTCAGGAAAAACTGTGCTTTAGTTGCAATAGGAAGGCAAGCCGTCTTTTTCCTGGAGGCAGGGTGACTTCAGGTAGGAGGTCCTGGATGGAAGGAGAAGCCTAGTGTTTTTCTCTGTGCAGCTCAGACCAGGGAATGAGTGCGACTTCCACGGCACGTTGGAACTTACTAGAACGGTGCTCGTGAGCCTGTATGAGTGCTGGCTTACTCAAGATGTCCCAATAAGAGTGCACTGTGTTGCCCTACACTCGTCATACACACTGTGAGTCGGAAAGCTACGGGCCTGGATATTGCTTAGAAGGGCCAGGGGAGCCTGAGGGTTCTTGCTGTTCTTGCAGGGAATAGGGTTTCCAGGCGAGGCACCTAGGAGTCCTGAAAAGCGTACTGGCGTTAAAATGCTGCAGAGCAGCGACTACGGCCTCATGGAAACTGCTACACGCCTCCGCTTCTGCATAGCATTTCAGGGCCTTACCTCGAGGCAAGTTCTCACGTTGCTTGCACTGTGAGCGACACAGCATGTTAGGATGCTGTATTTCTCCTTGAATAGAGTGACTTCAGGAAAGATGTCCTCGATAAATTCTAAGAAGAGTGTTTTCTCAGGGAAGCTCAGACGAGGGCAACGTCGAAAACTTGCAGGACATGTTGGACTGCCTAGAAATGTGGTTCTGATGCTGTTCGACTGCTCTGGAAATATAGCTCTACTGAAGTAACGTACAGTGTGTTGCCAGAGACTCGGCAGACACAGAGGGTCTCCGAAGGACGTATGGGAATCAATGCTGCTCAGCAGGCCCACAGGGGTGTGGAGGGCGTCAGTGATCTTGGAACAAAAATGATGCTCACCCGAAGGGCCTAGGAGTCCTGAAAAGGGTGCTTCCTTTAACATAAAGCGGAACCTCCACTAAGAGCTCATGGAAAGAGCTGCATGCCTCCCTTTCTGCAGGGCTACTCAGGGCCTTACCTCGAGGCAAGGACTCACGTTGAGATTCCCTTTAGCTCTAGAGCATGGCAAGGTGAGCCCCACCCCGGCCAAAGAAGCTCCGTGTGTAGCCAGAGAAAACTCATTTTCTTCCCATACCCATGCCTACAGTGGCCAGAGGGCTGTCAACAGCAGAGAATTTCAGGGAGCTTCACGGCAGCAAGAATGGAGCTTTCCAAATGGAAAGCAAGGCTAGTACCAACATGCCCACATTTCCATGGGCACAGGCAGCATACATCTCTGTGGTTTTTAACAAGTCAAATGAGACACAGAGTACACACTGTTTTCTTCCCTTAATCCACTTCTCGAGGCAGGGTGTTCTGCATCTAGTGAACGGCCTCACCAAGGAAAGCCCAAGCTAGGCCTCTGGGCCCGTGCCTCTTCAAAAGTCTGAAGTGCTTCAGGAAAAACTGTTCTTTAGTTGCAATAGGAAGGCAAGCCGTCTTTTTCCTGGAGGCAGGGTGACTTCAGGTAGGAGGTCCTGGATGGAAGGAGAAGCCTAGTGTTTTTCTCTGTGCAGCTCAGACCAGGGAATGAGTGCGACTTCCACGGCACGTTGGAACTTGCTAGAACGGTGCTCGTGAGCCTGTATGAGTGCTGGCTTACTCAAGATGTCCCAATAAGAGTGCACTGTGTTGCCCTACACTCGGCATACACACTGTGAGTCGGAAAGCTACGGGCCTGGATATTGCTTAGAAGGGCCAGGGGAGCCTGAGGGTTCTTGCTGTTCTTGCAGGGAATAGGGTTTCCAGGCAAGGCACCTAGGAGTCCTGAAAAGCGTACTGGCGTTAAAATGCTGCAGAGCAGCGACTACGGCCTCATGGAAACTGCTACACGCCTCCGCTTCTGCATAGCATTTCAGGGCCTTACCTCGAGGCAAGTTCTCACGTTGCTTGCACTGTGAGCGACACAGCATGTTAGGATGCTGTATTTCTCCTTGAATAGAGTGACTTCAGGAAAGATGTCCTCGATAAATTCTAAGAAGAGTGTTTTCTCAGGGAAGCTCAGACGAGGGCAACGTCGAAAACTTGCAGGACATGTTGGACTGCCTAGAAATGTGGTTCTGATGCTGTTCGACTGCTCTGGAAATATAGCTCTACTGAAGTAACGTACAGTGTGTTGCCAGAGACTCGGCAGACACAGAGGGTCTCCGAAGGACGTATGGGAATCAATGCTGCTCAGCAGGCCCACAGGGGTGTGGAGGGCGTCAGTGATCTTGGAACAAAAATGATGCTCACCCGAAGGGCCTAGGAGTCCTGAAAAGGGTGCTTCCTTTAACATAAAGCGGAACCTCCACTAAGAGCTCATAGAAAGAGCTACATGCCTCCCTTTCTGCAGGGCTACTCAGGGCCTTACCTCGAGGCAAGGACTCACGTTGAGATTCCCTTTAGCTCTAGAGCATGGCAAGGTGAGCCCCACCCCGGCCAAACAAGCTCCGTGTGTAGCCAGAGAAAACTCATTTTCTTCCCATACCCATGCCTACAGTGGCCAGAGGGCTGTCAACAGCAGAGAATTTCAGGGAGCTTCACGGCAGCAAGAATGGAGCTTTCCAAATGGAAAGCAAGGCTAGTACCAACATGCCCCCATTTCCATGGGCACAGGCAGCATACATCTCTGTGGTTTTTAACAAGTCAAATGAGACACAGAGTACACACTGTTTTCTTCCCTTAATCCACTTCTCGAGGCAGGGTGTTCTGCATCTAGTGAACGGCCTCACCAAGGAAAGCCCAAGCTAGGCCTCTGGGCCCGTGCCTCTTCAAAAGTCTGAAGTGCTTCAGGAAAAACTGTTCTTTAGTTGCAATAGGAAGGCAAGCCGTCTTTTTCCTGGAGGCAGGGTGACTTCAGGTAGGAGGTCCTGGATGGAAGGAGAAGCCTAGTGTTTTTCTCTGTGCAGCTCAGAGCAGGGAATGAGTGCGACTTCCACGGCATGAAGGAACTTGCTAGAACGGTGCTCGTGAACCTGTATGAGTGCTGGCTTACTCAAGATGTCCCAATAAGAGTGCACTGTGTTGCCCTACACTCGGCATACACACTGTGAGTCGGAAAGCTACGGGCCTGGATATTGCTTAGAAGGGCCAGGGGAGCCTGAGGGTACTTGCTGTTCTTGCAGGGAATAGGGTTTCCAGGCGAGGCACCTAGGAGTCCTGAAAAGCGTACTGGCGTTAAAATGCTGCAGAGCAGCGACTACGGCCTCATGGAATCTGCTACACACCTCCGCTTCTGCATAGCATTTCAGGGCCTTACCTCGAGGCAAGTTCTCACGTTGCTTGCACTGTGAGCGACACAGCATGTTAGGATGCTGTATTTCTCCTTGAATAGAGTGACTTCAGGAAAGAGGTCCTCGATAAATTCTAAGAGGAATGTTTTCTCAGCGCAGCTCAGACGAGGGCAATGTCGAAAACTTGCAGGACATGTTGGACTGCCTAGAAATGTGGTTCTGATGCTGTTCGACTGCTCTGGAAATATAGCTCTACTGAAGTAACGTACAGTGTGTTGCCAGAGACTCGGCAGACACAGAGGGCCTCAGAGGGTCGTATGGGAATCAATGCTGCTCAGCAGGCCCACAGGGGTGTGGAGGGCGTCAGTGATGTTGGAACAAAAATGATGCTCACCCGAAGGGCCTAGGAGTCCTGAAAAGGGTGCTTCCTTTAACATAAAGCGGAACCTCCACTAAGAGCTCATGGAAAGAGCTGCATGCCTCCCTTTCTGCAGGGCTACTCAGGGCCTTACCTCGAGGCAAGGACTCACGTTGAGATTCCCTTTAGCTCTAGAGCATGGCAAGGTGAGCCCCAACCGGGCCAATGAAGCTCCGTGTGTAGCCAGAGAAATCTCATTTTCTTCCCACCACCCATGCCTACAGTGGCCAGAGAGCTGTTAACAGCAGAGAATTTCAGGGAGCTTCACGGCAGCAAGAATGGAGCTTTCCAAATGGAAAGCAAGGCTAGTACCATCATGCCCCCATTACCATTGGCACAGGCAGCATACATCTCTGTGGTTTCTAACAAGTCAAAAGAAACACAGGGTACACACTGGTTGCTTCCCTGAATCAACTTCTCGAGGCAGGGTGTTCTGCATCTTGTGAACGGCCTCACCAAGGAAGGCCCTAGCTAGGCCCATGGGCCCGTGCCTCTTCAAAAGCCTGCAGTGCTACAGGAAAATCTCTGCTTTAGTTGCAATAAGAATGCAAGCAGTGTTTCTCCTGATGGCAGTGTAACTTCAGGTAAGAGGTCTTAGATGGAAGAAGAAGCCTAGTGTTTTTCCTCTGTGCAGCTCAGTCTAAAGAATGAGTTCGACTTCCACGGCATGTTGGAACTTGCTAGAACGGTGCTCGTGAACTTGTGCGAGTGCTGTGAATCAAGATATGACAAGAAAGAGTGCAGTGTGTTGCCCATGACTCAGCAGACACAGAGGAACTCCGAGGGACCAATGGGCCTCGTTGTTGCTCAGCAGGCCTACAGGGGTGTGGAGGTACTCAGGGATCTTGGAACAAAAATGATGCTCACCCGAGAGGCCTAGGAGTCCTGAGAAGGGTACTTCCTTTAAAGTAAAGCAGAACAGCGACTAAGAAATAATGGAAAGAGCTGAATGCCTCCCTTTCTGCAGGGCTACTCAGGGCCTTACCTCGAGGCAAGGACTCACGTTGAGATTCCCTTTAGCTCTAGAGCATGGCAAGGTGAGCCCCACCCCGGCCAAAGAAGCTCCGTGTGTAGCCAGAGAAAACTCATTTTCTTCCCACACCAATGTAGAGGGACCAGAGGCCTGTCAACAGCAGAGAATTTCAGGGAGCTTCACGGCAGCAAGAATGGAGCTCTCCAAATGGAAAGCAAGGCTAGTACCATCATGCCCCCATTTCCATGGGCACAGGCAGCATACATCTCTGTGGTTTTTAACAAGTCAAATGAGACACAGAGTACACACTGTTTTCTTCCCTTAATCCACTTCTCGAGGCAGGGTGTTCTGCATCTAGTGAACGGCCTCACCAAGGAAAGCCCAAGCTAGGCCTCTGGGCCCGTGCCTCTTCAAAAGTCTGCAGTGCTTCAGGAAAAACTGTGCTTTAGTTGCAATAGGAAGGCAAGCCGTCTTTTTCCTGGAGGCAGGGTGACTTCAGGTAGGAGGTCCTGGATGGAAGGAGAAGCCTAGTGTTTTTCTCTGTGCAGCTCAGACCAGGGAATGAGTGCGACTTCCACGGCACGTTGGAACTTGCTAGAACGGTGCTCGTGAGCCTGTATGAGTGCTGGCTTACTCAAGATGTCCCAATAAGAGTGCACTGTGTTGCCCTACACTCGGCATACACACTGTGAGTCGGAAAGCTACGGGCCTGGATATTGCTTAGAAGTGCCAGGGGAGCCTGAGGGTTCTTGCTGTTCTTGCAGGGAATAGGGTTTCCAGGCCAGGCACCTAGGAGTCCTGAAAAGCGTACTGGCGTTAAAATGCTGCAGAGCAGCGACTACGGCCTCATGGAAACTGCTACACGCCTCCGCTTCTGCATAGCATTTCAGGGCCTTACCTCGAGGCAAGTTCTCACGTTGCTTGCACTGTGAGCGACACAGCATGTTAGGATGCTGTATTTCTCCTTGAATAGAGTGACTTCAGGAAAGATGTCCTCGATAAATTCTAAGAAGAGTGTTTTCTCAGGGAAGCTCAGACGAGGGCAACGTCGAAAACTTGCAGGACATGTTGGACTGCCTAGAAATGTGGTTCTGATGCTGTTCGACTGCTCTGGAAATATAGCTCTACTGAAGTAACGTACAGTGTGTTGCCAGAGACTCGGCAGACACAGAGGGTCTCCGAAGGACGTATGGGAATCAATGCTGCTCAGCAGGCCCACAGGGGTGTGGAGGGCGTCAGTGATCTTGGAACAAAAATGATGCTCACCCGAAGGGCCTAGGAGTCCTGAAAAGGGTGCTTCCTTTAACATAAAGCGGAACCTCCACTAAGAGCTCATAGAAAGAGCTACATGCCTCCCTTTCTGCAGGGCTACTCAGGGCCTTACCTCGAGGCAAGGACTCACGTTGAGATTCCCTTTAGCTCTAGAGCATGGCAAGGTGAGCCCCACCCCGGCCAAAGAAGCTCCGTGTGTAGCCAGAGAAAACTCATTTTCTTCCCATACCCATGCCTACAGTGGCCAGAGGGCTGTCAACAGCAGAGAATTTCAGGGAGCTTCACGGCAGCAAGAATGGAGCTTTCCAAATGGAAAGCAAGGCTAGTACCAACATGCCCCCATTTCCATGGGCACAGGCAGCATACATCTCTGTGGTTTTTAACAAGTCAAATGAGACACAGAGTACACACTGTTTTCTTCCCTTAATCCACTTCTCGAGGCAGGGTGTTCTGCATCTAGTGAACGGCCTCACCAAGGAAAGCCCAAGCTAGGCCTCTGGGCCCGTGCCTCTTCAAAAGTCTGAAGTGCTTCAGGAAAAACTGTTCTTTAGTTGCAATAGGAAGGCAAGCCGTCTTTTTCCTGGAGGCAGGGTGACTTCAGGTAGGAGGTCCTGGATGGAAGGAGAAGCCTAGTGTTTTTCTCTGTGCAGCTCAGACCAGGGAATGAGTGCGACTTCCACGGCACGTTGGAACTTGCTAGAACGGTGCTCGTGAGCCTGTATGAGTGCTGGCTTACTCAAGATGTCCCAATAAGAGTGCACTGTGTTGCCCTACACTCGGCATACACACTGTGAGTCGGAAAGCTACGGGCCTGGATATTGCTTAGAAGGGCCAGGGGAGCCTGAGGGTTCTTGCTGTTCTTGCAGGGAATAGGGTTTCCAGGCCAGGCACCTAGGAGTCCTGAAAAGCGTACTGGCGTTAAAATGCTGCAGAGCAGCGACTACGGCCTCATGGAAACTGCTACACGCCTCCGCTTCTGCATAGCATTTCAGGGCCTTACCTCGAGGCAAGTTCTCACGTTGCTTGCACTGTGAGCGACACAGCATGTTAGGATGCTGTATTTCTCCTTGAATAGAGTGACTTCAGGAAAGATGTCCTCGATAAATTCTAAGAAGAGTGTTTTCTCAGGGAAGCTCAGACGAGGGCAACGTCGAAAACTTGCAGGACATGTTGGACTGCCTAGAAATGTGGTTCTGATGCTGTTCGACTGCTCTGGAAATATAGCTCTACTGAAGTAACGTACAGTGTGTTGCCAGAGACTCGGCAGACACAGAGGGTCTCCGAAGGACGTATGGGAATCAATGCTGCTCAGCAGGCCCACAGGGGTGTGGAGGGCGTCAGTGATCTTGGAACAAAAATGATGCTCACCCGAAGGGCCTAGGAGTCCTGAAAAGGGTGCTTCCTTTAACATAAAGCGGAACCTCCACTAAGAGCTCATAGAAAGAGCTACATGCCTCCCTTTCTGCAGGGCTACTCAGGGCCTTACCTCGAGGCAAGGACTCACGTTGAGATTCCCTTTAGCTCTAGAGCATGGCAAGGTGAGCCCCACCCCGGCCAAAGAAGCTCCGTGTGTAGCCAGAGAAAACTCATTTTCTTCCCATACCCATGCCTACAGTGGCCAGAGGGCTGTCAACAGCAGAGAATTTCAGGGAGCTTCACGGCAGCAAGAATGGAGCTTTCCAAATGGAAAGCAAGGCTAGTACCAACATGCCCCCATTTCCATGGGCACAGGCAGCATACATCTCTGTGGTTTTTAACAAGTCAAATGAGACACAGAGTACACACTGTTTTCTTCCCTTAATCCACTTCTCGAGGCAGGGTGTTCTGCATCTAGTGAACGGCCTCACCAAGGAAAGCCCAAGCTAGGCCTCTGGGCCCGTGCCTCTTCAAAAGTCTGAAGTGCTTCAGGAAAAACTGTTCTTTAGTTGCAATAGGAAGGCAAGCCGTCTTTTTCCTGGAGGCAGGGTGACTTCAGGTAGGAGGTCCTGGATGGAAGGAGAAGCCTAGTGTTTTTCTCTGTGCAGCTCAGACCAGGGAATGAGTGCGACTTCCACGGCACGTTGGAACTTGCTAGAACGGTGCTCGTGAACCTGTATGAGTGCTGGCTTACTCAAGATGTCCCAATAAGAGTGCACTGTGTTGCCCTACACTCGGCATACACACTGTGAGTCGGAAAGCTACGGGCCTGGATATTGCTTAGAAGGGGCAGGGGAGCCTGAGGGTACTTGCTGTTCTTGCAGGGAATAGGGTTTCCAGGCGAGGCACCTAGGAGTCCTGAAAAGCATACTGGCGTTAAAATGCTGCAGAGCAGCGACTACGGCCTCATGGAATCTGCTACACACCTCCGCTTCTGCATAGCATTTCAGGGCCTTACCTCGAGGCAAGTTCTCACGTTGCTTGCACTGTGAGCGACACAGCATGTTAGGATGCTGTATTTCTCCTTGAATAGAGTGACTTCAGGAAAGAGGTCCTCGATAAATTCTAAGAGGAATGTTTTCTCAGCGCAGCTCAGACGAGGGCAATGTCGAAAACTTGCAGGACATGTTGGACTGCCTAGAAATGTGGTTCTGATGCTGTTCGACTGCTCTGGAAATATAGCTCTACTGAAGTAACGTACAGTGTGTTGCCAGAGACTCGGCAGACACAGAGGGCCTCAGAGGGTCGTATGGGAATCAATGCTGCTCAGCAGGCCCACAGGGGTGTGGAGGGCGTCAGTGATGTTGGAACAAAAATGATGCTCACCCGAAGGGCCTAGGAGTCCTGAAAAGGGTGCTTCCTTTAACATAAAGCGGAACCTCCACTAAGAGCTCATGGAAAGAGCTGCATGCCTCCCTTTCTGCAGGGCTACTCAGGGCCTTACCTCGAGGCAAGGACTCACGTTGAGATTCCCTTTAGCTCTAGAGCATGGCAAGGTGAGCCCCAACCGGGCCAATGAAGCTCCGTGTGTAGCCAGAGAAATCTCATTTTCTTCCCACCACCCATGCCTACAGTGGCCAGAGAGCTGTTAACAGCAGAGAATTTCAGGGAGCTTCACGGCAGCAAGAATGGAGCTTTCCAAATGGAAAGCAAGGCTAGTACCATCATGCCCCCATTACCATTGGCACAGGCAGCATACATCTCTGTGGTTTCTAACAAGTCAAAAGAAACACAGGGTACACACTGGTTGCTTCCCTGAATCAACTTCTCGAGGCAGGGTGTTCTGCATCTTGTGAACGGCCTCACCAAGGAACGCCCTAGCTAGGCCCATGGGCCCGTGCCTCTTCAAAAGCCTGCAGTGCTACAGGAAAATCTCTGCTTTAGTTGCAATAAGAATGCAAGCAGTGTTTCTCCTGATGGCAGTGTAACTTCAGGTAAGAGGTCTTAGATGGAAGAAGAAGCCTAGTGTTTTTCCTCTGTGCAGCTCAGTCTAAAGAATGAGTTCGACTTCCACGGCATGTTGGAACTTGCTAGAACGGTGCTCGTGAACTTGTGCGAGTGCTGTGAATCAAGATATGACAAGAAAGAGTGCAGTGTGTTGCCCATGACTCAGCAGACACAGAGGAACTCCGAGGGACCAATGGGCCTCGTTGTTGCTCAGCAGGCCTACAGGGGTGTGGAGGTACTCAGGGATCTTGGAACAAAAATGATGCTCACCCGAGAGGCCTAGGAGTCCTGAGAAGGGTACTTCCTTTAAAGTAAAGCAGAACAGCGACTAAGAAATAATGGAAAGAGCTGAATGCCTCCCTTTCTGCAGGGCTACTCAGGGCCTTACCTCGAGGCAAGGACTCACGTTGAGATTCCCTTTAGCTCTAGAGCATGGCAAGGTGAGCCCCACCCCGGCCAAAGAAGCTCCGTGTGTAGCCAGAGAAAACTCATTTTCTTCCCACACCAATGTAGAGGGACCAGAGGCCTGTCAACAGCAGAGAATTTCAGGGAGCTTCACGGCAGCAAGAATGGAGCTCTCCAAATGGAAAGCAAGGCTAGTACCATCATGCCCCCATTTCCATGGGCACAGGCAGCATACATCTCTGTGGTTTTTAACAAGTCAAATGAGACACAGAGTACACACTGTTTTCTTCCCTTAATCCACTTCTCGAGGCAGGGTGTTCTGCATCTAGTGAACGGCCTCACCAAGGAAAGCCCAAGCTAGGCCTCTGGGCCCGTGCCTCTTCAAAAGTCTGCAGTGCTTCAGGAAAAACTGTGCTTTAGTTGCAATAGGAAGGCAAGCTGTCTTTTTCCTGGAGGCAGGGTGACTTCAGGTAGGAGGTCCTGGATGGAAGGAGAAGCCTAGTGTTTTTCTCTGTGCAGCTCAGACCAGGGAATGAGTGCGACTTCCACGGCACGTTGGAACTTGCTAGAACGGTGCTCGTGAGCCTGTATGAGTGCTGGCTTACTCAAGATGTCCCAATAAGAGTGCACTGTGTTGCCCTACACTCGGCATACACACTGTGAGTCGGAAAGCTACGGGCCTGGATATTGCTTAGAAGGGCCAGGGGAGCCTGAGGGTTCTTGCTGTTCTTGCAGGGAATAGGGTTTCCAGGCCAGGCACCTAGGAGTCCTGAAAAGCGTACTGGCGTTAAAATGCTGCAGAGCAGCGACTACGGCCTCATGGAAACTGCTACACGCCTCCGCTTCTGCATAGCATTTCAGGGCCTTACCTCGAGGCAAGTTCTCACGTTGCTTGCACTGTGAGCGACACAGCATGTTAGGATGCTGTATTTCTCCTTGAATAGAGTGACTTCAGGAAAGATGTCCTCGATAAATTCTAAGAAGAGTGTTTTCTCAGGGAAGCTCAGACGAGGGCAACGTCGAAAACTTGCAGGACATGTTGGACTGCCTAGAAATGTGGTTCTGATGCTGTTCGACTGCTCTGGAAATATAGCTCTACTGAAGTAACGTACAGTGTGTTGCCAGAGACTCGGCAGACACAGAGGGTCTCCGAAGGACGTATGGGAATCAATGCTGCTCAGCAGGCCCACAGGGGTGTGGAGGGCGTCAGTGATCTTGGAACAAAAATGATGCTCACCCGAAGGGCCTAGGAGTCCTGAAAAGGGTGCTTCCTTTAACATAAAGCGGAACCTCCACTAAGAGCTCATAGAAAGAGCTACATGCCTCCCTTTCTGCAGGGCTACTCAGGGCCTTACCTCGAGGCAAGGACTCACGTTGAGATTCCCTTTAGCTCTAGAGCATGGCAAGGTGAGCCCCACCCCGGCCAAAGAAGCTCCGTGTGTAGCCAGAGAAAACTCATTTTCTTCCCATACCCATGCCTACAGTGGCCAGAGGGCTGTCAACAGCAGAGAATTTCAGGGAGCTTCACGGCAGCAAGAATGGAGCTTTCCAAATGGAAAGCAAGGTTAGTACCAACATGCCCCCATTTCCATGGGCACAGGCAGCATACATCTCTGTGGTTTTTAACAAGTCAAATGAGACACAGAGTACACACTGTTTTCTTCCCTTAATCCACTTCTCGAGGCAGGGTGTTCTGCATCTAGTGAACGGCCTCACCAAGGAAAGCCCAAGCTAGGCCTCTGGGCCCGTGCCTCTTCAAAAGTCTGAAGTGCTTCAGGAAAAACTGTTCTTTAGTTGCAATAGGAAGGCAAGCCGTCTTTTTCCTGGAGGCAGGGTGACTTCAGGTAGGAGGTCCTGGATGGAAGGAGAAGCCTAGTGTTTTTCTCTGTGCAGCTCAGACCAGGGAATGAGTGCGACTTCCACGGCATGAAGGAACTTGCTAGAACGGTGCTCGTGAACCTGTATGAGTGCTGGCTTACTCAAGATGTCCCAATAAGAGTGCACTGTGTTGCCCTACACTCGGCATACACACTGTGAGTCGGAAAGCTACGGGCCTGGATATTGCTTAGAAGGGGCAGGGGAGCCTGAGGGTACTTGCTGTTCTTGCAGGGAATAGGGTTTCCAGGCGAGGCACCTAGGAGTCCTGAAAAGCGTACTGGCGTTAAAATGCTGCAGAGCAGCGACTACGGCCTCATGGAATCTGCTACACACCTCCGCTTCTGCATAGCATTTCAGGGCCTTACCTCGAGGCAAGTTCTCACGTTGCTTGCACTGTGAGCGACACAGCATGTTAGGATGCTGTATTTCTCCTTGAATAGAGTGACTTCAGGAAAGAGGTCCTCGATAAATTCTAAGAGGAATGTTTTCTCAGCGCAGCTCAGACGAGGGCAATGTCGAAAACTTGCAGGACATGTTGGACTGCCTAGAAATGTGGTTCTGATGCTGTTCGACTGCTCTGGAAATATAGCTCTACTGAAGTAACGTACAGTGTGTTGCCAGAGACTCGGCAGACACAGAGGGCCTCAGAGGGTCGTATGGGAATCAATGCTGCTCAGCAGGCCCACAGGGGTGTGGAGGGCGTCAGTGATGTTGGAACAAAAATGATGCTCACCCGAAGGGCCTAGGAGTCCTGAAAAGGGTGCTTCCTTTAACATAAAGCGGAACCTCCACTAAGAGCTCATGGAAAGAGCTGCATGCCTCCCTTTCTGCAGGGCTACTCAGGGCCTTACCTCGAGGCAAGGACTCACGTTGAGATTCCCTTTAGCTCTAGAGCATGGCAAGGTGAGCCCCAACCGGGCCAATGAAGCTCCGTGTGTAGCCAGAGAAATCTCATTTTCTTCCCACCACCCATGCCTACAGTGGCCAGAGAGCTGTTAACAGCAGAGAATTTCAGGGAGCTTCACGGCAGCAAGAATGGAGCTTTCCAAATGGAAAGCAAGGCTAGTACCATCATGCCCCCATTACCATTGGCACAGGCAGCATACATCTCTGTGGTTTCTAACAAGTCAAAAGAAACACAGGGTACACACTGGTTGCTTCCCTGAATCAACTTCTCGAGGCAGGGTGTTCTGCATCTTGTGAACGGCCTCACCAAGGAAGGCCCTAGCTAGGCCCATGGGCCCGTGCCTCTTCAAAAGCCTGCAGTGCTACAGGAAAATCTCTGCTTTAGTTGCAATAAGAATGCAAGCAGTGTTTCTCCTGATGGCAGTGTAACTTCAGGTAAGAGGTCTTAGATGGAAGAAGAAGCCTAGTGTTTTTCCTCTGTGCAGCTCAGTCTAAAGAATGAGTTCGACTTCCACGGCATGTTGGAACTTGCTAGAACGGTGCTCGTGAACTTGTGCGAGTGCTGTGAATCAAGATATGACAAGAAAGAGTGCAGTGTGTTGCCCATGACTCAGCAGACACAGAGGAACTCCGAGGGACCAATGGGCCTCGTTGTTGCTCAGCAGGCCTACAGGGGTGTGGAGGTACTCAGGGATCTTGGAACAAAAATGATGCTCACCCGAGAGGCCTAGGAGTCCTGAGAAGGGTACATCCTTTAAAGTAAAGCAGAACAGCGACTAAGAAATAATGGAAAGAGCTGAATGCCTCCCTTTCTGCAGGGCTACTCAGGGCCTTACCTCGAGGCAAGGACTCACGTTGAGATTCCCTTTAGCTCTAGAGCATGGCAAGGTGAGCCCCACCCCGGCCAAAGAAGCTCCGTGTGTAGCCAGAGAAAACTCATTTTCTTCCCACACCAATGTAGAGGGACCAGAGGCCTGTCAACAGCAGAGAATTTCAGGGAGCTTCACGGCAGCAAGAATGGAGCTCTCCAAATGGAAAGCAAGGCTAGTACCATCATGCCCCCATTTCCATGGGCACAGGCAGCATACATCTCTGTGGTTTTTAACAAGTCAAATGAGACACAGAGTACACACTGTTTTCTTCCCTTAATCCACTTCTCGAGGCAGGGTGTTCTGCATCTAGTGAACGGCCTCACCAAGGAAAGCCCAAGCTAGGCCTCTGGGCCCGTGCCTCTTCAAAAGTCTGCAGTGCTTCAGGAAAAACTGTGCTTTAGTTGCAATAGGAAGGCAAGCCGTCTTTTTCCTGGAGGCAGGGTGACTTCAGGTAGGAGGTCCTGGATGGAAGGAGAAGCCTAGTGTTTTTCTCTGTGCAGCTCAGACCAGGGAATGAGTGCGACTTCCACGGCACGTTGGAACTTGCTAGAACGGTGCTCGTGAGCCTGTATGAGTGCTGGCTTACTCAAGATGTCCCAATAAGAGTGCACTGTGTTGCCCTACACTCGGCATACACACTGTGAGTCGGAAAGCTACGGGCCTGGATATTGCTTAGAAGGGCCAGGGGAGCCTGAGGGTTCTTGCTGTTCTTGCAGGGAATAGGGTTTCCAGGCCAGGCACCTAGGAGTCCTGAAAAGCGTACTGGCGTTAAAATGCTGCAGAGCAGCGACTACGGCCTCATGGAAACTGCTACACGCCTCCGCTTCTGCATAGCATTTCAGGGCCTTACCTCGAGGCAAGTTCTCACGTTGCTTGCACTGTGAGCGACACAGCATGTTAGGATGCTGTATTTCTCCTTGAATAGAGTGACTTCAGGAAAGATGTCCTCGATAAATTCTAAGAAGAGTGTTTTCTCAGGGAAGCTCAGACGAGGGCAACGTCGAAAACTTGCAGGACATGTTGGACTGCCTAGAAATATGGTTCTGATGCTGTTCGACTGCTGTGGAAATATAGCTCTACTGAAGTAACGTACAGTGTGTTGCCAGAGACTCGGCAGACACAGAGGGTCTCCGAAGGACGTATGGGAATCAATGCTGCTCAGCAGGCCCACAGGGGTGTGGAGGGCGTCAGTGATCTTGGAACAAAAATGATGCTCACCCGAAGGGCCTAGGAGTCCTGAAAAGGGTGCTTCCTTTAACATAAAGCGGAACCTCCACTAAGAGCTCATGGAAAGAGCTGCATGCCTCCCTTTCTGCAGGGCTACTCAGGGCCTTACCTCGAGGCAAGGACTCACGTTGAGATTCCCTTTAGCTCTAGAGCATGGCAAGGTGAGCCCCACCCCGGCCAAAGAAGCTCCGTGTGTAGCCAGAGAAAACTCATTTTCTTCCCATACCCATGCCTACAGTGGCCAGAGGGCTGTCAACAGCAGAGAATTTCAGGGAGCTTCACGGCAGCAAGAATGGAGCTTTCCAAATGGAAAGCAAGGCTAGTACCAACATGCCCCCATTTCCATGGGCACAGGCAGCATACATCTCTGTGGTTTTTAACAAGTCAAATGAGACACAGAGTACACACTGTTTTCTTCCCTGAATCAACTTCTCGAGGCAGGGTGTTCTGCATCTAGTGAACGGCCTCACCAAGGAAAGCCCAAGCTAGGCCTCTGGGCCCGTGCCTCTTCAAAAGTCTGAAGTGCTTCAGGAAAAACTGTTCTTTAGTTGCAATAGGAAGGCAAGCCGTCTTTTTCCTGGAGGCAGGGTGACTTCAGGTAGGAGGTCCTGGATGGAAGGAGAAGCCTAGTGTTTTTCTCTGTGCAGCTCAGAGCAGGGAATGAGTGCGACTTCCACGGCATGAAGGAACTTGCTAGAACGGTGCTCGTGAACCTGTATGAGTGCTGGCTTACTCAAGATGTCCCAATAAGAGTGCACTGTGTTGCCCTACACTCGGCATACACACTGTGAGTCGGAAAGCTACGGGCCTGGATATTGCTTAGAAGGGGCAGGGGAGCCTGAGGGTACTTGCTGTTCTTGCAGGGAATAGGGTTTCCAGGCGAGGCACCTAGGAGTCCTGAAAAGCGTACTGGCGTTAAAATGCTGCAGAGCAGCGACTACGGCCTCATGGAATCTGCTACACACCTCCGCTTCTGCATAGCATTTCAGGGCCTTACCTCGAGGCAAGTTCTCATGTTGCTTGCACTGTGAGCGACACAGCATGTTAGGATGCTGTATTTCTCCTTGAATAGAGTGACTTCAGGAAAGAGGTCCTCGATAAATTCTAAGAGGAATGTTTTCTCAGTGCAGCTCAGACGAGGGCAATGTCGAAAACTTGCAGGACATGTTGGACTGCCTAGAAATGTGGTTCTGATGCTGTTCGACTGCTCTGGAAATATAGCTCTACTGAAGTAACGTACAGTGTGTTGCCAGAGACTCGGCAGACACAGAGGGCCTCAGAGGGTCGTATGGGAATCAATGCTGCTCAGCAGGCCCACAGGGGTGTGGAGGGCGTCAGTGATCTTGGAACAAAAATGATGCTCACCCGAAGGGCCTAGGAGTCCTGAAAAGGGTGCTTCCTTTAACATAAAGCGGAACCTCCACTAAGAGCTCATGGAAAGAGCTGCATGCCTCCCTTTCTGCAGGGCTACTCAGGGCCTTACCTCGAGGCAAGGACTCACGTTGAGATTCCCTTTAGCTCTAGAGCATGGCAAGGTGAGCCCCAACCGGGCCAATGAAGCTCCGTGTGTAGCCAGAGAAATCTCATTTTCTTCCCACACCCATGCCTACAGTGGCCAGAGAGCTGTTAACAGCAGAGAATTTCAGGGAGCTTCACGGCAGCAAGAATGGAGCTTTCCAAATGGAAAGCAAGGCTAGTACCATCATGCCCCCATTACCATTGGCACAGGCAGCATACATCTCTGTGGTTTCTAACAAGTCAAAAGAAACACAGGGTACACACTGGTTGCTTCCCTGAATCAACTTCTCGAGGCAGGGTGTTCTGCATCTTGTGAACGGCCTCACCAAGGAAGGCCCTAGCTAGGCCCATGGGCCCGTGCCTCTTCAAAAGCCTGCAGTGCTACAGGAAAATCTCTGCTTTAGTTGCAATAAGAATGCAAGCAGTGTTTCTCCTGATGGCAGTGTAACTTCAGGTAAGAGGTCTTAGATGGAAGAAGAAGCCTAGTGTTTTTCCTCTGTGCAGCTCAGTCTAAAGAATGAGTTCGACTTCCACGGCATGTTGGAACTTGCTAGAACGGTGCTCGTGAACTTGTGCGAGTGCTGTGAATCAAGATATGACAAGAAAGAGTGCAGTGTGTTGCCCATGACTCAGCAGACACAGAGGAACTCCGAGGGACCAATGGGCCTCGTTGTTGCTCAGCAGGCCTACAGGGGTGTGGAGGTACTCAGGGATCTTGGAACAAAAATGATGCTCACCCGAGAGGCCTAGGAGTCCTGAGAAGGGTACTTCCTTTAAAGTAAAGCAGAACAGCGACTAAGAAATAATGGAAAGAGCTGAATGCCTCCCTTTCTGCAGGGCTACTCAGGGCCTTACCTCGAGGCAAGGACTCACGTTGAGATTCCCTTTAGCTCTAGAGCATGGCAAGGTGAGCCCCACCCCGGCCAAAGAAGCTCCGTGTGTAGCCAGAGAAAACTCATTTTCTTCCCACACCAATGTAGAGGGACCAGAGGCCTGTCAACAGCAGAGAATTTCAGGGAGCTTCACGGCAGCAAGAATGGAGCTCTCCAAATGGAAAGCAAGGCTAGTACCATCATGCCCCCATTTCCATGGGCACAGGCAGCATACATCTCTGTGGTTTTTAACAAGTCAAATGAGACACAGAGTACACACTGTTTTCTTCCCTTAATCCACTTCTCGAGGCAGGGTGTTCTGCATCTAGTGAACGGCCTCACCAAGGAAAGCCCAAGCTAGGCCTCTGGGCCCGTGCCTCTTCAAAAGTCTGCAGTGCTTCAGGAAAAACTGTGCTTTAGTTGCAATAGGAACGCAAGCCGTCTTTTTCCTGGAGGCAGGGTGACTTCAGGTAGGAGGTCCTGGATGGAAGGAGAAGCCTAGTGTTTTTCTCTGTGCAGCTCAGACCAGGGAATGAGTGCGACTTCCACGGCACGTTGGAACTTGCTAGAACGGTGCTCGTGAGCCTGTATGAGTGCTGGCTTACTCAAGATGTCCCAATAAGAGTGCACTGTGTTGCCCTACACTCGGCATACACACTGTGAGTCGGAAAGCTACGGGCCTGGATATTGCTTAGAAGGGCCAGGGGAGCCTGAGGGTTCTTGCTGTTCTTGCAGGGAATAGGGTTTCCAGGCCAGGCACCTAGGAGTCCTGAAAAGCGTACTGGCGTTAAAATGCTGCAGAGCAGCGACTACGGCCTCATGGAAACTGCTACACGCCTCCGCTTCTGCATAGCATTTCAGGGCCTTACCTCGAGGCAAGTTCTCACGTTGCTTGCACTGTGAGCGACACAGCATGTTAGGATGCTGTATTTCTCCTTGAATAGAGTGACTTCAGGAAAGATGTCCTCGATAAATTCTAAGAAGAGTGTTTTCTCAGGGAAGCTCAGACGAGGGCAACGTCGAAAACTTGCAGGACATGTTGGACTGCCTAGAAATGTGGTTCTGATGCTGTTCGACTGCTCTGGAAATATAGCTCTACTGAAGTAACGTACAGTGTGTTGCCAGAGACTCGGCAGACACAGAGGGTCTCCGAAGGACGTATGGGAATCAATGCTGCTCAGCAGGCCCACAGGGGTGTGGAGGGCGTCAGTGATCTTGGAACAAAAATGATGCTCACCCGAAGGGCCTAGGAGTCCTGAAAAGGGTGCTTCCTTTAACATAAAGCGGAACCTCCACTAAGAGCTCATAGAAAGAGCTACATGCCTCCCTTTCTGCAGGGCTACTCAGGGCCTTACCTCGAGGCAAGGACTCACGTTGAGATTCCCTTTAGCTCTAGAGCATGGCAAGGTGAGCCCCACCCCGGCCAAAGAAGCTCCGTGTGTAGCCAGAGAAAACTCATTTTCTTCCCATACCCATGCCTACAGTGGCCAGAGGGCTGTCAACAGCAGAGAATTTCAGGGAGCTTCACGGCAGCAAGAATGGAGCTTTCCAAATGGAAAGCAAGGCTAGTACCAACATGCCCCCATTTCCATGGGCACTGGCAGCATACATCTCTGTGGTTTTTAACAAGTCAAATGAGACACAGAGTACACACTGTTTTCTTCCCTTAATCCACTTCTCGAGGCAGGGTGTTCTGCATCTAGTGAACGGCCTCACCAAGGAAAGCCCAAGCTAGGCCTCTGGGCCCGTGCCTCTTCAAAAGTCTGAAGTGCTTCAGGAAAAACTGTTCTTTAGTTGCAATAGGAAGGCAAGCCGTCTTTTTCCTGGAGGCAGGGTGACTTCAGGTAGGAGGTCCTGGATGGAAGGAGAAGCCTAGTGTTTTTCTCTGTGCAGCTCAGAGCAGGGAATGAGTGCGACTTCCACGGCATGAAGGAACTTGCTAGAACGGTGCTCGTGAACCTGTATGAGTGCTGGCTTACTCAAGATGTCCCAATAAGAGTGCACTGTGTTGCCCTACACTCGGCATACACACTGTGAGTCGGAAAGCTACGGGCCTGGATATTGCTTAGAAGGGGCAGGGGAGCCTGAGGGTACTTGCTGTTCTTGCAGGGAATAGGGTTTCCAGGCGAGGCACCTAGGAGTCCTGAAAAGCGTACTGGCGTTAAAATGCTGCAGAGCAGCGACTACGGCCTCATGGAATCTGCTACACACCTCCGCTTCTGCATAGCATTTCAGGGCCTTACCTCGAGGCAAGTTCTCCTGTTGCTTGCACTGTGAGCGACACAGCATGTTAGGATGCTGTATTTCTCCTTGAATATAGTGACTTCAGGAAAGAGGTCCTCGATAAATTCTAAGAGGAATGTTTTCTCAGCGCAGCTCAGACGAGGGCAATGTCGAAAACTTGCAGGACATGTTGGACTGCCTAGAAATGTGGTTCTGATGCTGTTCGACTGCTCTGGAAATATAGCTCTACTGAAGTAACGTACAGTGTGTTGCCAGAGACTCGGCAGACACAGAGGGCCTCAGAGGGTCGTATGGGAATCAATGCTGCTCAGCAGGCCCACAGGGGTGTGGAGGGCGTCAGTGATCTTGGAACAAAAATGATGCTCACCCGAAGGGCCTAGGAGTCCTGAAAAGGGTGCTTCCTTTAACATAAAGCGGAACCTCCACTAAGAGCTCATGGAAAGAGCTGCATGCCTCCCTTTCTGCAGGGCTACTCAGGGCCTTACCTCGAGGCAAGGACTCACGTTGAGATTCCCTTTAGCTCTAGAGCATGGCAAGGTGAGCCCCAACCGGGCCAATGAAGCTCCGTGTGTAGCCAGAGAAATCTCATTTTCTTCCCACCACCCATGCCTACAGTGGCCAGAGAGCTGTTAACAGCAGAGAATTTCAGGGAGCTTCACGGCAGCAAGAATGGAGCTTTCCAAATGGAAAGCAAGGCTAGTACCATCATGCCCCCATTACCATTGGCACAGGCAGCATACATCTCTGTGGTTTCTAACAAGTCAAAAGAAACACAGGGTACACACTGGTTGCTTCCCTGAATCAACTTCTCGAGGCAGGGTGTTCTGCATCTTGTGAACGGCCTCACCAAGGAACGCCCTAGCTAGGCCCATGGGCCCGTGCCTCTTCAAAAGCCTGCAGTGCTACAGGAAAATCTCTGCTTTAGTTGCAATAAGAATGCAAGCAGTGTTTCTCCTGATGGCAGTGTAACTTCAGGTAAGAGGTCTTAGATGGAAGAAGAAGCCTAGTGTTTTTCCTCTGTGCAGCTCAGTCTAAAGAATGAGTTCGACTTCCACGGCATGTTGGAACTTGCTAGAACGGTGCTCGTGAACTTGTGCGAGTGCTGTGAATCAAGATATGACAAGAAAGAGTGCAGTGTGTTGCCCATGACTCAGCAGACACAGAGGAACTCCGAGGGACCAATGGGCCTCGTTGTTGCTCAGCAGGCCTACAGGGGTGTGGAGGTACTCAGGGATCTTGGAACAAAAATGATGCTCACCCGAGAGGCCTAGGAGTCCTGAGAAGGGTACATCCTTTAAAGTAAAGCAGAACAGCGACTAAGAAATAATGGAAAGAGCTGAATGCCTCCCTTTCTGCAGGGCTACTCAGGGCCTTACCTCGAGGCAAGGACTCACGTTGAGATTCCCTTTAGCTCTAGAGCATGGCAAGGTGAGCCCCACCCCGGCCAAAGAAGCTCCGTGTGTAGCCAGAGAAAACTCATTTTCTTCCCACACCAATGTAGAGGGACCAGAGGCCTGTCAACAGCAGAGAATTTCAGGGAGCTTCACGGCAGCAAGAATGGAGCTCTCCAAATGGAAAGCAAGGCTAGTACCATCATGCCCCCATTTCCATGGGCACAGGCAGCATACATCTCTGTGGTTTTTAACAAGTCAAATGAGACACAGAGTACACACTGTTTTCTTCCCTTAATCCACTTCTCGAGGCAGGGTGTTCTGCATCTAGTGAACGGCCTCACCAAGGAAAGCCCAAGCTAGGCCTCTGGGCCCGTGCCTCTTCAAAAGTCTGCAGTGCTTCAGGAAAAACTGTGCTTTAGTTGCAATAGGAAGGCAAGCCGTCTTTTTCCTGGAGGCAGGGTGACTTCAGGTAGGAGGTCCTGGATGGAAGGAGAAGCCTAGTGTTTTTCTCTGTGCAGCTCAGACCAGGGAATGAGTGCGACTTCCACGGCACGTTGGAACTTGCTAGAACGGTGCTCGTGAGCCTGTATGAGTGCTGGCTTACTCAAGATGTCCCAATAAGAGTGCACTGTGTTGCCCTACACTCGGCATACACACTGTGAGTCGGAAAGCTACGGGCCTGGATATTGCTTAGAAGGGCCAGGGGAGCCTGAGGGTTCTTGCTGTTCTTGCAGGGAATAGGGTTTCCAGGCCAGGCACCTAGGAGTCCTGAAAAGCGTACTGGCGTTAAAATGCTGCAGAGCAGCGACTACGGCCTCATGGAAACTGCTACACGCCTCCGCTTCTGCATAGCATTTCAGGGCCTTACCTCGAGGCAAGTTCTCACGTTGCTTGCACTGTGAGCGACACAGCATGTTAGGATGCTGTATTTCTCCTTGAATAGAGTGACTTCAGGAAAGATGTCCTCGATAAATTCTAAGAAGAGTGTTTTCTCAGGGAAGCTCAGACGAGGGCAACGTCGAAAACTTGCAGGACATGTTGGACTGCCTAGAAATGTGGTTCTGATGCTGTTCGACTGCTCTGGAAATATAGCTCTACTGAAGTAACGTACAGTGTGTTGCCAGAGACTCGGCAGACACAGAGGGTCTCCGAAGGACGTATGGGAATCAATGCTGCTCAGCAGGCCCACAGGGGTGTGGAGGGCGTCAGTGATCTTGGAACAAAAATGATGCTCACCCGAAGGGCCTAGGAGTCCTGAAAAGGGTGCTTCCTTTAACATAAAGCGGAACCTCCACTAAGAGCTCATAGAAAGAGCTACATGCCTCCCTTTCTGCAGGGCTACTCAGGGCCTTACCTCGAGGCAAGGACTCACGTTGAGATTCCCTTTAGCTCTAGAGCATGGCAAGGTGAGCCCCACCCCGGCCAAAGAAGCTCCGTGTGTAGCCAGAGAAAACTCATTTTCTTCCCATACCCATGCCTACAGTGGCCAGAGGGCTGTCAACAGCAGAGAATTTCAGGGAGCTTCACGGCAGCAAGAATGGAGCTTTCCAAATGGAAAGCAAGGCTAGTACCAACATGCCCCCATTTCCATGGGCACAGGCAGCATACATCTCTGTGGTTTTTAACAAGTCAAATGAGACACAGAGTACACACTGTTTTCTTCCCTTAATCCACTTCTCGAGGCAGGGTGTTCTGCATCTAGTGAACGGCCTCACCAAGGAAAGCCCAAGCTAGGCCTCTGGGCCCGTGCCTCTTCAAAAGTCTGAAGTGCTTCAGGAAAAACTGTTCTTTAGTTGCAATAGGAAGGCAAGCCGTCTTTTTCCTGGAGGCAGGGTGACTTCAGGTAGGAGGTCCTGGATGGAAGGAGAAGCCTAGTGTTTTTCTCTGTGCAGCTCAGAGCAGGGAATGAGTGCGACTTCCACGGCATGAAGGAACTTGCTAGAACGGTGCTCGTGAACCTGTATGAGTGCTGGCTTACTCAAGATGTCCCAATAAGAGTGCACTGTGTTGCCCTACACTCGGCATACACACTGTGAGTCGGAAAGCTACGGGCCTGGATATTGCTTAGAAGGGCCAGGGGAGCCTGAGGGTTCTTGCTGTTCTTGCAGGGAATAGGGTTTCCAGGCCAGGCACCTAGGAGTCCTGAAAAGCGTACTGGCGTTAAAATGCTGCAGAGCAGCGACTACGGCCTCATGGAATCTGCTACACACCTCCGCTTCTGCATAGCATTTCAGGGCCTTACCTCGAGGCAAGTTCTCCTGTTGCTTGCACTGTGAGCGACACAGCATGTTAGGATGCTGTATTTCTCCTTGAATAGAGTGACTTCAGGAAAGAGGTCCTCGATAAATTCTAAGAGGAATGTTTTCTCAGTGCAGCTCAGACGAGGGCAATGTCGAAAACTTGCAGGACATGTTGGACTGCCTAGAAATGTGGTTCTGATGCTGTTCGACTGCTCTGGAAATATAGCTCTACTGAAGTAACGTACAGTGTGTTGCCAGAGACTCGGCAGACACAGAGGGCCTCAGAGGGTCGTATGGGAATCAATGCTGCTCAGCAGGCCCACAGGGGTGTGGAGGGCGTCAGTGATCTTGGAACAAAAATGATGCTCACCCGAAGGGCCTAGGAGTCCTGAAAAGGGTGCTTCCTTTAACATAAAGCGGAACCTCCACTAAGAGCTCATGGAAAGAGCTGCATGCCTCCCTTTCTGCAGGGCTACTCAGGGCCTTACCTCGAGGCAAGGACTCACGTTGAGATTCCCTTTAGCTCTAGAGCATGGCAAGGTGAGCCCCAACCGGGCCAATGAAGCTCCGTGTGTAGCCAGAGAAATCTCATTTTCTTCCCACCACCCATGCCTACAGTGGCCAGAGAGCTGTTAACAGCAGAGAATTTCAGGGAGCTTCACGGCAGCAAGAATGGAGCTTTCCAAATGGAAAGCAAGGCTAGTACCATCATGCCCCCATTACCATTGGCACAGGCAGCATACATCTCTGTGGTTTCTAACAAGTCAAAAGAAACACAGGGTACACACTGGTTGCTTCCCTGAATCAACTTCTCGAGGCAGGGTGTTCTGCATCTTGTGAACGGCCTCACCAAGGAAGGCCCTAGCTAGGCCCATGGGCCCGTGCCTCTTCAAAAGCCTGCAGTGCTACAGGAAAATCTCTGCTTTAGTTGCAATAAGAATGCAAGCAGTGTTTCTCCTGATGGCAGTGTAACTTCAGGTAAGAGGTCTTAGATGGAAGAAGAAGCCTAGTGTTTTTCCTCTGTGCAGCTCAGTCTAAAGAATGAGTTCGACTTCCACGGCATGTTGGAACTTGCTAGAACGGTGCTCGTGAACTTGTGCGAGTGCTGTGAATCAAGATATGACAAGAAAGAGTGCAGTGTGTTGCCCATGACTCAGCAGACACAGAGGAACTCCGAGGGACCAATGGGCCTCGTTGTTGCTCAGCAGGCCTACAGGGGTGTGGAGGTACTCAGGGATCTTGGAACAAAAATGATGCTCACCCGAGAGGCCTAGGAGTCCTGAGAAGGGTACTTCCTTTAAAGTAAAGCAGAACAGCGACTAAGAAATAATGGAAAGAGCTGAATGCCTCCCTTTCTGCAGGGCTACTCAGGGCCTTACCTCGAGGCAAGGACTCACGTTGACATTCCCTTTAGCTCTAGAGCATGGCAAGGTGAGCCCCACCCCGGCCAAAGAAGCTCCGTGTGTAGCCAGAGAAAACTCATTTTCTTCCCACACCAATGTAGAGGGACCAGAGGCCTGTCAACAGCAGAGAATTTCAGGGAGCTTCACGGCAGCAAGAATGGAGCTCTCCAAATGGAAAGCAAGGCTAGTACCATCATGCCCCCATTTCCATGGGCACAGGCAGCATACATCTCTGTGGTTTTTAACAAGTCAAATGAGACACAGAGTACACACTGTTTTCTTCCCTTAATCCACTTCTCGAGGCAGGGTGTTCTGCATCTAGTGAACGGCCTCACCAAGGAAAGCCCAAGCTAGGCCTCTGGGCCCGTGCCTCTTCAAAAGTCTGCAGTGCTTCAGGAAAAACTGTGCTTTAGTTGCAATAGGAACGCAAGCCGTCTTTTTCCTGGAGGCAGGGTGACTTCAGGTAGGAGGTCCTGGATGGAAGGAGAAGCCTAGTGTTTTTCTCTGTGCAGCTCAGACCAGGGAATGAGTGCGACTTCCACGGCACGTTGGAACTTGCTAGAACGGTGCTCGTGAGCCTGTATGAGTGCTGGCTTACTCAAGATGTCCCAATAAGAGTGCACTGTGTTGCCCTACACTCGGCATACACACTGTGAGTCGGAAAGCTACGGGCCTGGATATTGCTTAGAAGGGCCAGGGGAGCCTGAGGGTTCTTGCTGTTCTTGCAGGGAATAGGGTTTCCAGGCCAGGCACCTAGGAGTCCTGAAAAGCGTACTGGCGTTAAAATGCTGCAGAGCAGCGACTACGGCCTCATGGAAACTGCTACACGCCTCCGCTTCTGCATAGCATTTCAGGGCCTTACCTCGAGGCAAGTTCTCACGTTGCTTGCACTGTGAGCGACACAGCATGTTAGGATGCTGTATTTCTCCTTGAATAGAGTGACTTCAGGAAAGATGTCCTCGATAAATTCTAAGAAGAGTGTTTTCTCAGGGCAGCTCAGACGAGGGCAACGTCGAAAACTTGCAGGACATGTTGGACTGCCTAGAAATGTGGTTCTGATGCTGTTCGACTGCTCTGGAAATATAGCTCTACTGAAGTAACGTACAGTGTGTTGCCAGAGACTCGGCAGACACAGAGGGTCTCCGAAGGACGTATGGGAATCAATGCTGCTCAGCAGGCCCACAGGGGTGTGGAGGGCGTCAGTGATCTTGGAACAAAAATGATGCTCACCCGAAGGGCCTAGGAGTCCTGAAAAGGGTGCTTCCTTTAACATAAAGCGGAACCTCCACTAAGAGCTCATAGAAAGAGCTACATGCCTCCCTTTCTGCAGGGCTACTCAGGGCCTTACCTCGAGGCAAGGACTCACGTTGAGATTCCCTTTAGCTCTAGAGCATGGCAAGGTGAGCCCCACCCCGGCCAAAGAAGCTCCGTGTGTAGCCAGAGAAAACTCATTTTCTTCCCATACCCATGCCTACAGTGGCCAGAGGGCTGTCAACAGCAGAGAATTTCAGGGAGCTTCACAGCAGCAAGAATGGAGCTTTCCAAATGGAAAGCAAGGCTAGTACCAACATGCCCCCATTTCCATGGGCACAGGCAGCATACATCTCTGTGGTTTTTAACAAGTCAAATGAGACACAGAGTACACACTGTTTTCTTCCCTTAATCCACTTCTCGAGGCAGGGTGTTCTGCATCTAGTGAACGGCCTCACCAAGGAAAGCCCAAGCTAGGCCTCTGGGCCCGTGCCTCTTCAAAAGTCTGAAGTGCTTCAGGAAAAACTGTTCTTTAGTTGCAATAGGAAGGCAAGCCGTCTTTTTCCTGGAGGCAGGGTGACTTCAGGTAGGAGGTCCTGGATGGAAGGAGAAGCCTAGTGTTTTTCTCTGTGCAGCTCAGACCAGGGAATGAGTGCGACTTCCACGGCATGAAGGAACTTGCTAGAACGGTGCTCGTGAACCTGTATGAGTGCTGGCTTACTCAAGATGTCCCAATAAGAGTGCACTGTGTTGCCCTACACTCGGCATACACACTGTGAGTCGGAAAGCTACGGGCCTGGATATTGCTTAGAAGGGGCAGGGGAGCCTGAGGGTACTTGCTGTTCTTGCAGGGAATAGGGTTTCCAGGCGAGGCACCTAGGAGTCCTGAAAAGCGTACTGGCGTTAAAATGCTGCAGAGCAGCGACTACGGCCTCATGGAATCTGCTACACACCTCCGCTTCTGCATAGCATTTCAGGGCCTTACCTCGAGGCAAGTTCTCACGTTGCTTGCACTGTGAGCGACACAGCATGTTAGGATGCTGTATTTCTCCTTGAATAGAGTGACTTCAGGAAAGAGGTCCTCGATAAATTCTAAGAGGAATGTTTTCTCAGCGCAGCTCAGACGAGGGCAATGTCGAAAACTTGCAGGACATGTTGGACTGCCTAGAAATGTGGTTCTGATGCTGTTCGACTGCTCTGGAAATATAGCTCTACTGAAGTAACGTACAGTGTGTTGCCAGAGACTCGGCAGACACAGAGGGCCTCAGAGGGTCGTATGGGAATCAATGCTGCTCAGCAGGCCCACAGGGGTGTGGAGGGCGTCAGTGATCTTGGAACAAAAATGATGCTCACCCGAAGGGCCTAGGAGTCCTGAAAAGGGTGCTTCCTTTAACATAAAGCGGAACCTCCACTAAGAGCTCATGGAAAGAGCTGCATGCCTCCCTTTCTGCAGGGCTACTCAGGGCCTTACCTCGAGGCAAGGACTCACGTTGAGATTCCCTTTAGCTCTAGAGCATGGCAAGGTGAGCCCCACCCCGGCCAAAGAAGCTCCGTGTGTAGCCAGAGAAAACTCATTTTCTTCCCATACCCATGCCTACAGTGGCCAGAGGGCTGTCAACAGCAGAGAATTTCAGGGAGCTTCACGGCAGCAAGAATGGAGCTTTCCAAATGGAAAGCAAGGCTAGTACCAACATGCCCCCATTTCCATGGGCACAGGCAGCATACATCTCTGTGGTTTTTAACAAGTCAAATGAGACACAGAGTACACACTGTTTTCTTCCCTGAATCAACTTCTCGAGGCAGGGTGTTCTGCATCTAGTGAACGGCCTCACCAAGGAAAGCCCAAGCTAGGCCTCTGGGCCCGTGCCTCTTCAAAAGTCTGAAGTGCTTCAGGAAAAACTGTTCTTTAGTTGCAATAGGAAGGCAAGCCGTCTTTTTCCTGGAGGCAGGGTGACTTCAGGTAGGAGGTCCTGGATGGAAGGAGAAGCCTAGTGTTTTTCTCTGTGCAGCTCAGAGCAGGGAATGAGTGCGACTTCCACGGCATGAAGGAACTTGCTAGAACGGTGCTCGTGAACCTGTATGAGTGCTGGCTTACTCAAGATGTCCCAATAAGAGTGCACTGTGTTGCCCTACACTCGGCATACACACTGTGAGTCGGAAAGCTATGGGCCTGGATATTGCTTAGAAGGGGCAGGGGAGCCTGAGGGTACTTGCTGTTCTTGCAGGGAATAGGGTTTCCAGGCGAGGCACCTAGGAGTCCTGAAAAGCGTACTGGCGTTAAAATGCTGCAGAGCAGCGACTACGGCCTCATGGAATCTGCTACACACCTCCGCTTCTGCATAGCATTTCAGGGCCTTACCTCGAGGCAAGTTCTCATGTTGCTTGCACTGTGAGCGACACAGCATGTTAGGATGCTGTATTTCTCCTTGAATAGAGTGACTTCAGGAAAGAGGTCCTCGATAAATTCTAAGAGGAATGTTTTCTCAGTGCAGCTCAGACGAGGGCAATGTCGAAAACTTGCAGGACATGTTGGACTGCCTAGAAATGTGGTTCTGATGCTGTTCGACTGCTCTGGAAATATAGCTCTACTGAAGTAACGTACAGTGTGTTGCCAGAGACTCGGCAGACACAGAGGGCCTCAGAGGGTCGTATGGGAATCAATGCTGCTCAGCAGGCCCACAGGGGTGTGGAGGGCGTCAGTGATGTTGGAACAAAAATGATGCTCACCCGAAGGGCCTAGGAGTCCTGAAAAGGGTGCTTCCTTTAACATAAAGCGGAACCTCCACTAAGAGCTCATGGAAAGAGCTGCATGCCTCCCTTTCTGCAGGGCTACTCAGGGCCTTACCTCGAGGCAAGGACTCACGTTGAGATTCCCTTTAGCTCTAGAGCATGGCAAGGTGAGCCCCAACCGGGCCAATGAAGCTCCGTGTGTAGCCAGAGAAATCTCATTTTCTTCCCACCACCCATGCCTACAGTGGCCAGAGAGCTGTTAACAGCAGAGAATTTCAGGGAGCTTCACGGCAGCAAGAATGGAGCTTTCCAAATGGAAAGCAAGGCTAGTACCATCATGCCCCCATTACCATTGGCACAGGCAGCATACATCTCTGTGGTTTCTAACAAGTCAAAAGAAACACAGGGTACACACTGGTTGCTTCCCTGAATCAACTTCTCGAGGCAGGGTGTTCTGCATCTTGTGAACGGCCTCACCAAGGAACGCCCTAGCTAGGCCCATGGGCCCGTGCCTCTTCAAAAGCCTGCAGTGCTACAGGAAAATCTCTGCTTTAGTTGCAATAAGAATGCAAGCAGTGTTTCTCCTGATGGCAGTGTAACTTCAGGTAAGAGGTCTTAGATGGAAGAAGAAGCCTAGTGTTTTTCCTCTGTGCAGCTCAGTCTAAAGAATGAGTTCGACTTCCACGGCATGTTGGAACTTGCTAGAACGGTGCTCGTGAACTTGTGCGAGTGCTGTGAATCAAGATATGACAAGAAAGAGTGCAGTGTGTTGCCCATGACTCAGCAGACACAGAGGAACTCCGAGGGACCAATGGGCCTCGTTGTTGCTCAGCAGGCCTACAGGGGTGTGGAGGTACTCAGGGATCTTGGAACAAAAATGATGCTCACCCGAGAGGCCTAGGAGTCCTGAGAAGGGTACTTCCTTTAAAGTAAAGCAGAACAGCGACTAAGAAATAATGGAAAGAGCTGAATGCCTCCCTTTCTGCAGGGCTACTCAGGGCCTTACCTCGAGGCAAGGACTCACGTTGAGATTCCCTTTAGCTCTAGAGCATGGCAAGGTGAGCCCCACCCCGGCCAAAGAAGCTCCGTGTGTAGCCAGAGAAAACTCATTTTCTTCCCACACCAATGTAGAGGGACCAGAGGCCTGTCAACAGCAGAGAATTTCAGGGAGCTTCACGGCAGCAAGAATGGAGCTCTCCAAATGGAAAGCAAGGCTAGTACCATCATGCCCCCATTTCCATGGGCACAGGCAGCATACATCTCTGTGGTTTTTAACAAGTCAAATGAGACACAGAGTACACACTGTTTTCTTCCCTTAATCCACTTCTCGAGGCAGGGTGTTCTGCATCTAGTGAACGGCCTCACCAAGGAAAGCCCAAGCTAGGCCTCTGGGCCCGTGCCTCTTCAAAAGTCTGCAGTGCTTCAGGAAAAACTGTGCTTTAGTTGCAATAGGAAGGCAAGCCGTCTTTTTCCTGGAGGCAGGGTGACTTCAGGTAGGAGGTCCTGGATGGAAGGAGAAGCCTAGTGTTTTTCTCTGTGCAGCTCAGACCAGGGAATGAGTGCGACTTCCACGGCACGTTGGAACTTGCTAGAACGGTGCTCGTGAGCCTGTATGAGTGCTGGCTTACTCAAGATGTCCCAATAAGAGTGCACTGTGTTGCCCTACACTCGGCATACACACTGTGAGTCGGAAAGCTACGGGCCTGGATATTGCTTAGAAGGGCCAGGGGAGCCTGAGGGTTCTTGCTGTTCTTGCAGGGAATAGGGTTTCCAGGCCAGGCACCTAGGAGTCCTGAAAAGCGTACTGGCGTTAAAATGCTGCAGAGCAGCGACTACGGCCTCATGGAAACTGCTACACGCCTCCGCTTCTGCATAGCATTTCAGGGCCTTACCTCGAGGCAAGTTCTCACGTTGCTTGCACTGTGAGCGACACAGCATGTTAGGATGCTGTATTTCTCCTTGAATAGAGTGACTTCAGGAAAGATGTCCTCGATAAATTCTAAGAAGAGTGTTTTCTCAGGGAAGCTCAGACGAGGGCAACGTCGAAAACTTGCAGGACATGTTGGACTGCCTAGAAATGTGGTTCTGATGCTGTTCGACTGCTCTGGAAATATAGCTCTACTGAAGTAACGTACAGTGTGTTGCCAGAGACTCGGCAGACACAGAGGGTCTCCGAAGGACGTATGGGAATCAATGCTGCTCAGCAGGCCCACAGGGGTGTGGAGGGCGTCAGTGATCTTGGAACAAAAATGATGCTCACCCGAAGGGCCTAGGAGTCCTGAAAAGGGTGCTTCCTTTAACATAAAGCGGAACCTCCACTAAGAGCTCATAGAAAGAGCTACATGCCTCCCTTTCTGCAGGGCTACTCAGGGCCTTACCTCGAGGCAAGGACTCACGTTGAGATTCCCTTTAGCTCTAGAGCATGGCAAGGTGAGCCCCACCCCGGCCAAAGAAGCTCCGTGTGTAGCCAGAGAAAACTCATTTTCTTCCCATACCCATGCCTACAGTGGCCAGAGGGCTGTCAACAGCAGAGAATTTCAGGGAGCTTCACGGCAGCAAGAATGGAGCTTTCCAAATGGAAAGCAAGGCTAGTACCAACATGCCCCCATTTCCATGGGCACAGGCAGCATACATCTCTGTGGTTTTTAACAAGTCAAATGAGACACAGAGTACACACTGTTTTCTTCCCTTAATCCACTTCTCGAGGCAGGGTGTTCTGCATCTAGTGAACGGCCTCACCAAGGAAAGCCCAAGCTAGGCCTCTGGGCCCGTGCCTCTTCAAAAGTCTGAAGTGCTTCAGGAAAAACTGTTCTTTAGTTGCAATAGGAAGGCAAGCCGTCTTTTTCCTGGAGGCAGGGTGACTTCAGGTAGGAGGTCCTGGATGGAAGGAGAAGCCTAGTGTTTTTCTCTGTGCAGCTCAGACCAGGGAATGAGTGCGACTTCCACGGCATGAAGGAACTTGCTAGAACGGTGCTCGTGAACCTGTATGAGTGCTGGCTTACTCAAGATGTCCCAATAAGAGTGCACTGTGTTGCCCTACACTCGGCATACACACTGTGAGTCGGAAAGCTACGGGCCTGGATATTGCTTAGAAGGGGCAGGGGAGCCTGAGGGTACTTGCTGTTCTTGCAGGGAATAGGGTTTCCAGGCGAGGCACCTAGGAGTCCTGAAAAGCGTACTGGCGTTAAAATGCTGCAGAGCAGCGACTACGGCCTCATGGAATCTGCTACACACCTCCGCTTCTGCATAGCATTTCAGGGCCTTACCTCGAGGCAAGTTCTCACGTTGCTTGCACTGTGAGCGACACAGCATGTTAGGATGCTGTATTTCTCCTTGAATAGAGTGACTTCAGGAAAGAGGTCCTCGATAAATTCTAAGAGGAATGTTTTCTCAGCGCAGCTCAGACGAGGGCAATGTCGAAAACTTGCAGGACATGTTGGACTGCCTAGAAATGTGGTTCTGATGCTGTTCGACTGCTCTGGAAATATAGCTCTACTGAAGTAACGTACAGTGTGTTGCCAGAGACTCGGCAGACACAGAGGGCCTCAGAGGGTCGTATGGGAATCAATGCTGCTCAGCAGGCCCACAGGGGTGTGGAGGGCGTCAGTGATCTTGGAACAAAAATGATGCTCACCCGAAGGGCCTAGGAGTCCTGAAAAGGGTGCTTCCTTTAACATAAAGCGGAACCTCCACTAAGAGCTCATGGAAAGAGCTGCATGCCTCCCTTTCTGCAGGGCTACTCAGGGCCTTACCTCGAGGCAAGGACTCACGTTGAGATTCCCTTTAGCTCTAGAGCATGGCAAGGTGAGCCCCAACCGGGCCAATGAAGCTCCGTGTGTAGCCAGAGAAATCTCATTTTCTTCCCACCACCCATGCCTACAGTGGCCAGAGAGCTGTTAACAGCAGAGAATTTCAGGGAGCTTCACGGCAGCAAGAATGGAGCTTTCCAAATGGAAAGCAAGGCTAGTACCATCATGCCCCCATTACCATTGGCACAGGCAGCATACATCTCTGTGGTTTCTAACAAGTCAAAAGAAACACAGGGTACACACTGGTTGCTTCCCTGAATCAACTTCTCGAGGCAGGGTGTTCTGCATCTTGTGAACGGCCTCACCAAGGAAGGCCCTAGCTAGGCCCATGGGCCCGTGCCTCTTCAAAAGCCTGCAGTGCTACAGGAAAATCTCTGCTTTAGTTGCAATAAGAATGCAAGCAGTGTTTCTCCTGATGGCAGTGTAACTTCAGGTAAGAGGTCTTAGATGGAAGAAGAAGCCTAGTGTTTTTCCTCTGTGCAGCTCAGTCTAAAGAATGAGTTCGACTTCCATGGCATGTTGGAACTTGCTAGAACGGTGCTCGTGAACTTGTGCGAGTGCTGTGAATCAAGATATGACAAGAAAGAGTGCAGTGTGTTGCCCATGACTCAGCAGACACAGAGGAACTCCGAGGGACCAATGGGCCTCGTTGTTGCTCAGCAGGCCTACAGGGGTGTGGAGGTACTCAGGGATCTTGGAACAAAAATGATGCTCACCCGAGAGGCCTAGGAGTCCTGAGAAGGGTACATCCTTTAAAGTAAAGCAGAACAGCGACTAAGAAATAATGGAAAGAGCTGAATGCCTCCCTTTCTGCAGGGCTACTCAGGGCCTTACCTCGAGGCAAGGACTCACGTTGAGATTCCCTTTAGCTCTAGAGCATGGCAAGGTGAGCCCCACCCCGGCCAAAGAAGCTCCGTGTGTAGCCAGAGAAAACTCATTTTCTTCCCACACCAATGTAGAGGGACCAGAGGCCTGTCAACAGCAGAGAATTTCAGGGAGCTTCACGGCAGCAAGAATGGAGCTCTCCAAATGGAAAGCAAGGCTAGTACCATCATGCCCCCATTTCCATGGGCACAGGCAGCATACATCTCTGTGGTTTTTAACAAGTCAAATGAGACACAGAGTACACACTGTTTTCTTCCCTTAATCCACTTCTCGAGGCAGGGTGTTCTGCATCTAGTGAACGGCCTCACCAAGGAAAGCCCAAGCTAGGCCTCTGGGCCCGTGCCTCTTCAAAAGTCTGCAGTGCTTCAGGAAAAACTGTGCTTTAGTTGCAATAGGAACGCAAGCCGTCTTTTTCCTGGAGGCAGGGTGACTTCAGGTAGGAGGTCCTGGATGGAAGGAGAAGCCTAGTGTTTTTCTCTGTGCAGCTCAGACCAGGGAATGAGTGCGACTTCCACGGCACGTTGGAACTTGCTAGAACGGTGCTCGTGAGCCTGTATGAGTGCTGGCTTACTCAAGATGTCCCAATAAGAGTGCACTGTGTTGCCCTACACTCGGCATACACACTGTGAGTCGGAAAGCTACGGGCCTGGATATTGCTTAGAAGGGCCAGGGGAGCCTGAGGGTTCTTGCTGTTCTTGCAGGGAATAGGGTTTCCAGGCCAGGCACCTAGGAGTCCTGAAAAGCGTACTGGCGTTAAAATGCTGCAGAGCAGCGACTACGGCCTCATGGAAACTGCTACACGCCTCCGCTTCTGCATAGCATTTCAGGGCCTTACCTCGAGGCAAGTTCTCACGTTGCTTGCACTGTGAGCGACACAGCATGTTAGGATGCTGTATTTCTCCTTGAATAGAGTGACTTCAGGAAAGATGTCCTCGATAAATTCTAAGAAGAGTGTTTTCTCAGGGAAGCTCAGACGAGGGCAACGTCGAAAACTTGCAGGACATGTTGGACTGCCTAGAAATGTGGTTCTGATGCTGTTCGACTGCTCTGGAAATATAGCTCTACTGAAGTAACGTACAGTGTGTTGCCAGAGACTCGGCAGACACAGAGGGTCTCCGAAGGACGTATGGGAATCAATGCTGCTCAGCAGGCCCACAGGGGTGTGGAGGGCGTCAGTGATCTTGGAACAAAAATGATGCTCACCCGAAGGGCCTAGGAGTCCTGAAAAGGGTGCTTCCTTTAACATAAAGCGGAACCTCCACTAAGAGCTCATAGAAAGAGCTACATGCCTCCCTTTCTGCAGGGCTACTCAGGGCCTTACCTCGAGGCAAGGACTCACGTTGAGATTCCCTTTAGCTCTAGAGCATGGCAAGGTGAGCCCCACCCCGGCCAAAGAAGCTCCGTGTGTAGCCAGAGAAAACTCATTTTCTTCCCATACCCATGCCTACAGTGGCCAGAGGGCTGTCAACAGCAGAGAATTTCAGGGAGCTTCACGGCAGCAAGAATGGAGCTTTCCAAATGGAAAGCAAGGCTAGTACCAACATGCCCCATTTCCATGGGCACAGGCAGCATACATCTCTGTGGTTTTTAACAAGTCAAATGAGACACAGAGTACACACTGTTTTCTTCCCTTAATCCACTTCTCGAGGCAGGGTGTTCTGCATCTAGTGAACGGCCTCACCAAGGAAAGCCCAAGCTAGGCCTCTGGGCCCGTGCCTCTTCAAAAGTCTGAAGTGCTTCAGGAAAAACTGTTCTTTAGTTGCAATAGGAAGGCAAGCCGTCTTTTTCCTGGAGGCAGGGTGACTTCAGGTAGGAGGTCCTGGATGGAAGGAGAAGCCTAGTGTTTTTCTCTGTGCAGCTCAGAGCAGGGAATGAGTGCGACTTCCACGGCATGAAGGAACTTGCTAGAACGGTGCTCGTGAACCTGTATGAGTGCTGGCTTACTCAAGATGTCCCAATAAGAGTGCACTGTGTTGCCCTACACTCGGCATACACACTGTGAGTCGGAAAGCTACGGGCCTGGATATTGCTTAGAAGGGGCAGGGGAGCCTGAGGGTACTTGCTGTTCTTGCAGGGAATAGGGTTTCCAGGCCAGGCACCTAGGAGTCCTGAAAAGCGTACTGGCGTTAAAATGCTGCAGAGCAGCGACTACGGCCTCATGGAATCTGCTACACACCTCCGCTTCTGCATAGCATTTCAGGGCCTTACCTCGAGGCAAGTTCTCCTGTTGCTTGCACTGTGAGCGACACAGCATGTTAGGATGCTGTATTTCTCCTTGAATAGAGTGACTTCAGGAAAGAGGTCCTCGATAAATTCTAAGAGGAATGTTTTCTCAGCGCAGCTCAGACGAGGGCAATGTCGAAAACTTGCAGGACATGTTGGACTGCCTAGAAATGTGGTTCTGATGCTGTTCGACTGCTCTGGAAATATAGCTCTACTGAAGTAACGTACAGTGTGTTGCCAGAGACTCGGCAGACACAGAGGGCCTCAGAGGGTCGTATGGGAATCAATGCTGCTCAGCAGGCCCACAGGGGTGTGGAGGGCGTCAGTGATGTTGGAACAAAAATGATGCTCACCCGAAGGGCCTAGGAGTCCTGAAAAGGGTGCTTCCTTTAACATAAAGCGGAACCTCCACTAAGAGCTCATGGAAAGAGCTGCATGCCTCCCTTTCTGCAGGGCTACTCAGGGCCTTACCTCGAGGCAAGGACTCACGTTGAGATTCCCTTTAGCTCTAGAGCATGGCAAGGTGAGCCCCAACCGGGCCAATGAAGCTCCGTGTGTAGCCAGAGAAATCTCATTTTCTTCCCACCACCCATGCCTACAGTGGCCAGAGAGCTGTTAACAGCAGAGAATTTCAGGGAGCTTCACGGCAGCAAGAATGGAGCTTTCCAAATGGAAAGCAAGGCTAGTACCATCATGCCCCCATTACCATTGGCACAGGCAGCATACATCTCTGTGGTTTCTAACAAGTCAAAAGAAACACAGGGTACACACTGGTTGCTTCCCTGAATCAACTTCTCGAGGCAGGGTGTTCTGCATCTTGTGAACGGCCTCACCAAGGAAGGCCCTAGCTAGGCCCATGGGCCCGTGCCTCTTCAAAAGCCTGCAGTGCTACAGGAAAATCTCTGCTTTAGTTGCAATAAGAATGCAAGCAGTGTTTCTCCTGATGGCAGTGTAACTTCAGGTAAGAGGTCTTAGATGGAAGAAGAAGCCTAGTGTTTTTCCTCTGTGCAGCTCAGTCTAAAGAATGAGTTCGACTTCCACGGCATGTTGGAACTTGCTAGAACGGTGCTCGTGAACTTGTGCGAGTGCTGTGAATCAAGATATGACAAGAAAGAGTGCAGTGTGTTGCCCATGACTCAGCAGACACAGAGGAACTCCGAGGGACCAATGGGCCTCGTTGTTGCTCAGCAGGCCTACAGGGGTGTGGAGGTACTCAGGGATCTTGGAACAAAAATGATGCTCACCCGAGAGGCCTAGGAGTCCTGAGAAGGGTACTTCCTTTAAAGTAAAGCAGAACAGCGACTAAGAAATAATGGAAAGAGCTGAATGCCTCCCTTTCTGCAGGGCTACTCAGGGCCTTACCTCGAGGCAAGGACTCACGTTGAGATTCCCTTTAGCTCTAGAGCATGGCAAGGTGAGCCCCACCCCGGCCAAAGAAGCTCCGTGTGTAGCCAGAGAAAACTCATTTTCTTCCCACACCAATGTAGAGGGACCAGAGGCCTGTCAACAGCAGAGAATTTCAGGGAGCTTCACGGCAGCAAGAATGGAGCTCTCCAAATGGAAAGCAAGGCTAGTACCATCATGCCCCCATTTCCATGGGCACAGGCAGCATACATCTCTGTGGTTTTTAACAAGTCAAATGAGACACAGAGTACACACTGTTTTCTTCCCTTAATCCACTTCTCGAGGCAGGGTGTTCTGCATCTAGTGAACGGCCTCACCAAGGAAAGCCCAAGCTAGGCCTCTGGGCCCGTGCCTCTTCAAAAGTCTGCAGTGCTTCAGGAAAAACTGTGCTTTAGTTGCAATAGGAACGCAAGCCGTCTTTTTCCTGGAGGCAGGGTGACTTCAGGTAGGAGGTCCTGGATGGAAGGAGAAGCCTAGTGTTTTTCTCTGTGCAGCTCAGACCAGGGAATGAGTGCGACTTCCACGGCACGTTGGAACTTGCTAGAACGGTGCTCGTGAGCCTGTATGAGTGCTGGCTTACTCAAGATGTCCCAATAAGAGTGCACTGTGTTGCCCTACACTCGGCATACACACTGTGAGTCGGAAAGCTACGGGCCTGGATATTGCTTAGAAGGGCCAGGGGAGCCTGAGGGTTCTTGCTGTTCTTGCAGGGAATAGGGTTTCCAGGCCAGGCACCTAGGAGTCCTGAAAAGCGTACTGGCGTTAAAATGCTGCAGAGCAGCGACTACGGCCTCATGGAAACTGCTACACGCCTCCGCTTCTGCATAGCATTTCAGGGCCTTACCTCGAGGCAAGTTCTCACGTTGCTTGCACTGTGAGCGACACAGCATGTTAGGATGCTGTATTTCTCCTTGAATAGAGTGACTTCAGGAAAGATGTCCTCGATAAATTCTAAGAAGAGTGTTTTCTCAGGGCAGCTCAGACGAGGGCAACGTCGAAAACTTGCAGGACATGTTGGACTGCCTAGAAATGTGGTTCTGATGCTGTTCGACTGCTCTGGAAATATAGCTCTACTGAAGTAACGTACAGTGTGTTGCCAGAGACTCGGCAGACACAGAGGGTCTCCGAAGGACGTATGGGAATCAATGCTGCTCAGCAGGCCCACAGGGGTGTGGAGGGCGTCAGTGATCTTGGAACAAAAATGATGCTCACCCGAAGGGCCTAGGAGTCCTGAAAAGGGTGCTTCCTTTAACATAAAGCGGAACCTCCACTAAGAGCTCATAGAAAGAGCTACATGCCTCCCTTTCTGCAGGGCTACTCAGGGCCTTACCTCGAGGCAAGGACTCACGTTGAGATTCCCTTTAGCTCTAGAGCATGGCAAGGTGAGCCCCACCCCGGCCAAAGAAGCTCCGTGTGTAGCCAGAGAAAACTCATTTTCTTCCCATACCCATGCCTACAGTGGCCAGAGGGCTGTCAACAGCAGAGAATTTCAGGGAGCTTCACAGCAGCAAGAATGGAGCTTTCCAAATGGAAAGCAAGGCTAGTACCAACATGCCCCCATTTCCATGGGCACAGGCAGCATACATCTCTGTGGTTTTTAACAAGTCAAATGAGACACAGAGTACACACTGTTTTCTTCCCTTAATCCACTTCTCGAGGCAGGGTGTTCTGCATCTAGTGAACGGCCTCACCAAGGAAAGCCCAAGCTAGGCCTCTGGGCCCGTGCCTCTTCAAAAGTCTGAAGTGCTTCAGGAAAAACTGTTCTTTAGTTGCAATAGGAAGGCAAGCCGTCTTTTTCCTGGAGGCAGGGTGACTTCAGGTAGGAGGTCCTGGATGGAAGGAGAAGCCTAGTGTTTTTCTCTGTGCAGCTCAGAGCAGGGAATGAGTGCGACTTCCACGGCATGAAGGAACTTGCTAGAACGGTGCTCGTGAACCTGTATGAGTGCTGGCTTACTCAAGATGTCCCAATAAGAGTGCACTGTGTTGCCCTACACTCGGCATACACACTGTGAGTCGGAAAGCTACGGGCCTGGATATTGCTTAGAAGGGGCAGGGGAGCCTGAGGGTACTTGCTGTTCTTGCAGGGAATAGGGTTTCCAGGCCAGGCACCTAGGAGTCCTGAAAAGCGTACTGGCGTTAAAATGCTGCAGAGCAGCGACTACGGCCTCATGGAATCTGCTACACACCTCCGCTTCTGCATAGCATTTCAGGGCCTTACCTCGAGGCAAGTTCTCACGTTGCTTGCACTGTGAGCGACACAGCATGTTAGGATGCTGTATTTCTCCTTGAATAGAGTGACTTCAGGAAAGAGGTCCTCGATAAATTCTAAGAGGAATGTTTTCTCAGCGCAGCTCAGACGAGGGCAATGTCGAAAACTTGCAGGACATGTTGGACTGCCTAGAAATGTGGTTCTGATGCTGTTCGACTGCTCTGGAAATATAGCTCTACTGAAGTAACGTACAGTGTGTTGCCAGAGACTCGGCAGACACAGAGGGCCTCAGAGGGTCGTATGGGAATCAATGCTGCTCAGCAGGCCCACAGGGGTGTGGAGGGCGTCAGTGATGTTGGAACAAAAATGATGCTCACCCGAAGGGCCTAGGAGTCCTGAAAAGGGTGCTTCCTTTAACATAAAGCGGAACCTCCACTAAGAGCTCATGGAAAGAGCTGCATGCCTCCCTTTCTGCAGGGCTACTCAGGGCCTTACCTCGAGGCAAGGACTCACGTTGAGATTCCCTTTAGCTCTAGAGCATGGCAAGGTGAGCCCCAACCGGGCCAATGAAGCTCCGTGTGTAGCCAGAGAAATCTCATTTTCTTCCCACCACCCATGCCTACAGTGGCCAGAGAGCTGTTAACAGCAGAGAATTTCAGGGAGCTTCACGGCAGCAAGAATGGAGCTTTCCAAATGGAAAGCAAGGCTAGTACCATCATGCCCCCATTACCATTGGCACAGGCAGCATACATCTCTGTGGTTTCTAACAAGTCAAAAGAAACACAGGGTACACACTGGTTGCTTCCCTGAATCAACTTCTCGAGGCAGGGTGTTCTGCATCTTGTGAACGGCCTCACCAAGGAAGGCCCTAGCTAGGCCCATGGGCCCGTGCCTCTTCAAAAGCCTGCAGTGCTACAGGAAAATCTCTGCTTTAGTTGCAATAAGAATGCAAGCAGTGTTTCTCCTGATGGCAGTGTAACTTCAGGTAAGAGGTCTTAGATGGAAGAAGAAGCCTAGTGTTTTTCCTCTGTGCAGCTCAGTCTAAAGAATGAGTTCGACTTCCACGGCATGTTGGAACTTGCTAGAACGGTGCTCGTGAACTTGTGCGAGTGCTGTGAATCAAGATATGACAAGAAAGAGTGCAGTGTGTTGCCCATGACTCAGCAGACACAGAGGAACTCCGAGGGACCAATGGGCCTCGTTGTTGCTCAGCAGGCCTACAGGGGTGTGGAGGTACTCAGGGATCTTGGAACAAAAATGATGCTCACCCGAGAGGCCTAGGAGTCCTGAGAAGGGTACTTCCTTTAAAGTAAAGCAGAACAGCGACTAAGAAATAATGGAAAGAGCTGAATGCCTCCCTTTCTGCAGGGCTACTCAGGGCCTTACCTCGAGGCAAGGACTCACGTTGAGATTCCCTTTAGCTCTAGAGCATGGCAAGGTGAGCCCCACCCCGGCCAAAGAAGCTCCGTGTGTAGCCAGAGAAAACTCATTTTCTTCCCACACCAATGTAGAGGGACCAGAGGCCTGTCAACAGCAGAGAATTTCAGGGAGCTTCACGGCAGCAAGAATGGAGCTCTCCAAATGGAAAGCAAGGCTAGTACCATCATGCCCCCATTTCCATGGGCACAGGCAGCATACATCTCTGTGGTTTTTAACAAGTCAAATGAGACACAGAGTACACACTGTTTTCTTCCCTTAATCCACTTCTCGAGGCAGGGTGTTCTGCATCTAGTGAACGGCCTCACCAAGGAAAGCCCAAGCTAGGCCTCTGGGCCCGTGCCTCTTCAAAAGTCTGCAGTGCTTCAGGAAAAACTGTGCTTTAGTTGCAATAGGAACGCAAGCCGTCTTTTTCCTGGAGGCAGGGTGACTTCAGGTAGGAGGTCCTGGATGGAAGGAGAAGCCTAGTGTTTTTCTCTGTGCAGCTCAGACCAGGGAATGAGTGCGACTTCCACGGCACGTTGGAACTTGCTAGAACGGTGCTCGTGAGCCTGTATGAGTGCTGGCTTACTCAAGATGTCCCAATAAGAGTGCACTGTGTTGCCCTACACTCGGCATACACACTGTGAGTCGGAAAGCTACGGGCCTGGATATTGCTTAGAAGGGCCAGGGGAGCCTGAGGGTTCTTGCTGTTCTTGCAGGGAATAGGGTTTCCAGGCCAGGCACCTAGGAGTCCTGAAAAGCGTACTGGCGTTAAAATGCTGCAGAGCAGCGACTACGGCCTCATGGAAACTGCTACACGCCTCCGCTTCTGCATAGCATTTCAGGGCCTTACCTCGAGGCAAGTTCTCACGTTGCTTGCACTGTGAGCGACACAGCATGTTAGGATGCTGTATTTCTCCTTGAATAGAGTGACTTCAGGAAAGATGTCCTCGATAAATTCTAAGAAGAGTGTTTTCTCAGGGAAGCTCAGACGAGGGCAACGTCGAAAACTTGCAGGACATGTTGGACTGCCTAGAAATGTGGTTCTGATGCTGTTCGACTGCTCTGGAAATATAGCTCTACTGAAGTAACGTACAGTGTGTTGCCAGAGACTCGGCAGACACAGAGGGTCTCCGAAGGACGTATGGGAATCAATGCTGCTCAGCAGGCCCACAGGGGTGTGGAGGGCGTCAGTGATCTTGGAACAAAAATGATGCTCACCCGAAGGGCCTAGGAGTCCTGAAAAGGGTGCTTCCTTTAACATAAAGCGGAACCTCCACTAAGAGCTCATAGAAAGAGCTACATGCCTCCCTTTCTGCAGGGCTACTCAGGGCCTTACCTCGAGGCAAGGACTCACGTTGAGATTCCCTTTAGCTCTAGAGCATGGCAAGGTGAGCCCCACCCCGGCCAAAGAAGCTCCGTGTGTAGCCAGAGAAAACTCATTTTCTTCCCATACCCATGCCTACAGTGGCCAGAGGGCTGTCAACAGCAGAGAATTTCAGGGAGCTTCACGGCAGCAAGAATGGAGCTTTCCAAATGGAAAGCAAGGCTAGTACCAACATGCCCCCATTTCCATGGGCACAGGCAGCATACATCTCTGTGGTTTTTAACAAGTCAAATGAGACACAGAGTACACACTGTTTTCTTCCCTTAATCCACTTCTCGAGGCAGGGTGTTCTGCATCTAGTGAACGGCCTCACCAAGGAAAGCCCAAGCTAGGCCTCTGGGCCCGTGCCTCTTCAAAAGTCTGAAGTGCTTCAGGAAAAACTGTTCTTTAGTTGCAATAGGAAGGCAAGCCGTCTTTTTCCTGGAGGCAGGGTGACTTCAGGTAGGAGGTCCTGGATGGAAGGAGAAGCCTAGTGTTTTTCTCTGTGCAGCTCAGAGCAGGGAATGAGTGCGACTTCCACGGCATGAAGGAACTTGCTAGAACGGTGCTCGTGAACCTGTATGAGTGCTGGCTTACTCAAGATGTCCCAATAAGAGTGCACTGTGTTGCCCTACACTCGGCATACACACTGTGAGTCGGAAAGCTACGGGCCTGGATATTGCTTAGAAGGGGCAGGGGAGCCTGAGGGTACTTGCTGTTCTTGCAGGGAATAGGGTTTCCAGGCCAGGCACCTAGGAGTCCTGAAAAGCGTACTGGCGTTAAAATGCTGCAGAGCAGCGACTACGGCCTCATGGAATCTGCTACACACCTCCGCTTCTGCATAGCATTTCAGGGCCTTACCTCGAGGCAAGTTCTCCTGTTGCTTGCACTGTGAGCGACACAGCATGTTAGGATGCTGTATTTCTCCTTGAATAGAGTGACTTCAGGAAAGAGGTCCTCGATAAATTCTAAGAGGAATGTTTTCTCAGCGCAGCTCAGACGAGGGCAATGTCGAAAACTTGCAGGACATGTTGGACTGCCTAGAAATGTGGTTCTGATGCTGTTCGACTGCTCTGGAAATATAGCTCTACTGAAGTAACGTACAGTGTGTTGCCAGAGACTCGGCAGACACAGAGGGCCTCAGAGGGTCGTATGGGAATCAATGCTGCTCAGCAGGCCCATAGGGGTGTGGAGGGCGTCAGTGATGTTGGAACAAAAATGATGCTCACCCGAAGGGCCTAGGAGTCCTGAAAAGGGTGCTTCCTTTAACATAAAGCGGAACCTCCACTAAGAGCTCATGGAAAGAGCTGCATGCCTCCCTTTCTGCAGGGCTACTCAGGGCCTTACCTCGAGGCAAGGACTCACGTTGAGATTCCCTTTAGCTCTAGAGCATGGCAAGGTGAGCCCCAACCGGGCCAATGAAGCTCCGTGTGTAGCCAGAGAAATCTCATTTTCTTCCCACCACCCATGCCTACAGTGGCCAGAGAGCTGTTAACAGCAGAGAATTTCAGGGAGCTTCACGGCAGCAAGAATGGAGCTTTCCAAATGGAAAGCAAGGCTAGTACCATCATGCCCCCATTACCATTGGCACAGGCAGCATACATCTCTGTGGTTTCTAACAAGTCAAAAGAAACACAGGGTACACACTGGTTGCTTCCCTGAATCAACTTCTCGAGGCAGGGTGTTCTGCATCTTGTGAACGGCCTCACCAAGGAAGGCCCTAGCTAGGCCCATGGGCCCGTGCCTCTTCAAAAGCCTGCAGTGCTACAGGAAAATCTCTGCTTTAGTTGCAATAAGAATGCAAGCAGTGTTTCTCCTGATGGCAGTGTAACTTCAGGTAAGAGGTCTTAGATGGAAGAAGAAGCCTAGTGTTTTTCCTCTGTGCAGCTCAGTCTAAAGAATGAGTTCGACTTCCACGGCATGTTGGAACTTGCTAGAACGGTGCTCGTGAACTTGTGCGAGTGCTGTGAATCAAGATATGACAAGAAAGAGTGCAGTGTGTTGCCCATGACTCAGCAGACACAGAGGAACTCCGAGGGACCAATGGGCCTCGTTGTTGCTCAGCAGGCCTACAGGGGTGTGGAGGTACTCAGGGATCTTGGAACAAAAATGATGCTCACCCGAGAGGCCTAGGAGTCCTGAGAAGGGTACTTCCTTTAAAGTAAAGCAGAACAGCGACTAAGAAATAATGGAAAGAGCTGAATGCCTCCCTTTCTGCAGGGCTACTCAGGGCCTTACCTCGAGGCAAGGACTCACGTTGAGATTCCCTTTAGCTCTAGAGCATGGCAAGGTGAGCCCCACCCCGGCCAAAGAAGCTCCGTGTGTAGCCAGAGAAAACTCATTTTCTTCCCACACCAATGTAGAGGGACCAGAGGCCTGTCAACAGCAGAGAATTTCAGGGAGCTTCACGGCAGCAAGAATGGAGCTCTCCAAATGGAAAGCAAGGCTAGTACCATCATGCCCCCATTTCCATGGGCACAGGCAGCATACATCTCTGTGGTTTTTAACAAGTCAAATGAGACACAGAGTACACACTGTTTTCTTCCCTTAATCCACTTCTCGAGGCAGGGTGTTCTGCATCTAGTGAACGGCCTCACCAAGGAAAGCCCAAGCTAGGCCTCTGGGCCCGTGCCTCTTCAAAACTCTGCAGTGCTTCAGGAAAAACTGTGCTTTAGTTGCAATAGGAACGCAAGCCGTCTTTTTCCTGGAGGCAGGGTGACTTCAGGTAGGAGGTCCTGGATGGAAGGAGAAGCCTAGTGTTTTTCTCTGTGCAGCTCAGACCAGGGAATGAGTGCGACTTCCACGGCACGTTGGAACTTGCTAGAACGGTGCTCGTGAGCCTGTATGAGTGCTGGCTTACTCAAGATGTCCCAATAAGAGTGCACTGTGTTGCCCTACACTCGGCATACACACTGTGAGTCGGAAAGCTACGGGCCTGGATATTGCTTAGAAGGGCCAGGGGAGCCTGAGGGTTCTTGCTGTTCTTGCAGGGAATAGGGTTTCCAGGCCAGGCACCTAGGAGTCCTGAAAAGCGTACTGGCGTTAAAATGCTGCAGAGCAGCGACTACGGCCTCATGGAAACTGCTACACGCCTCCGCTTCTGCATAGCATTTCAGGGCCTTACCTCGAGGCAAGTTCTCACGTTGCTTGCACTGTGAGCGACACAGCATGTTAGGATGCTGTATTTCTCCTTGAATAGAGTGACTTCAGGAAAGATGTCCTCGATAAATTCTAAGAAGAGTGTTTTCTCAGGGAAGCTCATACGAGGGCAACGTCGAAAACTTGCAGGACATGTTGGACTGCCTAGAAATGTGGTTCTGATGCTGTTCGACTGCTCTGGAAATATAGCTCTACTGAAGTAACGTACAGTGTGTTGCCAGAGACTCGGCAGACACAGAGGGTCTCCGAAGGACGTATGGGAATCAATGCTGCTCAGCAGGCCCACAGGGGTGTGGAGGGCGTCAGTGATCTTGGAACAAAAATGATGCTCACCCGAAGGGCCTAGGAGTCCTGAAAAGGGTGCTTCCGTTAACATAAAGCGGAACCTCCACTAAGAGCTCATAGAAAGAGCTACATGCCTCCCTTTCTGCAGGGCTACTCAGGGCCTTACCTCGAGGCAAGGACTCACGTTGAGATTCCCTTTAGCTCTAGAGCATGGCAAGGTGAGCCCCACCCCGGCCAAAGAAGCTCCGTGTGTAGCCAGAGAAAACTCATTTTCTTCCCATACCCATGCCTACAGTGGCCAGAGGGCTGTCAACAGCAGAGAATTTCAGGAAGCTTCACGGCAGCAAGAATGGAGCTTTCCAAATGGAAAGCAAGGCTAGTACCAACATGCCCCCATTTCCATGGGCACAGGCAGCATACATCTCTGTGGTTTTTAACAAGTCAAATGAGACACAGAGTACACACTGTTTTCTTCCCTTAATCCACTTCTCGAGGCAGGGTGTTCTGCATCTAGTGAACGGCCTCACCAAGGAAAGCCCAAGCTAGGCCTCTGGGCCCGTGCCTCTTCAAAAGTCTGAAGTGCTTCAGGAAAAACTGTTCTTTAGTTGCAATAGGAAGGCAAGCCGTCTTTTTCCTGGAGGCAGGGTGACTTCAGGTAGGAGGTCCTGGATGGAAGGAGAAGCCTAGTGTTTTTCTCTGTGCAGCTCAGAGCAGGGAATGAGTGCGACTTCCACGGCATGAAGGAACTTGCTAGAACGGTGCTCGTGAACCTGTATGAGTGCTGGCTTACTCAAGATGTCCCAATAAGAGTGCACTGTGTTGCCCTACACTCGGCATACACACTGTGAGTCGGAAAGCTACGGGCCTGGATATTGCTTAGAAGGGGCAGGGGAGCCTGAGGGTACTTGCTGTTCTTGCAGGGAATAGGGTTTCCAGGCGAGGCACCTAGGAGTCCTGAAAAGCGTACTGGCGTTAAAATGCTGCAGAGCAGCGACTACGGCCTCATGGAATCTGCTACACACCTCCGCTTCTGCATAGCATTTCAGGGCCTTACCTCGAGGCAAGTTCTCCTGTTGCTTGCACTGTGAGCGACACAGCATGTTAGGATGCTGTATTTCTCCTTGAATAGAGTGACTTCAGGAAAGAGGTCCTCGATAAATTCTAAGAGGAATGTTTTCTCAGCGCAGCTCAGACGAGGGCAATGTCGAAAACTTGCAGGACATGTTGGACTGCCTAGAAATGTGGTTCTGATGCTGTTCGACTGCTCTGGAAATATAGCTCTACTGAAGTAACGTACAGTGTGTTGCCAGAGACTCGGCAGACACAGAGGGCCTCCGAGGGTCGTATGGGAATCAATGCTGCTCAGCAGGCCCACAGGGGTGTGGAGGGCGTCAGTGATGTTGGAACAAAAACGATGCTCACCCGAAGGGCCTAGGAGTCCTGAAAAGGGTGCTTCCTTTAACATAAAGCGGAACCTCCACTAAGAGCTCATGGAAAGAGCTGCATGCCTCCCTTTCTGCAGGGCTACTCAGGGCCTTACCTCGAGGCAAGGACTCACGTTGAGATTCCCTTTAGCTCTAGAGCATGGCAAGGTGAGCCCCAACCGGGCCAATGAAGCTCCGTGTGTAGCCAGAGAAATCTCATTTTCTTCCCACCACCCATGCCTACAGTGGCCAGAGAGCTGTTAACAGCAGAGAATTTCAGGGAGCTTCACGGCAGCAAGAATGGAGCTTTCCAAATGGAAAGCAAGGCTAGTACCATCATGCCCCCATTACCATTGGCACAGGCAGCATACATCTCTGTGGTTTCTAACAAGTCAAAAGAAACACAGGGTACACACTGGTTGCTTCCCTGAATCAACTTCTCGAGGCAGGGTGTTCTGCATCTTGTGAACGGCCTCACCAAGGAAGGCCCTAGCTAGGCCCATGGGCCCGTTCCTCTTCAAAAGCCTGCAGTGCTACAGGAAAATCTCTGCTTTAGTTGCAATAAGAATGCAAGCAGTGTTTCTCCTGATGGCAGTGTAACTTCAGGTAAGAGGTCTTAGATGGAAGAAGAAGCCTAGTGATTTTCCTCTGTGCAGCTCAGTCTAAAGAATGAGTTCGACTTCCACGGCATGTTGGAACTTGCTAGAACGGTGCCCGTGAACTTGTGCGAGTGCTGTGAATCAAGATATGACAAGAAAGAGTGCAGTGTGTTGCCCATGACTCAGCAGACACAGAGGAACTCCGAGGGACCAGTGGGCCTCGTTGTTGCTCAGCAGGCCTACAGGGGTGTGGAGGTACTCAGGGATCTTGGAACAAAAATGATGCTCACCCGAGAGGCCTAGGAGTCCTGAGAAGGGTACTTCCTTTAAAGTAAAGCAGAACAGCGACTAAGAAATAATGGAAAGAGCTGAATGCCTCCCTTTCTGCAGGGCTACTCAGGGCCTTACCTCGAGGCAAGGACTCACGTTGAGATTCCCTTTAGCTCTAGAGCATGGCAAGGTGAGCCCCACCCCGGCCAAAGAAGCTCCGTGTGTAGCCAGAGAAAACTCATTTTCTTCCCACACCAATGTAGAGGGACCAGAGGCCTGTCAACAGCAGAGAATTTCAGGGAGCTTCACGGCAGCAAGAATGGAGCTCTCCAAATGGAAAGCAAGGCTAGTACCATCATGCCCCCATTTCCATGGGCACAGGCAGCATACATCTCTGTGGTTTTTAACAAGTCAAATGAGACACAGAGTACACACTGTTTTCTTCCCTTAATCCACTTCTCGAGGCAGGGTGTTCTGCATCTAGTGAACGGCCTCACCAAGGAAAGCCCAAGCTAGGCCTCTGGGCCCGTGCCTCTTCAAAAGTCTGCAGTGCTTCAGGAAAAACTGTGCTTTAGTTGCAATAGGAAGGCAAGCCGTCTTTTTCCTGGAGGCAGGGTGACTTCAGGTAGGAGGTCCTGGATGGAAGGAGAAGCCTAGTGTTTTTCTCTGTGCAGCTCAGACCAGGGAATGAGTGCGACTTCCACGGCACGTTGGAACTTGCTAGAACGGTGCTCGTGAGCCTGTATGAGTGCTGGCTTACTCAAGATGTCCCAATAAGAGTGCACTGTGTTGCCCTACACTCGGCATACACACTGTGAGTCGGAAAGCTACGGGCCTGGATATTGCTTAGAAGGGCCAGGGGAGCCTGAGGGTTCTTGCTGTTCTTGCAGGGAATAGGGTTTCCAGGCCAGGCACCTAGGAGTCCTGAAAAGCGTACTGGCGTTAAAATGCTGCAGAGCAGCGACTACGGCCTCATGGAAACTGCTACACGCCTCCGCTTCTGCATAGCATTTCAGGGCCTTACCTCGAGGCAAGTTCTCACGTTGCTTGCACTGTGAGCGACACAGCATGTTAGGATGCTGTATTTCTCCTTGAATAGAGTGACTTCAGGAAAGATGTCCTCGATAAATTCTAAGAAGAGTGTTTTCTCAGGGCAGCTCAGACGAGGGCAACGTCGAAAACTTGCAGGACATGTTGGACTGCCTAGAAATGTGGTTCTGATGCTGTTCGACTGCTCTGGAAATATAGCTCTACTGAAGTAACGTACAGTGTGTTGCCAGAGACTCGGCAGACACAGAGGGTCTCCGAAGGACGTATGGGAATCAATGCTGCTCAGCAGGCCCACAGGGGTGTGGAGGGCGTCAGTGATCTTGGAACAAAAATGATGCTCACCCGAAGGGCCTAGGAGTCCTGAAAAGGGTGCTTCCTTTAACATAAAGCGGAACCTCCACTAAGAGCTCATAGAAAGAGCTACATGCCTCCCTTTCTGCAGGGCTACTCAGGGCCTTACCTCGAGGCAAGGACTCACGTTGAGATTCCCTTTAGCTCTAGAGCATGGCAAGGTGAGCCCCACCCCGGCCAAAGAAGCTCCGTGTGTAGCCAGAGAAAACTCATTTTCTTCCCACACCAATGTAGAGGGACCAGAGGCCTGTCAACAGCAGAGAATTTCAGGGAGCTTCACGGCAGCAAGAATGGAGCTCTCCAAATGGAAAGCAAGGCTAGTACCATCATGCCCCCATTTCCATGGGCACAGGCAGCATACATCTCTGTGGTTTTTAACAAGTCAAATGAGACACAGAGTACACACTGTTTTCTTCCCTTAATCCACTTCTCGAGGCAGGGTGTTCCGCATCTAGTGAACGGCCTCACCAAGGAAAGCCCAAGCTAGGCCTCTGGGCCCGTGCCTCTTCAAAAGTCTGCAGTGCTTCAGGAAAAACTGTGCTTTAGTTGCAATAGGAAGGAAAGCCGTCTTTTTCCTGGAGGCAGGGTGACTTCAGGTAGGAGGTCCTGGATGGAAGGAGAAGCCTAGTGTTTTTCTCTGTGCAGCTCAGACCAGGGAATGAGTGCGACTTCCACGGCACGTTGGAACTTGCTAGAACGGTGCTCGTGAGCCTGTATGAGTGCTGGCTTACTCAAGATGTCCCAATAAGAGTGCACTGTGTTGCCCTACACTCGGCATACACACTGTGAGTCGGAAAGCTACGGGCCTGGATATTGCTTAGAAGGGCCAGGGGAGCCTGAGGGTTCTTGCTGTTCTTGCAGGGAATAGGGTTTCCAGGCCAGGCACCTAGGAGTCCTGAAAAGCGTACTGGCGTTAAAATGCTGCAGAGCAGCGACTACGGCCTCATGGAAACTGCTACACGCCTCCGCTTCTGCATAGCATTTCAGGGCCTTACCTCGAGGCAAGTTCTCACGTTGCTTGCACTGTGAGCGACACAGCATGTTAGGATGCTGTATTTCTCCTTGAATAGAGTGACTTCAGGAAAGATGTCCTCGATAAATTCTAAGAAGAGTGTTTTCTCAGGGCAGCTCAGACGAGGGCAATGTCGAAAACTTGCAGGACATGTTGGACTGCCTAGAAATGTGGTTCTGATGCTGTTCGACTGCTCTGGAAATATAGCTCTACTGAAGTAACGTACAGTGTGTTGCCAGAGACTCGGCAGACACAGAGGGTCTCCGAAGGACGTATGGGAATCAATGCTGCTCAGCAGGCCCACAGGGGTGTGGAGGGCGTCAGTGATCTTGGAACAAAAATGATGCTCACCCGAAGGGCCTAGGAGTCCTGAAAAGGGTGCTTCCTTTAACATAAAGCGGAACCTCCACTAAGAGCTCATAGAAAGAGCTACATGCCTCCCTTTCTGCAGGGCTACTCAGGGCCTTACCTCGAGGCAAGGACTCACGTTGAGATTCCCTTTAGCTCTAGAGCATGGCAAGGTGAGCCCCACCCCGGCCAAAGAAGCTCCGTGTGTAGCCAGAGAAAACTCATTTTCTTCCCATACCCATGCCTACAGTGGCCAGAGGGCTGTCAACAGCAGAGAATTTCAGGGAGCTTCACGGCAGCAAGAATGGAGCTTTCCAAATGGAAAGCAAGGCTAGTACCAACATGCCCCCATTTCCATGGGCACAGGCAGCGTACATCTCTGTGGTTTTTAACAAGTCAAATGAGACACAGAGTACACACTGTTTTCTTCCCTTAATCCACTTCTCGAGGCAGGGTGTTCTGCATCTAGTGAACGGCCTCACCAAGGAATGCCCAAGCTAGGCCTCTGGGCCCGTGCCTCTTCAAAAGTCTGAAGTGCTTCAGGAAAAACTGTTCTTTAGTTGCAATAGGAAGGCAAGCCGTCTTTTTCCTGGAGGCAGGGTGACTTCAGGTAGGAGGTCCTGGATGGAAGGAGAAGCCTAGTGTTTTTCTCTGTGCAGCTCAGAGCAGGGAATGAGTGCGACTTCCACGGCATGAAGGAACTTGCTAGAACGGTGCTCGTGAACCTGTATGAGTGCTGGCTTACTCAAGATGTCCCAATAAGAGTGCACTGTGTTGCCCTACACTCGGCATACACACTGTGAGTCGGAAAGCTACGGGCCTGGATATTGCTTAGAAGGGGCAGGGGAGCCTGAGGGTACTTGCTGTTCTTGCAGGGAATAGGGTTTCCAGGCGAGGCACCTAGGAGTCCTGAAAAGCGTACTGGCGTTAAAATGCTGCAGAGCAGCGACTACGGCCTCATGGAATCTGCTACACACCTCCGCTTCTGCATAGCATTTCAGGGCCTTACCTCGAGGCAAGTTCTCCTGTTGCTTGCACTGTGAGCGACACAGCATGTTAGGATGCTGTATTTCTCCTTGAATAGAGTGACTTCAGGAAAGAGGTCCTCGATAAATTCTAAGAGGAATGTTTTCTCAGGGCAGCTCAGACGAGGGCAATGTCGAAAACTTGCAGGACATGTTGGACTGCCTAGAAATGTGGTTCTGATGCTGTTCGACTGCTCTGGAAATATAGCTCTACTGAAGTAACGTACAGTGTGTTGCCAGAGACTCGGCAGACACAGAGGGCCTCAGAGGGTCGTATGGGAATCAATGCTGCTCAGCAGGCCCACAGGGGTGTGGAGGGCGTCAGTGATGTTGGAACAAAAATGATGCTCACCCGAAGGGCCTAGGAGTCCTGAAAAGGGTGCTTCCTTTAACATAAAGCGGAACCTCCACTAAGAGCTCATGGAAAGAGCTGCATGCCTCCCTTTCTGCAGGGCTACTCAGGGCCTTACCTCGAGGCAAGGACTCACGTTGAGATTCCCTTTAGCTCTAGAGCATGGCAAGGTGAGCCCCAACCGGGCCAATGAAGCTCCGTGTGTAGCCAGAGAAATCTCATTTTCTTCCCACCACCCATGCCTACAGTGGCCAGAGAGCTGTTAACAGCAGAGAATTTCAGGGAGCTTCACGGCAGCAAGAATGGAGCTTTCCAAATGGAAAGCAAGGCTAGTACCATCATGCCCCCATTACCATTGGCACAGGCAGCATACATCTCTGTGGTTTCTAACAAGTCAAAAGAAACACAGGGTACACACTGGTTGCTTCCCTGAATCAACTTCTCGAGGCAGGGTGTTCTGCATCTTGTGAACGGCCTCACCAAGGAAGGCCCTAGCTAGGCCCATGGGCCCGTGCCTCTTCAAAAGCCTGCAGTGCTACAGGAAAATCTCTGCTTTAGTTGCAATAAGAATGCAAGCAGTGTTTCTCCTGATGGCAGTGTAACTTCAGGTAAGAGGTCTTAGATGGAAGAAGAAGCCTAGTGTTTTTCCTCTGTGCAGCTCAGTCTAAAGAATGAGTTCGACTTCCACGGCATGTTGGAACTTGCTAGAACGGTGCTCGTGAACTTGTGCGAGTGCTGTGAATCAAGATATGACAAGAAAGAGTGCAGTGTGTTGCCCATGACTCAGCAGACACAGAGGAACTCCGAGGGACCAATGGGCCTCGTTGTTGCTCAGCAGGCCTACAGGGGTGTGGAGGTACTCAGGGATCTTGGAACAAAAATGATGCTCACCCGAGAGGCCTAGGAGTCCTGAAAAGGGTACTTCCTTTAAAGTAAAGCAGAACAGCGACTAAGAAATAATGGAAAGAGCTGAATGCCTCCCTTTCTGCAGGGCTACTCAGGGCCTTACCTCGAGGCAAGGACTCACGTTGAGATTCCCTTTAGCTCTAGAGCATGGCAAGGTGAGCCCCACCCCGGCCAAAGAAGCTCCGTGTGTAGCCAGAGAAAACTCATTTTCTTCCCACACCAATGTAGAGGGACCAGAGGCCTGTCAACAGCAGAGAATTTCAGGGAGCTTCACGGCAGCAAGAATGGAGCTTTCCAAATGGAAAGCAAGGCTAGTACCATCATGCCCCCATTTCCATGGGCACAGGCAGCATACATCTCTGTGGTTTTTAACAAGTCAAATGAGACACAGAGTACACACTGTTTTCTTCCCTGAATCAACTTCTCGAGGCAGGGTGTTCTGCATCTAGTGAACGGCCTCACCAAGGAAAGCCCAAGCTAGGCCTCTGGGCCCGTGCCTCTTCAAAACTCTGCAGTGCTTCAGGAAAAACTGCTTTAGTTGCAATAGGAACGCGAGCCGTCTTTTTCCTGGAGGCAGGGTGACTTCAGGTAGGAGGTCCTGGATGGAAGGAGAAGCCTAGTGTTTTTCTCTGTGCAGCTCAGACCAGGGAATGAGTGCGACTTCCACGGCATGTAGGAACTTGCTAGAACGGTGCTCGTGAACCTGTATGAGTGCTGGCTAACTCAAGATGTCCCAATAAGGGTGCACTGTGTGGCCCTACACTCGGCATACACACTGTGAGTCGGAAAGCTATGGGCCTGGATATTGCTTAGAAGGGCCAGGGGAGCCTGAGGGTACTTGCTGTTCTTGCAGGGAACAGGGTTTCCAGGCCAGGCACCAGGAGTCCTGAAAAGCGTACTGGCGTTAAAATGCTGCAGAGCAGCGACTACGGCCTCATGGAAACTGCTACACACCTCCGCTTCTGCATAATATTTCAGGGCCTTACCTCGAGGCACGTTCTCCCGTTGCTTGCACTGTGAGCGACACAGCATGTTAGGATGCTGTATTTCTCCTTGAATAGAGTGACTTCAGGAAAGAGATCCTCGATAAATTCTAAGAAGAATGTTTTCTCAGGGCAGCTCAGAGGAGGGCAACGTCGAAAACTTGCAGGACATGTTGGACTGCCTAGAAATGTGGTTCTGATGCTGTTCGACTGCTCTGGAAATATAGCTCTACTGAAGTAACGTACAGTGTGTTGCCAGAGACTCGGCAGACACAGAGGGTCTCCGAAGGACGTATGGGAATCAATGCTGCTCAGCAGGCCCACAGGGGTGTGGAGGGCGTCAGTGATCTTGGAACAAAAATGATGCAAACCCGAAGGGCCTAGGAGTCCTGAAAAGGGTGCTTTCTTTAACATAAAGCGGAACCTCCACTAAGAGCTCATGGAAAGAGCTGCATGCCTCCCTTTCTGCTGGGCTACTCAGGGCCTTACCTCGAGGCAAGGACTCACGTTGAGATTCCCTTTAGCTCTAGAGCATGGCAAGGTGAGCCCCAACCGGGCCAATGAAGCTCCGTGTGTAGCCAGAGAAATCTCATTTTCTTCCCACACCCATGCCTACAGTGGCCAGAGAGCTGTTAACAGCAGAGAATTTCAGGGAGCTTCACGGCAGCAAGAATGGAGCTTTCCAAATGGAAAGCAAGGCTAGTACCATTATGCCCCCATTACCATTGGCACAGGCAGCATACATCTCTGTGGTTTCTAACAAGTCAAAAGAGACACAGGGTACACACTGGTTGCTTCCCTGAATCAACTTCTCGAGGCAGGGTGTTCTGCATCTTGTGAACGGCCTCACCAAGGAACGCCCTAGCTAGGCCCATGGGCCCGTGCCTCTTCAAAAGCCTGCAGTGCTACAGGAAAAACTCTGCTTTAGTTGCAATAAGAATGCAAGCAGTGTTTCTCCTGATGGCAGTGTAACTTCAGGTAAGAGGTCTTAGATGGAAGAAGAAGCCTAGTGTTTTTCCTCTGTGCAGCTCAGTCTAAAGAATGAGTTCGACTTCCACGGCATGTTGGAACTTGCTAGAACGGTGCTCGTGAACTTGTGCGAGTGCTGTGAATCAAGATATGACAAGAAAGAGTGCAGTGTGTTGCCCATGACTCAGCAGACACAGAGGAACTCCGAGGGACCAATGGGCCTCGTTGTTGCTCAGCAGGCCTACAGGGGTGTGGAGATACTCAGGGATCTTGGAACAAAAATGATGCTCACCCGAGAGGCCTAGGAGTCCTGAAAAGGGTACTTCCTTTAAAGTAAAGCAGAACAGCGACTAAGAACTAATGGAAAGAGCTGAATGCCTCCCTTTCTGCAGGGCTACTCAGGGCCTTACCTCGAGGCAAGGACTCACGTTGAGATTCCCTTTAGCTCTAGAGCATGGCAAGGTGAGCCCCACCCCGGCCAAAGAAGCTCCGTGTGTAGCCAGAGAAAACTCATGTTCTTCCCACACCAATGTAGAGGGACCAGAGGCCTGTCAACAGCAGAGAATTTCATGGAGGTTCACGGCAGCAAGAATGGAGCTTTCCAAATGGAAAGCAAGGCTAGTACCATCATGCCCCCATTTCCATGGGCACAGGCAGCATACATCTCTGTGGTTTTTAACAAGTCAAATGAGACACAGAGTACACACTGTTTTCTTCCCTGAATCAACTTCTCGAGGCAGGGTGTTCTGCATCTAGTGAACGGCCTCACCAAGAAAAGCCCAAGCTAGGCCTCTGGGCCCGTGCCTCTTCAAAAGTCTGCAGTGCTTCAGGAAAAACTGCTTTAGTTGCAATAGGAACGCAATCCGTCTTTTTCCTGGAGGCAGGGTGACTTCAGGTAGGAGGTCCTGGATGGAAGGAGAAGCCTAGTGTTTTTCTCTGTGCAGCTCAGACCAGGGAATGAGTGCGACTTCCACTGCATGTAGGAACTTGCTAGCACGGTGCTCGTGAACCTGTATGAGTGCTGGCTAACTCAAGATGTCCCAATAAGAGTGCACTGTGTTGCCCTACACTCGGCATACACACTGTGAGTCGGAAAGCTACGGGCCTGGATATTGCTTAGAAGGGCCAGGGGAGCCTGAGGGTACTTGCTGTTCTTGCACTGAATAGGGGTTCCAGGCGAGGCACCTAGGAGTCCTGAAAAGCGTACTGGCGTTAAAATGCTGCAGAGCAGCGACTACGGCCTCATGGAAACTGCTACACACCTCCGCTTCTGCATAGCATTTCAGGGCCTTACCTCGAGGCAAGTTCTCCCGTTGCTTGCACTGTGAGCGACACAGCATGTTAGGATGCTGTATTTCTCCTTGAATAGAGTGACTTCAGGAAAGAGGTCCTCGATAAATTCTAAGAAGAGTGTTTTCTCAGGGCAGCTCAGACGAGGGCAATGTCGAAAACTTGCAGGACATGTTGGACTGCCTAGAAATGTGGTTCTGATGCTGTTCGACTGCTCTGGAAATATAGCTCTACTGAAGTAAAGTACAGTGTGTTGCCAGAGACTCGGCAGACACAGAGGGCCTCCGAGGGACGTATGGGAATCAATGCTGCTCAGCAGGCCCACAGGGGTGTGGAGGGCGTCAGTGATCTTGGAACAAAAATGATGCAAACCCGAAGGGCCTAGGAGTCCTGAAAAGGGTGCTTCCTTTAACATAAAGCGGAACCTCCACTAAGAGCTCATGGAAAGAGCTGCATGCCTCCCTTTCTGCAGGGCTACTCAGGGCCTTACCTCGAGGCAAGGACTCACGTTGAGATTCCCTTTAGCTCTAGAGCATGGCAAGGTGAGCCCCAACCGGGCCAATGAAGCTCCGTGTGTAGCCAGAGAAATCTCATTTTCTTCCCACCACCCATGCCTACAGTGGCCAGAGAGCTGTTAACAGCAGAGAATTTCAGGGAGCTTCACGGCAGCAAGAATGGAGCTTTCCAAATGGAAAGCAAGGCTAGTACCATCATGCCCCCATTACCATTGGCACAGGCAGCATACATCTCTGTGGTTTCTAACAAGTCAAAGAACCACAGGGTACACACTGGTTGCTTCCCTGAATCAACTTCTCGAGGCAGGGTGTTCTGCATCTTGTGAACGGCCTCACCAAGGAACGCCTTAGCTAGGCCCATGGGCCCGTGCCTCTTCAAAAGTCTGAAGTGCTTCAGGAAAAACTGTTCTTTAGTTGCAATAGGAAGGCAAGCCGTCTTTTTCCTGGAGGCAGGGTGACTTCAGGTAGGAGGTCCTGGATGGAAGGAGAAGCCTAGTGTTTTTCTCTGTGCAGCTCAGAGCAGGGAATGAGTGCGACTTCCACGGCATGAAGGAACTTGCTAGAACGGTGCTCGTGAACCTGTATGAGTGCTGGCTTACTCAAGATGTCCCAATAAGAGTGCACTGTGTTGCCCTACACTCGGCATACACACTGTGAGTCGGAAAGCTACGGGCCTGGATATTGCTTAGAAGGGGCAGGGGAGCCTGAGGGTACTTGCTGTTCTTGCAGGGAATAGGGTTTCCAGGCGAGGCACCTAGGAGTCCTGAAAAGCGTACTGGCGTTAAAATGCTGCAGAGCAGCGACTACGGCCTCATGGAATCTGCTACACACCTCCGCTTCTGCATAGCATTTCAGGGCCTTACCTCGAGGCAAGTTCTCCTGTTGCTTGCACTGTGAGCGACACAGCATGTTAGGATGCTGTATTTCTCCTTGAATAGAGTGACTTCAGGAAAGAGGTCCTCGATAAATTCTAAGAGGAATGTTTTCTCAGTGCAGCTCAGACGAGGGCAATGTCGAAAACTTGCAGGACATGTTGGACTGCCTAGAAATGTGGTTCTGATGCTGTTCGACTGCTCTGGAAATATAGCTCTACTGAAGTAACGTACAGTGTGTTGCCAGAGACTCGGCAGACACAGAGGGCCTCAGAGGGTCGTATGGGAATCAATGCTGCTCAGCAGGCCCACAGGGGTGTGGAGGGCGTCAGTGATGTTGGAACAAAAATGATGCTCACCCGAAGGGCCTAGGAGTCCTGAAAAGGGTGCTTCCTTTAACATAAAGCGGAACCTCCACTAAGAGCTCATGGAAAGAGCTGCATGCCTCCCTTTCTGCAGGGCTACTCAGGGCCTTACCTCGAGGCAAGGACTCACGTTGAGATTCCCTTTAGCTCTAGAGCATGGCAAGGTGAGCCCCAACCGGGCCAATGAAGCTCCGTGTGTAGCCAGAGAAATCTCATTTTCTTCCCACCACCCATGCCTACAGTGGCCAGAGAGCTGTTAACAGCAGAGAATTTCAGGGAGCTTCACGGCAGCAAGAATGGAGCTTTCCAAATGGAAAGCAAGGCTAGTACCATCATGCCCCCATTACCATTGGCACAGGCAGCATACATCTCTGTGGTTTCTAACAAGTCAAAAGAAACACAGGGTACACACTGGTTGCTTCCCTGAATCAACTTCTCGAGGCAGGGTGTTCTGCATCTTGTGAACGGCCTCACCAAGGAAGGCCCTAGCTAGGCCCATGGGCCCGTGCCTCTTCAAAAGCCTGCAGTGCTACAGGAAAATCTCTGCTTTAGTTGCAATAAGAATGCAAGCAGTGTTTCTCCTGATGGCAGTGTAACTTCAGGTAAGAGGTCTTAGATGGAAGAAGAAGCCTAGTGTTTTTCCTCTGTGCAGCTCAGTCTAAAGAATGAGTTCGACTTCCACGGCATGTTGGAACTTGCTAGAACGGTGCTCGTGAACTTGTGCGAGTGCTGTGAATCAAGATATGACAAGAAAGAGTGCAGTGTGTTGCCCATGACTCAGCAGACACAGAGGAACTCCGAGGGACCAATGGGCCTCGTTGTTGCTCAGCAGGCCTACAGGGGTGTGGAGGTACTCAGGGATCTTGGAACAAAAATGATGCTCACCCGAGAGGCCTAGGAGTCCTGAGAAGGGTACTTCCTTTAAAGTAAAGCAGAACAGCGACTAAGAAATAATGGAAAGAGCTGAATGCCTCCCTTTCTGCAGGGCTACTCAGGGCCTTACCTCGAGGCAAGGACTCACGTTGAGATTCCCTTTAGCTCTAGAGCATGGCAAGGTGAGCCCCACCCCGGCCAAAGAAGCTCCGTGTGTAGCCAGAGAAAACTCATTTTCTTCCCACACCAATGTAGAGGGACCAGAGGCCTGTCAACAGCAGAGAATTTCAGGGAGCTTCACGGCAGCAAGAATGGAGCTCTCCAAATGGAAAGCAAGGCTAGTACCATCATGCCCCCATTTCCATGGGCACAGGCAGCATACATCTCTGTGGTTTTTAACAAGTCAAATGAGACACAGAGTACACACTGTTTTCTTCCCTTAATCCACTTCTCGAGGCAGGGTGTTCTGCATCTAGTGAACGGCCTCACCAAGGAAAGCCCAAGCTAGGCCTCTGGGCCCGTGCCTCTTCAAAAGTCTGCAGTGCTTCAGGAAAAACTGTGCTTTAGTTGCAATAGGAAGGCAAGCCGTCTTTTTCCTGGAGGCAGGGTGACTTCAGGTAGGAGGTCCTGGATGGAAGGAGAAGCCTAGTGTTTTTCTCTGTGCAGCTCAGACCAGGGAATGAGTGCGACTTCCACGGCACGTTGGAACTTGCTAGAACGGTGCTCGTGAGCCTGTATGAGTGCTGGCTTACTCAAGATGTCCCAATAAGAGTGCACTGTGTTGCCCTACACTCGGCATACACACTGTGAGTCGGAAAGCTACGGGCCTGGATATTGCTTAGAAGGGCCAGGGGAGCCTGAGGGTTCTTGCTGTTCTTGCAGGGAATAGGGTTTCCAGGCCAGGCACCTAGGAGTCCTGAAAAGCGTACTGGCGTTAAAATGCTGCAGAGCAGCGACTACGGCCTCATGGAAACTGCTACACGCCTCCGCTTCTGCATAGCATTTCAGGGCCTTACCTCGAGGCAAGTTCTCACGTTGCTTGCACTGTGAGCGACACAGCATGTTAGGATGCTGTATTTCTCCTTGAATAGAGTGACTTCAGGAAAGATGTCCTCGATAAATTCTAAGAAGAGTGTTTTCTCAGGGCAGCTCAGACGAGGGCAACGTCGAAAACTTGCAGGACATGTTGGACTGCCTAGAAATGTGGTTCTGATGCTGTTCGACTGCTCTGGAAATATAGCTCTACTGAAGTAACGTACAGTGTGTTGCCAGAGACTCAGCAGACACAGAGGGTCTCCGAAGGACGTATGGGAATCAATGCTGCTCAGCAGGCCCACAGGGGTGTGGAGGGCGTCAGTGATCTTGGAACAAAAATGATGCTCACCCGAAGAGCCTAGGAGTCCTGAAAAGGGTGCTTCCTTTAACATAAAGCGGAACCTCCACTAAGAGCTCATAGAAAGAGCTACATGCCTCCCTTTCTGCAGGGCTACTCAGGGCCTTACCTCGAGGCAAGGACTCACGTTGAGATTCCCTTTAGCTCTAGAGCATGGCAAGGTGAGCCCCACCCCGGCCAAAGAAGCTCCGTGTGTAGCCAGAGAAAACTCATTTTCTTCCCATACCCATGCCTACAGTGGCCAGAGGGCTGTCAACAGCAGAGAATTTCAGGGAGCTTCACGGCAGCAAGAATGGAGCTTTCCAAATGGAAAGCAAGGCTAGTACCATCATGCCCCCATTACCATTGGCACAGGCAGCATACATCTCTGTGGTTTCTAACAAGTCAAATGAGACACAGAGTACACACTGTTTTCTTCCCTTAATCCACTTCTCGAGGCAGGGTGTTCTGCATCTAGTGAACGGCCTCACCAAGGAAAGCCCAAGCTAGGCCTCTGGGCCCGTGCCTCTTCAAAAGTCTGAAGTGCTTCAGGAAAAACTGTTCTTTAGTTGCAATAGGAAGGCAAGCCGTCTTTTTCCTGGAGGCAGGTTGACTTCAGGTAGGAGGTCCTGGATGGAAGGAGAAGCCTAGTGTTTTTCTCTGTGCAGCTCAGAGCAGGGAATGAGTGCGACTTCCACGGCATGAAGGAACTTGCTAGAACGGTGCTCGTGAACCTGTATGAGTGCTGGCTTACTCAAGATGTCCCAATAAGAGTGCACTGTGTTGCCCTACACTCGGCATACACACTGTGAGTCGGAAAGCTACGGGCCTGGATATTGCTTAGAAGGGGCAGGGGAGCCTGAGGGTACTTGCTGTTCTTGCAGGGAATAGGGTTTCCAGGCGAGGCACCTAGGAGTCCTGAAAAGCGTACTGGCGTTAAAATGCTGCAGAGCAGCGACTACGGCCTCATGGAATCTGCTACACACCTCCGCTTCTGCATAGCATTTCAGGGCCTTACCTCGAGGCAAGTTCTCCTGTTGCTTGCACTGTGAGCGACACAGCATGTTAGGATGCTGTATTTCTCCTTGAATAGAGTGACTTCAGGAAAGAGGTCCTCGATAAATTCTAAGAGGAATGTTTTCTCAGCGCAGCTCAGACGAGGGCAATGTCGAAAACTTGCAGGACATGTTGGACTGCCTAGAAATGTGGTTCTGATGCTGTTCGACTGCTCTGGAAATATAGCTCTACTGAAGTAACGTACAGTGTGTTGCCAGAGACTCGGCAGACACAGAGGGCCTCAGAGGGTCGTATGGGAATCAATGCTGCTCAGCAGGCCCACAGGGGTGTGGAGGGCGTCAGTGATGTTGGAACAAAAATGATGCTCACCCGAAGGGCCTAGGAGTCCTGAAAAGGGTGCTTCCTTTAACATAAAGCGGAACCTCCACTAAGAGCTCATGGAAAGAGCTGCATGCCTCCCTTTCTGCAGGGCTACTCAGGGCCTTACCTCGAGGCAAGGACTCACGTTGAGATTCCCTTTAGCTCTAGAGCATGGCAAGGTGAGCCCCAACCGGGCCAATGAAGCTCCGTGTGTAGCCAGAGAAATCTCATTTTCTTCCCACCACCCATGCCTACAGTGGCCAGAGAGCTGTTAACAGCAGAGAATTTCAGGGAGCTTCACGGCAGCAAGAATGGAGCTTTCCAAATGGAAAGCAAGGCTAGTACCATCATGCCCCCATTACCATTGGCACAGGCAGCATACATCTCTGTGGTTTCTAACAAGTCAAAAGAAACACAGGGTACACACTGGTTGCTTCCCTGAATCAACTTCTCGAGGCAGGGTGTTCTGCATCTTGTGAACGGCCTCACCAAGGAAGGCCCTAGCTAGGCCCATGGGCCCGTGCCTCTTCAAAAGCCTGCAGTGCTACAGGAAAATCTCTGCTTTAGTTGCAATAAGAATGCAAGCAGTGTTTCTCCTGATGGCAGTGTAACTTCAGGTAAGAGGTCTTAGATGGAAGAAGAAGCCTAGTGTTTTTCCTCTGTGCAGCTCAGTCTAAAGAATGAGTTCGACTTCCACGGCATGTTGGAACTTGCTAGAACGGTGCTCGTGAACTTGTGCGAGTGCTGTGAATCAAGATATGACAAGAAAGAGTGCAGTGTGTTGCCCATGACTCAGCAGACACAGAGGAACTCCGAGGGACCAATGGGCCTCGTTGTTGCTCAGCAGGCCTACAGGGGTGTGGAGGTACTCAGGGATCTTGGAACAAAAATGATGCTCACCCGAGAGGCCTAGGAGTCCTGAGAAGGGTACTTCCTTTAAAGTAAAGCAGAACAGCGACTAAGAAATAATGGAAAGAGCTGAATGCCTCCCTTTCTGCAGGGCTACTCAGGGCCTTACCTCGAGGCAAGGACTCACGTTGAGATTCCCTTTAGCTCTAGAGCATGGCAAGGTGAGCCCCACCCCGGCCAAAGAAGCTCCGTGTGTAGCCAGAGAAAACTCATTTTCTTCCCACACCAATGTAGAGGGACCAGAGGCCTGTCAACAGCAGAGAATTTCAGGGAGCTTCACGGCAGCAAGAATGGAGCTCTCCAAATGGAAAGCAAGGCTAGTACCATCATGCCCCCATTTCCATGGGCACAGGCAGCATACATCTCTGTGGTTTTTAACAAGTCAAATGAGACACAGAGTACACACTGTTTTCTTCCCTTAATCCACTTCTCGAGGCAGGGTGTTCTGCATCTAGTGAACGGCCTCACCAAGGAAAGCCCAAGCTAGGCCTCTGGGCCCGTGCCTCTTCAAAAGTCTGCAGTGCTTCAGGAAAAACTGTGCTTTAGTTGCAATAGGAAGGCAAGCCGTCTTTTTCCTGGAGGCAGGGTGACTTCAGGTAGGAGGTCCTGGATGGAAGGAGAAGCCTAGTGTTTTTCTCTGTGCAGCTCAGACCAGGGAATGAGTGCGACTTCCACGGCACGTTGGAACTTGCTAGAACGGTGCTCGTGAGCCTGTATGAGTGCTGGCTTACTCAAGATGTCCCAATAAGAGTGCACTGTGTTGCCCTACACTCGGCATACACACTGTGAGTCGGAAAGCTACGGGCCTGGATATTGCTTAGAAGGGCCAGGGGAGCCTGAGGGTTCTTGCTGTTCTTGCAGGGAATAGGGTTTCCAGGCCAGGCACCTAGGAGTCCTGAAAAGCGTACTGGCGTTAAAATGCTGCAGAGCAGCGACTACGGCCTCATGGAAACTGCTACACGCCTCCGCTTCTGCATAGCATTTCAGGGCCTTACCTCGAGGCAAGTTCTCACGTTGCTTGCACTGTGAGCGACACAGCATGTTAGGATGCTGTATTTCTCCTTGAATAGAGTGACTTCAGGAAAGATGTCCTCGATAAATTCTAAGAAGAGTGTTTTCTCAGGGAAGCTCAGACGAGGGCAACGTCGAAAACTTGCAGGACATGTTGGACTGCCTAGAAATGTGGTTCTGATGCTGTTCGACTGCTCTGGAAATATAGCTCTACTGAAGTAACGTACAGTGTGTTGCCAGAGACTCGGCAGACACAGAGGGTCTCCGAAGGACGTATGGGAATCAATGCTGCTCAGCAGGCCCACAGGGGTGTGGAGGGCGTCAGTGATCTTGGAACAAAAATGATGCTCACCCGAAGGGCCTAGGAGTCCTGAAAAGGGTGCTGCCTTTAACATAAAGCGGAACCTCCACTAAGAGCTCACAGAAAGAGCTACATGCCTCCCTTTTTGAAGGGCTACTCAGGGCCTTACCTCGAGGCAAGGACTCACGTTGAGATTCCCTTTAGCTCTAGAGCATGGCAAGGTGATCCCCACCCCGGCCAAAGAAGCTCCGTGTGTAGCCAGAGAAAACTCATTTTCTTCCCACACCAATGTAGAGTGACCAGAGGCCTGTCAACAGCAGAGAATTTCAGGGAGCTTCACGGCAGCAAGAATGGAGCTTTCCAAATGGAAAGCAAGGCTAGTACCATCATGCCCCCATTTCCATGGGCACAGGCAGCATACATCTCTGTGGTTTTTAACAAGTCAAATGAGACACAGAGTACACACTGTTTTCTTCCCTTAGTCCACTTCTCGAGGCAGGGTGTTCTGCATCTAGTGAACGGCCTCACCAAGGAAAGCCCAAGCTAGGCCTCTGGGCCCGTGCCTCTTCAAAAGTCTGCAGTGCTTCAGGAAAAACTGTGCTTTAGTTGCAATAGGAAGGCAAGCCGTCTTTTTCCTGGAGGCAGGGTGACTTCAGGTAGGAGGTCCTGGATGGAAGGAGAAGCCTAGTGTTTTTCTCTGTGCAGCTCAGACCAGGGAATGAGTGCGACTTCCACGGCCCGTTGGAACTTGCTAGAATGCTGCTCGTGAACCTGTATGAGTGCTGGCTAACTCAAGATGTCCCAATAAGAGTGCACTGTGTTGCCCTACACTCGGCATACACACTGTGAGTCGGAAAGCTACGGGCCTGGATATTGCTTAGAAGGGCCAGGGGAGCCTGAGGGTACTTGCTGTTCTTGCACTGAATAGGGGTTCCAGGCGAGGCACCTAGGAGTCCTGAAAAGCGTACTGGCGTTAAAATGCTGCAGAGCAGCGACTACGGCCTCATGGAAACTGCTACACACCTCCGCTTCTGCATAGCATTTCAGGGCCTTACCTCGAGGCAAGTTCTCCCGTTGCTTGCACTGTGAGCGACACAGCATGTTAGGATGCTGTATTTCTCCTTGAATAGAGTGACTTCAGGAAAGAGATCCTCGATAAATTCTAAGAAGAATGTTTTCTCAGGGCAGCTCAGACGAGGGCAACGTCGAAAACTTGCAGGACATGTTGGACTGCCTAGAAATGTGGTTCTGATGCTGTTCGACTGCTCTGGAAATATAGCTCTACTGAAGTAACGTACAGTGTGTTGCCAGAGACTCGGCAGACACAGAGGGTCTCCGAAGGACGTATGGGAATCAATGCTGCTCAGCAGGCCCACAGGGGTTTGGAGGGCGTCAGTGATCTTGGAACAAAAATGATGCTCACCCGAAGGGCCTAGGAGTCCTGAAAAGGGTGCTTCCTTTAACATAAAGCGGAACCTCCACTAAGAGCTCATGGAAAGAGCTGCATGCCTCCCTTTCTGCAGGGCTACTCAGGGCCTTACCTCGAGGCAAGGACTCACGTTGAGATTCCCTTTAGCTCTAGAGCATGGCAAGGTGAGCCCCAACCGGGCCAATGAAGCTCCGTGTGTAGCCAGAGAAATCTCATTTTCTTCCCACCACCCATGCCTACAGTGGCCAGAGAGCTGTTAACAGCAGAGAATTTCAGGGAGCTTCACGGCAGCAAGAATGGAGCTTTCCAAATGGAAAGCAAGGCTAGTACCATCATGCCCCCATTACCATTGGCACAGGCAGCATACATCTCTGTGGTTTCTAACAAGTCAAAAGAAACACAGGGTACACACTGGTTGCTTCCCTGAATCAACTTCTCGAGGCAGGGTGTTCTGCATCTTGTGAACGGCCTCACCAAGGAACGCCCTAGCTAGGCCCATGGGCCCGTGCCTCTTCAAAAGCCTGCAGTGCTACAGGAAAAACTCTGCTTTAGTTGCAATAAGAATGCAAGCAGTGTTTCTCCTGATGGCAGTGTAACTTCAGGTAAGAGGTCTTAGATGGAAGAAGAAGCCTAGTGTTTTTCCTCTGTGCAGCTCAGTCTAAAGAATGAGTTCGACTTCCACGGCATGTTGGAACTTGCTAGAACGGTGCTCGTGAACTTGTGCGAGTGCTGTGAATCAAGATATGACAAGAAAGAGTGCAGTGTGTTGCCCATGACTCAGCAGACACAGAGGAACTCCGAGGGACCAATGGGCCTCGTTGTTGCTCAGCAGGCCTACAGGGGTGTGGAGGTACTCAGGGATCTTGGAACAAAAATGATGCTCACCCGAGAGGCCTAGGAGTCCTGAGAAGGGTACTTCCTTTAAAGTAAAGGAGAACAGCGACTAAGAACGAATGGAAAGAGATGAATGCCTCCCTTTCTGCAGGGCTACTCAGGGCCTTACCTCGAGGCAAGGACTCACGTTGAGATTCCCTTTAGCTCTAGAGCATGGCAAGGTGAGCCCCACCCCGGCCAAAGAAGCTCCGTGTGTAGCCAGAGAAAACTCATTTTCTTCCCACACCCATGCCTACAGTGGCCAGAGGGCTGTCAACAGCAGAGAATTTCAGGGAGCTTCACGGCAGCAAGAATGGGGCTTTCCAAATGGAAAGCAAGGCTAGTACCATCATGACCCCATTACCATTGGCACAGGCAGCATACATCTCTGTGGTTTCTAACAAGTCAAAAGAGGCACAGAGTACACACTGGTTGCTTCCCTGAATCAACTTCTCGAGGCAGGGTGTTCTGCATCTTGTGAACGGCCTCACCAAGGACCGCCCTAGCTAGGCCTCTGGGCCCGTGCCTCTTCAAAAGTCTGCAGTGCTTCAGGAAAAACTGTGCTTTAGTTGCAATAGGAAGGCAAGCCGTCTTTTTCCTGGAGGCAGGGTGACTTCAAATAGGAGGTCCTGGATGGAAGGAGAAGCCTAGTGTTTTTCTCTGTGCAGCTCAGACCAGGGAATGAGTGCGACTTCCACGGCATGTAGGAACTTGCTAGCACGGTGCTCGTGAACCTGTATGAGTGCTGGCTAACTCAAGATGTCCCAATAAGAGTGCACTGTGTTGCCCTACACTCGGCATACACACTGTGAGTCGGAAAGCTACGGGCCTGGATATTGCTTAGAAGGGCCAGGGGACCCTGAGGGTACTTGCTGTTCTTGCAGGGAATAGGGGTTCCAGGCGAGGCACCAGGAGTCCTGAAAAGCGTACTGGCGTTAAAATGCTGCAGAGCAGCGACTACGGCCTCATGGAAACTGCTACACACCTCCACTTCTGCATAGCATTTCAGGGCCTTACCTCGAGGCAAGTTCTCCCGTTGCTTGCACTGTGAGCGACACAGCATGTTAGGATGCTGTATTTCTCCTTGAATAGAGTGACGTCAGGAAAGAGGTCCTCGATAAATTCTAAGAAGAGTGTTTTCTCAGGGCATCTCAGACGAGGGCAATGTCGAAAACTTGCAGGACATATTGGACTGCCTAGAAATGTGGTTCTGATGTTGTTCGACTGCTCTGGAAATATAGCTCTACTGAAGTAAAGTACAGTGTGTTGCCAGAGACTCGGCAGACACAGAGGGCCTCCGAGGTTCGTATGGGAATCAATGCTGCTCAGCAGGCCCACAGGGGTGTGGAGGGCGTCAGTGATCTTGTAACAAAAATGATGCAAACCCGAAGGGCCTAGGAGTCCTGAAAAGGGTGCTTCCTTTAACATAAAGCGGAACCTCCACTAAGAGCTCATGGAAAGAGCTGCATGCCTCCCTTTCTGCAGGGCTACTCAGGGCCTTACCTCGAGGCAAGGACTCACGTTGAGATTCCCTTTAGCTCTAGAGCATGGCAAGGTGAGCCCCAACCGGGCCAATGAAGCTCCGTGTGTAGCCAGAGAAATCTCATTTTCTTCCCACCACCCATGCCTACAGTGGCCAGAGAGCTGTTAACAGCAGAGAATTTCAGGGAGCTTCACGGCAGCAAGAATGGAGCTTTCCAAATGGAAAGCAAGGCTAGTACCATCATGCCCCCATTACCATTGGCACAGGCAGCATACATCTCTGTGGTTTCTAACAAGTCAAAGAACAACAGGGTACACACTGGTTGCTTCCCTGAATCAACTTCTCGAGGCAGGGTGTTCTGCATCTTGTGAACGGCCTCACCAAGGAACGCCCTAGCTAGGCCCATGGGCCCGTGCCTCTTCAAAAGCCTGCAGTGCTACGGGAAAAACTCTGCTTTAGTTGCAATAAGAATGCAAGCAGTGTTTCTCCTGATGGCAGTGTAACTTCAGGTAAGAGGTCTTAGATGGAAGAAGAAGCCTAGTGTTTTTCCTCTGTGCACCTCAGTCTAAAGAATGAGTTCGACTTCCACGGCATGTTGGAACTTGCTAGAACAGTGCTCTTGAACTTGTGCGAGTGCTGTGAATCAAGATATGACAAGAAAGAGTGCAGTGTGTTGCCCATGACTCAGCAGACACAGAGGAACTCCGAGGGACCAATGGGCTTCGTTGTTGCTCAGCAGGCCTACAGGGGTGTGGAGGTACTCAGGGATCTTGGAACAAAAATGATGCTCCCCCGAGAGGCCTAGGAGTCCTGAAAAGGGTACTTCCTTTAAAGTAAAGCAGAACAGCGACTAAGAAATAATGGAAAGAGCTGAATGCCTCCCTTTCTGCAGGGCTACTCAGGGCCTTACCTCGAGGCAAGGACTCACGTTGAGATTCCCTTTAGCTCTAGAGCATGGCAAGGTGAGCCCCACCCCGGCCAAAGAAGCTCCGTGTGTAGCCAGAGAAAACTCATTTTCTTCCCACACCAATGTAGAGGGACCAGAGGCCTGTCAACAGCAGAGAATTTCAGGGAGCTTCACGGCAGCAAGAATGGAGCTTTCCAAATGGAAAGCAAGGCTAGTACCATCATGCCCCCATTTCCATGGGCACAGGCAGCATACATCTCTGTGGTTTTTAACAAGTCAAATGAGACACAGACTACACACTGTTTTCTTCCCTGAATCAACTTCTCGAGGCAGGGTGTTCTGCATCTAGTGAACGGCCTCACCAAGGAAAGTCCAAGCTAGGCCTCTGGGCCCGTGCCTCTTCAAAAGTCTGCAGTGCTTCAGGAAAAACTGCTTTAGTTGCAATAGGAACGCAAGCCGTCTTTTTCCTGGAGGCAGGGTGACTTCAGGTAGGAGGTCCTGGATGGAAGGAGAAGCCTAGTGTTTTTCTCTGTGCAGCTCAGACCAGGGAATGAGTGCGACTTCCACGGCATGTAGGAACTTGCTAGCACGGTGCTCGTGAACCTGTATGAGTGCTGGCTAACTCAAGATGTCCCAATAAGAGTGCACTGTGTTGCCCTACACTCGGCATACACACTGTGAGTCGGAAAGCTACGGGCCTGGATATTGCTTAGAAGGGCCAGGGGAGCCTGAGGGTACTTGCTGTTCTTGCACTGAATAGGGGTTCCAGGCGAGGCACCTAGGAGTCCTGAAAAGCGTACTGGCGTTAAAATGCTGCAGAGCAGCGACTACGGCCTCATGGAAACTGCTACACACCTCCGCTTCTGCATAGCATTTCAGGGCCTTACCTCGAGGCAAGTTCTCCCGTTGCTTGCACTGTGAGCGACACAGCATGTTAGGATGCTGTATTTCTCCTTGAATAGAGTGACTTCAGGAAAGAGATCCTCGATAAATTCTAAGAAGAATGTTTTCTCAGGGCAGCTCAGACAAGGGCAACGTCGAAAACTTGCAGGACATGTTGGACTGCCTAGAAATGTGGTTCTGATGCTGTTCGACTGCTCTGGAAATATAGCTCTACTGAAGTAACGTACAGTGTGTTGCCAGAGACTCGGCAGACACAGAGGGTCTCCGAAGGACGTATGGGAATCAATGCTGCTCAGCAGGCCCACAGGGGTGTGGAGGGCGTCAGTGATCTTGGAACAAAAATGATGCAAACCCGAAGGGCCTAGGAGTCCTGAAAAGGGTGCTTCCTTTAACATAAAGCGCAACCTCCACTAAGAGCTCATGGAAAGAGCTGCATGCCTCCCTTTCTGCAGGGCTACTCAGGGCCTTACCTCGAGGCAAGGACTCACGTTGAGATTCCCTTTAGCTCTAGAGCATGGCAAGGTGAGCCCCAACCGGGCCAATGAAGCTCCGTGTGTAGCCAGAGAAATCTCATTTTCTTCCCACCACCCATGCCTACAGTGGCCAGAGAGCTGTTAACAGCAGAGAATTTCAGGGAGCTTCACGGCAGCAAGAATGGAGCTTTCCAAATGGAAAGCAAGGCTAGTACCATCATGCCCCCATTACCATTGGCACAGGCAGCATACATCTCTGTGGTTTCTAACAAGTCAAAAGAGACACAGGGTACACACTGGTTGCTTCCCTGAATCAACTTCTCGAGGCAGGGTGTTCTGCATCTTGTGAACGGCCTCACCAAGGAACGCCCTAGCTAGGCCCATGGGCCCGTGCCTCTTCAAAAGCCTGCAGTGCTACAGGAAAAACTCTGCTTTAGTTGCAATAAGAATGCAAGCAGTGTTTCTCCTGATGGCAGTGTAACTTCATGTAAGAGGTCTTAGATAGAAGAAGAAGCCTAGTGTTTTTCCTCTGTGCAGCTCAGTCTAAAGAATGAGTTCGACTTCCACGGCATGTTGGAACTTGCTAGAACGGTGCTCGTGAACTTGTGCGAGTGCTGTGAATCAAGATATGACAAGAAAGAGTGCAGTGTGTTGCCCATGACTCAGCAGACACAGAGGAACTCCGAGGGACCAATGGGCCTCGTTGTTGCTCAGCAGGCCTACAGGGGTGTGGAGGTACTCAGGGATCTTGGAACAAAAATGATGCTCACCCGAGAGGCCGAGGAATCCTGAGAAGGGTACTTCCTTTAAAGTAAAGGAGAACAGCGACTAAGAACGAATGGAAAGAGATGAATGCCTCCCTTTCTGCAGGGCTACTCAGGGCCTTACCTCGAGGCAAGGACTCACGTTGAGATTCCCTTTAGCTCTAGAGCATGGCAAGGTGAGCCCCACCCCGGCCAAAGAAGCTCCGTGTGTAGCCAGAGAAAACTCATTTTCTTCCCACACCCATGCCTACAGTGGCCAGAGGGCTGTCAACAGCAGAGAATTTCAGGGAGCTTCACGGCAGCAAGAATGGGGCTTTCCAAATGGAAAGCAAGGCTAGTACCATCATGACCCCATTACCATTGGCACAGGCAGCATACATCTCTGTGGTTTCTAACAAGTCAAAAGAGACACAGAGTACACACTGGTTGCTTCCCTGAATCAACTTCTCGAGGCAGGGTGTTCTGCATCTTGTGAACGGCCTCACCAAGGACCGCCCTAGCTAGGCCTCTGGGCCCGTGCCTCTTCAAAAGTCTGCAGTGCTTCAGGAAAAACTGTGCTTTAGTTGCAATAGGAAGGCAAGCCGTCTTTTTCCTGGAGGCAGGGTGACTTCAAATAGGAGGTCCTGGATGGAAGGAGAAGCCTAGTGTTTTTCTCTGTGCAGCTCAGACCAGGGAATGAGTGCGACTTCCACGGCATGTAGGAACTTGCTAGCACGGTGCTCGTGAACCTGTATGAGTGCTGGCTAACTCAAGATGTCCCAATAAGAGTGCACTGTGTTGCCCTACACTCGGCATACACACTGTGAGTCGGAAAGCTACGGGCCTGGATATTGCTTAGAAGGGCCAGGGGAGCCTGAGGGTACTTGCTGTTCTTGCACTGAATAGGGGTTCCAGGCGAGGCACCTAGGAGTCCTGAAAAGCGTACTGGCGTTAAAATGCTGCAGAGCAGCGACTACGGCCTCATGGAAACTGCTACACACCTCCGCTTCTGCATAGCATTTCAGGGCCTTACCTCGAGGCAAGTTCTCCCGTTGCTTGCACTGTGAGCGACACAGCATGTTAGGATGCTGTATTTCTCCTTGAATAGAGTGACGTCAGGAAAGAGATCCTGGATAAATTCTAAAAAGAATGTTTTCTCAGGGCAGCTCAGACGAGGGCAACGTCGAAAACTTGCAGGACATGTTGGACTGCCTAGAAATGTGGTTCTGATGCTGTTCGACTGCTCTGGAAATATAGCTCTACTGAAGTAAAGTACAGTGTGTTGCCAGAGACTCGGCAGACACAGAGGGTCTCCGAAGGACGTATGGGAATCAATGCTGCTCAGCAGGCCCACAGGGGTGTGGAGGGCGTCAGTGATCTTGGAACAAAAATGATGCAAACCCGAAGGGCCTAGGAGTCCTGAAAAGGGTGCTTCCTTTAACATAAAGCGGAACCTCCACTAAGAGCTCATGGAAAGAGCTGCATGCCTCCCTTTCTGCAGGGCTACTCAGGGCCTTACCTCGAGGCAAGGACTCACGTTGAGATTCCCTTTAGCTCTAGAGCATGGCAAGGTGAGCCCCAACCGGGCCAATGAAGCTCCGTGTGTAGCCAGAGAAATCTCATTTTCTTCCCACCACCCATGCCTACAGTGGCCAGAGAGCTGTTAACAGCAGAGAATTTCAGGGAGCTTCACGGCAGCAAGAATGGAGCTTTCCAAATGGAAAGCAAGGCTAGTACCATCATGCCCCCATTACCATTGGCACAGGCAGCATACATCTCTGTGGTTTCTAACAAGTCAAAAGAAACACAGGGTACACACTGGTTGCTTCCCTGAATCAACTTCTCGAGGCAGGGTGTTCTGCATCTTGTGAACGGCCTCACCAAGGAACGCCCTAGCTAGGCCCATGGGCCCGTGCCTCTTCAAAAGCCTGCAGTGCTACAGGAAAAACTCTGCTTTAGTTGCAATAAGAATGCAAGCAGTGTTTCTCCTGATGGCAGTGTAACTTCAGGTAAGAGGTCTTAGATGGAAGAAGAAGCCTAGTGTTTTTCCTCTGTGCAGCTCAGTCTAAAGAATGAATTCGACTTCCACGGCATGTTGGAACTTGCTAGAACGGTGCTCGTGAACTTGTGCGAGTGCTGTGAATCAAGATATGACAAGAAAGAGTGCAGTGTGTTGCCCATGACTCAGCAGACACAGAGGAACTCCGAGGGACCAATGGGCCTCGTTGTTGCTCAGCAGGCCTACAGGGGTGTGGAGGTACTCAGGGATCTTGGAACAAAAATGATGCTCACCCGAGAGGCCTAGGATTCCTGAGAAGGGTACTTCCTTTAAAGTAAAGGAGAACAGCGACTAAGAACGAATGGAAAGAGATGAATGCCTCCCTTTCTGCAGGGCTACTCAGGGCCTTACCTCGAGGCAAGGACTCACGTTGAGATTCCCTTTAGCTCTAGAGCATGGCAAGGTGAGCCCCACCCCGGCCAAAGAAGCTCCGTGTGTAGCCAGAGAAAACTCATTTTCTTCCCACACCCATGCCTACAGTGGCCAGAGGGCTGTCAACAGCAGAGAATTTCAGGGAGCTTCACGGCAGCAAGAATGGGGCTTTCCAAATGGAAAGCAAGGCTAGTACCATCATGACCCCATTACCATTGGCACAGGCAGCATACATCTCTGTGGTTTCTAACAAGTCAAAAGAGACACAGAGTACACACTGGTTGCTTCCCTGAATCAACTTCTCGAGGCAGGGTGTTCTGCATCTTGTGAACGGCCTCACCAAGGACCGCCCTAGCTAGGCCTCTGGGCCCGTGCCTCTTCAAAAGTCTGCAGTGCTTCAGGAAAAACTGTGCTTTAGTTGCAATAGGAAGGCAAGCCGTCTTTTTCCTGGAGGCAGGGTGACTTCAAATAGGAGGTCCTGGATGGAAGGAGAAGCCTAGTGTTTTTCTCTGTGCAGCTCAGACCAGGGAATGAGTGCGACTTCCACGGCATGTAGGAACTTGCTAGCACGGTGCTCGTGAACCTGTATGAGTGCTGGCTAACTCAAGATGTCCCAATAAGAGTGCACTGTGTTGCCCTACACTCGGCATACACACTGTGAGTCGGAAAGCTACGGGCCTGGATATTGCTTAGAAGGGCCTGGGGAGCCTGAGGGTACTTGCTGTTCTTGCAGGGAATAGGGTTTCCAGGCGAGGCACCAGGAGTCCTGAAAAGCGTACTGGCGTTAAAATGCTGCAGAGCAGCGACTACGGCCTCATGGAAACTGCTACACACCTCCACTTCTGCATAGCATTTCAGGGCCTTACCTCGAGGCAAGTTCTCCCGTTGCTTGCACTGTGAGCGACACAGCATGTTAGGATGCTGTATTTCTCCTTGAATAGAGTGACGTCAGGAAAGAGGTCCTCGATAAATTCTAAGAAGAGTGTTTTCTCAGGGCAGCTCAGACGAGGGCAATGTCGAAAACTTGCAGGACATATTGGACTGCCTAGAAATGTGGTTCTGATGTTGTTCGACTGCTCTGGAAATATAGCTCTACTGAAGTAAAGTACAGTGTGTTGCCAGAGACTCGGCAGACACAGAGGGCCTCCGAGGTTCGTATGGGAATCAATGCTGCTCAGCAGGCCCACAGGGGTGTGGAGGGCGTCAGTGATCTTGGAACAAAAATGATGCAAACCCGAAGGGCCTAGGAGTCCTGAAAAGGGTGCTTCCTTTAACATAAAGCGGAACCTCCACTAAGAGCTCATGGAAAGAGCTGCATGCCTCCCTTTCTGCAGGGCTACTCAGGGCCTTACCTCGAGGCAAGGACTCACGTTGAGATTCCCTTTAGCTCTAGAGCATGGCAAGGTGAGCCCCAACCGGGCCAATGAAGCTCCGTGTGTAGCCAGAGAAATCTCATTTTCTTCCCACCACCCATGCCTACAGTGGCCAGAGAGCTGTTAACAGCAGAGAATTTCAGGGAGCTTCACGGCAGCAAGAATGGAGCTTTCCAAATGGAAAGCAAGGCTAGTACCATCATGCCCCCATTACCATTGGCACAGGCAGCATACATCTCTGTGGTTTCTAACAAGTCAAAGAACAACAGGGTACACACTGGTTGCTTCCCTGAATCAACTTCTCGAGGCAGGGTGTTCTGCATCTTGTGAACGGCCTCACCAAGGAACGCCCTAGCTAGGCCCATGGGCCCGTGCCTCTTCAAAAGCCTGCAGTGCTACGGGAAAAACTCTGCTTTAGTTGCAATAAGAATGCAAGCAGTGTTTCTCCTGATGGCAGTGTAACTTCAGGTAAGAGGTCTTAGATGGAAGAAGAAGCCTAGTGTTTTTCCTCTGTGCACCTCAGTCTAAAGAATGAGTTCGACTTCCACGGCATGTTGGAACTTGCTAGAACAGTGCTCTTGAACTTGTGCGAGTGCTGTGAATCAAGATATGACAAGAAAGAGTGCAGTGTGTTGCCCATGACTCAGCAGACACAGAGGAACTCCGAGGGACCAATGGGCTTCGTTGTTGCTCAGCAGGCCTACAGGGGTGTGGAGGTACTCAGGGATCTTGGAACAAAAATGATGCTCACCCGAGAGGCCTAGGAGTCCTGAAAAGGGTACTTCCTTTAAAGTAAAGCAGAACAGCGACTAAGAAATAATGGAAAGAGCTGAATGCCTCCCTTTCTGCAGGGCTACTCAGGGCCTTACCTCGAGGCAAGGACTCACGTTGAGATTCCCTTTAGCTCTAGAGCATGGCAAGGTGAGCCCCACCCCGGCCAAAGAAGCTCCGTGTGTAGCCAGAGAAAACTCATTTTCTTCCCACACCAATGTAGAGGGACCAGAGGCCTGTCAACAGCAGAGAATTTCAGGGAGCTTCACGGCAGCAAGAATGGAGCTTTCCAAATGGAAAGCAAGGCTAGTACCATCATGCCCCCATTTCCATGGGCACAGGCAGCATACATCTCTGTGGTTTTTAACAAGTCAAATGAGACACAGACTACACACTGTTTTCTTCCCTGAATCAACTTCTCGAGGCAGGGTGTTCTGCATCTAGTGAACGGCCTCACCAAGGAAAGTCCAAGCTAGGCCTCTGGGCCCGTGCCTCTTCAAAAGTCTGCAGTGCTTCAGGAAAAACTGCTTTAGTTGCAATAGGAACGCAAGCCGTCTTTTTCCTGGAGGCAGGGTGACTTCAGGTAGGAGGTCCTGGATGGAAGGAGAAGCCTAGTGTTTTTCTCTGTGCAGCTCAGACCAGGGAATGAGTGCGACTTCCACGGCATGTAGGAACTTGCTAGCACGGTGCTCGTGAACCTGTATGAGTGCTGGCTAACTCAAGATGTCCCAATAAGAGTGCACTGTGTTGCCCTACACTCGGCATACACACTGTGAGTCGGAAAGCTACGGGCCTGGATATTGCTTAGAAGGGCCAGGGGAGCCTGAGGGTACTTGCTGTTCTTGCACTGAATAGGGGTTCCAGGCGAGGCACCTAGGAGTCCTGAAAAGCGTACTGGCGTTAAAATGCTGCAGAGCAGCGACTACGGCCTCATGGAAACTGCTACACACCTCCGCTTCTGCATAGCATTTCAGGGCCTTACCTCGAGGCAAGTTCTCCCGTTGCTTGCACTGTGAGCGACACAGCATGTTAGGATGCTGTATTTCTCCTTGAATAGAGTGACTTCAGGAAAGAGATCCTCGATAAATTCTAAGAAGAATGTTTTCTCAGGGCAGCTCAGACGAGGGCAACGTCGAAAACTTGCAGGACATGTTGGACTGCCTAGAAATGTGGTTCTGATGCTGTTCGACTGCTCTGGAAATATAGCTCTACTGAAGTAACGTACAGTGTGTTGCCAGAGACTCGGCAGACACAGAGGGTCTCCGAAGGACGTATGGGAATCAATGCTGCTCAGCAGGCCCACAGGGGTGTGGAGGGCGTCAGTGATCTTGGAACAAAAATGATGCAAACCCGAAGGGCCTAGGAGTCCTGAAAAGGGTGCTTCCTTTAACATAAAGCGCAACCTCCACTAAGAGCTCATGGAAAGAGCTGCATGCCTCCCTTTCTGCAGGGCTACTCAGGGCCTTACCTCGAGGCAAGGACTCACGTTGAGATTCCCTTTAGCTCTAGAGCATGGCAAGGTGAGCCCCAACCGGGCCAATGAAGCTCCGTGTGTAGCCAGAGAAATCTCATTTTCTTCCCACCACCCATGCCTACAGTGGCCAGAGAGCTGTTAACAGCAGAGAATTTCAGGGAGCTTCACGGCAGCAAGAATGGAGCTTTCCAAATGGAAAGCAAGGCTAGTACCATCATGCCCCCATTACCATTGGCACAGGCAGCATACATCTCTGTGGTTTCTAACAAGTCAAAAGAGACACAGGGTACACACTGGTTGCTTCCCTGAATCAACTTCTCGAGGCAGGGTGTTCTGCATCTTGTGAACGGCCTCACCAAGGAACGCCCTAGCTAGGCCCATGGGCCCGTGCCTCTTCAAAAGCCTGCAGTGCTACAGGAAAAACTCTGCTTTAGTTGCAATAAGAATGCAAGCAGTGTTTCTCCTGATGGCAGTGTAACTTCATGTAAGAGGTCTTAGATGGAAGAAGAAGCCTAGTGTTTTTCCTCTGTGCAGCTCAGTCTAAAGAATGAGTTCGACTTCCACGGCATGTTGGAACTTGCTAGAACGGTGCTCGTGAACTTGTGCGAGTGCTGTGAATCAAGATATGACAAGAAAGAGTGCAGTGTGTTGCCCATGACTCAGCAGACACAGAGGAACTCCGAGGGACCAATGGGCCTCGTTGTTGCTCAGCAGGCCTACAGGGGTGTGGAGGTACTCAGGGATCTTGGAACAAAAATGATGCTCACCCGAGAGGCCGAGGAATCCTGAGAAGGGTACTTCCTTTAAAGTAAAGGAGAACAGCGACTAAGAACGAATGGAAAGAGATGAATGCCTCCCTTTCTGCAGGGCTACTCAGGGCCTTACCTCGAGGCAAGGACTCACGTTGAGATTCCCTTTAGCTCTAGAGCATGGCAAGGTGAGCCCCACCCCGGCCAAAGAAGCTCCGTGTGTAGCCAGAGAAAACTCATTTTCTTCCCACACCCATGCCTACAGTGGCCAGAGGGCTGTCAACAGCAGAGAATTTCAGGGAGCTTCACGGCAGCAAGAATGGGGCTTTCCAAATGGAAAGCAAGGCTAGTACCATCATGACCCCATTACCATTGGCACAGGCAGCATACATCTCTGTGGTTTCTAACAAGTCAAAAGAGACACAGAGTACACACTGGTTGCTTCCCTGAATCAACTTCTCGAGGCAGGGTGTTCTGCATCTTGTGAACGGCCTCACCAAGGACCGCCCTAGCTAGGCCTCTGGGCCCGTGCCTCTTCAAAAGTCTGCAGTGCTTCAGGAAAAACTGTGCTTTAGTTGCAATAGGAAGGCAAGCCGTCTTTTTCCTGGAGGCAGGGTGACTTCAAATAGGAGGTCCTGGATGGAAGGAGAAGCCTAGTGTTTTTCTCTGTGCAGCTCAGACCAGGGAATGAGTGCGACTTCCACGGCATGTAGGAACTTGCTAGCACGGTGCTCGTGAACCTGTATGAGTGCTGGCTAACTCAAGATGTCCCAATAAGAGTGCACTGTGTTGCCCTACACTCGGCATACACACTGTGAGTCGGAAAGCTACGGGCCTGGATATTGCTTAGAAGGGCCAGGGGAGCCTGAGGGTACTTGCTGTTCTTGCACTGAATAGGGGTTCCAGGCGAGGCACCTAGGAGTCCTGAAAAGCGTACTGGCGTTAAAATGCTGCAGAGCAGCGACTACGGCCTCATGGAAACTGCTACACACCTCCGCTTCTGCATAGCATTTCAGGGCCTTACCTCGAGGCAAGTTCTCCCGTTGCTTGCACTGTGAGCGACACAGCATGTTAGGATGCTGTATTTCTCCTTGAATAGAGTGACGTCAGGAAAGAGATCCTGGATAAATTCTAAAAAGAATGTTTTCTCAGGGCAGCTCAGACGAGGGCAACGTCGAAAACTTGCAGGACATGTTGGACTGCCTAGAAATGTGGTTCTGATGCTGTTCGACTGCTCTGGAAATATAGCTCTACTGAAGTAAAGTACAGTGTGTTGCCAGAGACTCGGCAGACACAGAGGGTCTCCGAAGGACGTATGGGAATCAATGCTGCTCAGCAGGCCCACAGGGGTGTGGAGGGCGTCAGTGATCTTGGAACAAAAATGATGCAAACCCGAAGGGCCTAGGAGTCCTGAAAAGGGTGCTTCCTTTAACATAAAGCGGAACCTCCACTAAGAGCTCATGGAAAGAGCTGCATGCCTCCCTTTCTGCAGGGCTACTCAGGGCCTTACCTCGAGGCAAGGACTCACGTTGAGATTCCCTTTAGCTCTAGAGCATGGCAAGGTGAGCCCCAACCGGGCCAATGAAGCTCCGTGTGTAGCCAGAGAAATCTCATTTTCTTCCCACCACCCATGCCTACAGTGGCCAGAGAGCTGTTAACAGCAGAGAATTTCAGGGAGCTTCACGGCAGCAAGAATGGAGCTTTCCAAATGGAAAGCAAGGCTAGTACCATCATGCCCCCATTACCATTGGCACAGGCAGCATACATCTCTGTGGTTTCTAACAAGTCAAAAGAAACACAGGGTACACACTGGTTGCTTCCCTGAATCAACTTCTCGAGGCAGGGTGTTCTGCATCTTGTGAACGGCCTCACCAAGGAACGCCCTAGCTAGGCCCATGGGCCCGTGCCTCTTCAAAAGCCTGCAGTGCTACAGGAAAAACTCTGCTTTAGTTGCAATAAGAATGCAAGCAGTGTTTCTCCTGATGGCAGTGTAACTTCAGGTAAGAGGTCTTAGATGGAAGAAGAAGCCTAGTGTTTTTCCTCTGTGCAGCTCAGTCTAAAGAATGAATTCGACTTCCACGGCATGTTGGAACTTGCTAGAACGGTGCTCGTGAACTTGTGCGAGTGCTGTGAATCAAGATATGACAAGAAAGAGTGCAGTGTGTTGCCCATGACTCAGCAGACACAGAGGAACTCCGAGGGACCAATGGGCCTCGTTGTTGCTCAGCAGGCCTACAGGGGTGTGGAGGTACTCAGGGATCTTGGAACAAAAATGATGCTCACCCGAGAGGCCTAGGATTCCTGAGAAGGGTACTTCCTTTAAAGTAAAGGAGAACAGCGACTAAGAACGAATGGAAAGAGATGAATGCCTCCCTTTCTGCAGGGCTACTCAGGGCCTTACCTCGAGGCAAGGACTCACGTTGAGATTCCCTTTAGCTCTAGAGCATGGCAAGGTGAGCCCCACCCCGGCCAAAGAAGCTCCGTGTGTAGCCAGAGAAAACTCATTTTCTACCCACACCCATGCCTACAGTGGCCAGAGGGCTGTCAACAGCAGAGAATTTCAGGGAGCTTCACGGCAGCAAGAATGGGGCTTTCCAAATGGAAAGCAAGGCTAGTACCATCATGACCCCATTACCATTGGCACAGGCAGCATACATCTCTGTGGTTTCTAACAAGTCAAAAGAGACACAGAGTACACACTGGTTGCTTCCCTGAATCAACTTCTCGAGGCAGGGTGTTCTGCATCTTGTGAACGGCCTCACCAAGGACCGCCCTAGCTAGGCCTCTGGGCCCGTGCCTCTTCAAAAGTCTGCAGTGCTTCAGGAAAAACTGTGCTTTAGTTGCAATAGGAAGGCAAGCCGTCTTTTTCCTGGAGGCAGGGTGACTTCAAATAGGAGGTCCTGGATGGAAGGAGAAGCCTAGTGTTTTTCTCTGTGCAGCTCAGACCAGGGAATGAGTGCGACTTCCACGGCATGTAGGAACTTGCTAGCACGGTGCTCGTGAACCTGTATGAGTGCTGGCTAACTCAAGATGTCCCAATAAGAGTGCACTGTGTTGCCCTACACTCGGCATACACACTGTGAGTCGGAAAGCTACGGGCCTGGATATTGCTTAGAAGGGCCAGGGGACCCTGAGGGTACTTGCTGTTCTTGCAGGGAATAGGGTTTCCAGGCGAGGCACCAGGAGTCCTGAAAAGCGTACTGGCGTTAAAATGCTGCAGAGCAGCGACTACGGCCTCATGGAAACTGCTACACACCTCCACTTCTGCATAGCATTTCAGGGCCTTACCTCGAGGCAAGTTCTCCCGTTGCTTGCACTGTGAGCGACACAGCATGTTAGGATGCTGTATTTCTCCTTGAATAGAGTGACGTCAGGAAAGAGGTCCTCGATAAATTCTAAGAAGAGTGTTTTCTCAGGGCAGCTCAGACGAGGGCAATGTCGAAAACTTGCAGGACATATTGGACTGCCTAGAAATGTGGTTCTGATGTTGTTCGACTGCTCTGGAAATATAGCTCTACTGAAGTAAAGTACAGTGTGTTGCCAGAGACTCGGCAGACACAGAGGGCCTCCGAGGTTCGTATGGGAATCAATGCTGCTCAGCAGGCCCACAGGGGTGTGGAGGGCATCAGTGATCTTGGAACAAAAATGATGCAAACCCGAAGGGCCTAGGAGTCCTGAAAAGGGTGCTTCCTTTAACATAAAGCGGAACCTCCACTAAGAGCTCATGGAAAGAGCTGCATGCCTCCCTTTCTGCAGGGCTACTCAGGGCCTTACCTCGAGGCAAGGACTCACGTTGAGATTCCCTTTAGCTCTAGAGCATGGCAAGGTGAGCCCCAACCGGGCCAATGAAGCTCCGTGTGTAGCCAGAGAAATCTCATTTTCTTCCCACCACCCATGCCTACAGTGGCCAGAGAGCTGTTAACAGCAGAGAATTTCAGGGAGCTTCACGGCAGCAAGAATGGAGCTTTCCAAATGGAAAGCAAGGCTAGTACCATCATGCCCCCATTACCATTGGCACAGGCAGCATACATCTCTGTGGTTTCTAACAAGTCAAAGAAACACAGGGTACACACTGGTTGCTTCCCTGAATCAACTTCTCGAGGCAGGGTGTTCTGCATCTTGTGAACGGCCTCACCAAGGAACGCCCTAGCTAGGCCCATGGGCCCGTGCCTCTTCAAAAGCCTGCAGTGCTACGGGAAAAACTCTGCTTTAGTTGCAATAAGAATGCAAGCAGTGTTTCTCCTGATGGCAGTGTAACTTCAGGTAAGAGGTCTTAGATGGAAGAAGAAGCCTAGTGTTTTTCCTCTGTGCACCTCAGTCTAAAGAATGAGTTCGACTTCCACGGCATGTTGGAACTTGCTAGAACAGTGCTCTTGAACTTGTGCGAGTGCTGTGAATCAAGATATGACAAGAAAGAGTGCAGTGTGTTGCCCATGACTCAGCAGACACAGAGGAACTCCGAGGGACCAATGGGCTTCGTTGTTGCTCAGCAGGCCTACAGGGGTGTGGAGGTACTCAGGGATCTTGGAACAAAAATGATGCTCACCCGAGAGGCCTAGGAGTCCTGAAAAGGGTACTTCCTTTAAAGTAAAGCAGAACAGCGACTAAGAAATAATGGAAAGAGCTGAATGCCTCCCTTTCTGCAGGGCTACTCAGGGCCTTACCTCGAGGCAAGGACTCACGTTGAGATTCCCTTTAGCTCTAGAGCATGGCAAGGTGAGCCCCACCCCGGCCAAAGAAGCTCCGTGTGTAGCCAGAGAAAACTCATTTTCTTCCCACACCAATGTAGAGGGACCAGAGGCCTGTCAACAGCAGAGAATTTCAGGGAGCTTCACGGCAGCAAGAATGGAGCTTTCCAAATGGAAAGCAAGGCTAGTACCATCATGCCCCCATTTCCATGGGCACAGGCAGCATACATCTCTGTGGTTTTTAACAAGTCAAATGAGACACAGAGTACACACTGTTTTCTTCCCTGAATCAACTTCTCGAGGCAGGGTGTTCTGCATCTAGTGAACGGCCTCACCAAGGAAAGCCCAAGCTAGGCCTCTGGGCCCGTGCCTCTTCAAAAGTCTGCAGTGCTTCAGGAAAAACTGCTTTAGTTGCAATAGGAACGCAAGCCGTCTTTTTCCTGGAGGCAGGGTGACTTCGGGTAGGAGGTCCTGGATGGAAGGAGAAGCCTAGTGTATTTCTCTGTGCAGCTCAGACCAGGGAATGAGTGCGACTTCCACGGCATGTAGGAATTTGCTAGCACGGTGCTCGTGAACCTGTATGAGTGCTGGCTAACTCAAGATGTCCCAATAAGGGTGCACTGTGTTGCCCTACACTCGGCATACACACTGTGAGTCGGAAAGCTACGGGCCTGGATATTGCTTAGAAGGGCCAGGGGAGCCTGAGGGTACTTGCTGTTCTTGCAGGAAACAGGGTTTCCAGGCCAGGCACCAGGAGTCCTGAAAAGCGTACTGGCGTTAAAATGCTGCAGAGCAGCGACTACGGCCTCATGGAAACTGCTACACACCTCCGCTTCTGCATAGCATTTCAGGGCCTTACCTCGAGGCACGTTCTCCCGTTGCTTGCACTGTGAGCGACACAGCATGTTAGGATGCTGTATTTCTCCTTGAATAGAGTGACTTCAGGAAAGAGATCCTCGATAAATTCTAAGAAGAATGTTTTCTCAGGGCAGCTCAGACGAGGGCAACGTCGAAAACTTGCAGGACATGTTGGACTGCCTAGAAATGTGGTTCTGATGCTGTTCGACTGCTCTGGAAATATAGCTCTACTGAAGTAACGTACAGTGTGTTGCCAGAGACTCGGCAGACACAGAGGGTCTCCGAAGGACGTATGGGAATCAATGCTGCTCAGCAGGCCCACAGGGGTGTGGAGGGCGTCAGTGATCTTGGAACAAAAATGATGCAAACCCGAAGGGCCTAGGAGTCCTGAAAAGGGTGCTTCCTTTAACATAAAGCGGAACCTCCACTAAGAGCTCATGGAAAGAGCTGCATGCCTCCCTTTCTGCAGGGCTACTCAGGGCCTTACCTCGAGGCAAGGACTCACGTTGAGATTCCCTTTAGCTCTAGAGCATGGCAAGGTGAGCCCCAACCGGGCCAATGAAGCTCCGTGTGTAGCCAGAGAAATCTCATTTTCTTCCCACACCCATGCCTACAGTGGCCAGAGAGCTGTTAACAGCAGAGAATTTCAGGGAGCTTCACGGCAGCAAGAATGGAGCTTTCCAAATGGAAAGCAAGGCTAGTACCATCATGCCCCCATTACCATTGGCACAGGCAGCATACATCTCTGTGGTTTCTAACAAGTCAAAAGAAACACAGGGTACACACTGGTTGCTTCCCTGAATCAACTTCTCGAGGCAGGGTGTTCTGCATCTTGTGAACGGCCTCACCAAGGAACGCCCTAGCTAGGCCCATGGGCCCGTGCCTCTTCAAAAGCCTGCAGTGCTACAGGAAAAACTCTGCTTGAGTTGCAATAAGAATGCAAGCAGTGTTTCTCCTGATGGCAGTGTAACTTCAGGTAAGAGGTCTTAGATGGAAGAAGAAGCCTAGTGTTTTTCCTCTGTGCAGCTCAGTCTAAAGAATGAGTTCGACTTCCACGGCATGTTGGAACTTGCTTGAACGGTGCTCGTGAACTTGTGCGAGTGCTGTGAATCAAGATATGACAAGAAAGAGTGCAGTGTGTTGCCCATGACTCAGCAGACACAGAGGAACTCCGAGGGACCAATGGGCCCCGTTGTTGCTCAGCAGGCCTACAGGGGTGTGGAGATACTCAGGGACCCTGGAACAAAAATGATGCTCACCCGAGAGGCCTAGGAGTCCTGAAAAGGGTACTTCCTTTAAAGTAAAGGAGAACAGCGACTAAGAAATAATGGAAAGAGCTGAATGCCTCCCTTTCTGCAGGGCTACTCAGGGCCTTACCTCGAGGCAAGGACTCACGTTGAGATTCCCTTTAGCTCTAGAGCATGGCAAGGTGAGCCCGACCCCGGCCAAAGAAGCTCCGTGTGTAGCCAGAGAAAACTCATTTTCTTCCCACACCCATGCCTACAGTGGCCAGAGGGCTGTCAACAGCAGAGAATTTCAGGGAGCTTCATGGCAGCAAGAATGGGGCTTTCCAAATGGAAAGCAAGGCTAGTACCATCATGACCCCATTACCATTGGCACAGGCAGCATACATCTCTGTGGTTTCTAACAAGTCAAAAGAAACACAGCGTACACACTGGTTGCTTCCCTGAATCAACTTCTCGAGGCCGGGTGTTCTGCATCTTGTGAACGGCCTCACCAAGGACCGCCCTAGCTAGGCCTCTGGGCCCGTGCCTCTTCAAAAGTCTGCAGTGCGTCAGGAAAAACTGTGCTTTAGTTGCAATAGGAAGGCAAGCCGTCTTTTTCCTGGAGGCAGGGTGACTTCAGGTAGGAGGTCCTGGATGGAAGGAGAAGCCTAGTGTTTTTCTCTGTGCAGCTCAGACCAGGGAATGAGTGCGACTTCCACGGCACGTTGGAACTTGCTAGAACGGTGCTCGTGAGCCTGTATGAGTGCTGGCTTACTCAAGATGTCCCAATAAGAGTGCACTGTGTTGCCCTACACTCGGCATACACACTGTGAGTCGGAAAGCTACGGGCCTGGATATTGCTTAGAAGGGCCAGGGGAGCCTGAGGGTTCTTGCTGTTCTTGCAGGGAATAGGGTTTCCAGGCCAGGCACCTAGGAGTCCTGAAAAGCGTACTGGCGTTAAAATGCTGCAGAGCAGCGACTACGGCCTCATGGAAACTGCTACACGCCTCCGCTTCTGCATAGCATTTCAGGGCCTTACCTCGAGGCAAGTTCTCACGTTGCTTGCACTGTGAGCGACACAGCATGTTAGGATGCTGTATTTCTCCTTGAATAGAGTGACTTCAGGAAAGATGTCCTCGATAAATTCTAAGAAGAGTGTTTTCTCAGGGAAGCTCAGACGAGGGCAACGTCGAAAACTTGCAGGACATGCTGGACTGCCTAGAAATGTGGTTCTGATGCTGTTCGACTGCTCTGGAAATATAGCTCTACTGAAGTAACGTACAGTGTGTTGCCAGAGACTCGGCAGACACAGAGGGTCTCCGAAGGACGTATGGGAATCAATGCTGCTCAGCAGGCCCACAGGGGTGTGGAGGGCGTCAGTGATGTTGGAACAAAAATGATGCTCACCCGAAGGGCCTAGGAGTCCTGAAAAGGGTGCTTCCTTTAACATAAAGCGGAACCTCCACTAAGAGCTCATGGAAAGAGCTGCATGCCTCCCTTTCTGCAGGGCTACTCAGGGCCTTACCTCGAGGCAAGGACTCACGTTGAGATTCCCTTTAGCTCTAGAGCATGGCAAGGTGAGCCCCAACCGGGCCAATGAAGCTCCGTGTGTAGCCAGAGAAATCTCATTTTCTTCCCACCACCCATGCCTACAGTGGCCAGAGAGCTGTTAACAGCAGAGAATTTCAGGGAGCTTCACGGCAGCAAGAATGGAGCTTTCCAAATGGAAAGCAAGGCTAGTACCATCATGCCCCCATTACCATTGGCACAGGCAGCATACATCTCTGTGGTTTCTAACAAGTCAAAAGAAACACAGGGTACACACTGGTTGCTTCCCTGAATCAACTTCTCGAGGCAGGGTGTTCTGCATCTTGTGAACGGCCTCACCAAGGAAGGCCCTAGCTAGGCCCATGGGCCCGTGCCTCTTCAAAAGCCTGCAGTGCTACAGGAAAATCTCTGCTTTAGTTGCAATAAGAATGCAAGCAGTGTTTCTCCTGATGGCAGTGTAACTTCAGGTAAGAGGTCTTAGATGGAAGAAGAAGCCTAGTGTTTTTCCTCTGTGCAGCTCAGTCTAAAGAATGAGTTCGACTTCCACGGCATGTTGGAACTTGCTAGAACGGTGCTCGTGAACTTGTGCGAGTGCTGTGAATCAAGATATGACAAGAAAGAGTGCAGTGTGTTGCCCATGACTCAGCAGACACAGAGGAACTCCGAGGGACCAATGGGGCTCGTTGTTGCTCAGCAGGCCTACAGGGGTGTGGAGGTACTCAGGGATCTTGGAACAAAAATGATGCTCACCCGAGAGGCCTAGGAGTCCTGAGAAGGGTACATCCTTTAAAGTAAAGCAGAACAGCGACTAAGAAATAATGGAAAGAGCTGAATGCCTCCCTTTCTGCAGGGCTACTCAGGGCCTTACCTCGAGGCAAGGACTCACGTTGAGATTCCCTTTAGCTCTAGAGCATGGCAAGGTGAGCCCCACCCCGGCCAAAGAAGCTCCGTGTGTAGCCAGAGAAAACTCATTTTCTTCCCACACCAATGTAGAGGGACCAGAGGCCTGTCAACAGCAGAGAATTTCAGGGAGCTTCACGGCAGCAAGAATGGAGCTCTCCAAATGGAAAGCAAGGCTAGTACCATCATGCCCCCATTTCCATGGGCACAGGCAGCATACATCTCTGTGGTTTTTAACAAGTCAAATGAGACACAGAGTACACACTGTTTTCTTCCCTTAATCCACTTCTCGAGGCAGGGTGTTCTGCATCTAGTGAACGGCCTCACCAAGGAAAGCCCAAGCTAGGCCTCTGGGCCCGTGCCTCTTCAAAAGTCTGCAGTGCTTCAGGAAAAACTGTGCTTTAGTTGCAATAGGAAGGCAAGCCGTCTTTTTCCTGGAGGCAGGGTGACTTCAGGTAGGAGGTCCTGGATGGAAGGAGAAGCCTAGTGTTTTTCTCTGTGCAGCTCAGACCAGGGAATGAGTGCGACTTCCACGGCACGTTGGAACTTGCTAGAACGGTGCTCGTGAGCCTGTATGAGTGCTGGCTTACTCAAGATGTCCCAATAAGAGTGCACTGTGTTGCCCTACACTCGGCATACACACTGTGAGTCGGAAAGCTACGGGCCTGGATATTGCTTAGAAGGGCCAGGGGAGCCTGAGGGTTCTTGCTGTTCTTGCAGGGAATAGGGTTTCCAGGCCAGGCACCTAGGAGTCCTGAAAAGCGTACTGGCGTTAAAATGCTGCAGAGCAGCGACTACGGCCTCATGGAAACTGCTACACGCCTCCGCTTCTGCATAGCATTTCAGGGCCTTACCTCGAGGCAAGTTCTCACGTTGCTTGCACTGTGAGCGACACAGCATGTTAGGATGCTGTATTTCTCCTTGAATAGAGTGACTTCAGGAAAGATGTCCTCGATAAATTCTAAGAAGAGTGTTTTCTCAGGGAAGCTCAGACGAGGGCAACGTCGAAAACTTGCAGGACATGCTGGACTGCCTAGAAATGTGGTTCTGATGCTGTTCGACTGCTCTGGAAATATAGCTCTACTGAAGTAACGTACAGTGTGTTGCCAGAGACTCGGCAGACACAGAGGGTCTCCGAAGGACGTATGGGAATCAATGCTGCTCAGCAGGCCCACAGGGGTGTGGAGGGCGTCAGTGATGTTGGAACAAAAATGATGCTCACCCGAAGGGCCTAGGAGTCCTGAAAAGGGTGCTTCCTTTAACATAAAGCGGAACCTCCACTAAGAGCTCATGGAAAGAGCTGCATGCCTCCCTTTCTGCAGGGCTACTCAGGGCCTTACCTCGAGGCAAGGACTCACGTTGAGATTCCCTTTAGCTCTAGAGCATGGCAAGGTGAGCCCCAACCGGGCCAATGAAGCTCCGTGTGTAGCCAGAGAAATCTCATTTTCTTCCCACCACCCATGCCTACAGTGGCCAGAGAGCTGTTAACAGCAGAGAATTTCAGGGAGCTTCACGGCAGCAAGAATGGAGCTTTCCAAATGGAAAGCAAGGCTAGTACCATCATGCCCCCATTACCATTGGCACAGGCAGCATACATCTCTGTGGTTTCTAACAAGTCAAAAGAAACACAGGGTACACACTGGTTGCTTCCCTGAATCAACTTCTCGAGGCAGGGTGTTCTGCATCTTGTGAACGGCCTCACCAAGGAAGGCCCTAGCTAGGCCCATGGGCCCGTGCCTCTTCAAAAGCCTGCAGTGCTACAGGAAAATCTCTGCTTTAGTTGCAATAAGAATGCAAGCAGTGTTTCTCCTGATGGCAGTGTAACTTCAGGTAAGAGGTCTTAGATGGAAGAAGAAGCCTAGTGTTTTTCCTCTGTGCAGCTCAGTCTAAAGAATGAGTTCGACTTCCACGGCATGTTGGAACTTGCTAGAACGGTGCTCGTGAACTTGTGCGAGTGCTGTGAATCAAGATATGACAAGAAAGAGTGCAGTGTGTTGCCCATGACTCAGCAGACACAGAGGAACTCCGAGGGACCAATGGGGCTCGTTGTTGCTCAGCAGGCCTACAGGGGTGTGGAGGTACTCAGGGATCTTGGAACAAAAATGATGCTCACCCGAGAGGCCTAGGAGTCCTGAGAAGGGTACATCCTTTAAAGTAAAGCAGAACAGCGACTAAGAAATAATGGAAAGAGCTGAATGCCTCCCTTTCTGCAGGGCTACTCAGGGCCTTACCTCGAGGCAAGGACTCACGTTGAGATTCCCTTTAGCTCTAGAGCATGGCAAGGTGAGCCCCACCCCGGCCAAAGAAGCTCCGTGTGTAGCCAGAGAAAACTCATTTTCTTCCCACACCAATGTAGAGGGACCAGAGGCCTGTCAACAGCAGAGAATTTCAGGGAGCTTCACGGCAGCAAGAATGGAGCTCTCCAAATGGAAAGCAAGGCTAGTACCATCATGCCCCCATTTCCATGGGCACAGGCAGCATACATCTCTGTGGTTTTTAACAAGTCAAATGAGACACAGAGTACACACTGTTTTCTTCCCTTAATCCACTTCTCGAGGCAGGGTGTTCTGCATCTAGTGAACGGCCTCACCAAGGAAAGCCCAAGCTAGGCCTCTGGGCCCGTGCCTCTTCAAAAGTCTGCAGTGCTTCAGGAAAAACTGTGCTTTAGTTGCAATAGGAAGGCAAGCCGTCTTTTTCCTGGAGGCAGGGTGACTTCAGGTAGGAGGTCCTGGATGGAAGGAGAAGCCTAGTGTTTTTCTCTGTGCAGCTCAGACCAGGGAATGAGTGCGACTTCCAAGGCACGTTGGAACTTGCTAGAACGGTGCTCGTGAGCCTGTATGAGTGCTGGCTTACTCAAGATGTCCCAATAAGAGTGCACTGTGTTGCCCTACACTCGGCATACACACTGTGAGTCGGAAAGCTACGGGCCTGGATATTGCTTAGAAGGGCCAGGGGAGCCTGAGGGTTCTTGCTGTTCTTGCAGGGAATAGGGTTTCCAGGCCAGGCACCTAGGAGTCCTGAAAAGCGTACTGGCGTTAAAATGCTGCAGAGCAGCGACTACGGCCTCATGGAAACTGCTACATGCCTCCGCTTCTGCATAGCATTTCAGGGCCTTACCTCGAGGCAAGTTCTCACGTTGCTTGCACTGTGAGCGACACAGCATGTTAGGATGCTGTATTTCTCCTTGAATAGAGTGACTTCAGGAAAGATGTCCTCGATAAATTCTAAGAAGAGTGTTTTCTCAGGGAAGCTCAGACGAGGGCAACGTCGAAAACTTGCAGGACATGTTGGACTGCCTAGAAATATGGTTCTGATGCTGTTCGACTGCTCTGGAAATATAGCTCTACTGAAGTAACGTACAGTGTGTTGCCAGAGACTCGGCAGACAAAGAGGGTCTCCGAAGGACGTATGGGAATCAATGCTGCTCAGCAGGCCCACAGGGGTGTGGAGGGCGTCAGTGATCTTGGAACAAAAATGATGCTCACCCGAAGGGCCTAGGAGTCCTGAAAAGGGTGCTTCCTTTAACATAAAGCGGAACCTCCACTAAGAGCTCATAGAAAGAGCTACATGCCTCCCTTTCTGCAGGGCTACTCAGGGCCTTACCTCGAGGCAAGGACTCACGTTGAGATTCCCTTTAGCTCTAGAGCATGGCAAGGTGAGCCCCACCCCGGCCAAAGAAGCTCCGTGTGTAGCCAGAGAAAACTCATTTTCTTCCCATACCCATGCCTACAGTGGCCAGAGGGCTGTCAACAGCAGAGAATTTCAGGGAGCTTCACGGCAGCAAGAATGGAGCTTTCCAAATGGAAAGCAAGGCTAGTACCAACATGCCCCCATTTCCATGGGCACAGGCAGCATACATCTCTGTGGTTTTTAACAAGTCAAATGAGACACAGAGTACACACTGTTTTCTTCCCTGAATCAACTTCTCGAGGCAGGGTGTTCTGCATCTAGTGAACGGCCTCACCAAGGAAAGCCCAAGCTAGGCCTCTGGGCCCGTGCCTCTTCAAAAGTCTGAAGTGCTTCAGGAAAAACTGTTCTTTAGTTGCAATAGGAAGGCAAGCCGTCTTTTTCCTGGAGGCAGGGTGACTTCAGGTAGGAGGTCCTGGATGGAAGGAGAAGCCTAGTGTTTTTCTCTGTGCAGCTCAGAGCAGGGAATGAGTGCGACTTCCACGGCATGAAGGAACTTGCTAGAACGGTGCTCGTGAACCTGTATGAGTGCTGGCTTACTCAAGATGTCCCAATAAGAGTGCACTGTGTTGCCCTACACTCGGCATACACACTGTGAGTCGGAAAGCTACGGGCCTGGATATTGCTTAGAAGGGGCAGGGGAGCCTGAGGGTACTTGCTGTTCTTGCAGGGAATAGGGTTTCCAGGCGAGGCACCTAGGAGTCCTGAAAAGCGTACTGGCGTTAAAATGCTGCAGAGCAGCGACTACGGCCTCATGGAATCTGCTACACACCTCCGCTTCTGCATAGCATTTCAGGGCCTTACCTCGAGGCAAGTTCTCATGTTGCTTGCACTGTGAGCGACACAGCATGTTAGGATGCTGTATTTCTCCTTGAATAGAGTGACTTCAGGAAAGAGGTCCTCGATAAATTCTAAGAGGAATGTTTTCTCAGTGCAGCTCAGACGAGGGCAATGTCGAAAACTTGCAGGACATGTTGGACTGCCTAGAAATGTGGTTCTGATGCTGTTCGACTGCTCTGGAAATATAGCTCTACTGAAGTAACGTACAGTGTGTTGCCAGAGACTCGGCAGACACAGAGGGCCTCAGAGGGTCGTATGGGAATCAATGCTGCTCAGCAGGCCCACAGGGGTGTGGAGGGCGTCAGTGATGTTGGAACAAAAATGATGCTCACCCGAAGGGCCTAGGAGTCCTGAAAAGGGTGCTTCCTTTAACATAAAGCGGAACCTCCACTAAGAGCTCATGGAAAGAGCTGCATGCCTCCCTTTCTGCAGGGCTACTCAGGGCCTTACCTCGAGGCAAGGACTCACGTTGAGATTCCCTTTAGCTCTAGAGCATGGCAAGGTGAGCCCCAACCGGGCCAATGAAGCTCCGTGTGTAGCCAGAGAAATCTCATTTTCTTCCCACCACCCATGCCTACAGTGGCCAGAGAGCTGTTAACAGCAGAGAATTTCAGGGAGCTTCACGGCAGCAAGAATGGAGCTTTCCAAATGGAAAGCAAGGCTAGTACCATCATGCCCCCATTACCATTGGCACAGGCAGCATACATCTCTGTGGTTTCTAACAAGTCAAAAGAAACACAGGGTACACACTGGTTGCTTCCCTGAATCAACTTCTCGAGGCAGGGTGTTCTGCATCTTGTGAACGGCCTCACCAAGGAACGCCCTAGCTAGGCCCATGGGCCCGTGCCTCTTCAAAAGCCTGCAGTGCTACAGGAAAATCTCTGCTTTAGTTGCAATAAGAATGCAAGCAGTGTTTCTCCTGATGGCAGTGTAACTTCAGGTAAGAGGTCTTAGATGGAAGAAGAAGCCTAGTGTTTTTCCTCTGTGCAGCTCAGTCTAAAGAATGAGTTCGACTTCCACGGCATGTTGGAACTTGCTAGAACGGTGCTCGTGAACTTGTGCGAGTGCTGTGAATCAAGATATGACAAGAAAGAGTGCAGTGTGTTGCCCATGACTCAGCAGACACAGAGGAACTCCGAGGGACCAATGGGCCTCGTTGTTGCTCAGCAGGCCTACAGGGGTGTGGAGGTACTCAGGGATCTTGGAACAAAAATGATGCTCACCCGAGAGGCCTAGGAGTCCTGAGAAGGGTACTTCCTTTAAAGTAAAGCAGAACAGCGACTAAGAAATAATGGAAAGAGCTGAATGCCTCCCTTTCTGCAGGGCTACTCAGGGCCTTACCTCGAGGCAAGGACTCACGTTGAGATTCCCTTTAGCTCTAGAGCATGGCAAGGTGAGCCCCACCCCGGCCAAAGAAGCTCCGTGTGTAGCCAGAGAAAACTCATTTTCTTCCCACACCAATGTAGAGGGACCAGAGGCCTGTCAACAGCAGAGAATTTCAGGGAGCTTCACGGCAGCAAGAATGGAGCTCTCCAAATGGAAAGCAAGGCTAGTACCATCATGCCCCCATTTCCATGGGCACAGGCAGCATACATCTCTGTGGTTTTTAACAAGTCAAATGAGACACAGAGTACACACTGTTTTCTTCCCTTAATCCACTTCTCGAGGCAGGGTGTTCTGCATCTAGTGAACGGCCTCACCAAGGAAAGCCCAAGCTAGGCCTCTGGGCCCGTGCCTCTTCAAAAGTCTGCAGTGCTTCAGGAAAAACTGTGCTTTAGTTGCAATAGGAACGCAAGCCGTCTTTTTCCTGGAGGCAGGGTGACTTCAGGTAGGAGGTCCTGGATGGAAGGAGAAGCCTAGTGTTTTTCTCTGTGCAGCTCAGACCAGGGAATGAGTGCGACTTCCACGGCACGTTGGAACTTGCTAGAACGGTGCTCGTGAGCCTGTATGAGTGCTGGCTTACTCAAGATGTCCCAATAAGAGTGCACTGTGTTGCCCTACACTCGGCATACACACTGTGAGTCGGAAAGCTACGGGCCTGGATATTGCTTAGAAGGGCCAGGGGAGCCTGAGGGTTCTTGCTGTTCTTGCAGGGAATAGGGTTTCCAGGCCAGGCACCTAGGAGTCCTGAAAAGCGTACTGGCGTTAAAATGCTGCAGAGCAGCGACTACGGCCTCATGGAAACTGCTACACGCCTCCGCTTCTGCATAGCATTTCAGGGCCTTACCTCGAGGCAAGTTCTCACGTTGCTTGCACTGTGAGCGACACAGCATGTTAGGATGCTGTATTTCTCCTTGAATAGAGTGACTTCAGGAAAGATGTCCTCGATAAATTCTAAGAAGAGTGTTTTCTCAGGGAAGCTCAGACGAGGGCAACGTCGAAAACTTGCAGGACATGCTGGACTGCCTAGAAATGTGGTTCTGATGCTGTTCGACTGCTCTGGAAATATAGCTCTACTGAAGTAACGTACAGTGTGTTGCCAGAGACTCGGCAGACACAGAGGGTCTCCGAAGGACGTATGGGAATCAATGCTGCTCAGCAGGCCCACAGGGGTGTGGAGGGCGTCAGTGATCTTGGAACAAAAATGATGCTCACCCGAAGGGCCTAGGAGTCCTGAAAAGGGTGCTTCCTTTAACATAAAGCGGAACCTCCACTAAGAGCTCATAGAAAGAGCTACATGCCTCCCTTTCTGCAGGGCTACTCAGGGCCTTACCTCGAGGCAAGGACTCACGTTGAGATTCCCTTTAGCTCTAGAGCATGGCAAGGTGAGCCCCACCCCGGCCAAAGAAGCTCCGTGTGTAGCCAGAGAAAACTCATTTTCTTCCCATACCCATGCCTACAGTGGCCAGAGGGCTGTCAACAGCAGAGAATTTCAGGGAGCTTCACGGCAGCAAGAATGGAGCTTTCCAAATGGAAAGCAAGGCTAGTACCAACATGCCCCCATTTCCATGGGCACAGGCAGCATACATCTCTGTGGTTTTTAACAAGTCAAATGAGACACAGAGTACACACTGTTTTCTTCCCTTAATCCACTTCTCGAGGCAGGGTGTTCTGCATCTAGTGAACGGCCTCACCAAGGAAAGCCCAAGCTAGGCCTCTGGGCCCGTGCCTCTTCAAAAGTCTGAAGTGCTTCAGGAAAAACTGTTCTTTAGTTGCAATAGGAAGGCAAGCCGTCTTTTTCCTGGAGGCAGGGTGACTTCAGGTAGGAGGTCCTGGATGGAAGGAGAAGCCTAGTGTTTTTCTCTGTGCAGCTCAGACCAGGGAATGAGTGCGACTTCCACGGCATGAAGGAACTTGCTAGAACGGTGCTCGTGAGCCTGTATGAGTGCTGGCTTACTCAAGATGTCCCAATAAGAGTGCACTGTGTTGCCCTACACTCGGCATACACACTGTGAGTCGGAAAGCTACGGGCCTGGATATTGCTTAGAAGGGGCAGGGGAGCCTGAGGGTACTTGCTGTTCTTGCAGGGAATAGGGTTTCCAGGCGAGGCACCTAGGAGTCCTGAAAAGCGTACTGGCGTTAAAATGCTGCAGAGCAGCGACTACGGCCTCATGGAATCTGCTACACACCTCCGCTTCTGCATAGCATTTCAGGGCCTTACCTCGAGGCAAGTTCTCACGTTGCTTGCACTGTGAGCGACACAGCATGTTAGGATGCTGTATTTCTCCTTGAATAGAGTGACTTCAGGAAAGAGGTCCTCGATAAATTCTAAGAGGAATGTTTTCTCAGCGCAGCTCAGACGAGGGCAATGTCGAAAACTTGCAGGACATGTTGGACTGCCTAGAAATGTGGTTCTGATGCTGTTCGACTGCTCTGGAAATATAGCTCTACTGAAGTAACGTACAGTGTGTTGCCAGAGACTCGGCAGACACAGAGGGCCTCAGAGGGTCGTATGGGAATCAATGCTGCTCAGCAGGCCCACAGGGGTGTGGAGGGCGTCAGTGATGTTGGAACAAAAATGATGCTCACCCGAAGGGCCTAGGAGTCCTGAAAAGGGTGCTTCCTTTAACATAAAGCGGAACCTCCACTAAGAGCTCATGGAAAGAGCTGCATGCCTCCCTTTCTGCAGGGCTACTCAGGGCCTTACCTCGAGGCAAGGACTCACGTTGAGATTCCCTTTAGCTCTAGAGCATGGCAAGGTGAGCCCCAACCGGGCCAATGAAGCTCCGTGTGTAGCCAGAGAAATCTCATTTTCTTCCCACCACCCATGCCTACAGTGGCCAGAGAGCTGTTAACAGCAGAGAATTTCAGGGAGCTTCACGGCAGCAAGAATGGAGCTTTCCAAATGGAAAGCAAGGCTAGTACCATCATGCCCCCATTACCATTGGCACAGGCAGCATACATCTCTGTGGTTTCTAACAAGTCAAAAGAAACACAGGGTACACACTGGTTGCTTCCCTGAATCAACTTCTCGAGGCAGGGTGTTCTGCATCTTGTGAACGGCCTCACCAAGGAAGGCCCTAGCTAGGCCCATGGGCCCGTGCCTCTTCAAAAGCCTGCAGTGCTACAGGAAAATCTCTGCTTTAGTTGCAATAAGAATGCAAGCAGTGTTTCTCCTGATGGCAGTGTAACTTCAGGTAAGAGGTCTTAGATGGAAGAAGAAGCCTAGTGTTTTTCCTCTGTGCAGCTCAGTCTAAAGAATGAGTTCGACTTCCACGGCATGTTGGAACTTGCTAGAACGGTGCTCGTGAACTTGTGCGAGTGCTGTGAATCAAGATATGACAAGAAAGAGTGCAGTGTGTTGCCCATGACTCAGCAGACACAGAGGAACTCCGAGGGACCAATGGGCCTCGTTGTTGCTCAGCAGGCCTACAGGGGTGTGGAGGTACTCAGGGATCTTGGAACAAAAATGATGCTCACCCGAGAGGCCTAGGAGTCCTGAGAAGGGTACTTCCTTTAAAGTAAAGCAGAACAGCGACTAAGAAATAATGGAAAGAGCTGAATGCCTCCCTTTCTGCAGGGCTACTCAGGGCCTTACCTCGAGGCAAGGACTCACGTTGAGATTCCCTTTAGCTCTAGAGCATGGCAAGGTGAGCCCCACCCCGGCCAAAGAAGCTCCGTGTGTAGCCAGAGAAAACTCATTTTCTTCCCACACCAATGTAGAGGGACCAGAGGCCTGTCAACAGCAGAGAATTTCAGGGAGCTTCACGGCAGCAAGAATGGAGCTCTCCAAATGGAAAGCAAGGCTAGTACCATCATGCCCCCATTTCCATGGGCACAGGCAGCATACATCTCTGTGGTTTTTAACAAGTCAAATGAGACACAGAGTACACACTGTTTTCTTCCCTTAATCCACTTCTCGAGGCAGGGTGTTCTGCATCTAGTGAACGGCCTCACCAAGGAAAGCCCAAGCTAGGCCTCTGGGCCCGTGCCTCTTCAAAAGTCTGCAGTGCTTCAGGAAAAACTGTGCTTTAGTTGCAATAGGAAGGCAAGCCGTCTTTTTCCTGGAGGCAGGGTGACTTCAGGTAGGAGGTCCTGGATGGAAGGAGAAGCCTAGTGTTTTTCTCTGTGCAGCTCAGACCAGGGAATGAGTGCGACTTCCACGGCACGTTGGAACTTGCTAGAACGGTGCTCGTGAGCCTGTATGAGTGCTGGCTTACTCAAGATGTCCCAATAAGAGTGCACTGTGTTGCCCTACACTCGGCATACACACTGTGAGTCGGAAAGCTACGGGCCTGGATATTGCTTAGAAGGGCCAGGGGAGCCTGAGGGTTCTTGCTGTTCTTGCAGGGAATAGGGTTTCCAGGCCAGGCACCTAGGAGTCCTGAAAAGCGTACTGGCGTTAAAATGCTGCAGAGCAGCGACTACGGCCTCATGGAAACTGCTACACGCCTCCGCTTCTGCATAGCATTTCAGGGCCTTACCTCGAGGCAAGTTCTCACGTTGCTTGCACTGTGAGCGACACAGCATGTTAGGATGCTGTATTTCTCCTTGAATAGAGTGACTTCAGGAAAGATGTCCTCGATAAATTCTAAGAAGAGTGTTTTCTCAGGGAAGCTCAGACGAGGGCAACGTCGAAAACTTGCAGGACATGCTGGACTGCCTAGAAATGTGGTTCTGATGCTGTTCGACTGCTCTGGAAATATAGCTCTACTGAAGTAACGTACAGTGTGTTGCCAGAGACTCGGCAGACACAGAGGGTCTCCGAAGGACGTATGGGAATCAATGCTGCTCAGCAGGCCCACAGGGGTGTGGAGGGCGTCAGTGATCTTGGAACAAAAATGATGCTCACCCGAAGGGCCTAGGAGTCCTGAAAAGGGTGCTTCCTTTAACATAAAGCGGAACCTCCACTAAGAGCTCATAGAAAGAGCTACATGCCTCCCTTTCTGCAGGGCTACTCAGGGCCTTACCTCGAGGCAAGGACTCACGTTGAGATTCCCTTTAGCTCTAGAGCATGGCAAGGTGAGCCCCACCCCGGCCAAAGAAGCTCCGTGTGTAGCCAGAGAAAACTCATTTTCTTCCCATACCCATGCCTACAGTGGCCAGAGGGCTGTCAACAGCAGAGAATTTCAGGGAGCTTCACGGCAGCAAGAATGGAGCTTTCCAAATGGAAAGCAAGGCTAGTACCAACATGCCCCCATTTCCATGGGCACAGGCAGCATACATCTCTGTGGTTTTTAACAAGTCAAATGAGACACAGAGTACACACTGTTTTCTTCCCTTAATCCACTTCTCGAGGCAGGGTGTTCTGCATCTAGTGAACGGCCTCACCAAGGAAAGCCCAAGCTAGGCCTCTGGGCCCGTGCCTCTTCAAAAGTCTGAAGTGCTTCAGGAAAAACTGTTCTTTAGTTGCAATAGGAAGGCAAGCCGTCTTTTTCCTGGAGGCAGGGTGACTTCAGGTAGGAGGTCCTGGATGGAAGGAGAAGCCTAGTGTTTTTCTCTGTGCAGCTCAGACCAGGGAATGAGTGCGACTTCCACGGCATGAAGGAACTTGCTAGAACGGTGCTCGTGAACCTGTATGAGTGCTGGCTTACTCAAGATGTCCCAATAAGAGTGCACTGTGTTGCCCTACACTCGGCATACACACTGTGAGTCGGAAAGCTACGGGCCTGGATATTGCTTAGAAGGGGCAGGGGAGCCTGAGGGTACTTGCTGTTCTTGCAGGGAATAGGGTTTCCAGGCGAGGCACCTAGGAGTCCTGAAAAGCGTACTGGCGTTAAAATGCTGCAGAGCAGCGACTACGGCCTCATGGAATCTGCTACACACCTCCGCTTCTGCATAGCATTTCAGGGCCTTACCTCGAGGCAAGTTCTCACGTTGCTTGCACTGTGAGCGACACAGCATGTTAGGATGCTGTATTTCTCCTTGAATAGAGTGACTTCAGGAAAGAGGTCCTCGATAAATTCTAAGAGGAATGTTTTCTCAGCGCAGCTCAGACGAGGGCAATGTCGAAAACTTGCAGGACATGTTGGACTGCCTAGAAATGTGGTTCTGATGCTGTTCGACTGCTCTGGAAATATAGCTCTACTGAAGTAACGTACAGTGTGTTGCCAGAGACTCGGCAGACACAGAGGGCCTCAGAGGGTCGTATGGGAATCAATGCTGCTCAGCAGGCCCACAGGGGTGTGGAGGGCGTCAGTGATGTTGGAACAAAAATGATGCTCACCCGAAGGGCCTAGGAGTCCTGAAAAGGGTGCTTCCTTTAACATAAAGCGGAACCTCCACTAAGAGCTCATGGAAAGAGCTGCATGCCTCCCTTTCTGCAGGGCTACTCAGGGCCTTACCTCGAGGCAAGGACTCACGTTGAGATTCCCTTTAGCTCTAGAGCATGGCAAGGTGAGCCCCAACCGGGCCAATGAAGCTCCGTGTGTAGCCAGAGAAATCTCATTTTCTTCCCACCACCCATGCCTACAGTGGCCAGAGAGCTGTTAACAGCAGAGAATTTCAGGGAGCTTCACGGCAGCAAGAATGGAGCTTTCCAAATGGAAAGCAAGGCTAGTACCATCATGCCCCCATTACCATTGGCACAGGCAGCATACATCTCTGTGGTTTCTAACAAGTCAAAAGAAACACAGGGTACACACTGGTTGCTTCCCTGAATCAACTTCTCGAGGCAGGGTGTTCTGCATCTTGTGAACGGCCTCACCAAGGAAGGCCCTAGCTAGGCCCATGGGCCCGTGCCTCTTCAAAAGCCTGCAGTGCTACAGGAAAATCTCTGCTTTAGTTGCAATAAGAATGCAAGCAGTGTTTCTCCTGATGGCAGTGTAACTTCAGGTAAGAGGTCTTAGATGGAAGAAGAAGCCTAGTGTTTTTCCTCTGTGCAGCTCAGTCTAAAGAATGAGTTCGACTTCCACGGCATGTTGGAACTTGCTAGAACGGTGCTCGTGAACTTGTGCGAGTGCTGTGAATCAAGATATGACAAGAAAGAGTGCAGTGTGTTGCCCATGACTCAGCAGACACAGAGGAACTCCGAGGGACCAATGGGCCTCGTTGTTGCTCAGCAGGCCTACAGGGGTGTGGAGGTACTCAGGGATCTTGGAACAAAAATGATGCTCACCCGAGAGGCCTAGGAGTCCTGAGAAGGGTACTTCCTTTAAAGTAAAGCAGAACAGCGACTAAGAAATAATGGAAAGAGCTGAATGCCTCCCTTTCTGCAGGGCTACTCAGGGCCTTACCTCGAGGCAAGGACTCACGTTGAGATTCCCTTTAGCTCTAGAGCATGGCAAGGTGAGCCCCACCCCGGCCAAAGAAGCTCCGTGTGTAGCCAGAGAAAACTCATTTTCTTCCCACACCAATGTAGAGGGACCAGAGGCCTGTCAACAGCAGAGAATTTCAGGGAGCTTCACGGCAGCAAGAATGGAGCTCTCCAAATGGAAAGCAAGGCTAGTACCATCATGCCCCCATTTCCATGGGCACAGGCAGCATACATCTCTGTGGTTTTTAACAAGTCAAATGAGACACAGAGTACACACTGTTTTCTTCCCTTAATCCACTTCTCGAGGCAGGGTGTTCTGCATCTAGTGAACGGCCTCACCAAGGAAAGCCCAAGCTAGGCCTCTGGGCCCGTGCCTCTTCAAAAGTCTGCAGTGCTTCAGGAAAAACTGTGCTTTAGTTGCAATAGGAACGCAAGCCGTCTTTTTCCTGGAGGCAGGGTGACTTCAGGTAGGAGGTCCTGGATGGAAGGAGAAGCCTAGTGTTTTTCTCTGTGCAGCTCAGACCAGGGAATGAGTGCGACTTCCACGGCACGTTGGAACTTGCTAGAACGGTGCTCGTGAGCCTGTATGAGTGCTGGCTTACTCAAGATGTCCCAATAAGAGTGCACTGTGTTGCCCTACACTCGGCATACACACTGTGAGTCGGAAAGCTACGGGCCTGGATATTGCTTAGAAGGGCCAGGGGAGCCTGAGGGTTCTTGCTGTTCTTGCAGGGAATAGGGTTTCCAGGCCAGGCACCTAGGAGTCCTGAAAAGCGTACTGGCGTTAAAATGCTGCAGAGCAGCGACTACGGCCTCATGGAAACTGCTACACGCCTCCGCTTCTGCATAGCATTTCAGGGCCTTACCTCGAGGCAAGTTCTCACGTTGCTTGCACTGTGAGCGACACAGCATGTTAGGATGCTGTATTTCTCCTTGAATAGAGTGACTTCAGGAAAGATGTCCTCGATAAATTCTAAGAAGAGTGTTTTCTCAGGGAAGCTCAGACGAGGGCAACGTCGAAAACTTGCAGGACATGTTGGACTGCCTAGAAATGTGGTTCTGATGCTGTTCGACTGCTCTGGAAATATAGCTCTACTGAAGTAACGTACAGTGTGTTGCCAGAGACTCGGCAGACACAGAGGGTCTCCGAAGGACGTATGGGAATCAATGCTGCTCAGCAGGCCCACAGGGGTGTGGAGGGCGTCAGTGATCTTGGAACAAAAATGATGCTCACCCGAAGGGCCTAGGAGTCCTGAAAAGGGTGCTTCCTTTAACATAAAGCGGAACCTCCACTAAGAGCTCATAGAAAGAGCTACATGCCTCCCTTTCTGCAGGGCTACTCAGGGCCTTACCTCGAGGCAAGGACTCACGTTGAGATTCCCTTTAGCTCTAGAGCATGGCAAGGTGAGCCCCACCCCGGCCAAAGAAGCTCCGTGTGTAGCCAGAGAAAACTCATTTTCTTCCCATACCCATGCCTACAGTGGCCAGAGGGCTGTCAACAGCAGAGAATTTCAGGGAGCTTCACAGCAGCAAGAATGGAGCTTTCCAAATGGAAAGCAAGGCTAGTACCAACATGCCCCCATTTCCATGGGCACAGGCAGCATACATCTCTGTGGTTTTTAACAAGTCAAATGAGACACAGAGTACACACTGTTTTCTTCCCTTAATCCACTTCTCGAGGCAGGGTGTTCTGCATCTAGTGAACGGCCTCACCAAGGAAAGCCCAAGCTAGGCCTCTGGGCCCGTGCCTCTTCAAAAGTCTGAAGTGCTTCAGGAAAAACTGTTCTTTAGTTGCAATAGGAAGGCAAGCCGTCTTTTTCCTGGAGGCAGGGTGACTTCAGGTAGGAGGTCCTGGATGGAAGGAGAAGCCTAGTGTTTTTCTCTGTGCAGCTCAGACCAGGGAATGAGTGCGACTTCCACGGCATGAAGGAACTTGCTAGAACGGTGCTCGTGAACCTGTATGAGTGCTGGCTTACTCAAGATGTCCCAATAAGAGTGCACTGTGTTGCCCTACACTCGGCATACACACTGTGAGTCGGAAAGCTACGGGCCTGGATATTGCTTAGAAGGGGCAGGGGAGCCTGAGGGTACTTGCTGTTCTTGCAGGGAATAGGGTTTCCAGGCGAGGCACCTAGGAGTCCTGAAAAGCGTACTGGCGTTAAAATGCTGCAGAGCAGCGACTACGGCCTCATGGAATCTGCTACACACCTCCGCTTCTGCATAGCATTTCAGGGCCTTACCTCGAGGCAAGTTCTCACGTTGCTTGCACTGTGAGCGACACAGCATGTTAGGATGCTGTATTTCTCCTTGAATAGAGTGACTTCAGGAAAGAGGTCCTCGATAAATTCTAAGAGGAATGTTTTCTCAGCGCAGCTCAGACGAGGGCAATGTCGAAAACTTGCAGGACATGTTGGACTGCCTAGAAATGTGGTTCTGATGCTGTTCGACTGCTCTGGAAATATAGCTCTACTGAAGTAACGTACAGTGTGTTGCCAGAGACTCGGCAGACACAGAGGGCCTCAGAGGGTCGTATGGGAATCAATGCTGCTCAGCAGGCCCACAGGGGTGTGGAGGGCGTCAGTGATGTTGGAACAAAAATGATGCTCACCCGAAGGGCCTAGGAGTCCTGAAAAGGGTGCTTCCTTTAACATAAAGCGGAACCTCCACTAAGAGCTCATGGAAAGAGCTGCATGCCTCCCTTTCTGCAGGGCTACTCAGGGCCTTACCTCGAGGCAAGGACTCACGTTGAGATTCCCTTTAGCTCTAGAGCATGGCAAGGTGAGCCCCAACCGGGCCAATGAAGCTCCGTGTGTAGCCAGAGAAATCTCATTTTCTTCCCACCACCCATGCCTACAGTGGCCAGAGAGCTGTTAACAGCAGAGAATTTCAGGGAGCTTCACGGCAGCAAGAATGGAGCTTTCCAAATGGAAAGCAAGGCTAGTACCATCATGCCCCCATTACCATTGGCACAGGCAGCATACATCTCTGTGGTTTCTAACAAGTCAAAAGAAACACAGGGTACACACTGGTTGCTTCCCTGAATCAACTTCTCGAGGCAGGGTGTTCTGCATCTTGTGAACGGCCTCACCAAGGAAGGCCCTAGCTAGGCCCATGGGCCCGTGCCTCTTCAAAAGCCTGCAGTGCTACAGGAAAATCTCTGCTTTAGTTGCAATAAGAATGCAAGCAGTGTTTCTCCTGATGGCAGTGTAACTTCAGGTAAGAGGTCTTAGATGGAAGAAGAAGCCTAGTGTTTTTCCTCTGTGCAGCTCAGTCTAAAGAATGAGTTCGACTTCCACGGCATGTTGGAACTTGCTAGAACGGTGCTCGTGAACTTGTGCGAGTGCTGTGAATCAAGATATGACAAGAAAGAGTGCAGTGTGTTGCCCATGACTCAGCAGACACAGAGGAACTCCGAGGGACCAATGGGCCTCGTTGTTGCTCAGCAGGCCTACAGGGGTGTGGAGGTACTCAGGGATCTTGGAACAAAAATGATGCTCACCCGAGAGGCCTAGGAGTCCTGAGAAGGGTACTTCCTTTAAAGTAAAGCAGAACAGCGACTAAGAAATAATGGAAAGAGCTGAATGCCTCCCTTTCTGCAGGGCTACTCAGGGCCTTACCTCGAGGCAAGGACTCACGTTGAGATTCCCTTTAGCTCTAGAGCATGGCAAGGTGAGCCCCACCCCGGCCAAAGAAGCTCCGTGTGTAGCCAGAGAAAACTCATTTTCTTCCCACACCAATGTAGAGGGACCAGAGGCCTGTCAACAGCAGAGAATTTCAGGGAGCTTCACGGCAGCAAGAATGGAGCTCTCCAAATGGAAAGCAAGGCTAGTACCATCATGCCCCCATTTCCATGGGCACAGGCAGCATACATCTCTGTGGTTTTTAACAAGTCAAATGAGACACAGAGTACACACTGTTTTCTTCCCTTAATCCACTTCTCGAGGCAGGGTGTTCTGCATCTAGTGAACGGCCTCACCAAGGAAAGCCCAAGCTAGGCCTCTGGGCCCGTGCCTCTTCAAAAGTCTGCAGTGCTTCAGGAAAAACTGTGCTTTAGTTGCAATAGGAACGCAAGCCGTCTTTTTCCTGGAGGCAGGGTGACTTCAGGTAGGAGGTCCTGGATGGAAGGAGAAGCCTAGTGTTTTTCTCTGTGCAGCTCAGACCAGGGAATGAGTGCGACTTCCACGGCACGTTGGAACTTGCTAGAACGGTGCTCGTGAGCCTGTATGAGTGCTGGCTTACTCAAGATGTCCCAATAAGAGTGCACTGTGTTGCCCTACACTCGGCATACACACTGTGAGTCGGAAAGCTACGGGCCTGGATATTGCTTAGAAGGGCCAGGGGAGCCTGAGGGTTCTTGCTGTTCTTGCAGGGAATAGGGTTTCCAGGCCAGGCACCTAGGAGTCCTGAAAAGCGTACTGGCGTTAAAATGCTGCAGAGCAGCGACTACGGCCTCATGGAAACTGCTACACGCCTCCGCTTCTGCATAGCATTTCAGGGCCTTACCTCGAGGCAAGTTCTCACGTTGCTTGCACTGTGAGCGACACAGCATGTTAGGATGCTGTATTTCTCCTTGAATAGAGTGACTTCAGGAAAGATGTCCTCGATAAATTCTAAGAAGAGTGTTTTCTCAGGGAAGCTCAGACGAGGGCAACGTCGAAAACTTGCAGGACATGTTGGACTGCCTAGAAATGTGGTTCTGATGCTGTTCGACTGCTCTGGAAATATAGCTCTACTGAAGTAACGTACAGTGTGTTGCCAGAGACTCGGCAGACACAGAGGGTCTCCGAAGGACGTATGGGAATCAATGCTGCTCAGCAGGCCCACAGGGGTGTGGAGGGCGTCAGTGATCTTGGAACAAAAATGATGCTCACCCGAAGGGCCTAGGAGTCCTGAAAAGGGTGCTTCCTTTAACATAAAGCGGAACCTCCACTAAGAGCTCATAGAAAGAGCTACATGCCTCCCTTTCTGCAGGGCTACTCAGGGCCTTACCTCGAGGCAAGGACTCACGTTGAGATTCCCTTTAGCTCTAGAGCATGGCAAGGTGAGCCCCACCCCGGCCAAAGAAGCTCCGTGTGTAGCCAGAGAAAACTCATTTTCTTCCCATACCCATGCCTACAGTGGCCAGAGGGCTGTCAACAGCAGAGAATTTCAGGGAGCTTCACGGCAGCAAGAATGGAGCTTTCCAAATGGAAAGCAAGGCTAGTACCATCATGCCCCCATTACCATTGGCACAGGCAGCATACATCTCTGTGGTTTCTAACAAGTCAAAAGAAACACAGGGTACACACTGGTTGCTTCCCTGAATCAACTTCTCGAGGCAGGGTGTTCTGCATCTTGTGAACGGCCTCACCAAGGAAGGCCCTAGCTAGGCCCATGGGCCCGTGCCTCTTCAAAAGCCTGCAGTGCTACAGGAAAATCTCTGCTTTAGTTGCAATAAGAATGCAAGCAGTGTTTCTCCTAATGGCAGTGTAACTTCAGGTAAGAGGTCTTAGATGGAAGAAGAAGCCTAGTGTTTTTCCTCTGTGCAGCTCAGTCTAAAGAATGAGTTCGACTTCCACGGCATGTTGGAACTTGCTAGAACGGTGCTCGTGAACTTGTGCGAGTGCTGTGAATCAAGATATGACAAGAAAGAGTGCAGTGTGTTGCCCATGACTCAGCAGACACAGAGGAACTCCGAGGGACCAATGGGCCTCGTTGTTGCTCAGCAGGCCTACAGGGGTGTGGAGGTACTCAGGGATCTTGGAACAAAAATGATGCTCACCCGAGAGGCCTAGGAGTCCTGAGAAGGGTACTTCCTTTAAAGTAAAGCAGAACAGCGACTAAGAAATAATGGAAAGAGCTGAATGCCTCCCTTTCTGCAGGGCTACTCAGGGCCTTACCTCGAGGCAAGGACTCACGTTGAGATTCCCTTTAGCTCTAGAGCATGGCAAGGTGAGCCCCACCCCGGCCAAAGAAGCTCCGTGTGTAGCCAGAGAAAACTCATTTTCTTCCCACACCAATGTAGAGGGACCAGAGGCCTGTCAACAGCAGAGAATTTCAGGGAGCTTCACGGCAGCAAGAATGGAGCTCTCCAAATGGAAAGCAAGGCTAGTACCATCATGCCCCCATTTCCATGGGCACAGGCAGCATACATCTCTGTGGTTTTTAACAAGTCAAATGAGACACAGAGTACACACTGTTTTCTTCCCTTAATCCACTTCTCGAGGCAGGGTGTTCTGCATCTAGTGAACGGCCTCACCAAGGAAAGCCCAAGCTAGGCCTCTGGGCCCGTGCCTCTTCAAAAGTCTGCAGTGCTTCAGGAAAAACTGTGCTTTAGTTGCAATAGGAACGCAAGCCGTCTTTTTCCTGGAGGCAGGGTGACTTCAGGTAGGAGGTCCTGGATGGAAGGAGAAGCCTAGTGTTTTTCTCTGTGCAGCTCAGACCAGGGAATGAGTGCGACTTCCACGGCACGTTGGAACTTGCTAGAACGGTGCTCGTGAGCCTGTATGAGTGCTGGCTTACTCAAGATGTCCCAATAAGAGTGCACTGTGTTGCCCTACACTCGGCATACACACTGTGAGTCGGAAAGCTACGGGCCTGGATATTGCTTAGAAGGGCCAGGGGAGCCTGAGGGTTCTTGCTGTTCTTGCAGGGAATAGGGTTTCCAGGCCAGGCACCTAGGAGTCCTGAAAAGCGTACTGGCGTTAAAATGCTGCAGAGCAGCGACTACGGCCTCATGGAAACTGCTACACGCCTCCGCTTCTGCATAGCATTTCAGGGCCTTACCTCGAGGCAAGTTCTCACGTTGCTTGCACTGTGAGCGACACAGCATGTTAGGATGCTGTATTTCTCCTTGAATAGAGTGACTTCAGGAAAGATGTCCTCGATAAATTCTAAGAAGAGTGTTTTCTCAGGGAAGCTCAGACGAGGGCAACGTCGAAAACTTGCAGGACATGTTGGACTGCCTAGAAATGTGGTTCTGATGCTGTTCGACTGCTCTGGAAATATAGCTCTACTGAAGTAACGTACAGTGTGTTGCCAGAGACTCGGCAGACACAGAGGGTCTCCGAAGGACGTATGGGAATCAATGCTGCTCAGCAGGCCCACAGGGGTGTGGAGGGCGTCAGTGATCTTGGAACAAAAATGATGCTCACCCGAAGGGCCTAGGAGTCCTGAAAAGGGTGCTTCCTTTAACATAAAGCGGAACCTCCACTAAGAGCTCATAGAAAGAGCTACATGCCTCCCTTTCTGCAGGGCTACTCAGGGCCTTACCTCGAGGCAAGGACTCACGTTGAGATTCCCTTTAGCTCTAGAGCATGGCAAGGTGAGCCCCACCCCGGCCAAAGAAGCTCCGTGTGTAGCCAGAGAAAACTCATTTTCTTCCCACACCAATGTAGAGGGACCAGAGGCCTGTCAACAGCAGAGAATTTCAGGGAGCTTCACGGCAGCAAGAATGGAGCTCTCCAAATGGAAAGCAAGGCTAGTACCATCATGCCCCCATTTCCATGGGCACAGGCAGCATACATCTCTGTGGTTTTTAACAAGTCAAATGAGACACAGAGTACACACTGTTTTCTTCCCTTAATCCACTTCTCGAGGCAGGGTGTTCCGCATCTAGTGAACGGCCTCACCAAGGAAAGCCCAAGCTAGGCCTCTGGGCCCGTGCCTCTTCAAAAGTCTGCAGTGCTTCAGGAAAAACTGTGCTTTAGTTGCAATAGGAAGGCAAGCCGTCTTTTTCCTGGAGGCAGGGTGACTTCAGGTAGGAGGTCCTGGATGGAAGGAGAAGCCTAGTGTTTTTCTCTGTGCAGCTCAGACCAGGGAATGAGTGCGACTTCCACGGCACGTTGGAACTTGCTAGAACGGTGCTCGTGAGCCTGTATGAGTGCTGGCTTACTCAAGATGTCCCAATAAGAGTGCACTGTGTTGCCCTACACTCGGCATACACACTGTGAGTCGGAAAGCTACGGGCCTGGATATTGCTTAGAAGGGCCAGGGGAGCCTGAGGGTTCTTGCTGTTCTTGCAGGGAATAGGGTTTCCAGGCCAGGCACCTAGGAGTCCTGAAAAGCGTACTGGCGTTAAAATGCTGCAGAGCAGCGACTACGGCCTCATGGAAAATGCTACACGCCTCCGCTTCTGCATAGCATTTCAGGGCCTTACCTCGAGGCAAGTTCTCACGTTGCTTGCACTGTGAGCGACACAGCATGTTAGGATGCTGTATTTCTCCTTGAATAGAGTGACTTCAGGAAAGATGTCCTCGATAAATTCTAAGAAGAGTGTTTTCTCAGGGCAGCTCAGACGAGGGCAACGTCGAAAACTTGCAGGACATGTTGGACTGCCTAGAAATGTGGTTCTGATGCTGTTCGACTGCTCTGGAAATATAGCTCTACTGAAGTAACGTACAGTGTGTTGCCAGAGACTCGGCAGACACAGAGGGTCTCCGAAGGACGTATGGGAATCAATGCTGCTCAGCAGGCCCACAGGGGTGTGGAGGGCGTCAGTGATCTTGGAACAAAAATGATGCTCACCCGAAGGGCCTAGGAGTCCTGAAAAGGGTGCTTCCTTTAACATAAAGCGGAACCTCCACTAAGAGCTCATAGAAAGAGCTACATGCCTCCCTTTCTGCAGGGCTACTCAGGGCCTTACCTCGAGGCAAGGACTCACGTTGAGATTCCCTTTAGCTCTAGAGCATGGCAAGGTGAGCCCCACCCCGGCCAAAGAAGCTCCGTGTGTAGCCAGAGAAAACTCATTTTCTTCCCATACCCATGCCTACAGTGGCCAGAGGGCTGTCAACAGCAGAGAATTTCAGGGAGCTTCACGGCAGCAAGAATGGAGCTTTCCAAATGGAAAGCAAGGCTAGTACCAACATGCCCCCATTTCCATGGGCACAGGCAGCGTACATCTCTATGGTTTTTAACAAGTCAAATGAGACACAGAGTACACACTGTTTTCTTCCCTTAATCCACTTCTCGAGGCAGGGTGTTCTGCATCTAGTGAACGGCCTCACCAAGGAATGCCCAAGCTAGGCCTCTGGGCCCGTGCCTCTTCAAAAGTCTGAAGTGCTTCAGGAAAAACTGTTCTTTAGTTGCAATAGGAAGGCAAGCCGTCTTTTTCCTGGAGGCAGGGTGACTTCAGGTAGGAGGTCCTGGATGGAAGGAGAAGCCTAGTGTTTTTCTCTGTGCAGCTCAGAGCAGGGAATGAGTGCGACTTCCACGGCATGAAGGAACTTGCTAGAACGGTGCTCGTGAACCTGTATGAGTGCTGGCTTACTCAAGATGTCCCAATAAGAGTGCACTGTGTTGCCCTACACTCGGCATACACACTGTGAGTCGGAAAGCTACGGGCCTGGATATTGCTTAGAAGGGGCAGGGGAGCCTGAGGGTACTTGCTGTTCTTGCAGGGAATAGGGTTTCCAGGCCAGGCACCTAGGAGTCCTGAAAAGCGTACTGGCGTTAAAATGCTGCAGAGCAGCGACTACGGCCTCATGGAATCTGCTACACACCTCCGCTTCTGCATAGCATTTCAGGGCCTTACCTCGAGGCAAGTTCTCCTGTTGCTTGCACTGTGAGCGACACAGCATGTTAGGATGCTGTATTTCTCCTTGAATAGAGTGACTTCAGGAAAGAGGTCCTCGATAAATTCTAAGAGGAATGTTTTCTCAGCGCAGCTCAGACGAGGGCAATGTCGAAAACTTGCAGGACATGTTGGACTGCCTAGAAATGTGGTTCTGATGCTGTTCGACTGCTCTGGAAATATAGCTCTACTGAAGTAACGTACAGTGTGTTGCCAGAGACTCGGCAGACACAGAGGGCCTCAGAGGGTCGTATGGGAATCAATGCTGCTCAGCAGGCCCACAGGGGTGTGGAGGGCGTCAGTGATGTTGGAACAAAAATGATGCTCACCCGAAGGGCCTAGGAGTCCTGAAAAGGGTGCTTCCTTTAACATAAAGCGGAACCTCCACTAAGAGCTCATGGAAAGAGCTGCATGCCTCCCTTTCTGCAGGGCTACTCAGGGCCTTACCTCGAGGCAAGGACTCACGTTGAGATTCCCTTTAGCTCTAGAGCATGGCAAGGTGAGCCCCAACCGGGCCAATGAAGCTCCGTGTGTAGCCAGAGAAATCTCATTTTCTTCCCACCACCCATGCCTACAGTGGCCAGAGAGCTGTTAACAGCAGAGAATTTCAGGGAGCTTCACGGCAGCAAGAATGGAGCTTTCCAAATGGAAAGCAAGGCTAGTACCATCATGCCCCCATTACCATTGGCACAGGCAGCATACATCCCTGTGGTTTCTAACAAGTCAAAAGAAACACAGGGTACACACTGGTTGCTTCCCTGAATCAACTTCTCGAGGCAGGGTGTTCTGCATCTTGTGAACGGCCTCACCAAGGAAGGCCCTAGCTAGGCCCATGGGCCCGTGCCTCTTCAAAAGCCTGCAGTGCTACAGGAAAATCTCTGCTTTAGTTGCAATAAGAATGCAAGCAGTGTTTCTCCTGATGGCAGTGTAACTTCAGGTAAGAGGTCTTAGATGGAAGAAGAAGCCTAGTGTTTTTCCTCTGTGCAGCTCAGTCTAAAGAATGAGTTCGACTTCCACGGCATGTTGGAACTTGCTAGAACGGTGCTCGTGAACTTGTGCGAGTGCTGTGAATCAAGATATGACAAGAAAGAGTGCAGTGTGTTGCCCATGACTCAGCAGACACAGAGGAACTCCGAGGGACCAATGGGCCTCGTTGTTGCTCAGCAGGCCTACAGGGGTGTGGAGGTACTCAGGGATCTTGGAACAAAAATGATGCTCACCCGAGAGGCCTAGGAGTCCTGAGAAGGGTACTTCCTTTAAAGTAAAGCAGAACAGCGACTAAGAAATAATGGAAAGAGCTGAATGCCTCCCTTTCTGCAGGGCTACTCAGGGCCTTACCTCGAGGCAAGGACTCACGTTGAGATTCCCTTTAGCTCTAGAGCATGGCAAGGTGAGCCCCACCCCGGCCAAAGAAGCTCCGTGTGTAGCCAGAGAAAACTCATTTTCTTCCCACACCAATGTAGAGGGACCAGAGGCCTGTCAACAGCAGAGAATTTCAGGGAGCTTCACGGCAGCAAGAATGGAGCTCTCCAAATGGAAAGCAAGGCTAGTACCATCATGCCCCCATTTCCATGGGCACAGGCAGCATACATCTCTGTGGTTTTTAACAAGTCAAATGAGACACAGAGTACACACTGTTTTCTTCCCTTAATCCACTTCTCGAGGCAGGGTGTTCTGCATCTAGTGAACGGCCTCACCAAGGAAAGCCCAAGCTAGGCCTCTGGGCCCGTGCCTCTTCAAAAGTCTGCAGTGCTTCAGGAAAAACTGTGCTTTAGTTGCAATAGGAACGCAAGCCGTCTTTTTCCTGGAGGCAGGGTGACTTCAGGTAGGAGGTCCTGGATGGAAGGAGAAGCCTAGTGTTTTTCTCTGTGCAGCTCAGACCAGGGAATGAGTGCGACTTCCACGGCACGTTGGAACTTGCTAGAACGGTGCTCGTGAGCCTGTATGAGTGCTGGCTTACTCAAGATGTCCCAATAAGAGTGCACTGTGTTGCCCTACACTCGGCATACACACTGTGAGTCGGAAAGCTACGGGCCTGGATATTGCTTAGAAGGGCCAGGGGAGCCTGAGGGTTCTTGCTGTTCTTGCAGGGAATAGGGTTTCCAGGCCAGGCACCTAGGAGTCCTGAAAAGCGTACTGGCGTTAAAATGCTGCAGAGCAGCGACTACGGCCTCATGGAAACTGCTACACGCCTCCGCTTCTGCATAGCATTTCAGGGCCTTACCTCGAGGCAAGTTCTCACGTTGCTTGCACTGTGAGCGACACAGCATGTTAGGATGCTGTATTTCTCCTTGAATAGAGTGACTTCAGGAAAGATGTCCTCGATAAATTCTAAGAAGAGTGTTTTCTCAGGGAAGCTCAGACGAGGGCAACGTCGAAAACTTGCAGGACATGTTGGACTGCCTAGAAATGTGGTTCTGATGCTGTTCGACTGCTCTGGAAATATAGCTCTACTGAAGTAACGTACAGTGTGTTGCCAGAGACTCGGCAGACACAGAGGGTCTCCGAAGGACGTATGGGAATCAATGCTGCTCAGCAGGCCCACAGGGGTGTGGAGGGCGTCAGTGATCTTGGAACAAAAATGATGCTCACCCGAAGGGCCTAGGAGTCCTGAAAAGGGTGCTTCCTTTAACATAAAGCGGAACCTCCACTAAGAGCTCATAGAAAGAGCTACATGCCTCCCTTTCTGCAGGGCTACTCAGGGCCTTACCTCGAGGCAAGGACTCACGTTGAGATTCCCTTTAGCTCTAGAGCATGGCAAGGTGAGCCCCACCCCGGCCAAAGAAGCTCCGTGTGTAGCCAGAGAAAACTCATTTTCTTCCCACACCAATGTAGAGGGACCAGAGGCCTGTCAACAGCAGAGAATTTCAGGGAGCTTCACGGCAGCAAGAATGGAGCTCTCCAAATGGAAAGCAAGGCTAGTACCATCATGCCCCCATTTCCATGGGCACAGGCAGCATACATCTCTGTGGTTTTTAACAAGTCAAATGAGACACAGAGTACACACTGTTTTCTTCCCTTAATCCACTTCTCGAGGCAGGGTGTTCCGCATCTAGTGAACGGCCTCACCAAGGAAAGCCCAAGCTAGGCCTCTGGGCCCGTGCCTCTTCAAAAGTCTGCAGTGCTTCAGGAAAAACTGTGCTTTAGTTGCAATAGGAAGGCAAGCCGTCTTTTTCCTGGAGGCAGGGTGACTTCAGGTAGGAGGTCCTGGATGGAAGGAGAAGCCTAGTGTTTTTCTCTGTGCAGCTCAGACCAGGGAATGAGTGCGACTTCCACGGCACGTTGGAACTTGCTAGAACGGTGCTCGTGAGCCTGTATGAGTGCTGGCTTACTCAAGATGTCCCAATAAGAGTGCACTGTGTTGCCCTACACTCGGCATACACACTGTGAGTCGGAAAGCTACGGGCCTGGATATTGCTTAGAAGGGCCAGGGGAGCCTGAGGGTTCTTGCTGTTCTTGCAGGGAATAGGGTTTCCAGGCCAGGCACCTAGGAGTCCTGAAAAGCGTACTGGCGTTAAAATGCTGCAGAGCAGCGACTACGGCCTCATGGAAACTGCTACACGCCTCCGCTTCTGCATAGCATTTCAGGGCCTTACCTCGAGGCAAGTTCTCACGTTGCTTGCACTGTGAGCGACACAGCATGTTAGGATGCTGTATTTCTCCTTGAATAGAGTGACTTCAGGAAAGATGTCCTCGATAAATTCTAAGAAGAGTGTTTTCTCAGGGCAGCTCAGACGAGGGCAACGTCGAAAACTTGCAGGACATGTTGGACTGCCTAGAAATGTGGTTCTGATGCTGTTCGACTGCTCTGGAAATATAGCTCTACTGAAGTAACGTACAGTGTGTTGCCAGAGACTCGGCAGACACAGAGGGTCTCCGAAGGACGTATGGGAATCAATGCTGCTCAGCAGGCCCACAGGGGTGTGGAGGGCGTCAGTGATGTTGGAACAAAAATGATGCTCACCCGAAGGGCCTAGGAGTCCTGAAAAGGGTGCTTCCTTTAACATAAAGCGGAACCTCCACTAAGAGCTCATAGAAAGAGCTACATGCCTCCCTTTCTGCAGGGCTACTCAGGGCCTTACCTCGAGGCAAGGACTCACGTTGAGATTCCCTTTAGCTCTAGAGCATGGCAAGGTGAGCCCCACCCCGGCCAAAGAAGCTCCGTGTGTAGCCAGAGAAAACTCATTTTCTTCCCACACCAATGTAGAGGGACCAGAGGCCTGTCAACAGCAGAGAATTTCAGGGAGCTTCACGGCAGCAAGAATGGAGCTCTCCAAATGGAAAGCAAGGCTAGTACCATCATGCCCCCATTTCCATGGGCACAGGCAGCATACATCTCTGTGGTTTTTAACAAGTCAAATGAGACACAGAGTACACACTGTTTTCTTCCCTTAATCCACTTCTCGAGGCAGGGTGTTCTGCATCTAGTGAACGGCCTCACCAAGGAAAGCCCAAGCTAGGCCTCTGGGCCCGTGCCTCTTCAAAAGTCTGAAGTGCTTCAGGAAAAACTGTTCTTTAGTTGCAATAGGAAGGCAAGCCGTCTTTTTCCTGGAGGCAGGGTGACTTCAGGTAGGAGGTCCTGGATGGAAGGAGAAGCCTAGTGTTTTTCTCTGTGCAGCTCAGAGCAGGGAATGAGTGCGACTTCCACGGCATGAAGGAACTTGCTAGAACGGTGCTCGTGAACCTGTATGAGTGCTGGCTTACTCAAGATGTCCCAATAAGAGTGCACTGTGTTGCCCTACACTCGGCATACACACTGTGAGTCGGAAAGCTACGGGCCTGGATATTGCTTAGAAGGGGCAGGGGAGCCTGAGGGTACTTGCTGTTCTTGCAGGGAATAGGGTTTCCAGGCCAGGCACCTAGGAGTCCTGAAAAGCGTACTGGCGTTAAAATGCTGCAGAGCAGCGACTACGGCCTCATGGAATCTGCTACACACCTCCGCTTCTGCATAGCATTTCAGGTCCTTACCTCGAGGCAAGTTCTCACGTTGCTTGCACTGTGAGCGACACAGCATGTTAGGATGCTGTATTTCTCCTTGAATAGAGTGACTTCAGGAAAGAGGTCCTCGATAAATTCTAAGAGGAATGTTTTCTCAGCGCAGCTCAGACGAGGGCAATGTCGAAAACTTGCAGGACATGTTGGACTGCCTAGAAATGTGGTTCTGATGCTGTTCGACTGCTCTGGAAATATAGCTCTACTGAAGTAACGTACAGTGTGTTGCCAGAGACTCGGCAGACACAGAGGGCCTCAGAGGGTCGTATGGGAATCAATGCTGCTCAGCAGGCCCACAGGGGTGTGGAGGGCGTCAGTGATGTTGGAACAAAAATGATGCTCACCCGAAGGGCCTAGGAGTCCTGAAAAGGGTGCTTCCTTTAACATAAAGCGGAACCTCCACTAAGAGCTCATGGAAAGAGCTGCATGCCTCCCTTTCTGCAGGGCTACTCAGGGCCTTACCTCGAGGCAAGGACTCACGTTGAGATTCCCTTTAGCTCTAGAGCATGGCAAGGTGAGCCCCAACCGGGCCAATGAAGCTCCGTGTGTAGCCAGAGAAATCTCATTTTCTTCCCACCACCCATGCCTACAGTGGCCAGAGAGCTGTTAACAGCAGAGAATTTCAGGGAGCTTCACGGCAGCAAGAATGGAGCTTTCCAAATGGAAAGCAAGGCTAGTACCATCATGCCCCCATTACCATTGGCACAGGCAGCATACATCTCTGTGGTTTCTAACAAGTCAAAAGAAACACAGGGTACACACTGGTTGCTTCCCTGAATCAACTTCTCGAGGCAGGGTGTTCTGCATCTTGTGAACGGCCTCACCAAGGAAGGCCCTAGCTAGGCCCATGGGCCCGTTCCTCTTCAAAAGCCTGCAGTGCTACAGGAAAATCTCTGCTTTAGTTGCAATAAGAATGCAAGCAGTGTTTCTCCTGATGGCAGTGTAACTTCAGGTAAGAGGTCTTAGATGGAAGAAGAAGCCTAGTGATTTTCCTCTGTGCAGCTCAGTCTAAAGAATGAGTTTGACTTCCACGGCATGTTGGAACTTGCTAGAACGGTGCCCGTGAACTTGTGCGAGTGCTGTGAATCAAGATATGACAAGAAAGAGTGCAGTGTGTTGCCCATGACTCAGCAGACACAGAGGAACTCCGAGGGACCAGTGGGCCTCGTTGTTGCTCAGCAGGCCTACAGGGGTGTGGAGGTACTCAGGGATCTTGGAACAAAAATGATGCTCACCCGAGAGGCCTAGGAGTCCTGAGAAGGGTACTTCCTTTAAAGTAAAGCAGAACAGCGACTAAGAAATAATGGAAAGAGCTGAATGCCTCCCTTTCTGCAGGGCTACTCAGGGCCTTACCTCGAGGCAAGGACTCACGTTGAGATTCCCTTTAGCTCTAGAGCATGGCAAGGTGAGCCCCACCCCGGCCAAAGAAGCTCCGTGTGTAGCCAGAGAAAACTCATTTTCTTCCCACACCAATGTAGAGGGACCAGAGGCCTGTCAACAGCAGAGAATTTCAGGGAGCTTCACGGCAGCAAGAATGGAGCTCTCCAAATGGAAAGCAAGGCTAGTACCATCATGCCCCCATTTCCATGGGCACAGGCAGCATACATCTCTGTGGTTTTTAACAAGTCAAATGAGACACAGAGTACACACTGTTTTCTTCCCTTAATCCACTTCTCGAGGCAGGGTGTTCTGCATCTAGTGAACGGCCTCACCAAGGAAAGCCCAAGCTAGGCCTCTGGGCCCGTGCCTCTTCAAAAGTCTGCAGTGCTTCAGGAAAAACTGTGCTTTAGTTGCAATAGGAAGGCAAGCCGTCTTTTTCCTGGAGGCAGGGTGACTTCAGGTAGGAGGTCCTGGATGGAAGGAGAAGCCTAGTGTTTTTCTCTGTGCAGCTCAGACCAGGGAATGAGTGCGACTTCCACGGCACGTTGGAACTTGCTAGAACGGTGCTCGTGAGCCTGTATGAGTGCTGGCTTACTCAAGATGTCCCAATAAGAGTGCACTGTGTTGCCCTACACTCGGCATACACACTGTGAGTCGGAAAGCTACGGGCCTGGATATTGCTTAGAAGGGCCAGGGGAGCCTGAGGGTTCTTGCTGTTCTTGCAGGGAATAGGGTTTCCAGGCCAGGCACCTAGGAGTCCTGAAAAGCGTACTGGCGTTAAAATGCTGCAGAGCAGCGACTACGGCCTCATGGAAACTGCTACACGCCTCCGCTTCTGCATAGCATTTCAGGGCCTTACCTCGAGGCAAGTTCTCACGTTGCTTGCACTGTGAGCGACACAGCATGTTAGGATGCTGTATTTCTCCTTGAATAGAGTGACTTCAGGAAAGATGTCCTCGATAAATTCTAAGAAGAGTGTTTTCTCAGGGAAGCTCAGACGAGGGCAACGTCGAAAACTTGCAGGACATGTTGGACTGCCTAGAAATGTGGTTCTGATGCTGTTCGACTGCTCTGGAAATATAGCTCTACTGAAGTAACGTACAGTGTGTTGCCAGAGACTCGGCAGACACAGAGGGTCTCCGAAGGACGTATGGGAATCAATGCTGCTCAGCAGGCCCACAGGGGTGTGGAGGGCGTCAGTGATCTTGGAACAAAAATGATGCTCACCCGAAGGGCCTAGGAGTCCTGAAAAGGGTGCTTCCTTTAACATAAAGCGGAACCTCCACTAAGAGCTCATAGAAAGAGCTACATGCCTCCCTTTCTGCAGGGCTACTCAGGGCCTTACCTCGAGGCAAGGACTCACGTTGAGATTCCCTTTAGCTCTAGAGCATGGCAAGGTGAGCCCCACCCCGGCCAAAGAAGCTCCGTGTGTAGCCAGAGAAAACTCATTTTCTTCCCACACCAATGTAGAGGGACCAGAGGCCTGTCAACAGCAGAGAATTTCAGGGAGCTTCACGGCAGCAAGAATGGAGCTCTCCAAATGGAAAGCAAGGCTAGTACCATCATGCCCCCATTTCCATGGGCACAGGCAGCATACATCTCTGTGGTTTTTAACAAGTCAAATGAGACACAGAGTACACACTGTTTTCTTCCCTTAATCCACTTCTCGAGGCAGGGTGTTCCGCATCTAGTGAACGGCCTCACCAAGGAAAGCCCAAGCTAGGCCTCTGGGCCCGTGCCTCTTCAAAAGTCTGCAGTGCTTCAGGAAAAACTGTGCTTTAGTTGCAATAGGAAGGCAAGCCGTCTTTTTCCTGGAGGCAGGGTGACTTCAGGTAGGAGGTCCTGGATGGAAGGAGAAGCCTAGTGTTTTTCTCTGTGCAGCTCAGACCAGGGAATGAGTGCGACTTCCACGGCACGTTGGAACTTGCTAGAACGGTGCTCGTGAGCCTGTATGAGTGCTGGCTTACTCAAGATGTCCCAATAAGAGTGCACTGTGTTGCCCTACACTCGGCATACACACTGTGAGTCGGAAAGCTACGGGCCTGGATATTGCTTAGAAGGGCCAGGGGAGCCTGAGGGTTCTTGCTGTTCTTGCAGGGAATAGGGTTTCCAGGCCAGGCACCTAGGAGTCCTGAAAAGCGTACTGGCGTTAAAATGCTGCAGAGCAGCGACTACGGCCTCATGGAAACTGCTACACGCCTCCGCTTCTGCATAGCATTTCAGGGCCTTACCTCGAGGCAAGTTCTCACGTTGCTTGCACTGTGAGCGACACAGCATGTTAGGATGCTGTATTTCTCCTTGAATAGAGTGACTTCAGGAAAGATGTCCTCGATAAATTCTAAGAAGAGTGTTTTCTCAGGGCAGCTCAGACGAGGGCAACGTCGAAAACTTGCAGGACATGTTGGACTGCCTAGAAATGTGGTTCTGATGCTGTTCGACTGCTCTGGAAATATAGCTCTACTGAAGTAACGTACAGTGTGTTGCCAGAGACTCGGCAGACACAGAGGGTCTCCGAAGGACGTATGGGAATCAATGCTGCTCAGCAGGCCCACAGGGGTGTGGAGGGCGTCAGTGATCTTGGAACAAAAATGATGCTCACCCGAAGGGCCTAGGAGTCCTGAAAAGGGTGCTTCCTTTAACATAAAGCGGAACCTCCACTAAGAGCTCATAGAAAGAGCTACATGCCTCCCTTTCTGCAGGGCTACTCAGGGCCTTACCTCGAGGCAAGGACTCACGTTGAGATTCCCTTTAGCTCTAGAGCATGGCAAGGTGAGCCCCACCCCGGCCAAAGAAGCTCCGTGTGTAGCCAGAGAAAACTCATTTTCTTCCCATACCCATGCCTACAGTGGCCAGAGGGCTGTCAACAGCAGAGAATTTCAGGGAGCTTCACGGCAGCAAGAATGGAGCTTTCCAAATGGAAAGCAAGGCTAGTACCAACATGCCCCCATTTCCATGGGCACAGGCAGCGTACATCTCTATGGTTTTTAACAAGTCAAATGAGACACAGAGTACACACTGTTTTCTTCCCTTAATCCACTTCTCGAGGCAGGGTGTTCTGCATCTAGTGAACGGCCTCACCAAGGAATGCCCAAGCTAGGCCTCTGGGCCCGTGCCTCTTCAAAAGTCTGAAGTGCTTCAGGAAAAACTGTTCTTTAGTTGCAATAGGAAGGCAAGCCGTCTTTTTCCTGGAGGCAGGGTGACTTCAGGTAGGAGGTCCTGGATGGAAGGAGAAGCCTAGTGTTTTTCTCTGTGCAGCTCAGAGCAGGGAATGAGTGCGACTTCCACGGCATGAAGGAACTTGCTAGAACGGTGCTCGTGAACCTGTATGAGTGCTGGCTTACTCAAGATGTCCCAATAAGAGTGCACTGTGTTGCCCTACACTCGGCATACACACTGTGAGTCGGAAAGCTACGGGCCTGGATATTGCTTAGAAGGGGCAGGGGAGCCTGAGGGTACTTGCTGTTCTTGCAGGGAATAGGGTTTCCAGGCCAGGCACCTAGGAGTCCTGAAAAGCGTACTGGCGTTAAAATGCTGCAGAGCAGCGACTACGGCCTCATGGAATCTGCTACACACCTCCGCTTCTGCATAGCATTTCAGGGCCTTACCTCGAGGCAAGTTCTCCTGTTGCTTGCACTGTGAGCGACACAGCATGTTAGGATGCTGTATTTCTCCTTGAATAGAGTGACTTCAGGAAAGAGGTCCTCGATAAATTCTAAGAGGAATGTTTTCTCAGCGCAGCTCAGACGAGGGCAATGTCGAAAACTTGCAGGACATGTTGGACTGCCTAGAAATGTGGTTCTGATGCTGTTCGACTGCTCTGGAAATATAGCTCTACTGAAGTAACGTACAGTGTGTTGCCAGAGACTCGGCAGACACAGAGGGCCTCAGAGGGTCGTATGGGAATCAATGCTGCTCAGCAGGCCCACAGGGGTGTGGAGGGCGTCAGTGATGTTGGAACAAAAATGATGCTCACCCGAAGGGCCTAGGAGTCCTGAAAAGGGTGCTTCCTTTAACATAAAGCGGAACCTCCACTAAGAGCTCATGGAAAGAGCTGCATGCCTCCCTTTCTGCAGGGCTACTCAGGGCCTTACCTCGAGGCAAGGACTCACGTTGAGATTCCCTTTAGCTCTAGAGCATGGCAAGGTGAGCCCCAACCGGGCCAATGAAGCTCCGTGTGTAGCCAGAGAAATCTCATTTTCTTCCCACCACCCATGCCTACAGTGGCCAGAGAGCTGTTAACAGCAGAGAATTTCAGGGAGCTTCACGGCAGCAAGAATGGAGCTTTCCAAATGGAAAGCAAGGCTAGTACCATCATGCCCCCATTACCATTGGCACAGGCAGCATACATCTCTGTGGTTTCTAACAAGTCAAAAGAAACACAGGGTACACACTGGTTGCTTCCCTGAATCAACTTCTCGAGGCAGGGTGTTCTGCATCTTGTGAACGGCCTCACCAAGGAAGGCCCTAGCTAGGCCCATGGGCCCGTTCCTCTTCAAAAGCCTGCAGTGCTACAGGAAAATCTCTGCTTTAGTTGCAATAAGAATGCAAGCAGTGTTTCTCCTGATGGCAGTGTAACTTCAGGTAAGAGGTCTTAGATGGAAGAAGAAGCCTAGTGATTTTCCTCTGTGCAGCTCAGTCTAAAGAATGAGTTTGACTTCCACGGCATGTTGGAACTTGCTAGAACGGTGCCCGTGAACTTGTGCGAGTGCTGTGAATCAAGATATGACAAGAAAGAGTGCAGTGTGTTGCCCATGACTCAGCAGACACAGAGGAACTCCGAGGGACCAGTGGGCCTCGTTGTTGCTCAGCAGGCCTACAGGGGTGTGGAGGTACTCAGGGATCTTGGAACAAAAATGATGCTCACCCGAGAGGCCTAGGAGTCCTGAGAAGGGTACTTCCTTTAAAGTAAAGCAGAACAGCGACTAAGAAATAATGGAAAGAGCTGAATGCCTCCCTTTCTGCAGGGCTACTCAGGGCCTTACCTCGAGGCAAGGACTCACGTTGAGATTCCCTTTAGCTCTAGAGCATGGCAAGGTGAGCCCCACCCCGGCCAAAGAAGCTCCGTGTGTAGCCAGAGAAAACTCATTTTCTTCCCACACCAATGTAGAGGGACCAGAGGCCTGTCAACAGCAGAGAATTTCAGGGAGCTTCACGGCAGCAAGAATGGAGCTCTCCAAATGGAAAGCAAGGCTAGTACCATCATGCCCCCATTTCCATGGGCACAGGCAGCATACATCTCTGTGGTTTTTAACAAGTCAAATGAGACACAGAGTACACACTGTTTTCTTCCCTTAATCCACTTCTCGAGGCAGGGTGTTCTGCATCTAGTGAACGGCCTCACCAAGGAAAGCCCAAGCTAGGCCTCTGGGCCCGTGCCTCTTCAAAAGTCTGCAGTGCTTCAGGAAAAACTGTGCTTTAGTTGCAATAGGAAGGCAAGCCGTCTTTTTCCTGGAGGCAGGGTGACTTCAGGTAGGAGGTCCTGGAAGGAAGGAGAAGCCTAGTGTTTTTCTCTGTGCAGCTCAGACCAGGGAATGAGTGCGACTTCCACGGCACGTTGGAACTTGCTAGAACGGTGCTCGTGAGCCTGTATGAGTGCTGGCTTACTCAAGATGTCCCAATAAGAGTGCACTGTGTTGCCCTACACTCGGCATACACACTGTGAGTCGGAAAGCTACGGGCCTGGATATTGCTTAGAAGGGCCAGGGGAGCCTGAGGGTTCTTGCTGTTCTTGCAGGGAATAGGGTTTCCAGGCCAGGCACCTAGGAGTCCTGAAAAGCGTACTGGCGTTAAAATGCTGCAGAGCAGCGACTACGGCCTCATGGAAACTGCTACATGCCTCCGCTTCTGCATAGCATTTCAGGGCCTTACCTCGAGGCAAGTTCTCACGTTGCTTGCACTGTGAGCGACACAGCATGTTAGGATGCTGTATTTCTCCTTGAATAGAGTGACTTCAGGAAAGATGTCCTCGATAAATTCTAAGAAGAGTGTTTTCTCAGGGAAGCTCAGACGAGGGCAACGTCGAAAACTTGCAGGACATGTTGGACTGCCTAGAAATGTGGTTCTGATGCTGTTCGACTGCTCTGGAAATATAGCTCTACTGAAGTAACGTACAGTGTGTTGCCAGAGACTCGGCAGACACAGAGGGTCTCCGAAGGACGTATGGGAATCAATGCTGCTCAGCAGGCCCACAGGGGTGTGGAGGGCGTCAGTGATCTTGGAACAAAAATGATGCTCACCCGAAGGGCCTAGGAGTCCTGAAAAGGGTGCTTCCTTTAACATAAAGCGGAACCTCCACTAAGAGCTCATAGAAAGAGCTACATGCCTCCCTTTCTGCAGGGCTACTCAGGGCCTTACCTCGAGGCAAGGACTCACGTTGAGATTCCCTTTAGCTCTAGAGCATGGCAAGGTGAGCCCCACCCCGGCCAAAGAAGCTCCGTGTGTAGCCAGAGAAAACTCATTTTCTTCCCACACCAATGTAGAGGGACCAGAGGCCTGTCAACAGCAGAGAATTTCAGGGAGCTTCACGGCAGCAAGAATGGAGCTCTCCAAATGGAAAGCAAGGCTAGTACCATCATGCCCCCATTTCCATGGGCACAGGCAGCATACATCTCTGTGGTTTTTAACAAGTCAAATGAGACACAGAGTACACACTGTTTTCTTCCCTTAATCCACTTCTCGAGGCAGGGTGTTCCGCATCTAGTGAACGGCCTCACCAAGGAAAGCCCAAGCTAGGCCTCTGGGCCCGTGCCTCTTCAAAAGTCTGCAGTGCTTCAGGAAAAACTGTGCTTTAGTTGCAATAGGAAGGCAAGCCGTCTTTTTCCTGGAGGCAGGGTGACTTCAGGTAGGAGGTCCTGGATGGAAGGAGAAGCCTAGTGTTTTTCTCTGTGCAGCTCAGACCAGGGAATGAGTGCGACTTCCACGGCACGTTGGAACTTGCTAGAACGGTGCTCGTGAGCCTGTATGAGTGCTGGCTTACTCAAGATGTCCCAATAAGAGTGCACTGTGTTGCCCTACACTCGGCATACACACTGTGAGTCGGAAAGCTACGGGCCTGGATATTGCTTAGAAGGGCCAGGGGAGCCTGAGGGTTCTTGCTGTTCTTGCAGGGAATAGGGTTTCCAGGCCAGGCACCTAGGAGTCCTGAAAAGCGTACTGGCGTTAAAATGCTGCAGAGCAGCGACTACGGCCTCATGGAAACTGCTACACGCCTCCGCTTCTGCATAGCATTTCAGGGCCTTACCTCGAGGCAAGTTCTCCCGTTGCTTGCACTGTGAGCGACACAGCATGTTAGGATGCTGTATTTCTCCTTGAATAGAGTGACTTCAGGAAAGAGGTCGTCGATAAATTCTAAGAAGAGTGTTTTCTCAGGGCAGCTCAGACGAGGGCAATGTCGAAAACTTGCAGGACATGTTGGACTGCCTAGAAATGTGGTTCTGATGCTGTTCGACTGCTCTGGAAATATAGCTCTACTGAAGTAACGTACAGTGTGTTGCCAGAGACTCGGCAGACACAGAGGGTCTCCGAAGGACGTATGGGAATCAATGCTGCTCAGCAGGCCCACAGGGGTGTGGAGGGCGTCAGTGATCTTGGAACAAAAATGATGCTCACCCGAAGGGCCTAGGAGTCCTGAAAAGGGTGCTTCCTTTAACATAAAGCGGAACCTCCACTAAGAGCTCATAGAAAGAGCTACATGCCTCCCTTTCTGCAGGGCTACTCAGGGCCTTACCTCGAGGCAAGGACTCACGTTGAGATTCCCTTTAGCTCTAGAGCATGGCAAGGTGAGCCCCACCCCGGCCAAAGAAGCTCCGTGTGTAGCCAGAGAAAACTCATTTTCTTCCCATACCCATGCCTACAGTGGCCAGAGGGCTGTCAACAGCAGAGAATTTCAGGGAGCTTCACGGCAGCAAGAATGGAGCTTTCCAAATGGAAAGCAAGGCTAGTACCAACATGCCCCCATTTCCATGGGCACAGGCAGCGTACATCTCTATGGTTTTTAACAAGTCAAATGAGACACAGAGTACACACTGTTTTCTTCCCTTAATCCACTTCTCGAGGCAGGGTGTTCTGCATCTAGTGAACGGCCTCACCAAGGAATGCCCAAGCTAGGCCTCTGGGCCCGTGCCTCTTCAAAAGTCTGAAGTGCTTCAGGAAAAACTGTTCTTTAGTTGCAATAGGAAGGCAAGCCGTCTTTTTCCTGGAGGCAGGGTGACTTCAGGTAGGAGGTCCTGGATGGAAGGAGAAGCCTAGTGTTTTTCTCTGTGCAGCTCAGAGCAGGGAATGAGTGCGACTTCCACGGCATGAAGGAACTTGCTAGAACGGTGCTCGTGAACCTGTATGAGTGCTGGCTTACTCAAGATGTCCCAATAAGAGTGCACTGTGTTGCCCTACACTCGGCATACACACTGTGAGTCGGAAAGCTACGGGCCTGGATATTGCTTAGAAGGGGCAGGGGAGCCTGAGGGTACTTGCTGTTCTTGCAGGGAATAGGGTTTCCAGGCGAGGCACCTAGGAGTCCTGAAAAGCGTACTGGCGTTAAAATGCTGCAGAGCAGCGACTACGGCCTCATGGAATCTGCTACACACCTCCGCTTCTGCATAGCATTTCAGGGCCTTACCTCGAGGCAAGTTCTCCTGTTGCTTGCACTGTGAGCGACACAGCATGTTAGGATGCTGTATTTCTCCTTGAATAGAGTGACTTCAGGAAAGAGGTCCTCGATAAATTCTAAGAGGAATGTTTTCTCAGCGCAGCTCAGACGAGGGCAATGTCGAAAACTTGCAGGACATGTTGGACTGCCTAGAAATGTGGTTCTGATGCTGTTCGACTGCTCTGGAAATATAGCTCTACTGAAGTAACGTACAGTGTGTTGCCAGAGACTCGGCAGACACAGAGGGCCTCAGAGGGTCGTATGGGAATCAATGCTGCTCAGCAGGCCCACAGGGGTGTGGAGGGCGTCAGTGATGTTGGAACAAAAATGATGCTCACCCGAAGGGCCTAGGAGTCCTGAAAAGGGTGCTTCCTTTAACATAAAGCGGAACCTCCACTAAGAGCTCATGGAAAGAGCTGCATGCCTCCCTTTCTGCAGGGCTACTCAGGGCCTTACCTCGAGGCAAGGACTCACGTTGAGATTCCCTTTAGCTCTAGAGCATGGCAAGGTGAGCCCCAACCGGGCCAATGAAGCTCCGTGTGTAGCCAGAGAAATCTCATTTTCTTCCCACCACCCATGCCTACAGTGGCCAGAGAGCTGTTAACAGCAGAGAATTTCAGGGAGCTTCACGGCAGCAAGAATGGAGCTTTCCAAATGGAAAGCAAGGCTAGTACCATCATGCCCCCATTACCATTGGCACAGGCAGCATACATCTCTGTGGTTTCTAACAAGTCAAAAGAAACACAGGGTACACACTGGTTGCTTCCCTGAATCAACTTCTCGAGGCAGGGTGTTCTGCATCTTGTGAACGGCCTCACCAAGGAAGGCCCTAGCTAGGCCCATGGGCCCGTGCCTCTTCAAAAGCCTGCAGTGCTACAGGAAAATCTCTGCTTTAGTTGCAATAAGAATGCAAGCAGTGTTTCTCCTGATGGCAGTGTAACTTCAGGTAAGAGGTCTTAGATGGAAGAAGAAGCCTAGTGTTTTTCCTCTGTGCAGCTCAGTCTAAAGAATGAGTTCGACTTCCACGGCATGTTGGAACTTGCTAGAACGGTGCTCGTGAACTTGTGCGAGTGCTGTGAATCAAGATATGACAAGAAAGAGTGCAGTGTGTTGCCCATGACTCAGCAGACACAGAGGAACTCCGAGGGACCAATGGGCCTCGTTGTTGCTCAGCAGGCCTACAGGGGTGTGGAGGTACTCAGGGATCTTGGAACAAAAATGATGCTCACCCGAGAGGCCTAGGAGTCCTGAGAAGGGTACTTCCTTTAAAGTAAAGCAGAACAGCGACTAAGAAATAATGGAAAGAGCTGAATGCCTCCCTTTCTGCAGGGCTACTCAGGGCCTTACCTCGAGGCAAGGACTCACGTTGAGATTCCCTTTAGCTCTAGAGCATGGCAAGGTGAGCCCCACCCCGGCCAAAGAAGCTCCGTGTGTAGCCAGAGAAAACTCATTTTCTTCCCACACCAATGTAGAGGGAACAGAGGCCTGTCAACAGCAGAGAATTTCAGGGAGCTTCACGGCAGCAAGAATGGAGCTCTCCAAATGGAAAGCAAGGCTAGTACCATCATGCCCCCATTTCCATGGGCACAGGCAGCATACATCTCTGTGGTTTTTAACAAGTCAAATGAGACACAGAGTACACACTGTTTTCTTCCCTTAATCCACTTCTCGAGGCAGGGTGTTCTGCATCTAGTGAACGGCCTCACCAAGGAAAGCCCAAGCTAGGCCTCTGGGCCCGTGCCTCTTCAAAACTCTGCAGTGCTTCAGGAAAAACTGTGCTTTAGTTGCAATAGGAACGCAAGCCGTCTTTTTCCTGGAGGCAGGGTGACTTCAGGTAGGAGGTCCTGGATGGAAGGAGAAGCCTAGTGTTTTTCTCTGTGCAGCTCAGACCAGGGAATGAGTGCGACTTCCACGGCACGTTGGAACTTGCTAGAACGGTGCTCGTGAGCCTGTATGAGTGCTGGCTTACTCAAGATGTCCCAATAAGAGTGCACTGTGTTGCCCTACACTCGGCATACACACTGTGAGTCGGAAAGCTACGGGCCTGGATATTGCTTAGAAGGGCCAGGGGAGCCTGAGGGTTCTTGCTGTTCTTGCAGGGAATAGGGTTTCCAGGCCAGGCACCTAGGAGTCCTGAAAAGCGTACTGGCGTTAAAATGCTGCAGAGCAGCGACTACGGCCTCATGGAAACTGCTACACGCCTCCGCTTCTGCATAGCATTTCAGGGCCTTACCTCGAGGCAAGTTCTCACGTTGCTTGCACTGTGAGCGACACAGCATGTTAGGATGCTGTATTTCTCCTTGAATAGAGTGACTTCAGGAAAGATGTTCTCGATAAATTCTAAGAAGAGTGTTTTCTCAGGGAAGCTCATACGAGGGCAACGTCGAAAACTTGCAGGACATGTTGGACTGCCTAGAAATGTGGTTCTGATGCTGTTCGACTGCTCTGGAAATATAGCTCTACTGAAGTAACGTACAGTGTGTTGCCAGAGACTCGGCAGACACAGAGGGTCTCCGAAGGACGTATGGGAATCAATGCTGCTCAGCAGGCCCACAGGGGTGTGGAGGGCGTCAGTGATCTTGGAACAAAAATGATGCTCACCCGAAGGGCCTAGGAGTCCTGAAAAGGGTGCTTCCGTTAACATAAAGCGGAACCTCCACTAAGAGCTCATAGAAAGAGCTACATGCCTCCCTTTCTGCAGGGCTACTCAGGGCCTTACCTCGAGGCAAGGACTCACGTTGAGATTCCCTTTAGCTCTAGAGCATGGCAAGGTGAGCCCCACCCCGGCCAAAGAAGCTCCGTGTGTAGCCAGAGAAAACTCATTTTCTTCCCATACCCATGCCTACAGTGGCCAGAGGGCTGTCAACAGCAGAGAATTTCAGGAAGCTTCACGGCAGCAAGAATGGAGCTTTCCAAATGGAAAGCAAGGCTAGTACCAACATGCCCCCATTTCCATGGGCACAGGCAGCATACATCTCTGTGGTTTTTAACAAGTCAAATGAGACACAGAGTACACACTGTTTTCTTCCCTTAATCCACTTCTCGAGGCAGGGTGTTCTGCATCTAGTGAACGGCCTCACCAAGGAAAGCCCAAGCTAGGCCTCTGGGCCCGTGCCTCTTCAAAAGTCTGAAGTGCTTCAGGAAAAACTGTTCTTTAGTTGCAATAGGAAGGCAAGCCGTCTTTTTCCTGGAGGCAGGGTGACTTCAGGTAGGAGGTCCTGGATGGAAGGAGAAGCCTAGTGTTTTTCTCTGTGCAGCTCAGAGCAGGGAATGAGTGCGACTTCCACGGCATGAAGGAACTTGCTAGAACGGTGCTCGTGAACCTGTATGAGTGCTGGCTTACTCAAGATGTCCCAATAAGAGTGCACTGTGTTGCCCTACACTCGGCATACACACTGTGAGTCGGAAAGCTACGGGCCTGGATATTGCTTAGAAGGGGCAGGGGAGCCTGAGGGTACTTGCTGTTCTTGCAGGGAATAGGGTTTCCAGGCGAGGCACCTAGGAGTCCTGAAAAGCGTACTGGCGTTAAAATGCTGCAGAGCAGCGACTACGGCCTCATGGAATCTGCTACACACCTCCGCTTCTGCATAGCATTTCAGGGCCTTACCTCGAGGCAAGTTCTCCTGTTGCTTGCACTGTGAGCGACACAGCATGTTAGGATGCTGTATTTCTCCTTGAATAGAGTGACTTCAGGAAAGAGGTCCTCGATAAATTCTAAGAGGAATGTTTTCTCAGCGCAGCTCAGACGAGGGCAATGTCGAAAACTTGCAGGACATGTTGGACTGCCTAGAAATGTGGTTCTGATGCTGTTCGACTGCTCTGGAAATATAGCTCTACTGAAGTAACGTACAGTGTGTTGCCAGAGACTCGGCAGACACAGAGGGCCTCAGAGGGTCGTATGGGAATCAATGCTGCTCAGCAGGCCCACAGGGGTGTGGAGGGCGTCAGTGATGTTGGAACAAAAATGATGCTCACCCGAAGGGCCTAGGAGTCCTGAAAAGGGTGCTTCCTTTAACATAAAGCGGAACCTCCACTAAGAGCTCATGGAAAGAGCTGCATGCCTCCCTTTCTGCAGGGCTACTCAGGGCCTTACCTCGAGGCAAGGACTCACGTTGAGATTCCCTTTAGCTCTAGAGCATGGCAAGGTGAGCCCCAACCGGGCCAATGAAGCTCCGTGTGTAGCCAGAGAAATCTCATTTTCTTCCCACCACCCATGCCTACAGTGGCCAGAGAGCTGTTAACAGCAGAGAATTTCAGGGAGCTTCACGGCAGCAAGAATGGAGCTTTCCAAATGGAAAGCAAGGCTAGTACCATCATGCCCCCATTACCATTGGCACAGGCAGCATACATCTCTGTGGTTTCTAACAAGTCAAAAGAAACACAGGGTACACACTGGTTGCTTCCCTGAATCAACTTCTCGAGGCAGGGTGTTCTGCATCTTGTGAACGGCCTCACCAAGGAAGGCCCTAGCTAGGCCCATGGGCCCGTTCCTCTTCAAAAGCCTGCAGTGCTACAGGAAAATCTCTGCTTTAGTTGCAATAAGAATGCAAGCAGTGTTTCTCCTGATGGCAGTGTAACTTCAGGTAAGAGGTCTTAGATGGAAGAAGAAGCCTAGTGATTTTCCTCTGTGCAGCTCAGTCTAAAGAATGAGTTCGACTTCCACGGCATGTTGGAACTTGCTAGAACGGTGCCCGTGAACTTGTGCGAGTGCTGTGAATCAAGATATGACAAGAAAGAGTGCAGTGTGTTGCCCATGACTCAGCAGACACAGAGGAACTCCGAGGGACCAGTGGGCCTCGTTGTTGCTCAGCAGGCCTACAGGGGTGTGGAGGTACTCAGGGATCTTGGAACAAAAATGATGCTCACCCGAGAGGCCTAGGAGTCCTGAGAAGGGTACTTCCTTTAAAGTAAAGCAGAACAGCGACTAAGAAATAATGGAAAGAGCTGAATGCCTCCCTTTCTGCAGGGCTACTCAGGGCCTTACCTCGAGGCAAGGACTCACGTTGAGATTCCCTTTAGCTCTAGAGCATGGCAAGGTGAGCCCCACCCCGGCCAAAGAAGCTCCGTGTGTAGCCAGAGAAAACTCATTTTCTTCCCACACCAATGTAGAGGGACCAGAGGCCTGTCAACAGCAGAGAATTTCAGGGAGCTTCACGGCAGCAAGAATGGAGCTCTCCAAATGGAAAGCAAGGCTAGTACCATCATGCCCCCATTTCCATGGGCACAGGCAGCATACATCTCTGTGGTTTTTAACAAGTCAAATGAGACACAGAGTACACACTGTTTTCTTCCCTTAATCCACTTCTCGAGGCAGGGTGTTCTGCATCTAGTGAACGGCCTCACCAAGGAAAGCCCAAGCTAGGCCTCTGGGCCCGTGCCTCTTCAAAAGTGTGCAGTGCTTCAGGAAAAACTGTGCTTTAGTTGCAATAGGAAGGCAAGCCGTCTTTTTCCTGGAGGCAGGGTGACTTCAGGTAGGAGGTCCTGGATGGAAGGAGAAGCCTAGTGTTTTTCTCTGTGCAGCTCAGACCAGGGAATGAGTGCGACTTCCACGGCACGTTGGAACTTGCTAGAACGGTGCTCGTGAGCCTGTATGAGTGCTGGCTTACTCAAGATGTCCCAATAAGAGTGCACTGTGTTGCCCTACACTCGGCATACACACTGTGAGTCGGAAAGCTACGGGCCTGGATATTGCTTAGAAGGGCCAGGGGAGCCTGAGGGTTCTTGCTGTTCTTGCAGGGAATAGGGTTTCCAGGCCAGGCACCTAGGAGTCCTGAAAAGCGTACTGGCGTTAAAATGCTGCAGAGCAGCGACTACGGCCTCATGGAAACTGCTACACGCCTCCGCTTCTGCATAGCATTTCAGGGCCTTACCTCGAGGCAAGTTCTCACGTTGCTTGCACTGTGAGCGACACAGCATGTTAGGATGCTGTATTTCTCCTTGAATAGAGTGACTTCAGGAAAGATGTCCTCGATAAATTCTAAGAAGAGTGTTTTCTCAGGGAAGCTCAGACGAGGGCAACGTCGAAAACTTGCAGGACATGTTGGACTGCCTAGAAATGTGGTTCTGATGCTGTTCGACTGCTCTGGAAATATAGCTCTACTGAAGTAACGTACAGTGTGTTGCCAGAGACTCGGCAGACACAGAGGGTCTCCGAAGGACGTATGGGAATCAATGCTGCTCAGCAGGCCCACAGGGGTGTGGAGGGCGTCAGTGATCTTGGAACAAAAATGATGCTCACCCGAAGGGCCTAGGAGTCCTGAAAAGGGTGCTTCCTTTAACATAAAGCGGAACCTCCACTAAGAGCTCATAGAAAGAGCTACATGCCTCCCTTTCTGCAGGGCTACTCAGGGCCTTACCTCGAGGCAAGGACTCACGTTGAGATTCCCTTTAGCTCTAGAGCATGGCAAGGTGAGCCCCACCCCGGCCAAAGAAGCTCCGTGTGTAGCCAGAGAAAACTCATTTTCTTCCCATACCCATGCCTACAGTGGCCAGAGGGCTGTCAACAGCAGAGAATTTCAGGGAGCTTCACGGCAGCAAGAATGGAGCTTTCCAAATGGAAAGCAAGGCTAGTACCAACATGCCCCCATTTCCATGGGCACAGGCAGCGTACATCTCTATGGTTTTTAACAAGTCAAATGAGACACAGAGTACACACTGTTTTCTTCCCTTAATCCACTTCTCGAGGCAGGGTGTTCTGCATCTAGTGAACGGCCTCACCAAGGAATGCCCAAGCTAGGCCTCTGGGCCCGTGCCTCTTCAAAAGTCTGAAGTGCTTCAGGAAAAACTGTTCTTTAGTTGCAATAGGAAGGCAAGCCGTCTTTTTCCTGGAGGCAGGGTGACTTCAGGTAGGAGGTCCTGGATGGAAGGAGAAGCCTAGTGTTTTTCTCTGTGCAGCTCAGAGCAGGGAATGAGTGCGACTTCCACGGCATGAAGGAACTTGCTAGAACGGTGCTCGTGAACCTGTATGAGTGCTGGCTTACTCAAGATGTCCCAATAAGAGTGCACTGTGTTGCCCTACACTCGGCATACACACTGTGAGTCGGAAAGCTACGGGCCTGGATATTGCTTAGAAGGGGCAGGGGAGCCTGAGGGTACTTGCTGTTCTTGCAGGGAATAGGGTTTCCAGGCGAGGCACCTAGGAGTCCTGAAAAGCGTACTGGCGTTAAAATGCTGCAGAGCAGCGACTACGGCCTCATGGAATCTGCTACACACCTCCGCTTCTGCATAGCATTTCAGGGCCTTACCTCGAGGCAAGTTCTCCTGTTGCTTGCACTGTGAGCGACACAGCATGTTAGGATGCTGTATTTCTCCTTGAATAGAGTGACTTCAGGAAAGAGGTCCTCGATAAATTCTAAGAGGAATGTTTTCTCAGGGCAGCTCAGACGAGGGCAATGTCGAAAACTTGCAGGACATGTTGGACTGCCTAGAAATGTGGTTCTGATGCTGTTCGACTGCTCTGGAAATATAGCTCTACTGAAGTAACGTACAGTGTGTTGCCAGAGACTCGGCAGACACAGAGGGCCTCAGAGGGTCGTATGGGAATCAATGCTGCTCAGCAGGCCCACAGGGGTGTGGAGGGCGTCAGTGATGTTGGAACAAAAATGATGCTCACCCGAAGGGCCTAGGAGTCCTGAAAAGGGTGCTTCCTTTAACATAAAGCGGAACCTCCACTAAGAGCTCATGGAAAGAGCTGCATGCCTCCCTTTCTGCAGGGCTACTCAGGGCCTTACCTCGAGGCAAGGACTCACGTTGAGATTCCCTTTAGCTCTAGAGCATGGCAAGGTGAGCCCCAACCGGGCCAATGAAGCTCCGTGTGTAGCCAGAGAAATCTCATTTTCTTCCCACCACCCATGCCTACAGTGGCCAGAGAGCTGTTAACAGCAGAGAATTTCAGGGAGCTTCACGGCAGCAAGAATGGAGCTTTCCAAATGGAAAGCAAGGCTAGTACCATCATGCCCCCATTACCATTGGCACAGGCAGCATACATCTCTGTGGTTTCTAACAAGTCAAAAGAAACACAGGGTACACACTGGTTGCTTCCCTGAATCAACTTCTCGAGGCAGGGTGTTCTGCATCTTGTGAACGGCCTCACCAAGGAAGGCCCTAGCTAGGCCCATGGGCCCGTGCCTCTTCAAAAGCCTGCAGTGCTACAGGAAAATCTCTGCTTTAGTTGCAATAAGAATGCAAGCAGTGTTTCTCCTGATGGCAGTGTAACTTCAGGTAAGAGGTCTTAGATGGAAGAAGAAGCCTAGTGTTTTTCCTCTGTGCAGCTCAGTCTAAAGAATGAGTTCGACTTCCACGGCATGTTGGAACTTGCTAGAACGGTGCTCGTGAACTTGTGCGAGTGCTGTGAATCAAGATATGACAAGAAAGAGTGCAGTGTGTTGCCCATGACTCAGCAGACACAGAGGAACTCCGAGGGACCAATGGGCCTCGTTGTTGCTCAGCAGGCCTACAGGGGTGTGGAGGTACTCAGGGATCTTGGAACAAAAATGATGCTCACCCGAGAGGCCTAGGAGTCCTGAGAAGGGTACTTCCTTTAAAGTAAAGCAGAACAGCGACTAAGAAATAATGGAAAGAGCTGAATGCCTCCCTTTCTGCAGGGCTACTCAGGGCCTTACCTCGAGGCAAGGACTCACGTTGAGATTCCCTTTAGCTCTAGAGCATGGCAAGGTGAGCCCCACCCCGGCCAAAGAAGCTCCGTGTGTAGCCAGAGAAAACTCATTTTCTTCCCACACCAATGTAGAGGGACCAGAGGCCTGTCAACAGCAGAGAATTTCAGGGAGCTTCACGGCAGCAAGAATGGAGCTTTCCAAATGGAAAGCAAGGCTAGTACCATCATGCCCCCATTTCCATGGGCACAGGCAGCATACATCTCTGTGGTTTTTAACAAGTCAAATGAGACACAGAGTACACACTGTTTTCTTCCCTGAATCAACTTCTCGAGGCAGGGTGTTCTGCATCTAGTGAACGGCCTCACCAAGGAAAGCCCAAGCTAGGCCTCTGGGCCCGTGCCTCTTCAAAAGTCTGCAGTGCTTCAGGAAAAACTGCTTTAGTTGCAATAGGAACGCGAGCCGTCTTTTTCCTGGAGGCAGGGTGACTTCAGGTAGGAGGTCCTGGATGGAAGGAGAAGCCTAGTGTTTTTCTCTGTGCAGCTCAGACCAGGGAATGAGTGCGACTTCCACGGCATGTAGGAACTTGCTAGAACGGTGCTCGTGAACCTGTATGAGTGCTGGCTAACTCAAGATGTCCCAATAAGGGTGCACTGTGTGGCCCTACACTCGGCATACACACTGTGAGTCGGAAAGCTATGGGCCTGGATATTGCTTAGAAGGGCCAGGGGAGCCTGAGGGTACTTGCTGTTCTTGCAGGGAACAGGGTTTCCAGGCCAGGCACCAGGAGTCCTGAAAAGCGTACTGGCGTTAAAATGCTGCAGAGCAGCGACTACGGTCTCATGGAAACTGCTACACACCTCCGCTTCTGCATAACATTTCAGGGCCTTACCTCGAGGCACGTTCTCCCGTTGCTTGCACTGTGAGCGACACAGCATGTTAGGATGCTGTATTTCTCCTTGAATAGAGTGACTTCAGGAAAGAGATCCTCGATAAATTCTAAGAAGAATGTTTTCTCAGGGCAGCTCAGACGAGGGCAACGTCGAAAACTTGCAGGACATGTTGGACTGCCTAGAAATGTGGTTCTGATGCTGTTCGACTGCTCTGGAAATATAGCTCTACTGAAGTAACGTACAGTGTGTTGCCAGAGACTCGGCAGACACAGAGGGTCTCCGAAGGACGTATGGGAATCAATGCTGCTCAGCAGGCCCACAGGGGTGTGGAGGGCGTCAGTGATCTTGGAACAAAAATGATGCAAACCCGAAGGGCCTAGGAGTCCTGAAAAGGGTGCTTTCTTTAACATAAAGCGGAACCTCCACTAAGAGCTCATGGAAAGAGCTGCATGCCTCCCTTTCTGCTGGGCTACTCAGGGCCTTACCTCGAGGCAAGGACTCACGTTGAGATTCCCTTTAGCTCTAGAGCATGGCAAGGTGAGCCCCAACCGGGCCAATGAAGCTCCGTGTGTAGCCAGAGAAATCTCATTTTCTTCCCACACCCATGCCTACAGTGGCCAGAGAGCTGTTAACAGCAGAGAATTTCAGGGAGCTTCACGGCAGCAAGAATGGAGCTTTCCAAATGGAAAGCAAGGCTAGTACCATTATGCCCCCATTACCATTGGCACAGGCAGCATACATCTCTGTGGTTTCTAACAAGTCAAAAGAGACACAGGGTACACACTGGTTGCTTCCCTGAATCAACTTCTCGAGGCAGGGTGTTCTGCATCTTGTGAACGGCCTCACCAAGGAACGCCCTAGCTAGGCCCATGGGCCCGTGCCTCTTCAAAAGCCTGCAGTGCTACAGGAAAAACTCTGCTTTACTTGCAATAAGAATGCAAGCAGTGTTTCTCCTGATGGCAGTGTAACTTCAGGTAAGAGGTCTTAGATGGAAGAAGAAGCCTAGTGTTTTTCCTCTGTGCAGCTCAGTCTAAAGAATGAGTTCGACTTCCACGGCATGTTGGAACTTGCTAGAACGGTGCTCGTGAACTTGTGCGAGTGCTGTGAATCAAGATATGACAAGAAAGAGTGCAGTGTGTTGCCCATGACTCAGCAGACACAGAGGAACTCCGAGGGACCAATGGGCCTCGTTGTTGCTCAGCAGGCCTACAGGGGTGTGGAGATACTCAGGGATCTTGGAACAAAAATGATGCTCACCCGAGAGGCCTAGGAGTCCTGAAAAGGGTACTTCCTTTAAAGTAAAGCAGAACAGCGACTAAGAACTAATGGAAAGAGCTGAATGCCTCCCTTTCTGCAGGGCTACTCAGGGCCTTACCTCGAGGCAAGGACTCACGTTGAGATTCCCTTTAGCTCTAGAGCATGGCAAGGTGAGCCCCACCCCGGCCAAAGAAGCTCCGTGTGTAGCCAGAGAAAACTCATTTTCTTCCCACACCAATGTAGAGGGACCAGAGGCCTGTCAACAGCAGAGAATTTCAGGGAGCTTCACGGCAGCAAGAATGGAGCTTTCCAAATGGAAAGCAAGGCTAGTACCATCATGCCCCCATTTCCATGGGCACAGGCAGCATACATCTCTGTGGTTTTTAACAAGTCAAATGAGACACAGAGTACACACTGTTTTCTTCCCTGAATCAACTTCTCGAGGCAGGGTGTTCTGCATCTAGTGAACGGCCTCACCAAGAAAAGCCCAAGCTAGGCCTCTGGGCCCGTGCCTCTTCAAAAGTCTGCAGTGCTTCAGGAAAAACTGCTTTAGTTGCAATAGGAACGCAATCCGTCTTTTTCCTGGAGGCAGGGTGACTTCAGGTAGGAGGTCCTGGATGGAAGGAGAAGCCTAGTGTTTTTCTCTGTGCAGCTCAGACCAGGGAATGAGTGCGACTTCCACTGCATGTAGGAACTTGCTAGCACGGTGCTCGTGAACCTGTATGAGTGCTGGCTAACTCAAGATGTCCCAATAAGGGTGCACTGTGTTGCCCTACACTCGGCATACACACTGTGAGTCGGAAAGCTACGGGCCTGGATATTGCTTAGAAGGGCCAGGGGAGCCTGAGGGTACTTGCTGTTCTTGCACTGAATAGGGGTTCCAGGCGAGGCACCTAGGAGTCCTGAAAAGCGTACTGGCGTTAAAATGCTGCAGAGCAGCGACTACGGCCTCATGGAAACTGCTACACACCTCCGCTTCTGCATAGCATTTCAGGGCCTTACCTCGAGGCAAGTTCTCCCGTTGCTTGCACTGTGAGCGACACAGCATGTTAGGATGCTGTATTTCTCCTTGAATAGAGTGACTTCAGGAAAGAGGTCCTCGATAAATTCTAAGAAGAGTGTTTTCTCAGGGCAGCTCAGACGAGGGCAATGTCGAAAACTTGCAGGACATGTTGGACTGCCTAGAAATGTGGTTCTGATGCTGTTCGACTGCTCTGGAAATATAGCTCTACTGAAGTAAAGTACAGTGTGTTGCCAGAGACTCGGCAGACACAGAGGGCCTCCGAGGGACGTATGGGAATCAATGCTGCTCAGCAGGCCCACAGGGGTGTGGAGGGCGTCAGTGATCTTGGAACAAAAATGATGCAAACCCGAAGGGCCTAGGAGTCCTGAAAAGGGTGCTTCCTTTAACATAAAGCGGAACCTCCACTAAGAGCTCATGGAAAGAGCTGCATGCCTCCCTTTCTGCAGGGCTACTCAGGGCCTTACCTCGAGGCAAGGACTCACGTTGAGATTCCCTTTAGCTCTAGAGCATGGCAAGGTGAGCCCCAACCGGGCCAATGAAGCTCCGTGTGTAGCCAGAGAAATCTCATTTTCTTCCCACCACCCATGCCTACAGTGGCCAGAGAGCTGTTAACAGCAGAGAATTTCAGGGAGCTTCACGGCAGCAAGAATGGAGCTTTCCAAATGGAAAGCAAGGCTAGTACCATCATGCCCCCATTACCATTGGCACAGGCAGCATACATCTCTGTGGTTTCTAACAAGTCAAAGAACCACAGGGTACACACTGGTTGCTTCCCTGAATCAACTTCTCGAGGCAGGGTGTTCTGCATCTTGTGAACGGCCTCACCAAGGAACGCCTTAGCTAGGCCCATGGGCCCGTGCCTCTTCAAAAGTCTGAAGTGCTTCAGGAAAAACTGTTCTTTAGTTGCAATAGGAAGGCAAGCCGTCTTTTTCCCGGAGGCAGGGTGACTTCAGGTAGGAGGTCCTGGATGGAAGGAGAAGCCTAGTGTTTTTCTCTGTGCAGCTCAGAGCAGGGAATGAGTGCGACTTCCACGGCATGAAGGAACTTGCTAGAACGGTGCTCGTGAACCTGTATGAGTGCTGGCTTACTCAAGATGTCCCAATAAGAGTGCACTGTGTTGCCCTACACTCGGCATACACACTGTGAGTCGGAAAGCTACGGGCCTGGATATTGCTTAGAAGGGGCAGGGGAGCCTGAGGGTACTTGCTGTTCTTGCAGGGAATAGGGTTTCCAGGCCAGGCACCTAGGAGTCCTGAAAAGCGTACTGGCGTTAAAATGCTGCAGAGCAGCGACTACGGCCTCATGGAATCTGCTACACACCTCCGCTTCTGCATAGCATTTCAGGGCCTTACCTCGAGGCAAGTTCTCACGTTGCTTGCACTGTGAGCGACACAGCATGTTAGGATGCTGTATTTCTCCTTGAATAGAGTGACTTCAGGAAAGAGGTCCTCGATAAATTCTAAGAGGAATGTTTTCTCAGGGCAGCTCAGACGAGGGCAATGTCGAAAACTTGCAGGACATGTTGGACTGCCTAGAAATGTGGTTCTGATGCTGTTCGACTGCTCTGGAAATATAGCTCTACTGAAGTAACGTACAGTGTGTTGCCAGAGACTCGGCAGACACAGAGGGCCTCAGAGGGTCGTATGGGAATCAATGCTGCTCAGCAGGCCCACAGGGGTGTGGAGGGCGTCAGTGATGTTGGAACAAAAATGATGCTCACCCGAAGGGCCTAGGAGTCCTGAAAAGGGTGCTTCCTTTAACATAAAGCGGAACCTCCACTAAGAGCTCATGGAAAGAGCTGCATGCCTCCCTTTCTGCAGGGCTACTCAGGGCCTTACCTCTAGGCAAGGACTCACGTTGAGATTCCTTTTAGCTCTAGAGCATGGCAAGGTGAGCCCCAACCGGGCCAATGAAGCTCCGTGTGTAGCCAGAGAAATCTCATTTTCTTCCCACCACCCATGCCTACAGTGGCCAGAGAGCTGTTAACAGCAGAGAATTTCAGGGAGCTTCACGGCAGCAAGAATGGAGCTTTCCAAATGGAAAGCAAGGCTAGTACCATCATGCCCCCATTACCATTGGCACAGGCAGCATACATCTCTGTGGTTTCTAACAAGTCAAAAGAAACACAGGGTACACACTGGTTGCTTCCCTGAATCAACTTCTCGAGGCAAGGTGTTCTGCATCTTGTGAACGGCCTCACCAAGGAAGGCCCTAGCTAGGCCCATGGGCCCGTGCCTCTTCAAAAGCCTGCAGTGCTACAGGAAAATCTCTGCTTTAGTTGCAATAAGAATGCAAGCAGTGTTTCTCCTGATGGCAGTGTAACTTCAGGTAAGAGGTCTTAGATGGAAGAAGAAGCCTAGTGTTTTTCCTCTGTGCAGCTCAGTCTAAAGAATGAGTTCGACTTCCACGGCATGTTGGAACTTGCTAGAACGGTGCTCGTGAACTTGTGCGAGTGCTGTGAATCAAGATATGACAAGAAAGAGTGCAGTGTGTTGCCCATGACTCAGCAGACACAGAGGAACTCCGAGGGACCAATGGGCCTCGTTGTTGCTCAGCAGGCCTACAGGGGTGTGGAGGTACTCAGGGATCTTGGAACAAAAATGATGCTCACCCGAGAGGCCTAGGAGTCCTGAGAAGGGTACTTCCTTTAAAGTAAAGCAGAACAGCGACTAAGAAATAATGGAAAGAGCTGAATGCCTCCCTTTCTGCAGGGCTACTCAGGGCCTTACCTCGAGGCAAGGACTCACGTTGAGATTCCCTTTAGCTCTAGAGCATGGCAAGGTGAGCCCCACCCCGGCCAAAGAAGCTCCGTGTGTAGCCAGAGAAAACTCATTTTCTTCCCACACCAATGTAGAGGGACCAGAGGCCTGTCAACAGCAGAGAATTTCAGGGAGCTTCACGGCAGCAAGAATGGAGCTCTCCAAATGGAAAGCAAGGCTAGTACCATCATGCCCCCATTTCCATGGGCACAGGCAGCATACATCTCTGTGGTTTTTAACAAGTCAAATGAGACACAGAGTACACACTGTTTTCTTCCCTTAATCCACTTCTCGAGGCAGGGTGTTCTGCATCTAGTGAACGGCCTCACCAAGGAAAGCCCAAGCTAGGCCTCTGGGCCCGTGCCTCTTCAAAAGTCTGCAGTGCTTCAGGAAAAACTGTGCTTTAGTTGCAATAGGAAGGCAAGCCGTCTTTTTCCTGGAGGCAGGGTGACTTCAGGTAGGAGGTCCTGGATGGAAGGAGAAGCCTAGTGTTTTTCTCTGTGCAGCTCAGACCAGGGAATGAGTGCGACTTCCACGGCACGTTGGAACTTGCTAGAACGGTGCTCGTGAGCCTGTATGAGTGCTGGCTTACTCAAGATGTCCCAATAAGAGTGCACTGTGTTGCCCTACACTCGGCATACACACTGTGAGTCGGAAAGCTACGGGCCTGGATATTGCTTAGAAGGGCCAGGGGAGCCTGAGGGTTCTTGCTATTCTTGCAGGGAATAGGGTTTCCAGGCCAGGCACCTAGGAGTCCTGAAAAGCGTACTGGCGTTAAAATGCTGCAGAGCAGCGACTACGGCCTCATGGAAACTGCTACACGCCTCCGCTTCTGCATAGCATTTCAGGGCCTTACCTCGAGGCAAGTTCTCACGTTGCTTGCACTGTGAGCGACACAGCATGTTAGGATGCTGTATTTCTCCTTGAATAGAGTGACTTCAGGAAAGATGTCCTCGATAAATTCTAAGAAGAGTGTTTTCTCAGGGCAGCTCAGACGAGGGCAACGTCGAAAACTTGCAGGACATGTTGGACTGCCTAGAAATGTGGTTCTGATGCTGTTCGACTGCTCTGGAAATATAGCTCTACTGAAGTAACGTACAGTGTGTTGCCAGAGACTCGGCAGACACAGAGGGTCTCCGAAGGACGTATGGGAATCAATGCTGCTCAGCAGGCCCACAGGGGTGTGGAGGGCGTCAGTGATCTTGGAACAAAAATGATGCTCACCCGAAGGGCCTAGGAGTCCTGAAAAGGGTGCTTCCTTTAACATAAAGCGGAACCTCCACTAAGAGCTCATAGAAAGAGCTACATGCCTCCCTTTCTGCAGGGCTACTCAGGGCCTTACCTCGAGGCAAGGACTCACGTTGAGATTCCCTTTAGCTCTAGAGCATGGCAAGGTGAGCCCCACACCGGCCAAAGAAGCTCCGTGTGTAGCCAGAGAAAACTCATTTTCTTCCCATACCCATGCCTACAGTGGCCAGAGGGCTGTCAACAGCAGAGAATTTCAGGGAGCTTCACGGCAGCAAGAATGGAGCTTTCCAAATGGAAAGCAAGGCTAGTACCATCATGCCCCCATTACCATTGGCACAGGCAGCATACATCTCTGTGGTTTCTAACAAGTCAAATGAGACACAGAGTACACACTGTTTTCTTCCCTTAATCCACTTCTCGAGGCAGGGTGTTCTGCATCTAGTGAACGGCCTCACCAAGGAAAGCCCAAGCTAGGCCTCTGGGCCCGTGCCTCTTCAAAAGTCTGAAGTGCTTCAGGAAAAACTGTTCTTTAGTTGCAATAGGAAGGCAAGCCGTCTTTTTCCTGGAGGCAGGGTGACTTCAGGTAGGAGGTCCTGGATGGAAGGAGAAGCCTAGTGTTTTTCTCTGTGCAGCTCAGAGCAGGGAATGAGTGCGACTTCCACGGCATGAAGGAACTTGCTAGAACGGTGCTCGTGAACCTGTATGAGTGCTGGCTTACTCAAGATGTCCCAATAAGAGTGTACTGTGTTGCCCTACACTCGGCATACACACTGTGAGTCGGAAAGCTACGGGCCTGGATATTGCTTAGAAGGGGCAGGGGAGCCTGAGGGTACTTGCTGTTCTTGCAGGGAATAGGGTTTCCAGGCGAGGCACCTAGGAGTCCTGAAAAGCGTACTGGCGTTAAAATGCTGCAGAGCAGCGACTACGGCCTCATGGAATCTGCTACACACCTCCGCTTCTGCATAGCATTTCAGGGCCTTACCTCGAGGCAAGTTCTCCTGTTGCTTGCACTGTGAGCGACACAGCATGTTAGGATGCTGTATTTCTCCTTGAATAGAGTGACTTCAGGAAAGAGGTCCTCGATAAATTCTAAGAGGAATGTTTTCTCAGCGCAGCTCAGACGAGGGCAATGTCGAAAACTTGCAGGACATGTTGGACTGCCTAGAAATGTGGTTCTGATGCTGTTCGACTGCTCTGGAAATATAGCTCTACTGAAGTAACGTACAGTGTGTTGCCAGAGACTCGGCAGACACAGAGGGCCTCAGAGGGTCGTATGGGAATCAATGCTGCTCAGCAGGCCCACAGGGGTGTGGAGGGCGTCAGTGATGTTGGAACAAAAATGATGCTCACCCGAAGGGCCTAGGAGTCCTGAAAAGGGTGCTTCCTTTAACATAAAGCGGAACCTCCACTAAGAGCTCATGGAAAGAGCTGCATGCCTCCCTTTCTGCAGGGCTACTCAGGGCCTTACCTCGAGGCAAGGACTCACGTTGAGATTCCCTTTAGCTCTAGAGCATGGCAAGGTGAGCCCCAACCGGGCCAATGAAGCTCCGTGTGTAGCCAGAGAAATCTCATTTTCTTCCCACCACCCATGCCTACAGTGGCCAGAGAGCTGTTAACAGCAGAGAATTTCAGGGAGCTTCACGGCAGCAAGAATGGAGCTTTCCAAATGGAAAGCAAGGCTAGTACCATCATGCCCCCATTACCATTGGCACAGGCAGCATACATCTCTGTGGTTTCTAACAAGTCAAAAGAAACACAGGGTACACACTGGTTGCTTCCCTGAATCAACTTCTCGAGGCAGGGTGTTCTGCATCTTGTGAACGGCCTCACCAAGGAAGGCCCTAGCTAGGCCCATGGGCCCGTGCCTCTTCAAAAGCCTGCAGTGCTACCGGAAAATCTCTGCTTTAGTTGCAATAAGAATGCAAGCAGTGTTTCTCCTGATGGCAGTGTAACTTCAGGTAAGAGGTCTTAGATGGAAGAAGAAGCCTAGTGTTTTTCCTCTGTGCAGCTCAGTCTAAAGAATGAGTTCGACTTCCACGGCATGTTGGAACTTGCTAGAACGGTGCTCGTGAACTTGTGCGAGTGCTGTGAATCAAGATATGACAAGAAAGAGTGCAGTGTGTTGCCCATGACTCAGCAGACACAGAGGAACTCCGAGGGACCAATGGGCCTCGTTGTTGCTCAGCAGGCCTACAGGGGTGTGGAGGTACTCAGGGATCTTGGAACAAAAATGATGCTCACCCGAGAGGCCTAGGAGTCCTGAGAAGGGTACTTCCTTTAAAGTAAAGCAGAACAGCGACTAAGAAATAATGGAAAGAGCTGAATGCCTCCCTTTCTGCAGGGCTACTCAGGGCCTTACCTCGAGGCAAGGACTCACGTTGAGATTCCCTTTAGCTCTAGAGCATGGCAAGGTGAGCCCCACCCCGGCCAAAGAAGCTCCGTGTGTAGCCAGAGAAAACTCATTTTCTTCCCACACCAATGTAGAGGGACCAGAGGCCTGTCAACAGCAGAGAATTTCAGGGAGCTTCACGGCAGCAAGAATGGAGCTCTCCAAATGGAAAGCAAGGCTAGTACCATCATGCCCCCATTTCCATGGGCACAGGCAGCATACATCTCTGTGGTTTTTAACAAGTCAAATGAGACACAGAGTACACACTGTTTTCTTCCCTTAATCCACTTCTCGAGGCAGGGTGTTCTGCATCTAGTGAACGGCCTCACCAAGGAAAGCCCAAGCTAGGCTTCTGGGCCCGTGCCTCTTCAAAAGTCTGCAGTGCTTCAGGAAAAACTGTGCTTTAGTTGCAATAGGAAGGCAAGCCGTCTTTTTCCTGGAGGCAGGGTGACTTCAGGTAGGAGGTCCTGGATGGAAGGAGAAGCCTAGTGTTTTTCTCTGTGCAGCTCAGACCAGGGAATGAGTGCGACTTCCACGGCACGTTGGAACTTGCTAGAACGGTGCTCGTGAGCCTGTATGAGTGCTGGCTTACTCAAGATGTCCCAATAAGAGTGCACTGTGTTGCCCTACACTCGGCATACACACTGTGAGTCGGAAAGCTACGGGCCTGGATATTGCTTAGAAGGGCCAGGGGAGCCTGAGGGTTCTTGCTGTTCTTGCAGGGAATAGGGTTTCCAGGCCAGGCACCTAGGAGTCCTGAAAAGCGTACTGGCGTTAAAATGCTGCAGAGCAGCGACTACGGCCTCATGGAAACTGCTACACGCCTCCGCTTCTGCATAGCATTTCAGGGCCTTACCTCGAGGCAAGTTCTCACGTTGCTTGCACTGTGAGCGACACAGCATGTTAGGATGCTGTATTTCTCCTTGAATAGAGTGACTTCAGGAAAGATGTCCTCGATAAATTCTAAGAAGAGTGTTTTCTCAGGGAAGCTCAGACGAGGGCAACGTCGAAAACTTGCAGGACATGTTGGACTGCCTAGAAATGTGGTTCTGATGCTGTTCGACTGCTCTGGAAATATAGCTCTACTGAAGTAACGTACAGTGTGTTGCCAGAGACTCGGCAGACACAGAGGGTCTCCGAAGGACGTATGGGAATCAATGCTGCTCAGCAGGCCCACAGGGGTGTGGAGGGCGTCAGTGATCTTGGAACAAAAATGATGCTCACCCGAAGGGCCTAGGAGTCCTGAAAAGGGTGCTGCCTTTAACATAAAGCGGAACCTCCACTAAGAGCTCATGGAAAGAGCTGCATGCCTCCCTTTCTGCAGGGCTACTCAGGGCCTTACCTCGAGGCAAGGACTCACGTTGAGATTCCCTTTAGCTCTAGAGCATGGCAAGGTGAGCCCCAACCGGGCCAATGAAGCTCCGTGTGTAGCCAGAGAAATCTCATTTTCTTCCCACACCCATGCCTACAGTGGCCAGAGAGCTGTTAACAGCAGAGAATTTCAGGGAGCTTCACGGTAGCAAGAATGGGGCTTTCCAAATGGAAAGCAAGGCTAGTACCATCATGCCCCCATTACCATGGGCACAGGCATCATACATCTCTGTGGTTTCTAACAAGTCAAAAGAAACACAGGGTACACACTGGTTGCTTCCCTGAATCAACTTCTCGAGGCAGGGTGTTCTGCATCTTGTGAACGGCCTCACCAAGGAACGCCCTAGCTAGGCCCATGGGCCCGTGCCTCTTCAAAAGCCTGCAGTGCTACGGGAAAAACTCTGCTTTAGTTGCAATAAGAATGCAAGCAGTGTTTCTCCTGATGGCAGTGTAACTTCAGGTAAGAGGTCTTAGATGGAAGAAGAAGCCTAGTGTTTTTCCTCTGTGCACCTCAGTCTAAAGAATGAGTTCGACTTCCACGGCATGTTGGAACTTGCTAGAACGGTGCTCGTGAACTTGTGCGAGTGCTGTGAATCAAGATATGACAAGAAAGAGTGCAGTGTGTTGCCCATGACTCAGCAGACACAGAGGAACTCCGAGGGACCAATGGGCTTCGTTGTTGCTCAGCAGGCCTACAGGGGTGTGGAGGTACTCAGGGATCTTGGAACAAAAATGATGCTCACCCGAGAGGCCTAGGAGTCCTGAGAAGGGTACTTCCTGTAAAGTAAAGCAGAACAGCGACTAAGAAATAATGGAAAGAGCTGAATGCCTCCCTTTCTGCAGGGCTACTCAGGGCTTTACCTCGAGGCAAGGACTCACGTTGAGATTCCCTTTAGCTCTAGAGCATGGCAAGGTGAGCCCCACCCCGGCCAAAGAAGCTCCGTGTGTAGCCAGAGAAAACTCATTTTCTTCCCACACCAATGTAGAGGGACCAGAGGCCTGTCAACAGCAGAGAATTTCAGGGAGCTTCACGGCAGCAAGAATGGAGCTTTCCAAATGGAAAGCAAGGCTAGTACCATCATGCCCCCATTTCCATGGGCACAGGCAGCATACATCTCTGTGGTTTTTAACAAGTCAAATGAGACACAGACTACACACTGTTTTCTTCCCTGAATCAACTTCTCGAGGCAGGGTGTTCTGCATCTAGTGAACGGCCTCACCAAGGAAAGTCCAAGCTAGGCCTCTGGGCCCGTGCCTCTTCAAAAGTCTGCAGTGCTTCAGGAAAAACTGCTTTAGTTGCAATAGGAACGCAAGCCGTCTTTTTCCTGGAGGCAGGGTGACTTCAGGTAGGAGGTCCTGGATGGAAGGAGAAGCCTAGTGTTTTTCTCTGTGCAGCTCAGACCAGGGAATGAGTGCGACTTCCACGGCATGTAGGAAGTTGCTAGCACGGTGCTCGTGAACCTGTATGAGTGCTGGCTAACTCAAGATGTCCCAATAAGAGTGCACTGTGTTGCCCTACACTCGGCATACACACTGTGAGTCGGAAAGCTACGGGCCTGGATATTGCTTAGAAGGGCCAGGGGAGCCTGAGGGTACTTGCTGTTCTTGCACTGAATAGGGGTTCCAGGCGAGGCACCTAGGAGTCCTGAAAAGCGTACTGGCGTTAAAATGCTGCAGAGCAGCGACTACGGCCTCATGGAAACTGCTACACACCTCCGCTTCTGCATAGCATTTCAGGGCCTTACCTCGAGGCAAGTTCTCCCGTTGCTTGCACTGTGAGCGACACAGCATGTTAGGATGCTGTATTTCTCCTTGAATAGAGTGACTTCAGGAAAGAGATCCTCGATAAATTCTAAGAAGAATGTTTTCTCAGGGCAGCTCAGACGAGGGCAATGTCGAAAACTTGCAGGACATGTTGGACTGCCTAGAAATGTGGTTCTGATGCTGTTCGACTGCTCTGGAAATATAGCTCTACTGAAGTAACGTACAGTGTGTTGCCAGAGACTCGGCAGACACAGAGGGTCTCCGAAGGACGTATGGGAATCAATGCTGCTCAGCAGGCCCACAGGGGTTTGGAGGGCGTCAGTGATCTTGGAACAAAAATGATGCTCACCCGAAGGGCCTAGGAGTCCTGAAAAGGGTGCTTCCTTTAACATAAAGCGGAACCTCCACTAAGAGCTCATGGAAAGAGCTGCATGCCTCCCTTTCTGCAGGGCTACTCAGGGCCTTACCTCGAGGCAAGGACTCACGTTGAGATTCCCTTTAGCTCTAGAGCATGGCAAGGTGAGCCCCAACCGGGCCAATGAAGCTCCGTGTGTAGCCAGAGAAATCTCATTTTCTTCCCACCACCCATGCCTACAGTGGCCAGAGAGCTGTTAACAGCAGAGAATTTCAGGGAGCTTCACGGCAGCAAGAATGGAGCTTTCCAAATGGAAAGCAAGGCTAGTACCATCATGCCCCCATTACCATTGGCACAGGCAGCATACATCTCTGTGGTTTCTAACAAGTCAAAAGAAACACAGGGTACACACTGGTTGCTTCCCTGAATCAACTTCTCGAGGCAGGGTGTTCTGCATCTTGTGAACGGCCTCACCAAGGAACGCCCTAGCTAGGCCCATGGGCCCGTGCCTCTTCAAAAGCCTGCAGTGCTACAGGAAAAACTCTGCTTTAGTTGCAATAAGAATGCAAGCAGTGTTTCTCCTGATGGCAGTGTAACTTCAGGTAAGAGGTCTTAGATGGAAGAAGAAGCCTAGTGTTTTTCCTCTGTGCAGCTCAGTCTAAAGAATGAGTTCGACTTCCACGGCATGTTGGAACTTGCTAGAACGGTGCTCGTGAACTTGTGCGAGTGCTGTGAATCAAGATATGACAAGAAAGAGTGCAGTGTGTTGCCCATGACTCAGCAGACACAGAGGAACTCCGAGGGACCAATGGGCCTCGTTGTTGCTCAGCAGGCCTACAGGGGTGTGGAGGTACTCAGGGATCTTGGAACAAAAATGATGCTCACCCGAGAGGCCTAGGAGTCCTGAGAAGGGTACTTCCTTTAAAGTAAAGGAGAACAGCGACTAAGAACGAATGGAAAGAGATGAATGCCTCCCTTTCTGCAGGGCTACTCAGGGCCTTACCTCGAGGCAAGGACTCACGTTGAGATTCCCTTTAGCTCTAGAGCATGGCAAGGTGAGCCCCACCCCGGCCAAAGAAGCTCCGTGTGTAGCCAGAGAAAACTCATTTTCTTCCCACACCCATGCCTACAGTGGCCAGAGGCCTGTCAACAGCAGAGAATTTCAGGGAGCTTCACGGCAGCAAGAATGGGGCTTTCCAAATGGAAAGCAAGGCTAGTACCATCATGACCCCATTACCATTGGCACAGGCAGCATACATCTCTGTGGTTTCTAACAAGTCAAAAGAGGCACAGAGTACACACTGGTTGCTTCCCTGAATCAACTTCTCGAGGCAGGGTGTTCTGCATCTTGTGAACGGCCTCACCAAGGACCGCCCTAGCTAGGCCTCTGGGCCCGTGCCTCTTCAAAAGTCTGCAGTGCTTCAGGAAAAACTGTGCTTTAGTTGCAATAGGAAGGCAAGCCGTCTTTTTCCTGGAGGCAGGGTGACTTCAAATAGGAGGTCCTGGATGGAAGGAGAAGCCTAGTGTTTTTCTCTGTGCAGCTCAGACCAGGGAATGAGTGCGACTTCCACGGCATGTAGGAACTTGCTAGCACGGTGCTCGTGAACCTGTATGAGTGCTGGCTAACTCAAGATGTCCCAATAAGAGTGCACTGTGTTGCCCTACACTCGGCATACACACTGTGAGTCGGAAAGCTACGGGCCTGGATATTGCTTAGAAGGGCCAGGGGACCCTGAGGGTACTTGCTGTTCTTGCAGGGAATAGGGTTTCCAGGCGAGGCACCAGGAGTCCTGAAAAGCGTACTGGCGTTAAAATGCTGCAGAGCAGCGACTACGGCCTCATGGAAACTGCTACACACCTCCACTTCTGCATAGCATTTCAGGGCCTTACCTCGAGGCAAGTTCTCCCGTTGCTTGCACTGTGAGCGACACAGCATGTTAGGATGCTGTATTTCTCCTTGAATAGAGTGACGTCAGGAAAGAGGTCCTCGATAAATTCTAAGAAGAGTGTTTTCTCAGGGCATCTCAGACGAGGGCAATGTCGAAAACTTGCAGGACATATTGGACTGCCTAGAAATGTGGTTCTGATGTTGTTCGACTGCTCTGGAAATATAGCTCTACTGAAGTAAAGTACAGTGTGTTGCCAGAGACTCGGCAGACACAGAGGGTCTCCGAAGGACGTATGGGAATCAATGCTGCTCAGCAGGCCCACAGGGGTGTGGAGGGCGTCAGTGATGTTGGAACAAAAATGATGCAAACCCGAAGGGCCTAGGAGTCCTGAAAAGGGTGCTTCCTTTAACATAAAGCGGAACCTCCACTAAGAGCTCATGGAAAGAGCTGCATGCCTCCCTTTCTGCAGGGCTACTCAGGGCCTTACCTCGAGGCAAGGACTCACGTTGAGATTCCCTTTAGCTCTAGAGCATGGCAAGGTGAGCCCCAACCGGGCCAATGAAGCTCCGTGTGTAGCCAGAGAAATCTCATTTTCTTCCCACCACCCATGCCTACAGTGGCCAGAGAGCTGTTAACAGCAGAGAATTTCAGGGAGCTTCACGGCAGCAAGAATGGAGCTTTCCAAATGGAAAGCAAGGCTAGTACCATCATGCCCCCATTACCATTGGCACAGGCAGCATACATCTCTGTGGTTTCTAACAAGTCAAAGAACAACAGGGTACACACTGGTTGCTTCCCTGAATCAACTTCTCGAGGCAGGGTGTTCTGCATCTTGTGAACGGCCTCACCAAGGAACGCCCTAGCTAGGCCCATGGGCCCGTGCCTCTTCAAAAGCCTGCAGTGCTACGGGAAAAACTCTGCTTTAGTTGCAATAAGAATGCAAGCAGTGTTTCTCCTGATGGCAGTGTAACTTCAGGTAAGAGGTCTTAGATGGAAGAAGAAGCCTAGTGTTTTTCCTCTGTGCACCTCAGTCTAAAGAATGAGTTCGACTTCCACGGCATGTTGGAACTTGCTAGAACAGTGCTCTTGAACTTGTGCGAGTGCTGTGAATCAAGATATGACAAGAAAGAGTGCAGTGTGTTGCCCATGACTCAGCAGACACAGAGGAACTCCGAGGGACCAATGGGCTTCGTTGTTGCTCAGCAGGCCTACAGGGGTGTGGAGGTACTCAGGGATCTTGGAACAAAAATGATGCTCCCCCGAGAGGCCTAGGAGTCCTGAAAAGGGTACTTCCTTTAAAGTAAAGCAGAACAGCGACTAAGAAATAATGGAAAGAGCTGAATGCCTCCCTTTCTGCAGGGCTACTCAGGGCCTTACCTCGAGGCAAGGACTCACGTTGAGATTCCCTTTAGCTCTAGAGCATGGCAAGGTGAGCCCCACCCCGGCCAAAGAAGCTCCGTGTGTAGCCAGAGAAAACTCATTTTCTTCCCACACCCATGCCTACAGTGGCCAGAGGGCTGTCAACAGCAGAGAATTTCAGGGAGCTTCACGGCAGCAAGAATGGGGCTTTCCAAATGGAAAGCAAGGCTAGTACCATCATGACCCCATTACCATTGGCACAGGCAGCATACATCTCTGTGGTTTCTAACAAGTCAAAAGAGACACAGAGTACACACTGGTTGCTTCCCTGAATCAACTTCTCGAGGCAGGGTGTTCTGCATCTTGTGAACGGCCTCACCAAGGACCGCCCTAGCTAGGCCTCTGGGCCCGTGCCTCTTCAAAAGTCTGCAGTGCTTCAGGAAAAACTGTGCTTTAATTGCAATAGGAAGGCAAGCCGTCTTTTTCCTGGAGGCAGGGTGACTTCAATTAGGAGGTCCTGGATGGAAGGAGAAGCCTAGTGTTTTTCTCTGTGCAGCTCAGACCAGGGAATGAGTGCGACTTCCACGGCATGTAGGAACTTGCTAGCACGGTGCTCGTGAACCTGTATGAGTGCTGGCTAACTCAAGATGTCCCAATAAGAGTGCACTGTGTTGCCCTACACTCGGCATACACACTGTGAGTCGGAAAGCTACGGGCCTGGATATTGCTTAGAAGGGCCAGGGGAGCCTGAGGGTACTTGCTGTTCTTGCACTGAATAGGGGTTCCAGGCGAGGCACCTAGGAGTCCTGAAAAGCGTACTGGCGTTAAAATGCTGCAGAGCAGCGACTACGGCCTCATGGAAACTGCTACACACCTCCGCTTCTGCATAGCATTTCAGGGCCTTACCTCGAGGCAAGTTCTCCCGTTGCTTGCACTGTGAGCGACACAGCATGTTAGGATGCTGTATTTCTCCTTGAATAGAGTGACGTCAGGAAAGAGATCCTGGATAAATTCTAAAAAGAATGTTTTCTCAGGGCAGCTCAGACGAGGGCAACGTCGAAAACTTGCAGGACATGTTGGACTGCCTAGAAATGTGGTTCTGATGCTGTTCGACTGCTCTGGAAATATAGCTCTACTGAAGTAACGTACAGTGTGTTGCCAGAGACTCGGCAGACACAGAGGGTCTCCGAAGGACGTATGGGAATCAATGCTGCTCAGCAGGCCCACAGGGGTGTGGAGGGCGTCAGTGATCTTGGAACAAAAATGATGCAAACCCGAAGGGCCTAGGAGTCCTGAAAAGGGTGCTTCCTTTAACATAAAGCGGAACCTCCACTAAGAGCTCATGGAAAGAGCTGCATGCCTCCCTTTCTGCAGGGCTATTCAGGGCCTTACCTCGAGGCAAGGACTCACGTTGAGATTCCCTTTAGCTCTAGAGCATGGCAAGGTGAGCCCCAACCGGGCCAATGAAGCTCCGTGTGTAGCCAGAGAAATCTCATTTTCTTCCCACCACCCATGCCTACAGTGGCCAGAGAGCTGTTAACAGCAGAGAATTTCAGGGAGCTTCACGGCAGCAAGAATGGAGCTTTCCAAATGGAAAGCAAGGCTAGTACCATCATGCCCCCATTACCATTGGCACAGGCAGCATACATCTCTGTGGTTTCTAACAAGTCAAAAGAAACACAGGGTACACACTGGTTGCTTCCCTGAATCAACTTCTCGAGGCAGGGTGTTCTGCATCTTGTGAACGGCCTCACCAAGGAACGCCCTAGCTAGGCCCATGGGCCCGTGCCTCTTCAAAAGCCTGCAGTGCTACAGGAAAAACTCTGCTTTAGTTGCAATAAGAATGCAAGCAGTGTTTCTCCTGATGGCAGTGTAACTTCAGGTAAGAGGTCTTAGATGGAAGAAGAAGCCTAGTGTTTTTCCTCTGTGCAGCTCAGTCTAAAGAATGAGTTCGACTTCCACGGCATGTTGGAACTTGCTAGAACGGTGCTCGTGAACTTGTGCGAGTGCTGTGAATCAAGATATGACAAGAAAGAGTGCAGTGTGTTGCCCATGACTCAGCAGACACAGAGGAACTCCGAGGGACCAATGGGCCTCGTTGTTGCTCAGCAGGCCTACAGGGGTGTGGAGGTACTCAGGGATCTTGGAACAAAAATGATGCTCACCCGAGAGGCCTAGGATTCCTGAGAAGGGTACTTCCTTTAAAGTAAAGGAGAACAGCGACTAAGAACGAATGGAAAGAGATGAATGCCTCCCTTTCTGCAGGGCTACTCAGGGCCTTACCTCGAGGCAAGGACTCACGTTGAGATTCCCTTTAGCTCTAGAGCATGGCAAGGTGAGCCCCACCCCGGCCAAAGAAGCTCCGTGTGTAGCCAGAGAAAACTCATTTTCTTCCCACACCCATGCCTACAGTGGCCAGAGGGCTGTCAACAGCAGAGAATTTCAGGGAGCTTCACGGCAGCAAGAATGGGGCTTTCCAAATGGAAAGCAAGGCTAGTACCATCATGACCCCATTACCATTGGCACAGGCAGCATACATCTCTGTGGTTTCTAACAAGTCAAAAGAGACACAGAGTACACACTGGTTGCTTCCCTGAATCAACTTCTCGAGGCAGGGTGTTCTGCATCTTGTGAACGGCCTCACCAAGGACCGCCCTAGCTAGGCCTCTGGGCCCGTGCCTCTTCAAAAGTCTGCAGTGCTTCAGGAAAAACTGTGCTTTAGTTGCAATAGGAAGGCAAGCCGTCTTTTTCCTGGAGGCAGGGTGACTTCAAATAGGAGGTCCTGGATGGAAGGAGAAGCCTAGTGTTTTTCTCTGTGCAGCTCAGACCAGGGAATGAGTGCGACTTCCACGGCATGTAGGAACTTGCTAGCACGGTGCTCGTGAACCTGTATGAGTGCTGGCTAACTCAAGATGTCCCAATAAGAGTGCACTGTGTTGCCCTACACTCGGCATACACACTGTGAGTCGGAAAGCTACGGGCCTGGATATTGCTTAGAAGGGCCAGGGGACCCTGAGGGTACTTGCTGTTCTTGCAGGGAATAGGGTTTCCAGGCGAGGCACCAGGAGTCCTGAAAAGCGTACTGGCGTTAAAATGCTGCAGAGCAGCGACTACGGCCTCATGGAAACTGCTACACACCTCCACTTCTGCATAGCATTTCAGGGCCTTACCTCGAGGCAAGTTCTCCCGTTGCTTGCACTGTGAGCGACACAGCATGTTAGGATGCTGTATTTCTCCTTGAATAGAGTGACGTCAGGAAAGAGGTCCTCGATAAATTCTAAGAAGAGTGTTTTCTCAGGGCAGCTCAGACGAGGGCAATGTCGAAAACTTGCAGGACATATTGGACTGCCTAGAAATGTGGTTCTGATGTTGTTCGACTGCTCTGGAAATATAGCTCTACTGAAGTAAAGTACAGTGTGTTGCCAGAGACTCGGCAGACACAGAGGGCCTCCGAGGTTCGTATGGGAATCAATGCTGCTCAGCAGGCCCACAGGGGTGTGGAGGGCATCAGTGATCTTGGAACAAAAATGATGCAAACCCGAAGGGCCTAGGAGTCCTGAAAAGGGTGCTTCCTTTAACATAAAGCGGAACCTCCACTAAGAGCTCATGGAAAGAGCTGCATGCCTCCCTTTCTGCAGGGCTACTCAGGGCCTTACCTCGAGGCAAGGACTCACGTTGAGATTCCCTTTAGCTCTAGAGCATGGCAAGGTGAGCCCCAACCGGGCCAATGAAGCTCCGTGTGTAGCCAGAGAAATCTCATTTTCTTCCCACCACCCATGCCTACAGTGGCCAGAGAGCTGTTAACAGCAGAGAATTTCAGGAAGCTTCACGGCAGCAAGAATGGAGCTTTCCAAATGGAAAGCAAGGCTAGTACCATCATGCCCCCATTACCATTGGCACAGGCAGCATACATCTCTGTGGTTTCTAACAAGTCAAAGAACCACAGGGTACACACTGGTTGCTTCCCTGAATCAACTTCTCGAGGCAGGGTGTTCTGCATCTTGTGAACGGCCTCACCAAGGAACGCCCTAGCTAGGCCCATGGGCCCGTGCCTCTTCAAAAGCCTGCAGTGCTACGGGAAAAACTCTGCTTTAGTTGCAATAAGAATGCAAGCAGTGTTTCTCCTGATGGCAGTGTAACTTCAGGTAAGAGGTCTTAGATGGAAGAAGAAGCCTAGTGTTTTTCCTCTGTGCACCTCAGTCTAAAGAATGAGTTCGACTTCCACGGCATGTTGGAACTTGCTAGAACAGTGCTCTTGAACTTGTGCGAGTGCTGTGAATCAAGATATGACAAGAAAGAGTGCAGTGTGTTGCCCATGACTCAGCAGACACAGAGGAACTCCGAGGGACCAATGGGCTTCGTTGTTGCTCAGCAGGCCTACAGGGGTGTGGAGGTACTCAGGGATCTTGGAACAAAAATGATGCTCACCCGAGAGGCCTAGGAGTCCTGAAAAGGGTACTTCCTTTAAAGTAAAGCAGAACAGCGACTAAGAAATAATGGAAAGAGCTGAATGCCTCCCTTTCTGCAGGGCTACTCAGGGCCTTACCTCGAGGCAAGGACTCACGTTGAGATTCCCTTTAGCTCTAGAGCATGGCAAGGTGAGCCCCACCCCGGCCAAAGAAGCTCCGTGTGTAGCCAGAGAAAACTCATTTTCTTCCCACACCAATGTAGAGGGACCAGAGGCCTGTCAACAGCAGAGAATTTCAGGGAGCTTCACGGCAGCAAGAATGGAGCTTTCCAAATGGAAAGCAAGGCTAGTACCATCATGCCCCCATTTCCATGGGCACAGGCAGCATACATCTCTGTGGTTTTTAACAAGTCAAATGAGACACAGAGTACACACTGTTTTCTTCCCTGAATCAACTTCTCGAGGCAGGGTGTTCTGCATCTAGTGAACGGCCTCACCAAGGAAAGCCCAAGCTAGGCCTCTGGGCCCGTGCCTCTTCAAAAGTCTGCAGTGCTTCAGGAAAAACTGCTTTAGTTGCAATAGGAACGCAAGCCGTCTTTTTCCTGGAGGCAGGGTGACTTCGGGTAGGAGGTCCTGGATGGAAGGAGAAGCCTAGTGTTTTTCTCTGTGCAGCTCAGACCAGGGAATGAGTGCGACTTCCACGGCATGTAGGAATTTGCTAGCACGGTGCTCGTGAACCTGTATGAGTGCTGGCTAACTCAAGATGTCCCAATAAGGGTGCACTGTGTTGCCCTACACTCGGCATACACACTGTGAGTCGGAAAGCTACGGGCCTGGATATTGCTTAGAAGGGCCAGGGGAGCCTGAGGGTACTTGCTGTTCTTGCAGGAAACAGGGTTTCCAGGCCAGGCACCAGGAGTCCTGAAAAGCGTACTGGCGTTAAAATGCTGCAGAGCAGCGACTACGGCCTCATGGAAACTGCTACACACCTCCGCTTCTGCATAGCATTTCAGGGCCTTACCTCGAGGCACGTTCTCCCGTTGCTTGCACTGTGAGCGACACAGCATGTTAGGATGCTGTATTTCTCCTTGAATAGAGTGACTTCAGGAAAGAGATCCTCGATAAATTCTAAGAAGAATGTTTTCTCAGGGCAGCTCAGACGAGGGCAACGTCGAAAACTTGCAGGACATGTTGGACTGCCTAGAAATGTGGTTCTGATGCTGTTCGAATGCTCTGGAAATATAGCTCTACTGAAGTAACGTACAGTGTGTTGCCAGAGACTCGGCAGACACAGAGGGTCTCCGAAGGACGTATGGGAATCAATGCTGCTCAGCAGGCCCACAGGGGTGTGGAGGGCGTCAGTGATCTTGGAACAAAAATGATGCAAACCCGAAGGGCCTAGGAGTCCTGAAAAGGGTGCTTCCTTTAACATAAAGCGGAACCTCCACTAAGAGCTCATGGAAAGAGCTGCATGCCTCCCTTTCTGCAGGGCTACTCAGGGCCTTACCTCGAGGCAAGGACTCACGTTGAGATTCCCTTTAGCTCTAGAGCATGGCAAGGTGAGCCCCAACCGGGCCAATGAAGCTCCGTGTGTAGCCAGAGAAATCTCATTTTCTTCCCACACCCATGCCTACAGTGGCCAGAGAGCTGTTAACAGCAGAGAATTTCAGGGAGCTTCACGGCAGCAAGAATGGAGCTTTCCAAATGGAAAGCAAGGCTAGTACCATCATGCCCCCATTACCATTGGCACAGGCAGCATACATCTCTGTGGTTTCTAACAAGTCAAAAGAAACACAGGGTACACACTGGTTGCTTCCCTGAATCAACTTCTCGAGGCAGGGTGTTCTGCATCTTGTGAACGGCCTCACCAAGGAACGCCCTAGCTAGGCCCATGGGCCCGTGCCTCTTCAAAAGCCTGCAGTGCTACAGGAAAAACTCTGCTTGAGTTGCAATAAGAATGCAAGCAGTGTTTCTCCTGATGGCAGTGTAACTTCAGGTAAGAGGTCTTAGATGGAAGAAGAAGCCTAGTGTTTTTCCTCTGTGCAGCTCAGTCTAAAGAATGAGTTCGACTTCCACGGCATGTTGGAACTTGCTAGAACGGTGCTCGTGAACTTGTGCGAGTGCTGTGAATCAAGATATGACAAGAAAGAGTGCAGTGTGTTGCCCATGACTCAGCAGACACAGAGGAACTCCGAGGGACCAATGGGCCCCGTTGTTGCTCAGCAGGCCTACAGGGGTGTGGAGATACTCAGGGACCCTGGAACAAAAATGATGCTCACCCGAGAGGCCTAGGAGTCCTGAAAAGGGTACTTCCTTTAAAGTAAAGGAGAACAGCGACTAAGAAATAATGGAAAGAGCTGAATGCCTCCCTTTCTGCAGGGCTACTCAGGGCCTTACCTCGAGGCAAGGACTCACGTTGAGATTCCCTTTAGCTCTAGAGCATGGCAAGGTGAGCCCGACCCCGGCCAAAGAAGCTCCGTGTGTAGCCAGAGAAAACTCATTTTCTTCCCACACCCATGCCTACAGTGGCCAGAGGGCTGTCAACAGCAGAGAATTTCAGGGAGCTTCACGGCAGCAAGAATGGGGCTTTCCAAATGGAAAGCAAGGCTAGTACCATCATGACCCCATTACCATTGGCACAGGCAGCATACATCTCTGTGGTTTCTAACAAGTCAAAAGAAACACAGAGTACACACTGGTTGCTTCCCTGAATCAACTTCTCGAGGCCGGGTGTTCTGCATCTTGTGAACGGCCTCACCAAGGACCGCCCTAGCTAGGCCTCTGGGCCCGTGCCTCTTCAAAAGTCTGCAGTGCTTCAGGAAAAACTGTGCTTTAGTTGCAATAGGAAGGCAAGCCGTCTTTTTCCTGGAGGCAGGGTGACTTCAGGTAGGAGGTCCTGGATGGAAGGAGAAGCCTAGTGTTTTTCTCTGTGCAGCTCAGACCAGGGAATGAGTGCGACTTCCACGGCATGTAGGAACTTGCTAGCACGGTGCTCGTGAACCTGTATGAGTGCTGGCTAACTCAAGATGTCCCAATAAGAGTGCACTGTGTTGCCCTACACTCGGCATACACACTGTGAGTCGGAAAGCTACGGGCCTGGATATTGCTTAGAAGGGCCAGGGGAGCCTGAGGGTACTTGCTGTTCTTGCACTGAATAGGGGTTCCAGGCGAGGCACCTAGGAGTCCTGAAAAGCGTACTGGCGTTAAAATGCTGCAGAGCAGCGACTACGGCCTCATGGAAACTGCTACACGCCTCCGCTTCTGCATAGCATTTCAGGGCCTTATCTCGAGGCAAGTTCTCACGTTGCTTGCACTGTGAGAGACACCGCATGTTAGGATGCTGTATTTCTCCTTGAATAGAGTGACTTCAGGAAAGATGTCCTCGATAAATTCTAAGAAGAGTGTTTTCTCAGGGAAGCTCAGACGAGGGCAACGTCGAAAACTTGCAGGACATGTTGGACTGCCTAGAAATGTGGTTCTGATGCTGTTCGACTGCTCTGGAAATATAGCTCTACTGAAGTAACGTACAGTGTGTTGCCAGAGACTCGGCAGACACAGAGGGCCTCCGAAGGACGTATGGGAATCAATGCTGCTCAGCAGGCCCACAGGGGTGTGGAGGGCGTCAGTGATCTTGGAACAAAAATGATGCAAACCCGAAGGGCCTAGGAGTCCTGAAAAGGGTGCTTCCTTTAACATAAAGCGGAACCTCCACTAAGAGCTCATGGAAAGAGCTGCATGCCTCCCTTTCTGCAGGGCTACTCAGGGCCTTACCTCGAGGCAAGGACTCACGTTGAGATTCCCTTTAGCTCTAGAGCATGGCAAGGTGAGCCCCAACCGGGCCAATGAAGCTCCGTGTGTAGCCAGAGAAATCTCATTTTCTTCCCACACCCATGCCTACAGTGGCCAGAGAGCTGTTAACAGCAGAGAATTTCAGGGAGCTTCACGGCAGCAAGAATGGAGCTTTCCAAATGGAAAGCAAGGCTAGTACCATCATGCCCCCATTACCATTGGCACAGGCAGCATACATCTCTGTGGTTTCTAACAAGTCAAAAGAACCACAGGGTACACACTGGTTGCTTCCCTGAATCAACTTCTCGAGGCAGGGTGTTCTGCATCTTGTGAACGGCCTCACCAAGGAACGCCCTAGCTAGGCCCATGGGCCCGTGCCTCTTCAAAAGCCTGCAGTGCTACAGGAAAAACTCTGCTTTAGTTGCAATAAGAATGCAAGCAGTGTTTCTCCTGATGGCAGTGTAACTTCAGGTAAGAGGTCTTAGATGGAAGAAGAAGCCTAGTGTTTTTCCTCTGTGCAGCTCAGTCTAAAGAATGAGTTCGACTTCCACGGCATGTTGGAACTTGCTAGAACGGTGCTCGTGAACTTGTGCGAGTGCTGTGAATCAAGATATGACAAGAAAGAGTGCAGTGTGTTGCCCATGACTCAGCAGACACAGAGGAACTCCGAGGGACCAATGGGCCCCGTTGTTGCTCAGCAGGCCTACAGGGGTGTGGAGATACTCAGGGACCCTGGAACAAAAATGATGCTCACCCGAGAGGCCTAGGAGTCCTGAAAAGGGTACTTCCTTTAAAGTAAAGGAGAACAGCGACTAAGAAATAATGGAAAGAGCTGAATGCCTCCCTTTCTGCAGGGCTACTCAGGGCCTTACCTCGAGGCAAGGACTCACGTTGAGATTCCCTTTAGCTCTAGAGCATGGCAAGGTGAGCCCCACCCCGGCCAAAGAAGCTCCGTGTGTAGCCAGAGAAAACTCATTTTCTTCCCACACCCATGCCTACAGTGGCCAGAGGGCTGTCAACAGCAGAGAATTTCAGGGAGCTTCACGGCAGCAAGAATGGGGCTTTCCAAATGGAAAGCAAGGCTAGTACCATCATGACCCCATTACCATTGGCACAGGCAGCATACATCTCTGTGGTTTCTAACAAGTCAAAAGAGACACAGAGTACACACTGGTTGCTTCCTGAATCAACTTCTCGAGGCAGGGTGTTCTGCATCTTGTGAACGGCCTCACCAAGGACCGCCCTAGCTAGGCCTCTGGGCCCGTGCCTCTTCAAAAGTCTGCAGTGCTTCAGGAAAAACTGTGCTTTAGTTGCAATAGGAAGGCAAGCCGTCTTTTTCCTGGAGGCAGGGTGACTTCAAATAGGAGGTCCTGGATGGAAGGAGAAGCCTAGTGTTTTTCTCTGTGCAGCTCAGACCAGGGAATGAGTGCGACTTCCACGGCATGTAGGAACTTGCTAGCACGGTGCTCGTGAACCTGTATGAGTGCTGGCTAACTCAAGATGTCCCAATAAGAGTGCACTGTGTTGCCCTACACTCGGCATACACACTGTGAGTCGGAAAGCTACGGGCCTGGATATTGCTTAGAAGGGCCAGGGGAGCCTGAGGGTACTTGCTGTTCTTGCACTGAATAGGGGTTCCAGGCGAGGCACCTAGGAGTCCTGAAAAGCGTACTGGCGTTAAAATGCTGCAGAGCAGCGACTACGGCCTCATGGAAACTGCTACACACCTCCGCTTCTGCATAGCATTTCAGGGCCTTACCTCGAGGCAAGTTCTCCCGTTGCTTGCACTGTGAGCGACACAGCATGTTAGGATGCTGTATTTCTCCTTGAATAGAGTGACGTCAGGAAAGAGATCCTGGATAAATTCTAAAAAGAATGTTTTCTCAGGGCAGCTCAGACGAGGGCAACGTCGAAAACTTGCAGGACATGTTGGACTGCCTAGAAATGTGGTTCTGATGCTGTTCGACTGCTCTGGAAATATAGCTCTACTGAAGTAACGTACAGTGTGTTGCCAGAGACTCGGCAGACACAGAGGGTCTCCGAAGGACGTATGGGAATCAATGCTGCTCAGCAGGCCCACAGGGGTGTGGAGGGCGTCAGTGATCTTGGAACAAAAATGATGCAAACCCGAAGGGCCTAGGAGTCCTGAAAAGGGTGCTTCCTTTAACATAAAGCGGAACCTCCACTAAGAGCTCATGGAAAGAGCTGCATGCCTCCCTTTCTGCAGGGCTATTCAGGGCCTTACCTCGAGGCAAGGACTCACGTTGAGATTCCCTTTAGCTCTAGAGCATGGCAAGGTGAGCCCCAACCGGGCCAATGAAGCTCCGTGTGTAGCCAGAGAAATCTCATTTTCTTCCCACCACCCATGCCTACAGTGGCCAGAGAGCTGTTAACAGCAGAGAATTTCAGGGAGCTTCACGGCAGCAAGAATGGAGCTTTCCAAATGGAAAGCAAGGCTAGTACCATCATGCCCCCATTACCATTGGCACAGGCAGCATACATCTCTGTGGTTTCTAACAAGTCAAAAGAAACACAGGGTACACACTGGTTGCTTCCCTGAATCAACTTCTCGAGGCAGGGTGTTCTGCATCTTGTGAACGGCCTCACCAAGGAACGCCCTAGCTAGGCCCATGGGCCCGTGCCTCTTCAAAAGCCTGCAGTGCTACAGGAAAAACTCTGCTTTAGTTGCAATAAGAATGCAAGCAGTGTTTCTCCTGATGGCAGTGTAACTTCAGGTAAGAGGTCTTAGATGGAAGAAGAAGCCTAGTGTTTTTCCTCTGTGCAGCTCAGTCTAAAGAATGAGTTCGACTTCCACGGCATGTTGGAACTTGCTAGAACGGTGCTCGTGAACTTGTGCGAGTGCTGTGAATCAAGATATGACAAGAAAGAGTGCAGTGTGTTGCCCATGACTCAGCAGACACAGAGGAACTCCGAGGGACCAATGGGCCTCGTTGTTGCTCAGCAGGCCTACAGGGGTGTGGAGGTACTCAGGGATCTTGGAACAAAAATGATGCTCACCCGAGAGGCCTAGGATTCCTGAGAAGGGTACTTCCTTTAAAGTAAAGGAGAACAGCGACTAAGAACGAATGGAAAGAGATGAATGCCTCCCTTTCTGCAGGGCTACTCAGGGCCTTACCTCGAGGCAAGGACTCACGTTGAGATTCCCTTTAGCTCTAGAGCATGGCAAGGTGAGCCCCACCCCGGCCAAAGAAGCTCCGTGTGTAGCCAGAGAAAACTCATTTTCTTCCCACACCCATGCCTACAGTGGCCAGAGGGCTGTCAACAGCAGAGAATTTCAGGGAGCTTCACGGCAGCAAGAATGGGGCTTTCCAAATGGAAAGCAAGGCTAGTACCATCATGACCCCATTACCATTGGCACAGGCAGCATACATCTCTGTGGTTTCTAACAAGTCAAAAGAGACACAGAGTACACACTGGTTGCTTCCCTGAATCAACTTCTCGAGGCAGGGTGTTCTGCATCTTGTGAACGGCCTCACCAAGGACCGCCCTAGCTAGGCCTCTGGGCCCGTGCCTCTTCAAAAGTCTGCAGTGCTTCAGGAAAAACTGTGCTTTAGTTGCAATAGGAAGGCAAGCCGTCTTTTTCCTGGAGGCAGGGTGACTTCAAATAGGAGGTCCTGGATGGAAGGAGAAGCCTAGTGTTTTTCTCTGTGCAGCTCAGACCAGGGAATGAGTGCGACTTCCACGGCATGTAGGAACTTGCTAGCACGGTGCTCGTGAACCTGTATGAGTGCTGGCTAACTCAAGATGTCCCAATAAGAGTGCACTGTGTTGCCCTACACTCGGCATACACACTGTGAGTCGGAAAGCTACGGGCCTGGATATTGCTTAGAAGGGCCAGGGGACCCTGAGGGTACTTGCTGTTCTTGCAGGGAATAGGGTTTCCAGGCGAGGCACCAGGAGTCCTGAAAAGCGTACTGGCGTTAAAATGCTGCAGAGCAGCGACTACGGCCTCATGGAAACTGCTACACACCTCCACTTCTGCATAGCATTTCAGGGCCTTACCTCGAGGCAAGTTCTCCCGTTGCTTGCACTGTGAGCGACACAGCATGTTAGGATGCTGTATTTCTCCTTGAATAGAGTGACGTCAGGAAAGAGGTCCTCGATAAATTCTAAGAAGAGTGTTTTCTCAGGGCAGCTCAGACGAGGGCAATGTCGAAAACTTGCAGGACATATTGGACTGCCTAGAAATGTGGTTCTGATGTTGTTCGACTGCTCTGGAAATATAGCTCTACTGAAGTAAAGTACAGTGTGTTGCCAGAGACTCGGCAGACACAGAGGGCCTCCGAGGTTCGTATGGGAATCAATGCTGCTCAGCAGGCCCACAGGGGTGTGGAGGGCATCAGTGATCTTGGAACAAAAATGATGCAAACCCGAAGGGCCTAGGAGTCCTGAAAAGGGTGCTTCCTTTAACATAAAGCGGAACCTCCACTAAGAGCTCATGGAAAGAGCTGCATGCCTCCCTTTCTGCAGGGCTACTCAGGGCCTTACCTCGAGGCAAGGACTCACGTTGAGATTCCCTTTAGCTCTAGAGCATGGCAAGGTGAGCCCCAACCGGGCCAATGAAGCTCCGTGTGTAGCCAGAGAAATCTCATTTTCTTCCCACCACCCATGCCTACAGTGGCCAGAGAGCTGTTAACAGCAGAGAATTTCAGGAAGCTTCACGGCAGCAAGAATGGAGCTTTCCAAATGGAAAGCAAGGCTAGTACCATCATGCCCCCATTACCATTGGCACAGGCAGCATACATCTCTGTGGTTTCTAACAAGTCAAAGAACCACAGGGTACACACTGGTTGCTTCCCTGAATCAACTTCTCGAGGCAGGGTGTTCTGCATCTTGTGAACGGCCTCACCAAGGAACGCCCTAGCTAGGCCCATGGGCCCGTGCCTCTTCAAAAGCCTGCAGTGCTACGGGTAAAACTCTGCTTTAGTTGCAATAAGAATGCAAGCAGTGTTTCTCCTGATGGCAGTGTAACTTCAGGTAAGAGGTCTTAGATGGAAGAAGAAGCCTAGTGTTTTTCCTCTGTGCACCTCAGTCTAAAGAATGAGTTCGACTTCCACAGCATGTTGGAACTTGCTAGAACAGTGCTCTTGAACTTGTGCTAGTGCTGTGAATCAAGATATGACAAGAAAGAGTGCAGTGTGTTGCCCATGACTCAGCAGACACAGAGGAACTCCGAGGGACCAATGGGCTTCGTTGTTGCTCAGCAGGCCTACAGGGGTGTGGAGGTACTCAGGGATCTTGGAACAAAAATGATGCTCACCCGAGAGGCCTAGGAGTCCTGAAAAGGGTACTTCCTTTAAAGTAAAGCAGAACAGCGACTAAGAAATAATGGAAAGAGCTGAATGCCTCCCTTTCTGCAGGGCTACTCAGGGCCTTACCTCGAGGCAAGGACTCACGTTGAGATTCCCTTTAGCTCTAGAGCATGGCAAGGTGAGCCCCACCCCGGCCAAAGAAGCTCCGTGTGTAGCCAGAGAAAACTCATTTTCTTCCCACACCAATGTAGAGGGACCAGAGGCCTGTCAACAGCAGAGAATTTCAGGGAGCTTCACGGCAGCAAGAATGGAGCTTTCCAAATGGAAAGCAAGGCTAGTACCATCATGCCCCCATTTCCATGGGCACAGGCAGCATACATCTCTGTGGTTTTTAACAAGTCAAATGAGACACAGAGTACACACTGTTTTCTTCCCTGAATCAACTTCTCGAGGCAGGGTGTTCTGCATCTAGTGAACGGCCTCACCAAGGAAAGCCCAAGCTAGGCCTCTGGGCCCGTGCCTCTTCAAAAGTCTGCAGTGCTTCAGGAAAAACTGCTTTAGTTGCAATAGGAACGCAAGCCGTCTTTTTCCTGGAGGCAGGGTGACTTCGGGTAGGAGGTCCTGGATGGAAGGAGAAGCCTAGTGTTTTTCTCTGTGCAGCTCAGACCAGGGAATGAGTGCGACTTCCACGGCATGTAGGAATTTGCTAGCACGGTGCTCGTGAACCTGTATGAGTGCTGGCTAACTCAAGATGTCCCAATAAGGGTGCACTGTGTTGCCCTACACTCGGCATACACACTGTGAGTCGGAAAGCTACGGGCCTGGATATTGCTTAGAAGGGCCAGGGGAGCCTGAGGGTACTTGCTGTTCTTGCAGGAAACAGGGTTTCCAGGCCAGGCACCAGGAGTCCTGAAAAGCGTACTGGCGTTAAAATGCTGCAGAGCAGCGACTACGGCCTCATGGAAACTGCTACACACCTCCGCTTCTGCATAGCATTTCAGGGCCTTACCTCGAGGCACGTTCTCCCGTTGCTTGCACTGTGAGCGACACAGCATGTTAGGATGCTGTATTTCTCCTTGAATAGAGTGACTTCAGGAAAGAGATCCTCGATAAATTCTAAGAAGAATGTTTTCTCAGGGCAGCTCAGACGAGGGCAACGTCGAAAACTTGCAGGACATGTTGGACTGCCTAGAAATGTGGTTCTGATGCTGTTCGAATGCTCTGGAAATATAGCTCTACTGAAGTAACGTACAGTGTGTTGCCAGAGACTCGGCAGACACAGAGGGTCTCCGAAGGACGTATGGGAATCAATGCTGCTCAGCAGGCCCACAGGGGTGTGGAGGGCGTCAGTGATCTTGGAACAAAAATGATGCAAACCCGAAGGGCCTAGGAGTCCTGAAAAGGGTGCTTCCTTTAACATAAAGCGGAACCTCCACTAAGAGCTCATGGAAAGAGCTGCATGCCTCCCTTTCTGCAGGGCTACTCAGGGCCTTACCTCGAGGCAAGGACTCACGTTGAGATTCCCTTTAGCTCTAGAGCATGGCAAGGTGAGCCCCAACCGGGCCAATGAAGCTCCGTGTGTAGCCAGAGAAATCTCATTTTCTTCCCACACCCATGCCTACAGTGGCCAGAGAGCTGTTAACAGCAGAGAATTTCAGGGAGCTTCACGGCAGCAAGAATGGAGCTTTCCAAATGGAAAGCAAGGCTAGTACCATCATGCCCCCATTACCATTGGCACAGGCAGCATACATCTCTGTGGTTTCTAACAAGTCAAAAGAAACACAGGGTACACACTGGTTGCTTCCCTGAATCAACTTCTCGAGGCAGGGTGTTCTGCATCTTGTGAACGGCCTCACCAAGGAACGCCCTAGCTAGGCCCATGGGCCCGTGCCTCTTCAAAAGCCTGCAGTGCTACAGGAAAAACTCTGCTTGAGTTGCAATAAGAATGCAAGCAGTGTTTCTCCTGATGGCAGTGTAACTTCAGGTAAGAGGTCTTAGATGGAAGAAGAAGCCTAGTGTTTTTCCTCTGTGCAGCTCAGTCTAAAGAATGAGTTCGACTTCCACGGCATGTTGGAACTTGCTAGAACGGTGCTCGTGAACTTGTGCGAGTGCTGTGAATCAAGATATGACAAGAAAGAGTGCAGTGTGTTGCCCATGACTCAGCAGACACAGAGGAACTCCGAGGGACCAATGGGCCCCGTTGTTGCTCAGCAGGCCTACAGGGGTGTGGAGATACTCAGGGACCCTGGAACAAAAATGATGCTCACCCGAGAGGCCTAGGAGTCCTGAAAAGGGTACTTCCTTTAAAGTAAAGGAGAACAGCGACTAAGAAATAATGGAAAGAGCTGAATGCCTCCCTTTCTGCAGGGCTACTCAGGGCCTTACCTCGAGGCAAGGACTCACGTTGAGATTCCCTTTAGCTCTAGAGCATGGCAAGGTGAGCCCGACCCCGGCCAAAGAAGCTCCGTGTGTAGCCAGAGAAAACTCATTTTCTTCCCACACCCATGCCTACAGTGGCCAGAGGGCTGTCAACAGCAGAGAATTTCAGGGAGCTTCACGGCAGCAAGAATGGGGCTTTCCAAATGGAAAGCAAGGCTAGTACCATCATGCCCCCATTACCATTGGCACAGGCAGCATACATCTCTGTGGTTTCTAACAAGTCAAAAGAAACACAGAGTACACACTGGTTGCTTCCCTGAATCAACTTCTCGAGGCCGGGTGTTCTGCATCTTGTGAACGGCCTCACCAAGGACCGCCCTAGCTAGGCCTCTGGGCCCGTGCCTCTTCAAAAGTCTGCAGTGCTTCAGGAAAAACTGTGCTTTAGTTGCAATAGGAAGGCAAGCCGTCTTTTTCCTGGAGGCAGGGTGACTTCAGGTAGGAGGTCCTGGATGGAAGGAGAAGCCTAGTGTTTTTCTCTGTGCAGCTCAGACCAGGGAATGAGTGCGACTTCCACGGCATGTAGGAACTTGCTAGCACGGTGCTCGTGAACCTGTATGAGTGCTGGCTAACTCAAGATGTCCCAATAAGAGTGCACTGTGTTGCCCTACACTCGGCATACACACTGTGAGTCGGAAAGCTACGGGCCTGGATATTGCTTAGAAGGGCCAGGGGAGCCTGAGGGTACTTGCTGTTCTTGCACTGAATAGGGGTTCCAGGCGAGGCACCTAGGAGTCCTGAAAAGCGTACTGGCGTTAAAATGCTGCAGAGCAGCGACTACGGCCTCATGGAAACTGCTACACGCCTCCGCTTCTGCATAGCATTTCAGGGCCTTATCTCGAGGCAAGTTCTCACGTTGCTTGCACTGTGAGAGACACCGCATGTTAGGATGCTGTATTTCTCCTTGAATAGAGTGACTTCAGGAAAGATGTCCTCGATAAATTCTAAGAAGAGTGTTTTCTCAGGGAAGCTCAGACGAGGGCAACGTCGAAAACTTGCAGGACATGTTGGACTGCCTAGAAATGTGGTTCTGATGCTGTTCGACTGCTCTGGAAATATAGCTCTACTGAAGTAACGTACAGTGTGTTGCCAGAGACTCGGCAGACACAGAGGGCCTCCGAAGGACGTATGGGAATCAATGCTGCTCAGCAGGCCCACAGGGGTGTGGAGGGCGTCAGTGATCTTGGAACAAAAATGATGCAAACCCGAAGGGCCTAGGAGTCCTGAAAAGGGTGCTTCCTTTAACATAAAGCGGAACCTCCACTAAGAGCTCATGGAAAGAGCTGCATGCCTCCCTTTCTGCTGGGCTACTCAGGGCCTTACCTCGAGGCAAGGACTCACGTTGAGATTCCCTTTAGCTCTAGAGCATGGCAAGGTGAGCCCCAACCGGGCCAATGAAGCTCCGTGTGTAGCCAGAGAAATCTCATTTTCTTCCCACACCCATGCCTACAGTGGCCAGAGAGCTGTTAACAGCAGAGAATTTCAGGGAGCTTCACGGCAGCAAGAATGGAGCTTTCCAAATGGAAAGCAAGGCTAGTACCATCATGCCCCCATTACCATTGGCACAGGCAGCATACATCTCTGTGGTTTCTAACAAGTCAAAAGAACCACAGGGTACACACTGGTTGCTTCCCTGAATCAACTTCTCGAGGCAGGGTGTTCTGCATCTTGTGAACGGCCTCACCAAGGAACGCCCTAGCTAGGCCCATGGGCCCGTGCCTCTTCAAAAGCCTGCAGTGCTACAGGAAAAACTCTGCTTGAGTTGCAATAAGAATGCAAGCAGTGTTTCTCCTGATGGCAGTGTAACTTCAGGTAAGAGGTCTTAGATGGAAGAAGAAGCCTAGTGTTTTTCCTCTGTGCAGCTCAGTCTAAAGAATGAGTTCGACTTCCACGGCATGTTGGAACTTGCTAGAACGGTGCTCGTGAACTTGTGCGAGTGCTGTGAATCAAGATATGACAAGAAAGAGTGCAGTGTGTTGCCCATGACTCAGCAGACACAGAGGAACTCCGAGGGACCAATGGGCCCCGTTGTTGCTCAGCAGGCCTACAGGGGTGTGGAGATACTCAGGGACCCTGGAACAAAAATGATGCTCACCCGAGAGGCCTAGGAGTCCTGAAAAGGGTACTTCCTTTAAAGTAAAGGAGAACAGCGACTAAGAAATAATGGAAAGAGCTGAATGCCTCCCTTTCTGCAGGGCTACTCAGGGCCTTACCTCGAGGCAAGGACTCACGTTGAGATTCCCTTTAGCTCTAGAGCATGGCAAGGTGAGCCCCACCCCGGCCAAAGAAGCTCCGTGTGTAGCCAGAGAAAACTCATTTTCTTCCCACACCCATGCCTACAGTGGCCAGAGGGCTGTCAACAGCAGAGAATTTCAGGGAGCTTCACGGCAGCAAGAATGGGGCTTTCCAAATGGAAAGCAAGGCTAGTACCATCATGACCCCATTACCATTGGCACAGGCAGCATACATCTCTGTGGTTTCTAACAAGTCAAAAGAGACACAGAGTACACACTGGTTGCTTCCCTGAATCAACTTCTCGAGGCAGGGTGTTCTGCATCTTGTGAACGGCCTCACCAAGGACCGCCCTAGCTAGGCCTCTGGGCCCGTGCCTCTTCAAAAGTCTGCAGTGCTTCAGGAAAAACTGTGCTTTAGTTGCAATAGGAAGGCAAGCCGTCTTTTTCCTGGAGGCAGGGTGACTTCAGGTAGGAGGTCCTGGATGGAAGGAGAAGCCTAGTGTTTTTCTCTGTGCAGCTCAGACCAGGGAATGAGTGCGACTTCCACGGCATGTAGGAACTTGCTAGCACGGTGCTCGTGAACCTGTATGAGTGCTGGCTAACTCAAGATGTCCCAATAAGAGTGCACTGTGTTGCCCTACACTCGGCATACACACTGTGAGTCGGAAAGCTACGGGCCTGGATATTGCTTAGAAGGGCCAGGGGAGCCTGAGGGTACTTGCTGTTCTTGCACTGAATAGGGGTTCCAGGCGAGGCACCTAGGAGTCCTGAAAAGCGTACTGGCGTTAAAATGCTGCAGAGCAGCGACTACGGCCTCATGGAAACTGCTACACGCCTCCGCTTCTGCATAGCATTTCAGGGCCTTATCTCGAGGCAAGTTCTCACGTTGCTTGCACTGTGAGAGACACCGCATGTTAGGATGCTGTATTTCTCCTTGAATAGAGTGACTTCAGGAAAGATGTCCTCGATAAATTCTAAGAAGAGTGTTTTCTCAGGGAAGCTCAGACGAGGGCAACGTCGAAAACTTGCAGGACATGTTGGACTGCCTAGAAATGTGGTTCTGATGCTGTTCGACTGCTCTGGAAATATAGCTCTACTGAAGTAACGTACAGTGTGTTGCCAGAGACTCGGCAGACACAGAGGGTCTCCGAAGGACGTATGGGAATCAATGCTGCTCAGCAGGCCCACAGGGGTGTGGAGGGCGTCAGTGATCTTGGAACAAAAATGATGCAAACCCGAAGGGCCTAGGAGTCCTGAAAAGGGTGCTTCCTTTAACATAAAGCGGAACCTCCACTAAGAGCTCATGGAAAGAGCTGCATGCCTCCCTTTCTGCAGGGCTACTCAGGGCCTTACCTCGAGGCAAGGACTCACGTTGAGATTCCCTTTAGCTCTAGAGCATGGCAAGGTGAGCCCCAACCGGGCCAATGAAGCTCCGTGTGTAGCCAGAGAAATCTCATTTTCTTCCCACCACCCATGCCTACAGTGGCCAGAGAGCTGTTAACAGCAGAGAATTTCAGGGAGCTTCACGGCAGCAAGAATGGAGCTTTCCAAATGGAAAGCAAGGCTAGTACCATCATGCCCCCATTACCATTGGCACAGGCAGCATACATCTCTGTGGTTTCTAACAAGTCAAAAGAAACACAGGGTACACACTGGTTGCTTCCCTGAATCAACTTCTCGAGGCAGGGTGTTCTGCATCTTGTGAACGGCCTCACCAAGGAACGCCCTAGCTAGGCCCATGGGCCCGTGCCTCTTCAAAAGCCTGCAGTGCTACAGGAAAAACTCTGCTTTAGTTGCAATAAGAATGCAAGCAGTGTTTCTCCTGATGGCAGTGTAACTTCAGGTAAGAGGTCTTAGATGGAAGAAGAAGCCTAGTGTTTTTCCTCTGTGCAGCTCAGTCTAAAGAATGAGTTCGACTTCCACGGCATGTTGGAACTTGCTAGAACGGTGCTCGTGAACTTGTGCGAGTGCTGTGAATCAAGATATGACAAGAAAGAGTGCAGTGTGTTGCCCATGACTCAGCAGACACAGAGGAACTCCGAGGGACCAATGGGCCCCGTTGTTGCTCAGCAGGCCTACAGGGGTGTGGAGATACTCAGGGACCCTGGAACAAAAATGATGCTCACCCGAGAGGCCTAGGAGTCCTGAAAAGGGTACTTCCTTTAAAGTAAAGGAGAACAGCGACTAAGAAATAATGGAAAGAGCTGAATGCCTCCCTTTCTGCAGGGCTACTCAGGGCCTTACCTCGAGGCAAGGACTCACGTTGAGATTCCCTTTAGCTCTAGAGCATGGCAAGGTGAGCCCCACCCCGGCCAAAGAAGCTCCGTGTGTAGCCAGAGAAAACTCATTTTCTTCCCACACCCATGCCTACAGTGGCCAGAGGGCTGTCAACAGCAGAGAATTTCAGGGAGCTTCACGGCAGCAAGAATGGGGCTTTCCAAATGGAAAGCAAGGCTAGTACCATCATGACCCCATTACCATTGGCACAGGCAGCATACATCTCTGTGGTTTCTAACAAGTCAAAAGAGACACAGAGTACACACTGGTTGCTTCCCTGAATCAACTTCTCGAGGCAGGGTGTTCTGCATCTTGTGAACGGCCTCACCAAGGACCGCCCTAGCTAGGCCTCTGGGCCCGTGCCTCTTCAAAAGTCTGCAGTGCTTCAGGAAAAACTGTGCTTTAGTTGCAATAGGAAGGCAAGCCGTCTTTTTCCTGGAGGCAGGGTGACTTCAGGTAGGAGGTCCTGGATGGAAGGAGAAGCCTAGTGTTTTTCTCTGTGCAGCTCAGACCAGGGAATGAGTGCGACTTCCACGGCATGTAGGAACTTGCTAGCACGGTGCTCGTGAACCTCTATGAGTGCTGGCTAACTCAAGATGTCCCAATAAGAGTGCACTGTGTTGCCCTACACTCGGCATACACACTGTGAGTCGGAAAGCTACGGGCCTGGATATTGCTTAGAAGGGCCAGGGGAGCCTGAGGGTACTTGCTGTTCTTGCACTGAATAGGGGTTCCAGGCGAGGCACCTAGGAGTCCTGAAAAGCGTACTGGCGTTAAAATGCTGCAGAGCAGCGACTACGGCCTCATGGAAACTGCTACACACCTCCGCTTCTGCATAGCATTTCAGGGCCTTACCTCGAGGCAAGTTCTCCCGTTGCTTGCACTGTGAGCGACACAGCATGTTAGGATGCTGTATTTCTCCTTGAATAGAGTGACTTCAGGAAAGATGTCCTCGATAAATTCTAAGAAGAGTGTTTTCTCAGGGAAGCTCAGACGAGGGCAACGTCGAAAACTTGCAGGACATGTTGGACTGCCTAGAAATGTGGTTCTGATGCTGTTCGACTGCTCTGGAAATATAGCTCTACTGAAGTAACGTACAGTGTGTTGCCAGAGACTCGGCAGACACAGAGGGCCTCCGAAGGACGTATGGGAATCAATGCTGCTCAGCAGGCCCACAGGGGTGTGGAGGGCGTCAGTGATCTTGGAACAAAAATGATGCAAACCCGAAGGGCCTAGGAGTCCTGAAAAGGGTGCTTCCTTTAACATAAAGCGGAACCTCCACTAAGAGCTCATGGAAAGAGCTGCATGCCTCCCTTTCTGCAGGGCTACTCAGGGCCTTACCTCGAGGCAAGGACTCACGTTGAGATTCCCTTTAGCTCTAGAGCATGGCAAGGTGAGCCCCAAACGGGCCAATGAAGCTCCGTGTGTAGCCAGAGAAATCTCATTTTCTTCCCACACCCATGCCTACAGTGGCCAGAGAGCTGTTAACAGCAGAGAATTTCAGGGAGCTTCACGGCAGCAAGAATGGAGCTTTCCAAATGGAAAGCAAGGCTAGTACCATTATGCCCCCATTACCATTGGCACAGGCAGCATACATCTCTGTGGTTTCTAACAAGTCAAAGAACCACAGGGTACACACTGGTTGCTTCCCTGAATCAACTTCTCGAGGCAGGGTGTTCTGCATCTTGTGAACGGCCTCACCAAGGAACGCCCTAGCTAGGCCCATGGGCCCGTGCCTCTTCAAAAGCCTGCAGTGCTACGGGAAAAACTCTGCTTTAGTTGCAATAAGAATGCAAGCAGTGTTTCTCCTGATGGCAGTGTAACTTCAGGTAAGAGGTCTTAGATGGAAAAAGAAGCCTAGTGTTTTTCCTCTGTGCACCTCAGTCTAAAGAATGAGTTCGACTTCCACGGCATGTTGGAACTTGCTAGAACGGTGCTCTTGAACTTGTGCGAGTGCTGTGAATCAAGATATGACAAGAAAGAGTGCAGTGTGTTGCCCATGACTCAGCAGACACAGAGGAACTCCGAGGGACCAATGGGCTTCGTTGTTGCTCAGCAGGCCTACAGGGGTGTGGAGGTACTCAGGGATCTTGGAACAAAAATGATGCTCACCCGAGAGGCCTAGGAGTCCTGAAAAGGGTACTTCCTTTAAAGTAAAGGAGAACAGCGACTAAGAACTAATGGAAAGAGCTGAATGCCTCCCTTTCTGCAGGGCTACTCAGGGCCTTACCTCGAGGCAAGGACTCACGTTGAGATTCCCTTTAGCTCTAGAGCATGGCAAGGTGAGCCCCACCCCGGCCAAAGAAGCTCCGTGTGTAGCCAGAGAAAACTCATTTTCTTCCCACACCCATGCCTACAGTGGCCAGAGGGCTGTCAACAGCAGAGAATTTCAGGGAGCTTCACGGCAGCAAGAATGGGGCTTTCCAAATGGAAAGCAAGGCTAGTACCATCATGACCCCATTACCATTGGCACAGGCAGCATACATCTCTGTGGTTTCTAACAAGTCAAAAGAGACACAGAGTACACACTGGTTGCTTCCCTGAATCAACTTCTCGAGGCAGGGTGTTCTGCATCTTGTGAACGGCCTCACCAAGGACCGCCCTAGCTAGGCCTCTGGGCCCGTGCCTCTTCAAAAGTCTGCAGTGCTTCAGGAAAAACTGTGCTTTAGTTGCAATAGGAAGGCAAGCCGTCTTTTTCCTGGAGGCAGGGTGACTTCAAATAGGAGGTCCTGGATGGAAGGAGAAGCCTAGTGTTTTTCTCTGTGCAGCTCAGACCAGGGAATGAGTGCGACTTCCACGGCATGTAGGAACTTGCTAGCACGGTGCTCGTGAACCTGTATGAGTGCTGGCTAACTCAAGATGTCCCAATAAGAGTGCACTGTGTTGCCCTACACTCGGCATACACACTGTGAGTCGGAAAGCTACGGGCCTGGATATTGCTTAGAAGGGCCAGGGGACCCTGAGGGTACTTGCTGTTCTTGCAGGGAATAGGGTTTCCAGGCGAGGCACCAGGAGTCCTGAAAAGCGTACTGGCGTTAAAATGCTGCAGAGCAGCGACTACGGCCTCATGGAAACTGCTACACACCTCCACTTCTGCATAGCATTTCAGGGCCTTACCTCGAGGCAAGTTCTCCCGTTGCTTGCACTGTGAGCGACACAGCATGTTAGGATGCTGTATTTCTCCTTGAATAGAGTGACGTCAGGAAAGAGGTCCTCGATAAATTCTAAGAAGAGTGTTTTCTCAGGGCAGCTCAGACGAGGGCAATGTCGAAAACTTGCAGGACATATTGGACTGCCTAGAAATGTGGTTCTGATGTTGTTCGACTGCTCTGGAAATATAGCTCTACTGAAGTAAAGTACAGTGTGTTGCCAGAGACTCGGCAGACACAGAGGGCCTCCGAGGTTCGTATGGGAATCAATGCTGCTCAGCAGGCCCACAGGGGTGTGGAGGGCATCAGTGATCTTGGAACAAAAATGATGCAAACCCGAAGGGCCTAGGAGTCCTGAAAAGGGTGCTTCCTTTAACATAAAGCGGAACCTCCACTAAGAGCTCATGGAAAGAGCTGCATGCCTCCCTTTCTGCAGGGCTACTCAGGGCCTTACCTCGAGGCAAGGACTCACGTTGAGATTCCCTTTAGCTCTAGAGCATGGCAAGGTGAGCCCCAACCGGGCCAATGAAGCTCCGTGTGTAGCCAGAGAAATCTCATTTTCTTCCCACCACCCATGCCTACAGTGGCCAGAGAGCTGTTAACAGCAGAGAATTTCAGGGAGCTTCACGGCAGCAAGAATGGAGCTTTCCAAATGGAAAGCAAGGCTAGTACCATCATGCCCCCATTACCATTGGCACAGGCAGCATACATCTCTGTGGTTTCTAACAAGTCAAAGAACCACAGGGTACACACTGGTTGCTTCCCTGAATCAACTTCTCGAGGCAGGGTGTTCTGCATCTTGTGAACGGCCTCACCAAGGAACGCCCTAGCTAGGCCCATGGGCCCGTGCCTCTTCAAAAGCCTGCAGTGCTACGGGAAAAACTCTGCTTTAGTTGCAATAAGAATGCAAGCAGTGTTTCTCCTGATGGCAGTGTAACTGCAGGTAAGAGGTCTTAGATGGAAGAAGAAGCCTAGTGTTTTTCCTCTGTGCACCTCAGTCTAAAGAATGAGTTCGACTTCCACGGCATGTTGGAACTTGCTAGAACAGTGCTCTTGAACTTGTGCGAGTGCTGTGAATCAAGATATGACAAGAAAGAGTGCAGTGTGTTGCCCATGACTCAGCAGACACAGAGGAACTCCGAGGGACCAATGGGCTTCGTTGTTGCTCAGCAGGCCTACAGGGGTGTGGAGGTACTCAGGGATCTTGGAACAAAAATGATGCTCACCCGAGAGGCCTAGGAGTCCTGAAAAGGGTACTTCCTTTAAAGTAAAGCAGAACAGCGACTAAGAAATAATGGAAAGAGCTGAATGCCTCCCATTCTGCAGGGCTACTCAGGGCCTTACCTCGAGGCAAGGACTCACGTTGAGATTCCCTTTAGCTCTAGAGCATGGCAAGGTGAGCCCCACCCCGGCCAAAGAAGCTCCGTGTGTAGCCAGAGAAAACTCATTTTCTTCCCACACCAATGTAGAGGGACCAGAGGCCTGTCAACAGCAGAGAATTTCAGGGAGCTTCACGGCAGCAAGAATGGAGCTTTCCAAATGGAAAGCAAGGCTAGTACCATCATGCCCCCATTTCCATGGGCACAGGCAGCATACATCTCTGTGGTTTTTAACAAGTCAAATGAGACACAGAGTACACACTGTTTTCTTCCCTGAATCAACTTCTCGAGGCAGGGTGTTCTGCATCTAGTGAACGGCCTCACCAAGGAAAGCCCAAGCTAGGCCTCTGGGCCCGTGCCTCTTCAAAAGTCTGCAGTGCTTCAGGAAAAACTGCTTTAGTTGCAATAGGAACGCAAGCCGTCTTTTTCCTGGAGGCAGGGTGACTTCGGGTAGGAGGTCCTGGATGGAAGGAGAAGCCTAGTGTTTTTCTCTGTGCAGCTCAGACCAGGGAATGAGTGCGACTTCCACGGCATGTAGGAATTTGCTAGCACGGTGCTCGTGAACCTGTATGAGTGCTGGCTAACTCAAGATGTCCCAATAAGGGTGCACTGTGTTGCCCTACACTCGGCATACACACTGTGAGTCGGAAAGCTACGGGCCTGGATATTGCTTAGAAGGGCCAGGGGAGCCTGAGGGTACTTGCTGTTCTTGCAGGAAACAGGGTTTCCAGGCCAGGCACCAGGAGTCCTGAAAAGCGTACTGGCGTTAAAATGCTGCAGAGCAGCGACTACGGCCTCATGGAAACTGCTACACACCTCCGCTTCTGCATAGCATTTCAGGGCCTTACCTCGAGGCACGTTCTCCCGTTGCTTGCACTGTGAGCGACACAGCATGTTAGGATGCTGTATTTCTCCTTGAATAGAGTGACTTCAGGAAAGAGATCCTCGATAAATTCTAAGAAGAATGTTTTCTCAGGGCAGCTCAGACGAGGGCAACGTCGAAAACTTGCAGGACATGTTGGACTGCCTAGAAATGTGGTTCTGATGCTGTTCGAATGCTCTGGAAATATAGCTCTACTGAAGTAACGTACAGTGTGTTGCCAGAGACTCGGCAGACACAGAGGGTCTCCGAAGGACGTATGGGAATCAATGCTGCTCAGCAGGCCCACAGGGGTGTGGAGGGCGTCAGTGATCTTGGAACAAAAATGATGCAAACCCGAAGGGCCTAGGAGTCCTGAAAAGGGTGCTTCCTTTAACATAAAGCGGAACCTCCACTAAGAGCTCATGGAAAGAGCTGCATGCCTCCCTTTCTGCAGGGCTACTCAGGGCCTTACCTCGAGGCAAGGACTCACGTTGAGATTCCCTTTAGCTCTAGAGCATGGCAAGGTGAGCCCCAACCGGGCCAATGAAGCTCCGTGTGTAGCCAGAGAAATCTCATTTTCTTCCCACACCCATGCCTACAGTGGCCAGAGAGCTGTTAACAGCAGAGAATTTCAGGGAGCTTCACGGCAGCAAGAATGGAGCTTTCCAAATGGAAAGCAAGGCTAGTACCATCATGCCCCCATTACCATTGGCACAGGCAGCATACATCTCTGTGGTTTCTAACAAGTCAAAAGAAACACAGGGTACACACTGGTTGCTTCCCTGAATCAACTTCTCGAGGCAGGGTGTTCTGCATCTTGTGAACGGCCTCACCAAGGAACGCCCTAGCTAGGCCCATGGGCCCGTGCCTCTTCAAAAGCCTGCAGTGCTACAGGAAAAACTCTGCTTGAGTTGCAATAAGAATGCAAGCAGTGTTTCTCCTGATGGCAGTGTAACTTCAGGTAAGAGGTCTTAGATGGAAGAAGAAGCCTAGTGTTTTTCCTCTGTGCAGCTCAGTCTAAAGAATGAGTTCGACTTCCACGGCATGTTGGAACTTGCTAGAACGGTGCTCGTGAACTTGTGCGAGTGCTGTGAATCAAGATATGACAAGAAAGAGTGCAGTGTGTTGCCCATGACTCAGCAGACACAGAGGAACTCCGAGGGACCAATGGGCCCCGTTGTTGCTCAGCAGGCCTACAGGGGTGTGGAGATACTCAGGGACCCTGGAACAAAAATGATGCTCACCCGAGAGGCCTAGGAGTCCTGAAAAGGGTACTTCCTTTAAAGTAAAGGAGAACAGCGACTAAGAAATAATGGAAAGAGCTGAATGCCTCCCTTTCTGCAGGGCTACTCAGGGCCTTACCTCGAGGCAAGGACTCACGTTGAGATTCCCTTTAGCTCTAGAGCATGGCAAGGTGAGCCCGACCCCGGCCAAAGAAGCTCCGTGTGTAGCCAGAGAAAACTCATTTTCTTCCCACACCCATGCCTACAGTGGCCAGAGGGCTGTCAACAGCAGAGAATTTCAGGGAGCTTCACGGCAGCAAGAATGGGGCTTTCCAAATGGAAAGCAAGGCTAGTACCATCATGACCCCATTACCATTGGCACAGGCAGCATACATCTCTGTGGTTTCTAACAAGTCAAAAGAAACACAGAGTACACACTGGTTGCTTCCCTGAATCAACTTCTCGAGGCCGGGTGTTCTGCATCTTGTGAACGGCCTCACCAAGGACCGCCCTAGCTAGGCCTCTGGGCCCGTGCCTCTTCAAAAGTCTGCAGTGCTTCAGGAAAAACTGTGCTTTAGTTGCAATAGGAAGGCAAGCCGTCTTTTTCCTGGAGGCAGGGTGACTTCAGGTAGGAGGTCCTGGATGGAAGGAGAAGCCTAGTGTTTTTCTCTGTGCAGCTCAGACCAGGGAATGAGTGCGACTTCCACGGCATGTAGGAACTTGCTAGCACGGTGCTCGTGAACCTGTATGAGTGCTGGCTAACTCAAGATGTCCCAATAAGAGTGCACTGTGTTGCCCTACACTCGGCATACACACTGTGAGTCGGAAAGCTACGGGCCTGGATATTGCTTAGAAGGGCCAGGGGAGCCTGAGGGTACTTGCTGTTCTTGCACTGAATAGGGGTTCCAGGCGAGGCACCTAGGAGTCCTGAAAAGCGTACTGGCGTTAAAATGCTGCAGAGCAGCGACTACGGCCTCATGGAAACTGCTACACGCCTCCGCTTCTGCATAGCATTTCAGGGCCTTATCTCGAGGCAAGTTCTCACGTTGCTTGCACTGTGAGAGACACCGCATGTTAGGATGCTGTATTTCTCCTTGAATAGAGTGACTTCAGGAAAGATGTCCTCGATAAATTCTAAGAAGAGTGTTTTCTCAGGGAAGCTCAGACGAGGGCAACGTCGAAAACTTGCAGGACATGTTGGACTGCCTAGAAATGTGGTTCTGATGCTGTTCGACTGCTCTGGAAATATAGCTCTACTGAAGTAACGTACAGTGTGTTGCCAGAGACTCGGCAGACACAGAGGGCCTCCGAAGGACGTATGGGAATCAATGCTGCTCAGCAGGCCCACAGGGGTGTGGAGGGCGTCAGTGATCTTGGAACAAAAATGATGCAAACCCGAAGGGCCTAGGAGTCCTGAAAAGGGTGCTTCCTTTAACATAAAGCGGAACCTCCACTAAGAGCTCATGGAAAGAGCTGCATGCCTCCCTTTCTGCTGGGCTACTCAGGGCCTTACCTCGAGGCAAGGACTCACGTTGAGATTCCCTTTAGCTCTAGAGCATGGCAAGGTGAGCCCCAACCGGGCCAATGAAGCTCCGTGTGTAGCCAGAGAAATCTCATTTTCTTCCCACACCCATGCCTACAGTGGCCAGAGAGCTGTTAACAGCAGAGAATTTCAGGGAGCTTCACGGCAGCAAGAATGGAGCTTTCCAAATGGAAAGCAAGGCTAGTACCATCATGCCCCCATTACCATTGGCACAGGCAGCATACATCTCTGTGGTTTCTAACAAGTCAAAAGAAACACAGGGTACACACTGGTTGCTTCCCTGAATCAACTTCTCGAGGCAGGGTGTTCTGCATCTTGTGAACGGCCTCACCAAGGAACGCCCTAGCTAGGCCCATGGGCCCGTGCCTCTTCAAAAGCCTGCAGTGCTACAGGAAAAACTCTGCTTTAGTTGCAATAAGAATGCAAGCAGTGTTTCTCCTGATGGCAGTGTAACTTCAGGTAAGAGGTCTTAGATGGAAGAAGAAGCCTAGTGTTTTTCCTCTGTGCAGCTCAGTCTAAAGAATGAGTTCGACTTCCACGGCATGTTGGAACTTGCTAGAACGGTGCTCGTGAACTTGTGCGAGTGCTGTGAATCAAGATATGACAAGAAAGAGTGCAGTGTGTTGCCCATGACTCAGCAGACACAGAGGAACTCCGAGGGACCAATGGGCCCCGTTGTTGCTCAGCAGGCCTACAGGGGTGTGGAGATACTCAGGGACCCTGGAACAAAAATGATGCTCACCCGAGAGGCCTAGGAGTCCTGAAAAGGGTACTTCCTTTAAAGTAAAGGAGAACAGCGACTAAGAACTAATGGAAAGAGCTGAATGCCTCCCTTTCTGCAGGGCTACTCAGGGCCTTACCTCGAGGCAAGGACTCACGTTGAGATTCCCTTTAGCTCTAGAGCATGGCAAGGTGAGCCCCACCCCGGCCAAAGAAGCTCCGTGTGTAGCCAGAGAAAACTCTTTTTCTTCCCACACCCATGCCTACAGTGGCCAGAGGGCTGTCAACAGCAGAGAATTTCAGGGAGCTTCACGGCAGCAAGAATGGGGCTTTCCAAATGGAAAGCAAGGCTAGTACCATCATGACCCCATTACCATTGGCACAGGCAGCATACATCTCTGTGGTTTCTAACAAGTCAAAAGAGACACAGAGTACACACTGGTTGCTTCCCTGAATCAACTTCTCGAGGCAGGGTGTTCTGCATCTTGTGAACGGCCTCACCAAGGACCGCCCTAGCTAGGCCTCTGGGCCCGTGCCTCTTCAAAAGTCTGCAGTGCTTCAGGAAAAACTGTGCTTTAGTTGCAATAGGAAGGCAAGCCGTCTTTTTCCTGGAGGCAGGGTGACTTCAGGTAGGAGGTCCTGGATGGAAGGAGAAGCCTAGTGTTTTTCTCTGTGCAGCTCAGACCAGGGAATGAGTGCGACTTCCACGGCATGTAGGAACTTGCTAGCACGGTGCTCGTGAACCTCTATGAGTGCTGGCTAACTCAAGATGTCCCAATAAGAGTGCACTGTGTTGCCCTACACTCGGCATACACACTGTGAGTCGGAAAGCTACGGGCCTGGATATTGCTTAGAAGGGCCAGGGGAGCCTGAGGGTACTTGCTGTTCTTGCACTGAATAGGGGTTCCAGGCGAGGCACCTAGGAGTCCTGAAAAGCGTACTGGCGTTAAAATGCTGCAGAGCAGCGACTACGGCCTCATGGAAACTGCTACACACCTCCGCTTCTGCATAGCATTTCAGGGCCTTACCTCGAGGCAAGTTCTCCCGTTGCTTGCACTGTGAGCGACACAGCATGTTAGGATGCTGTATTTCTCCTTGAATAGAGTGACTTCAGGAAAGATGTCCTCGATAAATTCTAAGAAGAGTGTTTTCTCAGGGAAGCTCAGACGAGGGCAACGTCGAAAACTTGCAGGACATGTTGGACTGCCTAGAAATGTGGTTCTGATGCTGTTCGACTGCTCTGGAAATATAGCTCTACTGAAGTAACGTACAGTGTGTTGCCAGAGACTCGGCAGACACAGAGGGCCTCCGAGGGACGTATGGGAATCAATGCTGCTCAGCAGGCCCACAGGGGTGTGGAGGGCGTCAGTGATCTTGGAACAAAAATGATGCAAACCCGAAGGGCCTAGGAGTCCTGAAAAGGGTGCTTCCTTTAACATAAAGCGGAACCTCCACTAAGAGCTCATGGAAAGAGCTGCATGCCTCCCTTTCTGCAGGGCTACTCAGGGCCTTACCTCGAGGCAAGGACTCACGTTGAGATTCCCTTTAGCTCTAGAGCATGGCAAGGTGAGCCCCAACCGGGCCAATGAAGCTCCGTGTGTAGCCAGAGAAATCTCATTTTCTTCCCACACCCATGCCTACAGTGGCCAGAGAGCTGTTAACAGCAGAGAATTTCAGGGAGCTTCACGGCAGCAAGAATGGAGCTTTCCAAATGGAAAGCAAGGCTAGTACCATTATGCCCCCATTACCATTGGCACAGGCAGCATACATCTCTGTGGTTTCTAACAAGTCAAAGAACCACAGGGTACACACTGGTTGCTTCCCTGAATCAACTTCTCGAGGCAGGGTGTTCTGCATCTTGTGAACGGCCTCACCAAGGAACGCCCTAGCTAGGCCCATGGGCCCGTGCCTCTTCAAAAGCCTGCAGTGCTACGGGAAAAACTCTGCTTTAGTTGCAATAAGAATGCAAGCAGTGTTTCTCCTGATGGCAGTGTAACTTCAGGTAAGAGGTCTTAGATGGAAAAAGAAGCCTAGTGTTTTTCCTCTGTGCACCTCAGTCTAAAGAATGAGTTCGACTTCCACGGCATGTTGGAACTTGCTAGAACGGTGCTCTTGAACTTGTGCGAGTGCTGTGAATCAAGATATGACAAGAAAGAGTGCAGTGTGTTGCCCATGACTCAGCAGACACAGAGGAACTCCGAGGGACCAATGGGCTTCGTTGTTGCTCAGCAGGCCTACAGGGGTGTGGAGGTACTCAGGGATCTTGGAACAAAAATGATGCTCACCCGAGAGGCCTAGGAGTCCTGAAAAGGGTACTTCCTTTAAAGTAAAGGAGAACAGCGACTAAGAACTAATGGAAAGAGCTGAATGCCTCCCTTTCTGCAGGGCTACTCAGGGCCTTACCTCGAGGCAAGGACTCACGTTGAGATTCCCTTTAGCTCTAGAGCATGGCAAGGTGAGCCCCACCCCGGCCAAAGAAGCTCCGTGTGTAGCCAGAGAAAACTCATTTTCTTCCCACACCCATGCCTACAGTGGCCAGAGGGCTGTCAACAGCAGAGAATTTCAGGGAGCTTCACGGCAGCAAGAATGGGGCTTTCCAAATGGAAAGCAAGGCTAGTACCATCATGACCCCATTACCATTGGCACAGGCAGCATACATCTCTGTGGTTTCTAACAAGTCAAAAGAGACACAGAGTACACACTGTTTTCTTCCCTGAATCAACTTCTCGAGGCAGGGTGTTCTGCATCTTGTGAACGGCCTCACCAAGGACCGCCCTAGCTAGGCCTCTGGGCCCGTGCCTCTTCAAAAGTCTGCAGTGCTTCAGGAAAAACTGTGCTTTAGTTGCAATAGGAAGGCAAGCCGTCTTTTTCCTGGAGGCAGGGTGACTTCAAATAGGAGGTCCTGGATGGAAGGAGAAGCCTAGTGTTTTTCTCTGTGCAGCTCAGACCAGGGAATGAGTGCGACTTCCACGGCATGTAGGAACTTGCTAGCACGGTGCTCGTGAACCTGTATGAGTGCTGGCTAACTCAAGATGTCCCAATAAGAGTGCACTGTGTTGCCCTACACTCGGCATACACACTGTGAGTCGGAAAGCTACGGGCCTGGATATTGCTTAGAAGGGCCAGGGGACCCTGAGGGTACTTGCTGTTCTTGCAGGGAATAGGGTTTCCAGGCGAGGCACCAGGAGTCCTGAAAAGCGTACTGGCGTTAAAATGCTGCAGAGCAGCGACTACGGCCTCATGGAAACTGCTACACACCTCCACTTCTGCATAGCATTTCAGGGCCTTACCTCGAGGCAAGTTCTCCCGTTGCTTGCACTGTGAGCGACACAGCATGTTAGGATGCTGTATTTCTCCTTGAATAGAGTGACGTCAGGAAAGAGGTCCTCGATAAATTCTAAGAAGAGTGTTTTCTCAGGGCAGCTCAGACGAGGGCAATGTCGAAAACTTGCAGGACATATTGGACTGCCTAGAAATGTGGTTCTGATGTTGTTCGACTGCTCTGGAAATATAGCTCTACTGAAGTAAAGTACAGTGTGTTGCCAGAGACTCGGCAGACACAGAGGGCCTCCGAGGTTCGTATGGGAATCAATGCTGCTCAGCAGGCCCACAGGGGTGTGGAGGGCGTCAGTGATCTTGGAACAAAAATGATGCAAACCCGAAGGGCCTAGGAGTCCTGAAAAGGGTGCTTCCTTTAACATAAAGCGGAACCTCCACTAAGAGCTCATGGAAAGAGCTGCATGCCTCCCTTTCTGCAGGGCTACTCAGGGCCTTACCTCGAGGCAAGGACTCACGTTGAGATTCCCTTTAGCTCTAGAGCATGGCAAGGTGAGCCCCAACCGGGCCAATGAAGCTCCGTGTGTAGCCAGAGAAATCTCATTTTCTTCCCACCACCCATGCCTACAGTGGCCAGAGAGCTGTTAACAGCAGAGAATTTCAGGGAGCTTCACGGCAGCAAGAATGGAGCTTTCCAAATGGAAAGCAAGGCTAGTACCATCATGCCCCCATTACCATTGGCACAGGCAGCATACATCTCTGTGGTTTCTAACAAGTCAAAGAACCACAGGGTACACACTGGTTGCTTCCCTGAATCAACTTCTCGAGGCAGGGTGTTCTGCATCTTGTGAACGGCCTCACCAAGGAACGCCCTAGCTAGGCCCATGGGCCCGTGCCTCTTCAAAAGCCTGCAGTGCTACGGGAAAAACTCTGCTTTAGTTGCAATAAGAATGCAAGCAGTGTTTCTCCTGATGGCAGTGTAACTTCAGGTAAGAGGTCTTAGATGGAAGAAGAAGCCTAGTGTTTTTCCTCTGTGCACCTCAGTCTAAAGAATGAGTTCGACTTCCACGGCATGTTGGAACTTGCTAGAACAGTGCTCTTGAACTTGTGCGAGTGCTGTGAATCAAGATATGACAAGAAAGAGTGCAGTGTGTTGCCCATGACTCAGCAGACACAGAGGAACTCCGAGGGACCAATGGGCTTCGTTGTTGCTCAGCAGGCCTACAGGGGTGTGGAGGTACTCAGGGATCTTGGAACAAAAATGATGCTCACCCGAGAGGCCTAGGAGTCCTGAAAAGGGTACTTCCTTTAAAGTAAAGCAGAACAGCGACTAAGAAATAATGGAAAGAGCTGAATGCCTCCCTTTCTGCAGGGCTACTCAGGGCCTTACCTCGAGGCAAGGACTCACGTTGAGATTCCCTTTAGCTCTAGAGCATGGCAAGGTGAGCCCCACCCCGGCCAAAGAAGCTCCGTGTGTAGCCAGAGAAAACTCATTTTCTTCCCACACCAATGTAGAGGGACCAGAGGCCTGTCAACAGCAGAGAATTTCAGGGAGCTTCACGGCAGCAAGAATGGAGCTTTCCAAATGGAAAGCAAGGCTAGTACCATCATGCCCCCATTTCCATGGGCACAGGCAGCATACATCTCTGTGGTTTTTAACAAGTCAAATGAGACACAGACTACACACTGTTTTCTTCCCTGAATCAACTTCTCGAGGCAGGGTGTTCTGCATCTAGTGAACGGCCTCACCAAGGAAAGTCCAAGCTAGGCCTCTGGGCCCGTGCCTCTTCAAAAGTCTGCAGTGCTTCAGGAAAAACTGCTTTAGTTGCAATAGGAACGCAAGCCGTCTTTTTCCTGGAGGCAGGGTGACTTCAGGTAGGAGGTCCTGGATGGAAGGAGAAGCCTAGTGTTTTTCTCTGTGCAGCTCAGACCAGGGAATGAGTGCGACTTCCACGGCATGTAGGAACTTGCTAGCACGGTGCTCGTGAACCTGTATGAGTGCTGGCTAACTCAAGATGTCCCAATAAGAGTGCACTGTGTTGCCCTACACTCGGCATACACACTGTGAGTCGGAAAGCTACGGGCCTGGATATTGCTTAGAAGGGCCAGGGGAGCCTGAGGGTACTTGCTGTTCTTGCACTGAATAGGGGTTCCAGGCGAGGCACCTAGGAGTCCTGAAAAGCGTACTGGCGTTAAAATGCTGCAGAGCAGCGACTACGGCCTCATGGAAACTGCTACACGCCTCCGCTTCTGCATAGCATTTCAGGGCCTTATCTCGAGGCAAGTTCTCACGTTGCTTGCACTGTGAGAGACACCGCATGTTAGGATGCTGTATTTCTCCTTGAATAGAGTGACTTCAGGAAAGATGTCCTCGATAAATTCTAAGAAGAGTGTTTTCTCAGGGAAGCTCAGACGAGGGCAACGTCGAAAACTTGCAGGACATGTTGGACTGCCTAGAAATGTGGTTCTGATGCTGTTCGACTGCTCTGGAAATATAGCTCTACTGAAGTAACGTACAGTGTGTTGCCAGAGACTCGGCAGACACAGAGGGCCTCCGAAGGACGTATGGGAATCAATGCTGCTCAGCAGGCCCACAGGGGTGTGGAGGGCGTCAGTGATCTTGGAACAAAAATGATGCAAACCCGAAGGGCCTAGGAGTCCTGAAAAGGGTGCTTCCTTTAACATAAAGCGGAACCTCCACTAAGAGCTCATGGAAAGAGCTGCATGCCTCCCTTTCTGCTGGGCTACTCAGGGCCTTACCTCGAGGCAAGGACTCACGTTGAGATTCCCTTTAGCTCTAGAGCATGGCAAGGTGAGCCCCAACCGGGCCAATGAAGCTCCGTGTGTAGCCAGAGAAATCTCATTTTCTTCCCACACCCATGCCTACAGTGGCCAGAGAGCTGTTAACAGCAGAGAATTTCAGGGAGCTTCACGGCAGCAAGAATGGAGCTTTCCAAATGGAAAGCAAGGCTAGTACCATCATGCCCCCATTACCATTGGCACAGGCAGCATACATCTCTGTGGTTTCTAACAAGTCAAAAGAAACACAGGGTACACACTGGTTGCTTCCCTGAATCAACTTCTCGAGGCAGGGTGTTCTGCATCTTGTGAACGGCCTCACCAAGGAACGCCCTAGCTAGGCCCATGGGCCCGTGCCTCTTCAAAAGCCTGCAGTGCTACAGGAAAAACTCTGCTTTAGTTGCAATAAGAATGCAAGCAGTGTTTCTCCTGATGGCAGTGTAACTTCAGGTAAGAGGTCTTAGATGGAAGAAGAAGCCTAGTGTTTTTCCTCTGTGCAGCTCAGTCTAAAGAATGAGTTCGACTTCCACGGCATGTTGGAACTTGCTAGAACGGTGCTCGTGAACTTGTGCGAGTGCTGTGAATCAAGATATGACAAGAAAGAGTGCAGTGTGTTGCCCATGACTCAGCAGACACAGAGGAACTCCGAGGGACCAATGGGCCCCGTTGTTGCTCAGCAGGCCTACAGGGGTGTGGAGATACTCAGGGACCCTGGAACAAAAATGATGCTCACCCGAGAGGCCTAGGAGTCCTGAAAAGGGTACTTCCTTTAAAGTAAAGGAGAACAGCGACTAAGAACTAATGGAAAGAGCTGAATGCCTCCCTTTCTGCAGGGCTACTCAGGGCCTTACCTCGAGGCAAGGACTCACGTTGAGATTCCCTTTAGCTCTAGAGCATGGCAAGGTGAGCCCCACCCCGGCCAAAGAAGCTCCGTGTGTAGCCAGAGAAAACTCTTTTTCTTCCCACACCCATGCCTACAGTGGCCAGAGGGCTGTCAACAGCAGAGAATTTCAGGGAGCTTCACGGCAGCAAGAATGGGGCTTTCCAAATGGAAAGCAAGGCTAGTACCATCATGACCCCATTACCATTGGCACAGGCAGCATACATCTCTGTGGTTTCTAACAAGTCAAAAGAGACACAGAGTACACACTGGTTGCTTCCCTGAATCAACTTCTCGAGGCAGGGTGTTCTGCATCTTGTGAACGGCCTCACCAAGGACCGCCCTAGCTAGGCCTCTGGGCCCGTGCCTCTTCAAAAGTCTGCAGTGCTTCAGGAAAAACTGTGCTTTAGTTGCAATAGGAAGGCAAGCCGTCTTTTTCCTGGAGGCAGGGTGACTTCAGGTAGGAGGTCCTGGATGGAAGGAGAAGCCTAGTGTTTTTCTCTGTGCAGCTCAGACCAGGGAATGAGTGCGACTTCCACGGCATGTAGGAACTTGCTAGCACGGTGCTCGTGAACCTCTATGAGTGCTGGCTAACTCAAGATGTCCCAATAAGAGTGCACTGTGTTGCCCTACACTCGGCATACACACTGTGAGTCGGAAAGCTACGGGCCTGGATATTGCTTAGAAGGGCCAGGGGAGCCTGAGGGTACTTGCTGTTCTTGCACTGAATAGGGGTTCCAGGCGAGGCACCTAGGAGTCCTGAAAAGCGTACTGGCGTTAAAATGCTGCAGAGCAGCGACTACGGCCTCATGGAAACTGCTACACACCTCCGCTTCTGCATAGCATTTCAGGGCCTTACCTCGAGGCAAGTTCTCCCGTTGCTTGCACTGTGAGCGACACAGCATGTTAGGATGCTGTATTTCTCCTTGAATAGAGTGACTTCAGGAAAGATGTCCTCGATAAATTCTAAGAAGAGTGTTTTCTCAGGGAAGCTCAGACGAGGGCAACGTCGAAAACTTGCAGGACATGTTGGACTGCCTAGAAATGTGGTTCTGATGCTGTTCGACTGCTCTGGAAATATAGCTCTACTGAAGTAACGTACAGTGTGTTGCCAGAGACTCGGCAGACACAGAGGGCCTCCGAGGGACGTATGGGAATCAATGCTGCTCAGCAGGCCCACAGGGGTGTGGAGGGCGTCAGTGATCTTGGAACAAAAATGATGCAAACCCGAAGGGCCTAGGAGTCCTGAAAAGGGTGCTTCCTTTAACATAAAGCGGAACCTCCACTAAGAGCTCATGGAAAGAGCTGCATGCCTCCCTTTCTGCAGGGCTACTCAGGGCCTTACCTCGAGGCAAGGACTCACGTTGAGATTCCCTTTAGCTCTAGAGCATGGCAAGGTGAGCCCCAACCGGGCCAATGAAGCTCCGTGTGTAGCCAGAGAAATCTCATTTTCTTCCCACACCCATGCCTACAGTGGCCAGAGAGCTGTTAACAGCAGAGAATTTCAGGGAGCTTCACGGCAGCAAGAATGGAGCTTTCCAAATGGAAAGCAAGGCTAGTACCATTATGCCCCCATTACCATTGGCACAGGCAGCATACATCTCTGTGGTTTCTAACAAGTCAAAGAACCACAGGGTACACACTGGTTGCTTCCCTGAATCAACTTCTCGAGGCAGGGTGTTCTGCATCTTGTGAACGGCCTCACCAAGGAACGCCCTAGCTAGGCCCATGGGCCCGTGCCTCTTCAAAAGCCTGCAGTGCTACGGGAAAAACTCTGCTTTAGTTGCAATAAGAATGCAAGCAGTGTTTCTCCTGATGGCAGTGTAACTTCAGGTAAGAGGTCTTAGATGGAAAAAGAAGCCTAGTGTTTTTCCTCTGTGCACCTCAGTCTAAAGAATGAGTTCGACTTCCACGGCATGTTGGAACTTGCTAGAACGGTGCTCTTGAACTTGTGCGAGTGCTGTGAATCAAGATATGACAAGAAAGAGTGCAGTGTGTTGCCCATGACTCAGCAGACACAGAGGAACTCCGAGGGACCAATGGGCTTCGTTGTTGCTCAGCAGGCCTACAGGGGTGTGGAGGTACTCAGGGATCTTGGAACAAAAATGATGCTCACCCGAGAGGCCTAGGAGTCCTGAAAAGGGTACTTCCTTTAAAGTAAAGGAGAACAGCGACTAAGAACTAATGGAAAGAGCTGAATGCCTCCCTTTCTGCAGGGCTACTCAGGGCCTTACCTCGAGGCAAGGACTCACGTTGAGATTCCCTTTAGCTCTAGAGCATGGCAAGGTGAGCCCCACCCCGGCCAAAGAAGCTCCGTGTGTAGCCAGAGAAAACTCATTTTCTTCCCACACCCATGCCTACAGTGGCCAGAGGGCTGTCAACAGCAGAGAATTTCAGGGAGCTTCACGGCAGCAAGAATGGGGCTTTCCAAATGGAAAGCAAGGCTAGTACCATCATGACCCCATTACCATTGGCACAGGCAGCATACATCTCTGTGGTTTCTAACAAGTCAAAAGAGACACAGAGTACACACTGTTTTCTTCCCTGAATCAACTTCTCGAGGCAGGGTGTTCTGCATCTTGTGAACGGCCTCACCAAGGACCGCCCTAGCTAGGCCTCTGGGCCCGTGCCTCTTCAAAAGTCTGCAGTGCTTCAGGAAAAACTGTGCTTTAGTTGCAATAGGAAGGCAAGCCGTCTTTTTCCTGGAGGCAGGGTGACTTCAAATAGGAGGTCCTGGATGGAAGGAGAAGCCTAGTGTTTTTCTCTGTGCAGCTCAGACCAGGGAATGAGTGCGACTTCCACGGCATGTAGGAACTTGCTAGCACGGTGCTCGTGAACCTGTATGAGTGCTGGCTAACTCAAGATGTCCCAATAAGAGTGCACTGTGTTGCCCTACACTCGGCATACACACTGTGAGTCGGAAAGCTACGGGCCTGGATATTGCTTAGAAGGGCCAGGGGACCCTGAGGGTACTTGCTGTTCTTGCAGGGAATAGGGTTTCCAGGCGAGGCACCAGGAGTCCTGAAAAGCGTACTGGCGTTAAAATGCTGCAGAGCAGCGACTACGGCCTCATGGAAACTGCTACACACCTCCACTTCTGCATAGCATTTCAGGGCCTTACCTCGAGGCAAGTTCTCCCGTTGCTTGCACTGTGAGCGACACAGCATGTTAGGATGCTGTATTTCTCCTTGAATAGAGTGACGTCAGGAAAGAGGTCCTCGATAAATTCTAAGAAGAGTGTTTTCTCAGGGCAGCTCAGACGAGGGCAATGTCGAAAACTTGCAGGACATATTGGACTGCCTAGAAATGTGGTTCTGATGTTGTTCGACTGCTCTGGAAATATAGCTCTACTGAAGTAAAGTACAGTGTGTTGCCAGAGACTCGGCAGACACAGAGGGCCTCCGAGGTTCGTATGGGAATCAATGCTGCTCAGCAGGCCCACAGGGGTGTGGAGGGCGTCAGTGATCTTGGAACAAAAATGATGCAAACCCGAAGGGCCTAGGAGTCCTGAAAAGGGTGCTTCCTTTAACATAAAGCGGAACCTCCACTAAGAGCTCATGGAAAGAGCTGCATGCCTCCCTTTCTGCAGGGCTACTCAGGGCCTTACCTCGAGGCAAGGACTCACGTTGAGATTCCCTTTAGCTCTAGAGCATGGCAAGGTGAGCCCCAACCGGGCCAATGAAGCTCCGTGTGTAGCCAGAGAAATCTCATTTTCTTCCCACCACCCATGCCTACAGTGGCCAGAGAGCTGTTAACAGCAGAGAATTTCAGGGAGCTTCACGGCAGCAAGAATGGAGCTTTCCAAATGGAAAGCAAGGCTAGTACCATCATGCCCCCATTACCATTGGCACAGGCAGCATACATCTCTGTGGTTTCTAACAAGTCAAAGAACCACAGGGTACACACTGGTTGCTTCCCTGAATCAACTTCTCGAGGCAGGGTGTTCTGCATCTTGTGAACGGCCTCACCAAGGAACGCCCTAGCTAGGCCCATGGGCCCGTGCCTCTTCAAAAGCCTGCAGTGCTACGGGAAAAACTCTGCTTTAGTTGCAATAAGAATGCAAGCAGTGTTTCTCCTGATGGCAGTGTAACTTCAGGTAAGAGGTCTTAGATGGAAGAAGAAGCCTAGTGTTTTTCCTCTGTGCACCTCAGTCTAAAGAATGAGTTCGACTTCCACGGCATGTTGGAACTTGCTAGAACAGTGCTCTTGAACTTGTGCGAGTGCTGTGAATCAAGATATGACAAGAAAGAGTGCAGTGTGTTGCCCATGACTCAGCAGACACAGAGGAACTCCGAGGGACCAATGGGCTTCGTTGTTGCTCAGCAGGCCTACAGGGGTGTGGAGGTACTCAGGGATCTTGGAACAAAAATGATGCTCACCCGAGAGGCCTAGGAGTCCTGAAAAGGGTACTTCCTTTAAAGTAAAGCAGAACAGCGACTAAGAAATAATGGAAAGAGCTGAATGCCTCCCTTTCTGCAGGGCTACTCAGGGCCTTACCTCGAGGCAAGGACTCACGTTGAGATTCCCTTTAGCTCTAGAGCATGGCAAGGTGAGCCCCACCCCGGCCAAAGAAGCTCCGTGTGTAGCCAGAGAAAACTCATTTTCTTCCCACACCAATGTAGAGGGACCAGAGGCCTGTCAACAGCAGAGAATTTCAGGGAGCTTCACGGCAGCAAGAATGGAGCTTTCCAAATGGAAAGCAAGGCTAGTACCATCATGCCCCCATTTCCATGGGCACAGGCAGCATACATCTCTGTGGTTTTTAACAAGTCAAATGAGACACAGACTACACACTGTTTTCTTCCCTGAATCAACTTCTCGAGGCAGGGTGTTCTGCATCTAGTGAACGGCCTCACCAAGGAAAGTCCAAGCTAGGCCTCTGGGCCCGTGCCTCTTCAAAAGTCTGCAGTGCTTCAGGAAAAACTGCTTTAGTTGCAATAGGAACGCAAGCCGTCTTTTTCCTGGAGGCAGGGTGACTTCAGGTAGGAGGTCCTGGATGGAAGGAGAAGCCTAGTGTTTTTCTCTGTGCAGCTCAGACCAGGGAATGAGTGCGACTTCCACGGCATGTAGGAACTTGCTAGCACGGTGCTCGTGAACCTGTATGAGTGCTGGCTAACTCAAGATGTCCCAATAAGAGTGCACTGTGTTGCCCTACACTCGGCATACACACTGTGAGTCGGAAAGCTACGGGCCTGGATATTGCTTAGAAGGGCCAGGGGAGCCTGAGGGTACTTGCTGTTCTTGCACTGAATAGGGGTTCCAGGCGAGGCACCTAGGAGTCCTGAAAAGCGTACTGGCGTTAAAATGCTGCAGAGCAGCGACTACGGCCTCATGGAAACTGCTACACACCTCCGCTTCTGCATAGCATTTCAGGGCCTTACCTCGAGGCAAGTTCTCCCGTTGCTTGCACTGTGAGCGACACAGCATGTTAGGATGCTGTATTTCTCCTTGAATAGAGTGACTTCAGGAAAGAGATCCTCGATAAATTCTAAGAAGAATGTTTTCTCAGGGCAGCTCAGACGAGGGCAACGTCGAAAACTTGCAGGACATGTTGGACTGCCTAGAAATGTGGTTCTGATGCTGTTCGACTGCTCTGGAAATATAGCTCTACTGAAGTAACGTACAGTGTGTTGCCAGAGACTCGGCAGACACAGAGGGTCTCCGAAGGACGTATGGGAATCAATGCTGCTCAGCAGGCCCACAGGGGTGTGGAGGGCGTCAGTGATCTTGGAACAAAAATGATGCAAACCAGAAGGGCCTAGGAGTCCTGAAAAGGGTGCTTCCTTTAACATAAAGCGCAACCTCCACTAAGAGCTCATGGAAAGAGCTGCATGCCTCCCTTTCTGCAGGGCTACTCAGGGCCTTACCTCGAGGCAAGGACTCACGTTGAGATTCCCTTTAGCTCTAGAGCATGGCAAGGTGAGCCCCAACCGGGCCAATGAAGCTCCGTGTGTAGCCAGAGAAATCTCATTTTCTTCCCACCACCCATGCCTACAGTGGCCAGAGAGCTGTTAACAGCAGAGAATTTCAGGGAGCTTCACGGCAGCAAGAATGGAGCTTTCCAAATGGAAAGCAAGGCTAGTACCATCATGCCCCCATTACCATTGGCACAGGCAGCATACATCTCTGTGGTTTCTAACAAGTCAAAAGAGACACAGGGTACACACTGGTTGCTTCCCTGAATCAACTTCTCGAGGCAGGGTGTTCTGCATCTTGTGAACGGCCTCACCAAGGAACGCCCTAGCTAGGCCCATGGGCCCGTGCCTCTTCAAAAGCCTGCAGTGCTACAGGAAAAACTCTGCTTTAGTTGCAATAAGAATGCAAGCAGTGTTTCTCCTGATGGCAGTGTAACTTCAGGTAAGAGGTCTTAGATGGAAGAAGAAGCCTAGTGTTTTTCCTCTGTGCAGCTCAGTCTAAAGAATGAGTTCGACTTCCACGGCATGTTGGAACTTGCTAGAACGGTGCTCGTGAACTTGTGCGAGTGCTGTGAATCAAGATATGACAAGAAAGAGTGCAGTGTGTTGCCCATGACTCAGCAGACACAGAGGAACTCCGAGGGACCAATGGGCCTCGTTGTTGCTCAGCAGGCCTACAGGGGTGTGGAGGTACTCAGGGATCTTGGAACAAAAATGATGCTCACCCGAGAGGCCGAGGAATCCTGAGAAGGGTACTTCCTTTAAAGTAAAGGAGAACAGCGACTAAGAACGAATGGAAAGAGATGAATGCCTCCCTTTCTGCAGGGCTACTCAGGGCCTTACCTCGAGGCAAGGACTCACGTTGAGATTCCCTTTAGCTCTAGAGCATGGCAAGGTGAGCCCCACCCCGGCCAAAGAAGCTCCGTGTGTAGCCAGAGAAAACTCATTTTCTTCCCACACCCATGCCTACAGTGGCCAGAGGGCTGTCAACAGCAGAGAATTTCAGGGAGCTTCACGGCAGCAAGAATGGGGCTTTCCAAATGGAAAGCAAGGCTAGTACCATCATGACCCCATTACCATTGGCACAGGCAGCATACATCTCTGTGGTTTCTAACAAGTCAAAAGAGACACAGAGTACACACTGGTTGCTTCCCTGAATCAACTTCTCGAGGCAGGGTGTTCTGCATCTTGTGAACGGCCTCACCAAGGACCGCCCTAGCTAGGCCTCTGGGCCCGTGCCTCTTCAAAAGTCTGCAGTGCTTCAGGAAAAACTGTGCTTTAGTTGCAATAGGAAGGCAAGCCGTCTTTTTCCTGGAGGCAGGGTGACTTCAGGTAGGAGGTCCTGGATGGAAGGAGAAGCCTAGTGTTTTTCTCTGTGCAGCTCAGAGCAGGGAATGAGTGCGACTTCCACGGCATGAAGGAACTTGCTAGAACGGTGCTCGTGAACCTGTATGAGTGCTGGCTTACTCAAGATGTCCCAATAAGAGTGCACTGTGTTGCCCTACACTCGGCATACACACTGTGAGTCGGAAAGCTACGGGCCTGGATATTGCTTAGAAGGGGCAGGGGAGCCTGAGGGTACTTGCTGTTCTTGCAGGGAATAGGGTTTCCAGGCCAGGCACCTAGGAGTCCTGAAAAGCGTACTGGCGTTAAAATGCTGCAGAGCAGCGACTACGGCCTCATGGAATCTGCTACACACCTCCGCTTCTGCATAGCATTTCAGGTCCTTACCTCGAGGCAAGTTCTCACGTTGCTTGCACTGTGAGCGACACAGCATGTTAGGATGCTGTATTTCTCCTTGAATAGAGTGACTTCAGGAAAGAGGTCCTCGATAAATTCTAAGAGGAATGTTTTCTCAGCGCAGCTCAGACGAGGGCAATGTCGAAAACTTGCAGGACATGTTGGACTGCCTAGAAATGTGGTTCTGATGCTGTTCGACTGCTCTGGAAATATAGCTCTACTGAAGTAACGTACAGTGTGTTGCCAGAGACTCGGCAGACACAGAGGGCCTCAGAGGGTCGTATGGGAATCAATGCTGCTCAGCAGGCCCACAGGGGTGTGGAGGGCGTCAGTGATGTTGGAACAAAAATGATGCTCACCCGAAGGGCCTAGGAGTCCTGAAAAGGGTGCTTCCTTTAACATAAAGCGGAACCTCCACTAAGAGCTCATGGAAAGAGCTGCATGCCTCCCTTTCTGCAGGGCTACTCAGGGCCTTACCTCGAGGCAAGGACTCACGTTGAGATTCCCTTTAGCTCTAGAGCATGGCAAGGTGAGCCCCAACCGGGCCAATGAAGCTCCGTGTGTAGCCAGAGAAATCTCATTTTCTTCCCACCACCCATGCCTACAGTGGCCAGAGAGCTGTTAACAGCAGAGAATTTCAGGGAGCTTCACGGCAGCAAGAATGGAGCTTTCCAAATGGAAAGCAAGGCTAGTACCATCATGCCCCCATTACCATTGGCACAGGCAGCATACATCTCTGTGGTTTCTAACAAGTCAAAAGAAACACAGGGTACACACTGGTTGCTTCCCTGAATCAACTTCTCGAGGCAGGGTGTTCTGCATCTTGTGAACGGCCTCACCAAGGAAGGCCCTAGCTAGGCCCATGGGCCCGTTCCTCTTCAAAAGCCTGCAGTGCTACAGGAAAATCTCTGCTTTAGTTGCAATAAGAATGCAAGCAGTGTTTCTCCTGATGGCAGTGTAACTTCAGGTAAGAGGTCTTAGATGGAAGAAGAAGCCTAGTGATTTTCCTCTGTGCAGCTCAGTCTAAAGAATGAGTTTGACTTCCACGGCATGTTGGAACTTGCTAGAACGGTGCCCGTGAACTTGTGCGAGTGCTGTGAATCAAGATATGACAAGAAAGAGTGCAGTGTGTTGCCCATGACTCAGCAGACACAGAGGAACTCCGAGGGACCAGTGGGCCTCGTTGTTGCTCAGCAGGCCTACAGGGGTGTGGAGGTACTCAGGGATCTTGGAACAAAAATGATGCTCACCCGAGAGGCCTAGGAGTCCTGAGAAGGGTACTTCCTTTAAAGTAAAGCAGAACAGCGACTAAGAAATAATGGAAAGAGCTGAATGCCTCCCTTTCTGCAGGGCTACTCAGGGCCTTACCTCGAGGCAAGGACTCACGTTGAGATTCCCTTTAGCTCTAGAGCATGGCAAGGTGAGCCCCACCCCGGCCAAAGAAGCTCCGTGTGTAGCCAGAGAAAACTCATTTTCTTCCCACACCAATGTAGAGGGACCAGAGGCCTGTCAACAGCAGAGAATTTCAGGGAGCTTCACGGCAGCAAGAATGGAGCTCTCCAAATGGAAAGCAAGGCTAGTACCATCATGCCCCCATTTCCATGGGCACAGGCAGCATACATCTCTGTGGTTTTTAACAAGTCAAATGAGACACAGAGTACACACTGTTTTCTTCCCTTAATCCACTTCTCGAGGCAGGGTGTTCTGCATCTAGTGAACGGCCTCACCAAGGAAAGCCCAAGCTAGGCCTCTGGGCCCGTGCCTCTTCAAAAGTCTGCAGTGCTTCAGGAAAAACTGTGCTTTAGTTGCAATAGGAAGGCAAGCCGTCTTTTTCCTGGAGGCAGGGTGACTTCAGGTAGGAGGTCCTGGATGGAAGGAGAAGCCTAGTGTTTTTCTCTGTGCAGCTCAGACCAGGGAATGAGTGCGACTTCCACGGCACGTTGGAACTTGCTAGAACGGTGCTCGTGAGCCTGTATGAGTGCTGGCTTACTCAAGATGTCCCAATAAGAGTGCACTGTGTTGCCCTACACTCGGCATACACACTGTGAGTCGGAAAGCTACGGGCCTGGATATTGCTTAGAAGGGCCAGGGGAGCCTGAGGGTTCTTGCTGTTCTTGCAGGGAATAGGGTTTCCAGGCCAGGCACCTAGGAGTCCTGAAAAGCGTACTGGCGTTAAAATGCTGCAGAGCAGCGACTACGGCCTCATGGAAACTGCTACACGCCTCCGCTTCTGCATAGCATTTCAGGGCCTTACCTCGAGGCAAGTTCTCACGTTGCTTGCACTGTGAGCGACACAGCATGTTAGGATGCTGTATTTCTCCTTGAATAGAGTGACTTCAGGAAAGATGTCCTCGATAAATTCTAAGAAGAGTGTTTTCTCAGGGAAGCTCAGACGAGGGCAACGTCGAAAACTTGCAGGACATGTTGGACTGCCTAGAAATGTGGTTCTGATGCTGTTCGACTGCTCTGGAAATATAGCTCTACTGAAGTAACGTACAGTGTGTTGCCAGAGACTCGGCAGACACAGAGGGTCTCCGAAGGACGTATGGGAATCAATGCTGCTCAGCAGGCCCACAGGGGTGTGGAGGGCGTCAGTGATCTTGGAACAAAAATGATGCTCACCCGAAGGGCCTAGGAGTCCTGAAAAGGGTGCTTCCTTTAACATAAAGCGGAACCTCCACTAAGAGCTCATAGAAAGAGCTACATGCCTCCCTTTCTGCAGGGCTACTCAGGGCCTTACCTCGAGGCAAGGACTCACGTTGAGATTCCCTTTAGCTCTAGAGCATGGCAAGGTGAGCCCCACCCCGGCCAAAGAAGCTCCGTGTGTAGCCAGAGAAAACTCATTTTCTTCCCACACCAATGTAGAGGGACCAGAGGCCTGTCAACAGCAGAGAATTTCAGGGAGCTTCACGGCAGCAAGAATGGAGCTCTCCAAATGGAAAGCAAGGCTAGTACCATCATGCCCCCATTTCCATGGGCACAGGCAGCATACATCTCTGTGGTTTTTAACAAGTCAAATGAGACACAGAGTACACACTGTTTTCTTCCCTTAATCCACTTCTCGAGGCAGGGTGTTCCGCATCTAGTGAACGGCCTCACCAAGGAAAGCCCAAGCTAGGCCTCTGGGCCCGTGCCTCTTCAAAAGTCTGCAGTGCTTCAGGAAAAACTGTGCTTTAGTTGCAATAGGAAGGCAAGCCGTCTTTTTCCTGGAGGCAGGGTGACTTCAGGTAGGAGGTCCTGGATGGAAGGAGAAGCCTAGTGTTTTTCTCTGTGCAGCTCAGACCAGGGAATGAGTGCGACTTCCACGGCACGTTGGAACTTGCTAGAACGGTGCTCGTGAGCCTGTATGAGTGCTGGCTTACTCAAGATGTCCCAATAAGAGTGCACTGTGTTGCCCTACACTCGGCATACACACTGTGAGTCGGAAAGCTACGGGCCTGGATATTGCTTAGAAGGGCCAGGGGAGCCTGAGGGTTCTTGCTGTTCTTGCAGGGAATAGGGTTTCCAGGCCAGGCACCTAGGAGTCCTGAAAAGCGTACTGGCGTTAAAATGCTGCAGAGCAGCGACTACGGCCTCATGGAAACTGCTACACGCCTCCGCTTCTGCATAGCATTTCAGGGCCTTACCTCGAGGCAAGTTCTCACGTTGCTTGCACTGTGAGCGACACAGCATGTTAGGATGCTGTATTTCTCCTTGAATAGAGTGACTTCAGGAAAGATGTCCTCGATAAATTCTAAGAAGAGTGTTTTCTCAGGGCAGCTCAGACGAGGGCAACGTCGAAAACTTGCAGGACATGTTGGACTGCCTAGAAATGTGGTTCTGATGCTGTTCGACTGCTCTGGAAATATAGCTCTACTGAAGTAACGTACAGTGTGTTGCCAGAGACTCGGCAGACACAGAGGGTCTCCGAAGGACGTATGGGAATCAATGCTGCTCAGCAGGCCCACAGGGGTGTGGAGGGCGTCAGTGATGTTGGAACAAAAATGATGCTCACCCGAAGGGCCTAGGAGTCCTGAAAAGGGTGCTTCCTTTAACATAAAGCGGAACCTCCACTAAGAGCTCATAGAAAGAGCTACATGCCTCCCTTTCTGCAGGGCTACTCAGGGCCTTACCTCGAGGCAAGGACTCACGTTGAGATTCCCTTTAGCTCTAGAGCATGGCAAGGTGAGCCCCACCCCGGCCAAAGAAGCTCCGTGTGTAGCCAGAGAAAACTCATTTTCTTCCCATACCCATGCCTACAGTGGCCAGAGGGCTGTCAACAGCAGAGAATTTCAGGGAGCTTCACGGCAGCAAGAATGGAGCTTTCCAAATGGAAAGCAAGGCTAGTACCAACATGCCCCCATTTCCATGGGCACAGGCATCGTACATCTCTATGGTTTTTAACAAGTCAAATGAGACACAGAGTACACACTGTTTTCTTCCCTTAATCCACTTCTCGAGGCAGGGTGTTCTGCATCTAGTGAACGGCCTCACCAAGGAATGCCCAAGCTAGGCCTCTGGGCCCGTGCCTCTTCAAAAGTCTGAAGTGCTTCAGGAAAAACTGTTCTTTAGTTGCAATAGGAAGGCAAGCCGTCTTTTTCCTGGAGGCAGGGTGACTTCAGGTAGGAGGTCCTGGATGGAAGGAGAAGCCTAGTGTTTTTCTCTGTGCAGCTCAGAGCAGGGAATGAGTGCGACTTCCACGGCATGAAGGAACTTGCTAGAACGGTGCTCGTGAACCTGTATGAGTGCTGGCTTACTCAAGATGTCCCAATAAGAGTGCACTGTGTTGCCCTACACTCGGCATACACACTGTGAGTCGGAAAGCTACGGGCCTGGATATTGCTTAGAAGGGGCAGGGGAGCCTGAGGGTACTTGCTGTTCTTGCAGGGAATAGGGTTTCCAGGCCAGGCACCTAGGAGTCCTGAAAAGCGTACTGGCGTTAAAATGCTGCAGAGCAGCGACTACGGCCTCATGGAATCTGCTACACACCTCCGCTTCTGCATAGCATTTCAGGGCCTTACCTCGAGGCAAGTTCTCCTGTTGCTTGCACTGTGAGCGACACAGCATGTTAGGATGCTGTATTTCTCCTTGAATAGAGTGACTTCAGGAAAGAGGTCCTCGATAAATTCTAAGAGGAATGTTTTCTCAGCGCAGCTCAGACGAGGGCAATGTCGAAAACTTGCAGGACATGTTGGACTGCCTAGAAATGTGGTTCTGATGCTGTTCGACTGCTCTGGAAATATAGCTCTACTGAAGTAACGTACAGTGTGTTGCCAGAGACTCGGCAGACACAGAGGGCCTCAGAGGGTCGTATGGGAATCAATGCTGCTCAGCAGGCCCACAGGGGTGTGGAGGGCGTCAGTGATGTTGGAACAAAAATGATGCTCACCCGAAGGGCCTAGGAGTCCTGAAAAGGGTGCTTCCTTTAACATAAAGCGGAACCTCCACTAAGAGCTCATGGAAAGAGCTGCATGCCTCCCTTTCTGCAGGGCTACTCAGGGCCTTACCTCGAGGCAAGGACTCACGTTGAGATTCCCTTTAGCTCTAGAGCATGGCAAGGTGAGCCCCAACCGGGCCAATGAAGCTCCGTGTGTAGCCAGAGAAATCTCATTTTCTTCCCACCACCCATGCCTACAGTGGCCAGAGAGCTGTTAACAGCAGAGAATTTCAGGGAGCTTCACGGCAGCAAGAATGGAGCTTTCCAAATGGAAAGCAAGGCTAGTACCATCATGCCCCCATTACCATTGGCACAGGCAGCATACATCTCTGTGGTTTCTAACAAGTCAAAAGAAACACAGGGTACACACTGGTTGCTTCCCTGAATCAACTTCTCGAGGCAGGGTGTTCTGCATCTTGTGAACGGCCTCACCAAGGAAGGCCCTAGCTAGGCCCATGGGCCCGTGCCTCTTCAAAAGCCTGCAGTGCTACAGGAAAATCTCTGCTTTAGTTGCAATAAGAATGCAAGCAGTGTTTCTCCTGATGGCAGTGTAACTTCAGGTAAGAGGTCTTAGATGGAAGAAGAAGCCTAGTGTTTTTCCTCTGTGCAGCTCAGTCTAAAGAATGAGTTCGACTTCCACGGCATGTTGGAACTTGCTAGAACGGTGCTCGTGAACTTGTGCGAGTGCTGTGAATCAATATATGACAAGAAAGAGTGCAGTGTGTTGCCCATGACTCAGCAGACACAGAGGAACTCCGAGGGACCAATGGGCCTCGTTGTTGCTCAGCAGGCCTACAGGGGTGTGGAGGTACTCAGGGATCTTGGAACAAAAATGATGCTCACCCGAGAGGCCTAGGAGTCCTGAGAAGGGTACTTCCTTTAAAGTAAAGCAGAACAGCGACTAAGAAATAATGGAAAGAGCTGAATGCCTCCCTTTCTGCAGGGCTACTCAGGGCCTTACCTCGAGGCAAGGACTCACGTTGAGATTCCCTTTAGCTCTAGAGCATGGCAAGGTGAGCCCCACCCCGGCCAAAGAAGCTCCGTGTGTAGCCAGAGAAAACTCATTTTCTTCCCACACCAATGTAGAGGGAACAGAGGCCTGTCAACAGCAGAGAATTTCAGGGAGCTTCACGGCAGCAAGAATGGAGCTCTCCAAATGGAAAGCAAGGCTAGTACCATCATGCCCCCATTTCCATGGGCACAGGCAGCATACATCTCTGTGGTTTTTAACAAGTCAAATGAGACACAGAGTACACACTGTTTTCTTCCCTTAATCCACTTCTCGAGGCAGGGTGTTCTGCATCTAGTGAACGGCCTCACCAAGGAAAGCCCAAGCTAGGCCTCTGGGCCCGTGCCTCTTCAAAAGTCTGCAGTGCTTCAGGAAAAACTGTACTTTAGTTGCAATAGGAACGCAAGCCGTCTTTTTCCTGGAGGCAGGGTGACTTCAGGTAGGAGGTCCTGGATGGAAGGAGAAGCCTAGTGTTTTTCTCTGTGCAGCTCAGACCAGGGAATGAGTGCGACTTCCACGGCACGTTGGAACTTGCTAGAACGGTGCTCGTGAGCCTGTATGAGTGCTGGCTTACTCAAGATGTCCCAATAAGAGTGCACTGTGTTGCCCTACACTCGGCATACACACTGTGAGTCGGAAAGCTACGGGCCTGGATATTGCTTAGAAGGGCCAGGGGAGCCTGAGGGTTCTTGCTGTTCTTGCAGGGAATAGGGTTTCCAGGCCAGGCACCTAGGAGTCCTGAAAAGCGTACTGGCGTTAAAATGCTGCAGAGCAGCGACTACGGCCTCATGGAAACTGCTACACGCCTCCGCTTCTGCATAGCATTTCAGGGCCTTACCTCGAGGCAAGTTCTCACGTTGCTTGCACTGTGAGCGACACAGCATGTTAGGATGCTGTATTTCTCCTTGAATAGAGTGACTTCAGGAAAGATGTTCTCGATAAATTCTAAGAAGAGTGTTTTCTCAGGGAAGCTCATACGAGGGCAACGTCGAAAACTTGCAGGACATGTTGGACTGCCTAGAAATGTGGTTCTGATGCTGTTCGACTGCTCTGGAAATATAGCTCTACTGAAGTAACGTACAGTGTGTTGCCAGAGACTCGGCAGACACAGAGGGTCTCCGAAGGACGTATGGGAATCAATGCTGCTCAGCAGGCCCACAGGGGTGTGGAGGGCGTCAGTGATCTTGGAACAAAAATGATGCTCACCCGAAGGGCCTAGGAGTCCTGAAAAGGGTGCTTCCGTTAACATAAAGCGGAACCTCCACTAAGAGCTCATAGAAAGAGCTACATGCCTCCCTTTCTGCAGGGCTACTCAGGGCCTTACCTCGAGGCAAGGACTCACGTTGAGATTCCCTTTAGCTCTAGAGCATGGCAAGGTGAGCCCCACCCCGGCCAAAGAAGCTCCGTGTGTAGCCAGAGAAAACTCATTTTCTTCCCATACCCATGCCTACAGTGGCCAGAGGGCTGTCAACAGCAGAGAATTTCAGGAAGCTTCACGGCAGCAAGAATGGAGCTTTCCAAATGGAAAGCAAGGCTAGTACCAACATGCCCCCATTTCCATGGGCACAGGCAGCATACATCTCTGTGGTTTTTAACAAGTCAAATGAGACACAGAGTACACACTGTTTTCTTCCCTTAATCCACTTCTCGAGGCAGGGTGTTCTGCATCTAGTGAACGGCCTCACCAAGGAAAGCCCAAGCTAGGCCTCTGGGCCCGTGCCTCTTCAAAAGTCTGAAGTGCTTCAGGAAAAACTGTTCTTTAGTTGCAATAGGAAGGCAAGCCGTCTTTTTCCTGGAGGCAGGGTGACTTCAGGTAGGAGGTCCTGGATGGAAGGAGAAGCCTAGTGTTTTTCTCTGTGCAGCTCAGAGCAGGGAATGAGTGCGACTTCCACGGCATGAAGGAACTTGCTAGAACGGTGCTCGTGAACCTGTATGAGTGCTGGCTTACTCAAGATGTCCCAATAAGAGTGCACTGTGTTGCCCTACACTCGGCATACACACTGTGAGTCGGAAAGCTACGGGCCTGGATATTGCTTAGAAGGGGCAGGGGAGCCTGAGGGTACTTGCTGTTCTTGCAGGGAATAGGGTTTCCAGGCCAGGCACCTAGGAGTCCTGAAAAGCGTACTGGCGTTAAAATGCTGCAGAGCAGCGACTACGGCCTCATGGAATCTGCTACACACCTCCGCTTCTGCATAGCATTTCAGGTCCTTACCTCGAGGCAAGTTCTCACGTTGCTTGCACTGTGAGCGACACAGCATGTTAGGATGCTGTATTTCTCCTTGAATAGAGTGACTTCAGGAAAGAGGTCCTCGATAAATTCTAAGAGGAATGTTTTCTCAGCGCAGCTCAGACGAGGGCAATGTCGAAAACTTGCAGGACATGTTGGACTGCCTAGAAATGTGGTTCTGATGCTGTTCGACTGCTCTGGAAATATAGCTCTACTGAAGTAACGTACAGTGTGTTGCCAGAGACTCGGCAGACACAGAGGGCCTCAGAGGGTCGTATGGGAATCAATGCTGCTCAGCAGGCCCACAGGGGTGTGGAGGGCGTCAGTGATGTTGGAACAAAAATGATGCTCACCCGAAGGGCCTAGGAGTCCTGAAAAGGGTGCTTCCTTTAACATAAAGCGGAACCTCCACTAAGAGCTCATGGAAAGAGCTGCATGCCTCCCTTTCTGCAGGGCTACTCAGGGCCTTACCTCGAGGCAAGGACTCACGTTGAGATTCCCTTTAGCTCTAGAGCATGGCAAGGTGAGCCCCAACCGGGCCAATGAAGCTCCGTGTGTAGCCAGAGAAATCTCATTTTCTTCCCACCACCCATGCCTACAGTGGCCAGAGAGCTGTTAACAGCAGAGAATTTCAGGGAGCTTCACGGCAGCAAGAATGGAGCTTTCCAAATGGAAAGCAAGGCTAGTACCATCATGCCCCCATTACCATTGGCACAGGCAGCATACATCTCTGTGGTTTCTAACAAGTCAAAAGAAACACAGGGTACACACTGGTTGCTTCCCTGAATCAACTTCTCGAGGCAGGGTGTTCTGCATCTTGTGAACGGCCTCACCAAGGAAGGCCCTAGCTAGGCCCATGGGCCCGTGCCTCTTCAAAAGCCTGCAGTGCTACAGGAAAATCTCTGCTTTAGTTGCAATAAGAATGCAAGCAGTGTTTCTCCTGATGGCAGTGTAACTTCAGGTAAGAGGTCTTAGATGGAAGAAGAAGCCTAGTGATTTTCCTCTGTGCAGCTCAGTCTAAAGAATGAGTTTGACTTCCACGGCATGTTGGAACTTGCTAGAACGGTGCCCGTGAACTTGTGCGAGTGCTGTGAATCAAGATATGACAAGAAAGAGTGCAGTGTGTTGCCCATGACTCAGCAGACACAGAGGAACTCCGAGGGACCAGTGGGCCTCGTTGTTGCTCAGCAGGCCTACAGGGGTGTGGAGGTACTCAGGGATCTTGGAACAAAAATGATGCTCACCCGAGAGGCCTAGGAGTCCTGAGAAGGGTACTTCCTTTAAAGTAAAGCAGAACAGCGACTAAGAAATAATGGAAAGAGCTGAATGCCTCCCTTTCTGCAGGGCTACTCAGGGCCTTACCTCGAGGCAAGGACTCACGTTGAGATTCCCTTTAGCTCTAGAGCATGGCAAGGTGAGCCCCACCCCGGCCAAAGAAGCTCCGTGTGTAGCCAGAGAAAACTCATTTTCTTCCCACACCAATGTAGAGGGACCAGAGGCCTGTCAACAGCAGAGAATTTCAGGGAGCTTCACGGCAGCAAGAATGGAGCTCTCCAAATGGAAAGCAAGGCTAGTACCATCATGCCCCCATTTCCATGGGCACAGGCAGCATACATCTCTGTGGTTTTTAACAAGTCAAATGAGACACAGAGTACACACTGTTTTCTTCCCTTAATCCACTTCTCGAGGCAGGGTGTTCTGCATCTAGTGAACGGCCTCACCAAGGAAAGCCCAAGCTAGGCCTCTGGGCCCGTGCCTCTTCAAAAGTCTGCAGTGCTTCAGGAAAAACTGTGCTTTAGTTGCAATAGGAAGGCAAGCCGTCTTTTTCCTGGAGGCAGGGTGACTTCAGGTAGGAGGTCCTGGATGGAAGGAGAAGCCTAGTGTTTTTCTCTGTGCAGCTCAGACCAGGGAATGAGTGCGACTTCCACGGCACGTTGGAACTTGCTAGAACGGTGCTCGTGAGCCTGTATGAGTGCTGGCTTACTCAAGATGTCCCAATAAGAGTGCACTGTGTTGCCCTACACTCGGCATACACACTGTGAGTCGGAAAGCTACGGGCCTGGATATTGCTTAGAAGGGCCAGGGGAGCCTGAGGGTTCTTGCTGTTCTTGCAGGGAATAGGGTTTCCAGGCCAGGCACCTAGGAGTCCTGAAAAGCGTACTGGCGTTAAAATGCTGCAGAGCAGCGACTACGGCCTCATGGAAACTGCTACACGCCTCCGCTTCTGCATAGCATTTCAGGGCCTTACCTCGAGGCAAGTTCTCACGTTGCTTGCACTGTGAGCGACACAGCATGTTAGGATGCTGTATTTCTCCTTGAATAGAGTGACTTCAGGAAAGATGTCCTCGATAAATTCTAAGAAGAGTGTTTTCTCAGGGAAGCTCAGACGAGGGCAACGTCGAAAACTTGCAGGACATGTTGGACTGCCTAGAAATGTGGTTCTGATGCTGTTCGACTGCTCTGGAAATATAGCTCTACTGAAGTAACGTACAGTGTGTTGCCAGAGACTCGGCAGACACAGAGGGTCTCCGAAGGACGTATGGGAATCAATGCTGCTCAGCAGGCCCACAGGGGTGTGGAGGGCGTCAGTGATCTTGGAACAAAAATGATGCTCACCCGAAGGGCCTAGGAGTCCTGAAAAGGGTGCTTCCTTTAACATAAAGCGGAACCTCCACTAAGAGCTCATAGAAAGAGCTACATGCCTCCCTTTCTGCAGGGCTACTCAGGGCCTTACCTCGAGGCAAGGACTCACGTTGAGATTCCCTTTAGCTCTAGAGCATGGCAAGGTGAGCCCCACCCCGGCCAAAGAAGCTCCGTGTGTAGCCAGAGAAAACTCATTTTCTTCCCACACCAATGTAGAGGGACCAGAGGCCTGTCAACAGCAGAGAATTTCAGGGAGCTTCACGGCAGCAAGAATGGAGCTCTCCAAATGGAAAGCAAGGCTAGTACCATCATGCCCCCATTTCCATGGGCACAGGCAGCATACATCTCTGTGGTTTTTAACAAGTCAAATGAGACACAGAGTACACACTGTTTTCTTCCCTTAATCCACTTCTCGAGGCAGGGTGTTCCGCATCTAGTGAACGGCCTCACCAAGGAAAGCCCAAGCTAGGCCTCTGGGCCCGTGCCTCTTCAAAAGTCTGCAGTGCTTCAGGAAAAACTGTGCTTTAGTTGCAATAGGAAGGCAAGCCGTCTTTTTCCTGGAGGCAGGGTGACTTCAGGTAGGAGGTCCTGGATGGAAGGAGAAGCCTAGTGTTTTTCTCTGTGCAGCTCAGACCAGGGAATGAGTGCGACTTCCACGGCACGTTGGAACTTGCTAGAACGGTGCTCGTGAGCCTGTATGAGTGCTGGCTTACTCAAGATGTCCCAATAAGAGTGCACTGTGTTGCCCTACACTCGGCATACACACTGTGAGTCGGAAAGCTACGGGCCTGGATATTGCTTAGAAGGGCCAGGGGAGCCTGAGGGTTCTTGCTGTTCTTGCAGGGAATAGGGTTTCCAGGCCAGGCACCTAGGAGTCCTGAAAAGCGTACTGGCGTTAAAATGCTGCAGAGCAGCGACTACGGCCTCATGGAAACTGCTACACGCCTCCGCTTCTGCATAGCATTTCAGGGCCTTACCTCGAGGCAAGTTCTCACGTTGCTTGCACTGTGAGCGACACAGCATGTTAGGATGCTGTATTTCTCCTTGAATAGAGTGACTTCAGGAAAGATGTCCTCGATAAATTCTAAGAAGAGTGTTTTCTCAGGGCAGCTCAGACGAGGGCAACGTCGAAAACTTGCAGGACATGTTGGACTGCCTAGAAATGTGGTTCTGATGCTGTTCGACTGCTCTGGAAATATAGCTCTACTGAAGTAACGTACAGTGTGTTGCCAGAGACTCGGCAGACACAGAGGGTCTCCGAAGGACGTATGGGAATCAATGCTGCTCAGCAGGCCCACAGGGGTGTGGAGGGCGTCAGTGATCTTGGAACAAAAATGATGCTCACCCGAAGGGCCTAGGAGTCCTGAAAAGGGTGCTTCCTTTAACATAAAGCGGAACCTCCACTAAGAGCTCATAGAAAGAGCTACATGCCTCCCTTTCTGCAGGGCTACTCAGGGCCTTACCTCGAGGCAAGGACTCACGTTGAGATTCCCTTTAGCTCTAGAGCATGGCAAGGTGAGCCCCACCCCGGCCAAAGAAGCTCCGTGTGTAGCCAGAGAAAACTCATTTTCTTCCCATACCCATGCCTACAGTGGCCAGAGGGCTGTCAACAGCAGAGAATTTCAGGGAGCTTCACGGCAGCAAGAATGGAGCTTTCCAAATGGAAAGCAAGGCTAGTACCAACATGCCCCCATTTCCATGGGCACAGGCAGCGTACATCTCTATGGTTTTTAACAAGTCAAATGAGACACAGAGTACACACTGTTTTCTTCCCTTAATCCACTTCTCGAGGCAGGGTGTTCTGCATCTAGTGAACGGCCTCACCAAGGAATGCCCAAGCTAGGCCTCTGGGCCCGTGCCTCTTCAAAAGTCTGAAGTGCTTCAGGAAAAACTGTGCTTTAGTTGCAATAGGAAGGCAAGCCGTCTTTTTCCTGGAGGCAGGGTGACTTCAGGTAGGAGGTCCTGGATGGAAGGAGAAGCCTAGTGTTTTTCTCTGTGCAGCTCAGAGCAGGGAATGAGTGCGACTTCCACGGCATGAAGGAACTTGCTAGAACGGTGCTCGTGAACCTGTATGAGTGCTGGCTTACTCAAGATGTCCCAATAAGAGTGCACTGTGTTGCCCTACACTCGGCATACACACTGTGAGTCGGAAAGCTACGGGCCTGGATATTGCTTAGAAGGGGCAGGGGAGCCTGAGGGTACTTGCTGTTCTTGCAGGGAATAGGGTTTCCAGGCCAGGCACCTAGGAGTCCTGAAAAGCGTACTGGCGTTAAAATGCTGCAGAGCAGCGACTACGGCCTCATGGAATCTGCTACACACCTCCGCTTCTGCATAGCATTTCAGGGCCTTACCTCGAGGCAAGTTCTCCTGTTGCTTGCACTGTGAGCGACACAGCATGTTAGGATGCTGTATTTCTCCTTGAATAGAGTGACTTCAGGAAAGAGGTCCTCGATAAATTCTAAGAGGAATGTTTTCTCAGCGCAGCTCAGACGAGGGCAATGTCGAAAACTTGCAGGACATGTTGGACTGCCTAGAAATGTGGTTCTGATGCTGTTCGACTGCTCTGGAAATATAGCTCTACTGAAGTAACGTACAGTGTGTTGCCAGAGACTCGGCAGACACAGAGGGCCTCAGAGGGTCGTATGGGAATCAATGCTGCTCAGCAGGCCCACAGGGGTGTGGAGGGCGTCAGTGATGTTGGAACAAAAATGATGCTCACCCGAAGGGCCTAGGAGTCCTGAAAAGGGTGCTTCCTTTAACATAAAGCGGAACCTCCACTAAGAGCTCATGGAAAGAGCTGCATGCCTCCCTTTCTGCAGGGCTACTCAGGGCCTTACCTCGAGGCAAGGACTCACGTTGAGATTCCCTTTAGCTCTAGAGCATGGCAAGGTGAGCCCCAACCGGGCCAATGAAGCTCCGTGTGTAGCCAGAGAAATCTCATTTTCTTCCCACCACCCATGCCTACAGTGGCCAGAGAGCTGTTAACAGCAGAGAATTTCAGGGAGCTTCACGGCAGCAAGAATGGAGCTTTCCAAATGGAAAGCAAGGCTAGTACCATCATGCCCCCATTACCATTGGCACAGGCAGCATACATCTCTGTGGTTTCTAACAAGTCAAAAGAAACACAGGGTACACACTGGTTGCTTCCCTGAATCAACTTCTCGAGGCAGGGTGTTCTGCATCTTGTGAACGGCCTCACCAAGGAAGGCCCTAGCTAGGCCCATGGGCCCGTTCCTCTTCAAAAGCCTGCAGTGCTACAGGAAAATCTCTGCTTTAGTTGCAATAAGAATGCAAGCAGTGTTTCTCCTGATGGCAGTGTAACTTCAGGTAAGAGGTCTTAGATGGAAGAAGAAGCCTAGTGATTTTCCTCTGTGCAGCTCAGTCTAAAGAATGAGTTCGACTTCCACGGCATGTTGGAACTTGCTAGAACGGTGCCCGTGAACTTGTGCGAGTGCTGTGAATCAAGATATGACAAGAAAGAGTGCAGTGTGTTGCCCATGACTCAGCAGACACAGAGGAACTCCGAGGGACCAGTGGGCCTCGTTGTTGCTCAGCAGGCCTACAGGGGTGTGGAGGTACTCAGGGATCTTGGAACAAAAATGATGCTCACCCGAGAGGCCTAGGAGTCCTGAGAAGGGTACTTCCTTTAAAGTAAAGCAGAACAGCGACTAAGAAATAATGGAAAGAGCTGAATGCCTCCCTTTCTGCAGGGCTACTCAGGGCCTTACCTCGAGGCAAGGACTCACGTTGAGATTCCCTTTAGCTCTAGAGCATGGCAAGGTGAGCCCCACCCCGGCCAAAGAAGCTCCGTGTGTAGCCAGAGAAAACTCATTTTCTTCCCACACCAATGTAGAGGGACCAGAGGCCTGTCAACAGCAGAGAATTTCAGGGAGCTTCACGGCAGCAAGAATGGAGCTCTCCAAATGGAAAGCAAGGCTAGTACCATCATGCCCCCATTTCCATGGGCACAGGCAGCATACATCTCTGTGGTTTTTAACAAGTCAAATGAGACACAGAGTACACACTGTTTTCTTCCCTTAATCCACTTCTCGAGGCAGGGTGTTCTGCATCTAGTGAACGGCCTCACCAAGGAAAGCCCAAGCTAGGCCTCTGGGCCCGTGCCTCTTCAAAAGTCTGCAGTGCTTCAGGAAAAACTGTGCTTTAGTTGCAATAGGAAGGCAAGCCGTCTTTTTCCTGGAGGCAGGGTGACTTCAGGTAGGAGGTCCTGGAAGGAAGGAGAAGCCTAGTGTTTTTCTCTGTGCAGCTCAGACCAGGGAATGAGTGCGACTTCCACGGCACGTTGGAACTTGCTAGAACGGTGCTCGTGAGCCTGTATGAGTGCTGGCTTACTCAAGATGTCCCAATAAGAGTGCACTGTGTTGCCCTACACTCGGCATACACACTGTGAGTCGGAAAGCTACGGGCCTGGATATTGCTTAGAAGGGCCAGGGGAGCCTGAGGGTTCTTGCTGTTCTTGCAGGGAATAGGGTTTCCAGGCCAGGCACCTAGGAGTCCTGAAAAGCGTACTGGCGTTAAAATGCTGCAGAGCAGCGACTACGGCCTCATGGAAACTGCTACATGCCTCCGCTTCTGCATAGCATTTCAGGGCCTTACCTCGAGGCAAGTTCTCACGTTGCTTGCACTGTGAGCGACACAGCATGTTAGGATGCTGTATTTCTCCTTGAATAGAGTGACTTCAGGAAAGATGTCCTCGATAAATTCTAAGAAGAGTGTTTTCTCAGGGAAGCTCAGACGAGGGCAACGTCGAAAACTTGCAGGACATGTTGGACTGCCTAGAAATGTGGTTCTGATGCTGTTCGACTGCTCTGGAAATATAGCTCTACTGAAGTAACGTACAGTGTGTTGCCAGAGACTCGGCAGACACAGAGGGTCTCCGAAGGACGTATGGGAATCAATGCTGCTCAGCAGGCCCACAGGGGTGTGGAGGGCGTCAGTGATCTTGGAACAAAAATGATGCTCACCCGAAGGGCCTAGGAGTCCTGAAAAGGGTGCTTCCTTTAACATAAAGCGGAACCTCCACTAAGAGCTCATAGAAAGAGCTACATGCCTCCCTTTCTGCAGGGCTACTCAGGGCCTTACCTCGAGGCAAGGACTCACGTTGAGATTCCCTTTAGCTCTAGAGCATGGCAAGGTGAGCCCCACCCCGGCCAAAGAAGCTCCGTGTGTAGCCAGAGAAAACTCATTTTCTTCCCACACCAATGTAGAGGGACCAGAGGCCTGTCAACAGCAGAGAATTTCAGGGAGCTTCACGGCAGCAAGAATGGAGCTCTCCAAATGGAAAGCAAGGCTAGTACCATCATGCCCCCATTTCCATGGGCACAGGCAGCATACATCTCTGTGGTTTTTAACAAGTCAAATGAGACACAGAGTACACACTGTTTTCTTCCCTTAATCCACTTCTCGAGGCAGGGTGTTCCGCATCTAGTGAACGGCCTCACCAAGGAAAGCCCAAGCTAGGCCTCTGGGCCCGTGCCTCTTCAAAAGTCTGCAGTGCTTCAGGAAAAACTGTGCTTTAGTTGCAATAGGAAGGCAAGCCGTCTTTTTCCTGGAGGCAGGGTGACTTCAGGTAGGAGGTCCTGGATGGAAGGAGAAGCCTAGTGTTTTTCTCTGTGCAGCTCAGACCAGGGAATGAGTGCGACTTCCACGGCACGTTGGAACTTGCTAGAACGGTGCTCGTGAGCCTGTATGAGTGCTGGCTTACTCAAGATGTCCCAATAAGAGTGCACTGTGTTGCCCTACACTCGGCATACACACTGTGAGTCGGAAAGCTACGGGCCTGGATATTGCTTAGAAGGGCCAGGGGAGCCTGAGGGTTCTTGCTGTTCTTGCAGGGAATAGGGTTTCCAGGCCAGGCACCTAGGAGTCCTGAAAAGCGTACTGGCGTTAAAATGCTGCAGAGCAGCGACTACGGCCTCATGGAAACTGCTACACGCCTCCGCTTCTGCATAGCATTTCAGGGCCTTACCTCGAGGCAAGTTCTCACGTTGCTTGCACTGTGAGCGACACAGCATGTTAGGATGCTGTATTTCTCCTTGAATAGAGTGACTTCAGGAAAGATGTCCTCGATAAATTCTAAGAAGAGTGTTTTCTCAGGGCAGCTCAGACGAGGGCAACGTCGAAAACTTGCAGGACATGTTGGACTGCCTAGAAATGTGGTTCTGATGCTGTTCGACTGCTCTGGAAATATAGCTCTACTGAAGTAACGTACAGTGTGTTGCCAGAGACTCGGCAGACACAGAGGGTCTCCGAAGGACGTATGGGAATCAATGCTGCTCAGCAGGCCCACAGGGGTGTGGAGGGCGTCAGTGATCTTGGAACAAAAATGATGCTCACCCGAAGGGCCTAGGAGTCCTGAAAAGGGTGCTTCCTTTAACATAAAGCGGAACCTCCACTAAGAGCTCATAGAAAGAGCTACATGCCTCCCTTTCTGCAGGGCTACTCAGGGCCTTACCTCGAGGCAAGGACTCACGTTGAGATTCCCTTTAGCTCTAGAGCATGGCAAGGTGAGCCCCACCCCGGCCAAAGAAGCTCCGTGTGTAGCCAGAGAAAACTCATTTTCTTCCCATACCCATGCCTACAGTGGCCAGAGGGCTGTCAACAGCAGAGAATTTCAGGGAGCTTCACGGCAGCAAGAATGGAGCTTTCCAAATGGAAAGCAAGGCTAGTACCAACATGCCCCCATTTCCATGGGCACAGGCAGCGTACATCTCTATGGTTTTTAACAAGTCAAATGAGACACAGAGTACACACTGTTTTCTTCCCTTAATCCACTTCTCGAGGCAGGGTGTTCTGCATCTAGTGAACGGCCTCACCAAGGAATGCCCAAGCTAGGCCTCTGGGCCCGTGCCTCTTCAAAAGTCTGAAGTGCTTCAGGAAAAACTGTTCTTTAGTTGCAATAGGAAGGCAAGCCGTCTTTTTCCTGGAGGCAGGGTGACTTCAGGTAGGAGGTCCTGGATGGAAGGAGAAGCCTAGTGTTTTTCTCTGTGCAGCTCAGAGCAGGGAATGAGTGCGACTTCCACGGCATGAAGGAACTTGCTAGAACGGTGCTCGTGAACCTGTATGAGTGCTGGCTTACTCAAGATGTCCCAATAAGAGTGCACTGTGTTGCCCTACACTCGGCATACACACTGTGAGTCGGAAAGCTACGGGCCTGGATATTGCTTAGAAGGGGCAGGGGAGCCTGAGGGTACTTGCTGTTCTTGCAGGGAATAGGGTTTCCAGGCCAGGCACCTAGGAGTCCTGAAAAGCGTACTGGCGTTAAAATGCTGCAGAGCAGCGACTACGGCCTCATGGAATCTGCTACACACCTCCGCTTCTGCATAGCATTTCAGGGCCTTACCTCGAGGCAAGTTCTCCTGTTGCTTGCACTGTGAGCGACACAGCATGTTAGGATGCTGTATTTCTCCTTGAATAGAGTGACTTCAGGAAAGAGGTCCTCGATAAATTCTAAGAGGAATGTTTTCTCAGCGCAGCTCAGACGAGGGCAATGTCGAAAACTTGCAGGACATGTTGGACTGCCTAGAAATGTGGTTCTGATGCTGTTCGACTGCTCTGGAAATATAGCTCTACTGAAGTAACGTACAGTGTGTTGCCAGAGACTCGGCAGACACAGAGGGCCTCAGAGGGTCGTATGGGAATCAATGCTGCTCAGCAGGCCCACAGGGGTGTGGAGGGCGTCAGTGATGTTGGAACAAAAATGATGCTCACCCGAAGGGCCTAGGAGTCCTGAAAAGGGTGCTTCCTTTAACATAAAGCGGAACCTCCACTAAGAGCTCATGGAAAGAGCTGCATGCCTCCCTTTCTGCAGGGCTACTCAGGGCCTTACCTCGAGGCAAGGACTCACGTTGAGATTCCCTTTAGCTCTAGAGCATGGCAAGGTGAGCCCCAACCGGGCCAATGAAGCTCCGTGTGTAGCCAGAGAAATCTCATTTTCTTCCCACCACCCATGCCTACAGTGGCCAGAGAGCTGTTAACAGCAGAGAATTTCAGGGAGCTTCACGGCAGCAAGAATGGAGCTTTCCAAATGGAAAGCAAGGCTAGTACCATCATGCCCCCATTACCATTGGCACAGGCAGCATACATCTCTGTGGTTTCTAACAAGTCAAAAGAAACACAGGGTACACACTGGTTGCTTCCCTGAATCAACTTCTCGAGGCAGGGTGTTCTGCATCTTGTGAACGGCCTCACCAAGGAAGGCCCTAGCTAGGCCCATGGGCCCGTGCCTCTTCAAAAGCCTGCAGTGCTACAGGAAAATCTCTGCTTTAGTTGCAATAAGAATGCAAGCAGTGTTTCTCCTGATGGCAGTGTAACTTCAGGTAAGAGGTCTTAGATGGAAGAAGAAGCCTAGTGTTTTTCCTCTGTGCAGCTCAGTCTAAAGAATGAGTTCGACTTCCACGGCATGTTGGAACTTGCTAGAACGGTGCTCGTGAACTTGTGCGAGTGCTGTGAATCAAGATATGACAAGAAAGAGTGCAGTGTGTTGCCCATGACTCAGCAGACACAGAGGAACTCCGAGGGACCAATGGGCCTCGTTGTTGCTCAGCAGGCCTACAGGGGTGTGGAGGTACTCAGGGATCTTGGAACAAAAATGATGCTCACCCGAGAGGCCTAGGAGTCCTGAGAAGGGTACTTCCTTTAAAGTAAAGCAGAACAGCGACTAAGAAATAATGGAAAGAGCTGAATGCCTCCCTTTCTGCAGGGCTACTCAGGGCCTTACCTCGAGGCAAGGACTCACGTTGAGATTCCCTTTAGCTCTAGAGCATGGCAAGGTGAGCCCCACCCCGGCCAAAGAAGCTCCGTGTGTAGCCAGAGAAAACTCATTTTCTTCCCACACCAATGTAGAGGGAACAGAGGCCTGTCAACAGCAGAGAATTTCAGGGAGCTTCACGGCAGCAAGAATGGAGCTCTCCAAATGGAAAGCAAGGCTAGTACCATCATGCCCCCATTTCCATGGGCACAGGCAGCATACATCTCTGTGGTTTTTAACAAGTCAAATGAGACACAGAGTACACACTGTTTTCTTCCCTTAATCCACTTCTCGAGGCAGGGTGTTCTGCATCTAGTGAACGGCCTCACCAAGGAAAGCCCAAGCTAGGCCTCTGGGCCCGTGCCTCTTCAAAACTCTGCAGTGCTTCAGGAAAAACTGTGCTTTAGTTGCAATAGGAACGCAAGCCGTCTTTTTCCTGGAGGCAGGGTGACTTCAGGTAGGAGGTCCTGGATGGAAGGAGAAGCCTAGTGTTTTTCTCTGTGCAGCTCAGACCAGGGAATGAGTGCGACTTCCACGGCACGTTGGAACTTGCTAGAACGGTGCTCGTGAGCCTGTATGAGTGCTGGCTTACTCAAGATGTCCCAATAAGAGTGCACTGTGTTGCCCTACACTCGGCATACACACTGTGAGTCGGAAAGCTACGGGCCTGGATATTGCTTAGAAGGGCCAGGGGAGCCTGAGGGTTCTTGCTGTTCTTGCAGGGAATAGGGTTTCCAGGCCAGGCACCTAGGAGTCCTGAAAAGCGTACTGGCGTTAAAATGCTGCAGAGCAGCGACTACGGCCTCATGGAAACTGCTACACGCCTCCGCTTCTGCATAGCATTTCAGGGCCTTACCTCGAGGCAAGTTCTCACGTTGCTTGCACTGTGAGCGACACAGCATGTTAGGATGCTGTATTTCTCCTTGAATAGAGTGACTTCAGGAAAGATGTCCTCGATAAATTCTAAGAAGAGTGTTTTCTCAGGGAAGCTCAGACGAGGGCAACGTCGAAAACTTGCAGGACATGTTGGACTGCCTAGAAATGTGGTTCTGATGCTGTTCGACTGCTCTGGAAATATAGCTCTACTGAAGTAACGTACAGTGTGTTGCCAGAGACTCGGCAGACACAGAGGGTCTCCGAAGGACGTATGGGAATCAATGCTGCTCAGCAGGCCCACAGGGGTGTGGAGGGCGTCAGTGATCTTGGAACAAAAATGATGCTCACCCGAAGGGCCTAGGAGTCCTGAAAAGGGTGCTTCCTTTAACATAAAGCGGAACCTCCACTAAGAGCTCATAGAAAGAGCTACATGCCTCCCTTTCTGCAGGGCTACTCAGGGCCTTACCTCGAGGCAAGGACTCACGTTGAGATTCCCTTTAGCTCTAGAGCATGGCAAGGTGAGCCCCACCCCGGCCAAAGAAGCTCCGTGTGTAGCCAGAGAAAACTCATTTTCTTCCCATACCCATGCCTACAGTGGCCAGAGGGCTGTCAACAGCAGAGAATTTCAGGGAGCTTCACGGCAGCAAGAATGGAGCTTTCCAAATGGAAAGCAAGGCTAGTACCAACATGCCCCCATTTCCATGGGCACAGGCAGCGTACATCTCTATGGTTTTTAACAAGTCAAATGAGACACAGAGTACACACTGTTTTCTTCCCTTAATCCACTTCTCGAGGCAGGGTGTTCTGCATCTAGTGAACGGCCTCACCAAGGAATGCCCAAGCTAGGCCTCTGGGCCCGTGCCTCTTCAAAAGTCTGAAGTGCTTCAGGAAAAACTGTTCTTTAGTTGCAATAGGAAGGCAAGCCGTCTTTTTCCTGGAGGCAGGGTGACTTCAGGTAGGAGGTCCTGGATGGAAGGAGAAGCCTAGTGTTTTTCTCTGTGCAGCTCAGAGCAGGGAATGAGTGCGACTTCCACGGCATGAAGGAACTTGCTAGAACGGTGCTCGTGAACCTGTATGAGTGCTGGCTTACTCAAGATGTCCCAATAAGAGTGCACTGTGTTGCCCTACACTCGGCATACACACTGTGAGTCGGAAAGCTACGGGCCTGGATATTGCTTAGAAGGGGCAGGGGAGCCTGAGGGTACTTGCTGTTCTTGCAGGGAATAGGGTTTCCAGGCGAGGCACCTAGGAGTCCTGAAAAGCGTACTGGCGTTAAAATGCTGCAGAGCAGCGACTACGGCCTCATGGAATCTGCTACACACCTCCGCTTCTGCATAGCATTTCAGGGCCTTACCTCGAGGCAAGTTCTCCTGTTGCTTGCACTGTGAGCGACACAGCATGTTAGGATGCTGTATTTCTCCTTGAATAGAGTGACTTCAGGAAAGAGGTCCTCGATAAATTCTAAGAGGAATGTTTTCTCAGGGCAGCTCAGACGAGGGCAATGTCGAAAACTTGCAGGACATGTTGGACTGCCTAGAAATGTGGTTCTGATGCTGTTCGACTGCTCTGGAAATATAGCTCTACTGAAGTAACGTACAGTGTGTTGCCAGAGACTCGGCAGACACAGAGGGCCTCAGAGGGTCGTATGGGAATCAATGCTGCTCAGCAGGCCCACAGGGGTGTGGAGGGCGTCAGTGATGTTGGAACAAAAATGATGCTCACCCGAAGGGCCTAGGAGTCCTGAAAAGGGTGCTTCCTTTAACATAAAGCGGAACCTCCACTAAGAGCTCATGGAAAGAGCTGCATGCCTCCCTTTCTGCAGGGCTACTCAGGGCCTTACCTCGAGGCAAGGACTCACGTTGAGATTCCCTTTAGCTCTAGAGCATGGCAAGGTGAGCCCCAACCGGGCCAATGAAGCTCCGTGTGTAGCCAGAGAAATCTCATTTTCTTCCCACCACCCATGCCTACAGTGGCCAGAGAGCTGTTAACAGCAGAGAATTTCAGGGAGCTTCACGGCAGCAAGAATGGAGCTTTCCAAATGGAAAGCAAGGCTAGTACCATCATGCCCCCATTACCATTGGCACAGGCAGCATACATCTCTGTGGTTTCTAACAAGTCAAAAGAAACACAGGGTACACACTGGTTGCTTCCCTGAATCAACTTCTCGAGGCAGGGTGTTCTGCATCTTGTGAACGGCCTCACCAAGGAAGGCCCTAGCTAGGCCCATGGGCCCGTGCCTCTTCAAAAGCCTGCAGTGCTACAGGAAAATCTCTGCTTTAGTTGCAATAAGAATGCAAGCAGTGTTTCTCCTGATGGCAGTGTAACTTCAGGTAAGAGGTCTTAGATGGAAGAAGAAGCCTAGTGTTTTTCCTCTGTGCAGCTCAGTCTAAAGAATGAGTTCGACTTCCACGGCATGTTGGAACTTGCTAGAACGGTGCTCGTGAACTTGTGCGAGTGCTGTGAATCAAGATATGACAAGAAAGAGTGCAGTGTGTTGCCCATGACTCAGCAGACACAGAGGAACTCCGAGGGACCAATGGGCCTCGTTGTTGCTCAGCAGGCCTACAGGGGTGTGGAGGTACTCAGGGATCTTGGAACAAAAATGATGCTCACCCGAGAGGCCTAGGAGTCCTGAGAAGGGTACTTCCTTTAAAGTAAAGCAGAACAGCGACTAAGAAATAATGGAAAGAGCTGAATGCCTCCCTTTCTGCAGGGCTACTCAGGGCCTTACCTCGAGGCAAGGACTCACGTTGAGATTCCCTTTAGCTCTAGAGCATGGCAAGGTGAGCCCCACCCCGGCCAAAGAAGCTCCGTGTGTAGCCAGAGAAAACTCATTTTCTTCCCACACCAATGTAGAGGGACCAGAGGCCTGTCAACAGCAGAGAATTTCAGGGAGCTTCACGGCAGCAAGAATGGAGCTTTCCAAATGGAAAGCAAGGCTAGTACCATCATGCCCCCATTTCCATGGGCACAGGCAGCATACATCTCTGTGGTTTTTAACAAGTCAAATGAGACACAGAGTACACACTGTTTTCTTCCCTGAATCAACTTCTCGAGGCAGGGTGTTCTGCATCTAGTGAACGGCCTCACCAAGGAAAGCCCAAGCTAGGCCTCTGGGCCCGTGCCTCTTCAAAAGTCTGCAGTGCTTCAGGAAAAACTGCTTTAGTTGCAATAGGAACGCGAGCCGTCTTTTTCCTGGAGGCAGGGTGACTTCAGGTAGGAGGTCCTGGATGGAAGGAGAAGCCTAGTGTTTTTCTCTGTGCAGCTCAGACCAGGGAATGAGTGCGACTTCCACGGCATGTAGGAACTTGCTAGAACGGTGCTCGTGAACCTGTATGAGTGCTGGCTAACTCAAGATGTCCCAATAAGGGTGCACTGTGTGGCCCTACACTCGGCATACACACTGTGAGTCGGAAAGCTATGGGCCTGGATATTGCTTAGAAGGGCCAGGGGAGCCTGAGGGTACTTGCTGTTCTTGCAGGGAACAGGGTTTCCAGGCCAGGCACCAGGAGTCCTGAAAAGCGTACTGGCGTTAAAATGCTGCAGAGCAGCGACTACGGCCTCATGGAAACTGCTACACACCTCCGCTTCTGCATAACATTTCAGGGCCTTACCTCGAGGCACGTTCTCCCGTTGCTTGCACTGTGAGCGACACAGCATGTTAGGATGCTGTATTTCTCCTTGAATAGAGTGACTTCAGGAAAGAGGTCCTCGATAAATTCTAAGAAGAGTGTTTTCTCAGGGCAGCTCAGACGAGGGCAATGTCGAAAACTTGCAGGACATGTTGGACTGCCTAGAAATGTGGTTCTGATGCTGTTCGACTGCTCTGGAAATATAGCTCTACTGAAGTAAAGTACAGTGTGTTGCCAGAGACTCGGCAGACACAGAGGGCCTCCGAGGGACGTATGGGAATCAATGCTGCTCAGCAGGCCCACAGGGGTGTGGAGGGCGTCAGTGATCTTGGAACAAAAATGATGCAAACCCGAAGGGCCTAGGAGTCCTGAAAAGGGTGCTTCCTTTAACATAAAGCGGAACCTCCACTAAGAGCTCATGGAAAGAGCTGCATGCCTCCCTTTCTGCAGGGCTACTCAGGGCCTTACCTCGAGGCAAGGACTCACGTTGAGATTCCCTTTAGCTCTAGAGCATGGCAAGGTGAGCCCCAACCGGGCCAATGAAGCTCCGTGTGTAGCCAGAGAAATCTCATTTTCTTCCCACCACCCATGCCTACAGTGGCCAGAGAGCTGTTAACAGCAGAGAATTTCAGGGAGCTTCACGGCAGCAAGAATGGAGCTTTCCAAATGGAAAGCAAGGCTAGTACCATCATGCCCCCATTACCATTGGCACAGGCAGCATACATCTCTGTGGTTTCTAACAAGTCAAAGAACCACAGGGTACACACTGGTTGCTTCCCTGAATCAACTTCTCGAGGCAGGGTGTTCTGCATCTTGTGAACGGCCTCACCAAGGAACGCCTTAGCTAGGCCCATGGGCCCGTGCCTCTTCAAAAGTCTGAAGTGCTTCAGGAAAAACTGTTCTTTAGTTGCAATAGGAAGGCAAGCCGTCTTTTTCCCGGAGGCAGGGTGACTTCAGGTAGGAGGTCCTGGATGGAAGGAGAAGCCTAGTGTTTTTCTCTGTGCAGCTCAGAGCAGGGAATGAGTGCGACTTCCACGGCATGAAGGAACTTGCTAGAACGGTGCTCGTGAACCTGTATGAGTGCTGGCTTACTCAAGATGTCCCAATAAGAGTGCACTGTGTTGCCCTACACTCGGCATACACACTGTGAGTCGGAAAGCTACGGGCCTGGATATTGCTTAGAAGGGGCAGGGGAGCCTGAGGGTACTTGCTGTTCTTGCAGGGAATAGGGTTTCCAGGCCAGGCACCTAGGAGTCCTGAAAAGCGTACTGGCGTTAAAATGCTGCAGAGCAGCGACTACGGCCTCATGGAATCTGCTACACACCTCCGCTTCTGCATAGCATTTCAGGGCCTTACCTCGAGGCAAGTTCTCCTGTTGCTTGCACTGTGAGCGACACAGCATGTTAGGATGCTGTATTTCTCCTTGAATAGAGTGACTTCAGGAAAGAGGTCCTCGATAAATTCTAAGAGGAATGTTTTCTCAGGGCAGCTCAGACGAGGGCAATGTCGAAAACTTGCAGGACATGTTGGACTGCCTAGAAATGTGGTTCTGATGCTGTTCGACTGCTCTGGAAATATAGCTCTACTGAAGTAACGTACAGTGTGTTGCCAGAGACTCGGCAGACACAGAGGGCCTCAGAGGGTCGTATGGGAATCAATGCTGCTCAGCAGGCCCACAGGGGTGTGGAGGGCGTCAGTGATGTTGGAACAAAAATGATGCTCACCCGAAGGGCCTAGGAGTCCTGAAAAGGGTGCTTCCTTTAACATAAAGCGGAACCTCCACTAAGAGCTCATGGAAAGAGCTGCATGCCTCCCTTTCTGCAGGGCTACTCAGGGCCTTACCTCTAGGCAAGGACTCACGTTGAGATTCCCTTTAGCTCTAGAGCATGGCAAGGTGAGCCCCAACCGGGCCAATGAAGCTCCGTGTGTAGCCAGAGAAATCTCATTTTCTTCCCACCACCCATGCCTACAGTGGCCAGAGAGCTGTTAACAGCAGAGAATTTCAGGGAGCTTCACGGCAGCAAGAATGGAGCTTTCCAAATGGAAAGCAAGGCTAGTACCATCATGCCCCCATTACCATTGGCACAGGCAGCATACATCTCTGTGGTTTCTAACAAGTCAAAAGAAACACAGGGTACACACTGGTTGCTTCCCTGAATCAACTTCTCGAGGCAAGGTGTTCTGCATCTTGTGAACGGCCTCACCAAGGAAGGCCCTAGCTAGGCCCATGGGCCCGTGCCTCTTCAAAAGCCTGCAGTGCTACAGGAAAATCTCTGCTTTAGTTGCAATAAGAATGCAAGCAGTGTTTCTCCTGATGGCAGTGTAACTTCAGGTAAGAGGTCTTAGATGGAAGAAGAAGCCTAGTGTTTTTCCTCTGTGCAGCTCAGTCTAAAGAATGAGTTCGACTTCCACGGCATGTTGGAACTTGCTAGAACGGTGCTCGTGAACTTGTGCGAGTGCTGTGAATCAAGATATGACAAGAAAGAGTGCAGTGTGTTGCCCATGACTCAGCAGACACAGAGGAACTCCGAGGGACCAATGGGCCTCGTTGTTGCTCAGCAGGCCTACAGGGGTGTGGAGGTACTCAGGGATCTTGGAACAAAAATGATGCTCACCCGAGAGGCCTAGGAGTCCTGAGAAGGGTACTTCCTTTAAAGTAAAGCAGAACAGCGACTAAGAAATAATGGAAAGAGCTGAATGCCTCCCTTTCTGCAGGGCTACTCAGGGCCTTACCTCGAGGCAAGGACTCACGTTGAGATTCCCTTTAGCTCTAGAGCATGGCAAGGTGAGCCCCACCCCGGCCAAAGAAGCTCCGTGTGTAGCCAGAGAAAACTCATTTTCTTCCCACACCAATGTAGAGGGACCAGAGGCCTGTCAACAGCAGAGAATTTCAGGGAGCTTCACGGCAGCAAGAATGGAGCTCTCCAAATGGAAAGCAAGGCTAGTACCATCATGCCCCCATTTCCATGGGCACAGGCAGCATACATCTCTGTGGTTTTTAACAAGTCAAATGAGACACAGAGTACACACTGTTTTCTTCCCTTAATCCACTTCTCGAGGCAGGGTGTTCTGCATCTAGTGAACGGCCTCACCAAGGAAAGCCCAAGCTAGGCCTCTGGGCCCGTGCCTCTTCAAAAGTCTGCAGTGCTTCAGGAAAAACTGTGCTTTAGTTGCAATAGGAAGGCAAGCCGTCTTTTTCCTGGAAGCAGGGTGACTTCAGGTAGGAGGTCCTGGATGGAAGGAGAAGCCTAGTGTTTTTCTCTGTGCAGCTCAGACCAGGGAATGAGTGCGACTTCCACGGCACGTTGGAACTTGCTAGAACGGTGCTCGTGAGCCTGTATGAGTGCTGGCTTACTCAAGATGTCCCAATAAGAGTGCACTGTGTTGCCCTACACTCGGCATACACACTGTGAGTCGGAAAGCTACGGGCCTGGATATTGCTTAGAAGGGCCAGGGGAGCCTGAGGGTTCTTGCTATTCTTGCAGGGAATAGGGTTTCCAGGCCAGGCACCTAGGAGTCCTGAAAAGCGTACTGGCGTTAAAATGCTGCAGAGCAGCGACTACGGCCTCATGGAAACTGCTACACGCCTCCGCTTCTGCATAGCATTTCAGGGCCTTACCTCGAGGCAAGTTCTCACGTTGCTTGCACTGTGAGCGACACAGCATGTTAGGATGCTGTATTTCTCCTTGAATAGAGTGACTTCAGGAAAGATGTCCTCGATAAATTCTAAGAAGAGTGTTTTCTCAGGGCAGCTCAGACGAGGGCAACGTCGAAAACTTGCAGGACATGTTGGACTGCCTAGAAATGTGGTTCTGATGCTGTTCGACTGCTCTGGAAATATAGCTCTACTGAAGTAACGTACAGTGTGTTGCCAGAGACTCGGCAGACACAGAGGGTCTCCGAAGGACGTATGGGAATCAATGCTGCTCAGCAGGCCCACAGGGGTGTGGAGGGCGTCAGTGATCTTGGAACAAAAATGATGCTCACCCGAAGGGCCTAGGAGTCCTGAAAAGGGTGCTTCCTTTAACATAAAGCGGAACCTCCACTAAGAGCTCATAGAAAGAGCTACATGCCTCCCTTTCTGCAGGGCTACTCAGGGCCTTACCTCGAGGCAAGGACTCACGTTGAGATTCCCTTTAGCTCTAGAGCATGGCAAGGTGAGCCCCACCCCGGCCAAAGAAGCTCCGTGTGTAGCCAGAGAAAACTCATTTTCTTCCCATACCCATGCCTACAGTGGCCAGAGGGCTGTCAACAGCAGAGAATTTCAGGGAGCTTCACGGCAGCAAGAATGGAGCTTTCCAAATGGAAAGCAAGGCTAGTACCATCATGCCCCCATTACCATTGGCACAGGCAGCATACATCTCTGTGGTTTCTAACAAGTCAAATGAGACACAGAGTACACACTGTTTTCTTCCCTTAATCCACTTCTCGAGGCAGGGTGTTCTGCATCTAGTGAACGGCCTCACCAAGGAAAGCCCAAGCTAGGCCTCTGGGCCCGTGCCTCTTCAAAAGTCTGAAGTGCTTCAGGAAAAACTGTTCTTTAGTTGCAATAGGAAGGCAAGCCGTCTTTTTCCTGGAGGCAGGGTGACTTCAGGTAGGAGGTCCTGGATGGAAGGAGAAGCCTAGTGTTTTTCTCTGTGCAGCTCAGAGCAGGGAATGAGTGCGACTTCCACGGCATGAAGGAACTTGCTAGAACGGTGCTCGTGAACCTGTATGAGTGCTGGCTTACTCAAGATGTCCCAATAAGAGTGCACTGTGTTGCCCTACACTCGGCATACACACTGTGAGTCGGAAAGCTACGGGCCTGGATATTGCTTAGAAGGGGCAGGGGAGCCTGAGGGTACTTGCTGTTCTTGCAGGGAATAGGGTTTCCAGGCGAGGCACCTAGGAGTCCTGAAAAGCGTACTGGCGTTAAAATGCTGCAGAGCAGCGACTACGGCCTCATGGAATCTGCTACACACCTCCGCTTCTGCATAGCATTTCAGGGCCTTACCTCGAGGCAAGTTCTCCTGTTGCTTGCACTGTGAGCGACACAGCATGTTAGGATGCTGTATTTCTCCTTGAATAGAGTGACTTCAGGAAAGAGGTCCTCGATAAATTCTAAGAGGAATGTTTTCTCAGCGCAGCTCAGACGAGGGCAATGTCGAAAACTTGCAGGACATGTTGGACTGCCTAGAAATGTGGTTCTGATGCTGTTCGACTGCTCTGGAAATATAGCTCTACTGAAGTAACGTACAGTGTGTTGCCAGAGACTCGGCAGACACAGAGGGCCTCAGAGGGTCGTATGGGAATCAATGCTGCTCAGCAGGCCCACAGGGGTGTGGAGGGCGTCAGTGATGTTGGAACAAAAATGATGCTCACCCGAAGGGCCTAGGAGTCCTGAAAAGGGTGCTTCCTTTAACATAAAGCGGAACCTCCACTAAGAGCTCATGGAAAGAGCTGCATGCCTCCCTTTCTGCAGGGCTACTCAGGGCCTTACCTCGAGGCAAGGACTCACGTTGAGATTCCCTTTAGCTCTAGAGCATGGCAAGGTGAGCCCCAACCGGGCCAATGAAGCTCCGTGTGTAGCCAGAGAAATCTCATTTTCTTCCCACCACCCATGCCTACAGTGGCCAGAGAGCTGTTAACAGCAGAGAATTTCAGGGAGCTTCACGGCAGCAAGAATGGAGCTTTCCAAATGGAAAGCAAGGCTAGTACCATCATGCCCCCATTACCATTGGCACAGGCAGCATACATCTCTGTGGTTTCTAACAAGTCAAAAGAAACACAGGGTACACACTGGTTGCTTCCCTGAATCAACTTCTCGAGGCAGGGTGTTCTGCATCTTGTGAACGGCCTCACCAAGGAAGGCCCTAGCTAGGCCCATGGGCCCGTGCCTCTTCAAAAGCCTGCAGTGCTACCGGAAAATCTCTGCTTTAGTTGCAATAAGAATGCAAGCAGTGTTTCTCCTGATGGCAGTGTAACTTCAGGTAAGAGGTCTTAGATGGAAGAAGAAGCCTAGTGTTTTTCCTCTGTGCAGCTCAGTCTAAAGAATGAGTTCGACTTCCACGGCATGTTGGAACTTGCTAGAACGGTGCTCGTGAACTTGTGCGAGTGCTGTGAATCAAGATATGACAAGAAAGAGTGCAGTGTGTTGCCCATGACTCAGCAGACACAGAGGAACTCCGAGGGACCAATGGGCCTCGTTGTTGCTCAGCAGGCCTACAGGGGTGTGGAGGTACTCAGGGATCTTGGAACAAAAATGATGCTCACCCGAGAGGCCTAGGAGTCCTGAGAAGGGTACTTCCTTTAAAGTAAAGCAGAACAGCGACTAAGAAATAATGGAAAGAGCTGAATGCCTCCCTTTCTGCAGGGCTACTCAGGGCCTTACCTCGAGGCAAGGACTCACGTTGAGATTCCCTTTAGCTCTAGAGCATGGCAAGGTGAGCCCCACCCCGGCCAAAGAAGCTCCGTGTGTAGCCAGAGAAAACTCATTTTCTTCCCACACCAATGTAGAGGGACCAGAGGCCTGTCAACAGCAGAGAATTTCAGGGAGCTTCACGGCAGCAAGAATGGAGCTCTCCAAATGGAAAGCAAGGCTAGTACCATCATGCCCCCATTTCCATGGGCACAGGCAGCATACATCTCTGTGGTTTTTAACAAGTCAAATGAGACACAGAGTACACACTGTTTTCTTCCCTTAATCCACTTCTCGAGGCAGGGTGTTCTGCATCTAGTGAACGGCCTCACCAAGGAAAGCCCAAGCTAGGCTTCTGGGCCCGTGCCTCTTCAAAAGTCTGCAGTGCTTCAGGAAAAACTGTGCTTTAGTTGCAATAGGAAGGCAAGCCGTCTTTTTCCTGGAGGCAGGGTGACTTCAGGTAGGAGGTCCTGGATGGAAGGAGAAGCCTAGTGTTTTTCTCTGTGCAGCTCAGACCAGGGAATGAGTGCGACTTCCACGGCACGTTGGAACTTGCTAGAACGGTGCTCGTGAGCCTGTATGAGTGCTGGCTTACTCAAGATGTCCCAATAAGAGTGCACTGTGTTGCCCTACACTCGGCATACACACTGTGAGTCGGAAAGCTACGGGCCTGGATATTGCTTAGAAGGGCCAGGGGAGCCTGAGGGTTCTTGCTGTTCTTGCAGGGAATAGGGTTTCCAGGCCAGGCACCTAGGAGTCCTGAAAAGCGTACTGGCGTTAAAATGCTGCAGAGCAGCGACTACGGCCTCATGGAAACTGCTACACGCCTCCGCTTCTGCATAGCATTTCAGGGCCTTACCTCGAGGCAAGTTCTCACGTTGCTTGCACTGTGAGCGACACAGCATGTTAGGATGCTGTATTTCTCCTTGAATAGAGTGACTTCAGGAAAGATGTCCTCGATAAATTCTAAGAAGAGTGTTTTCTCAGGGAAGCTCAGACGAGGGCAACGTCGAAAACTTGCAGGACATGTTGGACTGCCTAGAAATGTGGTTCTGATGCTGTTCGACTGCTCTGGAAATATAGCTCTACTGAAGTAACGTACAGTGTGTTGCCAGAGACTCGGCAGACACAGAGGGTCTCCGAAGGACGTATGGGAATCAATGCTGCTCAGCAGGCCCACAGGGGTGTGGAGGGCGTCAGTGATCTTGGAACAAAAATGATGCTCACCCGAAGGGCCTAGGAGTCCTGAAAAGGGTGCTGCCTTTAACATAAAGCGGAACCTCCACTAAGAGCTCATGGAAAGAGCTGCATGCCTCCCTTTCTGCAGGGCTACTCAGGGCCTTACCTCGAGGCAAGGACTCACGTTGAGATTCCCTTTAGCTCTAGAGCATGGCAAGGTGAGCCCCAACCGGGCCAATGAAGCTCCGTGTGTAGCCAGAGAAATCTCATTTTCTTCCCACACCCATGCCTACAGTGGCCAGAGAGCTGTTAACAGCAGAGAATTTCAGGGAGCTTCACGGTAGCAAGAATGGGGCTTTCCAAATGGAAAGCAAGGCTAGTACCATCATGCCCCCATTACCATGGGCACAGGCATCATACATCTCTGTGGTTTCTAACAAGTCAAAAGAAACACAGGGTACACACTGGTTGCTTCCCTGAATCAACTTCTCGAGGCAGGGTGTTCTGCATCTTGTGAACGGCCTCACCAAGGAACGCCCTAGCTAGGCCCATGGGCCCGTGCCTCTTCAAAAGCCTGCAGTGCTACGGGAAAAACTCTGCTTTAGTTGCAATAAGAATGCAAGCAGTGTTTCTCCTGATGGCAGTGTAACTTCAGGTAAGAGGTCTTAGATGGAAGAAGAAGCCTAGTGTTTTTCCTCTGTGCACCTCAGTCTAAAGAATGAGTTCGACTTCCACGGCATGTTGGAACTTGCTAGAACGGTGCTCGTGAACTTGTGCGAGTGCTGTGAATCAAGATATGACAAGAAAGAGTGCAGTGTGTTGCCCATGACTCAGCAGACACAGAGGAACTCCGAGGGACCAATGGGCTTCGTTGTTGCTCAGCAGGCCTACAGGGGTGTGGAGGTACTCAGGGATCTTGGAACAAAAATGATGCTCACCCGAGAGGCCTAGGAGTCCTGAGAAGGGTACTTCCTGTAAAGTAAAGCAGAACAGCGACTAAGAAATAATGGAAAGAGCTGAATGCCTCCCTTTCTGCAGGGCTACTCAGGGCTTTACCTCGAGGCAAGGACTCACGTTGAGATTCCCTTTAGCTCTAGAGCATGGCAAGGTGAGCCCCACCCCGGCCAAAGAAGCTCCGTGTGTAGCCAGAGAAAACTCATTTTCTTCCCACACCAATGTAGAGGGACCAGAGGCCTGTCAACAGCAGAGAATTTCAGGGAGCTTCACGGCAGCAAGAATGGAGCTTTCCAAATGGAAAGCAAGGCTAGTACCATCATGCCCCCATTTCCATGGGCACAGGCAGCATACATCTCTGTGGTTTTTAACAAGTCAAATGAGACACAGACTACACACTGTTTTCTTCCCTGAATCAACTTCTCGAGGCAGGGTGTTCTGCATCTAGTGAACGGCCTCACCAAGGAAAGTCCAAGCTAGGCCTCTGGGCCCGTGCCTCTTCAAAAGTCTGCAGTGCTTCAGGAAAAACTGTGCTTTAGTTGCAATAGGAACGCAAGCCGTCTTTTTCCTGGAGGCAGGGTGACTTCAGGTAGGAGGTCCTGGATGGAAGGAGAAGCCTAGTGTTTTTCTCTGTGCAGCTCAGACCAGGGAATGAGTGCGACTTCCACGGCATGTAGGAACTTGCTAGCACGGTGCTCGTGAACCTGTATGAGTGCTGGCTAACTCAAGATGTCCCAATAAGAGTGCACTGTGTTGCCCTACACTCGGCATACACACTGTGAGTCGGAAAGCTACGGGCCTGGATATTGCTTAGAAGGGCCAGGGGAGCCTGAGGGTTCTTGCTATTCTTGCAGGGAATAGGGTTTCCAGGCCAGGCACCTAGGAGTCCTGAAAAGCGTACTGGCGTTAAAATGCTGCAGAGCAGCGACTACGGCCTCATGGAAACTGCTACACGCCTCCGCTTCTGCATAGCATTTCAGGGCCTTACCTCGAGGCAAGTTCTCACGTTGCTTGCACTGTGAGCGACACAGCATGTTAGGATGCTGTATTTCTCCTTGAATAGAGTGACTTCAGGAAAGATGTCCTCGATAAATTCTAAGAAGAGTGTTTTCTCAGGGCAGCTCAGACGAGGGCAACGTCGAAAACTTGCAGGACATGTTGGACTGCCTAGAAATGTGGTTCTGATGCTGTTCGACTGCTCTGGAAATATAGCTCTACTGAAGTAACGTACAGTGTGTTGCCAGAGACTCGGCAGACACAGAGGGTCTCCGAAGGACGTATGGGAATCAATGCTGCTCAGCAGGCCCACAGGGGTGTGGAGGGCGTCAGTGATCTTGGAACAAAAATGATGCTCACCCGAAGGGCCTAGGAGTCCTGAAAAGGGTGCTTCCTTTAACATAAAGCGGAACCTCCACTAAGAGCTCATAGAAAGAGCTACATGCCTCCCTTTCTGCAGGGCTACTCAGGGCCTTACCTCGAGGCAAGGACTCACGTTGAGATTCCCTTTAGCTCTAGAGCATGGCAAGGTGAGCCCCACCCCGGCCAAAGAAGCTCCGTGTGTAGCCAGAGAAAACTCATTTTCTTCCCATACCCATGCCTACAGTGGCCAGAGGGCTGTCAACAGCAGAGAATTTCAGGGAGCTTCACGGCAGCAAGAATGGAGCTTTCCAAATGGAAAGCAAGGCTAGTACCATCATGCCCCCATTACCATTGGCACAGGCAGCATACATCTCTGTGGTTTCTAACAAGTCAAATGAGACACAGAGTACACACTGTTTTCTTCCCTTAATCCACTTCTCGAGGCAGGGTGTTCTGCATCTAGTGAACGGCCTCACCAAGGAAAGCCCAAGCTAGGCCTCTGGGCCCGTGCCTCTTCAAAAGTCTGAAGTGCTTCAGGAAAAACTGTTCTTTAGTTGCAATAGGAAGGCAAGCCGTCTTTTTCCTGGAGGCAGGGTGACTTCAGGTAGGAGGTCCTGGATGGAAGGAGAAGCCTAGTGTTTTTCTCTGTGCAGCTCAGAGCAGGGAATGAGTGCGACTTCCACGGCATGAAGGAACTTGCTAGAACGGTGCTCGTGAACCTGTATGAGTGCTGGCTTACTCAAGATGTCCCAATAAGAGTGCACTGTGTTGCCCTACACTCGGCATACACACTGTGAGTCGGAAAGCTACGGGCCTGGATATTGCTTAGAAGGGGCAGGGGAGCCTGAGGGTACTTGCTGTTCTTGCAGGGAATAGGGTTTCCAGGCGAGGCACCTAGGAGTCCTGAAAAGCGTACTGGCGTTAAAATGCTGCAGAGCAGCGACTACGGCCTCATGGAATCTGCTACACACCTCCGCTTCTGCATAGCATTTCAGGGCCTTACCTCGAGGCAAGTTCTCCTGTTGCTTGCACTGTGAGCGACACAGCATGTTAGGATGCTGTATTTCTCCTTGAATAGAGTGACTTCAGGAAAGAGGTCCTCGATAAATTCTAAGAGGAATGTTTTCTCAGCGCAGCTCAGACGAGGGCAATGTCGAAAACTTGCAGGACATGTTGGACTGCCTAGAAATGTGGTTCTGATGCTGTTCGACTGCTCTGGAAATATAGCTCTACTGAAGTAACGTACAGTGTGTTGCCAGAGACTCGGCAGACACAGAGGGCCTCAGAGGGTCGTATGGGAATCAATGCTGCTCAGCAGGCCCACAGGGGTGTGGAGGGCGTCAGTGATGTTGGAACAAAAATGATGCTCACCCGAAGGGCCTAGGAGTCCTGAAAAGGGTGCTTCCTTTAACATAAAGCGGAACCTCCACTAAGAGCTCATGGAAAGAGCTGCATGCCTCCCTTTCTGCAGGGCTACTCAGGGCCTTACCTCGAGGCAAGGACTCACGTTGAGATTCCCTTTAGCTCTAGAGCATGGCAAGGTGAGCCCCAACCGGGCCAATGAAGCTCCGTGTGTAGCCAGAGAAATCTCATTTTCTTCCCACCACCCATGCCTACAGTGGCCAGAGAGCTGTTAACAGCAGAGAATTTCAGGGAGCTTCACGGCAGCAAGAATGGAGCTTTCCAAATGGAAAGCAAGGCTAGTACCATCATGCCCCCATTACCATTGGCACAGGCAGCATACATCTCTGTGGTTTCTAACAAGTCAAAAGAAACACAGGGTACACACTGGTTGCTTCCCTGAATCAACTTCTCGAGGCAGGGTGTTCTGCATCTTGTGAACGGCCTCACCAAGGAAGGCCCTAGCTAGGCCCATGGGCCCGTGCCTCTTCAAAAGCCTGCAGTGCTACCGGAAAATCTCTGCTTTAGTTGCAATAAGAATGCAAGCAGTGTTTCTCCTGATGGCAGTGTAACTTCAGGTAAGAGGTCTTAGATGGAAGAAGAAGCCTAGTGTTTTTCCTCTGTGCAGCTCAGTCTAAAGAATGAGTTCGACTTCCACGGCATGTTGGAACTTGCTAGAACGGTGCTCGTGAACTTGTGCGAGTGCTGTGAATCAAGATATGACAAGAAAGAGTGCAGTGTGTTGCCCATGACTCAGCAGACACAGAGGAACTCCGAGGGACCAATGGGCCTCGTTGTTGCTCAGCAGGCCTACAGGGGTGTGGAGGTACTCAGGGATCTTGGAACAAAAATGATGCTCACCCGAGAGGCCTAGGAGTCCTGAGAAGGGTACTTCCTTTAAAGTAAAGCAGAACAGCGACTAAGAAATAATGGAAAGAGCTGAATGCCTCCCTTTCTGCAGGGCTACTCAGGGCCTTACCTCGAGGCAAGGACTCACGTTGAGATTCCCTTTAGCTCTAGAGCATGGCAAGGTGAGCCCCACCCCGGCCAAAGAAGCTCCGTGTGTAGCCAGAGAAAACTCATTTTCTTCCCACACCAATGTAGAGGGACCAGAGGCCTGTCAACAGCAGAGAATTTCAGGGAGCTTCACGGCAGCAAGAATGGAGCTCTCCAAATGGAAAGCAAGGCTAGTACCATCATGCCCCCATTTCCATGGGCACAGGCAGCATACATCTCTGTGGTTTTTAACAAGTCAAATGAGACACAGAGTACACACTGTTTTCTTCCCTTAATCCACTTCTCGAGGCAGGGTGTTCTGCATCTAGTGAACGGCCTCACCAAGGAAAGCCCAAGCTAGGCTTCTGGGCCCGTGCCTCTTCAAAAGTCTGCAGTGCTTCAGGAAAAACTGTGCTTTAGTTGCAATAGGAAGGCAAGCCGTCTTTTTCCTGGAGGCAGGGTGACTTCAGGTAGGAGGTCCTGGATGGAAGGAGAAGCCTAGTGTTTTTCTCTGTGCAGCTCAGACCAGGGAATGAGTGCGACTTCCACGGCACGTTGGAACTTGCTAGAACGGTGCTCGTGAGCCTGTATGAGTGCTGGCTTACTCAAGATGTCCCAATAAGAGTGCACTGTGTTGCCCTACACTCGGCATACACACTGTGAGTCGGAAAGCTACGGGCCTGGATATTGCTTAGAAGGGCCAGGGGAGCCTGAGGGTTCTTGCTGTTCTTGCAGGGAATAGGGTTTCCAGGCCAGGCACCTAGGAGTCCTGAAAAGCGTACTGGCGTTAAAATGCTGCAGAGCAGCGACTACGGCCTCATGGAAACTGCTACACGCCTCCGCTTCTGCATAGCATTTCAGGGCCTTACCTCGAGGCAAGTTCTCACGTTGCTTGCACTGTGAGCGACACAGCATGTTAGGATGCTGTATTTCTCCTTGAATAGAGTGACTTCAGGAAAGATGTCCTCGATAAATTCTAAGAAGAGTGTTTTCTCAGGGAAGCTCAGACGAGGGCAACGTCGAAAACTTGCAGGACATGTTGGACTGCCTAGAAATGTGGTTCTGATGCTGTTCGACTGCTCTGGAAATATAGCTCTACTGAAGTAACGTACAGTGTGTTGCCAGAGACTCGGCAGACACAGAGGGTCTCCGAAGGACGTATGGGAATCAATGCTGCTCAGCAGGCCCACAGGGGTGTGGAGGGCGTCAGTGATCTTGGAACAAAAATGATGCTCACCCGAAGGGCCTAGGAGTCCTGAAAAGGGTGCTGCCTTTAACATAAAGCGGAACCTCCACTAAGAGCTCATGGAAAGAGCTGCATGCCTCCCTTTCTGCAGGGCTACTCAGGGCCTTACCTCGAGGCAAGGACTCACGTTGAGATTCCCTTTAGCTCTAGAGCATGGCAAGGTGAGCCCCAACCGGGCCAATGAAGCTCCGTGTGTAGCCAGAGAAATCTCATTTTCTTCCCACACCCATGCCTACAGTGGCCAGAGAGCTGTTAACAGCAGAGAATTTCAGGGAGCTTCACGGTAGCAAGAATGGGGCTTTCCAAATGGAAAGCAAGGCTAGTACCATCATGCCCCCATTACCATGGGCACAGGCATCATACATCTCTGTGGTTTCTAACAAGTCAAAAGAAACACAGGGTACACACTGGTTGCTTCCCTGAATCAACTTCTCGAGGCAGGGTGTTCTGCATCTTGTGAACGGCCTCACCAAGGAACGCCCTAGCTAGGCCCATGGGCCCGTGCCTCTTCAAAAGCCTGCAGTGCTACGGGAAAAACTCTGCTTTAGTTGCAATAAGAATGCAAGCAGTGTTTCTCCTGATGGCAGTGTAACTTCAGGTAAGAGGTCTTAGATGGAAGAAGAAGCCTAGTGTTTTTCCTCTGTGCACCTCAGTCTAAAGAATGAGTTCGACTTCCACGGCATGTTGGAACTTGCTAGAACGGTGCTCGTGAACTTGTGCGAGTGCTGTGAATCAAGATATGACAAGAAAGAGTGCAGTGTGTTGCCCATGACTCAGCAGACACAGAGGAACTCCGAGGGACCAATGGGCTTCGTTGTTGCTCAGCAGGCCTACAGGGGTGTGGAGGTACTCAGGGATCTTGGAACAAAAATGATGCTCACCCGAGAGGCCTAGGAGTCCTGAGAAGGGTACTTCCTGTAAAGTAAAGCAGAACAGCGACTAAGAAATAATGGAAAGAGCTGAATGCCTCCCTTTCTGCAGGGCTACTCAGGGCTTTACCTCGAGGCAAGGACTCACGTTGAGATTCCCTTTAGCTCTAGAGCATGGCAAGGTGAGCCCCACCCCGGCCAAAGAAGCTCCGTGTGTAGCCAGAGAAAACTCATTTTCTTCCCACACCAATGTAGAGGGACCAGAGGCCTGTCAACAGCAGAGAATTTCAGGGAGCTTCACGGCAGCAAGAATGGAGCTTTCCAAATGGAAAGCAAGGCTAGTACCATCATGCCCCCATTTCCATGGGCACAGGCAGCATACATCTCTGTGGTTTTTAACAAGTCAAATGAGACACAGACTACACACTGTTTTCTTCCCTGAATCAACTTCTCGAGGCAGGGTGTTCTGCATCTAGTGAACGGCCTCACCAAGGAAAGTCCAAGCTAGGCCTCTGGGCCCGTGCCTCTTCAAAAGTCTGCAGTGCTTCAGGAAAAACTGCTTTAGTTGCAATAGGAACGCAAGCCGTCTTTTTCCTGGAGGCAGGGTGACTTCAGGTAGGAGGTCCTGGATGGAAGGAGAAGCCTAGTGTTTTTCTCTGTGCAGCTCAGACCAGCGAATGAGTGCGACTTCCACGGCATGTAGGAAGTTGCTAGCACGGTGCTCGTGAACCTGTATGAGTGCTGGCTAACTCAAGATGTCCCAATAAGAGTGCACTGTGTTGCCCTACACTCGGCATACACACTGTGAGTCGGAAAGCTACGGGCCTGGATATTGCTTAGAAGGGCCAGGGGAGCCTGAGGGTACTTGCTGTTCTTGCACTGAATAGGGGTTCCAGGCGAGGCACCTAGGAGTCCTGAAAAGCGTACTGGCGTTAAAATGCTGCAGAGCAGCGACTACGGCCTCATGGAAACTGCTACACACCTCCGCTTCTGCATAGCATTTCAGGGCCTTACCTCGAGGCAAGTTCTCCCGTTGCTTGCACTGTGAGCGACACAGCATGTTAGGATGCTGTATTTCTCCTTGAATAGAGTGACTTCAGGAAAGAGATCCTCGATAAATTCTAAGAAGAATGTTTTCTCAGGGCAGCTCAGACGAGGGCAACGTCGAAAACTTGCAGGACATGTTGGACTGCCTAGAAATGTGGTTCTGATGCTGTTCGACTGCTCTGGAAATATAGCTCTACTGAAGTAACGTACAGTGTGTTGCCAGAGACTCGGCAGACACAGAGGGTCTCCGAAGGACGTATGGGAATCAATGCTGCTCAGCAGGCCCACAGGGGTTTGGAGGGCGTCAGTGATCTTGGAACAAAAATGATGCTCACCCGAAGGGCCTAGGAGTCCTGAAAAGGGTGCTTCCTTTAACATAAAGCGGAACCTCCACTAAGAGCTCATGGAAAGAGCTGCATGCCTCCCTTTCTGCAGGGCTACTCAGGGCCTTACCTCGAGGCAAGGACTCACGTTGAGATTCCCTTTAGCTCTAGAGCATGGCAAGGTGAGCCCCAACCGGGCCAATGAAGCTCCGTGTGTAGCCAGAGAAATCTCATTTTCTTCCCACCACCCATGCCTACAGTGGCCAGAGAGCTGTTAACAGCAGAGAATTTCAGGGAGCTTCACGGCAGCAAGAATGGAGCTTTCCAAATGGAAAGCAAGGCTAGTACCATCATGCCCCCATTACCATTGGCACAGGCAGCATACATCTCTGTGGTTTCTAACAAGTCAAAAGAAACACAGGGTACACACTGGTTGCTTCCCTGAATCAACTTCTCGAGGCAGGGTGTTCTGCATCTTGTGAACGGCCTCACCAAGGAACGCCCTAGCTAGGCCCATGGGCCCGTGCCTCTTCAAAAGCCTGCAGTGCTACAGGAAAAACTCTGCTTTAGTTGCAATAAGAATGCAAGCAGTGTTTCTCCTGATGGCAGTGTAACTTCAGGTAAGAGGTCTTAGATGGAAGAAGAAGCCTAGTGTTTTTCCTCTGTGCAGCTCAGTCTAAAGAATGAGTTCGACTTCCACGGCATGTTGGAACTTGCTAGAACGGTGCTCGTGAACTTGTGCGAGTGCTGTGAATCAAGATATGACAAGAAAGAGTGCAGTGTGTTGCCCATGACTCAGCAGACACAGAGGAACTCCGAGGGACCAATGGGCCTCGTTGTTGCTCAGCAGGCCTACAGGGGTGTGGAGGTACTCAGGGATCTTGGAACAAAAATGATGCTCACCCGAGAGGCCTAGGAGTCCTGAGAAGGGTACTTCCTTTAAAGTAAAGGAGAACAGCGACTAAGAACGAATGGAAAGAGATGAATGCCTCCCTTTCTGCAGGGCTACTCAGGGCCTTACCTCGAGGCAAGGACTCACGTTGAGATTCCCTTTAGCTCTAGAGCATGGCAAGGTGAGCCCCACCCCGGCCAAAGAAGCTCCGTGTGTAGCCAGAGAAAACTCATTTTCTTCCCACACCCATGCCTACAGTGGCCAGAGGCCTGTCAACAGCAGAGAATTTCAGGGAGCTTCACGGCAGCAAGAATGGGGCTTTCCAAATGGAAAGCAAGGCTAGTACCATCATGACCCCATTACCATTGGCACAGGCAGCATACATCTCTGTGGTTTCTAACAAGTCAAAAGAGGCACAGAGTACACACTGGTTGCTTCCCTGAATCAACTTCTCGAGGCAGGGTGTTCTGCATCTTGTGAACGGCCTCACCAAGGACCGCCCTAGCTAGGCCTCTGGGCCCGTGCCTCTTCAAAAGTCTGCAGTGCTTCAGGAAAAACTGTGCTTTAGTTGCAATAGGAAGGCAAGCCGTCTTTTTCCTGGAGGCAGGGTGACTTCAAATAGGAGGTCCTGGATGGAAGGAGAAGCCTAGTGTTTTTCTCTGTGCAGCTCAGACCAGGGAATGAGTGCGACTTCCACGGCATGTAGGAACTTGCTAGCACGGTGCTCGTGAACCTGTATGAGTGCTGGCTAACTCAAGATGTCCCAATAAGAGTGCACTGTGTTGCCCTACACTCGGCATACACACTGTGAGTCGGAAAGCTACGGGCCTGGATATTGCTTAGAAGGGCCAGGGGACCCTGAGGGTACTTGCTGTTCTTGCAGGGAATAGGGTTTCCAGGCGAGGCACCAGGAGTCCTGAAAAGCGTACTGGCGTTAAAATGCTGCAGAGCAGCGACTACGGCCTCATGGAAACTGCTACACACCTCCACTTCTGCATAGCATTTCAGGGCCTTACCTCGAGGCAAGTTCTCCCGTTGCTTGCACTGTGAGCGACACAGCATGTTAGGATGCTGTATTTCTCCTTGAATAGAGTGACGTCAGGAAAGAGGTCCTCGATAAATTCTAAGAAGAGTGTTTTCTCAGGGCATCTCAGACGAGGGCAATGTCGAAAACTTGCAGGACATATTGGACTGCCTAGAAATGTGGTTCTGATGTTGTTCGACTGCTCTGGAAATATAGCTCTACTGAAGTAAAGTACAGTGTGTTGCCAGAGACTCGGCAGACACAGAGGGCCTCCGAGGTTCGTATGGGAATCAATGCTGCTCAGCAGGCCCACAGGGGTGTGGAGGGCGTCAGTGATCTTGGAACAAAAATGATGCAAACCCGAAGGGCCTAGGAGTCCTGAAAAGGGTGCTTCCTTTAACATAAAGCGGAACCTCCACTAAGAGCTCATGGAAAGAGCTGCATGCCTCCCTTTCTGCAGGGCTACTCAGGGCCTTACCTCGAGGCAAGGACTCACGTTGAGATTCCCTTTAGCTCTAGAGCATGGCAAGGTGAGCCCCAACCGGGCCAATGAAGCTCCGTGTGTAGCCAGAGAAATCTCATTTTCTTCCCACCACCCATGCCTACAGTGGCCAGAGAGCTGTTAACAGCAGAGAATTTCAGGGAGCTTCACGGCAGCAAGAATGGAGCTTTCCAAATGGAAAGCAAGGCTAGTACCATCATGCCCCCATTACCATTGGCACAGGCAGCATACATCTCTGTGGTTTCTAACAAGTCAAAGAACAACAGGGTACACACTGGTTGCTTCCCTGAATCAACTTCTCGAGGCAGGGTGTTCTGCATCTTGTGAACGGCCTCACCAAGGAACGCCCTAGCTAGGCCCATGGGCCCGTGCCTCTTCAAAAGCCTGCAGTGCTACGGGAAAAACTCTGCTTTAGTTGCAATAAGAATGCAAGCAGTGTTTCTCCTGATGGCAGTGTAACTTCAGGTAAGAGGTCTTAGATGGAAGAAGAAGCCTAGTGTTTTTCCTCTGTGCACCTCAGTCTAAAGAATGAGTTCGACTTCCACGGCATGTTGGAACTTGCTAGAACAGTGCTCTTGAACTTGTGCGAGTGCTGTGAATCAAGATATGACAAGAAAGAGTGCAGTGTGTTGCCCATGACTCAGCAGACACAGAGGAACTCCGAGGGACCAATGGGCTTCGTTGTTGCTCAGCAGGCCTACAGGGGTGTGGAGGTACTCAGGGATCTTGGAACAAAAATGATGCTCACCCGAGAGGCCTAGGAGTCCTGAAAAGGGTACTTCCTTTAAAGTAAAGCAGAACAGCGACTAAGAAATAATGGAAAGAGCTGAATGCCTCCCTTTCTGCAGGGCTACTCAGGGCCTTACCTCGAGGCAAGGACTCACGTTGAGATTCCCTTTAGCTCTAGAGCATGGCAAGGTGAGCCCCACCCCGGCCAAAGAAGCTCCGTGTGTAGCCAGAGAAAACTCATTTTCTTCCCACACCAATGTAGAGGGACCAGAGGCCTGTCAACAGCAGAGAATTTCAGGGAGCTTCACGGCAGCAAGAATGGAGCTTTCCAAATGGAAAGCAAGGCTAGTACCATCATGCCCCCATTTCCATGGGCACAGGCAGCATACATCTCTGTGGTTTTTAACAAGTCAAATGAGACACAGACTACACACTGTTTTCTTCCCTGAATCAACTTCTCGAGGCAGGGTGTTCTGCATCTAGTGAACGGCCTCACCAAGGAAAGTCCAAGCTAGGCCTCTGGGCCCGTGCCTCTTCAAAAGTCTGCAGTGCTTCAGGAAAAACTGCTTTAGTTGCAATAGGAACGCAAGCCGTCTTTTTCCTGGAGGCAGGGTGACTTCAGGTAGGAGGTCCTGGATGGAAGGAGAAGCCTAGTGTTTTTCTCTGTGCAGCTCAGACCAGGGAATGAGTGCGACTTCCACGGCATGTAGGAACTTGCTAGCACGGTGCTCGTGAACCTGTATGAGTGCTGGCTAACTCAAGATGTCCCAATAAGAGTGCACTGTGTTGCCCTACACTCGGCATACACACTGTGAGTCGGAAAGCTACGGGCCTGGATATTGCTTAGAAGGGCCAGGGGAGCCTGAGGGTACTTGCTGTTCTTGCACTGAATAGGGGTTCCAGGCGAGGCACCTAGGAGTCCTGAAAAGCGTACTGGCGTTAAAATGCTGCAGAGCAGCGACTACGGCCTCATGGAAACTACTACACACCTCCGCTTCTGCATAGCATTTCAGGGCCTTACCTCGAGGCAAGTTCTCCCGTTGCTTGCACTGTGAGCGACACAGCATGTTAGGATGCTGTATTTCTCCTTGAATAGAGTGACTTCAGGAAAGAGATCCTCGATAAATTCTAAGAAGAATGTTTTCTCAGGGCAGCTCAGACGAGGGCAACGTCGAAAACTTGCAGGACATGTTGGACTGCCTAGAAATGTGGTTCTGATGCTGTTCGACTGCTCTGGAAATATAGCTCTACTGAAGTAACGTACAGTGTGTTGCCAGAGACTCGGCAGACACAGAGGGTCTCCGAAGGACGTATGGGAATCAATGCTGCTCAGCAGGCCCACAGGGGTGTGGAGGGCGTCAGTGATCTTGGAACAAAAATGATGCAAACCCGAAGGGCCTAGGAGTCCTGAAAAGGGTGCTTCCTTTAACATAAAGCGCAACCTCCACTAAGAGCTCATGGAAAGAGCTGCATGCCTCCCTTTCTGCAGGGCTACTCAGGGCCTTACCTCGAGGCAAGGACTCACGTTGAGATTCCCTTTAGCTCTAGAGCATGGCAAGGTGAGCCCCAACCGGGCCAATGAAGCTCCGTGTGTAGCCAGAGAAATCTCATTTTCTTCCCACCACCCATGCCTACAGTGGCCAGAGAGCTGTTAACAGCAGAGAATTTCAGGGAGCTTCACGGCAGCAAGAATGGAGCTTTCCAAATGGAAAGCAAGGCTAGTACCATCATGCCCCCATTACCATTGGCACAGGCAGCATACATCTCTGTGGTTTCTAACAAGTCAAAAGAGACACAGGGTACACACTGGTTGCTTCCCTGAATCAACTTCTCGAGGCAGGGTGTTCTGCATCTTGTGAACGGCCTCACCAAGGAAGGCCCTAGCTAGGCCCATGGGCCCGTGCCTCTTCAAAAGCCTGCAGTGCTACAGGAAAAACTCTGCTTTAGTTGCAATAAGAATGCAAGCAGTGTTTCTCCTGATGGCAGTGTAACTTCAGGTAAGAGGTCTTAGATGGAAGAAGAAGCCTAGTGTTTTTCCTCTGTGCAGCTCAGTCTAAAGAATGAGTTCGACTTCCACGGCATGTTGGAACTTGCTAGAACGGTGCTCGTGAACTTGTGCGAGTGCTGTGAATCAAGATATGACAAGAAAGAGTGCAGTGTGTTGCCCATGACTCAGCAGACACAGAGGAACTCCGAGGGACCAATGGGCCTCGTTGTTGCTCAGCAGGCCTACAGGGGTGTGGAGGTACTCAGGGATCTTGGAACAAAAATGATGCTCACCCGAGAGGCCGAGGAATCCTGAGAAGGGTACTTCCTTTAAAGTAAAGGAGAACAGCGACTAAGAACGAATGGAAAGAGATGAATGCCTCCCTTTCTGCAGGGCTACTCAGGGCCTTACCTCGAGGCAAGGACTCACGTTGAGATTCCCTTTAGCTCTAGAGCATGGCAAGGTGAGCCCCACCCCGGCCAAAGAAGCTCCGTGTGTAGCCAGAGAAAACTCATTTTCTTCCCACACCCATGCCTACAGTGGCCAGAGGGCTGTCAACAGCAGAGAATTTCAGGGAGCTTCACGGCAGCAAGAATGGGGCTTTCCAAATGGAAAGCAAGGCTAGTACCATCATGACCCCATTACCATTGGCACAGGCAGCATACATCTCTGTGGTTTCTAACAAGTCAAAAGAGACACAGAGTACACACTGGTTGCTTCCCTGAATCAACTTCTCGAGGCAGGGTGTTCTGCATCTTGTGAACGGCCTCACCAAGGACCGCCCTAGCTAGGCCTCTGGGCCCGTGCCTCTTCAAAAGTCTGCAGTGCTTCAGGAAAAACTGTGCTTTAGTTGCAATAGGAAGGCAAGCCGTCTTTTTCCTGGAGGCAGGGTGACTTCAAATAGGAGGTCCTGGATGGAAGGAGAAGCCTAGTGTTTTTCTCTGTGCAGCTCAGACCAGGGAATGAGTGCGACTTCCACGGCATGTAGGAACTTGCTAGCACGGTGCTCGTGAACCTGTATGAGTGCTGGCTAACTCAAGATGTCCCAATAAGAGTGCACTGTGTTGCCCTACACTCGGCATACACACTGTGAGTCGGAAAGCTACGGGCCTGGATATTGCTTAGAAGGGCCAGGGGAGCCTGAGGGTACTTGCTGTTCTTGCACTGAATAGGGGTTCCAGGCGAGGCACCTAGGAGTCCTGAAAAGCGTACTGGCGTTAAAATGCTGCAGAGCAGCGACTACGGCCTCATGGAAACTGCTACACACCTCCGCTTCTGCATAGCATTTCAGGGCCTTACCTCGAGGCAAGTTCTCCCGTTGCTTGCACTGTGAGCGACACAGCATGTTAGGATGCTGTATTTCTCCTTGAATAGAGTGACGTCAGGAAAGAGATCCTGGATAAATTCTAAAAAGAATGTTTTCTCAGGGCAGCTCAGACGAGGGCAACGTCGAAAACTTGCAGGACATGTTGGACTGCCTAGAAATGTGGTTCTGATGCTGTTCGACTGCTCTGGAAATATAGCTCTACTGAAGTAACGTACAGTGTGTTGCCAGAGACTCGGCAGACACAGAGGGTCTCCGAAGGACGTATGGGAATCAATGCTGCTCAGCAGGCCCACAGGGGTGTGGAGGGCGTCAGTGATCTTGGAACAAAAATGATGCAAACCCGAAGGGCCTAGGAGTCCTGAAAAGGGTGCTTCCTTTAACATAAAGCGGAACCTCCACTAAGAGCTCATGGAAAGAGCTGCATGCCTCCCTTTCTGCAGGGCTATTCAGGGCCTTACCTCGAGGCAAGGACTCACGTTGAGATTCCCTTTAGCTCTAGAGCATGGCAAGGTGAGCCCCAACCGGGCCAATGAAGCTCCGTGTGTAGCCAGAGAAATCTCATTTTCTTCCCACCACCCATGCCTACAGTGGCCAGAGAGCTGTTAACAGCAGAGAATTTCAGGGAGCTTCACGGCAGCAAGAATGGAGCTTTCCAAATGGAAAGCAAGGCTAGTACCATCATGCCCCCATTACCATTGGCACAGGCAGCATACATCTCTGTGGTTTCTAACAAGTCAAAAGAAACACAGGGTACACACTGGTTGCTTCCCTGAATCAACTTCTCGAGGCAGGGTGTTCTGCATCTTGTGAACGGCCTCACCAAGGAACGCCCTAGCTAGGCCCATGGGCCCGTGCCTCTTCAAAAGCCTGCAGTGCTACAGGAAAAACTCTGCTTTAGTTGCAATAAGAATGCAAGCAGTGTTTCTCCTGATGGCAGTGTAACTTCAGGTAAGAGGTCTTAGATGGAAGAAGAAGCCTAGTGTTTTTCCTCTGTGCAGCTCAGTCTAAAGAATGAGTTCGACTTCCACGGCATGTTGGAACTTGCTAGAACGGTGCTCGTGAACTTGTGCGAGTGCTGTGAATCAAGATATGACAAGAAAGAGTGCAGTGTGTTGCCCATGACTCAGCAGACACAGAGGAACTCCGAGGGACCAATGGGCCTCGTTGTTGCTCAGCAGGCCTACAGGGGTGTGGAGGTACTCAGGGATCTTGGAACAAAAATGATGCTCACCCGAGAGGCCTAGGATTCCTGAGAAGGGTACTTCCTTTAAAGTAAAGGAGAACAGCGACTAAGAACGAATGGAAAGAGATGAATGCCTCCCTTTCTGCAGGGCTACTCAGGGCCTTACCTCGAGGCAAGGACTCACGTTGAGATTCCCTTTAGCTCTAGAGCATGGCAAGGTGAGCCCCACCCCGGCCAAAGAAGCTCCGTGTGTAGCCAGAGAAAACTCATTTTCTTCCCACACCCATGCCTACAGTGGCCAGAGGGCTGTCAACAGCAGAGAATTTCAGGGAGCTTCACGGCAGCAAGAATGGGGCTTTCCAAATGGAAAGCAAGGCTAGTACCATCATGACCCCATTACCATTGGCACAGGCAGCATACATCTCTGTGGTTTCTAACAAGTCAAAAGAGACACAGAGTACACACTGGTTGCTTCCCTGAATCAACTTCTCGAGGCAGGGTGTTCTGCATCTTGTGAACGGCCTCACCAAGGACCGCCCTAGCTAGGCCTCTGGGCCCGTGCCTCTTCAAAAGTCTGCAGTGCTTCAGGAAAAACTGTGCTTTAGTTGCAATAGGAAGGCAAGCCGTCTTTTTCCTGGAGGCAGGGTGACTTCAAATAGGAGGTCCTGGATGGAAGGAGAAGCCTAGTGTTTTTCTCTGTGCAGCTCAGACCAGGGAATGAGTGCGACTTCCACGGCATGTAGGAACTTGCTAGCACGGTGCTCGTGAACCTGTATGAGTGCTGGCTAACTCAAGATGTCCCAATAAGAGTGCACTGTGTTGCCCTACACTCGGCATACACACTGTGAGTCGGAAAGCTACGGGCCTGGATATTGCTTAGAAGGGCCAGGGGACCCTGAGGGTACTTGCTGTTCTTGCAGGGAATAGGGTTTCCAGGCGAGGCACCAGGAGTCCTGAAAAGCGTACTGGCGTTAAAATGCTGCAGAGCAGCGACTACGGCCTCATGGAAACTGCTACACACCTCCACTTCTGCATAGCATTTCAGGGCCTTACCTCGAGGCAAGTTCTCCCGTTGCTTGCACTGTGAGCGACACAGCATGTTAGGATGCTGTATTTCTCCTTGAATAGAGTGACGTCAGGAAAGAGGTCCTCGATAAATTCTAAGAAGAGTGTTTTCTCAGGGCAGCTCAGACGAGGGCAATGTCGAAAACTTGCAGGACATATTGGACTGCCTAGAAATGTGGTTCTGATGTTGTTCGACTGCTCTGGAAATATAGCTCTACTGAAGTAAAGTACAGTGTGTTGCCAGAGACTCGGCAGACACAGAGGGCCTCCGAGGTTCGTATGGGAATCAATGCTGCTCAGCAGGCCCACAGGGGTGTGGAGGGCATCAGTGATCTTGGAACAAAAATGATGCAAACCCGAAGGGCCTAGGAGTCCTGAAAAGGGTGCTTCCTTTAACATAAAGCGGAACCTCCACTAAGAGCTCATGGAAAGAGCTGCATGCCTCCCTTTCTGCAGGGCTACTCAGGGCCTTACCTCGAGGCAAGGACTCACGTTGAGATTCCCTTTAGCTCTAGAGCATGGCAAGGTGAGCCCCAACCGGGCCAATGAAGCTCCGTGTGTAGCCAGAGAAATCTCATTTTCTTCCCACCACCCATGCCTACAGTGGCCAGAGAGCTGTTAACAGCAGAGAATTTCAGGAAGCTTCACGGCAGCAAGAATGGAGCTTTCCAAATGGAAAGCAAGGCTAGTACCATCATGCCCCCATTACCATTGGCACAGGCAGCATACATCTCTGTGGTTTCTAACAAGTCAAAGAACCACAGGGTACACACTGGTTGCTTCCCTGAATCAACTTCTCGAGGCAGGGTGTTCTGCATCTTGTGAACGGCCTCACCAAGGAACGCCCTAGCTAGGCCCATGGGCCCGTGCCTCTTCAAAAGCCTGCAGTGCTACGGGAAAAACTCTGCTTTAGTTGCAATAAGAATGCAAGCAGTGTTTCTCCTGATGGCAGTGTAACTTCAGGTAAGAGGTCTTAGATGGAAGAAGAAGCCTAGTGTTTTTCCTCTGTGCACCTCAGTCTAAAGAATGAGTTCGACTTCCACGGCATGTTGGAACTTGCTAGAACAGTGCTCTTGAACTTGTGCGAGTGCTGTGAATCAAGATATGACAAGAAAGAGTGCAGTGTGTTGCCCATGACTCAGCAGACACAGAGGAACTCCGAGGGACCAATGGGCTTCGTTGTTGCTCAGCAGGCCTACAGGGGTGTGGAGGTACTCAGGGATCTTGGAACAAAAATGATGCTCACCCGAGAGGCCTAGGAGTCCTGAAAAGGGTACTTCCTTTAAAGTAAAGCAGAACAGCGACTAAGAAATAATGGAAAGAGCTGAATGCCTCCCTTTCTGCAGGGCTACTCAGGGCCTTACCTCGAGGCAAGGACTCACGTTGAGATTCCCTTTAGCTCTAGAGCATGGCAAGGTGAGCCCCACCCCGGCCAAAGAAGCTCCGTGTGTAGCCAGAGAAAACTCATTTTCTTCCCACACCAATGTAGAGGGACCAGAGGCCTGTCAACAGCAGAGAATTTCAGGGAGCTTCACGGCAGCAAGAATGGAGCTTTCCAAATGGAAAGCAAGGCTAGTACCATCATGCCCCCATTTCCATGGGCACAGGCAGCATACATCTCTGTGGTTTTTAACAAGTCAAATGAGACACAGAGTACACACTGTTTTCTTCCCTGAATCAACTTCTCGAGGCAGGGTGTTCTGCATCTAGTGAACGGCCTCACCAAGGAAAGCCCAAGCTAGGCCTCTGGGCCCGTGCCTCTTCAAAAGTCTGCAGTGCTTCAGGAAAAACTGCTTTAGTTGCAATAGGAACGCAAGCCGTCTTTTTCCTGGAGGCAGGGTGACTTCGGGTAGGAGGTCCTGGATGGAAGGAGAAGCCTAGTGTTTTTCTCTGTGCAGCTCAGACCAGGGAATGAGTGCGACTTCCACGGCATGTAGGAATTTGCTAGCACGGTGCTCGTGAACCTGTATGAGTGCTGGCTAACTCAAGATGTCCCAATAAGGGTGCACTGTGTTGCCCTACACTCGGCATACACACTGTGAGTCGGAAAGCTACGGGCCTGGATATTGCTTAGAAGGGCCAGGGGAGCCTGAGGGTACTTGCTGTTCTTGCAGGAAACAGGGTTTCCAGGCCAGGCACCAGGAGTCCTGAAAAGCGTACTGGCGTTAAAATGCTGCAGAGCAGCGACTACGGCCTCATGGAAACTGCTACACACCTCCGCTTCTGCATAGCATTTCAGGGCCTTACCTCGAGGCACGTTCTCCCGTTGCTTGCACTGTGAGCGACACAGCATGTTAGGATGCTGTATTTCTCCTTGAATAGAGTGACTTCAGGAAAGAGATCCTCGATAAATTCTAAGAAGAATGTTTTCTCAGGGCAGCTCAGACGAGGGCAACGTCGAAAACTTGCAGGACATGTTGGACTGCCTAGAAATGTGGTTCTGATGCTGTTCGAATGCTCTGGAAATATAGCTCTACTGAAGTAACGTACAGTGTGTTGCCAGAGACTCGGCAGACACAGAGGGTCTCCGAAGGACGTATGGGAATCAATGCTGCTCAGCAGGCCCACAGGGGTGTGGAGGGCGTCAGTGATCTTGGAACAAAAATGATGCAAACCCGAAGGGCCTAGGAGTCCTGAAAAGGGTGCTTCCTTTAACATAAAGCGGAACCTCCACTAAGAGCTCATGGAAAGAGCTGCATGCCTCCCTTTCTGCAGGGCTACTCAGGGCCTTACCTCGAGGCAAGGACTCACGTTGAGATTCCCTTTAGCTCTAGAGCATGGCAAGGTGAGCCCCAACCGGGCCAATGAAGCTCCGTGTGTAGCCAGAGAAATCTCATTTTCTTCCCACACCCATGCCTACAGTGGCCAGAGAGCTGTTAACAGCAGAGAATTTCAGGGAGCTTCACGGCAGCAAGAATGGAGCTTTCCAAATGGAAAGCAAGGCTAGTACCATCATGCCCCCATTACCATTGGCACAGGCAGCATACATCTCTGTGGTTTCTAACAAGTCAAAAGAAACACAGGGTACACACTGGTTGCTTCCCTGAATCAACTTCTCGAGGCAGGGTGTTCTGCATCTTGTGAACGGCCTCACCAAGGAACGCCCTAGCTAGGCCCATGGGCCCGTGCCTCTTCAAAAGCCTGCAGTGCTACAGGAAAAACTCTGCTTGAGTTGCAATAAGAATGCAAGCAGTGTTTCTCCTGATGGCAGTGTAACTTCAGGTAAGAGGTCTTAGATGGAAGAAGAAGCCTAGTGTTTTTCCTCTGTGCAGCTCAGTCTAAAGAATGAGTTCGACTTCCACGGCATGTTGGAACTTGCTAGAACGGTGCTCGTGAACTTGTGCGAGTGCTGTGAATCAAGATATGACAAGAAAGAGTGCAGTGTGTTGCCCATGACTCAGCAGACACAGAGGAACTCCGAGGGACCAATGGGCCCCGTTGTTGCTCAGCAGGCCTACAGGGGTGTGGAGATACTCAGGGACCCTGGAACAAAAATGATGCTCACCCGAGAGGCCTAGGAGTCCTGAAAAGGGTACTTCCTTTAAAGTAAAGGAGAACAGCGACTAAGAAATAATGGAAAGAGCTGAATGCCTCCCTTTCTGCAGGGCTACTCAGGGCCTTACCTCGAGGCAAGGACTCACGTTGAGATTCCCTTTAGCTCTAGAGCATGGCAAGGTGAGCCCGACCCCGGCCAAAGAAGCTCCGTGTGTAGCCAGAGAAAACTCATTTTCTTCCCACACCCATGCCTACAGTGGCCAGAGGGCTGTCAACAGCAGAGAATTTCAGGGAGCTTCACGGCAGCAAGAATGGGGCTTTCCAAATGGAAAGCAAGGCTAGTACCATCATGACCCCATTACCATTGGCACAGGCAGCATACATCTCTGTGGTTTCTAACAAGTCAAAAGAAACACAGAGTACACACTGGTTGCTTCCCTGAATCAACTTCTCGAGGCCGGGTGTTCTGCATCTTGTGAACGGCCTCACCAAGGACCGCCCTAGCTAGGCCTCTGGGCCCGTGCCTCTTCAAAAGTCTGCAGTGCTTCAGGAAAAACTGTGCTTTAGTTGCAATAGGAAGGCAAGCCGTCTTTTTCCTGGAGGCAGGGTGACTTCAGGTAGGAGGTCCTGGATGGAAGGAGAAGCCTAGTGTTTTTCTCTGTGCAGCTCAGACCAGGGAATGAGTGCGACTTCCACGGCATGTAGGAACTTGCTAGCACGGTGCTCGTGAACCTGTATGAGTGCTGGCTAACTCAAGATGTCCCAATAAGAGTGCACTGTGTTGCCCTACACTCGGCATACACACTGTGAGTCGGAAAGCTACGGGCCTGGATATTGCTTAGAAGGGCCAGGGGAGCCTGAGGGTACTTGCTGTTCTTGCACTGAATAGGGGTTCCAGGCGAGGCACCTAGGAGTCCTGAAAAGCGTACTGGCGTTAAAATGCTGCAGAGCAGCGACTACGGCCTCATGGAAACTGCTACACGCCTCCGCTTCTGCATAGCATTTCAGGGCCTTATCTCGAGGCAAGTTCTCACGTTGCTTGCACTGTGAGAGACACCGCATGTTAGGATGCTGTATTTCTCCTTGAATAGAGTGACTTCAGGAAAGATGTCCTCGATAAATTCTAAGAAGAGTGTTTTCTCAGGGAAGCTCAGACGAGGGCAACGTCGAAAACTTGCAGGACATGTTGGACTGCCTAGAAATGTGGTTCTGATGCTGTTCGACTGCTCTGGAAATATAGCTCTACTGAAGTAACGTACAGTGTGTTGCCAGAGACTCGGCAGACACAGAGGGTCTCCGAAGGACGTATGGGAATCAATGCTGCTCAGCAGGCCCACAGGGGTGTGGAGGGCGTCAGTGATCTTGGAACAAAAATGATGCAAACCCGAAGGGCCTAGGAGTCCTGAAAAGGGTGCTTCCTTTAACATAAAGCGGAACCTCCACTAAGAGCTCATGGAAAGAGCTGCATGCCTCCCTTTCTGCAGGGCTACTCAGGGCCTTACCTCGAGGCAAGGACTCACGTTGAGATTCCCTTTAGCTCTAGAGCATGGCAAGGTGAGCCCCAACCGGGCCAATGAAGCTCCGTGTGTAGCCAGAGAAATCTCATTTTCTTCCCACCACCCATGCCTACAGTGGCCAGAGAGCTGTTAACAGCAGAGAATTTCAGGGAGCTTCACGGCAGCAAGAATGGAGCTTTCCAAATGGAAAGCAAGGCTAGTACCATCATGCCCCCATTACCATTGGCACAGGCAGCATACATCTCTGTGGTTTCTAACAAGTCAAAAGAAACACAGGGTACACACTGGTTGCTTCCCTGAATCAACTTCTCGAGGCAGGGTGTTCTGCATCTTGTGAACGGCCTCACCAAGGAACGCCCTAGCTAGGCCCATGGGCCCGTGCCTCTTCAAAAGCCTGCAGTGCTACAGGAAAAACTCTGCTTTAGTTGCAATAAGAATGCAAGCAGTGTTTCTCCTGATGGCAGTGTAACTTCAGGTAAGAGGTCTTAGATGGAAGAAGAAGCCTAGTGTTTTTCCTCTGTGCAGCTCAGTCTAAAGAATGAGTTCGACTTCCACGGCATGTTGGAACTTGCTAGAACGGTGCTCGTGAACTTGTGCGAGTGCTGTGAATCAAGATATGACAAGAAAGAGTGCAGTGTGTTGCCCATGACTCAGCAGACACAGAGGAACTCCGAGGGACCAATGGGCCCCGTTGTTGCTCAGCAGGCCTACAGGGGTGTGGAGATACTCAGGGACCCTGGAACAAAAATGATGCTCACCCGAGAGGCCTAGGAGTCCTGAAAAGGGTACTTCCTTTAAAGTAAAGGAGAACAGCGACTAAGAAATAATGGAAAGAGCTGAATGCCTCCCTTTCTGCAGGGCTACTCAGGGCCTTACCTCGAGGCAAGGACTCACGTTGAGATTCCCTTTAGCTCTAGAGCATGGCAAGGTGAGCCCCACCCCGGCCAAAGAAGCTCCGTGTGTAGCCAGAGAAAACTCATTTTCTTCCCACACCCATGCCTACAGTGGCCAGAGGGCTGTCAACAGCAGAGAATTTCAGGGAGCTTCACGGCAGCAAGAATGGGGCTTTCCAAATGGAAAGCAAGGCTAGTACCATCATGACCCCATTACCATTGGCACAGGCAGCATACATCTCTGTGGTTTCTAACAAGTCAAAAGAGACACAGAGTACACACTGGTTGCTTCCCTGAATCAACTTCTCGAGGCAGGGTGTTCTGCATCTTGTGAACGGCCTCACCAAGGACCGCCCTAGCTAGGCCTCTGGGCCCGTGCCTCTTCAAAAGTCTGCAGTGCTTCAGGAAAAACTGTGCTTTAGTTGCAATAGGAAGGCAAGCCGTCTTTTTCCTGGAGGCAGGGTGACTTCAGGTAGGAGGTCCTGGATGGAAGGAGAAGCCTAGTGTTTTTCTCTGTGCAGCTCAGACCAGGGAATGAGTGCGACTTCCACGGCATGTAGGAACTTGCTAGCACGGTGCTCGTGAACCTCTATGAGTGCTGGCTAACTCAAGATGTCCCAATAAGAGTGCACTGTGTTGCCCTACACTCGGCATACACACTGTGAGTCGGAAAGCTACGGGCCTGGATATTGCTTAGAAGGGCCAGGGGAGCCTGAGGGTACTTGCTGTTCTTGCACTGAATAGGGGTTCCAGGCGAGGCACCTAGGAGTCCTGAAAAGCGTACTGGCGTTAAAATGCTGCAGAGCAGCGACTACGGCCTCATGGAAACTGCTACACACCTCCGCTTCTGCATAGCATTTCAGGGCCTTACCTCGAGGCAAGTTCTCCCGTTGCTTGCACTGTGAGCGACACAGCATGTTAGGATGCTGTATTTCTCCTTGAATAGAGTGACTTCAGGAAAGATGTCCTCGATAAATTCTAAGAAGAGTGTTTTCTCAGGGAAGCTCAGACGAGGGCAACGTCGAAAACTTGCAGGACATGTTGGACTGCCTAGAAATGTGGTTCTGATGCTGTTCGACTGCTCTGGAAATATAGCTCTACTGAAGTAACGTACAGTGTGTTGCCAGAGACTCGGCAGACACAGAGGGCCTCCGAAGGACGTATGGGAATCAATGCTGCTCAGCAGGCCCACAGGGGTGTGGAGGGCGTCAGTGATCTTGGAACAAAAATGATGCAAACCCGAAGGGCCTAGGAGTCCTGAAAAGGGTGCTTCCTTTAACATAAAGCGGAACCTCCACTAAGAGCTCATGGAAAGAGCTGCATGCCTCCCTTTCTGCAGGGCTACTCAGGGCCTTACCTCGAGGCAAGGACTCACGTTGAGATTCCCTTTAGCTCTAGAGCATGGCAAGGTGAGCCCCAAACGGGCCAATGAAGCTCCGTGTGTAGCCAGAGAAATCTCATTTTCTTCCCACACCCATGCCTACAGTGGCCAGAGAGCTGTTAACAGCAGAGAATTTCAGGGAGCTTCACGGCAGCAAGAATGGAGCTTTCCAAATGGAAAGCAAGGCTAGTACCATTATGCCCCCATTACCATTGGCACAGGCAGCATACATCTCTGTGGTTTCTAACAAGTCAAAGAACCACAGGGTACACACTGGTTGCTTCCCTGAATCAACTTCTCGAGGCAGGGTGTTCTGCATCTTGTGAACGGCCTCACCAAGGAACGCCCTAGCTAGGCCCATGGGCCCGTGCCTCTTCAAAAGCCTGCAGTGCTACGGGAAAAACTCTGCTTTAGTTGCAATAAGAATGCAAGCAGTGTTTCTCCTGATGGCAGTGTAACTTCAGGTAAGAGGTCTTAGATGGAAAAAGAAGCCTAGTGTTTTTCCTCTGTGCACCTCAGTCTAAAGAATGAGTTCGACTTCCACGGCATGTTGGAACTTGCTAGAACGGTGCTCTTGAACTTGTGCGAGTGCTGTGAATCAAGATATGACAAGAAAGAGTGCAGTGTGTTGCCCATGACTCAGCAGACACAGAGGAACTCCGAGGGACCAATGGGCTTCGTTGTTGCTCAGCAGGCCTACAGGGGTGTGGAGGTACTCAGGGATCTTGGAACAAAAATGATGCTCACCCGAGAGGCCTAGGAGTCCTGAAAAGGGTACTTCCTTTAAAGTAAAGGAGAACAGCGACTAAGAACTAATGGAAAGAGCTGAATGCCTCCCTTTCTGCAGGGCTACTCAGGGCCTTACCTCGAGGCAAGGACTCACGTTGAGATTCCCTTTAGCTCTAGAGCATGGCAAGGTGAGCCCCACCCCGGCCAAAGAAGCTCCGTGTGTAGCCAGAGAAAACTCATTTTCTTCCCACACCCATGCCTACAGTGGCCAGAGGGCTGTCAACAGCAGAGAATTTCAGGGAGCTTCACGGCAGCAAGAATGGGGCTTTCCAAATGGAAAGCAAGGCTAGTACCATCATGACCCCATTACCATTGGCACAGGCAGCATACATCTCTGTGGTTTCTAACAAGTCAAAAGAGACACAGAGTACACACTGGTTGCTTCCCTGAATCAACTTCTCGAGGCAGGGTGTTCTGCATCTTGTGAACGGCCTCACCAAGGACCGCCCTAGCTAGGCCTCTGGGCCCGTGCCTCTTCAAAAGTCTGCAGTGCTTCAGGAAAAACTGTGCTTTAGTTGCAATAGGAAGGCAAGCCGTCTTTTTCCTGGAGGCAGGGTGACTTCAAATAGGAGGTCCTGGATGGAAGGAGAAGCCTAGTGTTTTTCTCTGTGCAGCTCAGACCAGGGAATGAGTGCGACTTCCACGGCATGTAGGAACTTGCTAGCACGGTGCTCGTGAACCTGTATGAGTGCTGGCTAACTCAAGATGTCCCAATAAGAGTGCACTGTGTTGCCCTACACTCGGCATACACACTGTGAGTCGGAAAGCTACGGGCCTGGATATTGCTTAGAAGGGCCAGGGGACCCTGAGGGTACTTGCTGTTCTTGCAGGGAATAGGGTTTCCAGGCGAGGCACCAGGAGTCCTGAAAAGCGTACTGGCGTTAAAATGCTGCAGAGCAGCGACTACGGCCTCATGGAAACTGCTACACACCTCCACTTCTGCATAGCATTTCAGGGCCTTACCTCGAGGCAAGTTCTCCCGTTGCTTGCACTGTGAGCGACACAGCATGTTAGGATGCTGTATTTCTCCTTGAATAGAGTGACGTCAGGAAAGAGGTCCTCGATAAATTCTAAGAAGAGTGTTTTCTCAGGGCAGCTCAGACGAGGGCAATGTCGAAAACTTGCAGGACATATTGGACTGCCTAGAAATGTGGTTCTGATGTTGTTCGACTGCTCTGGAAATATAGCTCTACTGAAGTAAAGTACAGTGTGTTGCCAGAGACTCGGCAGACACAGAGGGCCTCCGAGGTTCGTATGGGAATCAATGCTGCTCAGCAGGCCCACAGGGGTGTGGAGGGCGTCAGTGATCTTGGAACAAAAATGATGCAAACCCGAAGGGCCTAGGAGTCCTGAAAAGGGTGCTTCCTTTAACATAAAGCGGAACCTCCACTAAGAGCTCATGGAAAGAGCTGCATGCCTCCCTTTCTGCAGGGCTACTCAGGGCCTTACCTCGAGGCAAGGACTCACGTTGAGATTCCCTTTAGCTCTAGAGCATGGCAAGGTGAGCCCCAACCGGGCCAATGAAGCTCCGTGTGTAGCCAGAGAAATCTCATTTTCTTCCCACCACCCATGCCTACAGTGGCCAGAGAGCTGTTAACAGCAGAGAATTTCAGGGAGCTTCACGGCAGCAAGAATGGAGCTTTCCAAATGGAAAGCAAGGCTAGTACCATCATGCCCCCATTACCATTGGCACAGGCAGCATACATCTCTGTGGTTTCTAACAAGTCAAAGAACCACAGGGTACACACTGGTTGCTTCCCTGAATCAACTTCTCGAGGCAGGGTGTTCTGCATCTTGTGAACGGCCTCACCAAGGAACGCCCTAGCTAGGCCCATGGGCCCGTGCCTCTTCAAAAGCCTGCAGTGCTACGGGAAAAACTCTGCTTTAGTTGCAATAAGAATGCAAGCAGTGTTTCTCCTGATGGCAGTGTAACTGCAGGTAAGAGGTCTTAGATGGAAGAAGAAGCCTAGTGTTTTTCCTCTGTGCACCTCAGTCTAAAGAATGAGTTCGACTTCCACGGCATGTTGGAACTTGCTAGAACAGTGCTCTTGAACTTGTGCGAGTGCTGTGAATCAAGATATGACAAGAAAGAGTGCAGTGTGTTGCCCATGACTCAGCAGACACAGAGGAACTCCGAGGGACCAATGGGCTTCGTTGTTGCTCAGCAGGCCTACAGGGGTGTGGAGGTACTCAGGGATCTTGGAACAAAAATGATGCTCACCCGAGAGGCCTAGGAGTCCTGAAAAGGGTACTTCCTTTAAAGTAAAGCAGAACAGCGACTAAGAAATAATGGAAAGAGCTGAATGCCTCCCTTTCTGCAGGGCTACTCAGGGCCTTACCTCGAGGCAAGGACTCACGTTGAGATTCCCTTTAGCTCTAGAGCATGGCAAGGTGAGCCCCACCCCGGCCAAAGAAGCTCCGTGTGTAGCCAGAGAAAACTCATTTTCTTCCCACACCAATGTAGAGGGACCAGAGGCCTGTCAACAGCAGAGAATTTCAGGGAGCTTCACGGCAGCAAGAATGGAGCTTTCCAAATGGAAAGCAAGGCTAGTACCATCATGCCCCCATTTCCATGGGCACAGGCAGCATACATCTCTGTGGTTTTTAACAAGTCAAATGAGACACAGAGTACACACTGTTTTCTTCCCTGAATCAACTTCTCGAGGCAGGGTGTTCTGCATCTAGTGAACGGCCTCACCAAGGAAAGCCCAAGCTAGGCCTCTGGGCCCGTGCCTCTTCAAAAGTCTGCAGTGCTTCAGGAAAAACTGCTTTAGTTGCAATAGGAACGCAAGCCGTCTTTTTCCTGGAGGCAGGGTGACTTCGGGTAGGAGGTCCTGGATGGAAGGAGAAGCCTAGTGTTTTTCTCTGTGCAGCTCAGACCAGGGAATGAGTGCGACTTCCACGGCATGTAGGAATTTGCTAGCACGGTGCTCGTGAACCTGTATGAGTGCTGGCTAACTCAAGATGTCCCAATAAGGGTGCACTGTGTTGCCCTACACTCGGCATACACACTGTGAGTCGGAAAGCTACGGGCCTGGATATTGCTTAGAAGGGCCAGGGGAGCCTGAGGGTACTTGCTGTTCTTGCAGGAAACAGGGTTTCCAGGCCAGGCACCAGGAGTCCTGAAAAGCGTACTGGCGTTAAAATGCTGCAGAGCAGCGACTACGGCCTCATGGAAACTGCTACACACCTCCGCTTCTGCATAGCATTTCAGGGCCTTACCTCGAGGCACGTTCTCCCGTTGCTTGCACTGTGAGCGACACAGCATGTTAGGATGCTGTATTTCTCCTTGAATAGAGTGACTTCAGGAAAGAGATCCTCGATAAATTCTAAGAAGAATGTTTTCTCAGGGCAGCTCAGACGAGGGCAACGTCGAAAACTTGCAGGACATGTTGGACTGCCTAGAAATGTGGTTCTGATGCTGTTCGAATGCTCTGGAAATATAGCTCTACTGAAGTAACGTACAGTGTGTTGCCAGAGACTCGGCAGACACAGAGGGTCTCCGAAGGACGTATGGGAATCAATGCTGCTCAGCAGGCCCACAGGGGTGTGGAGGGCGTCAGTGATCTTGGAACAAAAATGATGCAAACCCAAAGGGCCTAGGAGTCCTGAAAAGGGTGCTTCCTTTAACATAAAGCGGAACCTCCACTAAGAGCTCATGGAAAGAGCTGCATGCCTCCCTTTCTGCAGGGCTACTCAGGGCCTTACCTCGAGGCAAGGACTCACGTTGAGATTCCCTTTAGCTCTAGAGCATGGCAAGGTGAGCCCCAACCGGGCCAATGAAGCTCCGTGTGTAGCCAGAGAAATCTCATTTTCTTCCCACACCCATGCCTACAGTGGCCAGAGAGCTGTTAACAGCAGAGAATTTCAGGGAGCTTCACGGCAGCAAGAATGGAGCTTTCCAAATGGAAAGCAAGGCTAGTACCATCATGCCCCCATTACCATTGGCACAGGCAGCATACATCTCTGTGGTTTCTAACAAGTCAAAAGAAACACAGGGTACACACTGGTTGCTTCCCTGAATCAACTTCTCGAGGCAGGGTGTTCTGCATCTTGTGAACGGCCTCACCAAGGAACGCCCTAGCTAGGCCCATGGGCCCGTGCCTCTTCAAAAGCCTGCAGTGCTACAGGAAAAACTCTGCTTGAGTTGCAATAAGAATGCAAGCAGTGTTTCTCCTGATGGCAGTGTAACTTCAGGTAAGAGGTCTTAGATGGAAGAAGAAGCCTAGTGTTTTTCCTCTGTGCAGCTCAGTCTAAAGAATGAGTTCGACTTCCACGGCATGTTGGAACTTGCTAGAACGGTGCTCGTGAACTTGTGCGAGTGCTGTGAATCAAGATATGACAAGAAAGAGTGCAGTGTGTTGCCCATGACTCAGCAGACACAGAGGAACTCCGAGGGACCAATGGGCCCCGTTGTTGCTCAGCAGGCCTACAGGGGTGTGGAGATACTCAGGGACCCTGGAACAAAAATGATGCTCACCCGAGAGGCCTAGGAGTCCTGAAAAGGGTACTTCCTTTAAAGTAAAGGAGAACAGCGACTAAGAAATAATGGAAAGAGCTGAATGCCTCCCTTTCTGCAGGGCTACTCAGGGCCTTACCTCGAGGCAAGGACTCACGTTGAGATTCCCTTTAGCTCTAGAGCATGGCAAGGTGAGCCCGACCCCGGCCAAAGAAGCTCCGTGTGTAGCCAGAGAAAACTCATTTTCTTCCCACACCCATGCCTACAGTGGCCAGAGGGCTGTCAACAGCAGAGAATTTCAGGGAGCTTCACGGCAGCAAGAATGGGGCTTTCCAAATGGAAAGCAAGGCTAGTACCATCATGACCCCATTACCATTGGCACAGGCAGCATACATCTCTGTGGTTTCTAACAAGTCAAAAGAAACACAGAGTACACACTGGTTGCTTCCCTGAATCAACTTCTCGAGGCCGGGTGTTCTGCATCTTGTGAACGGCCTCACCAAGGACCGCCCTAGCTAGGCCTCTGGGCCCGTGCCTCTTCAAAAGTCTGCAGTGCTTCAGGAAAAACTGTGCTTTAGTTGCAATAGGAAGGCAAGCCGTCTTTTTCCTGGAGGCAGGGTGACTTCAGGTAGGAGGTCCTGGATGGAAGGAGAAGCCTAGTGTTTTTCTCTGTGCAGCTCAGACCAGGGAATGAGTGCGACTTCCACGGCATGTAGGAACTTGCTAGCACGGTGCTCGTGAACCTGTATGAGTGCTGGCTAACTCAAGATGTCCCAATAAGAGTGCACTGTGTTGCCCTACACTCGGCATACACACTGTGAGTCGGAAAGCTACGGGCCTGGATATTGCTTAGAAGGGCCAGGGGAGCCTGAGGGTACTTGCTGTTCTTGCACTGAATAGGGGTTCCAGGCGAGGCACCTAGGAGTCCTGAAAAGCGTACTGGCGTTAAAATGCTGCAGAGCAGCGACTACGGCCTCATGGAAACTGCTACACGCCTCCGCTTCTGCATAGCATTTCAGGGCCTTATCTCGAGGCAAGTTCTCACGTTGCTTGCACTGTGAGAGACACCGCATGTTAGGATGCTGTATTTCTCCTTGAATAGAGTGACTTCAGGAAAGATGTCCTCGATAAATTCTAAGAAGAGTGTTTTCTCAGGGAAGCTCAGACGAGGGCAACGTCGAAAACTTGCAGGACATGTTGGACTGCCTAGAAATGTGGTTCTGATGCTGTTCGACTGCTCTGGAAATATAGCTCTACTGAAGTAACGTACAGTGTGTTGCCAGAGACTCGGCAGACACAGAGGGCCTCCGAAGGACGTATGGGAATCAATGCTGCTCAGCAGGCCCACAGGGGTGTGGAGGGCGTCAGTGATCTTGGAACAAAAATGATGCAAACCCGAAGGGCCTAGGAGTCCTGAAAAGGGTGCTTCCTTTAACATAAAGCGGAACCTCCACTAAGAGCTCATGGAAAGAGCTGCATGCCTCCCTTTCTGCTGGGCTACTCAGGGCCTTACCTCGAGGCAAGGACTCACGTTGAGATTCCCTTTAGCTCTAGAGCATGGCAAGGTGAGCCCCAACCGGGCCAATGAAGCTCCGTGTGTAGCCAGAGAAATCTCATTTTCTTCCCACACCCATGCCTACAGTGGCCAGAGAGCTGTTAACAGCAGAGAATTTCAGGGAGCTTCACGGCAGCAAGAATGGAGCTTTCCAAATGGAAAGCAAGGCTAGTACCATCATGCCCCCATTACCATTGGCACAGGCAGCATACATCTCTGTGGTTTCTAACAAGTCAAAAGAAACACAGGGTACACACTGGTTGCTTCCCTGAATCAACTTCTCGAGGCAGGGTGTTCTGCATCTTGTGAACGGCCTCACCAAGGAACGCCCTAGCTAGGCCCATGGGCCCGTGCCTCTTCAAAAGCCTGCAGTGCTACAGGAAAAACTCTGCTTTAGTTGCAATAAGAATGCAAGCAGTGTTTCTCCTGATGGCAGTGTAACTTCAGGTAAGAGGTCTTAGATGGAAGAAGAAGCCTAGTGTTTTTCCTCTGTGCAGCTCAGTCTAAAGAATGAGTTCGACTTCCACGGCATGTTGGAACTTGCTAGAACGGTGCTCGTGAACTTGTGCGAGTGCTGTGAATCAAGATATGACAAGAAAGAGTGCAGTGTGTTGCCCATGACTCAGCAGACACAGAGGAACTCCGAGGGACCAATGGGCCCCGTTGTTGCTCAGCAGGCCTACAGGGGTGTGGAGATACTCAGGGACCCTGGAACAAAAATGATGCTCACCCGAGAGGCCTAGGAGTCCTGAAAAGGGTACTTCCTTTAAAGTAAAGGAGAACAGCGACTAAGAACTAATGGAAAGAGCTGAATGCCTCCCTTTCTGCAGGGCTACTCAGGGCCTTACCTCGAGGCAAGGACTCACGTTGAGATTCCCTTTAGCTCTAGAGCATGGCAAGGTGAGCCCCACCCCGGCCAAAGAAGCTCCGTGTGTAGCCAGAGAAAACTCATTTTCTTCCCACACCCATGCCTACAGTGGCCAGAGGGCTGTCAACAGCAGAGAATTTCAGGGAGCTTCACGGCAGCAAGAATGGGGCTTTCCAAATGGAAAGCAAGGCTAGTACCATCATGACCCCATTACCATTGGCACAGGCAGCATACATCTCTGTGGTTTCTAACAAGTCAAAAGAGACACAGAGTACACACTGGTTGCTTCCCTGAATCAACTTCTCGAGGCAGGGTGTTCTGCATCTTGTGAACGGCCTCACCAAGGACCGCCCTAGCTAGGCCTCTGGGCCCGTGCCTCTTCAAAAGTCTGCAGTGCTTCAGGAAAAACTGTGCTTTAGTTGCAATAGGAAGGCAAGCCGTCTTTTTCCTGGAGGCAGGGTGACTTCAGGTAGGAGGTCCTGGATGGAAGGAGAAGCCTAGTGTTTTTCTCTGTGCAGCTCAGACCAGGGAATGAGTGCGACTTCCACGGCATGTAGGAACTTGCTAGCACGGTGCTCGTGAACCTCTATGAGTGCTGGCTAACTCAAGATGTCCCAATAAGAGTGCACTGTGTTGCCCTACACTCGGCATACACACTGTGAGTCGGAAAGCTACGGGCCTGGATATTGCTTAGAAGGGCCAGGGGAGCCTGAGGGTACTTGCTGTTCTTGCACTGAATAGGGGTTCCAGGCGAGGCACCTAGGAGTCCTGAAAAGCGTACTGGCGTTAAAATGCTGCAGAGCAGCGACTACGGCCTCATGGAAACTGCTACACACCTCCGCTTCTGCATAGCATTTCAGGGCCTTACCTCGAGGCAAGTTCTCCCGTTGCTTGCACTGTGAGCGACACAGCATGTTAGGATGCTGTATTTCTCCTTGAATAGAGTGACTTCAGGAAAGATGTCCTCGATAAATTCTAAGAAGAGTGTTTTCTCAGGGAAGCTCAGACGAGGGCAACGTCGAAAACTTGCAGGACATGTTGGACTGCCTAGAAATGTGGTTCTGATGCTGTTCGACTGCTCTGGAAATATAGCTCTACTGAAGTAACGTACAGTGTGTTGCCAGAGACTCGGCAGACACAGAGGGCCTCCGAGGGACGTATGGGAATCAATGCTGCTCAGCAGGCCCACAGGGGTGTGGAGGGCGTCAGTGATCTTGGAACAAAAATGATGCAAACCCGAAGGGCCTAGGAGTCCTGAAAAGGGTGCTTCCTTTAACATAAAGCGGAACCTCCACTAAGAGCTCATGGAAAGAGCTGCATGCCTCCCTTTCTGCAGGGCTACTCAGGGCCTTACCTCGAGGCAAGGACTCACGTTGAGATTCCCTTTAGCTCTAGAGCATGGCAAGGTGAGCCCCAACCGGGCCAATGAAGCTCCGTGTGTAGCCAGAGAAATCTCATTTTCTTCCCACACCCATGCCTACAGTGGCCAGAGAGCTGTTAACAGCAGAGAATTTCAGGGAGCTTCACGGCAGCAAGAATGGAGCTTTCCAAATGGAAAGCAAGGCTAGTACCATTATGCCCCCATTACCATTGGCACAGGCAGCATACATCTCTGTGGTTTCTAACAAGTCAAAGAACCACAGGGTACACACTGGTTGCTTCCCTGAATCAACTTCTCGAGGCAGGGTGTTCTGCATCTTGTGAACGGCCTCACCAAGGAACGCCCTAGCTAGGCCCATGGGCCCGTGCCTCTTCAAAAGCCTGCAGTGCTACGGGAAAAACTCTGCTTTAGTTGCAATAAGAATGCAAGCAGTGTTTCTCCTGATGGCAGTGTAACTTCAGGTAAGAGGTCTTAGATGGAAAAAGAAGCCTAGTGTTTTTCCTCTGTGCACCTCAGTCTAAAGAATGAGTTCGACTTCCACGGCATGTTGGAACTTGCTAGAACGGTGCTCTTGAACTTGTGCGAGTGCTGTGAATCAAGATATGACAAGAAAGAGTGCAGTGTGTTGCCCATGACTCAGCAGACACAGAGGAACTCCGAGGGACCAATGGGCTTCGTTGTTGCTCAGCAGGCCTACAGGGGTGTGGAGGTACTCAGGGATCTTGGAACAAAAATGATGCTCACCCGAGAGGCCTAGGAGTCCTGAAAAGGGTACTTCCTTTAAAGTAAAGGAGAACAGCGACTAAGAACTAATGGAAAGAGCTGAATGCCTCCCTTTCTGCAGGGCTACTCAGGGCCTTACCTCGAGGCAAGGACTCACGTTGAGATTCCCTTTAGCTCTAGAGCATGGCAAGGTGAGCCCCACCCCGGCCAAAGAAGCTCCGTGTGTAGCCAGAGAAAACTCATTTTCTTCCCACACCCATGCCTACAGTGGCCAGAGGGCTGTCAACAGCAGAGAATTTCAGGGAGCTTCACGGCAGCAAGAATGGGGCTTTCCAAATGGAAAGCAAGGCTAGTACCATCATGACCCCATTACCATTGGCACAGGCAGCATACATCTCTGTGGTTTCTAACAAGTCAAAAGAGACACAGAGTACACACTGGTTGCTTCCCTGAATCAACTTCTCGAGGCAGGGTGTTCTGCATCTTGTGAACGGCCTCACCAAGGACCGCCCTAGCTAGGCCTCTGGGCCCGTGCCTCTTCAAAAGTCTGCAGTGCTTCAGGAAAAACTGTGCTTTAGTTGCAATAGGAAGGCAAGCCGTCTTTTTCCTGGAGGCAGGGTGACTTCAAATAGGAGGTCCTGGATGGAAGGAGAAGCCTAGTGTTTTTCTCTGTGCAGCTCAGACCAGGGAATGAGTGCGACTTCCACGGCATGTAGGAACTTGCTAGCACGGTGCTCGTGAACCTGTATGAGTGCTGGCTAACTCAAGATGTCCCAATAAGAGTGCACTGTGTTGCCCTACACTCGGCATACACACTGTGAGTCGGAAAGCTACGGGCCTGGATATTGCTTAGAAGGGCCAGGGGACCCTGAGGGTACTTGCTGTTCTTGCAGGGAATAGGGTTTCCAGGCGAGGCACCAGGAGTCCTGAAAAGCGTACTGGCGTTAAAATGCTGCAGAGCAGCGACTACGGCCTCATGGAAACTGCTACACACCTCCACTTCTGCATAGCATTTCAGGGCCTTACCTCGAGGCAAGTTCTCCCGTTGCTTGCACTGTGAGCGACACAGCATGTTAGGATGCTGTATTTCTCCTTGAATAGAGTGACGTCAGGAAAGAGGTCCTCGATAAATTCTAAGAAGAGTGTTTTCTCAGGGCAGCTCAGACGAGGGCAATGTCGAAAACTTGCAGGACATATTGGACTGCCTAGAAATGTGGTTCTGATGTTGTTCGACTGCTCTGGAAATATAGCTCTACTGAAGTAAAGTACAGTGTGTTGCCAGAGACTCGGCAGACACAGAGGGCCTCCGAGGTTCGTATGGGAATCAATGCTGCTCAGCAGGCCCACAGGGGTGTGGAGGGCGTCAGTGATCTTGGAACAAAAATGATGCAAACCCGAAGGGCCTAGGAGTCCTGAAAAGGGTGCTTCCTTTAACATAAAGCGGAACCTCCACTAAGAGCTCATGGAAAGAGCTGCATGCCTCCCTTTCTGCAGGGCTACTCAGGGCCTTACCTCGAGGCAAGGACTCACGTTGAGATTCCCTTTAGCTCTAGAGCATGGCAAGGTGAGCCCCAACCGGGCCAATGAAGCTCCGTGTGTAGCCAGAGAAATCTCATTTTCTTCCCACCACCCATGCCTACAGTGGCCAGAGAGCTGTTAACAGCAGAGAATTTCAGGGAGCTTCACGGCAGCAAGAATGGAGCTTTCCAAATGGAAAGCAAGGCTAGTACCATCATGCCCCCATTACCATTGGCACAGGCAGCATACATCTCTGTGGTTTCTAACAAGTCAAAGAACAACAGGGTACACACTGGTTGCTTCCCTGAATCAACTTCTCGAGGCAGGGTGTTCTGCATCTTGTGAACGGCCTCACCAAGGAACGCCCTAGCTAGGCCCATGGGCCCGTGCCTCTTCAAAAGCCTGCAGTGCTACGGGAAAAACTCTGCTTTAGTTGCAATAAGAATGCAAGCAGTGTTTCTCCTGATGGCAGTGTAACTTCAGGTAAGAGGTCTTAGATGGAAGAAGAAGCCTAGTGTTTTTCCTCTGTGCACCTCAGTCTAAAGAATGAGTTCGACTTCCACGGCATGTTGGAACTTGCTAGAACAGTGCTCTTGAACTTGTGCGAGTGCTGTGAATCAAGATATGACAAGAAAGAGTGCAGTGTGTTGCCCATGACTCAGCAGACACAGAGGAACTCCGAGGGACCAATGGGCTTCGTTGTTGCTCAGCAGGCCTACAGGGGTGTGGAGGTACTCAGGGATCTTGGAACAAAAATGATGCTCACCCGAGAGGCCTAGGAGTCCTGAAAAGGGTACTTCCTTTAAAGTAAAGCAGAACAGCGACTAAGAAATAATGGAAAGAGCTGAATGCCTCCCTTTCTGCAGGGCTACTCAGGGCCTTACCTCGAGGCAAGGACTCACGTTGAGATTCCCTTTAGCTCTAGAGCATGGCAAGGTGAGCCCCACCCCGGCCAAAGAAGCTCCGTGTGTAGCCAGAGAAAACTCATTTTCTTCCCACACCAATGTAGAGGGACCAGAGGCCTGTCAACAGCAGAGAATTTCAGGGAGCTTCACGGCAGCAAGAATGGAGCTTTCCAAATGGAAAGCAAGGCTAGTACCATCATGCCCCCATTTCCATGGGCACAGGCAGCATACATCTCTGTGGTTTTTAACAAGTCAAATGAGACACAGACTACACACTGTTTTCTTCCCTGAATCAACTTCTCGAGGCAGGGTGTTCTGCATCTAGTGAACGGCCTCACCAAGGAAAGTCCAAGCTAGGCCTCTGGGCCCGTGCCTCTTCAAAAGTCTGCAGTGCTTCAGGAAAAACTGCTTTAGTTGCAATAGGAACGCAAGCCGTCTTTTTCCTGGAGGCAGGGTGACTTCAGGTAGGAGGTCCTGGATGGAAGGAGAAGCCTAGTGTTTTTCTCTGTGCAGCTCAGACCAGGGAATGAGTGCGACTTCCACGGCATGTAGGAACTTGCTAGCACGGTGCTCGTGAACCTGTATGAGTGCTGGCTAACTCAAGATGTCCCAATAAGAGTGCACTGTGTTGCCCTACACTCGGCATACACACTGTGAGTCGGAAAGCTACGGGCCTGGATATTGCTTAGAAGGGCCAGGGGAGCCTGAGGGTACTTGCTGTTCTTGCACTGAATAGGGGTTCCAGGCGAGGCACCTAGGAGTCCTGAAAAGCGTACTGGCGTTAAAATGCTGCAGAGCAGCGACTACGGCCTCATGGAAACTGCTACACACCTCCGCTTCTGCATAGCATTTCAGGGCCTTACCTCGAGGCAAGTTCTCCCGTTGCTTGCACTGTGAGCGACACAGCATGTTAGGATGCTGTATTTCTCCTTGAATAGAGTGACTTCAGGAAAGAGATCCTCGATAAATTCTAAGAAGAATGTTTTCTCAGGGCAGCTCAGACGAGGGCAACGTCGAAAACTTGCAGGACATGTTGGACTGCCTAGAAATGTGGTTCTGATGCTGTTCGACTGCTCTGGAAATATAGCTCTACTGAAGTAACGTACAGTGTGTTGCCAGAGACTCGGCAGACACAGAGGGTCTCCGAAGGACGTATGGGAATCAATGCTGCTCAGCAGGCCCACAGGGGTGTGGAGGGCGTCAGTGATCTTGGAACAAAAATGATGCAAACCCGAAGGGCCTAGGAGTCCTGAAAAGGGTGCTTCCTTTAACATAAAGCGCAACCTCCACTAAGAGCTCATGGAAAGAGCTGCATGCCTCCCTTTCTGCAGGGCTACTCAGGGCCTTACCTCGAGGCAAGGACTCACGTTGAGATTCCCTTTAGCTCTAGAGCATGGCAAGGTGAGCCCCAACCGGGCCAATGAAGCTCCGTGTGTAGCCAGAGAAATCTCATTTTCTTCCCACCACCCATGCCTACAGTGGCCAGAGAGCTGTTAACAGCAGAGAATTTCAGGGAGCTTCACGGCAGCAAGAATGGAGCTTTCCAAATGGAAAGCAAGGCTAGTACCATCATGCCCCCATTACCATTGGCACAGGCAGCATACATCTCTGTGGTTTCTAACAAGTCAAAAGAGACACAGGGTACACACTGGTTGCTTCCCTGAATCAACTTCTCGAGGCAGGGTGTTCTGCATCTTGTGAACGGCCTCACCAAGGAACGCCCTAGCTAGGCCCATGGGCCCGTGCCTCTTCAAAAGCCTGCAGTGCTACAGGAAAAACTCTGCTTTAGTTGCAATAAGAATGCAAGCAGTGTTTCTCCTGATGGCAGTGTAACTTCAGGTAAGAGGTCTTAGATGGAAGAAGAAGCCTAGTGTTTTTCCTCTGTGCAGCTCAGTCTAAAGAATGAGTTCGACTTCCACGGCATGTTGGAACTTGCTAGAACGGTGCTCGTGAACTTGTGCGAGTGCTGTGAATCAAGATATGACAAGAAAGAGTGCAGTGTGTTGCCCATGACTCAGCAGACACAGAGGAACTCCGAGGGACCAATGGGCCTCGTTGTTGCTCAGCAGGCCTACAGGGGTGTGGAGGTACTCAGGGATCTTGGAACAAAAATGATGCTCACCCGAGAGGCCGAGGAATCCTGAGAAGGGTACTTCCTTTAAAGTAAAGGAGAACAGCGACTAAGAACGAATGGAAAGAGATGAATGCCTCCCTTTCTGCAGGGCTACTCAGGGCCTTACCTCGAGGCAAGGACTCACGTTGAGATTCCCTTTAGCTCTAGAGCATGGCAAGGTGAGCCCCACCCCGGCCAAAGAAGCTCCGTGTGTAGCCAGAGAAAACTCATTTTCTTCCCACACCCATGCCTACAGTGGCCAGAGGGCTGTCAACAGCAGAGAATTTCAGGGAGCTTCACGGCAGCAAGAATGGGGCTTTCCAAATGGAAAGCAAGGCTAGTACCATCATGACCCCATTACCATTGGCACAGGCAGCATACATCTCTGTGGTTTCTAACAAGTCAAAAGAGACACAGAGTACACACTGGTTGCTTCCCTGAATCAACTTCTCGAGGCAGGGTGTTCTGCATCTTGTGAACGGCCTCACCAAGGACCGCCCTAGCTAGGCCTCTGGGCCCGTGCCTCTTCAAAAGTCTGCAGTGCTTCAGGAAAAACTGTGCTTTAGTTGCAATAGGAAGGCAAGCCGTCTTTTTCCTGGAGGCAGGGTGACTTCAAATAGGAGGTCCTGGATGGAAGGAGAAGCCTAGTGTTTTTCTCTGTGCAGCTCAGACCAGGGAATGAGTGCGACTTCCACGGCATGTAGGAACTTGCTAGCACGGTGCTCGTGAACCTGTATGAGTGCTGGCTAACTCAAGATGTCCCAATAAGAGTGCACTGTGTTGCCCTACACTCGGCATACACACTGTGAGTCGGAAAGCTACGGGCCTGGATATTGCTTAGAAGGGCCAGGGGAGCCTGAGGGTACTTGCTGTTCTTGCACTGAATAGGGGTTCCAGGCGAGGCACCTAGGAGTCCTGAAAAGCGTACTGGCGTTAAAATGCTGCAGAGCAGCGACTACGGCCTCATGGAAACTGCTACACACCTCCGCTTCTGCATAGCATTTCAGGGCCTTACCTCGAGGCAAGTTCTCCCGTTGCTTGCACTGTGAGCGACACAGCATGTTAGGATGCTGTATTTCTCCTTGAATAGAGTGACGTCAGGAAAGAGATCCTGGATAAATTCTAAAAAGAATGTTTTCTCAGGGCAGCTCAGACGAGGGCAACGTCGAAAACTTGCAGGACATGTTGGACTGCCTAGAAATGTGGTTCTGATGCTGTTCGACTGCTCTGGAAATATAGCTCTACTGAAGTAACGTACAGTGTGTTGCCAGAGACTCGGCAGACACAGAGGGTCTCCGAAGGACGTATGGGAATCAATGCTGCTCAGCAGGCCCACAGGGGTGTGGAGGGCGTCAGTGATCTTGGAACAAAAATGATGCAAACCCGAAGGGCCTAGGAGTCCTGAAAAGGGTGCTTCCTTTAACATAAAGCGGAACCTCCACTAAGAGCTCATGGAAAGAGCTGCATGCCTCCCTTTCTGCAGGGCTACTCAGGGCCTTACCTCGAGGCAAGGACTCACGTTGAGATTCCCTTTAGCTCTAGAGCATGGCAAGGTGAGCCCCAACCGGGCCAATGAAGCTCCGTGTGTAGCCAGAGAAATCTCATTTTCTTCCCACCACCCATGCCTACAGTGGCCAGAGAGCTGTTAACAGCAGAGAATTTCAGGGAGCTTCACGGCAGCAAGAATGGAGCTTTCCAAATGGAAAGCAAGGCTAGTACCATCATGCCCCCATTACCATTGGCACAGGCAGCATACATCTCTGTGGTTTCTAACAAGTCAAAAGAAACACAGGGTACACACTGGTTGCTTCCCTGAATCAACTTCTCGAGGCAGGGTGTTCTGCATCTTGTGAACGGCCTCACCAAGGAACGCCCTAGCTAGGCCCATGGGCCCGTGCCTCTTCAAAAGCCTGCAGTGCTACAGGAAAAACTCTGCTTTAGTTGCAATAAGAATGCAAGCAGTGTTTCTCCTGATGGCAGTGTAACTTCAGGTAAGAGGTCTTAGATGGAAGAAGAAGCCTAGTGTTTTTCCTCTGTGCAGCTCAGTCTAAAGAATGAGTTCGACTTCCACGGCATGTTGGAACTTGCTAGAACGGTGCTCGTGAACTTGTGCGAGTGCTGTGAATCAAGATATGACAAGAAAGAGTGCAGTGTGTTGCCCATGACTCAGCAGACACAGAGGAACTGCGAGGGACCAATGGGCCTCGTTGTTGCTCAGCAGGCCTACAGGGGTGTGGAGGTACTCAGGGATCTTGGAACAAAAATGATGCTCACCCGAGAGGCCTAGGATTCCTGAGAAGGGTACTTCCTTTAAAGTAAAGGAGAACAGCGACTAAGAACGAATGGAAAGAGATGAATGCCTCCCTTTCTGCAGGGCTACTCAGGGCCTTACCTCGAGGCAAGGACTCACGTTGAGATTCCCTTTAGCTCTAGAGCATGGCAAGGTGAGCCCCACCCCGGCCAAAGAAGCTCCGTGTGTAGCCAGAGAAAACTCATTTTCTTCCCACACCCATGCCTACAGTGGCCAGAGGGCTGTCAACAGCAGAGAATTTCAGGGAGCTTCACGGCAGCAAGAATGGGGCTTTCCAAATGGAAAGCAAGGCTAGTACCATCATGACCCCATTACCATTGGCACAGGCAGCATACATCTCTGTGGTTTCTAACAAGTCAAAAGAGACACAGAGTACACACTGGTTGCTTCCCTGAATCAACTTCTCGAGGCAGGGTGTTCTGCATCTTGTGAACGGCCTCACCAAGGACCGCCCTAGCTAGGCCTCTGGGCCCGTGCCTCTTCAAAAGTCTGCAGTGCTTCAGGAAAAACTGTGCTTTAGTTGCAATAGGAAGGCAAGCCGTCTTTTTCCTGGAGGCAGGGTGACTTCAAATAGGAGGTCCTGGATGGAAGGAGAAGCCTAGTGTTTTTCTCTGTGCAGCTCAGACCAGGGAATGAGTGCGACTTCCACGGCATGTAGGAACTTGCTAGCACGGTGCTCGTGAACCTGTATGAGTGCTGGCTAACTCAAGATGTCCCAATAAGAGTGCACTGTGTTGCCCTACACTCGGCATACACACTGTGAGTCGGAAAGCTACGGGCCTGGATATTGCTTAGAAGGGCCAGGGGACCCTGAGGGTACTTGCTGTTCTTGCAGGGAATAGGGTTTCCAGGCGAGGCACCAGGAGTCCTGAAAAGCGTACTGGCGTTAAAATGCTGCAGAGCAGCGACTACGGCCTCATGGAAACTGCTACACACCTCCACTTCTGCATAGCATTTCAGGGCCTTACCTCGAGGCAAGTTCTCCCGTTGCTTGCACTGTGAGCGACACAGCATGTTAGGATGCTGTATTTCTCCTTGAATAGAGTGACGTCAGGAAAGAGGTCCTCGATAAATTCTAAGAAGAGTGTTTTCTCAGGGCAGCTCAGACGAGGGCAATGTCGAAAACTTGCAGGACATATTGGACTGCCTAGAAATGTGGTTCTGATGTTGTTCGACTGCTCTGGAAATATAGCTCTACTGAAGTAAAGTACAGTGTGTTGCCAGAGACTCGGCAGACACAGAGGGCCTCCGAGGTTCGTATGGGAATCAATGCTGCTCAGCAGGCCCACAGGGGTGTGGAGGGCATCAGTGATCTTGGAACAAAAATGATGCAAACCCGAAGGGCCTAGGAGTCCTGAAAAGGGTGCTTCCTTTAACATAAAGCGGAACCTCCACTAAGAGCTCATGGAAAGAGCTGCATGCCTCCCTTTCTGCAGGGCTACTCAGGGCCTTACCTCGAGGCAAGGACTCACGTTGAGATTCCCTTTAGCTCTAGAGCATGGCAAGGTGAGCCCCAACCGGGCCAATGAAGCTCCGTGTGTAGCCAGAGAAATCTCATTTTCTTCCCACCACCCATGCCTACAGTGGCCAGAGAGCTGTTAACAGCAGAGAATTTCAGGGAGCTTCACGGCAGCAAGAATGGAGCTTTCCAAATGGAAAGCAAGGCTAGTACCATCATGCCCCCATTACCATTGGCACAGGCAGCATACATCTCTGTGGTTTCTAACAAGTCAAAGAACCACAGGGTACACACTGGTTGCTTCCCTGAATCAACTTCTCGAGGCAGGGTGTTCTGCATCTTGTGAACGGCCTCACCAAGGAACGCCCTAGCTAGGCCCATGGGCCCGTGCCTCTTCAAAAGCCTGCAGTGCTACGGGAAAAACTCTGCTTTAGTTGCAATAAGAATGCAAGCAGTGTTTCTCCTGATGGCAGTGTAACTTCAGGTAAGAGGTCTTAGATGGAAGAAGAAGCCTAGTGTTTTTCCTCTGTGCACCTCAGTCTAAAGAATGAGTTCGACTTCCACGGCATGTTGGAACTTGCTAGAACAGTGCTCTTGAACTTGTGCGAGTGCTGTGAATCAAGATATGACAAGAAAGAGTGCAGTGTGTTGCCCATGACTCAGCAGACACAGAGGAACTCCGAGGGACCAATGGGCTTCGTTGTTGCTCAGCAGGCCTACAGGGGTGTGGAGGTACTCAGGGATCTTGGAACAAAAATGATGCTCACCCGAGAGGCCTAGGAGTCCTGAAAAGGGTACTTCCTTTAAAGTAAAGCAGAACAGCGACTAAGAAATAATGGAAAGAGCTGAATGCCTCCCTTTCTGCAGGGCTACTCAGGGCCTTACCTCGAGGCAAGGACTCACGTTGAGATTCCCTTTAGCTCTAGAGCATGGCAAGGTGAGCCCCACCCCGGCCAAAGAAGCTCCGTGTGTAGCCAGAGAAAACTCATTTTCTTCCCACACCAATGTAGAGGGACCAGAGGCCTGTCAACAGCAGAGAATTTCAGGGAGCTTCACGGCAGCAAGAATGGAGCTTTCCAAATGGAAAGCAAGGCTAGTACCATCATGCCCCCATTTCCATGGGCACAGGCAGCATACATCTCTGTGGTTTTTAACAAGTCAAATGAGACACAGAGTACACACTGTTTTCTTCCCTGAATCAACTTCTCGAGGCAGGGTGTTCTGCATCTAGTGAACGGCCTCACCAAGGAAAGCCCAAGCTAGGCCTCTGGGCCCGTGCCTCTTCAAAAGTCTGCAGTGCTTCAGGGAAAACTGCTTTAGTTGCAATAGGAACGCAAGCCGTCTTTTTCCTGGAGGCAGGGTGACTTCGGGTAGGAGGTCCTGGATGGAAGGAGAAGCCTAGTGTTTTTCTCTGTGCAGCTCAGACCAGGGAATGAGTGCGACTTCCACGGCATGTAGGAATTTGCTAGCACGGTGCTCGTGAACCTGTATGAGTGCTGGCTAATTCAAGATGTCCCAATAAGGGTGCACTGTGTTGCCCTACACTCGGCATACACACTGTGAGTCGGAAAGCTACGGGCCTGGATATTGCTTAGAAGGGCCAGGGGAGCCTGAGGGTACTTGCTGTTCTTGCAGGAAACAGGGTTTCCAGGCCAGGCACCAGGAGTCCTGAAAAGCGTACTGGCGTTAAAATGCTGCAGAGCAGCGACTACGGCCTCATGGAAACTGCTACACACCTCCGCTTCTGCATAGCATTTCAGGGCCTTACCTCGAGGCACGTTCTCCCGTTGCTTGCACTGTGAGCGACACAGCATGTTAGGATGCTGTATTTCTCCTTGAATAGAGTGACTTCAGGAAAGAGATCCTCGATAAATTCTAAGAAGAATGTTTTCTCAGGGCAGCTCAGACGAGGGCAACGTCGAAAACTTGCAGGACATGTTGGACTGCCTAGAAATGTGGTTCTGATGCTGTTCGAATGCTCTGGAAATATAGCTCTACTGAAGTAACGTACAGTGTGTTGCCAGAGACTCGGCAGACACAGAGGGTCTCCGAAGGACGTATGGGAATCAATGCTGCTCAGCAGGCCCACAGGGGTGTGGAGGGCGTCAGTGATCTTGGAACAAAAATGATGCAAACCCGAAGGGCCTAGGAGTCCTGAAAAGGGTGCTTCCTTTAACATAAAGCGGAACCTCCACTAAGAGCTCATGGAAAGAGCTGCATGCCTCCCTTTCTGCAGGGCTACTCAGGGCCTTACCTCGAGGCAAGGACTCACGTTGAGATTCCCTTTAGCTCTAGAGCATGGCAAGGTGAGCCCCAACCGGGCCAATGAAGCTCCGTGTGTAGCCAGAGAAATCTCATTTTCTTCCCACACCCATGCCTACAGTGGCCAGAGAGCTGTTAACAGCAGAGAATTTCAGGGAGCTTCACGGCAGCAAGAATGGAGCTTTCCAAATGGAAAGCAAGGCTAGTACCATCATGCCCCCATTACCATTGGCACAGGCAGCATACATCTCTGTGGTTTCTAACAAGTCAAAAGAAACACAGGGTACACACTGGTTGCTTCCCTGAATCAACTTCTCGAGGCAGGGTGTTCTGCATCTTGTGAACGGCCTCACCAAGGAACGCCCTAGCTAGGCCCATGGGCCCGTGCCTCTTCAAAAGCCTGCAGTGCTACAGGAAAAACTCTGCTTGAGTTGCAATAAGAATGCAAGCAGTGTTTCTCCTGATGGCAGTGTAACTTCAGGTAAGAGGTCTTAGATGGAAGAAGAAGCCTAGTGTTTTTCCTCTGTGCAGCTCAGTCTAAAGAATGAGTTCGACTTCCACGGCATGTTGGAACTTGCTAGAACGGTGCTCGTGAACTTGTGCGAGTGCTGTGAATCAAGATATGACAAGAAAGAGTGCAGTGTGTTGCCCATGACTCAGCAGACACAGAGGAACTCCGAGGGACCAATGGGCCCCGTTGTTGCTCAGCAGGCCTACAGGGGTGTGGAGATACTCAGGGACCCTGGAACAAAAATGATGCTCACCCGAGAGGCCTAGGAGTCCTGAAAAGGGTACTTCCTTTAAAGTAAAGGAGAACAGCGACTAAGAACGAATGGAAAGAGATGAATGCCTCCCTTTCTGCAGGGCTACTCAGGGCCTTACCTCGAGGCAAGGACTCACGTTGAGATTCCCTTTAGCTCTAGAGCATGGCAAGGTGAGCCCCACCCCGGCCAAAGAAGCTCCGTGTGTAGCCAGAGAAAACTCATTTTCTTCCCACACCCATGCCTACAGTGGCCAGAGGGCTGTCAACAGCAGAGAATTTCAGGGAGCTTCACGGCAGCAAGAATGGGGCTTTCCAAATGGAAAGCAAGGCTAGTACCATCATGACCCCATTACCATTGGCACAGGCAGCATACATCTCTGTGGTTTCTAACAAGTCAAAAGAGACACAGAGTACACACTGGTTGCTTCCCTGAATCAACTTCTCGAGGCAGGGTGTTCTGCATCTTGTGAACGGCCTCACCAAGGACCGCCCTAGCTAGGCCTCTGGGCCCGTGCCTCTTCAAAAGTCTGCAGTGCTTCAGGAAAAACTGTGCTTTAGTTGCAATAGGAAGGCAAGCCGTCTTTTTCCTGGAGGCAGGGTGACTTCAAATAGGAGGTCCTGGATGGAAGGAGAAGCCTAGTGTTTTTCTCTGTGCAGCTCAGACCAGGGAATGAGTGCGACTTCCACGGCATGTAGGAACTTGCTAGCACGGTGCTCGTGAACCTGTATGAGTGCTGGCTAACTCAAGATGTCCCAATAAGAGTGCACTGTGTTGCCCTACACTCGGCATACACACTGTGAGTCGGAAAGCTACGGGCCTGGATATTGCTTAGAAGGGCCAGGGGAGCCTGAGGGTACTTGCTGTTCTTGCACTGAATAGGGGTTCCAGGCGAGGCACCTAGGAGTCCTGAAAAGCGTACTGGCGTTAAAATGCTGCAGAGCAGCGACTACGGCCTCATGGAAACTGCTACACACCTCCGCTTCTGCATAGCATTTCAGGGCCTTACCTCGAGGCAAGTTCTCCCGTTGCTTGCACTGTGAGCGACACAGCATGTTAGGATGCTGTATTTCTCCTTGAATAGAGTGACGTCAGGAAAGAGATCCTGGATAAATTCTAAAAAGAATGTTTTCTCAGGGCAGCTCAGACGAGGGCAACGTCGAAAACTTGCAGGACATGTTGGACTGCCTAGAAATGTGGTTCTGATGCTGTTCGACTGCTCTGGAAATATAGCTCTACTGAAGTAACGTACAGTGTGTTGCCAGAGACTCGGCAGACACAGAGGGTCTCCGAAGGACGTATGGGAATCAATGCTGCTCAGCAGGCCCACAGGGGTGTGGAGGGCGTCAGTGATCTTGGAACAAAAATGATGCAAACCCGAAGGGCCTAGGAGTCCTGAAAAGGGTGCTTCCTTTAACATAAAGCGGAACCTCCACTAAGAGCTCATGGAAAGAGCTGCATGCCTCCCTTTCTGCAGGGCTACTCAGGGCCTTACCTCGAGGCAAGGACTCACGTTGAGATTCCCTTTAGCTCTAGAGCATGGCAAGGTGAGCCCCAACCGGGCCAATGAAGCTCCGTGTGTAGCCAGAGAAATCTCATTTTCTTCCCACCACCCATGCCTACAGTGGCCAGAGAGCTGTTAACAGCAGAGAATTTCAGGGAGCTTCACGGCAGCAAGAATGGAGCTTTCCAAATGGAAAGCAAGGCTAGTACCATCATGCCCCCATTACCATTGGCACAGGCAGCATACATCTCTGTGGTTTCTAACAAGTCAAAAGAAACACAGGGTACACACTGGTTGCTTCCCTGAATCAACTTCTCGAGGCAGGGTGTTCTGCATCTTGTGAACGGCCTCACCAAGGAACGCCCTAGCTAGGCCCATGGGCCCGTGCCTCTTCAAAAGCCTGCAGTGCTACAGGAAAAACTCTGCTTTAGTTGCAATAAGAATGCAAGCAGTGTTTCTCCTGATGGCAGTGTAACTTCAGGTAAGAGGTCTTAGATGGAAGAAGAAGCCTAGTGTTTTTCCTCTGTGCAGCTCAGTCTAAAGAATGAGTTCGACTTCCACGGCATGTTGGAACTTGCTAGAACGGTGCTCGTGAACTTGTGCGAGTGCTGTGAATCAAGATATGACAAGAAAGAGTGCAGTGTGTTGCCCATGACTCAGCAGACACAGAGGAACTCCGAGGGACCAATGGGCCTCGTTGTTGCTCAGCAGGCCTACAGGGGTGTGGAGGTACTCAGGGATCTTGGAACAAAAATGATGCTCACCCGAGAGGCCTAGGATTCCTGAGAAGGGTACTTCCTTTAAAGTAAAGGAGAACAGCGACTAAGAACGAATGGAAAGAGATGAATGCCTCCCTTTCTGCAGGGCTACTCAGGGCCTTACCTCGAGGCAAGGACTCACGTTGAGATTCCCTTTAGCTCTAGAGCATGGCAAGGTGAGCCCCACCCCGGCCAAAGAAGCTCCGTGTGTAGCCAGAGAAAACTCATTTTCTTCCCACACCCATGCCTACAGTGGCCAGAGGGCTGTCAACAGCAGAGAATTTCAGGGAGCTTCACGGCAGCAAGAATGGGGCTTTCCAAATGGAAAGCAAGGCTAGTACCATCATGACCCCATTACCATTGGCACAGGCAGCATACATCTCTGTGGTTTCTAACAAGTCAAAAGAGACACAGAGTACACACTGGTTGCTTCCCTGAATCAACTTCTCGAGGCAGGGTGTTCTGCATCTTGTGAACGGCCTCACCAAGGACCGCCCTAGCTAGGCCTCTGGGCCCGTGCCTCTTCAAAAGTCTGCAGTGCTTCAGGAAAAACTGTGCTTTAGTTGCAATAGGAAGGCAAGCCGTCTTTTTCCTGGAGGCAGGGTGACTTCAAATAGGAGGTCCTGGATGGAAGGAGAAGCCTAGTGTTTTTCTCTGTGCAGCTCAGACCAGGGAATGAGTGCGACTTCCACGGCATGTAGGAACTTGCTAGCACGGTGCTCGTGAACCTGTATGAGTGCTGGCTAACTCAAGATGTCCCAATAAGAGTGCACTGTGTTGCCCTACACTCGGCATACACACTGTGAGTCGGAAAGCTACGGGCCTGGATATTGCTTAGAAGGGCCAGGGGACCCTGAGGGTACTTGCTGTTCTTGCAGGGAATAGGGTTTCCAGGCGAGGCACCAGGAGTCCTGAAAAGCGTACTGGCGTTAAAATGCTGCAGAGCAGCGACTACGGCCTCATGGAAACTGCTACACACCTCCACTTCTGCATAGCATTTCAGGGCCTTACCTCGAGGCAAGTTCTCCCGTTGCTTGCACTGTGAGCGACACAGCATGTTAGGATGCTGTATTTCTCCTTGAATAGAGTGACGTCAGGAAAGAGGTCCTCGATAAATTCTAAGAAGAGTGTTTTCTCAGGGCAGCTCAGACGAGGGCAATGTCGAAAACTTGCAGGACATATTGGACTGCCTAGAAATGTGGTTCTGATGTTGTTCGACTGCTCTGGAAATATAGCTCTACTGAAGTAAAGTACAGTGTGTTGCCAGAGACTCGGCAGACACAGAGGGCCTCCGAGGTTCGTATGGGAATCAATGCTGCTCAGCAGGCCCACAGGGGTGTGGAGGGCATCAGTGATCTTGGAACAAAAATGATGCAAACCCGAAGGGCCTAGGAGTCCTGAAAAGGGTGCTTCCTTTAACATAAAGCGGAACCTCCACTAAGAGCTCATGGAAAGAGCTGCATGCCTCCCTTTCTGCAGGGCTACTCAGGGCCTTACCTCGAGGCAAGGACTCACGTTGAGATTCCCTTTAGCTCTAGAGCATGGCAAGGTGAGCCCCAACCGGGCCAATGAAGCTCCGTGTGTAGCCAGAGAAATCTCATTTTCTTCCCACCACCCATGCCTACAGTGGCCAGAGAGCTGTTAACAGCAGAGAATTTCAGGGAGCTTCACGGCAGCAAGAATGGAGCTTTCCAAATGGAAAGCAAGGCTAGTACCATCATGCCCCCATTACCATTGGCACAGGCAGCATACATCTCTGTGGTTTCTAACAAGTCAAAGAACCACAGGGTACACACTGGTTGCTTCCCTGAATCAACTTCTCGAGGCAGGGTGTTCTGCATCTTGTGAACGGCCTCACCAAGGAACGCCCTAGCTAGGCCCATGGGCCCGTGCCTCTTCAAAAGCCTGCAGTGCTACGGGAAAAACTCTGCTTTAGTTGCAATAAGAATGCAAGCAGTGTTTCTCCTGATGGCAGTGTAACTTCAGGTAAGAGGTCTTAGATGGAAGAAGAAGCCTAGTGTTTTTCCTCTGTGCACCTCAGTCTAAAGAATGAGTTCGACTTCCACGGCATGTTGGAACTTGCTAGAACAGTGCTCTTGAACTTGTGCGAGTGCTGTGAATCAAGATATGACAAGAAAGAGTGCAGTGTGTTGCCCATGACTCAGCAGACACAGAGGAACTCCGAGGGACCAATGGGCTTCGTTGTTGCTCAGCAGGCCTACAGGGGTGTGGAGGTACTCAGGGATCTTGGAACAAAAATGATGCTCACCCGAGAGGCCTAGGAGTCCTGAAAAGGGTACTTCCTTTAAAGTAAAGCAGAACAGCGACTAAGAAATAATGGAAAGAGCTGAATGCCTCCCTTTCTGCAGGGCTACTCAGGGCCTTACCTCGAGGCAAGGACTCACGTTGAGATTCCCTTTAGCTCTAGAGCATGGCAAGGTGAGCCCCACCCCGGCCAAAGAAGCTCCGTGTGTAGCCAGAGAAAACTCATTTTCTTCCCACACCAATGTAGAGGGACCAGAGGCCTGTCAACAGCAGAGAATTTCAGGGAGCTTCACGGCAGCAAGAATGGAGCTTTCCAAATGGAAAGCAAGGCTAGTACCATCATGCCCCCATTTCCATGGGCACAGGCAGCATACATCTCTGTGGTTTTTAACAAGTCAAATGAGACACAGAGTACACACTGTTTTCTTCCCTGAATCAACTTCTCGAGGCAGGGTGTTCTGCATCTAGTGAACGGCCTCACCAAGGAAAGCCCAAGCTAGGCCTCTGGGCCCGTGCCTCTTCAAAAGTCTGCAGTGCTTCAGGAAAAACTGCTTTAGTTGCAATAGGAACGCAAGCCGTCTTTTTCCTGGAGGCAGGGTGACTTCGGGTAGGAGGTCCTGGATGGAAGGAGAAGCCTAGTGTTTTTCTCTGTGCAGCTCAGACCAGGGAATGAGTGCGACTTCCACGGCATGTAGGAATTTGCTAGCACGGTGCTCGTGAACCTGTATGAGTGCTGGCTAACTCAAGATGTCCCAATAAGGGTGCACTGTGTTGCCCTACACTCGGCATACACACTGTGAGTCGGAAAGCTACGGGCCTGGATATTGCTTAGAAGGGCCAGGGGAGCCTGAGGGTACTTGCTGTTCTTGCAGGAAACAGGGTTTCCAGGCCAGGCACCAGGAGTCCTGAAAAGCGTACTGGCGTTAAAATGCTGCAGAGCAGCGACTACGGCCTCATGGAAACTGCTACACACCTCCGCTTCTGCATAGCATTTCAGGGCCTTACCTCGAGGCACGTTCTCCCGTTGCTTGCACTGTGAGCGACACAGCATGTTAGGATGCTGTATTTCTCCTTGAATAGAGTGACTTCAGGAAAGAGATCCTCGATAAATTCTAAGAAGAATGTTTTCTCAGGGCAGCTCAGACGAGGGCAACGTCGAAAACTTGCAGGACATGTTGGACTGCCTAGAAATGTGGTTCTGATGCTGTTCGAATGCTCTGGAAATATAGCTCTACTGAAGTAACGTACAGTGTGTTGCCAGAGACTCGGCAGACACAGAGGGTCTCCGAAGGACGTATGGGAATCAATGCTGCTCAGCAGGCCCACAGGGGTGTGGAGGGCGTCAGTGATCTTGGAACAAAAATGATGCAAACCCGAAGGGCCTAGGAGTCCTGAAAAGGGTGCTTCCTTTAACATAAAGCGGAACCTCCACTAAGAGCTCATGGAAAGAGCTGCATGCCTCCCTTTCTGCAGGGCTACTCAGGGCCTTACCTCGAGGCAAGGACTCACGTTGAGATTCCCTTTAGCTCTAGAGCATGGCAAGGTGAGCCCCAACCGGGCCAATGAAGCTCCGTGTGTAGCCAGAGAAATCTCATTTTCTTCCCACACCCATGCCTACAGTGGCCAGAGAGCTGTTAACAGCAGAGAATTTCAGGGAGCTTCACGGCAGCAAGAATGGAGCTTTCCAAATGGAAAGCAAGGCTAGTACCATCATGCCCCCATTACCATTGGCACAGGCAGCATACATCTCTGTGGTTTCTAACAAGTCAAAAGAAACACAGGGTACACACTGGTTGCTTCCCTGAATCAACTTCTCGAGGCAGGGTGTTCTGCATCTTGTGAACGGCCTCACCAAGGAACGCCCTAGCTAGGCCCATGGGCCCGTGCCTCTTCAAAAGCCTGCAGTGCTACAGGAAAAACTCTGCTTGAGTTGCAATAAGAATGCAAGCAGTGTTTCTCCTGATGGCAGTGTAACTTCAGGTAAGAGGTCTTAGATGGAAGAAGAAGCCTAGTGTTTTTCCTCTGTGCAGCTCAGTCTAAAGAATGAGTTCGACTTCCACGGCATGTTGGAACTTGCTAGAACGGTGCTCGTGAACTTGTGCGAGTGCTGTGAATCAAGATATGACAAGAAAGAGTGCAGTGTGTTGCCCATGACTCAGCAGACACAGAGGAACTCCAAGGGACCAATGGGCCCCGTTGTTGCTCAGCAGGCCTACAGGGGTGTGGAGATACTCAGGGACCCTGGAACAAAAATGATGCTCACCCGAGAGGCCTAGGAGTCCTGAAAAGGGTACTTCCTTTAAAGTAAAGGAGAACAGCGACTAAGAACGAATGGAAAGAGATGAATGCCTCCCTTTCTGCAGGGCTACTCAGGGCCTTACCTCGAGGCAAGGACTCACGTTGAGATTCCCTTTAGCTCTAGAGCATGGCAAGGTGAGCCCCACCCCGGCCAAAGAAGCTCCGTGTGTAGCCAGAGAAAACTCATTTTCTTCCCACACCCATGCCTACAGTGGCCAGAGGGCTGTCAACAGCAGAGAATTTCAGGGAGCTTCACGGCAGCAAGAATGGGGCTTTCCAAATGGAAAGCAAGGCTAGTACCATCATGACCCCATTACCATTGGCACAGGCAGCATACATCTCTGTGGTTTCTAACAAGTCAAAAGAGACACAGAGTACACACTGGTTGCTTCCCTGAATCAACTTCTCGAGGCAGGGTGTTCTGCATCTTGTGAACGGCCTCACCAAGGACCGCCCTAGCTAGGCCTCTGGGCCCGTGCCTCTTCAAAAGTCTGCAGTGCTTCAGGAAAAACTGTGCTTTAGTTGCAATAGGAAGGCAAGCCGTCTTTTTCCTGGAGGCAGGGTGACTTCAAATAGGAGGTCCTGGATGGAAGGAGAAGCCTAGTGTTTTTCTCTGTGCAGCTCAGACCAGGGAATGAGTGCGACTTCCACGGCATGTAGGAACTTGCTAGCACGGTGCTCGTGAACCTGTATGAGTGCTGGCTAACTCAAGATGTCCCAATAAGAGTGCACTGTGTTGCCCTACACTCGGCATACACACTGTGAGTCGGAAAGCTACGGGCCTGGATATTGCTTAGAAGGGCCAGGGGAGCCTGAGGGTACTTGCTGTTCTTGCACTGAATAGGGGTTCCAGGCGAGGCACCTAGGAGTCCTGAAAAGCGTACTGGCGTTAAAATGCTGCAGAGCAGCGACTACGGCCTCATGGAAACTGCTACACACCTCCGCTTCTGCATAGCATTTCAGGGCCTTACCTCGAGGCAAGTTCTCCCGTTGCTTGCACTGTGAGCGACACAGCATGTTAGGATGCTGTATTTCTCCTTGAATAGAGTGACGTCAGGAAAGAGATCCTGGATAAATTCTAAAAAGAATGTTTTCTCAGGGCAGCTCAGACGAGGGCAACGTCGAAAACTTGCAGGACATGTTGGACTGCCTAGAAATGTGGTTCTGATGCTGTTCGACTGCTCTGGAAATATAGCTCTACTGAAGTAACGTACAGTGTGTTGCCAGAGACTCGGCAGACACAGAGGGTCTCCGAAGGACGTATGGGAATCAATGCTGCTCAGCAGGCCCACAGGGGTGTGGAGGGCGTCAGTGATCTTGGAACAAAAATGATGCAAACCCGAAGGGCCTAGGAGTCCTGAAAAGGGTGCTTCCTTTAACATAAAGCGGAACCTCCACTAAGAGCTCATGGAAAGAGCTGCATGCCTCCCTTTCTGCAGGGCTACTCAGGGCCTTACCTCGAGGCAAGGACTCACGTTGAGATTCCCTTTAGCTCTAGAGCATGGCAAGGTGAGCCCCAACCGGGCCAATGAAGCTCCGTGTGTAGCCAGAGAAATCTCATTTTCTTCCCACCACCCATGCCTACAGTGGCCAGAGAGCTGTTAACAGCAGAGAATTTCAGGGAGCTTCACGGCAGCAAGAATGGAGCTTTCCAAATGGAAAGCAAGGCTAGTACCATCATGCCCCCATTACCATTGGCACAGGCAGCATACATCTCTGTGGTTTCTAACAAGTCAAAAGAAACACAGGGTACACACTGGTTGCTTCCCTGAATCAACTTCTCGAGGCAGGGTGTTCTGCATCTTGTGAACGGCCTCACCAAGGAACGCCCTAGCTAGGCCCATGGGCCCGTGCCTCTTCAAAAGCCTGCAGTGCTACAGGAAAAACTCTGCTTTAGTTGCAATAAGAATGCAAGCAGTGTTTCTCCTGATGGCAGTGTAACTTCAGGTAAGAGGTCTTAGATGGAAGAAGAAGCCTAGTGTTTTTCCTCTGTGCAGCTCAGTCTAAAGAATGAGTTCGACTTCCACGGCATGTTGGAACTTGCTAGAACGGTGCTCGTGAACTTGTGCGAGTGCTGTGAATCAAGATATGACAAGAAAGAGTGCAGTGTGTTGCCCATGACTCAGCAGACACAGAGGAACTCCGAGGGACCAATGGGCCTCGTTGTTGCTCAGCAGGCCTACAGGGGTGTGGAGGTACTCAGGGATCTTGGAACAAAAATGATGCTCACCCGAGAGGCCTAGGATTCCTGAGAAGGGTACTTCCTTTAAAGTAAAGGAGAACAGCGACTAAGAACGAATGGAAAGAGATGAATGCCTCCCTTTCTGCAGGGCTACTCAGGGCCTTACCTCGAGGCAAGGACTCACGTTGAGATTCCCTTTAGCTCTAGAGCATGGCAAGGTGAGCCCCACCCCGGCCAAAGAAGCTCCGTGTGTAGCCAGAGAAAACTCATTTTCTTCCCACACCCATGCCTACAGTGGCCAGAGGGCTGTCAACAGCAGAGAATTTCAGGGAGCTTCACGGCAGCAAGAATGGGGCTTTCCAAATGGAAAGCAAGGCTAGTACCATCATGACCCCATTACCATTGGCACAGGCAGCATACATCTCTGTGGTTTCTAACAAGTCAAAAGAGACACAGAGTACACACTGGTTGCTTCCCTGAATCAACTTCTCGAGGCAGGGTGTTCTGCATCTTGTGAACGGCCTCACCAAGGACCGCCCTAGCTAGGCCTCTGGGCCCGTGCCTCTTCAAAAGTCTGCAGTGCTTCAGGAAAAACTGTGCTTTAGTTGCAATAGGAAGGCAAGCCGTCTTTTTCCTGGAGGCAGGGTGACTTCAAATAGGAGGTCCTGGATGGAAGGAGAAGCCTAGTGTTTTTCTCTGTGCAGCTCAGACCAGGGAATGAGTGCGACTTCCACGGCATGTAGGAACTTGCTAGCACGGTGCTCGTGAACCTGTATGAGTGCTGGCTAACTCAAGATGTCCCAATAAGAGTGCACTGTGTTGCCCTACACTCGGCATACACACTGTGAGTCGGAAAGCTACGGGCCTGGATATTGCTTAGAAGGGCCAGGGGACCCTGAGGGTACTTGCTGTTCTTGCAGGGAATAGGGTTTCCAGGCGAGGCACCAGGAGTCCTGAAAAGCGTACTGGCGTTAAAATGCTGCAGAGCAGCGACTACGGCCTCATGGAAACTGCTACACACCTCCACTTCTGCATAGCATTTCAGGGCCTTACCTCGAGGCAAGTTCTCCCGTTGCTTGCACTGTGAGCGACACAGCATGTTAGGATGCTGTATTTCTCCTTGAATAGAGTGACGTCAGGAAAGAGGTCCTCGATAAATTCTAAGAAGAGTGTTTTCTCAGGGCAGCTCAGACGAGGGCAATGTCGAAAACTTGCAGGACATATTGGACTGCCTAGAAATGTGGTTCTGATGTTGTTCGACTGCTCTGGAAATATAGCTCTACTGAAGTAAAGTACAGTGTGTTGCCAGAGACTCGGCAGACACAGAGGGCCTCCGAGGTTCGTATGGGAATCAATGCTGCTCAGCAGGCCCACAGGGGTGTGGAGGGCATCAGTGATCTTGGAACAAAAATGATGCAAACCCGAAGGGCCTAGGAGTCCTGAAAAGGGTGCTTCCTTTAACATAAAGCGGAACCTCCACTAAGAGCTCATGGAAAGAGCTGCATGCCTCCCTTTCTGCAGGGCTACTCAGGGCCTTACCTCGAGGCAAGGACTCACGTTGAGATTCCCTTTAGCTCTAGAGCATGGCAAGGTGAGCCCCAACCGGGCCAATGAAGCTCCGTGTGTAGCCAGAGAAATCTCATTTTCTTCCCACCACCCATGCCTACAGTGGCCAGAGAGCTGTTAACAGCAGAGAATTTCAGGGAGCTTCACGGCAGCAAGAATGGAGCTTTCCAAATGGAAAGCAAGGCTAGTACCATCATGCCCCCATTACCATTGGCACAGGCAGCATACATCTCTGTGGTTTCTAACAAGTCAAAGAACCACAGGGTACACACTGGTTGCTTCCCTGAATCAACTTCTCGAGGCAGGGTGTTCTGCATCTTGTGAACGGCCTCACCAAGGAACGCCCTAGCTAGGCCCATGGGCCCGTGCCTCTTCAAAAGCCTGCAGTGCTACGGGAAAAACTCTGCTTTAGTTGCAATAAGAATGCAAGCAGTGTTTCTCCTGATGGCAGTGTAACTTCAGGTAAGAGGTCTTAGATGGAAGAAGAAGCCTAGTGTTTTTCCTCTGTGCACCTCAGTCTAAAGAATGAGTTCGACTTCCACGGCATGTTGGAACTTGCTAGAACAGTGCTCTTGAACTTGTGCGAGTGCTGTGAATCAAGATATGACAAGAAAGAGTGCAGTGTGTTGCCCATGACTCAGCAGACACAGAGGAACTCCGAGGGACCAATGGGCTTCGTTGTTGCTCAGCAGGCCTACAGGGGTGTGGAGGTACTCAGGGATCTTGGAACAAAAATGATGCTCACCCGAGAGGCCTAGGAGTCCTGAAAAGGGTACTTCCTTTAAAGTAAAGCAGAACAGCGACTAAGAAATAATGGAAAGAGCTGAATGCCTCCCTTTCTGCAGGGCTACTCAGGGCCTTACCTCGAGGCAAGGACTCACGTTGAGATTCCCTTTAGCTCTAGAGCATGGCAAGGTGAGCCCCACCCCGGCCAAAGAAGCTCCGTGTGTAGCCAGAGAAAACTCATTTTCTTCCCACACCAATGTAGAGGGACCAGAGGCCTGTCAACAGCAGAGAATTTCAGGGAGCTTCACGGCAGCAAGAATGGAGCTTTCCAAATGGAAAGCAAGGCTAGTACCATCATGCCCCCATTTCCATGGGCACAGGCAGCATACATCTCTGTGGTTTTTAACAAGTCAAATGAGACACAGAGTACACACTGTTTTCTTCCCTGAATCAACTTCTCGAGGCAGGGTGTTCCGCATCTAGTGAACGGCCTCACCAAGGAAAGCCCAAGCTAGGCCTCTGGGCCCGTGCCTCTTCAAAAGTCTGCAGTGCTTCAGGAAAAACTGCTTTAGTTGCAATAGGAACGCAAGCCGTCTTTTTCCTGGAGGCAGGGTGACTTCGGGTAGGAGGTCCTGGATGGAAGGAGAAGCCTAGTGTTTTTCTCTGTGCAGCTCAGACCAGGGAATGAGTGCGACTTCCACGGCATGTAGGAATTTGCTAGCACGGTGCTCGTGAACCTGTATGAGTGCTGGCTAACTCAAGATGTCCCAATAAGGGTGCACTGTGTTGCCCTACACTCGGCATACACACTGTGAGTCGGAAAGCTACGGGCCTGGATATTGCTTAGAAGGGCCAGGGGAGCCTGAGGGTACTTGCTGTTCTTGCAGGAAACAGGGTTTCCAGGCCAGGCACCAGGAGTCCTGAAAAGCGTACTGGCGTTAAAATGCTGCAGAGCAGCGACTACGGCCTCATGGAAACTGCTACACACCTCCGCTTCTGCATAGCATTTCAGGGCCTTACCTCGAGGCACGTTCTCCCGTTGCTTGCACTGTGAGCGACACAGCATGTTAGGATGCTGTATTTCTCCTTGAATAGAGTGACTTCAGGAAAGAGATCCTCGATAAATTCTAAGAAGAATGTTTTCTCAGGGCAGCTCAGACGAGGGCAACGTCGAAAACTTGCAGGACATGTTGGACTGCCTAGAAATGTGGTTCTGATGCTGTTCGACTGCTCTGGAAATATAGCTCTACTGAAGTAACGTACAGTGTGTTGCCAGAGACTCGGCAGACACAGAGGGTCTCCGAAGGACGTATGGGAATCAATGCTGCTCAGCAGGCCCACAGGGGTGTGGAGGGCGTCAGTGATCTTGGAACAAAAATGATGCAAACCCGAAGGGCCTAGGAGTCCTGAAAAGGGTGCTTCCTTTAACATAAAGCGGAACCTCCACTAAGAGCTCATGGAAAGAGCTGCATGCCTCCCTTTCTGCAGGGCTACTCAGGGCCTTACCTCGAGGCAAGGACTCACGTTGAGATTCCCTTTAGCTCTAGAGCATGGCAAGGTGAGCCCCAACCGGGCCAATGAAGCTCCGTGTGTAGCCAGAGAAATCTCATTTTCTTCCCACACCCATGCCTACAGTGGCCAGAGAGCTGTTAACAGCAGAGAATTTCAGGGAGCTTCACGGCAGCAAGAATGGAGCTTTCCAAATGGAAAGCAAGGCTAGTACCATCATGCCCCCATTACCATTGGCACAGGCAGCATACATCTCTGTGGTTTCTAACAAGTCAAAAGAAACACAGGGTACACACTGGTTGCTTCCCTGAATCAACTTCTCGAGGCAGGGTGTTCTGCATCTTGTGAACGGCCTCACCAAGGAACGCCCTAGCTAGGCCCATGGGCCCGTGCCTCTTCAAAAGCCTGCAGTGCTACAGGAAAAACTCTGCTTGAGTTGCAATAAGAATGCAAGCAGTGTTTCTCCTGATGGCAGTGTAACTTCAGGTAAGAGGTCTTAGATGGAAGAAGAAGCCTAGTGTTTTTCCTCTGTGCAGCTCAGTCTAAAGAATGAGTTCGACTTCCACGGCATGTTGGAACTTGCTAGAACGGTGCTCGTGAACTTGTGCGAGTGCTGTGAATCAAGATATGACAAGAAAGAGTGCAGTGTGTTGCCCATGACTCAGCAGACACAGAGGAACTCCGAGGGACCAATGGGCCCCGTTGTTGCTCAGCAGGCCTACAGGGGTGTGGAGATACTCAGGGACCCTGGAACAAAAATGATGCTCACCCGAGAGGCCTAGGAGTCCTGAAAAGGGTACTTCCTTTAAAGTAAAGGAGAACAGCGACTAAGAAATAATGGAAAGAGCTGAATGCCTCCCTTTCTGCAGGGCTACTCAGGGCCTTACCTCGAGGCAAGGACTCACGTTGAGATTCCCTTTAGCTCTAGAGCATGGCAAGGTGAGCCCGACCCCGGCCAAAGAAGCTCCGTGTGTAGCCAGAGAAAACTCATTTTCTTCCCACACCCATGCCTACAGTGGCCAGAGGGCTGTCAACAGCAGAGAATTTCAGGGAGCTTCACGGCAGCAAGAATGGGGCTTTCCAAATGGAAAGCAAGGCTAGTACCATCATGACCCCATTACCATTGGCACAGGCAGCATACATCTCTGTGGTTTCTAACAAGTCAAAAGAAACACAGAGTACACACTGGTTGCTTCCCTGAATCAACTTCTCGAGGCCGGGTGTTCTGCATCTTGTGAACGGCCTCACCAAGGACCGCCCTAGCTAGGCCTCTGGGCCCGTGCCTCTTCAAAAGTCTGCAGTGCTTCAGGAAAAACTGTGCTTTAGTTGCAATAGGAAGGCAAGCCGTCTTTTTCCTGGAGGCAGGGTGACTTCAGGTAGGAGGTCCTGGATGGAAGGAGAAGCCTAGTGTTTTTCTCTGTGCAGCTCAGACCAGGGAATGAGTGCGACTTCCACGGCATGTAGGAACTTGCTAGCACGGTGCTCGTGAACCTGTATGAGTGCTGGCTAACTCAAGATGTCCCAATAAGAGTGCACTGTGTTGCCCTACACTCGGCATACACACTGTGAGTCGGAAAGCTACGGGCCTGGATATTGCTTAGAAGGGCCAGGGGAGCCTGAGGGTACTTGCTGTTCTTGCACTGAATAGGGGTTCCAGGCGAGGCACCTAGGAGTCCTGAAAAGCGTACTGGCGTTAAAATGCTGCAGAGCAGCGACTACGGCCTCATGGAAACTGCTACACGCCTCCGCTTCTGCATAGCATTTCAGGGCCTTATCTCGAGGCAAGTTCTCACGTTGCTTGCACTGTGAGAGACACCGCATGTTAGGATGCTGTATTTCTCCTTGAATAGAGTGACTTCAGGAAAGATATCCTCGATAAATTCTAAGAAGAGTGTTTTCTCAGGGAAGCTCAGACGAGGGCAACGTCGAAAACTTGCAGGACATGTTGGACTGCCTAGAAATGTGGTTCTGATGCTGTTCGACTGCTCTGGAAATATAGCTCTACTGAAGTAACGTACAGTGTGTTGCCAGAGACTCGGCAGACACAGAGGGCCTCCGAAGGACGTATGGGAATCAATGCTGCTCAGCAGGCCCACAGGGGTGTGGAGGGCGTCAGTGATCTTGGAACAAAAATGATGCAAACCCGAAGGGCCTAGGAGTCCTGAAAAGGGTGCTTCCTTTAACATAAAGCGGAACCTCCACTAAGAGCTCATGGAAAGAGCTGCATGCCTCCCTTTCTGCTGGGCTACTCAGGGCCTTACCTCGAGGCAAGGACTCACGTTGAGATTCCCTTTAGCTCTAGAGCATGGCAAGGTGAGCCCCAACCGGGCCAATGAAGCTCCGTGTGTAGCCAGAGAAATCTCATTTTCTTCCCACACCCATGCCTACAGTGGCCAGAGAGCTGTTAACAGCAGAGAATTTCAGGGAGCTTCACGGCAGCAAGAATGGAGCTTTCCAAATGGAAAGCAAGGCTAGTACCATCATGCCCCCATTACCATTGGCACAGGCAGCATACATCTCTGTGGTTTCTAACAAGTCAAAAGAACCACAGGGTACACACTGGTTGCTTCCCTGAATCAACTTCTCGAGGCAGGGTGTTCTGCATCTTGTGAACGGCCTCACCAAGGAACGCCCTAGCTAGGCCCATGGGCCCGTGCCTCTTCAAAAGCCTGCAGTGCTACAGGAAAAACTCTGCTTTAGTTGCAATAAGAATGCAAGCAGTGTTTCTCCTGATGGCAGTGTAACTTCAGGTAAGAGGTCTTAGATGGAAGAAGAAGCCTAGTGTTTTTCCTCTGTGCAGCTCAGTCTAAAGAATGAGTTCGACTTCCACGGCATGTTGGAACTTGCTAGAACGGTGCTCGTGAACTTGTGCGAGTGCTGTGAATCAAGATATGACAAGAAAGAGTGCAGTGTGTTGCCCATGACTCAGCAGACACAGAGGAACTCCGAGGGACCAATGGGCCCCGTTGTTGCTCAGCAGGCCTACAGGGGTGTGGAGATACTCAGGGACCCTGGAACAAAAATGATGCTCACCCGAGAGGCCTAGGAGTCCTGAAAAGGGTACTTCCTTTAAAGTAAAGGAGAACAGCGACTAAGAAATAATGGAAAGAGCTGAATGCCTCCCTTTCTGCAGGGCTACTCAGGGCCTTACCTCGAGGCAAGGACTCACGTTGAGATTCCCTTTAGCTCTAGAGCATGGCAAGGTGAGCCCCACCCCGGCCAAAGAAGCTCCGTGTGTAGCCAGAGAAAACTCATTTTCTTCCCACACCCATGCCTACAGTGGCCAGAGGGCTGTCAACAGCAGAGAATTTCAGGGAGCTTCACGGCAGCAAGAATGGGGCTTTCCAAATGGAAAGCAAGGCTAGTACCATCATGACCCCATTACCATTGGCACAGGCAGCATACATCTCTGTGGTTTCTAACAAGTCAAAAGAGACACAGAGTACACACTGGTTGCTTCCCTGAATCAACTTCTCGAGGCAGGGTGTTCTGCATCTTGTGAACGGCCTCACCAAGGACCGCCCTAGCTAGGCCTCTGGGCCCGTGCCTCTTCAAAAGTCTGCAGTGCTTCAGGAAAAACTGTGCTTTAGTTGCAATAGGAAGGCAAGCCGTCTTTTTCCTGGAGGCAGGGTGACTTCAGGTAGGAGGTCCTGGATGGAAGGAGAAGCCTAGTGTTTTTCTCTGTGCAGCTCAGACCAGGGAATGAGTGCGACTTCCACGGCATGTAGGAACTTGCTAGCACGGTGCTCGTGAACCTGTATGAGTGCTGGCTAACTCAAGATGTCCCAATAAGAGTGCACTGTGTTGCCCTACACTCGGCATACACACTGTGAGTCGGAAAGCTACGGGCCTGGATATTGCTTAGAAGGGCCAGGGGAGCCTGAGGGTACTTGCTGTTCTTGCACTGAATAGGGGTTCCAGGCGAGGCACCTAGGAGTCCTGAAAAGCGTACTGGCGTTAAAATGCTGCAGAGCAGCGACTACGGCCTCATGGAAACTGCTACACGCCTCCGCTTCTGCATAGCATTTCAGGGCCTTATCTCGAGGCAAGTTCTCACGTTGCTTGCACTGTGAGAGACACCGCATGTTAGGATGCTGTATTTCTCCTTGAATAGAGTGACTTCAGGAAAGATGTCCTCGATAAATTCTAAGAAGAGTGTTTTCTCAGGGAAGCTCAGACGAGGGCAACGTCGAAAACTTGCAGGACATGTTGGACTGCCTAGAAATGTGGTTCTGATGCTGTTCGACTGCTCTGGAAATATAGCTCTACTGAAGTAACGTACAGTGTGTTGCCAGAGACTCGGCAGACACAGAGGGCCTCCGAAGGACGTATGGGAATCAATGCTGCTCAGCAGGCCCACAGGGGTGTGGAGGGCGTCAGTGATCTTGGAACAAAAATGATGCAAACCCGAAGGGCCTAGGAGTCCTGAAAAGGGTGCTTCCTTTAACATAAAGCGGAACCTCCACTAAGAGCTCATGGAAAGAGCTGCATGCCTCCCTTTCTGCTGGGCTACTCAGGGCCTTACCTCGAGGCAAGGACTCACGTTGAGATTCCCTTTAGCTCTAGAGCATGGCAAGGTGAGCCCCAACCGGGCCAATGAAGCTCCGTGTGTAGCCAGAGAAATCTCATTTTCTTCCCACACCCATGCCTACAGTGGCCAGAGAGCTGTTAACAGCAGAGAATTTCAGGGAGCTTCACGGCAGCAAGAATGGAGCTTTCCAAATGGAAAGCAAGGCTAGTACCATCATGCCCCCATTACCATTGGCACAGGCAGCATACATCTCTGTGGTTTCTAACAAGTCAAAAGAACCACAGGGTACACACTGGTTGCTTCCCTGAATCAACTTCTCGAGGCAGGGTGTTCTGCATCTTGTGAACGGCCTCACCAAGGAACGCCCTAGCTAGGCCCATGGGCCCGTGCCTCTTCAAAAGCCTGCAGTGCTACAGGAAAAACTCTGCTTTAGTTGCAATAAGAATGCAAGCAGTGTTTCTCCTGATGGCAGTGTAACTTCAGGTAAGAGGTCTTAGATGGAAGAAGAAGCCTAGTGTTTTTCCTCTGTGCAGCTCAGTCTAAAGAATGAGTTCGACTTCCACGGCATGTTGGAACTTGCTAGAACGGTGCTCGTGAACTTGTGCGAGTGCTGTGAATCAAGATATGACAAGAAAGAGTGCAGTGTGTTGCCCATGACTCAGCAGACACAGAGGAACTCCGAGGGACCAATGGGCCCCGTTGTTGCTCAGCAGGCCTACAGGGGTGTGGAGATACTCAGGGACCCTGGAACAAAAATGATGCTCACCCGAGAGGCCTAGGAGTCCTGAAAAGGGTACTTCCTTTAAAGTAAAGGAGAACAGCGACTAAGAAATAATGGAAAGAGCTGAATGCCTCCCTTTCTGCAGGGCTACTCAGGGCCTTACCTCGAGGCAAGGACTCACGTTGAGATTCCCTTTAGCTCTAGAGCATGGCAAGGTGAGCCCCACCCCGGCCAAAGAAGCTCCGTGTGTAGCCAGAGAAAACTCATTTTCTTCCCACACCCATGCCTACAGTGGCCAGAGGGCTGTCAACAGCAGAGAATTTCAGGGAGCTTCACGGCAGCAAGAATGGGGCTTTCCAAATGGAAAGCAAGGCTAGTACCATCATGACCCCATTACCATTGGCACAGGCAGCATACATCTCTGTGGTTTCTAACAAGTCAAAAGAGACACAGAGTACACACTGGTTGCTTCCCTGAATCAACTTCTCGAGGCAGGGTGTTCTGCATCTTGTGAACGGCCTCACCAAGGACCGCCCTAGCTAGGCCTCTGGGCCCGTGCCTCTTCAAAAGTCTGCAGTGCTTCAGGAAAAACTGTGCTTTAGTTGCAATAGGAAGGCAAGCCGTCTTTTTCCTGGAGGCAGGGTGACTTCAGGTAGGAGGTCCTGGATGGAAGGAGAAGCCTAGTGTTTTTCTCTGTGCAGCTCAGACCAGGGAATGAGTGCGACTTCCACGGCATGTAGGAACTTGCTAGCACGGTGCTCGTGAACCTGTATGAGTGCTGCCTAACTCAAGATGTCCCAATAAGAGTGCACTGTGTTGCCCTACACTCGGCATACACACTGTGAGTCGGAAAGCTACGGGCCTGGATATTGCTTAGAAGGGCCAGGGGAGCCTGAGGGTACTTGCTGTTCTTGCACTGAATAGGGGTTCCAGGCGAGGCACCTAGGAGTCCTGAAAAGCGTACTGGCGTTAAAATGCTGCAGAGCAGCGACTACGGCCTCATGGAAACTGCTACACGCCTCCGCTTCTGCATAGCATTTCAGGGCCTTATCTCGAGGCAAGTTCTCACGTTGCTTGCACTGTGAGAGACACCGCATGTTAGGATGCTGTATTTCTCCTTGAATAGAGTGACTTCAGGAAAGATGTCCTCGATAAATTCTAAGAAGAGTGTTTTCTCAGGGAAGCTCAGACGAGGGCAACGTCGAAAACTTGCAGGACATGTTGGACTGCCTAGAAATGTGGTTCTGATGCTGTTCGACTGCTCTGGAAATATAGCTCTACTGAAGTAACGTACAGTGTGTTGCCAGAGACTCGGCAGACACAGAGGGCCTCCGAAGGACGTATGGGAATCAATGCTGCTCAGCAGGCCCACAGGGGTGTGGAGGGCGTCAGTGATCTTGGAACAAAAATGATGCAAACCCGAAGGGCCTAGGAGTCCTGAAAAGGGTGCTTCCTTTAACATAAAGCGGAACCTCCACTAAGAGCTCATGGAAAGAGCTGCATGCCTCCCTTTCTGCTGGGCTACTCAGGGCCTTACCTCGAGGCAAGGACTCACGTTGAGATTCCCTTTAGCTCTAGAGCATGGCAAGGTGAGCCCCAACCGGGCCAATGAAGCTCCGTGTGTAGCCAGAGAAATCTCATTTTCTTCCCACACCCATGCCTACAGTGGCCAGAGAGCTGTTAACAGCAGAGAATTTCAGGGAGCTTCACGGCAGCAAGAATGGAGCTTTCCAAATGGAAAGCAAGGCTAGTACCATCATGCCCCCATTACCATTGGCACAGGCAGCATACATCTCTGTGGTTTCTAACAAGTCAAAAGAACCACAGGGTACACACTGGTTGCTTCCCTGAATCAACTTCTCGAGGCAGGGTGTTCTGCATCTTGTGAACGGCCTCACCAAGGAACGCCCTAGCTAGGCCCATGGGCCCGTGCCTCTTCAAAAGCCTGCAGTGCTACAGGAAAAACTCTGCTTTAGTTGCAATAAGAATGCAAGCAGTGTTTCTCCTGATGGCAGTGTAACTTCAGGTAAGAGGTCTTAGATGGAAGAAGAAGCCTAGTGTTTTTCCTCTGTGCAGCTCAGTCTAAAGAATGAGTTCGACTTCCACGGCATGTTGGAACTTGCTAGAACGGTGCTCGTGAACTTGTGCGAGTGCTGTGAATCAAGATATGACAAGAAAGAGTGCAGTGTGTTGCCCATGACTCAGCAGACACAGAGGAACTCCGAGGGACCAATGGGCCCCGTTGTTGCTCAGCAGGCCTACAGGGGTGTGGAGATACTCAGGGACCCTGGAACAAAAATGATGCTCACCCGAGAGGCCTAGGAGTCCTGAAAAGGGTACTTCCTTTAAAGTAAAGGAGAACAGCGACTAAGAAATAATGGAAAGAGCTGAATGCCTCCCTTTCTGCAGGGCTACTCAGGGCCTTACCTCGAGGCAAGGACTCACGTTGAGATTCCCTTTAGCTCTAGAGCATGGCAAGGTGAGCCCCACCCCGGCCAAAGAAGCTCCGTGTGTAGCCAGAGAAAACTCATTTTCTTCCCACACCCATGCCTACAGTGGCCAGAGGGCTGTCAACAGCAGAGAATTTCAGGGAGCTTCACGGCAGCAAGAATGGGGCTTTCCAAATGGAAAGCAAGGCTAGTACCATCATGACCCCATTACCATTGGCACAGGCAGTATACATCTCTGTGGTTTCTAACAAGTCAAAAGAGACACAGAGTACACACTGGTTGCTTCCCTGAATCAACTTCTCGAGGCAGGGTGTTCTGCATCTTGTGAACGGCCTCACCAAGGACCGCCCTAGCTAGGCCTCTGGGCCCGTGCCTCTTCAAAAGTCTGCAGTGCTTCAGGAAAAACTGTGCTTTAGTTGCAATAGGAAGGCAAGCCGTCTTTTTCCTGGAGGCAGGGTGACTTCAGGTAGGAGGTCCTGGATGGAAGGAGAAGCCTAGTGTTTTTCTCTGTGCAGCTCAGACCAGGGAATGAGTGCGACTTCCACGGCATGTAGGAACTTGCTAGCACGGTGCTCGTGAACCTGTATGAGTGCTGCCTAACTCAAGATGTCCCAATAAGAGTGCACTGTGTTGCCCTACACTCGGCATACACACTGTGAGTCGGAAAGCTACGGGCCTGGATATTGCTTAGAAGGGCCAGGGGAGCCTGAGGGTACTTGCTGTTCTTGCACTGAATAGGGGTTCCAGGCGAGGCACCTAGGAGTCCTGAAAAGCGTACTGGCGTTAAAATGCTGCAGAGCAGCGACTACGGCCTCATGGAAACTGCTACACACCTCCGCTTCTGCATAGCATTTCAGGGCCTTACCTCGAGGCAAGTTCTCCCGTTGCTTGCACTGTGAGCGACACAGCATGTTAGGATGCTGTATTTCTCCTTGAATAGAGTGACTTCAGGAAAGATGTCCTCGATAAATTCTAAGAAGAGTGTTTTCTCAGGGAAGCTCAGACGAGGGCAACGTCGAAAACTTGCAGGACATGTTGGACTGCCTAGAAATGTGGTTCTGATGCTGTTCGACTGCTCTGGAAATATAGCTCTACTGAAGTAACGTACAGTGTGTTGCCAGAGACTCGGCAGACACAGAGGGCCTCCGAGGGACGTATGGGAATCAATGCTGCTCAGCAGGCCCACAGGGGTGTGGAGGGCGTCAGTGATCTTGGAACAAAAATGATGCAAACCCGAAGGGCCTAGGAGTCCTGAAAAGGGTGCTTCCTTTAACATAAAGCGGAACCTCCACTAAGAGCTCATGGAAAGAGCTGCATGCCTCCCTTTCTGCTGGGCTACTCAGGGCCTTACCTCGAGGCAAGGACTCACGTTGAGATTCCCTTTAGCTCTAGAGCATGGCAAGGTGAGCCCCAAACGGGCCAATGAAGCTCCGTGTGTAGCCAGAGAAATCTCATTTTCTTCCCACACCCATGCCTACAGTGGCCAGAGAGCTGTTAACAGCAGAGAATTTCAGGGAGCTTCACGGCAGCAAGAATGGAGCTTTCCAAATGGAAAGCAAGGCTAGTACCATTATGCCCCCATTACCATTGGCACAGGCAGCATACATCTCTGTGGTTTCTAACAAGTCAAAGAACCACAGGGTACACACTGGTTGCTTCCCTGAATCAACTTCTCGAGGCAGGGTGTTCTGCATCTTGTGAACGGCCTCACCAAGGAACGCCCTAGCTAGGCCCATGGGCCCGTGCCTCTTCAAAAGCCTGCAGTGCTACGGGAAAAACTCTGCTTTAGTTGCAATAAGAATGCAAGCAGTGTTTCTCCTGATGGCAGTGTAACTTCAGGTAAGAGGTCTTAGATGGAAAAAGAAGCCTAGTGTTTTTCCTCTGTGCACCTCAGTCTAAAGAATGAGTTCGACTTCCACGGCATGTTGGAACTTGCTAGAACGGTGCTCTTGAACTTGTGCGAGTGCTGTGAATCAAGATATGACAAGAAAGAGTGCAGTGTGTTGCCCATGACTCAGCAGACACAGAGGAACTCCGAGGGACCAATGGGCCTCGTTGTTGCTCAGCAGGCCTACAGGGGTGTGGAGGTACTCAGGGATCTTGGAACAAAAATGATGCTCACCCGAGAGGCCTAGGAGTCCTGAAAAGGGTACTTCCTTTAAAGTAAAGCAGAACAGCGACTAAGAACTAATGGAAAGAGCTGAATGCCTCCCTTTCTGCAGGGCTACTCAGGGCCTTACCTCGAGGCAAGGACTCACGTTGAGATTCCCTTTAGCTCTAGAGCATGGCAAGGTGAGCCCCACCCCGGCCAAAGAAGCTCCGTGTGTAGCCAGAGAAAACTCATTTTCTTCCCACACCCATGCCTACAGTGGCCAGAGGGCTGTCAACAGCAGAGAATTTCAGGGAGCTTCACGGCAGCAAGAATGGGGCTTTCCAAATGGAAAGCAAGGCTAGTACCATCATGACCCCATTACCATTGGCACAGGCAGCATACATCTCTGTGGTTTCTAACAAGTCAAAAGAGACACAGAGTACACACTGGTTGCTTCCCTGAATCAACTTCTCGAGGCAGGGTGTTCTGCATCTTGTGAACGGCCTCACCAAGGACCGCCCTAGCTAGGCCTCTGGGCCCGTGCCTCTTCAAAAGTCTGCAGTGCTTCAGGAAAAACTGTGCTTTAGTTGCAATAGGAAGGCAAGCCGTCTTTTTCCTGGAGGCAGGGTGACTTCAAATAGGAGGTCCTGGATGGAAGGAGAAGCCTAGTGTTTTTCTCTGTGCAGCTCAGACCAGGGAATGAGTGCGACTTCCACGGCATGTAGGAACTTGCTAGCACGGTGCTCGTGAACCTGTATGAGTGCTGGCTAACTCAAGATGTCCCAATAAGAGTGCACTGTGTTGCCCTACACTCGGCATACACACTGTGAGTCGGAAAGCTACGGGCCTGGATATTGCTTAGAAGGGCCAGGGGAGCCTGAGGGTACTTGCTGTTCTTGCAGGGAATAGGGTTTCCAGGCGAGGCACCAGGAGTCCTGAAAAGCGTACTGGCGTTAAAATGCTGCAGAGCAGCGACTACGGCCTCATGGAAACTGCTACACACCTCCACTTCTGCATAGCATTTCAGGGCCTTACCTCGAGGCAAGTTCTCCCGTTGCTTGCACTGTGAGCGACACAGCATGTTAGGATGCTGTATTTCTCCTTGAATAGAGTGACGTCAGGAAAGAGGTCCTCGATAAATTCTAAGAAGAGTGTTTTCTCAGGGCAGCTCAGACGAGGGCAATGTCGAAAACTTGCAGGACATATTGGACTGCCTAGAAATGTGGTTCTGATGTTGTTCGACTGCTCTGGAAATATAGCTCTACTGAAGTAAAGTACAGTGTGTTGCCAGAGACTCGGCAGACACAGAGGGCCTCCGAGGTTCGTATGGGAATCAATGCTGCTCAGCAGGCCCACAGGGGTGTGGAGGGCATCAGTGATCTTGGAACAAAAATGATGCAAACCCGAAGGGCCTAGGAGTCCTGAAAAGGGTGCTTCCTTTAACATAAAGCGGAACCTCCACTAAGAGCTCATGGAAAGAGCTGCATGCCTCCCTTTCTGCAGGGCTACTCAGGGCCTTACCTCGAGGCAAGGACTCACGTTGAGATTCCCTTTAGCTCTAGAGCATGGCAAGGTGAGCCCCAACCGGGCCAATGAAGCTCCGTGTGTAGCCAGAGAAATCTCATTTTCTTCCCACCACCCATGCCTACAGTGGCCAGAGAGCTGTTAACAGCAGAGAATTTCAGGGAGCTTCACGGCAGCAAGAATGGAGCTTTCCAAATGGAAAGCAAGGCTAGTACCATCATGCCCCCATTACCATTGGCACAGGCAGCATACATCTCTGTGGTTTCTAACAAGTCAAAGAACCACAGGGTACACACTGGTTGCTTCCCTGAATCAACTTCTCGAGGCAGGGTGTTCTGCATCTTGTGAACGGCCTCACCAAGGAACGCCCTAGCTAGGCCCATGGGCCCGTGCCTCTTCAAAAGCCTGCAGTGCTACGGGAAAAACTCTGCTTTAGTTGCAATAAGAATGCAAGCAGTGTTTCTCCTGATGGCAGTGTAACTTCAGGTAAGAGGTCTTAGATGGAAGAAGAAGCCTAGTGTTTTTCCTCTGTGCACCTCAGTCTAAAGAATGAGTTCGACTTCCACGGCATGTTGGAACTTGCTAGAACAGTGCTCTTGAACTTGTGCGAGTGCTGTGAATCAAGATATGACAAGAAAGAGTGCAGTGTGTTGCCCATGACTCAGCAGACACAGAGGAACTCCGAGGGACCAATGGGCTTCGTTGTTGCTCAGCAGGCCTACAGGGGTGTGGAGGTACTCAGGGATCTTGGAACAAAAATGATGCTCACCCGAGAGGCCTAGGAGTCCTGAAAAGGGTACTTCCTTTAAAGTAAAGCAGAACAGCGACTAAGAAATAATGGAAAGAGCTGAATGCCTCCCTTTCTGCAGGGCTACTCAGGGCCTTACCTCGAGGCAAGGACTCACGTTGAGATTCCCTTTAGCTCTAGAGCATGGCAAGGTGAGCCCCACCCCGGCCAAAGAAGCTCCGTGTGTAGCCAGAGAAAACTCATTTTCTTCCCACACCAATGTAGAGGGACCAGAGGCCTGTCAACAGCAGAGAATTTCAGGGAGCTTCACGGCAGCAAGAATGGAGCTTTCCAAATGGAAAGCAAGGCTAGTACCATCATGCCCCCATTTCCATGGGCACAGGCAGCATACATCTCTGTGGTTTTTAACAAGTCAAATGAGACACAGAGTACACACTGTTTTCTTCCCTGAATCAACTTCTCGAGGCAGGGTGTTCTGCATCTAGTGAACGGCCTCACCAAGGAAAGCCCAAGCTAGGCCTCTGGGCCCGTGCCTCTTCAAAAGTCTGCAGTGCTTCAGGAAAAACTGCTTTAGTTGCAATAGGAACGCAAGCCGTCTTTTTCCTGGAGGCAGGGTGACTTCGGGTAGGAGGTCCTGGATGGAAGGAGAAGCCTAGTGTTTTTCTCTGTGCAGCTCAGACCAGGGAATGAGTGCGACTTCCACGGCATGTAGGAATTTGCTAGCACGGTGCTCGTGAACCTGTATGAGTGCTGGCTAACTCAAGATGTCCCAATAAGGGTGAACTGTGTTGCCCTACACTCGGCATACACACTGTGAGTCGGAAAGCTACGGGCCTGGATATTGCTTAGAAGGGCCAGGGGAGCCTGAGGGTACTTGCTGTTCTTGCAGGAAACAGGGTTTCCAGGCCAGGCACCAGGAGTCCTGAAAAGCGTACTGGCGTTAAAATGCTGCAGAGCAGCGACTACGGCCTCATGGAAACTGCTACACACCTCCGCTTCTGCATAGCATTTCAGGGCCTTACCTCGAGGCACGTTCTCCCGTTGCTTGCACTGTGAGCGACACAGCATGTTAGGATGCTGTATTTCTCCTTGAATAGAGTGACTTCAGGAAAGAGATCCTCGATAAATTCTAAGAAGAATGTTTTCTCAGGGCAGCTCAGACGAGGGCAACGTCGAAAACTTGCAGGACATGTTGGACTGCCTAGAAATGTGGTTCTGATGCTGTTCGACTGCTCTGGAAATATAGCTCTACTGAAGTAACGTACAGTGTGTTGCCAGAGACTCGGCAGACACAGAGGGTCTCCGAAGGACGTATGGGAATCAATGCTGCTCAGCAGGCCCACAGGGGTGTGGAGGGCGTCAGTGATCTTGGAACAAAAATGATGCAAACCCGAAGGGCCTAGGAGTCCTGAAAAGGGTGCTTCCTTTAACATAAAGCGGAACCTCCACTAAGAGCTCATGGAAAGAGCTGCATGCCTCCCTTTCTGCAGGGCTACTCAGGGCCTTACCTCGAGGCAAGGACTCACGTTGAGATTCCCTTTAGCTCTAGAGCATGGCAAGGTGAGCCCCAACCGGGCCAATGAAGCTCCGTGTGTAGCCAGAGAAATCTCATTTTCTTCCCACACCCATGCCTACAGTGGCCAGAGAGCTGTTAACAGCAGAGAATTTCAGGGAGCTTCACGGCAGCAAGAATGGAGCTTTCCAAATGGAAAGCAAGGCTAGTACCATCATGCCCCCATTACCATTGGCACAGGCAGCATACATCTCTGTGGTTTCTAACAAGTCAAAAGAAACACAGGGTACACACTGGTTGCTTCCCTGAATCAACTTCTCGAGGCAGGGTGTTCTGCATCTTGTGAACGGCCTCACCAAGGAACGCCCTAGCTAGGCCCATGGGCCCGTGCCTCTTCAAAAGCCTGCAGTGCTACAGGAAAAACTCTGCTTGAGTTGCAATAAGAATGCAAGCAGTGTTTCTCCTGATGGCAGTGTAACTTCAGGTAAGAGGTCTTAGATGGAAGAAGAAGCCTAGTGTTTTTCCTCTGTGCAGCTCAGTCTAAAGAATGAGTTCGACTTCCACGGCATGTTGGAACTTGCTAGAACGGTGCTCGTGAACTTGTGCGAGTGCTGTGAATCAAGATATGACAAGAAAGAGTGCAGTGTGTTGCCCATGACTCAGCAGACACAGAGGAACTCCGAGGGACCAATGGGCCCCGTTGTTGCTCAGCAGGCCTACAGGGGTGTGGAGATACTCAGGGACCCTGGAACAAAAATGATGCTCACCCGAGAGGCCTAGGAGTCCTGAAAAGGGTACTTCCTTTAAAGTAAAGGAGAACAGCGACTAAGAAATAATGGAAAGAGCTGAATGCCTCCCTTTCTGCAGGGCTACTCAGGGCCTTACCTCGAGGCAAGGACTCACGTTGAGATTCCCTTTAGCTCTAGAGCATGGCAAGGTGAGCCCGACCCCGGCCAAAGAAGCTCCGTGTGTAGCCAGAGAAAACTCATTTTCTTCCCACACCCATGCCTACAGTGGCCAGAGGGCTGTCAACAGCAGAGAATTTCAGGGAGCTTCACGGCAGCAAGAATGGGGCTTTCCAAATGGAAAGCAAGGCTAGTACCATCATGACCCCATTACCATTGGCACAGGCAGCATACATCTCTGTGGTTTCTAACAAGTCAAAAGAAACACAGAGTACACACTGGTTGCTTCCCTGAATCAACTTCTCGAGGCCGGGTGTTCTGCATCTTGTGAACGGCCTCACCAAGGACCGCCCTAGCTAGGCCTCTGGGCCCGTGCCTCTTCAAAAGTCTGCAGTGCTTCAGGAAAAACTGTGCTTTAGTTGCAATAGGAAGGCAAGCCGTCTTTTTCCTGGAGGCAGGGTGACTTCAGGTAGGAGGTCCTGGATGGAAGGAGAAGCCTAGTGTTTTTCTCTGTGCAGCTCAGACCAGGGAATGAGTGCGACTTCCACGGCATGTAGGAACTTGCTAGCACGGTGCTCGTGAACCTGTATGAGTGCTGGCTAACTCAAGATGTCCCAATAAGAGTGCACTGTGTTGCCCTACACTCGGCATACACACTGTGAGTCGGAAAGCTACGGGCCTGGATATTGCTTAGAAGGGCCAGGGGAGCCTGAGGGTACTTGCTGTTCTTGCACTGAATAGGGGTTCCAGGCGAGGCACCTAGGAGTCCTGAAAAGCGTACTGGCGTTAAAATGCTGCAGAGCAGCGACTACGGCCTCATGGAAACTGCTACACGCCTCCGCTTCTGCATAGCATTTCAGGGCCTTATCTCGAGGCAAGTTCTCACGTTGCTTGCACTGTGAGAGACACCGCATGTTAGGATGCTGTATTTCTCCTTGAATAGAGTGACTTCAGGAAAGATATCCTCGATAAATTCTAAGAAGAGTGTTTTCTCAGGGAAGCTCAGACGAGGGCAACGTCGAAAACTTGCAGGACATGTTGGACTGCCTAGAAATGTGGTTCTGATGCTGTTCGACTGCTCTGGAAATATAGCTCTACTGAAGTAACGTACAGTGTGTTGCCAGAGACTCGGCAGACACAGAGGGCCTCCGAAGGACGTATGGGAATCAATGCTGCTCAGCAGGCCCACAGGGGTGTGGAGGGCGTCAGTGATCTTGGAACAAAAATGATGCAAACCCGAAGGGCCTAGGAGTCCTGAAAAGGGTGCTTCCTTTAACATAAAGCGGAACCTCCACTAAGAGCTCATGGAAAGAGCTGCATGCCTCCCTTTCTGCTGGGCTACTCAGGGCCTTACCTCGAGGCAAGGACTCACGTTGAGATTCCCTTTAGCTCTAGAGCATGGCAAGGTGAGCCCCAACCGGGCCAATGAAGCTCCGTGTGTAGCCAGAGAAATCTCATTTTCTTCCCACACCCATGCCTACAGTGGCCAGAGAGCTGTTAACAGCAGAGAATTTCAGGGAGCTTCACGGCAGCAAGAATGGAGCTTTCCAAATGGAAAGCAAGGCTAGTACCATCATGCCCCCATTACCATTGGCACAGGCAGCATACATCTCTGTGGTTTCTAACAAGTCAAAAGAACCACAGGGTACACACTGGTTGCTTCCCTGAATCAACTTCTCGAGGCAGGGTGTTCTGCATCTTGTGAACGGCCTCACCAAGGAACGCCCTAGCTAGGCCCATGGGCCCGTGCCTCTTCAAAAGCCTGCAGTGCTACAGGAAAAACTCTGCTTTAGTTGCAATAAGAATGCAAGCAGTGTTTCTCCTGATGGCAGTGTAACTTCAGGTAAGAGGTCTTAGATGGAAGAAGAAGCCTAGTGTTTTTCCTCTGTGCAGCTCAGTCTAAAGAATGAGTTCGACTTCCACGGCATGTTGGAACTTGCTAGAACGGTGCTCGTGAACTTGTGCGAGTGCTGTGAATCAAGATATGACAAGAAAGAGTGCAGTGTGTTGCCCATGACTCAGCAGACACAGAGGAACTCCGAGGGACCAATGGGCCCCGTTGTTGCTCAGCAGGCCTACAGGGGTGTGGAGATACTCAGGGACCCTGGAACAAAAATGATGCTCACCCGAGAGGCCTAGGAGTCCTGAAAAGGGTACTTCCTTTAAAGTAAAGGAGAACAGCGACTAAGAAATAATGGAAAGAGCTGAATGCCTCCCTTTCTGCAGGGCTACTCAGGGCCTTACCTCGAGGCAAGGACTCACGTTGAGATTCCCTTTAGCTCTAGAGCATGGCAAGGTGAGCCCCACCCCGGCCAAAGAAGCTCCGTGTGTAGCCAGAGAAAACTCATTTTCTTCCCACACCCATGCCTACAGTGGCCAGAGGGCTGTCAACAGCAGAGAATTTCAGGGAGCTTCACGGCAGCAAGAATGGGGCTTTCCAAATGGAAAGCAAGGCTAGTACCATCATGACCCCATTACCATTGGCACAGGCAGCATACATCTCTGTGGTTTCTAACAAGTCAAAAGAGACACAGAGTACACACTGGTTGCTTCCCTGAATCAACTTCTCGAGGCAGGGTGTTCTGCATCTTGTGAACGGCCTCACCAAGGACCGCCCTAGCTAGGCCTCTGGGCCCGTGCCTCTTCAAAAGTCTGCAGTGCTTCAGGAAAAACTGTGCTTTAGTTGCAATAGGAAGGCAAGCCGTCTTTTTCCTGGAGGCAGGGTGACTTCAGGTAGGAGGTCCTGGATGGAAGGAGAAGCCTAGTGTTTTTCTCTGTGCAGCTCAGACCAGGGAATGAGTGCGACTTCCACGGCATGTAGGAACTTGCTAGCACGGTGCTCGTGAACCTGTATGAGTGCTGGCTAACTCAAGATGTCCCAATAAGAGTGCACTGTGTTGCCCTACACTCGGCATACACACTGTGAGTCGGAAAGCTACGGGCCTGGATATTGCTTAGAAGGGCCAGGGGAGCCTGAGGGTACTTGCTGTTCTTGCACTGAATAGGGGTTCCAGGCGAGGCACCTAGGAGTCCTGAAAAGCGTACTGGCGTTAAAATGCTGCAGAGCAGCGACTACGGCCTCATGGAAACTGCTACACGCCTCCGCTTCTGCATAGCATTTCAGGGCCTTATCTCGAGGCAAGTTCTCACGTTGCTTGCACTGTGAGAGACACCGCATGTTAGGATGCTGTATTTCTCCTTGAATAGAGTGACTTCAGGAAAGATGTCCTCGATAAATTCTAAGAAGAGTGTTTTCTCAGGGAAGCTCAGACGAGGGCAACGTCGAAAACTTGCAGGACATGTTGGACTGCCTAGAAATGTGGTTCTGATGCTGTTCGACTGCTCTGGAAATATAGCTCTACTGAAGTAACGTACAGTGTGTTGCCAGAGACTCGGCAGACACAGAGGGCCTCCGAAGGACGTATGGGAATCAATGCTGCTCAGCAGGCCCACAGGGGTGTGGAGGGCGTCAGTGATCTTGGAACAAAAATGATGCAAACCCGAAGGGCCTAGGAGTCCTGAAAAGGGTGCTTCCTTTAACATAAAGCGGAACCTCCACTAAGAGCTCATGGAAAGAGCTGCATGCCTCCCTTTCTGCTGGGCTACTCAGGGCCTTACCTCGAGGCAAGGACTCACGTTGAGATTCCCTTTAGCTCTAGAGCATGGCAAGGTGAGCCCCAACCGGGCCAATGAAGCTCCGTGTGTAGCCAGAGAAATCTCATTTTCTTCCCACACCCATGCCTACAGTGGCCAGAGAGCTGTTAACAGCAGAGAATTTCAGGGAGCTTCACGGCAGCAAGAATGGAGCTTTCCAAATGGAAAGCAAGGCTAGTACCATCATGCCCCCATTACCATTGGCACAGGCATCATACATCTCTGTGGTTTCTAACAAGTCAAAAGAACCACAGGGTACACACTGGTTGCTTCCCTGAATCAACTTCTCGAGGCAGGGTGTTCTGCATCTTGTGAACGGCCTCACCAAGGAACGCCCTAGCTAGGCCCATGGGCCCGTGCCTCTTCAAAAGCCTGCAGTGCTACAGGAAAAACTCTGCTTTAGTTGCAATAAGAATGCAAGCAGTGTTTCTCCTGATGGCAGTGTAACTTCAGGTAAGAGGTCTTAGATGGAAGAAGAAGCCTAGTGTTTTTCCTCTGTGCAGCTCAGTCTAAAGAATGAGTTCGACTTCCACGGCATGTTGGAACTTGCTAGAACGGTGCTCGTGAACTTGTGCGAGTGCTGTGAATCAAGATATGACAAGAAAGAGTGCAGTGTGTTGCCCATGACTCAGCAGACACAGAGGAACTCCGAGGGACCAATGGGCCCCGTTGTTGCTCAGCAGGCCTACAGGGGTGTGGAGATACTCAGGGACCCTGGAACAAAAATGATGCTCACCCGAGAGGCCTAGGAGTCCTGAAAAGGGTACTTCCTTTAAAGTAAAGGAGAACAGCGACTAAGAAATAATGGAAAGAGCTGAATGCCTCCCTTTCTGCAGGGCTACTCAGGGCCTTACCTCGAGGCAAGGACTCACGTTGAGATTCCCTTTAGCTCTAGAGCATGGCAAGGTGAGCCCCACCCCGGCCAAAGAAGCTCCGTGTGTAGCCAGAGAAAACTCATTTTCTTCCCACACCCATGCCTACAGTGGCCAGAGGGCTGTCAACAGCAGAGAATTTCAGGGAGCTTCACGGCAGCAAGAATGGGGCTTTCCAAATGGAAAGCAAGGCTAGTACCATCATGACCCCATTACCATTGGCACAGGCAGTATACATCTCTGTGGTTTCTAACAAGTCAAAAGAGACACAGAGTACACACTGGTTGCTTCCCTGAATCAACTTCTCGAGGCAGGGTGTTCTGCATCTTGTGAACGGCCTCACCAAGGACCGCCCTAGCTAGGCCTCTGGGCCCGTGCCTCTTCAAAAGTCTGCAGTGCTTCAGGAAAAACTGTGCTTTAGTTGCAATAGGAAGGCAAGCCGTCTTTTTCCTGGAGGCAGGGTGACTTCAGGTAGGAGGTCCTGGATGGAAGGAGAAGCCTAGTGTTTTTCTCTGTGCAGCTCAGACCAGGGAATGAGTGCGACTTCCACGGCATGTAGGAACTTGCTAGCACGGTGCTCGTGAACCTGTATGAGTGCTGCCTAACTCAAGATGTCCCAATAAGAGTGCACTGTGTTGCCCTACACTCGGCATACACACTGTGAGTCGGAAAGCTACGGGCCTGGATATTGCTTAGAAGGGCCAGGGGAGCCTGAGGGTACTTGCTGTTCTTGCACTGAATAGGGGTTCCAGGCGAGGCACCTAGGAGTCCTGAAAAGCGTACTGGCGTTAAAATGCTGCAGAGCAGCGACTACGGCCTCATGGAAACTGCTACACACCTCCGCTTCTGCATAGCATTTCAGGGCCTTACCTCGAGGCAAGTTCTCCCGTTGCTTGCACTGTGAGCGACACAGCATGTTAGGATGCTGTATTTCTCCTTGAATAGAGTGACTTCAGGAAAGATGTCCTCGATAAATTCTAAGAAGAGTGTTTTCTCAGGGAAGCTCAGACGAGGGCAACGTCGAAAACTTGCAGGACATGTTGGACTGCCTAGAAATGTGGTTCTGATGCTGTTCGACTGCTCTGGAAATATAGCTCTACTGAAGTAACGTACAGTGTGTTGCCAGAGACTCGGCAGACACAGAGGGCCTCCGAGGGACGTATGGGAATCAATGCTGCTCAGCAGGCCCACAGGGGTGTGGAGGGCGTCAGTGATCTTGGAACAAAAATGATGCAAACCCGAAGGGCCTAGGAGTCCTGAAAAGGGTGCTTCCTTTAACATAAAGCGGAACCTCCACTAAGAGCTCATGGAAAGAGCTGCATGCCTCCCTTTCTGCTGGGCTACTCAGGGCCTTACCTCGAGGCAAGGACTCACGTTGAGATTCCCTTTAGCTCTAGAGCATGGCAAGGTGAGCCCCAAACGGGCCAATGAAGCTCCGTGTGTAGCCAGAGAAATCTCATTTTCTTCCCACACCCATGCCTACAGTGGCCAGAGAGCTGTTAACAGCAGAGAATTTCAGGGAGCTTCACGGCAGCAAGAATGGAGCTTTCCAAATGGAAAGCAAGGCTAGTACCATTATGCCCCCATTACCATTGGCACAGGCAGCATACATCTCTGTGGTTTCTAACAAGTCAAAGAACCACAGGGTACACACTGGTTGCTTCCCTGAATCAACTTCTCGAGGCAGGGTGTTCTGCATCTTGTGAACGGCCTCACCAAGGAACGCCCTAGCTAGGCCCATGGGCCCGTGCCTCTTCAAAAGCCTGCAGTGCTACGGGAAAAACTCTGCTTTAGTTGCAATAAGAATGCAAGCAGTGTTTCTCCTGATGGCAGTGTAACTTCAGGTAAGAGGTCTTAGATGGAAAAAGAAGCCTAGTGTTTTTCCTCTGTGCACCTCAGTCTAAAGAATGAGTTCGACTTCCACGGCATGTTGGAACTTGCTAGAACGGTGCTCTTGAACTTGTGCGAGTGCTGTGAATCAAGATATGACAAGAAAGAGTGCAGTGTGTTGCCCATGACTCAGCAGACACAGAGGAACTCCGAGGGACCAATGGGCCTCGTTGTTGCTCAGCAGGCCTACAGGGGTGTGGAGGTACTCAGGGATCTTGGAACAAAAATGATGCTCACCCGAGAGGCCTAGGAGTCCTGAAAAGGGTACTTCCTTTAAAGTAAAGCAGAACAGCGACTAAGAACTAATGGAAAGAGCTGAATGCCTCCCTTTCTGCAGGGCTACTCAGGGCCTTACCTCGAGGCAAGGACTCACGTTGAGATTCCCTTTAGCTCTAGAGCATGGCAAGGTGAGCCCCACCCCGGCCAAAGAAGCTCCGTGTGTAGCCAGAGAAAACTCATTTTCTTCCCACACCCATGCCTACAGTGGCCAGAGGGCTGTCAACAGCAGAGAATTTCAGGGAGCTTCACGGCAGCAAGAATGGGGCTTTCCAAATGGAAAGCAAGGCTAGTACCATCATGACCCCATTACCATTGGCACAGGCAGCATACATCTCTGTGGTTTCTAACAAGTCAAAAGAGACACAGAGTACACACTGGTTGCTTCCCTGAATCAACTTCTCGAGGCAGGGTGTTCTGCATCTTGTGAACGGCCTCACCAAGGACCGCCCTAGCTAGGCCTCTGGGCCCGTGCCTCTTCAAAAGTCTGCAGTGCTTCAGGAAAAACTGTGCTTTAGTTGCAATAGGAAGGCAAGCCGTCTTTTTCCTGGAGGCAGGGTGACTTCAAATAGGAGGTCCTGGATGGAAGGAGAAGCCTAGTGTTTTTCTCTGTGCAGCTCAGACCAGGGAATGAGTGCGACTTCCACGGCATGTAGGAACTTGCTAGCACGGTGCTCGTGAACCTGTATGAGTGCTGGCTAACTCAAGATGTCCCAATAAGAGTGCACTGTGTTGCCCTACACTCGGCATACACACTGTGAGTCGGAAAGCTACGGGCCTGGATATTGCTTAGAAGGGCCAGGGGAGCCTGAGGGTACTTGCTGTTCTTGCAGGGAATAGGGTTTCCAGGCGAGGCACCAGGAGTCCTGAAAAGCGTACTGGCGTTAAAATGCTGCAGAGCAGCGACTACGGCCTCATGGAAACTGCTACACACCTCCACTTCTGCATAGCATTTCAGGGCCTTACCTCGAGGCAAGTTCTCCCGTTGCTTGCACTGTGAGCGACACAGCATGTTAGGATGCTGTATTTCTCCTTGAATAGAGTGACGTCAGGAAAGAGGTCCTCGATAAATTCTAAGAAGAGTGTTTTCTCAGGGCAGCTCAGACGAGGGCAATGTCGAAAACTTGCAGGACATATTGGACTGCCTAGAAATGTGGTTCTGATGTTGTTCGACTGCTCTGGAAATATAGCTCTACTGAAGTAAAGTACAGTGTGTTGCCAGAGACTCGGCAGACACAGAGGGCCTCCGAGGTTCGTATGGGAATCAATGCTGCTCAGCAGGCCCACAGGGGTGTGGAGGGCATCAGTGATCTTGGAACAAAAATGATGCAAACCCGAAGGGCCTAGGAGTCCTGAAAAGGGTGCTTCCTTTAACATAAAGCGGAACCTCCACTAAGAGCTCATGGAAAGAGCTGCATGCCTCCCTTTCTGCAGGGCTACTCAGGGCCTTACCTCGAGGCAAGGACTCACGTTGAGATTCCCTTTAGCTCTAGAGCATGGCAAGGTGAGCCCCAACCGGGCCAATGAAGCTCCGTGTGTAGCCAGAGAAATCTCATTTTCTTCCCACCACCCATGCCTACAGTGGCCAGAGAGCTGTTAACAGCAGAGAATTTCAGGGAGCTTCACGGCAGCAAGAATGGAGCTTTCCAAATGGAAAGCAAGGCTAGTACCATCATGCCCCCATTACCATTGGCACAGGCAGCATACATCTCTGTGGTTTCTAACAAGTCAAAGAACCACAGGGTACACACTGGTTGCTTCCCTGAATCAACTTCTCGAGGCAGGGTGTTCTGCATCTTGTGAACGGCCTCACCAAGGAACGCCCTAGCTAGGCCCATGGGCCCGTGCCTCTTCAAAAGCCTGCAGTGCTACGGGAAAAACTCTGCTTTAGTTGCAATAAGAATGCAAGCAGTGTTTCTCCTGATGGCAGTGTAACTTCAGGTAAGAGGTCTTAGATGGAAGAAGAAGCCTAGTGTTTTTCCTCTGTGCACCTCAGTCTAAAGAATGAGTTCGACTTCCACGGCATGTTGGAACTTGCTAGAACAGTGCTCTTGAACTTGTGCGAGTGCTGTGAATCAAGATATGACAAGAAAGAGTGCAGTGTGTTGCCCATGACTCAGCAGACACAGAGGAACTCCGAGGGACCAATGGGCTTCGTTGTTGCTCAGCAGGCCTACAGGGGTGTGGAGGTACTCAGGGATCTTGGAACAAAAATGATGCTCACCCGAGAGGCCTAGGAGTCCTGAAAAGGGTACTTCCTTTAAAGTAAAGCAGAACAGCGACTAAGAAATAATGGAAAGAGCTGAATGCCTCCCTTTCTGCAGGGCTACTCAGGGCCTTACCTCGAGGCAAGGACTCACGTTGAGATTCCCTTTAGCTCTAGAGCATGGCAAGGTGAGCCCCACCCCGGCCAAAGAAGCTCCGTGTGTAGCCAGAGAAAACTCATTTTCTTCCCACACCAATGTAGAGGGACCAGAGGCCTGTCAACAGCAGAGAATTTCAGGGAGCTTCACGGCAGCAAGAATGGAGCTTTCCAAATGGAAAGCAAGGCTAGTACCATCATGCCCCCATTTCCATGGGCACAGGCAGCATACATCTCTGTGGTTTTTAACAAGTCAAATGAGACACAGAGTACACACTGTTTTCTTCCCTGAATCAACTTCTCGAGGCAGGGTGTTCTGCATCTAGTGAACGGCCTCACCAAGGAAAGCCCAAGCTAGGCCTCTGGGCCCGTGCCTCTTCAAAAGTCTGCAGTGCTTCAGGAAAAACTGCTTTAGTTGCAATAGGAACGCAAGCCGTCTTTTTCCTGGAGGCAGGGTGACTTCGGGTAGGAGGTCCTGGATGGAAGGAGAAGCCTAGTGTTTTTCTCTGTGCAGCTCAGACCAGGGAATGAGTGCGACTTCCACGGCATGTAGGAATTTGCTAGCACGGTGCTCGTGAACCTGTATGAGTGCTGGCTAACTCAAGATGTCCCAATAAGGGTGCACTGTGTTGCCCTACACTCGGCATACACACTGTGAGTCGGAAAGCTACGGGCCTGGATATTGCTTAGAAGGGCCAGGGGAGCCTGAGGGTACTTGCTGTTCTTGCAGGAAACAGGGTTTCCAGGCCAGGCACCAGGAGTCCTGAAAAGCGTACTGGCGTTAAAATGCTGCAGAGCAGCGACTACGGCCTCATGGAAACTGCTACACACCTCCGCTTCTGCATAGCATTTCAGGGCCTTACCTCGAGGCACGTTCTCCCGTTGCTTGCACTGTGAGCGACACAGCATGTTAGGATGCTGTATTTCTCCTTGAATAGAGTGACTTCAGGAAAGAGGTCCTCGATAAATTCTAAGAAGAGTGTTTTCTCAGGGAAGCTCAGACGAGGGCAACGTCGAAAACTTGCAGGACATGTTGGACTGCCTAGAAATGTGGTTCTGATGCTGTTCGACTGCTCTGGAAATATAGCTCTACTGAAGTAACGTACAGTGTGTTGCCAGAGACTCGGCAGACACAGAGGGCCTCCGAAGGACGTATGGGAATCAATGCTGCTCAGCAGGCCCACAGGGGTGTGGAGGGCGTCAGTGATCTTGGAACAAAAATGATGCAAACCCGAAGGGCCTAGGAGTCCTGAAAAGGGTGCTTCCTTTAACATAAAGCGGAACCTCCACTAAGAGCTCATGGAAAGAGCTGCATGCCTCCCTTTCTGCTGGGCTACTCAGGGCCTTACCTCGAGGCAAGGACTCACGTTGAGATTCCCTTTAGCTCTAGAGCATGGCAAGGTGAGCCCCAACCGGGCCAATGAAGCTCCGTGTGTAGCCAGAGAAATCTCATTTTCTTCCCACACCCATGCCTACAGTGGCCAGAGAGCTGTTAACAGCAGAGAATTTCAGGGAGCTTCACGGCAGCAAGAATGGAGCTTTCCAAATGGAAAGCAAGGCTAGTACCATCATGCCCCCATTACCATTGGCACAGGCAGCATACATCTCTGTGGTTTCTAACAAGTCAAAAGAACCACAGGGTACACACTGGTTGCTTCCCTGAATCAACTTCTCGAGGCAGGGTGTTCTGCATCTTGTGAACGGCCTCACCAAGGAACGCCCTAGCTAGGCCCATGGGCCCGTGCCTCTTCAAAAGCCTGCAGTGCTACAGGAAAAACTCTGCTTTAGTTGCAATAAGAATGCAAGCAGTGTTTCTCCTGATGGCAGTGTAACTTCAGGTAAGAGGTCTTAGATGGAAGAAGAAGCCTAGTGTTTTTCCTCTGTGCAGCTCAGTCTAAAGAATGAGTTCGACTTCCACGGCATGTTGGAACTTGCTAGAACGGTGCTCGTGAACTTGTGCGAGTGCTGTGAATCAAGATATGACAAGAAAGAGTGCAGTGTGTTGCCCATGACTCAGCAGACACAGAGGAACTCCGAGGGACCAATGGGCCCCGTTGTTGCTCAGCAGGCCTACAGGGGTGTGGAGATACTCAGGGACCCTGGAACAAAAATGATGCTCACCCGAGAGGCCTAGGAGTCCTGAAAAGGGTACTTCCTTTAAAGTAAAGGAGAACAGCGACTAAGAAATAATGGAAAGAGCTGAATGCCTCCCTTTCTGCAGGGCTACTCAGGGCCTTACCTCGAGGCAAGGACTCACGTTGAGATTCCCTTTAGCTCTAGAGCATGGCAAGGTGAGCCCCACCCCGGCCAAAGAAGCTCCGTGTGTAGCCAGAGAAAACTCATTTTCTTCCCACACCCATGCCTACAGTGGCCAGAGGGCTGTCAACAGCAGAGAATTTCAGGGAGCTTCACGGCAGCAAGAATGGGGCTTTCCAAATGGAAAGCAAGGCTAGTACCATCATGACCCCATTACCATTGGCACAGGCAGTATACATCTCTGTGGTTTCTAACAAGTCAAAAGAGACACAGAGTACACACTGGTTGCTTCCCTGAATCAACTTCTCGAGGCAGGGTGTTCTGCATCTTGTGAACGGCCTCACCAAGGACCGCCCTAGCTAGGCCTCTGGGCCCGTGCCTCTTCAAAAGTCTGCAGTGCTTCAGGAAAAACTGTGCTTTAGTTGCAATAGGAAGGCAAGCCGTCTTTTTCCTGGAGGCAGGGTGACTTCAGGTAGGAGGTCCTGGATGGAAGGAGAAGCCTAGTGTTTTTCTCTGTGCAGCTCAGACCAGGGAATGAGTGCGACTTCCACGGCATGTAGGAACTTGCTAGCACGGTGCTCGTGAACCTGTATGAGTGCTGCCTAACTCAAGATGTCCCAATAAGAGTGCACTGTGTTGCCCTACACTCGGCATACACACTGTGAGTCGGAAAGCTACGGGCCTGGATATTGCTTAGAAGGGCCAGGGGAGCCTGAGGGTACTTGCTGTTCTTGCACTGAATAGGGGTTCCAGGCGAGGCACCTAGGAGTCCTGAAAAGCGTACTGGCGTTAAAATGCTGCAGAGCAGCGACTACGGCCTCATGGAAACTGCTACACACCTCCGCTTCTGCATAGCATTTCAGGGCCTTACCTCGAGGCAAGTTCTCCCGTTGCTTGCACTGTGAGCGACACAGCATGTTAGGATGCTGTATTTCTCCTTGAATAGAGTGACTTCAGGAAAGATGTCCTCGATAAATTCTAAGAAGAGTGTTTTCTCAGGGAAGCTCAGACGAGGGCAACGTCGAAAACTTGCAGGACATGTTGGACTGCCTAGAAATGTGGTTCTGATGCTGTTCGACTGCTCTGGAAATATAGCTCTACTGAAGTAACGTACAGTGTGTTGCCAGAGACTCGGCAGACACAGAGGGCCTCCGAGGGACGTATGGGAATCAATGCTGCTCAGCAGGCCCACAGGGGTGTGGAGGGCGTCAGTGATCTTGGAACAAAAATGATGCAAACCCGAAGGGCCTAGGAGTCCTGAAAAGGGTGCTTCCTTTAACATAAAGCGGAACCTCCACTAAGAGCTCATGGAAAGAGCTGCATGCCTCCCTTTCTGCTGGGCTACTCAGGGCCTTACCTCGAGGCAAGGACTCACGTTGAGATTCCCTTTAGCTCTAGAGCATGGCAAGGTGAGCCCCAAACGGGCCAATGAAGCTCCGTGTGTAGCCAGAGAAATCTCATTTTCTTCCCACACCCATGCCTACAGTGGCCAGAGAGCTGTTAACAGCAGAGAATTTCAGGGAGCTTCACGGCAGCAAGAATGGAGCTTTCCAAATGGAAAGCAAGGCTAGTACCATTATGCCCCCATTACCATTGGCACAGGCAGCATACATCTCTGTGGTTTCTAACAAGTCAAAGAACCACAGGGTACACACTGGTTGCTTCCCTGAATCAACTTCTCGAGGCAGGGTGTTCTGCATCTTGTGAACGGCCTCACCAAGGAACGCCCTAGCTAGGCCCATGGGCCCGTGCCTCTTCAAAAGCCTGCAGTGCTACGGGAAAAACTCTGCTTTAGTTGCAATAAGAATGCAAGCAGTGTTTCTCCTGATGGCAGTGTAACTTCAGGTAAGAGGTCTTAGATGGAAAAAGAAGCCTAGTGTTTTTCCTCTGTGCACCTCAGTCTAAAGAATGAGTTCGACTTCCACGGCATGTTGGAACTTGCTAGAACGGTGCTCTTGAACTTGTGCGAGTGCTGTGAATCAAGATATGACAAGAAAGAGTGCAGTGTGTTGCCCATGACTCAGCAGACACAGAGGAACTCCGAGGGACCAATGGGCCTCGTTGTTGCTCAGCAGGCCTACAGGGGTGTGGAGGTACTCAGGGATCTTGGAACAAAAATGATGCTCACCCGAGAGGCCTAGGAGTCCTGAAAAGGGTACTTCCTTTAAAGTAAAGCAGAACAGCGACTAAGAACTAATGGAAAGAGCTGAATGCCTCCCTTTCTGCAGGGCTACTCAGGGCCTTACCTCGAGGCAAGGACTCACGTTGAGATTCCCTTTAGCTCTAGAGCATGGCAAGGTGAGCCCCACCCCGGCCAAAGAAGCTCCGTGTGTAGCCAGAGAAAACTCATTTTCTTCCCACACCCATGCCTACAGTGACCAGAGGCCTGTCAACAGCAGAGAATTTCAGGGAGCTTCACGGCAGCAAGAATGGGGCTTTCCAAATGGAAAGCAAGGCTAGTACCATCATGACCCCATTACCATTGGCACAGGCAGCATACATCTCTGTGGTTTCTAACAAGTCAAAAGAGACACAGAGTACACACTGGTTGCTTCCCTGAATCAACTTCTCGAGGCAGGGTGTTCTGCATCTTGTGAACGGCCTCACCAAGGACCGCCCTAGCTAGGCCTCTGGGCCCGTGCCTCTTCAAAAGTCTGCAGTGCTTCAGGAAAAACTGTGCTTTAGTTGCAATAGGAAGGCAAGCCGTCTTTTTCCTGGAGGCAGGGTGACTTCAAATAGGAGGTCCTGGATGGAAGGAGAAGCCTAGTGTTTTTCTCTGTGCAGCTCAGACCAGGGAATGAGTGCGACTTCCACGGCATGTAGGAACTTGCTAGCACGGTGCTCGTGAACCTGTATGAGTGCTGGCTAACTCAAGATGTCCCAATAAGAGTGCACTGTGTTGCCCTACACTCGGCATACACACTGTGAGTCGGAAAGCTACGGGCCTGGATATTGCTTAGAAGGGCCAGGGGAGCCTGAGGGTACTTGCTGTTCTTGCAGGGAATAGGGTTTCCAGGCGAGGCACCAGGAGTCCTGAAAAGCGTACTGGCGTTAAAATGCTGCAGAGCAGCGACTACGGCCTCATGGAAACTGCTACACACCTCCACTTCTGCATAGCATTTCAGGGCCTTACCTCGAGGCAAGTTCTCCCGTTGCTTGCACTGTGAGCGACACAGCATGTTAGGATGCTGTATTTCTCCTTGAATAGAGTGACGTCAGGAAAGAGGTCCTCGATAAATTCTAAGAAGAGTGTTTTCTCAGGGCAGCTCAGACGAGGGCAATGTCGAAAACTTGCAGGACATATTGGACTGCCTAGAAATGTGGTTCTGATGTTGTTCGACTGCTCTGGAAATATAGCTCTACTGAAGTAAAGTACAGTGTGTTGCCAGAGACTCGGCAGACACAGAGGGCCTCCGAGGTTCGTATGGGAATCAATGCTGCTCAGCAGGCCCACAGGGGTGTGGAGGGCATCAGTGATCTTGGAACAAAAATGATGCAAACCCGAAGGGCCTAGGAGTCCTGAAAAGGGTGCTTCCTTTAACATAAAGCGGAACCTCCACTAAGAGCTCATGGAAAGAGCTGCATGCCTCCCTTTCTGCAGGGCTACTCAGGGCCTTACCTCGAGGCAAGGACTCACGTTGAGATTCCCTTTAGCTCTAGAGCATGGCAAGGTGAGCCCCAACCGGGCCAATGAAGCTCCGTGTGTAGCCAGAGAAATCTCATTTTCTTCCCACACCCATGCCTACAGTGGCCAGAGAGCTGTTAACAGCAGAGAATTTCAGGGAGCTTCACGGCAGCAAGAATGGAGCTTTCCAAATGGAAAGCAAGGCTAGTACCATCATGCCCCCATTACCATTGGCACAGGCAGCATACATCTCTGTGGTTTCTAACAAGTCAAAAGAACCACAGGGTACACACTGGTTGCTTCCCTGAATCAACTTCTCGAGGCAGGGTGTTCTGCATCTTGTGAACGGCCTCACCAAGGAACGCCCTAGCTAGGCCCATGGGCCCGTGCCTCTTCAAAAGCCTGCAGTGCTACAGGAAAAACTCTGCTTTAGTTGCAATAAGAATGCAAGCAGTGTTTCTCCTGATGGCAGTGTAACTTCAGGTAAGAGGTCTTAGATGGAAGAAGAAGCCTAGTGTTTTTCCTCTGTGCAGCTCAGTCTAAAGAATGAGTTCGACTTCCACGGCATGTTGGAACTTGCTAGAACGGTGCTCGTGAACTTGTGCGAGTGCTGTGAATCAAGATATGACAAGAAAGAGTGCAGTGTGTTGCCCATGACTCAGCAGACACAGAGGAACTCCGAGGGACCAATGGGCCCCGTTGTTGCTCAGCAGGCCTACAGGGGTGTGGAGATACTCAGGGACCCTGGAACAAAAATGATGCTCACCCGAGAGGCCTAGGAGTCCTGAAAAGGGTACTTCCTTTAAAGTAAAGGAGAACAGCGACTAAGAAATAATGGAAAGAGCTGAATGCCTCCCTTTCTGCAGGGCTACTCAGGGCCTTACCTCGAGGCAAGGACTCACGTTGAGATTCCCTTTAGCTCTAGAGCATGGCAAGGTGAGCCCCACCCCGGCCAAAGAAGCTCCGTGTGTAGCCAGAGAAAACTCATTTTCTTCCCACACCCATGCCTACAGTGGCCAGAGGGCTGTCAACAGCAGAGAATTTCAGGGAGCTTCACGGCAGCAAGAATGGGGCTTTCCAAATGGAAAGCAAGGCTAGTACCATCATGACCCCATTACCATTGGCACAGGCAGTATACATCTCTGTGGTTTCTAACAAGTCAAAAGAGACACAGAGTACACACTGGTTGCTTCCCTGAATCAACTTCTCGAGGCAGGGTGTTCTGCATCTTGTGAACGGCCTCACCAAGGACCGCCCTAGCTAGGCCTCTGGGCCCGTGCCTCTTCAAAAGTCTGCAGTGCTTCAGGAAAAACTGTGCTTTAGTTGCAATAGGAAGGCAAGCCGTCTTTTTCCTGGAGGCAGGGTGACTTCAGGTAGGAGGTCCTGGATGGAAGGAGAAGCCTAGTGTTTTTCTCTGTGCAGCTCAGACCAGGGAATGAGTGCGACTTCCACGGCATGTAGGAACTTGCTAGCACGGTGCTCGTGAACCTGTATGAGTGCTGCCTAACTCAAGATGTCCCAATAAGAGTGCACTGTGTTGCCCTACACTCGGCATACACACTGTGAGTCGGAAAGCTACGGGCCTGGATATTGCTTAGAAGGGCCAGGGGAGCCTGAGGGTACTTGCTGTTCTTGCACTGAATAGGGGTTCCAGGCGAGGCACCTAGGAGTCCTGAAAAGCGTACTGGCGTTAAAATGCTGCAGAGCAGCGACTACGGCCTCATGGAAACTGCTACACACCTCCGCTTCTGCATAGCATTTCAGGGCCTTACCTCGAGGCAAGTTCTCCCGTTGCTTGCACTGTGAGCGACACAGCATGTTAGGATGCTGTATTTCTCCTTGAATAGAGTGACTTCAGGAAAGATGTCCTCGATAAATTCTAAGAAGAGTGTTTTCTCAGGGAAGCTCAGACGAGGGCAACGTCGAAAACTTGCAGGACATGTTGGACTGCCTAGAAATGTGGTTCTGATGCTGTTCGACTGCTCTGGAAATATAGCTCTACTGAAGTAACGTACAGTGTGTTGCCAGAGACTCGGCAGACACAGAGGGCCTCCGAGGGACGTATGGGAATCAATGCTGCTCAGCAGGCCCACAGGGGTGTGGAGGGCGTCAGTGATCTTGGAACAAAAATGATGCAAACCCGAAGGGCCTAGGAGTCCTGAAAAGGGTGCTTCCTTTAACATAAAGCGGAACCTCCACTAAGAGCTCATGGAAAGAGCTGCATGCCTCCCTTTCTGCTGGGCTACTCAGGGCCTTACCTCGAGGCAAGGACTCACGTTGAGATTCCCTTTAGCTCTAGAGCATGGCAAGGTGAGCCCCAAACGGGCCAATGAAGCTCCGTGTGTAGCCAGAGAAATCTCATTTTCTTCCCACACCCATGCCTACAGTGGCCAGAGAGCTGTTAACAGCAGAGAATTTCAGGGAGCTTCACGGCAGCAAGAATGGAGCTTTCCAAATGGAAAGCAAGGCTAGTACCATTATGCCCCCATTACCATTGGCACAGGCAGCATACATCTCTGTGGTTTCTAACAAGTCAAAGAACCACAGGGTACACACTGGTTGCTTCCCTGAATCAACTTCTCGAGGCAGGGTGTTCTGCATCTTGTGAACGGCCTCACCAAGGAACGCCCTAGCTAGGCCCATGGGCCCGTGCCTCTTCAAAAGCCTGCAGTGCTACGGGAAAAACTCTGCTTTAGTTGCAATAAGAATGCAAGCAGTGTTTCTCCTGATGGCAGTGTAACTTCAGGTAAGAGGTCTTAGATGGAAAAAGAAGCCTAGTGTTTTTCCTCTGTGCACCTCAGTCTAAAGAATGAGTTCGACTTCCACGGCATGTTGGAACTTGCTAGAACGGTGCTCTTGAACTTGTGCGAGTGCTGTGAATCAAGATATGACAAGAAAGAGTGCAGTGTGTTGCCCATGACTCAGCAGACACAGAGGAACTCCGAGGGACCAATGGGCCTCGTTGTTGCTCAGCAGGCCTACAGGGGTGTGGAGGTACTCAGGGATCTTGGAACAAAAATGATGCTCACCCGAGAGGCCTAGGAGTCCTGAAAAGGGTACTTCCTTTAAAGTAAAGCAGAACAGCGACTAAGAACTAATGGAAAGAGCTGAATGCCTCCCTTTCTGCAGGGCTACTCAGGGCCTTACCTCGAGGCAAGGACTCACGTTGAGATTCCCTTTAGCTCTAGAGCATGGCAAGGTGAGCCCCACCCCGGCCAAAGAAGCTCCGTGTGTAGCCAGAGAAAACTCATTTTCTTCCCACACCCATGCCTACAGTGACCAGAGGCCTGTCAACAGCAGAGAATTTCAGGGAGCTTCACGGCAGCAAGAATGGGGCTTTCCAAATGGAAAGCAAGGCTAGTACCATCATGACCCCATTACCATTGGCACAGGCAGCATACATCTCTGTGGTTTCTAACAAGTCAAAAGAGACACAGAGTACACACTGGTTGCTTCCCTGAATCAACTTCTCGAGGCAGGGTGTTCTGCATCTTGTGAACGGCCTCACCAAGGACCGCCCTAGCTAGGCCTCTGGGCCCGTGCCTCTTCAAAAGTCTGCAGTGCTTCAGGAAAAACTGTGCTTTAGTTGCAATAGGAAGGCAAGCCGTCTTTTTCCTGGAGGCAGGGTGACTTCAAATAGGAGGTCCTGGATGGAAGGAGAAGCCTAGTGTTTTTCTCTGTGCAGCTCAGACCAGGGAATGAGTGCGACTTCCACGGCATGTAGGAACTTGCTAGCACGGTGCTCGTGAACCTGTATGAGTGCTGGCTAACTCAAGATGTCCCAATAAGAGTGCACTGTGTTGCCCTACACTCGGCATACACACTGTGAGTCGGAAAGCTACGGGCCTGGATATTGCTTAGAAGGGCCAGGGGAGCCTGAGGGTACTTGCTGTTCTTGCAGGGAATAGGGTTTCCAGGCGAGGCACCAGGAGTCCTGAAAAGCGTACTGGCGTTAAAATGCTGCAGAGCAGCGACTACGGCCTCATGGAAACTGCTACACACCTCCACTTCTGCATAGCATTTCAGGGCCTTACCTCGAGGCAAGTTCTCCCGTTGCTTGCACTGTGAGCGACACAGCATGTTAGGATGCTGTATTTCTCCTTGAATAGAGTGACGTCAGGAAAGAGGTCCTCGATAAATTCTAAGAAGAGTGTTTTCTCAGGGCAGCTCAGACGAGGGCAATGTCGAAAACTTGCAGGACATATTGGACTGCCTAGAAATGTGGTTCTGATGTTGTTCGACTGCTCTGGAAATATAGCTCTACTGAAGTAAAGTACAGTGTGTTGCCAGAGACTCGGCAGACACAGAGGGCCTCCGAGGTTCGTATGGGAATCAATGCTGCTCAGCAGGCCCACAGGGGTGTGGAGGGCATCAGTGATCTTGGAACAAAAATGATGCAAACCCGAAGGGCCTAGGAGTCCTGAAAAGGGTGCTTCCTTTAACATAAAGCGGAACCTCCACTAAGAGCTCATGGAAAGAGCTGCATGCCTCCCTTTCTGCAGGGCTACTCAGGGCCTTACCTCGAGGCAAGGACTCACGTTGAGATTCCCTTTAGCTCTAGAGCATGGCAAGGTGAGCCCCAACCGGGCCAATGAAGCTCCGTGTGTAGCCAGAGAAATCTCATTTTCTTCCCACCACCCATGCCTACAGTGGCCAGAGAGCTGTTAACAGCAGAGAATTTCAGGGAGCTTCACGGCAGCAAGAATGGAGCTTTCCAAATGGAAAGCAAGGCTAGTACCATCATGCCCCCATTACCATTGGCACAGGCAGCATACATCTCTGTGGTTTCTAACAAGTCAAAGAACCACAGGGTACACACTGGTTGCTTCCCTGAATCAACTTCTCGAGGCAGGGTGTTCTGCATCTTGTGAACGGCCTCACCAAGGAACGCCCTAGCTAGGCCCATGGGCCCGTGCCTCTTCAAAAGCCTGCAGTGCTACGGGAAAAACTCTGCTTTAGTTGCAATAAGAATGCAAGCAGTGTTTCTCCTGATGGCAGTGTAACTTCAGGTAAGAGGTCTTAGATGGAAGAAGAAGCCTAGTGTTTTTCCTCTGTGCACCTCAGTCTAAAGAATGAGTTCGACTTCCACGGCATGTTGGAACTTGCTAGAACAGTGCTCTTGAACTTGTGCGAGTGCTGTGAATCAAGATATGACAAGAAAGAGTGCAGTGTGTTGCCCATGACTCAGCAGACACAGAGGAACTCCGAGGGACCAATGGGCTTCGTTGTTGCTCAGCAGGCCTACAGGGGTGTGGAGGTACTCAGGGATCTTGGAACAAAAATGATGCTCACCCGAGAGGCCTAGGAGTCCTGAAAAGGGTACTTCCTTTAAAGTAAAGCAGAACAGCGACTAAGAAATAATGGAAAGAGCTGAATGCCTCCCTTTCTGCAGGGCTACTCAGGGCCTTACCTCGAGGCAAGGACTCACGTTGAGATTCCCTTTAGCTCTAGAGCATGGCAAGGTGAGCCCCACCCCGGCCAAAGAAGCTCCGTGTGTAGCCAGAGAAAACTCATTTTCTTCCCACACCAATGTAGAGGGACCAGAGGCCTGTCAACAGCAGAGAATTTCAGGGAGCTTCACGGCAGCAAGAATGGAGCTTTCCAAATGGAAAGCAAGGCTAGTACCATCATGCCCCCATTTCCATGGGCACAGGCAGCATACATCTCTGTGGTTTTTAACAAGTCAAATGAGACACAGAGTACACACTGTTTTCTTCCCTGAATCAACTTCTCGAGGCAGGGTGTTCTGCATCTAGTGAACGGCCTCACCAAGGAAAGCCCAAGCTAGGCCTCTGGGCCCGTGCCTCTTCAAAAGTCTGCAGTGCTTCAGGAAAAACTGCTTTAGTTGCAATAGGAACGCAAGCCGTCTTTTTCCTGGAGGCAGGGTGACTTCGGGTAGGAGGTCCTGGATGGAAGGAGAAGCCTAGTGTTTTTCTCTGTGCAGCTCAGACCAGGGAATGAGTGCGACTTCCACGGCATGTAGGAATTTGCTAGCACGGTGCTCGTGAACCTGTATGAGTGCTGGCTAACTCAAGATGTCCCAATAAGGGTGCACTGTGTTGCCCTACACTCGGCATACACACTGTGAGTCGGAAAGCTACGGGCCTGGATATTGCTTAGAAGGGCCAGGGGAGCCTGAGGGTACTTGCTGTTCTTGCAGGAAACAGGGTTTCCAGGCCAGGCACCAGGAGTCCTGAAAAGCGTACTGGCGTTAAAATGCTGCAGAGCAGCGACTACGGCCTCATGGAAACTGCTACACACCTCCGCTTCTGCATAGCATTTCAGGGCCTTACCTCGAGGCACGTTCTCCCGTTGCTTGCACTGTGAGCGACACAGCATGTTAGGATGCTGTATTTCTCCTTGAATAGAGTGACTTCAGGAAAGAGGTCCTCGATAAATTCTAAGAAGAGTGTTTTCTCAGGGCAGCTCAGACGAGGGCAATGTCGAAAACTTGCAGTACATGTTGGACTGCCTAGAAATGTGGTTCTGATGCTGTTCGACTGCTCTGGAAATATAGCTCTACTGAAGTAACGTACAGTGTGTTGCCAGAGACTCGGCAGACACAGAGGGTCTCCGAAGGACGTATGGGAATCAATGCTGCTCAGCAGGCCCACAGGGGTGTGGAGGGCGTCAGTGATCTTGGAACAAAAATGATGCAAACCCGAAGGGCCTAGGAGTCCTGAAAAGGGTGCTTCCTTTAACATAAAGCGGAACCTCCACTAAGAGCTCATGGAAAGAGCTGCATGCCTCCCTTTCTGCAGGGCTACTCAGGGCCTTACCTCGAGGCAAGGACTCACGTTGATATTCCCTTTAGCTCTAGAGCATGGCAAGGTGAGCCCCAACCGGGCCAATGAAGCTCCGTGTGTAGCCAGAGAAATCTCATTTTCTTCCCACACCCATGCCTACAGTGGCCAGAGAGCTGTTAACAGCAGAGAATTTCAGGGAGCTTCACGGCAGCAAGAATGGAGCTTTCCAAATGGAAAGCAAGGCTAGTACCATCATGCCCCCATTACCATTGGCACAGGCAGCATACATCTCTGTGCTTTCTAACAAGTCAAAAGAAACACAGGGTACACACTGGTTGCTTCCCTGAATCAACTTCTCGAGGCAGGGTGTTCTGCATCTTGTGAACGGCCTCACCAAGGAACGCCCTAGCTAGGCCCATGGGCCCGTGCCTCTTCAAAAGCCTGCAGTGCTACAGGAAAAACTCTGCTTTAGTTGCAATAAGAATGCAAGCAGTGTTTCTCCTGATGGCAGTGTAACTTCAGGTAAGAGGTCTTAGATGGAAGAAGAAGCCTAGTGTTTTTCCTCTGTGCAGCTCAGTCTAAAGAATGAGTTCGACTTCCACGGCATGTTGGAACTTGCTAGAACGGTGCTCGTGAACTTGTGCGAGTGCTGTGAATCAAGATATGACAAGAAAGAGTGCAGTGTGTTGCCCATGACTCAGCAGACACAGAGGAACTCCGAGGGACCAATGGGCCTCGTTGTTGCTCAGCAGGCCTACAGGGGTGTGGAGGTACTCAGGGATCTTGGAACAAAAATGATGCTCACCCGAGAGGCCTAGGAGTCCTGAGAAGGGTACTTCCTTTAAAGTAAAGGAGAACAGCAACTAAGAACGAATGGAAAGAGATGAATGCCTCCCTTTCTGCAGGGCTACTCAGGGCCTTACCTCGAGGCAAGGACTCACGTTGAGATTCCCTTTAGCTCTAGAGCATGGCAAGGTGAGCCCCACCCCGGCCAAAGAAGCTCCGTGTGTAGCCAGAGAAAACTCATTTTCTTCCCACACCCATGCCTACAGTGACCAGAGGGCTGTCAACAGCAGAGAATTTCAGGGAGCTTCACGGCAGCAAGAATGGGGCTTTCCAAATGGAAAGCAAGGCTAGTACCATCATGACCCCATTACCATTGGCACAGGCAGCATACATCTCTGTGGTTTCTAACAAGTCAAAAGAGACACAGAGTACACACTGGTTGCTTCCCTGAATCAACTTCTCGAGGCAGGGTGTTCTGCATCTTGTGAACGGCCTCACCAAGGACCGCCCTAGCTAGGCCTCTGGGCCCGTGCCTCTTCAAAAGTCTGCAGTGCTTCAGGAAAAACTGTGCTTTAGTTGCAATAGGAAGGCAAGCCGTCTTTTTCCTGGAGGCAGGGTGACTTCAAATAGGAGGTCCTGGATGGAAGGAGAAGCCTAGTGTTTTTCTCTGTGCAGCTCAGACCAGGGAATGAGTGCGACTTCCACGGCATGTAGGAACTTGCTAGCACGGTGCTCGTGAACCTGTATGAGTGCTGGCTAACTCAAGATGTCCCAATAAGAGTGCACTGTGTTGCCCTACACTCGGCATACACAATGTGAGTCGGAAAGCTACGGGCCTGGATATTGCTTAGAAGGGCCAGGGGAGCCTGAGGGTACTTGCTGTTCTTGCAGGGAATAGGGTTTCCAGGCGAGGCACCAGGAGTCCTGAAAAGCGTACTGGCGTTAAAATGCTGCAGAGCAGCGACTACGGCCTCATGGAAACTGCTACACACCTCCACTTCTGCATAGCATTTCAGGGCCTTACCTCGAGGCAAGTTCTCCCGTTGCTTGCACTGTGAGCGACACAGCATGTTAGGATGCTGTATTTCTCCTTGAATAGAGTGACGTCAGGAAAGAGGTCCTCGATAAATTCTAAGAAGAGTGTTTTCTCAGGGCAGCTCAGACGAGGGCAATGTCGAAAACTTGCAGGACATATTGGACTGCCTAGAAATGTGGTTCTGATGTTGTTCGACTGCTCTGGAAATATAGCTCTACTGAAGTAAAGTACAGTGTGTTGCCAGAGACTCGGCAGACACAGAGGGCCTCCGAGGTTCGTATGGGAATCAATGCTGCTCAGCAGGCCCACAGGGGTGTGGAGGGCATCAGTGATCTTGGAACAAAAATGATGCAAACCCGAAGGGCCTAGGAGTCCTGAAAAGGGTGCTTCCTTTAACATAAAGCGGAACCTCCACTAAGAGCTCATGGAAAGAGCTGCATGCCTCCCTTTCTGCAGGGCTACTCAGGGCCTTACCTCGAGGCAAGGACTCACGTTGAGATTCCCTTTAGCTCTAGAGCATGGCAAGGTGAGCCCCAACCGGGCCAATGAAGCTCCGTGTGTAGCCAGAGAAATCTCATTTTCTTCCCACCACCCATGCCTACAGTGGCCAGAGAGCTGTTAACAGCAGAGAATTTCAGGGAGCTTCACGGCAGCAAGAATGGAGCTTTCCAAATGGAAAGCAAGGCTAGTACCATCATGCCCCCATTACCATTGGCACAGGCAGCATACATCTCTGTGGTTTCTAACAAGTCAAAGAACCACAGGGTACACACTGGTTGCTTCCCTGAATCAACTTCTCGAGGCAGGGTGTTCTGCATCTTGTGAACGGCCTCACCAAGGAACGCCCTAGCTAGGCCCATGGGCCCGTGCCTCTTCAAAAGCCTGCAGTGCTACGGGAAAAACTCTGCTTTAGTTGCAATAAGAATGCAAGCAGTGTTTCTCCTGATGGCAGTGTAACTTCAGGTAAGAGGTCTTAGATGGAAGAAGAAGCCTAGTGTTTTTCCTCTGTGCACCTCAGTCTAAAGAATGAGTTCGACTTCCACGGCATGTTGGAACTTGCTAGAACAGTGCTCTTGAACTTGTGCGAGTGCTGTGAATCAAGATATGACAAGAAAGAGTGCAGTGTGTTGCCCATGACTCAGCAGACACAGAGGAACTCCGAGGGACCAATGGGCTTCGTTGTTGCTCAGCAGGCCTACAGGGGTGTGGAGGTACTCAGGGATCTTGGAACAAAAATGATGCTCACCCGAGAGGCCTAGGAGTCCTGAAAAGGGTACTTCCTTTAAAGTAAAGCAGAACAGCGACTAAGAAATAATGGAAAGAGCTGAATGCCTCCCTTTCTGCAGGGCTACTCAGGGCCTTACCTCGAGGCAAGGACTCACGTTGAGATTCCCTTTAGCTCTAGAGCATGGCAAGGTGAGCCCCACCCCGGCCAAAGAAGCTCCGTGTGTAGCCAGAGAAAACTCATTTTCTTCCCACACCAATGTAGAGGGACCAGAGGCCTGTCAACAGCAGAGAATTTCAGGGAGCTTCACGGCAGCAAGAATGGAGCTTTCCAAATGGAAAGCAAGGCTAGTACCATCATGCCCCCATTTCCATGGGCACAGGCAGCATACATCTCTGTGGTTTTTAACAAGTCAAATGAGACACAGAGTACACACTGTTTTCTTCCCTGAATCAACTTCTCGAGGCAGGGTGTTCTGCATCTAGTGAACGGCCTCACCAAGGAAAGCCCAAGCTAGGCCTCTGGGCCCGTGCCTCTTCAAAAGTCTGCAGTGCTTCAGGAAAAACTGCTTTAGTTGCAATAGGAACGCAAGCCGTCTTTTTCCTGGAGGCAGGGTGACTTCGGGTAGGAGGTCCTGGATGGAAGGAGAAGCCTAGTGTTTTTCTCTGTGCAGCTCAGAGCAGGGAATGAGTGCGACTTCCACGGCATGTAGGAATTTGCTAGCACGGTGCTCGTGAACCTGTATGAGTGCTGGCTAACTCAAGATGTCCCAATAAGGGTGCACTGTGTTGCCCTACACTCGGCATACACACTGTGAGTCGGAAAGCTACGGGCCTGGATATTGCTTAGAAGGGCCAGGGGAGCCTGAGGGTACTTGCTGTTCTTGCAGGAAACAGGGTTTCCAGGCCAGGCACCAGGAGTCCTGAAAAGCGTACTGGCGTTAAAATGCTGCAGAGCAGCGACTACGGCCTCATGGAAACTGCTACACACCTCCGCTTCTGCATAGCATTTCAGGGCCTTACCTCGAGGCACGTTCTCCCGTTGCTTGCACTGTGAGCGACACAGCATGTTAGGATGCTGTATTTCTCCTTGAATAGAGTGACTTCAGGAAAGAGGTCCTCGATAAATTCTAAGAAGAGTGTTTTCTCAGGGCAGCTCAGACGAGGGCAATGTCGAAAACTTGCAGTACATGTTGGACTGCCTAGAAATGTGGTTCTGATGCTGTTCGACTGCTCTGGAAATATAGCTCTACTGAAGTAACGTACAGTGTGTTGCCAGAGACTCGGCAGACACAGAGGGTCTCCGAAGGACGTATGGGAATCAATGCTGCTCAGCAGGCCCACAGGGGTGTGGAGGGCGTCAGTGATCTTGGAACAAAAATGATGCAAACCCGAAGGGCCTAGGAGTCCTGAAAAGGGTGCTTCCTTTAACATAAAGCGGAACCTCCACTAAGAGCTCATGGAAAGAGCTGCATGCCTCCCTTTCTGCAGGGCTACTCAGGGCCTTACCTCGAGGCAAGGACTCACGTTGATATTCCCTTTAGCTCTAGAGCATGGCAAGGTGAGCCCCAACCGGGCCAATGAAGCTCCGTGTGTAGCCAGAGAAATCTCATTTTCTTCCCACACCCATGCCTACAGTGGCCAGAGAGCTGTTAACAGCAGAGAATTTCAGGGAGCTTCACGGCAGCAAGAATGGAGCTTTCCAAATGGAAAGCAAGGCTAGTACCATCATGCCCCCATTACCATTGGCACAGGCAGCATACATCTCTGTGCTTTCTAACAAGTCAAAAGAAACACAGGGTACACACTGGTTGCTTCCCTGAATCAACTTCTCGAGGCAGGGTGTTCTGCATCTTGTGAACGGCCTCACCAAGGAACGCCCTAGCTAGGCCCATGGGCCCGTGCCTCTTCAAAAGCCTGCAGTGCTACAGGAAAAACTCTGCTTTAGTTGCAATAAGAATGCAAGCAGTGTTTCTCCTGATGGCAGTGTAACTTCAGGTAAGAGGTCTTAGATGGAAGAAGAAGCCTAGTGTTTTTCCTCTGTGCAGCTCAGTCTAAAGAATGAGTTCGACTTCCACGGCATGTTGGAACTTGCTAGAACGGTGCTCGTGAACTTGTGCGAGTGCTGTGAATCAAGATATGACAAGAAAGAGTGCAGTGTGTTGCCCATGACTCAGCAGACACAGAGGAACTCCGAGGGACCAATGGGCCTCGTTGTTGCTCAGCAGGCCTACAGGGGTGTGGAGGTACTCAGGGATCTTGGAACAAAAATGATGCTCACCCGAGAGGCCTAGGAGTCCTGAGAAGGGTACTTCCTTTAAAGTAAAGGAGAACAGCAACTAAGAACGAATGGAAAGAGATGAATGCCTCCCTTTCTGCAGGGCTACTCAGGGCCTTACCTCGAGGCAAGGACTCACGTTGAGATTCCCTTTAGCTCTAGAGCATGGCAAGGTGAGCCCCACCCCGGCCAAAGAAGCTCCGTGTGTAGCCAGAGAAAACTCATTTTCTTCCCACACCCATGCCTACAGTGGCCAGAGGGCTGTCAACAGCAGAGAATTTCAGGGAGCTTCACGGCAGCAAGAATGGGGCTTTCCAAATGGAAAGCAAGGCTAGTACCATCATGACCCCATTACCATTGGCACAGGCAGCATACATCTCTGTGGTTTCTAACAAGTCAAAAGAGACACAGAGTACACACTGGTTGCTTCCCTGAATCAACTTCTCGAGGCAGGGTGTTCTGCATCTTGTGAACGGCCTCACCAAGGACCGCCCTAGCTAGGCCTCTGGGCCCGTGCCTCTTCAAAAGTCTGCAGTGCTTCAGGAAAAACTGTGCTTTAGTTGCAATAGGAAGGCAGGCCGTCTTTTTCCTGGAGGCAGGGTGACTTCAAATAGGAGGTCCTGGATGGAAGGAGAAGCCTAGTGTTTTTCTCTGTGCAGCTCAGACCAGGGAATGAGTGCGACTTCCACGGCATGTAGGAACTTGCTAGCACGGTGCTCGTGAACCTGTATGAGTGCTGGCTAACTCAAGATGTCCCAATAAGAGTGCACTGTGTTGCCCTACACTCGGCATACACACTGTGAGTCGGAAAGCTACGGGCCTGGATATTGCTTAGAAGGGCCAGGGGAGCCTGAGGGTACTTGCTGTTCTTGCACTGAATAGGGGTTCCAGGCGAGGCACCTAGGAGTCCTGAAAAGCGTACTGGCGTTAAAATGCTGCAGAGCAGCGACTACGGCCTCATGGAAACTGCTACACACCTCCGCTTCTGCATAGCATTTCAGGGCCTTACCTCGAGGCAAGTTTTCCCGTTGCTTGCACTGTGAGCGACACAGCATGTTAGGATGCTGTATTTCTCCTTGAATAGAGTGACGTCAGGAAAGAGATCCTCGATAAATTCTAAAAAGAATGTTTTCTCAGGGCAGCTCAGACGAGGGCAACGTCGAAAACTTGCAGGACATGTTGGACTGCCTAGAAATGTGGTTCTGATGCTGTTCGACTGCTCTGGAAATATAGCTCTACTGAAGTAACGTACAGTGTGTTGCCAGAGACTCGGCAGACACAGAGGGTCTCTGAAGGACGTATGGGAATCAATGCTGCTCAGCAGGCCCACAGGGGTGTGGAGGGCGTCAGTGATCTTGGAACAAAAATGATGCAAACCCGAAGGGCCTAGGAGTCCTGAAAAGGGTGCTTCCTTTAACATAAAGCGGAACCTCCACTAAGAGCTCATGGAAAGAGCTGCATGCCTCCCTTTCTGCAGGGCTACTCAGGGCCTTACCTCGAGGCAAGGACTCACGTTGAGATTCCCTTTAGCTCTAGAGCATGGCAAGGTGAGCCCCAACCGGGCCAATGAAGCTCCGTGTGTAGCCAGAGAAATCTCATTTTCTTCCCACCACCCATGCCTACAGTGGCCAGAGAGCTGTTAACAGCAGAGAATTTCAGGGAGCTTCACGGCAGCAAGAATGGAGCTTTCCAAATGGAAAGCAAGGCTAGTACCATCATGCCCCCATTACCATTGGCACAGGCAGCATACATCTCTGTGCTTTCTAACAAGTCAAAAGAAACACAGGGTACACACTGGTTGCTTCCCTGAATCAACTTCTCGAGGCAGGGTGTTCTGCATCTTGTGAACGGCCTCACCAAGGAACGCCCTAGCTAGGCCCATGGGCCCGTGCCTCTTCAAAAGCCTGCAGTGCTACAGGAAAAACTCTGCTTTAGTTGCAATAAGAATGCAAGCAGTGTTTCTCCTGATGGCAGTGTAACTTCAGGTAAGAGGTCTTAGATGGAAGAAGAAGCCTAGTGTTTTTCCTCTGTGCAGCTCAGTCTAAAGAATGAGTTCGACTTCCACGGCATGTTGGAACTTGCTAGAACGGTGCTCGTGAACTTGTGCGAGTGCTGTGAATCAAGATATGACAAGAAAGAGTGCAGTGTGTTGCCCATGACTCAGCAGACACAGAGGAACTCCGAGGGACCAATGGGCCTCGTTGTTGCTCAGCAGGCCTACAGGGGTGTGGAGGTACTCAGGGATCTTGGAACAAAAATGATGCTCACCCGAGAGGCCTAGGATTCCTGAGAAGGGTACTTCCTTTAAAGTAAAGGAGAACAGCGACTAAGAACGAATGGAAAGAGATGAATGCCTCCCTTTCTGCAGGGCTACTCAGGGCCTTACCTCGAGGCAAGGACTCACGTTGAGATTCCCTTTAGCTCTAGAGCATGGCAAGGTGAGCCCCACCCCGGCCAAAGAAGCTCCGTGTGTAGCCAGAGAAAACTCATTTTCTTCCCACACCCATGCCTACAGTGGCCAGAGGGCTGTCAACAGCAGAGAATTTCAGGGAGCTTCACGGCAGCAAGAATGGGGCTTTCCAAATGGAAAGCAAGGCTAGTACCATCATGACCCCATTACCATTGGCACAGGCAGCATACATCTCTGTGGTTTCTAACAAGTCAAAAGAGACACAGAGTACACACTGGTTGCTTCCCTGAATCAACTTCTCGAGGCAGGGTGTTCTGCATCTTGTGAACGGCCTCACCAAGGACCGCCCTAGCTAGGCCTCTGGGCCCGTGCCTCTTCAAAAGTCTGCAGTGCTTCAGGAAAAACTGTGCTTTAGTTGCAATAGGAAGGCAAGCCGTCTTTTTCCTGGAGGCAGGGTGACTTCAAATAGGAGGTCCTGGATGGAAGGAGAAGCCTAGTGTTTTTCTCTGTGCAGCTCAGACCAGGGAATGAGTGCGACTTCCACGGCATGTAGGAACTTGCTAGCACGGTGCTCGTGAACCTGTATGAGTGCTGGCTAACTCAAGATGTCCCAATAAGAGTGCACTGTGTTGCCCTACACTCGGCATACACACTGTGAGTCGGAAAGCTACGGGCCTGGATATTGCTTAGAAGGGCCAGGGGACCCTGAGGGTACTTGCTGTTCTTGCAGGGAATAGGGTTTCCAGGCGAGGCACCAGGAGTCCTGAAAAGCGTACTGGCGTTAAAATGCTGCAGAGCAGCGACTACGGCCTCATGGAAACTGCTACACACCTCCACTTCTGCATAGCATTTCAGGGCCTTACCTCGAGGCAAGTTCTCCCGTTGCTTGCACTGTGAGCGACACAGCATGTTAGGATGCTGTATTTCTCCTTGAATAGAGTGACGTCAGGAAAGAGGTCCTCGATAAATTCTAAGAAGAGTGTTTTCTCAGGGCAGCTCAGACGAGGGCAATGTCGAAAACTTGCAGGACATATTGGACTGCCTAGAAATGTGGTTCTGATGTTGTTCGACTGCTCTGGAAATATAGCTCTACTGAAGTAAAGTACAGTGTGTTGCCAGAGACTCGGCAGACACAGAGGGCCTCCGAGGTTCGTATGGGAATCAATGCTGCTCAGCAGGCCCACAGGGGTGTGGAGGGCGTCAGTGATCTTGGAACAAAAATGATGCAAACCCGAAGGGCCTAGGAGTCCTGAAAAGGGTGCTTCCTTTAACATAAAGCGGAACCTCCACTAAGAGCTCATGGAAAGAGCTGCATGCCTCCCTTTCTGCAGGGCTACTCAGGGCCTTACCTCGAGGCAAGGACTCATGTTGAGATTCCCTTTAGCTCTAGAGCATGGCAAGGTGAGCCCCAACCGGGCCAATGAAGCTCCGTGTGTAGCCAGAGAAATCTCATTTTCTTCCCACCACCCATGCCTACAGTGGCCAGAGAGCTGTTAACAGCAGAGAATTTCAGGGAGCTTCACGGCAGCAAGAATGGAGCTTTCCAAATGGAAAGCAAGGCTAGTACCATCATGCCCCCATTAACATTGGCACAGGCAGCATACATCTCTGTGGTTTCTAACAAGTCAAAGAACCACAGGGTACACACTGGTTGCTTCCCTGAATCAACTTCTCGAGGCAGGGTGTTCTGCATCTTGTGAACGGCCTCACCAAGGAACGCCCTAGCTAGGCCCATGGGCCCGTGCCTCTTCAAAAGCCTGCAGTGCTACGGGAAAAACTCTGCTTTAGTTGCAATAAGAATGCAAGCAGTGTTTCTCCTGATGGCAGTGTAACTTCAGGTAAGAGGTCTTAGATGGAAGAAGAAGCCTAGTGTTTTTCCTCTGTGCACCTCAGTCTAAAGAATGAGTTCGACTTCCACGGCATGTTGGAACTTGCTAGAACAGTGCTCTTGAACTTGTGCGAGTGCTGTGAATCAAGATATGACAAGAAAGAGTGCAGTGTGTTGCCCATGACTCAGCAGACACAGAGGAACTCCGAGGGACCAATGGGCTTCGTTGTTGCTCAGCAGGCCTACAGGGGTGTGGAGGTACTCAGGGATCTTGGAACAAAAATGATGCTCACCCGAGAGGCCTAGGAGTCCTGAAAAGGGTACTTCCTTTAAAGTAAAGCAGAACAGCGACTAAGAAATAATGGAAAGAGCTGAATGCCTCCCTTTCTGCAGGGCTACTCAGGGCCTTACCTCGAGGCAAGGACTCACGTTGAGATTCCCTTTAGCTCTAGAGCATGGCAAGGTGAGCCCCACCCCGGCCAAAGAAGCTCCGTGTGTAGCCAGAGAAAACTCATTTTCTTCCCACACCAATGTAGAGGGACCAGAGGCCTGTCAACAGCAGAGAATTTCAGGGAGCTTCACGGCAGCAAGAATGGAGCTTTCCAAATGGAAAGCAAGGCTAGTACCATCATGCCCCCATTTCCATGGGCACAGGCAGCATACATCTCTGTGGTTTTTAACAAGTCAAATGAGACACAGAGTACACACTGTTTTCTTCCCTGAATCAACTTCTCGAGGCAGGGTGTTCTGCATCTAGTGAACGGCCTCACCAAGGAAAGCCCAAGCTAGGCCTCTGGGCCCGTGCCTCTTCAAAAGTCTGCAGTGCTTCAGGAAAAACTGCTTTAGTTGCAATAGGAACGCAAGCCGTCTTTTTCCTGGAGGCAGGGTGACTTCGGGTAGGAGGTCCTGGATGGAAGGAGAAGCCTAGTGTTTTTCTCTGTGCAGCTCAGACCAGGGAATGAGTGCGACTTCCACGGCATGTAGGAACTTGCTAGCACGGTGCTCGTGAACCTGTATGAGTGCTGGCTAACTCAAGATGTCCCAATAAGGGTGCACTGTGTTGCCCTACACTCGGCATACACACTGTGAGTCGGAAAGCTACGGGCCTGGATATTGCTTAGAAGGGCCAGGGGAGCCTGAGGGTACTTACTGTTCTTGCAGGAAACAGGGTTTCCAGGCCAGGCACCAGGAGTCCTGAAAAGCGTACTGGCGTTAAAATGCTGCAGAGCAGCGACTACGGCCTCATGGAAACTGCTACACACCTCCGCTTCTGCATAGCATTTCAGGGCCTTACCTCGAGGCACGTTCTCCCGTTGCTTGCACTGTGAGCGACACCGCATGTTAGGATGCTGTATTTCTCCTTGAATAGAGTGACTTCAGGAAAGAGATCCTCGATAAATTCTAAGAAGAATGTTTTCTCAGGGCAGCTCAGACGAGGGCAACGTCGAAAACTTGCAGGACATGTTGGACTGCCTAGAAATGTGGTTCTGATGCTGTTCGACTGCTCTGGAAATATAGCTCTACTGAAGTAACGTACAGTGTGTTGCCAGAGACTCGGCAGACACAGAGGGTCTCCGAAGGACGTATGGGAATCAATGCTGCTCAGCAGGCCCACAGGGGTGTGGAGGGCGTCAGTGATCTTGGAACAAAAATGATGCAAACCCGAAGGGCCTAGGAGTCCTGAAAAGGGTGCTTCCTTTAACATAAAGCGCAACCTCCACTAAGAGCTCATGGAAAGAGCTGCATGCCTCCCTTTCTGCAGGGCTACTCAGGGCCTTACCTCGAGGCAAGGACTCACGTTGAGATTCCCTTTAGCTCTAGAGCATGGCAAGGTGAGCCCCAACCGGGCCAATGAAGCTCCGTGTGTAGCCAGAGAAATCTCATTTTCTTCCCACCACCCATGCCTACAGTGGCCAGAGAGCTGTTAACAGCAGAGAATTTCAGGGAGCTTCACGGCAGCAAGAATGGAGCTTTCCAAATGGAAAGCAAGGCTAGTACCATCATGCCCCCATTACCATTGGCACAGGCAGCATACATCTCTGTGGTTTCTAACAAGTCAAAAGAAACACAGGGTACACACTGGTTGCTTCCCTGAATCAACTTCTCGAGGCAGGGTGTTCTGAATCTTGTGAACGGCCTCACCAAGGAACGCCCTAGCTAGGCCCATGGGCCCGTGCCTCTTCAAAAGCCTGCAGTGCTACAGGAAAAACTCTGCTTTAGTTGCAATAAGAATGCAAGCAGTGTTTCTCCTGATGGCAGTGTAACTACAGGTAAGAGGTCTTAGATGGAAGAAGAAGCCTAGTGTTTTTCCTCTGTGCAGCTCAGTCTAAAGAATGAGTTCGACTTCCACGGCATGTTGGAACTTGCTAGAACGGTGCTCGTGAACTTGTGCGAGTGCTGTGAATCAAGATATGACAAGAAAGAGTGCAGTGTGTTGCCCATGACTCAGCAGACACAGAGGAACTCCGAGGGACCAATGGGCCTCGTTGTTGCTCAGCAGGCCTACAGGGGTGTGGAGGTACTCAGGGATCTTGGAACAAAAATGATGCTCACCCGAGAGGCCTAGGAGTCCTGAGAAGGGTACTTCCTTTAAAGTAAAGGAGAACAGCAACTAAGAACGAATGGAAAGAGATGAATGCCTCCCTTTCTGCAGGGCTACTCAGGGCCTTACCTCGAGGCAAGGACTCACGTTGAGATTCCCTTTAGCTCTAGAGCATGGCAAGGTGAGCCCCACCCCGGCCAAAGAAGCTCCGTGTGTAGCCAGAGAAAACTCATTTTCTTCCCACACCCATGCCTACAGTGGCCAGAGGGCTGTCAACAGCAGAGAATTTCAGGGAGCTTCACGGCAGCAAGAATGGGGCTTTCCAAATGGAAAGCAAGGCTAGTACCATCATGACCCCATTACCATTGGCACAGGCAGCATACATCTCTGTGGTTTCTAACAAGTCAAAAGAGACACAGAGTACACACTGGTTGCTTCCCTGAATCAACTTCTCGAGGCAGGGTGTTCTGCATCTTGTGAACGGCCTCACCAAGGACCGCCCTAGCTAGGCCTCTGGGCCCGTGCCTCTTCAAAAGTCTGCAGTGCTTCAGGAAAAACTGTGCTTTAGTTGCAATAGGAAGGCAGGCCGTCTTTTTCCTGGAGGCAGGGTGACTTCAAATAGGAGGTCCTGGATGGAAGGAGAAGCCTAGTGTTTTTCTCTGTGCAGCTCAGACCAGGGAATGAGTGCGACTTCCACGGCATGTAGGAACTTGCTAGCACGGTGCTCGTGAACCTGTATGAGTGCTGGCTAACTCAAGATGTCCCAATAAGAGTGCACTGTGTTGCCCTACACTCGGCATACACACTGTGAGTCGGAAAGCTACGGGCCTGGATATTGCTTAGAAGGGCCAGGGGAGCCTGAGGGTACTTGCTGTTCTTGCACTGAATAGGGGTTCCAGGCGAGGCACCTAGGAGTCCTGAAAAGCGTACTGGCGTTAAAATGCTGCAGAGCAGCGACTACGGCCTCATGGAAACTGCTACACACCTCCGCTTCTGCATAGCATTTCAGGGCCTTACCTCGAGGCAAGTTTTCCCGTTGCTTGCACTGTGAGCGACACAGCATGTTAGGATGCTGTATTTCTCCTTGAATAGAGTGACGTCAGGAAAGAGATCCTCGATAAATTCTAAAAAGAATGTTTTCTCAGGGCAGCTCAGACGAGGGCAACGTCGAAAACTTGCAGGACATGTTGGACTGCCTAGAAATGTGGTTCTGATGCTGTTCGACTGCTCTGGAAATATAGCTCTACTGAAGTAACGTACAGTGTGTTGCCAGAGACTCGGCAGACACAGAGGGTCTCTGAAGGACGTATGGGAATCAATGCTGCTCAGCAGGCCCACAGGGGTGTGGAGGGCGTCAGTGATCTTGGAACAAAAATGATGCAAACCCGAAGGGCCTAGGAGTCCTGAAAAGGGTGCTTCCTTTAACATAAAGCGGAACCTCCACTAAGAGCTCATGGAAAGAGCTGCATGCCTCCCTTTCTGCAGGGCTACTCAGGGCCTTACCTCGAGGCAAGGACTCACGTTGAGATTCCCTTTAGCTCTAGAGCATGGCAAGGTGAGCCCCAACCGGGCCAATGAAGCTCCGTGTGTAGCCAGAGAAATCTCATTTTCTTCCCACCACCCATGCCTACAGTGGCCAGAGAGCTGTTAACAGCAGAGAATTTCAGGGAGCTTCACGGCAGCAAGAATGGAGCTTTCCAAATGGAAAGCAAGGCTAGTACCATCATGCCCCCATTACCATTGGCACAGGCAGCATACATCTCTGTGCTTTCTAACAAGTCAAAAGAAACACAGGGTACACACTGGTTGCTTCCCTGAATCAACTTCTCGAGGCAGGGTGTTCTGCATCTTGTGAACGGCCTCACCAAGGAACGCCCTAGCTAGGCCCATGGGCCCGTGCCTCTTCAAAAGCCTGCAGTGCTACAGGAAAAACTCTGCTTTAGTTGCAATAAGAATGCAAGCAGTGTTTCTCCTGATGGCAGTGTAACTTCAGGTAAGAGGTCTTAGATGGAAGAAGAAGCCTAGTGTTTTTCCTCTGTGCAGCTCAGTCTAAAGAATGAGTTCGACTTCCACGGCATGTTGGAACTTGCTAGAACGGTGCTCGTGAACTTGTGCGAGTGCTGTGAATCAAGATATGACAAGAAAGAGTGCAGTGTGTTGCCCATGACTCAGCAGACACAGAGGAACTCCGAGGGACCAATGGGCCTCGTTGTTGCTCAGCAGGCCTACAGGGGTGTGGAGGTACTCAGGGATCTTGGAACAAAAATGATGCTCACCCGAGAGGCCTAGGATTCCTGAGAAGGGTACTTCCTTTAAAGTAAAGGAGAACAGCGACTAAGAACGAATGGAAAGAGATGAATGCCTCCCTTTCTGCAGGGCTACTCAGGGCCTTACCTCGAGGCAAGGACTCACGTTGAGATTCCCTTTAGCTCTAGAGCATGGCAAGGTGAGCCCCACCCCGGCCAAAGAAGCTCCGTGTGTAGCCAGAGAAAACTCATTTTCTTCCCACACCCATGCCTACAGTGGCCAGAGGGCTGTCAACAGCAGAGAATTTCAGGGAGCTTCACGGCAGCAAGAATGGGGCTTTCCAAATGGAAAGCAAGGCTAGTACCATCATGACCCCATTACCATTGGCACAGGCAGCATACATCTCTGTGGTTTCTAACAAGTCAAAAGAGACACAGAGTACACACTGGTTGCTTCCCTGAATCAACTTCTCGAGGCAGGGTGTTCTGCATCTTGTGAACGGCCTCACCAAGGACCGCCCTAGCTAGGCCTCTGGGCCCGTGCCTCTTCAAAAGTCTGCAGTGCTTCAGGAAAAACTGTGCTTTAGTTGCAATAGGAAGGCAAGCCGTCTTTTTCCTGGAGGCAGGGTGACTTCAAATAGGAGGTCCTGGATGGAAGGAGAAGCCTAGTGTTTTTCTCTGTGCAGCTCAGACCAGGGAATGAGTGCGACTTCCACGGCATGTAGGAACTTGCTAGCACGGTGCTCGTGAACCTGTATGAGTGCTGGCTAACTCAAGATGTCCCAATAAGAGTGCACTGTGTTGCCCTACACTCGGCATACACACTGTGAGTCGGAAAGCTACGGGCCTGGATATTGCTTAGAAGGGCCAGGGGACCCTGAGGGTACTTGCTGTTCTTGCAGGGAATAGGGTTTCCAGGCGAGGCACCAGGAGTCCTGAAAAGCGTACTGGCGTTAAAATGCTGCAGAGCAGCGACTACGGCCTCATGGAAACTGCTACACACCTCCACTTCTGCATAGCATTTCAGGGCCTTACCTCGAGGCAAGTTCTCCCGTTGCTTGCACTGTGAGCGACACAGCATGTTAGGATGCTGTATTTCTCCTTGAATAGAGTGACGTCAGGAAAGAGGTCCTCGATAAATTCTAAGAAGAGTGTTTTCTCAGGGCAGCTCAGACGAGGGCAATGTCGAAAACTTGCAGGACATATTGGACTGCCTAGAAATGTGGTTCTGATGTTGTTCGACTGCTCTGGAAATATAGCTCTACTGAAGTAAAGTACAGTGTGTTGCCAGAGACTCGGCAGACACAGAGGGCCTCCGAGGTTCGTATGGGAATCAATGCTGCTCAGCAGGCCCACAGGGGTGTGGAGGGCGTCAGTGATCTTGGAACAAAAATGATGCAAACCCGAAGGGCCTAGGAGTCCTGAAAAGGGTGCTTCCTTTAACATAAAGCGGAACCTCCACTAAGAGCTCATGGAAAGAGCTGCATGCCTCCCTTTCTGCAGGGCTACTCAGGGCCTTACCTCGAGGCAAGGACTCACGTTGAGATTCCCTTTAGCTCTAGAGCATGGCAAGGTGAGCCCCAACCGGGCCAATGAAGCTCCGTGTGTAGCCAGAGAAATCTCATTTTCTTCCCACCACCCATGCCTACAGTGGCCAGAGAGCTGTTAACAGCAGAGAATTTCAGGGAGCTTCACGGCAGCAAGAATGGAGCTTTCCAAATGGAAAGCAAGGCTAGTACCATCATGCCCCCATTACCATTGGCACAGGCAGCATACATCTCTGTGGTTTCTAACAAGTCAAAGAACCACAGGGTACACACTGGTTGCTTCCCTGAATCAACTTCTCGAGGCAGGGTGTTCTGCATCTTGTGAACGGCCTCACCAAGGAACGCCCTAGCTAGGCCCATGGGCCCGTGCCTCTTCAAAAGCCTGCAGTGCTACGGGAAAAACTCTGCTTTAGTTGCAATAAGAATGCAAGCAGTGTTTCTCCTGATGGCAGTGTAACTTCAGGTAAGAGGTCTTAGATGGAAGAAGAAGCCTAGTGTTTTTCCTCTGTGCACCTCAGTCTAAAGAATGAGTTCGACTTCCACGGCATGTTGGAACTTGCTAGAACAGTGCTCTTGAACTTGTGCGAGTGCTGTGAATCAAGATATGACAAGAAAGAGTGCAGTGTGTTGCCCATGACTCAGCAGACACAGAGGAACTCCGAGGGACCAATGGGCTTCGTTGTTGCTCAGCAGGCCTACAGGGGTGTGGAGGTACTCAGGGATCTTGGAACAAAAATGATGCTCACCCGAGAGGCCTAGGAGTCCTGAAAAGGGTACTTCCTTTAAAGTAAAGCAGAACAGCGACTAAGAAATAATGGAAAGAGCTGAATGCCTCCCTTTCTGCAGGGCTACTCAGGGCCTTACCTCGAGGCAAGGACTCACGTTGAGATTCCCTTTAGCTCTAGAGCATGGCAAGGTGAGCCCCACCCCGGCCAAAGAAGCTCCGTGTGTAGCCAGAGAAAACTCATTTTCTTCCCACACCAATGTAGAGGGACCAGAGGCCTGTCAACAGCAGAGAATTTCAGGGAGCTTCACGGCAGCAAGAATGGAGCTTTCCAAATGGAAAGCAAGGCTAGTACCATCATGCCCCCATTTCCATGGGCACAGGCAGCATACATCTCTGTGGTTTTTAACAAGTCAAATGAGACACAGAGTACACACTGTTTTCTTCCCTGAATCAACTTCTCGAGGCAGGGTGTTCTGCATCTAGTGAACGGCCTCACCAAGGAAAGCCCAAGCTAGGCCTCTGGGCCCGTGCCTCTTCAAAAGTCTGCAGTGCTTCAGGAAAAACTGCTTTAGTTGCAATAGGAACGCAAGCCGTCTTTTTCCTGGAGGCAGGGTGACTTCGGGTAGGAGGTCCTGGATGGAAGGAGAAGCCTAGTGTTTTTCTCTGTGCAGCTCAGACCAGGGAATGAGTGCGACTTCCACGGCATGTAGGAACTTGCTAGCACGGTGCTCGTGAACCTGTATGAGTGCTGGCTAACTCAAGATGTCCCAATAAGGGTGCACTGTGTTGCCCTACACTCGGCATACACACTGTGAGTCGGAAAGCTACGGGCCTGGATATTGCTTAGAAGGGCCAGGGGAGCCTGAGGGTACTTACTGTTCTTGCAGGAAACAGGGTTTCCAGGCCAGGCACCAGGAGTCCTGAAAAGCGTACTGGCGTTAAAATGCTGCAGAGCAGCGACTACGGCCTCATGGAAACTGCTACACACCTCCGCTTCTGCATAGCATTTCAGGGCCTTACCTCGAGGCACGTTCTCCCGTTGCTTGCACTGTGAGCGACACCGCATGTTAGGATGCTGTATTTCTCCTTGAATAGAGTGACTTCAGGAAAGAGATCCTCGATAAATTCTAAGAAGAATGTTTTCTCAGGGCAGCTCAGACGAGGGCAACGTCGAAAACTTGCAGGACATGTTGGACTGCCTAGAAATGTGGTTCTGATGCTGTTCGACTGCTCTGGAAATATAGCTCTACTGAAGTAACGTACAGTGTGTTGCCAGAGACTCGGCAGACACAGAGGGTCTCCGAAGGACGTATGGGAATCAATGCTGCTCAGCAGGCCCACAGGGGTGTGGAGGGCGTCAGTGATCTTGGAACAAAAATGATGCAAACCCGAAGGGCCTAGGAGTCCTGAAAAGGGTGCTTCCTTTAACATAAAGCGCAACCTCCACTAAGAGCTCATGGAAAGAGCTGCATGCCTCCCTTTCTGCAGGGCTACTCAGGGCCTTACCTCGAGGCAAGGACTCACGTTGAGATTCCCTTTAGCTCTAGAGCATGGCAAGGTGAGCCCCAACCGGGCCAATGAAGCTCCGTGTGTAGCCAGAGAAATCTCATTTTCTTCCCACCACCCATGCCTACAGTGGCCAGAGAGCTGTTAACAGCAGAGAATTTCAGGGAGCTTCACGGCAGCAAGAATGGAGCTTTCCAAATGGAAAGCAAGGCTAGTACCATCATGCCCCCATTACCATTGGCACAGGCAGCATACATCTCTGTGGTTTCTAACAAGTCAAAAGAAACACAGGGTACACACTGGTTGCTTCCCTGAATCAACTTCTCGAGGCAGGGTGTTCTGAATCTTGTGAACGGCCTCACCAAGGAACGCCCTAGCTAGGCCCATGGGCCCGTGCCTCTTCAAAAGCCTGCAGTGCTACAGGAAAAACTCTGCTTTAGTTGCAATAAGAATGCAAGCAGTGTTTCTCCTGATGGCAGTGTAACTACAGGTAAGAGGTCTTAGATGGAAGAAGAAGCCTAGTGTTTTTCCTCTGTGCAGCTCAGTCTAAAGAATGAGTTCGACTTCCACGGCATGTTGGAACTTGCTAGAACGGTGCTCGTGAACTTGTGCGAGTGCTGTGAATCAAGATATGACAAGAAAGAGTGCAGTGTGTTGCCCATGACTCAGCAGACACAGAGGAACTCCGAGGGACCAATGGGCCTCGTTGTTGCTCAGCAGGCCTACAGGGGTGTGGAGGTACTCAGGGATCTTGGAACAAAAATGATGCTCACCCGAGAGGCCTAGGAGTCCTGAGAAGGGTACTTCCTTTAAAGTAAAGGAGAACAGCAACTAAGAACGAATGGAAAGTGATGAATGCCTCCCTTTCTGCAGGGCTACTCAGGGCCTTACCTCGAGGCAAGGACTCACGTTGAGATTCCCTTTAGCTCTAGAGCATGGCAAGGTGAGCCCCACCCCGGCCAAAGAAGCTCCGTGTGTAGCCAGAGAAAACTCATTTTCTTCCCACACCCATGCCTACAGTGGCCAGAGGGCTGTCAACAGCAGAGAATTTCAGGGAGCTTCACGGCAGCAAGAATGGGGCTTTCCAAATGGAAAGCAAGGCTAGTACCATCATGACCCCATTACCATTGGCACAGGCAGCATACATCTCTGTGGTTTCTAACAAGTCAAAAGAGACACAGAGTACACACTGGTTGCTTCCCTGAATCAACTTCTCGAGGCAGGGTGTTCTGCATCTTGTGAACGGCCTCACCAAGGACCGCCCTAGCTAGGCCTCTGGGCCCGTGCCTCTTCAAAAGTCTGCAGTGCTTCAGGAAAAACTGTGCTTTAGTTGCAATAGGAAGGCAGGCCGTCTTTTTCCTGGAGGCAGGGTGACTTCAAATAGGAGGTCCTGGATGGAAGGAGAAGCCTAGTGTTTTTCTCTGTGCAGCTCAGACCAGGGAATGAGTGCGACTTCCACGGCATGTAGGAACTTGCTAGCACGGTGCTCGTGAACCTGTATGAGTGCTGGCTAACTCAAGATGTCCCAATAAGAGTGCACTGTGTTGCCCTACACTCGGCATACACACTGTGAGTCGGAAAGCTACGGGCCTGGATATTGCTTAGAAGGGCCAGGGGAGCCTGAGGGTACTTGCTGTTCTTGCACTGAATAGGGGTTCCAGGCGAGGCACCTAGGAGTCCTGAAAAGCGTACTGGCGTTAAAATGCTGCAGAGCAGCGACTACGGCCTCATGGAAACTGCTACACACCTCCGCTTCTGCATAGCATTTCAGGGCCTTACCTCGAGGCAAGTTTTCCCGTTGCTTGCACTGTGAGCGACACAGCATGTTAGGATGCTGTATTTCTCCTTGAATAGAGTGACGTCAGGAAAGAGATCCTCGATAAATTCTAAAAAGAATGTTTTCTCAGGGCAGCTCAGACGAGGGCAACGTCGAAAACTTGCAGGACATGTTGGACTGCCTAGAAATGTGGTTCTGATGCTGTTCGACTGCTCTGGAAATATAGCTCTACTGAAGTAACGTACAGTGTGTTGCCAGAGACTCGGCAGACACAGAGGGTCTCTGAAGGACGTATGGGAATCAATGCTGCTCAGCAGGCCCACAGGGGTGTGGAGGGCGTCAGTGATCTTGGAACAAAAATGATGCAAACCCGAAGGGCCTAGGAGTCCTGAAAAGGGTGCTTCCTTTAACATAAAGCGGAACCTCCACTAAGAGCTCATGGAAAGAGCTGCATGCCTCCCTTTCTGCTGGGCTACTCAGGGCCTTACCTCGAGGCAAGGACTCACGTTGAGATTCCCTTTAGCTCTAGAGCATGGCAAGGTGAGCCCCAACCGGGCCAATGAAGCTCCGTGTGTAGCCAGAGAAATCTCATTTTCTTCCCACCACCCATGCCTACAGTGGCCAGAGAGCTGTTAACAGCAGAGAATTTCAGGGAGCTTCACGGCAGCAAGAATGGAGCTTTCCAAATGGAAAGCAAGGCTAGTACCATCATGCCCCCATTACCATTGGCACAGGCAGCATACATCTCTGTGCTTTCTAACAAGTCAAAAGAAACACAGGGTACACACTGGTTGCTTCCCTGAATCAACTTCTCGAGGCAGGGTGTTCTGCATCTTGTGAACGGCCTCACCAAGGAACGCCCTAGCTAGGCCCATGGGCCCGTGCCTCTTCAAAAGCCTGCAGTGCTACAGGAAAAACTCTGCTTTAGTTGCAATAAGAATGCAAGCAGTGTTTCTCCTGATGGCAGTGTAACTTCAGGTAAGAGGTCTTAGATGGAAGAAGAAGCCTAGTGTTTTTCCTCTGTGCAGCTCAGTCTAAAGAATGAGTTCGACTTCCACGGCATGTTGGAACTTGCTAGAACGGTGCTCGTGAACTTGTGCGAGTGCTGTGAATCAAGATATGACAAGAAAGAGTGCAGTGTGTTGCCCATGACTCAGCAGACACAGAGGAACTCCGAGGGACCAATGGGCCTCGTTGTTGCTCAGCAGGCCTACAGGGGTGTGGAGGTACTCAGGGATCTTGGAACAAAAATGATGCTCACCCGAGAGGCCTAGGATTCCTGAGAAGGGTACTTCCTTTAAAGTAAAGGAGAACAGCGACTAAGAACGAATGGAAAGAGATGAATGCCTCCCTTTCTGCAGGGCTACTCAGGGCCTTACCTCGAGGCAAGGACTCACGTTGAGATTCCCTTTAGCTCTAGAGCATGGCAAGGTGAGCCCCACCCCGGCCAAAGAAGCTCCGTGTGTAGCCAGAGAAAACTCATTTTCTTCCCACACCCATGCCTACAGTGGCCAGAGGGCTGTCAACAGCAGAGAATTTCAGGGAGCTTCACGGCAGCAAGAATGGGGCTTTCCAAATGGAAAGCAAGGCTAGTACCATCATGACCCCATTACCATTGGCACAGGCAGCATACATCTCTGTGGTTTCTAACAAGTCAAAAGAGACACAGAGTACACACTGGTTGCTTCCCTGAATCAACTTCTCGAGGCAGGGTGTTCTGCATCTTGTGAACGGCCTCACCAAGGACCGCCCTAGCTAGGCCTCTGGGCCCGTGCCTCTTCAAAAGTCTGCAGTGCTTCAGGAAAAACTGTGCTTTAGTTGCAATAGGAAGGCAAGCCGTCTTTTTCCTGGAGGCAGGGTGACTTCAAATAGGAGGTCCTGGATGGAAGGAGAAGCCTAGTGTTTTTCTCTGTGCAGCTCAGACCAGGGAATGAGTGCGACTTCCACGGCATGTAGGAACTTGCTAGCACGGTGCTCGTGAGCCTGTATGAGTGCTGGCTTACTCAAGATGTCCCAATAAGAGAGCACTGTGTTGCCCTACACTCGGCATACACACTGTGAGTCGGAAAGCTACGGGCCTGGATATTGCTTAGAAGGGCCAGGGGACCCTGAGGGTACTTGCTGTTCTTGCAGGGAATAGGGTTTCCAGGCGAGGCACCAGGAGTCCTGAAAAGCGTACTGGCGTTAAAATGCTGCAGAGCAGCGACTACGGCCTCATGGAAACTGCTACACACCTCCACTTCTGCATAGCATTTCAGGGCCTTACCTCGAGGCAAGTTCTCCCGTTGCTTGCACTGTGAGCGACACAGCATGTTAGGATGCTGTATTTCTCCTTGAATAGAGTGACGTCAGGAAAGAGGTCCTCGATAAATTCTAAGAAGAGTGTTTTCTCAGGGCAGCTCAGACGAGGGCAATGTCGAAAACTTGCAGGACATATTGGACTGCCTAGAAATGTGGTTCTGATGTTGTTCGACTGCTCTGGAAATATAGCTCTACTGAAGTAAAGTACAGTGTGTTGCCAGAGACTCGGCAGACACAGAGGGCCTCCGAGGTTCGTATGGGAATCAATGCTGCTCAGCAGGCCCACAGGGGTGTGGAGGGCGTCAGTGATCTTGGAACAAAAATGATGCAAACCCGAAGGGCCTAGGAGTCCTGAAAAGGGTGCTTCCTTTAACATAAAGCGGAACCTCCACTAAGAGCTCATGGAAAGAGCTGCATGCCTCCCTTTCTGCAGGGCTACTCAGGGCCTTACCTCGAGGCAAGGACTCACGTTGAGATTCCCTTTAGCTCTAGAGCATGGCAAGGTGAGCCCCAACCGGGCCAATGAAGCTCCGTGTGTAGCCAGAGAAATCTCATTTTCTTCCCACCACCCATGCCTACAGTGGCCAGAGAGCTGTTAACAGCAGAGAATTTCAGGGAGCTTCACGGCAGCAAGAATGGAGCTTTCCAAATGGAAAGCAAGGCTAGTACCATCATGCCCCCATTAACATTGGCACAGGCAGCATACATCTCTGTGGTTTCTAACAAGTCAAAGAACCACAGGGTACACACTGGTTGCTTCCCTGAATCAACTTCTCGAGGCAGGGTGTTCTGCATCTTGTGAACGGCCTCACCAAGGAACGCCCTAGCTAGGCCCATGGGCCCGTGCCTCTTCAAAAGCCTGCAGTGCTACGGGAAAAACTCTGCTTTAGTTGCAATAAGAATGCAAGCAGTGTTTCTCCTGATGGCAGTGTAACTTCAGGTAAGAGGTCTTAGATGGAAGAAGAAGCCTAGTGTTTTTCCTCTGTGCACCTCAGTCTAAAGAATGAGTTCGACTTCCACGGCATGTTGGAACTTGCTAGAACAGTGCTCTTGAACTTGTGCGAATGCTGTGAATCAAGATATGACAAGAAAGAGTGCAGTGTGTTGCCCATGACTCAGCAGACACAGAGGAACTCCGAGGGACCAATGGGCCTCGTTGTTGCTCAGCAGGCCTACAGGGGTGTGGAGGTACTCAGGGATCTTGGAACAAAAATGATGCTCACCCGAGAGGCCTAGGAGTCCTGAAAAGGGTACTTCCTTTAAAGTAAAGCAGAACAGCGACTAAGAAATAATGGAAAGAGCTGAATGCCTCCCTTTCTGCAGGGCTACTCAGGGCCTTACCTCGAGGCAAGGACTCACGTTGAGATTCCCTTTAGCTCTAGAGCATGGCAAGGTGAGCCCCACCCCGGCCAAAGAAGCTCCGTGTGTAGCCAGAGAAAACTCATTTTCTTCCCACACCAATGTAGAGGGACCAGAGGCCTGTCAACAGCAGAGAATTTCAGGGAGCTTCACGGCAGCAAGAATGGAGCTTTCCAAATGGAAAGCAAGGCTAGTACCATCATGCCCCCATTTCCATGGGCACAGGCAGCATACATCTCTGTGGTTTTTAACAAGTCAAATGAGACACAGAGTACACACTGTTTTCTTCCCTGAATCAACTTCTCGAGGCAGGGTGTTCTGCATCTAGTGAACGGCCTCACCAAGGAAAGCCCAAGCTAGGCCTCTGGGCCCGTGCCTCTTCAAAAGTCTGCAGTGCTTCAGGAAAAACTGCTTTAGTTGCAATAGGAACGCAAGCCGTCTTTTTCCTGGAGGCAGGGTGACTTCGGGTAGGAGGTCCTGGATGGAAGGAGAAGCCTAGTGTTTTTCTCTGTGCAGCTCAGACCAGGGAATGAGTGCGACTTCCACGGCATGTAGGAACTTGCTAGCACGGTGCTCGTGAACCTGTATGAGTGCTGGCTAACTCAAGATGTCCCAATAAGGGTGCACTGTGTTGCCCTACACTCGGCATACACACTGTGAGTCGGAAAGCTACGGGCCTGGATATTGCTTAGAAGGGCCAGGGGAGCCTGAGGGTACTTACTGTTCTTGCAGGAAACAGGGTTTCCAGGCCAGGCACCAGGAGTCCTGAAAAGCGTACTGGCGTTAAAATGCTGCAGAGCAGCGACTACGGCCTCATGGAAACTGCTACACACCTCCGCTTCTGCATAGCATTTCAGGGCCTTACCTCGAGGCACGTTCTCCCGTTGCTTGCACTGTGAGCGACACCGCATGTTAGGATGCTGTATTTCTCCTTGAATAGAGTGGCTTCAGGAAAGAGATCCTCGATAAATTCTAAGAAGAATGTTTTCTCAGGGCAGCTCAGACGAGGGCAACGTCGAAAACTTGCAGGACATGTTGGACTGCCTAGAAATGTGGTTCTGATGCTGTTCGACTGCTCTGGAAATATAGCTCTACTGAAGTAACGTACAGTGTGTTGCCAGAGACTCGGCAGACACAGAGGGCCTCCGAGGGTCGTATGGGAATCAATGCTGCTCAGCAGGCCCACAGGGGTGTGGAGGGCGTCAGTGATCTTGGAACAAAAATGATGCTCACCCGAAGGGCCTAGGAGTCCTGAAAAGGGTGCTTCCTTTAACATAAAGCGGAACCTACACTAAGAGCTCATGGAAAGAGCTGCATGCCTCCCTTTCTGCAGGGCTACTCAGGGCCTTACCTCGAGGCAAGGACTCACGTTGAGATTCCCTTTAGCTCTAGAGCATGGCAAGGTGAGCCCCACCCCGGTCAAAGAAGCTCCGTGTGTAGCCAGAGAAAACTCATTTTCTTCCCATACCCATGCCTACAGTGGCCAGAGGGCTGTCAACAGCAGAGAATTTCAGGGAGCTTCACAGCAGCAAGAATGGAGCTTTCCAAATGGAAAGCAAGGCTAGTACCATCATGCCCCCATTTCCATGGGCACAGGCAGCATACATCTCTGTGGATTCTAACAAGTCAAAAGAGACACAGAGTACACACTGGTTGCTTCCCTGAATCAACTTCTCGAGGCAGGGTGTTCTGCATCTTGTGAACGGCCTCACCAAGGAACGCCCTAGCTAGGCCCATGGGCCCGTGCCTCTTCAAAAGCCTGCAGTGCTACAGGAAAAACTCTGCTTTAGTTGCAATAAGAATGCAAGCAGTGTTTCTCCTGATGGCAGTGTAAGTTCAGGTAAGAGGTCTTAGATGGAAGAAGAAGCCTAGTGTTTTTGTCTGTGCAGCTCAGTCTAAAGAATGAGTTCGACTTCCACGGCATGTTGGAACTTGCTAGAACGGTGCTCGTGAACTTGTGCGAGTGCTGCGAATCAAGATATGACAAGAAACAGTGCAGTGTGTTGCCCATGACTCAGCAGACACAGAGGACCTCCGAGGGACCAATGGGCCTCGTTGTAGCTCAGCAGGCCTACAGGGGTGTGGAGGTACTCAGGGATGTTGGAACAAAAATGATGCTCACCCGAGAGGCCTAGGAGTCCTGAAAAGGGTGCTTCCTTTAACATAAAGCGGAACCTCCACTAAGAGCTCATGGAAAGAGCTGCATGCCTCCCTTTCTGCAGGGCTACTCAGGGCCTTACCTCGAGGCAAGGACTCACGTTGACATTCCCTTTAGCTCTAGAGCATGGCAAGTTGAGCCCCACCCGGGCCAATGAAGTTCCGTGTGTAGGCAGAGAAAACTCATTTTCTTCCCACACCCATGCCTACAGTGGCCAGAGGGCTGTCAACAGCAGAGAATTTCAGGGAGCTTCACGGCAGCAAGAATGGAGCTTTCCAAATGGAAAGCAAGGCTAGTACCATCATGCTCCCATTACCATGGGCACAGGCAGCATACATCTCTGTGGATTCTAACAAGTCAAAAGAGACACAGAGTACACACTGGTTGCTTCCCTGAATCAACTTCTCGAGGCAGGGTGTTCTGCATCTTGTGAACGGCCTCACCAAGGACCGCCCTAGCTAGGCCTCTGGACCCGTGCCTCTTCAAAAGCCTGCAGTGCTACAAAAAAACTGTGCTTTAGTTGCAATAAGTACGCAAGCAGTGTTTCTCCTGATGGCAGTGTGACTTCAGGTAGGAGGTCTTAGATAGAAGGAGAAGCCTAGTGTTTTTCTCTGTGCAGCTCAGTGAACGGAATGAGTGCGACTTCCACGGCCTGTTGGAACTTGCTAGAACGGTGCTCGTGAGCCTGTATGAGTGCTGTCTTACTCAAGATGTCCCAATAAGAGTGCACTGTGTTGCCCTACACTCGGCATACACACTGTGAGTCGGAAAGCTACGGGCCTGGATATTGCTTAGAAGGGCCATGGGAGCCTGAGGGTTCTTGCTGTTCTTGCAGGGAATAGGGTTTCCAGGCGAGGCACCTAGGAGTCCTGAAAAGCGTACTGGCGTTAAAATGCTGCAGAGCAGCGACTACGGCCTCATGGAAACTGCTACACACCTCCGCTTCTGCATAGCATTTCAGGGCCTTACCTCGAGGCAAGTTCTCACGTTGCTTGCACTGTGAGCGACACAGCATGTTAGGATGCGGTATTTCTCCTTGAATAGAGTGACTTCAGGAAAGAGGTTCTCGATAAATTCTAAGAAGGGTGTTTTCTCAGGGCAGCTCAGACGAGGGCAACGTTGAAAACTTGCAGGACATGTTGGACTTCCTAGACATGTGGTTCTGATGCTGTTCGACTGCTCTGGAAATATAGCTCTACTGAAGTAAAGTACAGTGTGTTGCCAGAGACTCGGCAGACACAGAGGGCCTCCGAGGGTCGTATGGGAATCCATGCTGCTCAGCAGGCCCACAGGGGTGTGGAGGGCGTCAGTGATCTTGGAACAAAAATGATGCAAACCCGAAGGGCCTAGGAGTCCTGAAAAGGGTGCTTCCTTTAACATAAAGCGCAACCTCCACTAAGAGCTCATGGAAAGAGCTGCATGCCTCCCTTTCTGCAGGGCTACTCAGGGCCTTACCTCGAGGCAAGGACTCACGTTGAGATTCCCTTTAGCTCTAGAGCATGGCAAGGTGAGCCCCAACCGGGCCAATGAAGCTCCGTGTGTAGCCAGAGAAATCTCATTTTCTTCCCACCACCCATGCCTACAGTGGCCAGAGAGCTGTTAACAGCAGAGAATTTCAGGGAGCTTCACGGCAGCAAGAATGGAGCTTTCCAAATGGAAAGCAAGGCTAGTACCATCATGCCCCCATTACCATTGGCACAGGCAGCATACATCTCTGTGGTTTCTAACAAGTCAAAAGAAACACAGGGTACACACTGGTTGCTTCCCTGAATCAACTTCTCGAGGCAGGGTGTTCTGAATCTTGTGAACGGCCTCACCAAGGAACGCCCTAGCTAGGCCCATGGGCCCGTGCCTCTTCAAAAGCCTGCAGTGCTACAGGAAAAACTCTGCTTTAGTTGCAATAAGAATGCAAGCAGTGTTTCTCCTGATGGCAGTGTAACTACAGGTAAGAGGTCTTAGATGGAAGAAGAAGACTAGTGTTTTTCCTCTGTGCAGCTCAGTCTAAAGAATGAGTTCGACTTCCACGGCATGTTGGAACTTGCTAGAACGGTGCTCGTGAACTTGTGCGAGTGCTGTGAATCAAGATATGACAAGAAAGAGTGCAGTGTGTTGCCCATGACTCAGCAGACACAGAGGAACTCCGAGGGACCAATGGGCCTCGTTGTTGCTCAGCAGGCCTACAGGGGTGTGGAGGTACTCAGGGATCTTGGAACAAAATGATGCTCACCCGAGAGGCCTAGGAGTCCTGAGAAGGGTACTTCCTTTAAAGTAAAGGAGAACAGCAACTAAGAACGAATGGAAAGAGATGAATGCCTCCCTTTCTGCAGGGCTACTCAGGGCCTTACCTCGAGGCAAGGACTCACGTTGAGATTCCCTTTAGCTCTAGAGCATGGCAAGGTGAGCCCCACCCCGGCCAAAGAAGCTCCGTGTGTAGCCAGAGAAAACTCATTTTCTTCCCACACCCATGCCTACAGTGGCCAGAGGGCTGTCAACAGCAGAGAATTTCAGGGAGCTTCACGGCAGCAAGAATGGGGCTTTCCAAATGGAAAGCAAGGCTAGTACCATCATGACCCCATTACCATTGGCACAGGCAGCATACATCTCTGTGGTTTCTAACAAGTCAAAAGAGACACAGAGTACACACTGGTTGCTTCCCTGAATCAACTTCTCGAGGCAGGGTGTTCTGCATCTTGTGAACGGCCTCACCAAGGACCGCCCTAGCTAGGCCTCTGGGCCCGTGCCTCTTCAAAAGTCTGCAGTGCTTCAGGAAAAACTGTGCTTTAGTTGCAATAGGAAGGCAGGCCGTCTTTTTCCTGGAGGCATGGTGACTTCAAATAGGAGGTCCTGGATGGAAGGAGAAGCCTAGTGTTTTTCTCTGTGCAGCTCAGACCAGGGAATGAGTGCGACTTCCACGGCATGTAGGAACTTGCTAGCACGGTGCTCGTGAACCTGTATGAGTGCTGGCTAACTCAAGATGTCCCAATAAGAGTGCACTGTGTTGCCCTACACTCGGCATACACACTGTGAGTCGGAAAGCTACGGGCCTGGATATTGCTTAGAAGGGCCAGGGGAGCCTGAGGGTACTTGCTGTTCTTGCACTGAATAGGGGTTCCAGGCGAGGCACCTAGGAGTCCTGAAAAGCGTACTGGCGTTAAAATGCTGCAGAGCAGCGACTACGGCCTCATGGAAACTGCTACACACCTCCGCTTCTGCATAGCATTTCAGGGCCTTACCTCGAGGCAAGTTTTCCCGTTGCTTGCACTGTGAGCGACACAGCATGTTAGGATGCTGTATTTCTCCTTGAATAGAGTGACGTCAGGAAAGAGATCCTCGATAAATTCTAAAAAGAATGTTTTCTCAGGGCAGCTCAGACGAGGGCAACGTCGAAAACTTGCAGGACATGTTGGACTGCCTAGAAATGTGGTTCTGATGCTGTTCGACTGCTCTGGAAATATAGCTCTACTGAAGTAACGTACAGTGTGTTGCCAGAGACTCGGCAGACACAGAGGGTCTCTGAAGGACGTATGGGAATCAATGCTGCTCAGCAGGCCCACAGGGGTGTGGAGGGCGTCAGTGATCTTGGAACAAAAATGATGCAAACCCGAAGGGCCTAGGAGTCCTGAAAAGGGTGCTTCCTTTAACATAAAGCGGAACCTCCACTAAGAGCTCATGGAAAGAGCTGCATGCCTCCCTTTCTGCAGGGCTACTCAGGGCCTTACCTCGAGGCAAGGACTCACGTTGAGATTCCCTTTAGCTCTAGAGCATGGCAAGGTGAGCCCCAACCGGGCCAATGAAGCTCCGTGTGTAGCCAGAGAAATCTCATTTTCTTCCCACCACCCATGCCTACAGTGGCCAGAGAGCTGTTAACAGCAGAGAATTTCAGGGAGCTTCACGGCAGCAAGAATGGAGCTTTCCAAATGGAAAGCAAGGCTAGTACCATCATGCCCCCATTACCATTGGCACAGGCAGCATACATCTCTGTGCTTTCTAACAAGTCAAAAGAAACACAGGGTACACACTGGTTGCTTCCCTGAATCAACTTCTCGAGGCAGGGTGTTCTGCATCTTGTGAACGGCCTCACCAAGGAACGCCCTAGCTAGGCCCATGGGCCCGTGCCTCTTCAAAAGCCTGCAGTGCTACAGGAAAAACTCTGCTTTAGTTGCAATAAGAATGCAAGCAGTGTTTCTCCTGATGGCAGTGTAACTTCAGGTAAGAGGTCTTAGATGGAAGAAGAAGCCTAGTGTTTTTCCTCTGTGCAGCTCAGTCTAAAGAATGAGTTCGACTTCCACGGCATGTTGGAACTTGCTAGAACGGTGCTCGTGAACTTGTGCGAGTGCTGTGAATCAAGATATGACAAGAAAGAGTGCAGTGTGTTGCCCATGACTCAGCAGACACAGAGGAACTCCGAGGGACCAATGGGCCTCGTTGTTGCTCAGCAGGCCTACAGGGGTGTGGAGGTACTCAGGGATCTTGGAACAAAAATGATGCTCACCCGAGAGGCCTAGGATTCCTGAGAAGGGTACTTCCTTTAAAGTAAAGGAGAACAGCGACTAAGAACGAATGGAAAGAGATGAATGCCTCCCTTTCTGCAGGGCTACTCAGGGCCTTACCTCGAGGCAAGGACTCACGTTGAGATTCCCTTTAGCTCTAGAGCATGGCAAGGTGAGCCCCACCCCGGCCAAAGAAGCTCCGTGTGTAGCCAGAGAAAACTCATTTTCTTCCCACACCCATGCCTACAGTGGCCAGAGGGCTGTCAACAGCAGAGAATTTCAGGGAGCTTCACGGCAGCAAGAATGGGGCTTTCCAAATGGAAAGCAAGGCTAGTACCATCATGACCCCATTACCATTGGCACAGGCAGCATACATCTCTGTGGTTTCTAACAAGTCAAAAGAGACACAGAGTACACACTGGTTGCTTCCCTGAATCAACTTCTCGAGGCAGGGTGTTCTGCATCTTGTGAACGGCCTCACCAAGGACCGCCCTAGCTAGGCCTCTGGGCCCGTGCCTCTTCAAAAGTCTGCAGTGCTTCAGGAAAAACTGTGCTTTAGTTGCAATAGGAAGGCAAGCCGTCTTTTTCCTGGAGGCAGGGTGACTTCAAATAGGAGGTCCTGGATGGAAGGAGAAGCCTAGTGTTTTTCTCTGTGCAGCTCAGACCAGGGAATGAGTGCGACTTCCACGGCATGTAGGAACTTGCTAGCACGGTGCTCGTGAACCTGTATGAGTGCTGGCTAACTCAAGATGTCCCAATAAGAGTGCACTGTGTTGCCCTACACTCGGCATACACACTGTGAGTCGGAAAGCTACGGGCCTGGATATTGCTTAGAAGGGCCAGGGGACCCTGAGGGTACTTGCTGTTCTTGCAGGGAATAGGGTTTCCAGGCGAGGCACCAGGAGTCCTGAAAAGCGTACTGGCGTTAAAATGCTGCAGAGCAGCGACTACGGCCTCATGGAAACTGCTACACACCTCCACTTCTGCATAGCATTTCAGGGCCTTACCTCGAGGCAAGTTCTCCCGTTGCTTGCACTGTGAGCGACACAGCATGTTAGGATGCTGTATTTCTCCTTGAATAGAGTGACGTCAGGAAAGAGGTCCTCGATAAATTCTAAGAAGAGTGTTTTCTCAGGGCAGCTCAGACGAGGGCAATGTCGAAAACTTGCAGGACATATTGGACTGCCTAGAAATGTGGTTCTGATGTTGTTCGACTGCTCTGGAAATATAGCTCTACTGAAGTAAAGTACAGTGTGTTGCCAGAGACTCGGCAGACACAGAGGGCCTCCGAGGTTCGTATGGGAATCAATGCTGCTCAGCAGGCCCACAGGGGTGTGGAGGGCGTCAGTGATCTTGGAACAAAAATGATGCAAACCCGAAGGGCCTAGGAGTCCTGAAAAGGGTGCTTCCTTTAACATAAAGCGGAACCTCCACTAAGAGCTCATGGAAAGAGCTGCATGCCTCCCTTTCTGCAGGGCTACTCAGGGCCTTACCTCGAGGCAAGGACTCATGTTGAGATTCCCTTTAGCTCTAGAGCATGGCAAGGTGAGCCCCAACCGGGCCAATGAAGCTCCGTGTGTAGCCAGAGAAATCTCATTTTCTTCCCACCACCCATGCCTACAGTGGCCAGAGAGCTGTTAACAGCAGAGAATTTCAGGGAGCTTCACGGCAGCAAGAATGGAGCTTTCCAAATGGAAAGCAAGGCTAGTACCATCATGCCCCCATTAACATTGGCACAGGCAGCATACATCTCTGTGGTTTCTAACAAGTCAAAGAACCACAGGGTACACACTGGTTGCTTCCCTGAATCAACTTCTCGAGGCAGGGTGTTCTGCATCTTGTGAACGGCCTCACCAAGGAACGCCCTAGCTAGGCCCATGGGCCCGTGCCTCTTCAAAAGCCTGCAGTGCTACGGGAAAAACTCTGCTTTAGTTGCAATAAGAATGCAAGCAGTGTTTCTCCTGATGGCAGTGTAACTTCAGGTAAGAGGTCTTAGATGGAAGAAGAAGCCTAGTGTTTTTCCTCTGTGCACCTCAGTCTAAAGAATGAGTTCGACTTCCACGGCATGTTGGAACTTGCTAGAACAGTGCTCTTGAACTTGTGCGAGTGCTGTGAATCAAGATATGACAAGAAAGAGTGCAGTGTGTTGCCCATGACTCAGCAGACACAGAGGAACTCCGAGGGACCAATTGGCTTCGTTGTTGCTCAGCAGGCCTACAGGGGTGTGGAGGTACTCAGGGATCTTGGAACAAAAATGATGCTCACCCGAGAGGCCTAGGAGTCCTGAAAAGGGTACTTCCTTTAAAGTAAAGCAGAACAGCGACTAAGAAATAATGGAAAGAGCTGAATGCCTCCCTTTCTGCAGGGCTACTCAGGGCCTTACCTCGAGGCAAGGACTCACGTTGAGATTCCCTTTAGCTCTAGAGCATGGCAAGGTGAGCCCCACCCCGGCCAAAGAAGCTCCGTGTGTAGCCAGAGAAAACTCATTTTCTTCCCACACCAATGTAGAGGGACCAGAGGCCTGTCAACAGCAGAGAATTTCAGGGAGCTTCACGGCAGCAAGAATGGAGCTTTCCAAATGGAAAGCAAGGCTAGTACCATCATGCCCCCATTTCCATGGGCACAGGCAGCATACATCTCTGTGGTTTTTAACAAGTCAAATGAGACACAGAGTACACACTGTTTTCTTCCCTGAATCAACTTCTCGAGGCAGGGTGTTCTGCATCTAGTGAACGGCCTCACCAAGGAAAGCCCAAGCTAGGCCTCTGGGCCCGTGCCTCTTCAAAAGTCTGCAGTGCTTCAGGAAAAACTGCTTTAGTTGCAATAGGAACGCAAGCCGTCTTTTTCCTGGAGGCAGGGTGACTTCGGGTAGGAGGTCCTGGATGGAAGGAGAAGCCTAGTGTTTTTCTCTGTGCAGCTCAGACCAGGGAATGAGTGCGACTTCCACGGCATGTAGGAACTTGCTAGCACGGTGCTCGTGAACCTGTATGAGTGCTGGCTAACTCAAGATGTCCCAATAAGGGTGCACTGTGTTGCCCTACACTCGGCATACACACTGTGAGTCGGAAAGCTACGGGCCTGGATATTGCTTAGAAGGGCCAGGGGAGCCTGAGGGTACTTACTGTTCTTGCAGGAAACAGGGTTTCCAGGCCAGGCACCAGGAGTCCTGAAAAGCGTACTGGCGTTAAAATGCTGCAGAGCAGCGACTACGGCCTCATGGAAACTGCTACACACCTCCGCTTCTGCATAGCATTTCAGGGCCTTACCTCGAGGCACGTTCTCCCGTTGCTTGCACTGTGAGCGACACCGCATGTTAGGATGCTGTATTTCTCCTTGAATAGAGTGACTTCAGGAAAGAGATCCTCGATAAATTCTAAGAAGAATGTTTTCTCAGGGCAGCTCAGACGAGGGCAACGTCGAAAACTTGCAGGACATGTTGGACTGCCTAGAAATGTGGTTCTGATGCTGTTCGACTGCTCTGGAAATATAGCTCTACTGAAGTAACGTACAGTGTGTTGCCAGAGACTCGGCAGACACAGAGGGTCTCCGAAGGACGTATGGGAATCAATGCTGCTCAGCAGGCCCACAGGGGTGTGGAGGGCGTCAGTGATCTTGGAACAAAAATGATGCAAACCCGAAGGGCCTAGGAGTCCTGAAAAGGGTGCTTCCTTTAACATAAAGCGCAACCTCCACTAAGAGCTCATGGAAAGAGCTGCATGCCTCCCTTTCTGCAGGGCTACTCAGGGCCTTACCTCGAGGCAAGGACTCACGTTGAGATTCCCTTTAGCTCTAGAGCATGGCAAGGTGAGCCCCAACCGGGCCAATGAAGCTCCGTGTGTAGCCAGAGAAATCTCATTTTCTTCCCACCACCCATGCCTACAGTGGCCAGAGAGCTGTTAACAGCAGAGAATTTCAGGGAGCTTCACGGCAGCAAGAATGGAGCTTTCCAAATGGAAAGCAAGGCTAGTACCATCATGCCCCCATTACCATTGGCACAGGCAGCATACATCTCTGTGGTTTCTAACAAGTCAAAAGAAACACAGGGTACACACTGGTTGCTTCCCTGAATCAACTTCTCGAGGCAGGGTGTTCTGAATCTTGTGAACGGCCTCACCAAGGAACGCCCTAGCTAGGCCCATGGGCCCGTGCCTCTTCAAAAGCCTGCAGTGCTACAGGAAAAACTCTGCTTTAGTTGCAATAAGAATGCAAGCAGTGTTTCTCCTGATGGCAGTGTAACTACAGGTAAGAGGTCTTAGATGGAAGAAGAAGCCTAGTGTTTTTCCTCTGTGCAGCTCAGTCTAAAGAATGAGTTCGACTTCCACGGCATGTTGGAACTTGCTAGAACGGTGCTCGTGAACTTGTGCGAGTGCTGTGAATCAAGATATGACAAGAAAGAGTGCAGTGTGTTGCCCATGACTCAGCAGACACAGAGGAACTCCGAGGGACCAATGGGCCTCGTTGTTGCTCAGCAGGCCTACAGGGGTGTGGAGGTACTCAGGGATCTTGGAACAAAAATGATGCTCACCCGAGAGGCCTAGGAGTCCTGAGAAGGGTACTTCCTTTAAAGTAAAGAGAACAGCAACTAAGAACGAATGGAAAGAGATGAATGCCTCCCTTTCTGCAGGGCTACTCAGGGCCTTACCTCGAGGCAAGGACTCACGTTGAGATTCCCTTTAGCTCTAGAGCATGGCAAGGTGAGCCCCACCCCGGCCAAAGAAGCTCCGTGTGTAGCCAGAGAAAACTCATTTTCTTCCCACACCCATGCCTACAGTGGCCAGAGGGCTGTCAACAGCAGAGAATTTCAGGGAGCTTCACGGCAGCAAGAATGGGGCTTTCCAAATGGAAAGCAAGGCTAGTACCATCATGACCCCATTACCATTGGCACAGGCAGCATACATCTCTGTGGTTTCTAACAAGTCAAAAGAGACACAGAGTACACACTGGTTGCTTCCCTGAATCAACTTCTCGAGGCAGGGTGTTCTGCATCTTGTGAACGGCCTCACCAAGGACCGCCCTAGCTAGGCCTCTGGGCCCGTGCCTCTTCAAAAGTCTGCAGTGCTTCAGGAAAAACTGTGCTTTAGTTGCAATAGGAAGGCAGGCCGTCTTTTTCCTGGAGGCAGGGTGACTTCAAATAGGAGGTCCTGGATGGAAGGAGAAGCCTAGTGTTTTTCTCTGTGCAGCTCAGACCAGGGAATGAGTGCGACTTCCACGGCATGTAGGAACTTGCTAGCACGGTGCTCGTGAACCTGTATGAGTGCTGGCTAACTCAAGATGTCCCAATAAGAGTGCACTGTGTTGCCCTACACTCGGCATACACACTGTGAGTCGGAAAGCTACGGGCCTGGATATTGCTTAGAAGGGCCAGGGGAGCCTGAGGGTACTTGCTGTTCTTGCACTGAATAGGGGTTCCAGGCGAGGCACCTAGGAGTCCTGAAAAGCGTACTGGCGTTAAAATGCTGCAGAGCAGCGACTACGGCCTCATGGAAACTGCTACACACCTCCGCTTCTGCATAGCATTTCAGGGCCTTACCTCGAGGCAAGTTTTCCCGTTGCTTGCACTGTGAGCGACACAGCATGTTAGGATGCTGTATTTCTCCTTGAATAGAGTGACGTCAGGAAAGAGATCCTCGATAAATTCTAAAAAGAATGTTTTCTCAGGGCAGCTCAGACGAGGGCAACGTCGAAAACTTGCAGGACATGTTGGACTGCCTAGAAATGTGGTTCTGATGCTGTTCGACTGCTCTGGAAATATAGCTCTACTGAAGTAACGTACAGTGTGTTGCCAGAGACTCGGCAGACACAGAGGGTCTCTGAAGGACGTATGGGAATCAATGCTGCTCAGCAGGCCCACAGGGGTGTGGAGGGCGTCAGTGATCTTGGAACAAAAATGATGCAAACCCGAAGGGCCTAGGAGTCCTGAAAAGGGTGCTTCCTTTAACATAAAGCGGAACCTCCACTAAGAGCTCATGGAAAGAGCTGCATGCCTCCCTTTCTGCAGGGCTACTCAGGGCCTTACCTCGAGGCAAGGACTCACGTTGAGATTCCCTTTAGCTCTAGAGCATGGCAAGGTGAGCCCCAACCGGGCCAATGAAGCTCCGTGTGTAGCCAGAGAAATCTCATTTTCTTCCCACCACCCATGCCTACAGTGGCCAGAGAGCTGTTAACAGCAGAGAATTTCAGGGAGCTTCACGGCAGCAAGAATGGAGCTTTCCAAATGGAAAGCAAGGCTAGTACCATCATGCCCCCATTACCATTGGCACAGGCAGCATACATCTCTGTGCTTTCTAACAAGTCAAAAGAAACACAGGGTACACACTGGTTGCTTCCCTGAATCAACTTCTCGAGGCAGGGTGTTCTGCATCTTGTGAACGGCCTCACCAAGGAACGCCCTAGCTAGGCCCATGGGCCCGTGCCTCTTCAAAAGCCTGCAGTGCTACAGGAAAAACTCTGCTTTAGTTGCAATAAGAATGCAAGCAGTGTTTCTCCTGATGGCAGTGTAACTTCAGGTAAGAGGTCTTAGATGGAAGAAGAAGCCTAGTGTTTTTCCTCTGTGCAGCTCAGTCTAAAGAATGAGTTCGACTTCCACGGCATGTTGGAACTTGCTAGAACGGTGCTCGTGAACTTGTGCGAGTGCTGTGAATCAAGATATGACAAGAAAGAGTGCAGTGTGTTGCCCATGACTCAGCAGACACAGAGGAACTCCGAGGGACCAATGGGCCTCGTTGTTGCTCAGCAGGCCTACAGGGGTGTGGAGGTACTCAGGGATCTTGGAACAAAAATGATGCTCACCCGAGAGGCCTAGGATTCCTGAGAAGGGTACTTCCTTTAAAGTAAAGGAGAACAGCGACTAAGAACGAATGGAAAGAGATGAATGCCTCCCTTTCTGCAGGGCTACTCAGGGCCTTACCTCGAGGCAAGGACTCACGTTGAGATTCCCTTTAGCTCTAGAGCATGGCAAGGTGAGCCCCACCCCGGCCAAAGAAGCTCCGTGTGTAGCCAGAGAAAACTCATTTTCTTCCCACACCCATGCCTACAGTGGCCAGAGGGCTGTCAACAGCAGAGAATTTCAGGGAGCTTCACGGCAGCAAGAATGGGGCTTTCCAAATGGAAAGCAAGGCTAGTACCATCATGACCCCATTACCATTGGCACAGGCAGCATACATCTCTGTGGTTTCTAACAAGTCAAAAGAGACACAGAGTACACACTGGTTGCTTCCCTGAATCAACTTCTCGAGGCAGGGTGTTCTGCATCTTGTGAACGGCCTCACCAAGGACCGCCCTAGCTAGGCCTCTGGGCCCGTGCCTCTTCAAAAGTCTGCAGTGCTTCAGGAAAAACTGTGCTTTAGTTGCAATAGGAAGGCAAGCCGTCTTTTTCCTGGAGGCAGGGTGACTTCAAATAGGAGGTCCTGGATGGAAGGAGAAGCCTAGTGTTTTTCTCTGTGCAGCTCAGACCAGGGAATGAGTGCGACTTCCACGGCATGTAGGAACTTGCTAGCACGGTGCTCGTGAACCTGTATGAGTGCTGGCTAACTCAAGATGTCCCAATAAGAGTGCACTGTGTTGCCCTACACTCGGCATACACACTGTGAGTCGGAAAGCTACGGGCCTGGATATTGCTTAGAAGGGCCAGGGGAGCCTGAGGGTACTTGCTGTTCTTGCAGGGAATAGGGTTTCCAGGCGAGGCACCAGGAGTCCTGAAAAGCGTACTGGCGTTAAAATGCTGCAGAGCAGCGACTACGGCCTCATGGAAACTGCTACACACCTCCACTTCTGCATAGCATTTCAGGGCCTTACCTCGAGGCAAGTTCTCCCGTTGCTTGCACTGTGAGCGACACAGCATGTTAGGATGCTGTATTTCTCCTTGAATAGAGTGACGTCAGGAAAGAGGTCCTCGATAAATTCTAAGAAGAGTGTTTTCTCAGGGCAGCTCAGACGAGGGCAATGTCGAAAACTTGCAGGACATATTGGACTGCCTAGAAATGTGGTTCTGATGTTGTTCGACTGCTCTGGAAATATAGCTCTACTGAAGTAAAGTACAGTGTGTTGCCAGAGACTCGGCAGACACAGAGGGCCTCCGAGGTTCGTATGGGAATCAATGCTGCTCAGCAGGCCCACAGGGGTGTGGAGGGCGTCAGTGATCTTGGAACAAAAATGATGCAAACCCGAAGGGCCTAGGAGTCCTGAAAAGGGTGCTTCCTTTAACATAAAGCGGAACCTCCACTAAGAGCTCATGGAAAGAGCTGCATGCCTCCCTTTCTGCAGGGCTACTCAGGGCCTTACCTCGAGGCAAGGACTCACGTTGAGATTCCCTTTAGCTCTAGAGCATGGCAAGGTGAGCCCCAACCGGGCCAATGAAGCTCCGTGTGTAGCCAGAGAAATCTCATTTTCTTCCCACCACCCATGCCTACAGTGGCCAGAGAGCTGTTAACAGCAGAGAATTTCAGGGAGCTTCACGGCAGCAAGAATGGAGCTTTCCAAATGGAAAGCAAGGCTAGTACCATCATGCCCCCATTAACATTGGCACAGGCAGCATACATCTCTGTGGTTTCTAACAAGTCAAAGAACCACAGGGTACACACTGGTTGCTTCCCTGAATCAACTTCTCGAGGCAGGGTGTTCTGCATCTTGTGAACGGCCTCACCAAGGAACGCCCTAGCTAGGCCCATGGGCCCGTGCCTCTTCAAAAGCCTGCAGTGCTACGGGAAAAACTCTGCTTTAGTTGCAATAAGAATGCAAGCAGTGTTTCTCCTGATGGCAGTGTAACTTCAGGTAAGAGGTCTTAGATGGAAGAAGAAGCCTAGTGTTTTTCCTCTGTGCACCTCAGTCTAAAGAATGAGTTCGACTTCCACGGCATGTTGGAACTTGCTAGAACAGTGCTCTTGAACTTGTGCGAATGCTGTGAATCAAGATATGACAAGAAAGAGTGCAGTGTGTTGCCCATGACTCAGCAGACACAGAGGAACTCCGAGGGACCAATGGGCTTCGTTGTTGCTCAGCAGGCCTACAGGGGTGTGGAGGTACTCAGGGATCTTGGAACAAAAATGATGCTCACCCGAGAGGCCTAGGAGTCCTGAAAAGGGTACTTCCTTTAAAGTAAAGCAGAACAGCGACTAAGAAATAATGGAAAGAGCTGAATGCCTCCCTTTCTGCAGGGCTACTCAGGGCCTTACCTCGAGGCAAGGACTCACGTTGAGATTCCCTTTAGCTCTAGAGCATGGCAAGGTGAGCCCCACCCCGGCCAAAGAAGCTCCGTGTGTAGCCAGAGAAAACTCATTTTCTTCCCACACCAATGTAGAGGGACCAGAGGCCTGTCAACAGCAGAGAATTTCAGGGAGCTTCACGGCAGCAAGAATGGAGCTTTCCAAATGGAAAGCAAGGCTAGTACCATCATGCCCCCATTTCCATGGGCACAGGCAGCATACATCTCTGTGGTTTTTAACAAGTCAAATGAGACACAGAGTACACACTGTTTTCTTCCCTGAATCAACTTCTCGAGGCAGGGTGTTCTGCATCTAGTGAACGGCCTCACCAAGGAAAGCCCAAGCTAGGCCTCTGGGCCCGTGCCTCTTCAAAAGTCTGCAGTGCTTCAGGAAAAACTGCTTTAGTTGCAATAGGAACGCAAGCCGTCTTTTTCCTGTAGGCAGGGTGACTTCGGGTAGGAGGTCCTGGATGGAAGGAGAAGCCTAGTGTTTTTCTCTGTGCAGCTCAGACCAGGGAATGAGTGCGACTTCCACGGCATGTAGGAACTTGCTAGCACGGTGCTCGTGAACCTGTATGAGTGCTGGCTAACTCAAGATGTCCCAATAAGGGTGCACTGTGTTGCCCTACACTCGGCATACACACTGTGAGTCGGAAAGCTACGGGCCTGGATATTGCTTAGAAGGGCCAGGGGAGCCTGAGGGTACTTACTGTTCTTGCAGGAAACAGGGTTTCCAGGCCAGGCACCAGGAGTCCTGAAAAGCGTACTGGCGTTAAAATGCTGCAGAGCAGCGACTACGGCCTCATGGAAACTGCTACACACCTCCGCTTCTGCATAGCATTTCAGGGCCTTACCTCGAGGCACGTTCTCCCGTTGCTTGCACTGTGAGCGACACCGCATGTTAGGATGCTGTATTTCTCCTTGAATAGAGTGACTTCAGGAAAGAGATCCTCGATAAATTCTAAGAAGAATGTTTTCTCAGGGCAGCTCAGACGAGGGCAACGTCGAAAACTTGCAGGACATGTTGGACTGCCTAGAAATGTGGTTCTGATGCTGTTCGACTGCTCTGGAAATATAGCTCTACTGAAGTAACGTACAGTGTGTTGCCAGAGACTCGGCAGACACAGAGGGCCTCCGAGGGTCGTATGGGAATCAATGCTGCTCAGCAGGCCCACAGGGGTGTGGAGGGCGTCAGTGATCTTGGAACAAAAATGATGCTCACCCGAAGGGCCTAGGAGTCCTGAAAAGGGTGCTTCCTTTAACATAAAGCGGAACCTACACTAAGAGCTCATGGAAAGAGCTGCATGCCTCCCTTTCTGCAGGGCTACTCAGGGCCTTACCTCGAGGCAAGGACTCACGTTGAGATTCCCTTTAGCTCTAGAGCATGGCAAGGTGAGCCCCACCCCGGTCAAAGAAGCTCCGTGTGTAGCCAGAGAAAACTCATTTTCTTCCCATACCCATGCCTACAGTGGCCAGAGGGCTGTCAACAGCAGAGAATTTCAGGGAGCTTCACGGCAGCAAGAATGGAGCTTTCCAAATGGAAAGCAAGGCTAGTACCATCATGCCCCCATTTCCATGGGCACAGGCAGCATACATCTCTGTGGATTCTAACAAGTCAAAAGAGACACAGAGTACACACTGGTTGCTTCCCTGAATCAACTTCTCGAGGCAGGGTGTTCTGCATCTTGTGAACGGCCTCACCAAGGAACGCCCTAGCTAGGCCCATGGGCCCGTGCCTCTTCAAAAGCCTGCAGTGCTACAGGAAAAACTCTGCTTTAGTTGCAATAAGAATGCAAGCAGTGTTTCTCCTGATGGCAGTGTAAGTTCAGGTAAGAGGTCTTAGATGGAAGAAGAAGCCTAGTGTTTTTCTCTGTGCAGCTCAGTCTAAAGAATGAGTTCGACTTCCACGGCATGTTGGAACTTGCTAGAACGGTGCTCGTGAACTTGTGCGAGTGCTGCGAATCAAGATATGACAAGAAAGAGTGCAGTGTGTTGCCCATGACTCAGCAGACACAGAGGACCTCCGAGGGACCAATGGGCCTCGTTGTAGCTCAGCAGGCCTACAGGGGTGTGGAGGTACTCAGGGATGTTGGAACAAAAATGATGCTCACCCGAGAGGCCTAGGAGTCCTGAAAAGGGTGCTTCCTTTAACATAAAGCGGAACCTCCACTAAGAGCTCATGGAAAGAGCTGCATGCCTCCCTTTCTGCAGGGCTACTCAGGGCCTTACCTCGAGGCAAGGACTCACGTTGACATTCCCTTTAGCTCTAGAGCATGGCAAGTTGAGCCCCACCCGGGCCAATGAAGTTCCGTGTGTAGGCAGAGAAAACTCATTTTCTTCCCACACCCATGCCTACAGTGGCCAGAGGGCTGTCAACAGCAGAGAATTTCAGGGAGCTTCACGGCAGCAAGAATGGAGCTTTCCAAATGGAAAGCTAGGCTAGTACCATCATGCTCCCATTACCATGGGCACAGGCAGCATACATCTCTGTGGATTCTAACAAGTCAAAAGAGACACAGAGTACACACTGGTTGCTTCCCTGAATCAACTTCTCGAGGCAGGGTGTTCTGCATCTTGTGAACGGCCTCACCAAGGACCGCCCTAGCTAGGCCTCTGGACCCGTGCCTCTTCAAAAGCCTGCAGTGCTACAAAAAAACTGTGCTTTAGTTGCAATAAGTACGCAAGCAGTGTTTCTCCTGATGGCAGTGTGACTTCAGGTAGGAGGTCTTAGATAGAAGGAGAAGCCTAGTGTTTTTCTCTGTGCAGCTCAGTGAACGGAATGAGTGCGACTTCCACGGCCTGTTGGAACTTGCTAGAACGGTGCTCGTGAGCCTGTATGAGTGCTGTCTTACTCAAGATGTCCCAATAAGAGTGCACTGTGTTGCCCTACACTCGGCATACACACTGTGAGTCGGAAAGCTACGGGCCTGGATATTGCTTAGAAGGGCCATGGGAGCCTGAGGGTTCTTGCTGTTCTTGCAGGGAATAGGGTTTCCAGGCGAGGCACCTAGGAGTCCTGAAAAGCGTACTGGCGTTAAAATGCTGCAGAGCAGCGACTACGGCCTCATGGAAACTGCTACACACCTCCGCTTCTGCATAGCATTTCAGGGCCTTACCTCGAGGCAAGTTCTCACGTTGCTTGCACTGTGAGCGACACAGCATGTTAGGATGCGGTATTTCTCCTTGAATAGAGTGACTTCAGGAAAGAGGTCCTCGATAAATTCTAAGAAGGGTGTTTTCTCAGGGCAGCTCAGACGAGGGCAACGTTGAAAACTTGCAGGACATGTTGGACTTCCTAGACATGTGGTTCTGATGCTGTTCGACTGCTCTGGAAATATAGCTCTACTGAAGTAAAGTACAGTGTGTTGCCAGAGACTCGGCAGACACAGAGGGCCTCCGAGGGTCGTATGGGAATCCATGCTGCTCAGCAGGCCCACAGGGGTGTGGAGGGCGTCAGTGATCTTGGAACAAAAATGATGCAAACCCGAAGGGCCTAGGAGTCCTGAAAAGGGTGCTTCCTTTAACATAAAGCGGAACCTCCATTAAGAGCTCATGGAAAGAGCTGCATGCCTCCCTTTCTGCAGGGCTACTCAGGGCCTTACCTCGAGGCAAGGACTCATGTTGAGATTCCCTTTAGCTCTAGAGCATGGCAAGGTGAGCCCCAACCGGGCCAATGAAGCTCCGTGTGTAGCCAGAGAAATCTCATTTTCTTCCCACACCCATGCCTACAGTGGCCAGAGGGCTGTCAACAGCAGAGAATTTCAGGGAGCTTCACGGCAGCAAGAATGGAGCTTTCCAAATGGAAAGCAAGGCTAGTACCATCATGCCCCCATTACCATGGGCACAGGCAGCATACATCTCTGTGGTTTCTAACAAGTCAAAAGAAACACAGGGTACACACTGGTTGCTTCCCTGAATCAACTTCTCGAGGCAGGGTGTTCTGCATCTTGTGAACGGCCTCACCAAGGAACGCCCTAGCTAGGCCCATGGGCCCGTGCCTCTTCAAAAGCCTGCAGTGCTACAGGAAAAACTCTCCTTTAGTTGCAATAAGAATGCAAGAAGTGTTTCTCCTGATGGCAGTGTAAGTTCAGGTAAGAGGTCTTAGATGGAAGAAGAAGCCTAGTGTTTTTCTCTGTGCAGCTCTGTCTAAAGAATGAGTTCGACTTCCACGGCATGTTGGAACTTGCTAGAACGGTGCTCTTGAACTTGTGCGAGTGCTGTGAATCAAGATATGACAAGAAAGAGTGCAGTGTGTTGCCCATGACTCAGCAGACACAGAGGACCTCCGAGGGACCAATGGGCTTCGTTGTTGCTCAGCAGGCCTACAGGGGTGTGGAGGTACTCAGGGATCTTGGAACAAAAATGATGCTCACCCGAGAGGCCTATGAGTCCTGAAAAGGGTACTTCCTTTAAAGTAAAGCAGAACAGCGACTAAGAAATAATGGAAAGAGCTGAATGCCTCCCTTTCTGCAGGGCTACTCAGGGCCTTACCTCGAGGCAAGGACTCACGTTGAGATTCCCTTTAGCTCTAGAGCATGGCAAGGTGAGCCCCACCCCGGCCAAAGAAGCTCCGTGTGTAGCCAGAGAAAACTCATTTTCTTCCCACACCAATGTAGAGGGACCAGAGGCCTGTCAACAGCAGAGAATTTCAGGGAGCTTCACGGCAGCAAGAATGGAGCTTTCCAAATGGAAAGCAAGGCTAGTACCATCATGCCCCCATTTCCATGGGCACAGGCAGCATACATCTCTGTGGTTTTTAACAAGTCAAATGAGACACAGAGTACACACTGTTTTCTTCCTTAATCCACTTCTCGAGGCAGGGTGTTCTGCATCTAGTGAACGGCCTCACCAAGGAAAGCCTAAGCTAGGCCTCTGGGCCCGTGCCTCTTCAAAAGTCTGCAGTGCTTCAGGAAAAACTGTGCTTTAGTTGCAATAGGAACGCAAGCCGTCTTTTTCCTGGAGGCAGGGTGACTTCAGGTAGGAGGTCCTGGATGGAAGGAGAAGCCTAGTGTTTTTCTCTGTGCAGCTCAGTGAACGGAATGAGTGCGACTTCCACGGCATGTTGGAACTTGCTAGAACGGTGCTCGTGAGCCTGTATGAGTGCTGGCTTACTCAAGATGTCCCAATAAGAGTGCACTGTGTTGCCCTACACTCGGCATACACACTGTGAGTCAGAAAGCTACGGGCCTGGATATTGCTTAGAAGGGCCAGGGGACCCTGAGGGTTCTTGCTGTTCTTGCAGGGAATGGGGTTTCCACGCCAGGCACCTATGAGTCCTGAAAAGCGTACTGGCGTTAAAATGCTGCAGAGCAGCGACTACGGCCTCATGGAAACTGCTACACGCCTCCGCTTCAGCATAGCTTTTCAGGGCCTTACCTCGAGGCAAGTTCTCCCGTTGCTTGCACTGTGAGCGACACAGCATGTTAGGATGCGGTATTTCTCCTTGAATAGAGTGACTTCAGGAAAGAGGTCCTCGATAAATTCTAAGAAGGGTGTTTTCTCAGGGCAGCTCAGACGAGGGCAACGTCGAAAACTTGCAGGACATGTTGGACTGCCTAGAAATGTGGTTCTGATGCTGTTCGACTGCTCTGGAAATATAGCTCTACTGAAGTAACGTACAGTGTGTTGCCAGAGACTCGGCAGAGACAGAGGGCCTCCGAGGGTCGTATGGGAATCAATGCTGCTCAGCAGGCCCACAGGGGTGTGGAGGGCGTCAGTGATCTTGGAACAAAAATGATGCAAACCCGAAGGGCCTAGGAGTCCTGAAAAGGGTGCTTCCTTTAACATAAAGCGGAACCTCCACTAAGAGCTCATGGAAAGAGCTGCATGCCTCCCTTTCTGCAGGGCTACTCAGGGCCTTACCTCGAGGCAAGGACTCACGTTGAGATTCCCTTTAGCTCTAGAGCATGGCAAGGTGAGCCCCAACCGGGCCAATGAAGCTCCGTGTGTAGCCAGAGAAATCTCATTTTCTTCCCACCACCCATGCCTACAGTGGCCAGAGAGCTGTTAACAGCAGAGAATTTCAGGGAGCTTCACGGCAGCAAGAATGGAGCTTTCCAAATGGAAAGCAAGGCTAGTACCATCATGCCCCCATTACCATTGGCACAGGCAGCATACATCTCTGTGGTTTCTAACAAGTCAAAGAACCACAGGGTACACACTGGTTGCTTCCCTGAATCAACTTCTCGAGGCAGGGTGTTCTGCATCTTGTGAACGGCCTCACCAAGGAACGCCCTAGCTAGGCCCATGGGCCCGTGCCTCTTCAAAAGCCTGCAGTGCTACGGGAAAAACTCTGCTTTAGTTGCAATAAGAATGCAAGCAGTGTTTCTCCTGATGGCAGTGTAACTTCAGGTAAGAGGTCTTAGATGGAAGAAGAAGCCTAGTGTTTTTCCTCTGTGCACCTCAGTCTAAAGAATGAGTTCGACTTCCACGGCATGTTGGAACTTGCTAGAACGGTGCTCTTGAACTTGTGCGAGTGCTGTGAATCAAGATATGACAAGAAAGAGTGCAGTGTGTTGCCCATGACTCAGCAGACACAGAGGAACTCCGAGGGACCAATGGGCTTCGTTGTTGCTCAGCAGGCCTACAGGGGTGTGGAGGTACTCAGGGATCTTGGAACAAAAATGATGCTCACCCGAGAGGCCTAGGAGTCCTGAAAAGGGTACTTCCTGTAAAGTAAAGCAGAACAGCGACTAAGAAATAATGGAAAGAGCTGAATGCCTCCCTTTCTGCAGGGCTACTCAGGGCTTTACCTCGAGGCAAGGACTCACGTTGAGATTCCCTTTAGCTCTAGAGCATGGCAAGGTGAGCCCCACCCCAGCCAAAGAAGCTCCGTGTGTAGCCAGAGAAAACTCATTTTCTTCCCACACCAATGTAGAGGGACCAGAGGCCTGTCAACAGCAGAGAATTTCAGGGAGCTTCACGGCAGCAAGAATGGAGCTTTCCAAATGGAAAGCAAGGCTAGTACCATCATGCCCCCATTTCCATGGGCACAGGCAGCATACATCTCTGTGGTTTTTAACAAGTCAAATGAGACACAGAGTACACACTGTTTTCTTCCCTGAATCAACTTCTCGAGGCAGGGTGTTCTGCATCTAGTGAACGGCCTCACCAAGGAAAGCCCAAGCTAGGCCTCTGGGCCCGTGCCTCTTCAAAAGTCTGCAGTGCTTCAGGAAAAACTGCTTTAGTTGCAATAGGAACGCAAGCCGTCTTTTTCCTGGGGGCAGGGTGACTTCGGGTAGGAGGTCCTGGATGGAAGGAGAAGCCTAGTGTTTTTCTCTGTGCAGCTCAGACCAGGGAATGAGTGCGACTTCCACGGCATGTAGGAACTTGCTAGCACGGTGCTCGTGAACCTGTATGAGTGCTGGCTAACTCAAGATGTCCCAATAAGGGTGCACTGTGTTGCCCTACACTCGGCATACACACTGTGAGTCGGAAAGCTACGGGCCTGGATATTGCTTAGAAGGGCCAGGGGAGCCTGAGGGTACTTGCTGTTCTTGCACTGAATAGGGGTTCCAGGCGAGGCACCTAGGAGTCCTGAAAAGCGTACTGGCGTTAAAATGCTGCAGAGCAGCGACTACGGCCTCATGGAAACGGCTACACACCTCCGCTTCTGCATAGCATTTCAGGGCCTTACCTCGAGGCAAGTTCTCCCGTTGCTTGCACTGTGAGCGACACAGCATGTTAGGATGCTGTATTTCTCCTTGAATAGAGTGACTTCAGGAAAGAGATCCTCGATAAATTCTAAGAAGAATGTTTTCTCAGGGCAGCTCAGACGAGGGCAACGTCGAAAACTTGCAGGACATGTTGGACTGCCTAGAAATGTGGTTCTGATGCTGTTCGACTGCTCTGGAAATATAGCTCTACTGAAGTAACGTACAGTGTGTTGCCAGAGACTCGGCAGACACAGAGGGTCTCCGAAGGACGTATGGGAATCAATGCTGCTCAGCAGGCCCACAGGGGTTTGGAGGGCGTCAGTGATCTTGGAACAAAAATGATGCTCACCCGAAGGGCCTAGGAGTCCTGAAAAGGGTGCTTCCTTTAACATAAAGCGGAACCTCCACTAAGAGCTCATGGAAAGAGCTGCATGCCTCCCTTTCTGCAGGGCTACTCAGGGCCTTACCTCGAGGCAAGGACTCACGTTGAGATTCCCTTTAGCTCTAGAGCATGGCAAGGTGAGCCCCAACCGGGCCAATGAAGCTCCGTGTGTAGCCAGAGAAATCTCATTTTCTTCCCACCACCCATGCCTACAGTGGCCAGAGAGCTGTTAACAGCAGAGAATTTCAGGGAGCTTCACGGCAGCAAGAATGGAGCTTTCCAAATGGAAAGCAAGGCTAGTACCATCATGCCCCCATTACCATTGGCACAGGCAGCATACATCTCTGTGGTTTCTAACAAGTCAAAAGAAACACAGGGTACACACTGGTTGCTTCCCTGAATCAACTTCTCGAGGCAGGGTGTTCTGCATCTTGTGAACGGCCTCACCAAGGAACGCCCTAGCTAGGCCCATGGGCCCGTGCCTCTTCAAAAGCCTGCAGTGCTACAGGAAAAACTCTGCTTTAGTTGCAATAAGAATGCAAGCAGTGTTTCTCCTGATGGCAGTGTAACTTCAGGTAAGAGGTCTTAGATGGAAGAAGAAGCCTAGTGTTTTTCCTCTGTGCAGCTCAGTCTAAAGAATGAGTTCGACTTCCACGGCATGTTGGAACTTGCTAGAACGGTGCTCGTGAACTTGTGCGAGTGCTGTGAATCAAGATATGACAAGAAAGAGTGCAGTGTGTTGCCCATGACTCAGCAGACACAGAGGAACTCCGAGGGACCAATGGGCCTCGTTGTTGCTCAGCAGGCCTACAGGGGTGTGGAGGTACTCAGGGATCTTGGAACAAAAATGATGCTCACCCGAGAGGCCTAGGATTCCTGAGAAGGGTACTTCCTTTAAAGTAAAGGAGAACAGCGACTAAGAACGAATGGAAAGAGATGAATGCCTCCCTTTCTGCAGGGCTACTCAGGGCCTTACCTCGAGGCAAGGACTCACGTTGAGATTCCCTTTAGCTCTAGAGCATGGCAAGGTGAGCCCCACCCCGGCCAAAGAAGCTCCGTGTGTAGCCAGAGAAAACTCATTTTCTTCCCACACCAATGTAGAGGGACCAGAGGCCTGTCAACAGCAGAGAATTTCAGGGAGCTTCACGGCAGCAAGAATGGAGCTTTCCAAATGGAAAGCAAGGCTAGTACCATCATGCCCCCATTTCCATGGGCACAGGCAGCATACATCTCTGTGGTTTTTAACAAGTCAAATGAGACACAGAGTACACACTGTTTTCTTCCCTGAATCAACTTCTCGAGGCAGGGTGTTCTGCATCTAGTGAACGGCCTCACCAAGGAAAGTCCAAGCTAGGCCTCTGGGCCCGTGCCTCTTCAAAAGTCTGCAGTGCTTCAGGAAAAACTGCTTTAGTTGCAATAAGAACGCAAGCCGTCTTTTTCCTGGAGGCAGGGTGACTTCAGGTAGGAGGTCCTGGATGGAAGGAGAAGCCTAGTGTTTTTCTCTGTGCAGCTCAGACCAGGGAATGAGTGCGACTTCCACGGCATGTAGGAACTTGCTAGCACGGTGCTCGTGAACCTGTATGAGTGCTGGCTAACTCAAGATGTCCCAATAAGAGTGCACTGTGTTGCCCTACACTCGGCATACACACTGTGAGTCGGAAAGCTACGGGCCTGGATATTGCTTAGAAGGGCCAGGGGAGCCTGAGGGTACTTGCTGTTCTTGCACTGAATAGGGGTTCCAGGCGAGGCACCTAGGAGTCCTGAAAAGCGTACTGGCGTTAAAATGCTGCAGAGCAGCGACTACGGCCTCATGGAAACTGCTACACACCTCCGCTTCTGCATAGCATTTCAGGGCCTTACCTCGAGGCAAGTTCTCCCGTTGCTTGCACTGTGAGCGACACAGCATGTTAGGATGCGGTATTTCTCCTTGAATAGAGTGACTTCAGGAAAGAGGTCCTCGATAAATTCTAAGAAGAATGTTTTCTCAGGGCAGCTCAGACGAGGGCAACGTCGAAAACTTGCAGAACATGTTGGACTGCCTAGAAATGTGGTTCTGATGCTGTTCGACTGCTCTGGAAATATAGCTCTACTGAAGTAACGTACAGTGTGTTGCCAGAGACTCGGCAGACACAGAGGGTCTCCGAAGGACGTATGGGAATCAATGCTGCTCAGCAGGCCCACAGGGGTGTGGAGGGCGTCAGTGATCTTGGAACAAAAATGATGCAAACCCGAAGGGCCTAGGAGTCCTGAAAAGGGTGCTTCCTTTAACATAAAGCGCAACCTCCACTAAGAGCTCATGGAAAGAGCTGCATGCCTCCCTTTCTGCAGGGCTACTCAGGGCCTTACCTCGAGGCAAGGACTCACGTTGAGATTCCCTTTAGCTCTAGAGCATGGCAAGGTGAGCCCCAACCGGGCCAATGAAGCTCCGTGTGTAGCCAGAGAAATCTCATTTTCTTCCCACCACCCATGCCTACAGTGGCCAGAGAGCTGTTAACAGCAGAGAATTTCAGGGAGCTTCACGGCAGCAAGAATGGAGCTTTCCAAATGGAAAGCAAGGCTAGTACCATCATGCCCCCATTACCATTGGCACAGGCAGCATACATCTCTGTGGTTTCTAACAAGTCAAAAGAGACACAGGGTACACACTGGTTGCTTCCCTGAATCAACTTCTCGAGGCAGGGTGTTCTGCATCTTGTGAACGGCCTCACCAAGGAACGCCCTAGCTAGGCCCATGGGCCCGTGCCTCTTCAAAAGCCTGCAGTGCTACAGGAAAAACTCTGCTTTAGTTGCAATAAGAATGCAAGCAGTGTTTCTCCTGATGGCAGTGTAACTTCAGGTAAGAGGTCTTAGATGGAAGAAGAAGCCTAGTGTTTTTCCTCTGTGCAGCTCAGTCTAAAGAATGAGTTCGACTTCCACGGCATGTTGGAACTTGCTAGAACGGTGCTCGTGAACTTGTGCGAGTGCTGTGAATCAAGATATGACAAGAAAGAGTGCAGTGTGTTGCCCATGACTCAGCAGACACAGAGGAACTCCGAGGGACCAATGGGCCTCGTTGTTGCTCAGCAGGCCTACAGGGGTGTGGAGGTACTCAGGGATCTTGGAACAAAAATGATGCTCACCCGAGAGGCCTAGGAATCCTGAGAAGGGTACTTCCTTTAAAGTAAAGGAGAACAGCGACTAAGAACGAATGGAAAGAGATGAATGCCTCCCTTTCTGCAGGGCTACTCAGGGCCTTACCTCGAGGCAAGGACTCACGTTGAGATTCCCTTTAGCTCTAGAGCATGGCAAGGTGAGCCCCACCCCGGCCAAAGAAGCTCCGTGTGTAGCCAGAGAAAACTCATTTTCTTCCCACACCCATGCCTACAGTGGCCAGAGGGCTGTCAACAGCAGAGAATTTCAGGGAGCTTCACGGCAGCAAGAATGGGGCTTTCCAAATGGAAAGCAAGGCTAGTACCATCATGACCCCATTACCATTGGCACAGGCAGCATACATCTCTGTGGTTTCTAACAAGTCAAAAGAGACACAGAGTACACACTGGTTGCTTCCCTGAATCAACTTCTCGAGGCAGGGTGTTCTGCATCTTGTGAACGGCCTCACCAAGGACCGCCCTGGCTAGGCCTCTGGGCCCGTGCCTCTTCAAAAGTCTGCAGTGCTTCAGGAAAAACTGTGCTTTAGTTGCAATAGGAAGGCAAGCCGTCTTTTTCCTGGAGGCAGGGTGACTTCAAATAGGAGGTCCTGGATGGAAGGAGAAGCCTAGTGTTTTTCTCTGTGCAGCTCAGACCAGGAAATGAGTGCGACTTCCACGGCATGTAGGAACTTGCTAGCACGGTGCTCGTGAACCTGTATGAGTGCTGGCTAACTCAAGATGTCCCAATAAGAGTGCACTGTGTTGCCCTACACTCGGCATACACACTGTGAGTCGGAAAGCTACGGGCCTGGATATTGCTTAGAAGGGCCAGGGGACCCTGAGGGTACTTGCTGTTCTTGCAGGGAATAGGGTTTCCAGGCGAGGCACCAGGAGTCCTGAAAAGCGTACTGGCGTTAAAATGCTGCAGAGCAGCGACTACGGCCTCATGGAAACTGCTACACACCTCCACTTCTGCATAGCATTTCAGGGCCTTACCTCGAGGCAAGTTCTCCCGTTGCTTGCACTGTGAGCGACACAGCATGTTAGGATGCTGTATTTCTCCTTGAATAGAGTGACGTCAGGAAAGAGGTCCTCGATAAATTCTAAGAAGAGTGTTTTCTCAGGGCAGCTCAGACGAGGGCAATGTCGAAAACTTGCAGGACATATTGGACTGCCTAGAAATGTGGTTCTGATGTTGTTCGACTGCTCTGGAAATACAGCTCTACTGAAGTAAAGTACAGTGTGTTGCCAGAGACTCGGCAGACACAGAGGGCCTCCGAGGTTCGTATGGGAATCAATGCTGCTCAGCAGGCCCACAGGGGTGTGGAGGGCATCAGTGATCTTGGAACAAAAATGATGCAAACCCGAAGGGCCTAGGAGTCCTGAAAAGGGTGCTTCCTTTAACATAAAGCGGAACCTCCACTAAGAGCTCATGGAAAGAGCTGCATGCCTCCCTTTCTGCAGGGCTACTCAGGGCCTTACCTCGAGGCAAGGACTCACGTTGAGATTCCCTTTAGCTCTAGAGCATGGCAAGGTGAGCCCCAACCGGGCCAATGAAGCTCCGTGTGTAGCCAGAGAAATCTCATTTTCTTCCCACCACCCATGCCTACAGTGGCCAGAGAGCTGTTAACAGCAGAGAATTTCAGGGAGCTTCACGGCAGCAAGAATGGAGCTTTCCAAATGGAAAGCAAGGCTAGTACCATCATGCCCCCATTACCATTGGCACAGGCAGCATACATCTCTGTGGTTTCTAACAAGTCAAAGAACCACAGGGTACACACTGGTTGCTTCCCTGAATCAACTTCTCGAGGCAGGGTGTTCTGCATCTTGTGAACGGCCTCACCAAGGAACGCCCTAGCTAGGCCCATGGGCCCGTGCCTCTTCAAAAGCCTGCAGTGCTACAGGAAAAACTCTGCTTTAGTTGCAATAAGAATGCAAGCAGTGTTTCTCCTGATGGCAGTGTAACTTCAGGTAAGAGGTCTTAGATGGAAGAAGAAGCCTAGTGTTTTTCCTCTGTGCAGCTCAGTCTAAAGAATGAGTTCGACTTCCACGGCATGTTGGAACTTGCTAGAACAGTGCTCTTGAACTTGTGCGAGTGCTGTGAATCAAGATATGACAAGAAAGAGTGCAGTGTGTTGCCCATGACTCAGCAGACACAGAGGAACTCCGAGGGACCAATGGGCTTCGTTGTTGCTCAGCAGGCCTACAGGGGTGTGGAGGTACTCAGGGATCTTGGAACAAAAATGATGCTCACCCGAGAGGCCTAGGAGTCCTGAAAAGGGTACTTCCTTTAAAGTAAAGCAGAACAGCGACTAAGAAATAATGGAAAGAGCTGAATGCCTCCCTTTCTGCAGGGCTACTCAGGGCCTTACCTCGAGGCAAGGACTCACGTTGAGATTCCCTTTAGCTCTAGAGCATGGCAAGGTGAGCCCCACCCCGGCCAAAGAAGCTCCGTGTGTAGCCAGAGAAAACTCATTTTCTTCCCACACCAATGTAGAGGGACCAGAGGCCTGTCAACAGCAGAGAATTTCAGGGAGCTTCACGGCAGCAAGAATGGAGCTTTCCAAATGGAAAGCAAGGCTAGTACCATCATGCCCCCATTTCCATGGGCACAGGCAGCATACATCTCTGTGGTTTTTAACAAGTCAAATGAGACACAGAGTACACACTGTTTTCTTCCCTGAATCAACTTCTCGAGGCAGGGTGTTCTGCATCTAGTGAACGGCCTCACCAAGGAAAGCCCAAGCTAGGCCTCTGGGCCCGTGCCTCTTCAAAAGTCTGCAGTGCTTCAGGAAAAACTGCTTCAGTTGCAATAGGAACGCAAGCCGTCTTTTTCCTGGAGGCAGGGTGACTTCGGGTAGGAGGTCCTGGATGGAAGGAGAAGCCTAGTGTTTTTCTCTGTGCAGCTCAGACCAGGGAATGAGTGCGACTTCCACGGCATGTAGGAATTTGCTAGCACGGTGCTCGTGAACCTGTATGAGTGCTGGCTAACTCAAGATGTCCCAATAAGGGTGCACTGTGTTGCCCTACACTCGGCATACACACTGTGAGTCGGAAAGCTACGGGCCTGGATATTGCTTAGAAGGGCCAGGGGAGCCTGAGGGTACTTGCTGTTCTTGCAGGAAACAGGGTTTCCAGGCCAGGCACCAGGAGTCCTGAAAAGCGTACTGGCGTTAAAATGCTGCAGAGCAGCGACTACGGCCTCATGGAAACTGCTACACGCCTCCGCTTCTGCATAGCATTTCAGGGCCTTATCTCGAGGCAAGTTCTCACGTTGCTTGCACTGTGAGAGACACCGCATGTTAGGATGCTGTATTTCTCCTTGAATAGAGTGACTTCAGGAAAGATGTCCTCGATAAATTCTAAGAAGAGTGTTTTCTCAGGGAAGCTCAGACGAGGGCAACGTCGAAAACTTGCAGGACATGTTGGACTGCCTAGAAATGTGGTTCTGATGCTGTTCGACTGCTCTGGAAATATAGCTCTACTGAAGTAACGTACAGTGTGTTGCCAGAGACTCGGCAGATACAGAGGGCCTCCGAAGGACGTATGGGAATCAATGCTGCTCAGCAGGCCCACAGGGGTGTGGAGGGCGTCAGTGATCTTGGAACAAAAATGATGCAAACCCGAAGGGCCTAGGAGTCCTGAAAAGGGTGCTTCCTTTAACATAAAGCGGAACCTCCACTAAGAGCTCATGGAAAGAGCTGCATGCCTCCCTTTCTGCTGGGCTACTCAGGGCCTTACCTCGAGGCAAGGACTCACGTTGAGATTCCCTTTAGCTCTAGAGCATGGCAAGGTGAGCCCCAACCGGGCCAATGAAGCTCCGTGTGTAGCCAGAGAAATCTCATTTTCTTCCCACACCCATGCCTACAGTGGCCAGAGAGCTGTTAACAGCAGAGAATTTCAGGGAGCTTCACGGCAGCAAGAATGGAGCTTTCCAAATGGAAAGCAAGGCTAGTACCATCATGCCCCCATTACCATTGGCACAGGCAGCATACATCTCTGTGGTTTCTAACAAGTCAAAAGAACCACAGGGTACACACTGGTTGCTTCCCTGAATCAACTTCTCGAGGCAGGGTGTTCTGCATCTTGTGAACGGCCTCACCAAGGAACGCCCTAGCTAGGCCCATGGGCCCGTGCCTCTTCAAAAGCCTGCAGTGCTACAGGAAAAACTCTGCTTTAGTTGCAATAAGAATGCAAGCAGTGTTTCTCCTGATGGCAGTGTAACTTCAGGTAAGAGGTCTTAGATGGAAGAAGAAGCCTAGTGTTTTTCCTCTGTGCAGCTCAGTCTAAAGAATGAGTTCGACTTCCACGGCATGTTGGAACTTGCTAGAACGGTGCTCGTGAACTTGTGCGAGTGCTGTGAATCAAGATATGACAAGAAAGAGTGCAGTGTGTTGCCCATGACTCAGCAGACACAGAGGAACTCCGAGGGACCAATGGGCCCCGTTGTTGCTCAGCAGGCCTACAGGGGTGTGGAGATACTCAGGGACCCTGGAACAAAAATGATGCTCACCCGAGAGGCCTAGGAGTCCTGAAAAGGGTACTTCCTTTAAAGTAAAGGAGAACAGCGACTAAGAAATAATGGAAAGAGCTGAATGCCTCCCTTTCTGCAGGGCTACTCAGGGCCTTACCTCGAGGCAAGGACTCACGTTGAGATTCCCTTTAGCTCTAGAGCATGGCAAGGTGAGCCCCACCCCGGCCAAAGAAGCTCCGTGTGTAGCCAGAGAAAACTCATTTTCTTCCCACACCCATGCCTACAGTGGCCAGAGGGCTGTCAACAGCAGAGAATTTCAGGGAGCTTCACGGCAGCAAGAATGGGGCTTTCCAAATGGAAAGCAAGGCTAGTACCATCATGACCCCATTACCATTGGCACAGGCAGCATACATCTCTGTGGTTTCTAACAAGTCAAAAGAGACACAGAGTACACACTGGTTGCTTCCCTGAATCAACTTCTCGAGGCAGGGTGTTCTGCATCTTGTGAACGGCCTCACCAAGGACCGCCCTAGCTAGGCCTCTGGGCCCGTGCCTCTTCAAAAGTCTGCAGTGCTTCAGGAAAAACTGTGCTTTAGTTGCAATAGGAAGGCAAGCCGTCTTTTTCCTGGAGGCAGGGTGACTTCAGGTAGGAGGTCCTGGATGGAAGGAGAAGCCTAGTGTTTTTCTCTGTGCAGCTCAGACCAGGGAATGAGTGCGACTTCCACGGCATGTAGGAACTTGCTAGCACGGTGCTCGTGAACCTCTATGAGTGCTGGCTAACTCAAGATGTCCCAATAAGAGTGCACTGTGTTGCCCTACACTCGGCATACACACTGTGAGTCAGAAAGCTACGGGCCTGGATATTGCTTAGAAGGGCCAGGGGAGCCTGAGGGTACTTGCTGTTCTTGCACTGAATAGGGGTTCCAGGCGAGGCACCTAGGAGTCCTGAAAAGCGTACTGGCGTTAAAATGCTGCAGAGCAGCGACTACGGCCTCATGGAAACTGCTACACACCTCCGCTTCTGCATAGCATTTCAGGGCCTTACCTCGAGGCAAGTTCTCCCGTTGCTTGCACTGTGAGCGACACAGCATGTTAGGATGCTGTATTTCTCCTTGAATAGAGTGACTTCAGGAAAGATGTCCTCGATAAATTCTAAGAAGAGTGTTTTCTCAGGGAAGCTCAGACGAGGGCAACGTCGAAAACTTGCAGGACATGTTGGACTGCCTAGAAATGTGGTTCTGATGCTGTTCGACTGCTCTGGAAATATAGCTCTACTGAAGTAACGTACAGTGTGTTGCTAGAGACTCGGCAGACACAGAGGGCCTCCGAGGGACGTATGGGAATCAATGCTGCTCAGCAGGCCCACAGGGGTGTGGAGGGCGTCAGTGATCTTGGAACAAAAATGATGCAAACCCGAAGGGCCTAGGAGTCCTGAAAAGGGTGCTTCCTTTAACATAAAGCGGAACCTCCACTAAGAGCTCATGGAAAGAGCTGCATGCCTCCCTTTCTGCTGGGCTACTCAGGGCCTTACCTCGAGGCAAGGACTCACGTTGAGATTCCCTTTAGCTCTAGAGCATGGCAAGGTGAGCCCCAAACGGGCCAATGAAGCTCCGTGTGTAGCCAGAGAAATCTCATTTTCTTCCCACACCCATGCCTACAGTGGCCAGAGAGCTGTTAACAGCAGAGAATTTCAGGGAGCTTCACGGCAGCAAGAATGGAGCTTTCCAAATGGAAAGCAAGGCTAGTACCATTATGCCCCCATTACCATTGGCACAGGCAGCATACATCTCTGTGGTTTCTAACAAGTCAAAGAACCACAGGGTACACACTGGTTGCTTCCCTGAATCAACTTCTCGAGGCAGGGTGTTCTGCATCTTGTGAACGGCCTCACCAAGGAACGCCCTAGCTAGGCCCATGGGCCCGTGCCTCTTCAAAAGCCTGCAGTGCTACGGGAAAAACTCTGCTTTAGTTGCAATAAGAATGCAAGCAGTGTTTCTCCTGATGGCAGTGTAACTTCAGGTAAGAGGTCTTAGATGGAAAAAGAAGCCTAGTGTTTTTCCTCTGTGCACCTCAGTCTAAAGAATGAGTTCGACTTCCACGGCATGTTGGAACTTGCTAGAACGGTGCTCTTGAACTTGTGCGAGTGCTGTGAATCAAGATATGACAAGAAAGAGTGCAGTGTGTTGCCCATGACTCAGCAGACACAGAGGAACTCCGAGGGACCAATGGGCTTCGTTGTTTCTCAGCAGGCCTACAGGGGTGTGGAGGTACTCAGGGATCTTGGAACAAAAATGATGCTCACCCGAGAGGCCTAGGAGTCCTGAGAAGGGTACTTCCTGTAAAGTAAAGCAGAACAGCGACTAAGAAATAATGGAAAGAGCTGAATGCCTCCCTTTCTGCAGGGCTACTCAGGGCCTTACCTCGAGGCAAGGACTCACGTTGAGATTCCCTTTAGCTCTAGAGCATGGCAAGGTGAGCCCCACCCCGGCCAAAGAAGCTCCGTGTGTAGCCAGAGAAAACTCATTTTCTTCCCACACCAATGTAGAGGGACCAGAGGCCTGTCAACAGCAGAGAATTTCAGGGAGCTTCACGGCAGCAAGAATGGAGCTTTCCAAATGGAAAGCAAGGCTAGTACCATCATGCCCCCATTTCCATGGGCACAGGCAGCATACATCTCTGTTGTTTTTAACAAGTCAAATGAGACACAGAGTACACACTGTTTTCTTCCCTGAATCAACTTCTCGAGGCAGGGTGTTCTGCATCTAGTGAACGGCCTCACCAAGGAAAGCCCAAGCTAGGCCTCTGGGCCCGTGCCTCTTCAAAAGTCTGCAGTGCTTCAGGAAAAACTGCTTTAGTTGCAATAGGAACGCAAGCCGTCTTTTTCCTGGAGGCAGGGTGACTTCGGGTAGGAGGTCCTGGATGGAAGGAGAAGCCTAGTGTTTTTCTCTGTGCAGCTCAGACCAGGGAATGAGTGCGACTTCCACGGCATGTAGGAATTTGCTAGCACGGTGCTCGTGAACCTGTATGAGTGCTGGCTAACTCAAGATGTCCCAATAAGGGTGCACTGTGTTGCCCTACACTCGGCATACACACTGTGAGTCGGAAAGCTACGGGCCTGGATATTGCTTAGAAGGGCCAGGGGAGCCTGAGGGTACTTGCTGTTCTTGCAGGAAACAGGGTTTCCAGGCGAGGCACCAGGAGTCCTGAAAAGCGTACTGGCGTTAAAATGCTGCAGAGCAGCGACTACGGCCTCATGGAAACTGCTACACACCTCCGCTTCTGCATAGCATTTCAGGGCCTTACCTCGAGGCACGTTCTCCCGTTGCTTGCACTGTGAGCGACACAGCATGTTAGGATGCTGTATTTCTCCTTGAATAGAGTGACTTCAGGAAAGAGATCCTCGATAAATTCTAAGAAGAATGTTTTCTCAGGGCAGCTCAGACGAGGGCAACGTCGAAAACTTGCAGGACATGTTGGACTGCCTAGAAATGTGGTTCTGATGCTGTTCGAATGCTCTGGAAATATAGCTCTACTGAAGTAACGTACAGTGTGTTGCCAGAGACTCGGCAGACACAGAGGGTCTCCGAAGGACGTATGGGAATCAATGCTGCTCAGCAGGCCCACAGGGGTGTGGAGGGCGTCAGTGATCTTGGAACAAAAATGATGCAAACCCGAAGGGCCTAGGAGTCCTGAAAAGGGTGCTTCCTTTAACATAAAGCGGAACCTCCACTAAGAGCTCATGGAAAGAGCTGCATGCCTCCCTTTCTGCAGGGCTACTCAGGGCCTTACCTCGAGGCAAGGACTCACGTTGAGATTCCCTTTAGCTCTAGAGCATGGCAAGGTGAGCCCCAACCGGGCCAATGAAGCTCCGTGTGTAGCCAGAGAAATCTCATTTTCTTCCCACACCCATGCCTACAGTGGCCAGAGAGCTGTTAACAGCAGAGAATTTCAGGGAGCTTCACGGCAGCAAGAATGGAGCTTTCCAAATGGAAAGCAAGGCTAGTACCATCATGCCCCCATTACCATTGGCACAGGCAGCATACATCTCTGTGGTTTCTAACAAGTCAAAAGAAACACAGGGTACACACTGGTTGCTTCCCTGAATCAACTTCTCGAGGCAGGGTGTTCTGCATCTTGTGAACGGCCTCACCAAGGAACGCCCTAGCTAGGCCCATGGGCCCGTGACTCTTCAAAAGCCTGCAGTGCTACAGGAAAAACTCTGCTTTAGTTGCAATAAGAATGCAAGCAGTGTTTCTCCTGATGGCAGTGTAACTTCAGGTAAGAGGTCTTAGATGGAAGAAGAAGCCTAGTGTTTTTCCTCTGTGCAGCTCAGTCTAAAGAATGAGTTCGACTTCCACGGCATGTTGGAACTTGCTAGAACGGTGCTCGTGAACTTGTGCGAGTGCTGTGAATCAAGATATGACAAGAAAGAGTGCAGTGTGTTGCCCATGACTCAGCAGACACAGAGGAACTCCGAGGGACCAATGGGCCCCGTTGTTGCTCAGCAGGCCTACAGGGGTGTGGAGATACTCAGGGACCCTGGAACAAAAATGATGCTCACCCGAGAGGCCTAGGAGTCCTGAAAAGGGTACTTCCTTTAAAGTAAAGGAGAACAGCGACTAAGAAATAATGGAAAGAGCTGAATGCCTCCCTTTCTGCAGGGCTACTCAGGGCCTTACCTCGAGGCAAGGACTCACGTTGAGATTCCCTTTAGCTCTAGAGCATGGCAAGGTGAGCCCCACCCCGGCCAAAGAAGCTCCGTGTGTAGCCAGAGAAAACTCATTTTCTTCCCACACCCATGCCTACAGTGGCCAGAGGGCTGTCAACAGCAGAGAATTTCAGGGAGCTTCACGGCAGCAAGAATGGGGCTTTCCAAATGGAAAGCAAGGCTAGTACCATCATGACCCCATTACCATTGGCACAGGCAGCATACATCTCTGTGGTTTCTAACAAGTCAAAAGAAACACAGAGTACACACTGGTTGCTTCCCTGAATCAACTTCTCGAGGCCGGGTGTTCTGCATCTTGTGAACGGCCTCACCAAGGACCGCCCTAGCTAGGCCTCTGGGCCCGTGCCTCTTCAAAAGTCTGCAGTGCTTCAGGAAAAACTGTGCTTTAGTTGCAATAGGAAGGCAAGCCGTCTTTTTCCTGGAGGCAGGGTGACTTCAGGTAGGAGGTCCTGGATGGAAGGAGAAGCCTAGTGTTTTTCTCTGTGCAGCTCAGACCAGGGAATGAGTGCGACTTCCACGGCATGTAGGAACTTGCTAGCACGGTGCTCGTGAACCTGTATGAGTGCTGGCTAACTCAAGATGTCCCAATAAGAGTGCACTGTGTTGCCCTACACTCGGCATACACACTGTGAGTCGGAAAGCTACGGGCCTGGATATTGCTTAGAAGGGCCAGGGGAGCCTGAGGGTACTTGCTGTTCTTGCACTGAATAGGGGTTCCAGGCGAGGCACCTAGGAGTCCTGAAAAGCGTACTGGCGTTAAAATGCTGCAGAGCAGCGACTACGGCCTCATGGAAACTGCTACACGCCTCCGCTTCTGCATAGCATTTCAGGGCCTTATCTCGAGGCAAGTTCTCACGTTGCTTGCACTGTGAGAGACACCGCATGTTAGGATGCTGTATTTCTCCTTGAATAGAGTGACTTCAGGAAAGATGTCCTCGATAAATTCTAAGAAGAGTGTTTTCTCAGGGAAGCTCAGACGAGGGCAACGTCGAAAACTTGCAGGACATGTTGGACTGCCTAGAAATGTGGTTCTGATGCTGTTCGACTGCTCTGGAAATATAGCTCTACTGAAGTAACGTACAGTGTGTTGCCAGAGACTCGGCAGACACAGAGGGCCTCCGAAGGACGTATGGGAATCAATGCTGCTCAGCAGGCCCACAGGGGTGTGGAGGGCGTCAGTGATCTTGGAACAAAAATGATGCAAACCCGAAGGGCCTAGGAGTCCTGAAAAGGGTGCTTCCTTTAACATAAAGCGGAACCTCCACTAAGAGCTCATGGAAAGAGCTGCATGCCTCCCTTTCTGCTGGGCTACTCAGGGCCTTACCTCGAGGCAAGGACTCACGTTGAGATTCCCTTTAGCTCTAGAGCATGGCAAGGTGAGCCCCAACCGGGCCAATGAAGCTCCGTGTGTAGCCAGAGAAATCTCATTTTCTTCCCACACCCATGCCTACAGTGGCCAGAGAGCTGTTAACAGCAGAGAATTTCAGGGAGCTTCACGGCAGCAAGAATGGAGCTTTCCAAATGGAAAGCAAGGCTAGTACCATCATGCCCCCATTACCATTGGCACAGGCAGCATACATCTCTGTGGTTTCTAACAAGTCAAAAGAAACACAGGGTACACACTGGTTGCTTCCCTGAATCAACTTCTCGAGGCAGGGTGTTCTGCATCTTGTGAACGGCCTCACCAAGGAACGCCCTAGCTAGGCCCATGGGCCCGTGCCTCTTCAAAAGCCTGCAGTGCTACAGGAAAAACTCTGCTTTAGTTGCAATAAGAATGCAAGCAGTGTTTCTCCTGATGGCAGTGTAACTTCAGGTAAGAGGTCTTAGATGGAAGAAGAAGCCTAGTGTTTTTCCTCTGTGCAGCTCAGTCTAAAGAATGAGTTCGACTTCCACGGCATGTTGGAACTTGCTAGAACGGTGCTCGTGAACTTGTGCGAGTGCTGTGAATCAAGATATGACAAGAAAGAGTGCAGTGTGTTGCCCATGACTCAGCAGACACAGAGGAACTCCGAGGGACCAATGGGCCCCGTTGTTGCTCAGCAGGCCTACAGGGGTGTGGAGATACTCAGGGACCCTGGAACAAAAATGATGCTCACCCGAGAGGCCTAGGAGTCCTGAAAAGGGTACTTCCTTTAAAGTAAAGGAGAACAGCGACTAAGAAATAATGGAAAGAGCTGAATGCCTCCCTTTCTGCAGGGCTACTCAGGGCCTTACCTCGAGGCAAGGACTCACGTTGAGATTCCCTTTAGCTCTAGAGCATGGCAAGGTGAGCCCCACCCCGGCCAAAGAAGCTCCGTGTGTAGCCAGAGAAAACTCATTTTCTTCCCACACCCATGCCTACAGTGGCCAGAGGGCTGTCAACAGCAGAGAATTTCAGGGAGCTTCACGGCAGCAAGAATGGGGCTTTCCAAATGGAAAGCAAGGCTAGTACCATCATGACCCCATTACCATTGGCACAGGCAGCATACATCTCTGTGGTTTCTAACAAGTCAAAAGAGACACAGAGTACACACTGGTTGCTTCCCTGAATCAACTTCTCGAGGCAGGGTGTTCTGCATCTTGTGAACGGCCTCACCAAGGACCGCCCTAGCTAGGCCTCTGGGCCCGTGCCTCTTCAAAAGTCTGCAGTGCTTCAGGAAAAACTGTGCTTTAGTTGCAATAGGAAGGCAAGCCGTATTTTTCCTGGAGGCAGGGTGACTTCAGCTAGGAGGTCCTGGATGGAAGGAGAAGCCTAGTGTTTTTCTCTGTGCAGCTCAGACCAGGGAATGAATGCGACTTCCACGGCATGTAGGAACTTGCTAGCACGGTGCTCGTGAACCTCTATGAGTGCTGGCTAACTCAAGATGTCCCAATAAGAGTGCACTGTGTTGCCCTACACTCGGCATACACACTGTGAGTCGGAAAGCTACGGGCCTGGATATTGCTTAGAAGGGCCAGGGGAGCCTGAGGGTACTTGCTGTTCTTGCACTGAATAGGGGTTCCAGGCGAGGCACCTAGGAGTCCTGAAAAGCGTACTGGCGTTAAAATGCTGCAGAGCAGCGACTACGGCCTCATGGAAACTGCTACACACCTCCGCTTCTACATAGCATTTCAGGGCCTTACCTCGAGGCAAGTTCTCCCGTTGCTTGCACTGTGAGCGACACAGCATGTTAGGATGCTGTATTTCTCCTTGAATAGAGTGACTTCAGGAAAGATGTCCTCGATAAATTCTAAGAAGAGTGTTTTCTCAGGGAAGCTCAGACGAGGGCAACGTCGAAAACTTGCAGGACATGTTGGACTGCCTAGAAATGTGGTTCTGATGCTGTTCGACTGCTCTGGAAATATAGCTCTACTGAAGTAACGTACAGTGTGTTGCTAGAGACTCGGCAGACACAGAGGGCCTCCGAGGGACGTATGGGAATCAATGCTGCTCAGCAGGCCCACAGGGGTGTGGAGGGCGTCAGTGATCTTGGAACAAAAATGATGCAAACCCGAAGGGCCTAGGAGTCCTGAAAAGGGTGCTTCCTTTAACATAAAGCGGAACCTCCACTAAGAGCTCATGGAAAGAGCTGCATGCCTCCCTTTCTGCAGGGCTACTCAGGGCCTTACCTCGAGGCAAGGACTCACGTTGAGATTCCCTTTAGCTCTAGAGCATGGCAAGGTGAGCCCCAAACGGGCCAATGAAGCTCCGTGTGTAGCCAGAGAAATCTCATTTTCTTCCCACACCCATGCCTACAGTGGCCAGAGAGCTGTTAACAGCAGAGAATTTCAGGGAGCTTCACGGCAGCAAGAATGGAGCTTTCCAAATGGAAAGCAAGGCTAGTACCATTATGCCCCCATTACCATTGGCACAGGCAGCATACATCTCTGTGGTTTCTAACAAGTCAAAGAACCACAGGGTACACACTGGTTGCTTCCCTGAATCAACTTCTCGAGGCAGGGTGTTCTGCATCTTGTGAACGGCCTCACCAAGGAACGCCCTAGCTAGGCCCATGGGCCCGTGCCTCTTCAAAAGCCTGCAGTGCTACGGGAAAAACTCTGCTTTAGTTGCAATAAGAATGCAAGCAGTGTTTCTCCTGATGGCAGTGTAACTTCAGGTAAGAGGTCTTAGATGGAAAAAGAAGCCTAGTGTTTTTCCTCTGTGCACCTCAGTCTAAAGAATGAGTTCGACTTCCACGGCATGTTGGAACTTGCTAGAACGGTGCTCTTGAACTTGTGCGAGTGCTGTGAATCAAGATATGACAAGAAAGAGTGCAGTGTGTTGCCCATGACTCAGCAGACACAGAGGAACTCCGAGGGACCAATGGGCTTCGTTGTTTCTCAGCAGGCCTACAGGGGTGTGGAGGTACTCAGGGATCTTGGAACAAAAATGATGCTCACCCGAGAGGCCTAGGAGTCCTGAGAAGGGTACTTCCTGTAAAGTAAAGCAGAACAGCGACTAAGAAATAATGGAAAGAGCTGAATGCCTCCCTTTCTGCAGGGCTACTCAGGGCCTTACCTCGAGGCAAGGACTCACGTTGAGATTCCCTTTAGCTCTAGAGCATGGCAAGGTGAGCCCCACCCCGGCCAAAGAAGCTCCGTGTGTAGCCAGAGAAAACTCATTTTCTTCCCACACCAATGTAGAGGGACCAGAGGCCTGTCAACAGCAGAGAATTTCAGGGAGCTTCACGGCAGCAAGAATGGAGCTTTCCAAATGGAAAGCAAGGCTAGTACCATCATGCCCCCATTTCCATGGGCACAGGCAGCATACATCTCTGTGGTTTTTAACAAGTCAAATGAGACACAGAGTACACACTGTTTTCTTCCCTGAATCAACTTCTCGAGGCAGGGTGTTCTGCATCTAGTGAACGGCCTCACCAAGGAAAGCCCAAGCTAGGCCTCTGGGCCCGTGCCTCTTCAAAAGTCTGCAGTGCTTCAGGAAAAACTGCTTTAGTTGCAATAGGAACGCAAGCCGTCTTTTTCCTGGAGGCAGGGTGACTTCGGGTAGGAGGTCCTGGATGGAAGGAGAAGCCTAGTGTTTTTCTCTGTGCAGCTCAGACCAGGGAATGAGTGCGACTTCCACGGCATGTAGGAATTTGCTAGCACGGTGCTCGTGAACCTGTATGAGTGCTGGCTAACTCAAGATGTCCCAATAAGGGTGCACTGTGTTGCCCTAAACTCGGCATACACACTGTGAGTCGGAAAGCTACGGGCCTGGATATTGCTTAGAAGGGCCAGGGGAGCCTGAGGGTACTTGCTGTTCTTGCAGGAAACAGGGTTTCCAGGCGAGGCACCAGGAGTCCTGAAAAGCGTACTGGCGTTAAAATGCTGCAGAGCAGCGACTACGGCCTCATGGAAACTGCTACACACCTCCGCTTCTGCATAGCATTTCAGGGCCTTACCTCGAGGCACGTTCTCCCGTTGCTTGCACTGTGAGCGACACAGCATGTTAGGATGCTGTATTTCTCCTTGAATAGAGTGACTTCAGGAAAGAGATCCTCGATAAATTCTAAGAAGAATGTTTTCTCAGGGCAGCTCAGACGAGGGCAACGTCGAAAACTTGCAGGACATGTTGGACTGCCTAGAAATGTGGTTCTGATGCTGTTCGACTGCTCTGGAAATATAGCTCTACTGAAGTAACGTACAGTGTGTTGCCAGAGACTCGGCAGACACAGAGGGCCTCCGAAGGACGTATGGGAATCAATGCTGCTCAGCAGGCCCACAGGGGTGTGGAGGGCGTCAGTGATCTTGGAACAAAAATGATGCAAACCCGAAGGGCCTAGGAGTCCTGAAAAGGGTGCTTCCTTTAACATAAAGCGGAACCTCCACTAAGAGCTCATGGAAAGAGCTGCATGCCTCCCTTTCTGCTGGGCTACTCAGGGCCTTACCTCGAGGCAAGGACTCACGTTGAGATTCCCTTTAGCTCTAGAGCATGGCAAGGTGAGCCCCAACCGGGCCAATGAAGCTCCGTGTGTAGCCAGAGAAATCTCATTTTCTTCCCACACCCATGCCTACAGTGGCCAGAGAGCTGTTAACAGCAGAGAATTTCAGGGAGCTTCACGGCAGCAAGAATGGAGCTTTCCAAATGGAAAGCAAGGCTAGTACCATCATGCCCCCATTACCATTGGCACAGGCAGCATACATCTCTGTGGTTTCTAACAAGTCAAAAGAAACACAGGGTACACACTGGTTGCTTCCCTGAATCAACTTCTCGAGGCAGGGTGTTCTGCATCTTGTGAACGGCCTCACCAAGGAACGCCCTAGCTAGGCCCATGGGCCCGTGCCTCTTCAAAAGCCTGCAGTGCTACAGGAAAAACTCTGCTTTAGTTGCAATAAGAATGCAAGCAGTGTTTCTCCTGATGGCAGTGTAACTTCAGGTAAGAGGTCTTAGATGGAAGAAGAAGCCTAGTGTTTTTCCTCTGTGCAGCTCAGTCTAAAGAATGAGTTCGACTTCCACGGCATGTTGGAACTTGCTAGAACGGTGCTCGTGAACTTGTGCGAGTGCTGTGAATCAAGATATGACAAGAAAGAGTGCAGTGTGTTGCCCATGACTCAGACACAGAGGAACTCCGAGGGACCAATGGGCCCCGTTGTTGCTCAGCAGGCCTACAGGGGTGTGGAGATACTCAGGGACCCTGGAACAAAAATGATGCTCACCCGAGAGGCCTAGGAGTCCTGAAAAGGGTACTTCCTTTAAAGTAAAGGAGAACAGCGACTAAGAAATAATGGAAAGAGCTGAATGCCTCCCTTTCTGCAGGGCTACTCAGGGCCTTACCTCGAGGCAAGGACTCACGTTGAGATTCCCTTTAGCTCTAGAGCATGGCAAGGTGAGCCCCACCCCGGCCAAAGAAGCTCCGTGTGTAGCCAGAGAAAACTCATTTTCTTCCCACACCCATGCCTACAGTGGCCAGAGGGCTGTCAACAGCAGAGAATTTCAGGGAGCTTCACGGCAGCAAGAATGGGGCTTTCCAAATGGAAAGCAAGGCTAGTACCATCATGACCCCATTACCATTGGCACAGGCAGCATACATCTCTGTGGTTTCTAACAAGTCAAAAGAGACACAGAGTACACACTGGTTGCTTCCCTGAATCAACTTCTCGAGGCAGGGTGTTCTGCATCTTGTGAACGGCCTCACCAAGGACCGCCCTAGCTAGGCCTCTGGGCCCGTGCCTCTTCAAAAGTCTGCAGTGCTTCAGGAAAAACTGTGCTTTAGTTGCAATAGGAAGGCAAGCCGTATTTTTCCTGGAGGCAGGGTGACTTCAGCTAGGAGGTCCTGGATGGAAGGAGAAGCCTAGTGTTTTTCTCTGTGCAGCTCAGACCAGGGAATGAGTGCGACTTCCACGGCATGTAGGAACTTGCTAGCACGGTGCTCGTGAACCTCTATGAGTGCTGGCTAACTCAAGATGTCCCAATAAGAGTGCACTGTGTTGCCCTACACTCGGCATACACACTGTGAGTCGGAAAGCTACGGGCCTGGATATTGCTTAGAAGGGCCAGGGGAGCCTGAGGGTACTTGCTGTTCTTGCACTGAATAGGGGTTCCAGGCGAGGCACCTAGGAGTCCTGAAAAGCGTACTGGCGTTAAAATGCTGCAGAGCAGCGACTACGGCCTCATGGAAACTGCTACACACCTCCGCTTCTACATAGCATTTCAGGGCCTTACCTCGAGGCAAGTTCTCCCGTTGCTTGCACTGTGAGCGACACAGCATGTTAGGATGCTGTATTTCTCCTTGAATAGAGTGACTTCAGGAAAGATGTCCTCGATAAATTCTAAGAAGAGTGTTTTCTCAGGGAAGCTCAGACGAGGGCAACGTCGAAAACTTGCAGGACATGTTGGACTGCCTAGAAATGTGGTTCTGATGCTGTTCGACTGCTCTGGAAATATAGCTCTACTGAAGTAACGTACAGTGTGTTGCTAGAGACTCGGCAGACACAGAGGGCCTCCGAGGGACGTATGGGAATCAATGCTGCTCAGCAGGCCCACAGGGGTGTGGAGGGCGTCAGTGATCTTGGAACAAAAATGATGCAAACCCGAAGGGCCTAGGAGTCCTGAAAAGGGTGCTTCCTTTAACATAAAGCGGAACCTCCACTAAGAGCTCATGGAAAGAGCTGCATGCCTCCCTTTCTGCAGGGCTACTCAGGGCCTTACCTCGAGGCAAGGACTCACGTTGAGATTCCCTTTAGCTCTAGAGCATGGCAAGGTGAGCCCCAAACGGGCCAATGAAGCTCCGTGTGTAGCCAGAGAAATCTCATTTTCTTCCCACACCCATGCCTACAGTGGCCAGAGAGCTGTTAACAGCAGAGAATTTCAGGGAGCTTCACGGCAGCAAGAATGGAGCTTTCCAAATGGAAAGCAAGGCTAGTACCATTATGCCCCCATTACCATTGGCACAGGCAGCATACATCTCTGTGGTTTCTAACAAGTCAAAGAACCACAGGGTACACACTGGTTGCTTCCCTGAATCAACTTCTCGAGGCAGGGTGTTCTGCATCTTGTGAACGGCCTCACCAAGGAACGCCCTAGCTAGGCCCATGGGCCCGTGCCTCTTCAAAAGCCTGCAGTGCTACGGGAAAAACTCTGCTTTAGTTGCAATAAGAATGCAAGCAGTGTTTCTCCTGATGGCAGTGTAACTTCAGGTAAGAGGTCTTAGATGGAAAAAGAAGCCTAGTGTTTTTCCTCTGTGCACCTCAGTCTAAAGAATGAGTTCGACTTCCACGGCATGTTGGAACTTGCTAGAACGGTGCTCTTGAACTTGTGCGAGTGCTGTGAATCAAGATATGACAAGAAAGAGTGCAGTGTGTTGCCCATGACTCAGCAGACACAGAGGAACTCCGAGGGACCAATGGGCTTCGTTGTTTCTCAGCAGGCCTACAGGGGTGTGGAGGTACTCAGGGATCTTGGAACAAAAATGATGCTCACCCGAGAGGCCTAGGAGTCCTGAGAAGGGTACTTCCTGTAAAGTAAAGCAGAACAGCGACTAAGAAATAATGGAAAGAGCTGAATGCCTCCCTTTCTGCAGGGCTACTCAGGGCCTTACCTCGAGGCAAGGACTCACGTTGAGATTCCCTTTAGCTCTAGAGCATGGCAAGGTGAGCCCCACCCCGGCCAAAGAAGCTCCGTGTGTAGCCAGAGAAAACTCATTTTCTTCCCACACCAATGTAGAGGGACCAGAGGCCTGTCAACAGCAGAGAATTTCAGGGAGCTTCACGGCAGCAAGAATGGAGCTTTCCAAATGGAAAGCAAGGCTAGTACCATCATGCCCCCATTTCCATGGGCACAGGCAGCATACATCTCTGTGGTTTTTAACAAGTCAAATGAGACACAGAGTACACACTGTTTTCTTCCCTGAATCAACTTCTCGAGGCAGGGTGTTCTGCATCTAGTGAACGGCCTCACCAAGGAAAGCCCAAGCTAGGCCTCTGGGCCCGTGCCTCTTCAAAAGTCTGCAGTGCTTCAGGAAAAACTGCTTTAGTTGCAATAGGAACGCAAGCCGTCTTTTTCCTGGAGGCAGGGTGACTTCGGGTAGGAGGTCCTGGATGGAAGGAGAAGCCTAGTGTTTTTCTCTGTGCAGCTCAGACCAGGGAATGAGTGCGACTTCCACGGCATGTAGGAATTTGCTAGCACGGTGCTCGTGAACCTGTATGAGTGCTGGCTAACTCAAGATGTCCCAATAAGGGTGCACTGTGTTGCCCTACACTCGGCATACACACTGTGAGTCGGAAAGCTACGGGCCTGGATATTGCTTAGAAGGGCCAGGGGAGCCTGAGGGTACTTGCTGTTCTTGCAGGAAACAGGGTTTCCAGGCGAGGCACCAGGAGTCCTGAAAAGCGTACTGGCGTTAAAATGCTGCAGAGCAGCGACTACGGCCTCATGGAAACTGCTACACACCTCCGCTTCTGCATAGCATTTCAGGGCCTTACCTCGAGGCACGTTCTCCCGTTGCTTGCACTGTGAGCGACACAGCATGTTAGGATGCTGTATTTCTCCTTGAATAGAGTGACTTCAGGAAAGAGATCCTCGATAAATTCTAAGAAGAATGTTTTCTCAGGGCAGCTCAGACGAGGGCAACGTCGAAAACTTGCAGGACATGTTGGACTGCCTAGAAATGTGGTTCTGATGCTGTTCGAATGCTCTGGAAATATAGCTCTACTGAAGTAACGTACAGTGTGTTGCCAGAGACTCGGCAGACACAGAGGGTCTCCGAAGGACGTATGGGAATCAATGCTGCTCAGCAGGCCCACAGGGGTGTGGAGGGCGTCAGTGATCTTGGAACAAAAATGATGCAAACCCGAAGGGCCTAGGAGTCCTGAAAAGGGTGCTTCCTTTAACATAAAGCGGAACCTCCACTAAGAGCTCATGGAAAGAGCTGCATGCCTCCCTTTCTGCAGGGCTACTCAGGGCCTTACCTCGAGGCAAGGACTCACGTTGAGATTCCCTTTAGCTCTAGAGCATGGCAAGGTGAGCCCCAACCGGGCCAATGAAGCTCCGTGTGTAGCCAGAGAAATCTCATTTTCTTCCCACACCCATGCCTACAGTGGCCAGAGAGCTGTTAACAGCAGAGAATTTCAGGGAGCTTCACGGCAGCAAGAATGGAGCTTTCCAAATGGAAAGCAAGGCTAGTACCATCATGCCCCCATTACCATTGGCACAGGCAGCATACATCTCTGTGGTTTCTAACAAGTCAAAAGAAACACAGGGTACACACTGGTTGCTTCCCTGAATCAACTTCTCGAGGCAGGGTGTTCTGCATCTTGTGAACGGCCTCACCAAGGAACGCCCTAGCTAGGCCCATGGGCCCGTGACTCTTCAAAAGCCTGCAGTGCTACAGGAAAAACTCTGCTTTAGTTGCAATAAGAATGCAAGCAGTGTTTCTCCTGATGGCAGTGTAACTTCAGGTAAGAGGTCTTAGATGGAAGAAGAAGCCTAGTGTTTTTCCTCTGTGCAGCTCAGTCTAAAGAATGAGTTCGACTTCCACGGCATGTTGGAACTTGCTAGAACGGTGCTCGTGAACTTGTGCGAGTGCTGTGAATCAAGATATGACAAGAAAGAGTGCAGTGTGTTGCCCATGACTCAGCAGACACAGAGGAACTCCGAGGGACCAATGGGCCCCGTTGTTGCTCAGCAGGCCTACAGGGGTGTGGAGATACTCAGGGACCCTGGAACAAAAATGATGCTCACCCGAGAGGCCTAGGAGTCCTGAAAAGGGTACTTCCTTTAAAGTAAAGGAGAACAGCGACTAAGAAATAATGGAAAGAGCTGAATGCCTCCCTTTCTGCAGGGCTACTCAGGGCCTTACCTCGAGGCAAGGACTCACGTTGAGATTCCCTTTAGCTCTAGAGCATGGCAAGGTGAGCCCCACCCCGGCCAAAGAAGCTCCGTGTGTAGCCAGAGAAAACTCATTTTCTTCCCACACCCATGCCTACAGTGGCCAGAGGGCTGTCAACAGCAGAGAATTTCAGGGAGCTTCACGGCAGCAAGAATGGGGCTTTCCAAATGGAAAGCAAGGCTAGTACCATCATGACCCCATTACCATTGGCACAGGCAGCATACATCTCTGTGGTTTCTAACAAGTCAAAAGAAACACAGAGTACACACTGGTTGCTTCCCTGAATCAACTTCTCGAGGCCGGGTGTTCTGCATCTTGTGAACGGCCTCACCAAGGACCGCCCTAGCTAGGCCTCTGGGCCCGTGCCTCTTCAAAAGTCTGCAGTGCTTCAGGAAAAACTGTGCTTTAGTTGCAATAGGAAGGCAAGCCGTCTTTTTCCTGGAGGCAGGGTGACTTCAGGTAGGAGGTCCTGGATGGAAGGAGAAGCCTAGTGTTTTTCTCTGTGCAGCTCAGACCAGGGAATGAGTGCGACTTCCACGGCATGTAGGAACTTGCTAGCACGGTGCTCGTGAACCTGTATGAGTGCTGGCTAACTCAAGATGTCCCAATAAGAGTGCACTGTGTTGCCCTACACTCGGCATACACACTGTGAGTCGGAAAGCTACGGGCCTGGATATTGCTTAGAAGGGCCAGGGGAGCCTGAGGGTACTTGCTGTTCTTGCACTGAATAGGGGTTCCAGGCGAGGCACCTAGGAGTCCTGAAAAGCGTACTGGCGTTAAAATGCTGCAGAGCAGCGACTACGGCCTCATGGAAACTGCTACACGCCTCCGCTTCTGCATAGCATTTCAGGGCCTTATCTCGAGGCAAGTTCTCACGTTGCTTGCACTGTGAGAGACACCGCATGTTAGGATGCTGTATTTCTCCTTGAATAGAGTGACTTCAGGAAAGATGTCCTCGATAAATTCTAAGAAGAGTGTTTTCTCAGGGAAGCTCAGACGAGGGCAACGTCGAAAACTTGCAGGACATGTTGGACTGCCTAGAAATGTGGTTCTGATGCTGTTCGACTGCTCTGGAAATATAGCTCTACTGAAGTAACGTACAGTGTGTTGCCAGAGACTCGGCAGACACAGAGGGCCTCCGAAGGACGTATGGGAATCAATGCTGCTCAGCAGGCCCACAGGGGTGTGGAGGGCGTCAGTGATCTTGGAACAAAAATGATGCAAACCCGAAGGGCCTAGGAGTCCTGAAAAGTGTGCTTCCTTTAACATAAAGCGGAACCTCCACTAAGAGCTCATGGAAAGAGCTGCATGCCTCCCTTTCTGCTGGGCTACTCAGGGCCTTACCTCGAGGCAAGGACTCACGTTGAGATTCCCTTTAGCTCTAGAGCATGGCAAGGTGAGCCCCAACCGGGCCAATGAAGCTCCGTGTGTAGCCAGAGAAATCTCATTTTCTTCCCACACCCATGCCTACAGTGGCCAGAGAGCTGTTAACAGCAGAGAATTTCAGGGAGCTTCACGGCAGCAAGAATGGAGCTTTCCAAATGGAAAGCAAGGCTAGTACCATCATGCCCCCATTACCATTGGCACAGGCAGCATACATCTCTGTGGTTTCTAACAAGTCAAAAGAACCACAGGGTACACACTGGTTGCTTCCCTGAATCAACTTCTCGAGGCAGGGTGTTCTGCATCTTGTGAACGGCCTCACCAAGGAACGCCCTAGCTAGGCCCATGGGCCCGTGACTCTTCAAAAGCCTGCAGTGCTACAGGAAAAACTCTGCTTTAGTTGCAATAAGAATGCAAGCAGTGTTTCTCCTGATGGCAGTGTAACTTCAGGTAAGAGGTCTTAGATGGAAGAAGAAGCCTAGTGTTTTTCCTCTGTGCAGCTCAGTCTAAAGAATGAGTTCGACTTCCACGGCATGTTGGAACTTGCTAGAACGGTGCTCGTGAACTTGTGCGAGTGCTGTGAATCAAGATATGACAAGAAAGAGTGCAGTGTGTTGCCCATGACTCAGCAGACACAGAGGAACTCCGAGGGACCAATGGGCCCCGTTGTTGCTCAGCAGGCCTACAGGGGTGTGGAGATACTCAGGGACCCTGGAACAAAAATGATGCTCACCCGAGAGGCCTAGGAGTCCTGAAAAGGGTACTTCCTTTAAAGTAAAGGAGAACAGCGACTAAGAAATAATGGAAAGAGCTGAATGCCTCCCTTTCTGCAGGGCTACTCAGGGCCTTACCTCGAGGCAAGGACTCACGTTGAGATTCCCTTTAGCTCTAGAGCATGGCAAGGTGAGCCCCACCCCGGCCAAAGAAGCTCCGTGTGTAGCCAGAGAAAACTCATTTTCTTCCCACACCCATGCCTACAGTGGCCAGAGGGCTGTCAACAGCAGAGAATTTCAGGGAGCTTCACGGCAGCAAGAATGGGGCTTTCCAAATGGAAAGCAAGGCTAGTACCATCATGACCCCATTACCATTGGCACAGGCAGCATACATCTCTGTGGTTTCTAACAAGTCAAAAGAGACACAGAGTACACACTGGTTGCTTCCCTGAATCAACTTCTCGAGGCAGGGTGTTCTGCATCTTGTGAACGGCCTCACCAAGGACCGCCCTAGCTAGGCCTCTGGGCCCGTGCCTCTTCAAAAGTCTGCAGTGCTTCAGGAAAAACTGTGCTTTAGTTGCAATAGGAAGGCAAGCCGTATTTTTCCTGGAGGCAGGGTGACTTCAGCTAGGAGGTCCTGGATGGAAGGAGAAGCCTAGTGTTTTTCTCTGTGCAGCTCAGACCAGGGAATGAGTGCGACTTCCACGGCATGTAGGAACTTGCTAGCACGGTGCTCGTGAACCTCTATGAGTGCTGGCTAACTCAAGATGTCCCAATAAGAGTGCACTGTGTTGCCCTACACTCGGCATACACACTGTGAGTCGGAAAGCTACGGGCCTGGATATTGCTTAGAAGGGCCAGGGGAGCCTGAGGGTACTTGCTGTTCTTGCACTGAATAGGGGTTCCAGGCGAGGCACCTAGGAGTCCTGAAAAGCGTACTGGCGTTAAAATGCTGCAGAGCAGCGACTACGGCCTCATGGAAACTGCTACACACCTCCGCTTCTACATAGCATTTCAGGGCCTTACCTCGAGGCAAGTTCTCCCGTTGCTTGCACTGTGAGCGACACAGCATGTTAGGATGCTGTATTTCTCCTTGAATAGAGTGACTTCAGGAAAGATGTCCTCGATAAATTCTAAGAAGAGTGTTTTCTCAGGGAAGCTCAGACGAGGGCAACGTCGAAAACTTGCAGGACATGTTGGACTGCCTAGAAATGTGGTTCTGATGCTGTTCGACTGCTCTGGAAATATAGCTCTACTGAAGTAACGTACAGTGTGTTGCTAGAGACTCGGCAGACACAGAGGGCCTCCGAGGGACGTATGGGAATCAATGCTGCTCAGCAGGCCCACAGGGGTGTGGAGGGCGTCAGTGATCTTGGAACAAAAATGATGCAAACCCGAAGGGCCTAGGAGTCCTGAAAAGGGTGCTTCCTTTAACATAAAGCGGAACCTCCACTAAGAGCTCATGGAAAGAGCTGCATGCCTCCCTTTCTGCAGGGCTACTCAGGGCCTTACCTCGAGGCAAGGACTCACGTTGAGATTCCCTTTAGCTCTAGAGCATGGCAAGGTGAGCCCCAAACGGGCCAATGAAGCTCCGTGTGTAGCCAGAGAAATCTCATTTTCTTCCCACACCCATGCCTACAGTGGCCAGAGAGCTGTTAACAGCAGAGAATTTCAGGGAGCTTCACGGCAGCAAGAATGGAGCTTTCCAAATGGAAAGCAAGGCTAGTACCATTATGCCCCCATTACCATTGGCACAGGCAGCATACATCTCTGTGGTTTCTAACAAGTCAAAGAACCACAGGGTACACACTGGTTGCTTCCCTGAATCAACTTCTCGAGGCAGGGTGTTCTGCATCTTGTGAACGGCCTCACCAAGGAACGCCCTAGCTAGGCCCATGGGCCCGTGCCTCTTCAAAAGCCTGCAGTGCTACGGGAAAAACTCTGCTTTAGTTGCAATAAGAATGCAAGCAGTGTTTCTCCTGATGGCAGTGTAACTTCAGGTAAGAGGTCTTAGATGGAAAAAGAAGCCTAGTGTTTTTCCTCTGTGCACCTCAGTCTAAAGAATGAGTTCGACTTCCACGGCATGTTGGAACTTGCTAGAACGGTGCTCTTGAACTTGTGCGAGTGCTGTGAATCAAGATATGACAAGAAAGAGTGCAGTGTGTTGCCCATGACTCAGCAGACACAGAGGAACTCCGAGGGACCAATGGGCTTCGTTGTTTCTCAGCAGGCCTACAGGGGTGTGGAGGTACTCAGGGATCTTGGAACAAAAATGATGCTCACCCGAGAGGCCTAGGAGTCCTGAGAAGGGTACTTCCTGTAAAGTAAAGCAGAACAGCGACTAAGAACTAATGGAAAGAGCTGAATGCCTCCCTTTCTGCAGGGCTACTCAGGGCTTTACCTCGAGGCAAGGACTCACGTTGAGATTCCCTTTAGCTCTAGAGCATGGCAAGGTGAGCCCCACCCCGGCCAAAGAAGCTCCGTGTGTAGCCAGAGAAAACTCATTTTCTTCCCACACCAATGTAGAGGGACCAGAGGCCTGTCAACAGCAGAGAATTTCAGGGAGCTTCACGGCAGCAAGAATGGAGCTTTCCAAATGGAAAGCAAGGCTAGTACCATCATGCCCCCATTTCCATGGGCACAGGCAGCATACATCTCTGTGGTTTTTAACAAGTCAAATGAGACACAGAGTACACACTGTTTTCTTCCCTGAATCAACTTCTCGAGGCAGGGTGTTCTGCATCTAGTGAACGGCCTCACCAAGGAAAGTCCAAGCTAGGCCTCTGGGCCCGTGCCTCTTCAAAAGTCTGCAGTGCTTCAGGAAAAACTGCTTTAGTTGCAATAGGAACGCAAGCCGTCTTTTTCCTGGAGGCAGGGTGACTTCAGGTAGGAGGTCCTGGATGGAAGGAGAAGCCTAGTGTTTTTCTCTGTGCAGCTCAGACCAGGGAATGAGTGCGACTTCCACGGCATGTAGGAACTTGCTAGCACGGTGCTCGTGAACCTGTATGAGTGCTGGCTAACTCAAGATGTCCCAATAAGAGTGCACTGTGTTGCCCTACACTCGGCATACACACTGTGAGTCGGAAAGCTACGGGCCTGGATATTGCTTAGAAGGGCCAGGGGAGCCTGAGGGTACTTGCTGTTCTTGCACTGAATAGGGGTTCCAGGCGAGGCACCTAGGAGTCCTGAAAAGCGTACTGGCGTTAAAATGCTGCAGAGCAGCGACTACGGCCTCATGGAAACTGCTACACACCTCCGCTTCTGCATAGCATTTCAGGGCCTTACCTCGAGGCAAGTTCTCCCGTTGCTTGCACTGTGAGCGACACAGCATGTTAGGATGCTGTATTTCTCCTTGAATAGAGTGACTTCAGGAAAGAGATCCTCGATAAATTCTAAGAAGAATGTTTTCTCAGGGCAGCTCAGACGAGGGCAACGTCGAAAACTTGCAGGACATGTTGGACTGCCTAGAAATGTGGTTCTGATGCTGTTCGACTGCTCTGGAAATATAGCTCTACTGAAGTAACGTACAGTGTGTTGCCAGAGACTCGGCAGACACAGAGGGTCTCCGAAGGACGTATGGGAATCAATGCTGCTCAGCAGGCCCACAGGGGTGTGGAGGGCGTCAGTGATCTTGGAACAAAAATGATGCAAACCCGAAGGGCCTAGGAGTCCTGAAAAGGGTGCTTCCTTTAACATAAAGCGGAACCTCCACTAAGAGCTCATGGAAAGAGCTGCATGCCTCCCTTTCTGCAGGGCTACTCAGGGCCTTACCTCGAGGCAAGGACTCACGTTGAGATTCCCTTTAGCTCTAGAGCATGGCAAGGTGAGCCCCAACCGGGCCAATGAAGCTCCGTGTGTAGCCAGAGAAATCTCATTTTCTTCCCACCACCCATGCCTACAGTGGCCAGAGAGCTGTTAACAGCAGAGAATTTCAGGGAGCTTCACGGCAGCAAGAATGGAGCTTTCCAAATGGAAAGCAAGGCTAGTACCATCATGCCCCCATTACCATTGGCACAGGCAGCATACATCTCTGTGGTTTCTAACAAGTCAAAAGAAACACAGGGTACACACTGGTTGCTTCCCTGAATCAACTTCTCGAGGCAGGGTGTTCTGCATCTTGTGAACGGCCTCACCAAGGAACACCCTAGGTAGGCCCATGGGCCAGTGCCTCTTCAAAAGCCTGCAGTGCTACAGGAAAAACTCTGCTTTAGTTGCAATAAGAATGCAAGCAGTGTTTCTCCTGATGGCAGTGTAACTACAGGTAAGAGGTCTTAGATGGAAGAAGAAGCCTAGTGTTTTTCCTCTGTGCAGCTCAGTCTAAAGAATGAGTTCGACTTCCACGGCATGTTGGAACTTGCTAGAACGGTGCTCGTGAACTTGTGCGAGTGCTGTGAATCAAGATATGACAAGAAAGAGTGCAGTGTGTTGCCCATGACTCAGCAGACACAGAGGAACTCCGAGGGACCAATGGGCCTCGTTGTTGCTCAGCAGGCCTACAGGGGTGTGGAGGTACTCAGGGATCTTGGAACAAAAATGATGCTCACCCGAGAGGCCTAGGAGTCCTGAGAAGGGTACTTCCTTTAAAGTAAAGGAGAACAGCGACTAAGAACGAATGGAAAGAGATGAATGCCTCCCTTTCTGCAGGGCTACTCAGGGCCTTACCTCGAGGCAAGGACTCACGTTGAGATTCCCTTTAGCTCTAGAGCATGGCAAGGTGAGCCCCACCCCGGCCAAAGAAGCTCCGTGTGTAGCCAGAGAAAACTCATTTTCTTCCCACACCCATGCCTACAGTGGCCAGAGGCCTGTCAACAGCAGAGAATTTCAGGGAGCTTCACGGCAGCAAGAATGGGGCTTTCCAAATGGAAAGCAAGGCTAGTACCATCATGACCCCATTACCATTGGCACAGGCAGCATACATCTCTGTGGTTTCTAACAAGTCAAAAGAGACACAGAGTACACACTGGTTGCTTCCCTGAATCAACTTCTCGAGGCAGGGTGTTCTGCATCTTGTGAACGGCCTCACCAAGGACCGCCCTAGCTAGGCCTCTGGGCCCGTGCCTCTTCAAAAGTCTGCAGTGCTTCAGGAAAAACTGTGCTTTAGTTGCAATAGGAAGGCAAGCCGTCTTTTTCCTGGAGGCAGGGTGACTTCAAATAGGAGGTCCTGGATGGAAGGAGAAGCCTAGTGTTTTTCTCTGTGCAGCTCAGACCAGGGAATGAGTGCGACTTCCACGGCATGTAGGAACTTGCTAGCACGGTGCTCGTGAACCTGTATGAGTGCTGGCTAACTCAAGATGTCCCAATAAGAGTGCACTGTGTTGCCCTACACTCGGCATACACACTGTGAGTCGGAAAGCTACGGGCCTGGATATTGCTTAGAAGGGCCAGGGGACCCTGAGGGTACTTGCTGTTCTTGCAGGGAATAGGGTTTCCAGGCGAGGCACCAGGAGTCCTGAAAAGCGTACTGGCGTTAAAATGCTGCAGAGCAGCGACTACGGCCTCATGGAAACTGCTACACACCTCCACTTCTGCATAGCATTTCAGGGCCTTACCTCGAGGCAAGTTCTCCCGTTGCTTGCACTGTGAGCGACACAGCATGTTAGGATGCTGTATTTCTCCTTGAATAGAGTGACGTCAGGAAAGAGGTCCTCGATAAATTCTAAGAAGAGTGTTTTCTCAGGGCAGCTCAGACGAGGGCAATGTCGAAAACTTGCAGGACATATTGGACTGCCTAGAAATGTGGTTCTGATGTTGTTCGACTGCTCTGGAAATATAGCTCTACTGAAGTAAAGTACAGTGTGTTGCCAGAGACTCGGCAGACACAGAGGGCCTCCGAGGTTCGTATGGGAATCAATGCTGCTCAGCAGGCCCACAGGGGTGTGGAGGGCGTCAGTGATCTTGGAACAAAAATGATGCAAACCCGAAGGGCCTAGGAGTCCTGAAAAGGGTGCTTCCTTTAACATAAAGCGGAACCTCCACTAAGAGCTCATGGAAAGAGCTGCATGCCTCCCTTTCTGCAGGGCTACTCAGGGCCTTACCTCGAGGCAAGGACTCACGTTGAGATTCCCTTTAGCTCTAGAGCATGGCAAGGTGAGCCCCAACCGGGCCAATGAAGCTCCGTGTGTAGCCAGAGAAATCTCATTTTCTTCCCACCACCCATGCCTACAGTGGCCAGAGAGCTGTTAACAGCAGAGAATTTCAGGGAGCTTCACGGCAGCAAGAATGGAGCTTTCCAAATGGAAAGCAAGGCTAGTACCATCATGCCCCCATTACCATTGGCACAGGCAGCATACATCTCTGTGGTTTCTAACAAGTCAAAGAACCACAGGGTACACACTGGTTGCTTCCCTGAATCAACTTCTCGAGGCAGGGTGTTCTGCATCTTGTGAACGGCCTCACCAAGAAACGCCCTAGCTAGGCCCATGGGCCCGTGCCTCTTCAAAAGCCTGTAGTGCTACGGGAAAAACTCTGCTTTAGTTGCAATAAGAATGCAAGCAGTGTTTCTCCTGATGGCAGTGTAACTTCAGGTAAGAGGTCTTAGATGGAAGAAGAAGCCTAGTGTTTTTCCTCTGTGCACCTCAGTCTAAAGAATGAGTTCGACTTCCACGGCATGTTGGAACTTGCTAGAACAGTGCTCTTGAACTTGTGCGAGTGCTGTGAATCAAGATATGACAAGAAAGAGTGCAGTGTGTTGCCCATGACTCAGCAGACACAGAGGAACTCCGAGGGACCAATGGGCTTCGTTGTTGCTCAGCAGGCCTACAGGGGTGTGGAGGTACTCAGGGATCTTGGAACAAAAATGATGCTCACCCGAGAGGCCTAGGAGTCCTGAAAAGGGTACTTCCTTTAAAGTAAAGCAGAACAGCGACTAAGAAATAATGGAAAGAGCTGAATGCCTCCCTTTCTGCAGGGCTACTCAGGGCCTTACCTCGAGGCAAGGACTCACGTTGAGATTCCCTTTAGCTCTAGAGCATGGCAAGGTGAGCCCCACCCCGGCCAAAGAAGCTCCGTGTGTAGCCAGAGAAAACTCATTTTCTTCCCACACCAATGTAGAGGGACCAGAGGCCTGTCAACAGCAGAGAATTTCAGGGAGCTTCACGGCAGCAAGAATGGAGCTTTCCAAATGGAAAGCAAGGCTAGTACCATCATGCCCCCATTTCCATGGGCACAGGCAGCATACATCTCTGTGGTTTTTAACAAGTCAAATGAGACACAGAGTACACACTGTTTTCTTCCCTGAATCAACTTCTCGAGGCAGGGTGTTCTGCATCTAGTGAACGGCCTCACCAAGGAAAGCCCAAGCTAGGCCTCTGGGCCCGTGCCTCTTCAAAAGTCTGCAGTGCTTCAGGAAAAACTGCTTTAGTTGCAATAGGAACGCAAGCCGTCTTTTTCCTGGAGGCAGGGTGACTTCGGGTAGGAGGTCCTGGATGGAAGGAGAAGCCTAGTGTTTTTCTCTGTGCAGCTCAGACCAGGGAATGAGTGCGACTTCCACGGCATGTAGGAACTTGCTAGCACGGTGCTCGTGAACCTGTATGAGTGCTGGCTAACTCAAGATGTCCCAATAAGGGTGCACTGTGTTGCCCTACACTCGGCATACACACTGTGAGTCGGAAAGCTACGGGCCTGGATATTGCTTAGAAGGGCCAGGGGAGCCTGAGGGTACTTGCTGTTCTTGCAGGAAACAGGGTTTCCAGGCCAGGCACCAGGAGTCCTGAAAAGCATACTGGCGTTAAAATGCTGCAGAGCAGCGACTACGGCCTCATGGAAACTGCTACACACCTCCGCTTCTGCATAGCATTTCAGGGCCTTACCTCGAGGCACGTTCTCCCGTTGCTTGCACTGTGAGCGACACCGCATGTTAGGATGCTGTATTTCTCCTTGAATAGAGTGACTTCAGGAAAGAGATCCTCGATAAATTCTAAGAAGAATGTTTTCTCAGGGCAGCTCAGACGAGGGCAACGTCGAAAACTTGCAGGACATGTTGGACTGCCTAGAAATGTGGTTCTGATGCTGTTCGACTGCTCTGGAAATATAGCTCTACTGAAGTAACGTACAGTGTGTTGCCAGAGACTCGGCAGACACAGAGGGCCTCCGAGGGTCGTATGGGAATCAATGCTGCTCAGCAGGCCCACAGGGGTGTGGAGGGCGTCAGTGATCTTGGAACAAAAATGATGCTCACCCGAAGGGCCTAGGAGTCCTGAAAAGGGTGCTTCCTTTAACATAAAGCGGAACCTCCACTAAGAGCTCATGGAAAGAGCTGCATGCCTCCCTTTCTGCAGGGCTACTCAGGGCCTTACCTCGAGGCAAGGACTCACGTTGAGATTCCCTTTAGCTCTAGAGCATGGCAAGGTGAGCCCCACCCCGGCCAAAGAAGCTCCGTGTGTAGCCAGAGAAAACTCATTTTCTTCCCACACCAATGTAGAGGGACCAGAGGCCTGTCAACAGCAGAGAATTTCAGGGAGCTTCACGGCAGCAAGAATGGAGCTTTCCAAATGGAAAGCAAGGCTAGTACCATCATGCCCCCATTTCCATGGGCACAGGCAGCATACATCTCTGTGGTTTTTAACAAGTCAAATGAGACACAGAGTACACACTGTTTTCTTCCTTAATCCACTTCTCGAGGCAGGGTGTTCTGCATCTAGTGAACGGCCTCACCAAGGAAAGCCTAAGCTAGGCCTCTGGGCCCGTGCCTCTTCAAAAGTCTGCAGTGCTTCAGGAAAAACTGTGCTTTAGTTGCAATAGGAACGCAAGCCGTCTTTTTCCTGGAGGCAGGGTGACTTCAGGTAGGAGGTCCTGGATGGAAGGAGAAGCCTAGTGTTTTTCTCTGTGCAGCTCAGTGAACGGAATGATTGCGACTTCCACGGCATGTTGGAACTTGGTAGAACGGTGCTCGTGAGCCTGTATGAGTGCTGGCTTACTCAAGATGTCCCAATAAGAGTGCACTGTGTTGCCCTACACTCGGCATACACACTGTGAGTCAGAAAGCTACGGGCCTGGATATTGCTTAGAAGGGCCAGGGGACCCTGAGGGTTCTTGCTGTTCTTGCAGGGAATGGGGTTTCCAGGCCAGGCACCTATGAGTCCTGAAAAGCGTACTGGCGTTAAAATGCTGCAGAGCAGCGACTACGGCCTCATGGAAACTGCTACACGCCTCCGCTTCTGCATAGCATTTCAGGGCCTTACCTCGAGGCAAGTTCTCCCGTTGCTTGCACTGTGAGCGACACAGCATGTTAGGATGCGGTATTTCTCCTTGAATAGAGTGACTTCAGGAAAGAGGTCCTCGATAAATTCTAAGAAGGGTGTTTTCTCAGGGCAGCTCAGACGAGGGCAACGTCGAAAACTTGCAGGACATGTTGGACTGCCTAGAAATGTGGTTCTGATGCTGTTCGACTGCTCTGGAAATATAGCTCTACTGAAGTAACGTACAGTGTGTTGCCAGAGACTCGGCAGACACAGAGGTCCTCCGAGGGTCGTATGGGAATCAATGCTGCTCAGCAGGCCCACAGGGGTGTGGAGGGCGTCAGTGATCTTGGAACAAAAATGATGCTCACCCGAAGGGCCTAGGAGTCCTGAAAAGGGTGCTTCCTTTAACATAAAGCGGAACCTCCACTAAGAGCTCATGGAAAGAGCTGCATGCCTCCCTTTCTGCAGGGCTACTCAGGGCCTTACCTCGAGGCAAGGACTCACGTTGACATTCCCTTTAGCTCTAGAGCATGGCAAGTTGAGCCCCACTCGGACCAATGAAGGTCCGTGTGTAGGCAGAGAAAACTCATTTTCTTCCCACACCCATGCCTACAGTGGCCAGAGGGCAGTCAACAGCAGAGAATTTCAGGGAGCTTCACGGCAGCAAGAATGGAGCTTTCCAAATGAAAACCAAGGCTAGTACCATCATGCCCCCATTACCATTGGCACAGGCAGCATACATCTCTGTGGTTTCTAACAAGTCAAAAGAAACACAGGGTACACACTGGTTGCTTCCCTGAATCAACTTCTCGAGACAGGGTGTTCTGCATCTTGTGAACGGCCTCACCAAGGAACGCCCTAGCTAGGCCCATGGGCCCGTGCCTCTTCAAAAGCCTGCAGTGCTACAGGAAAAACTCTGCTTTAGTTGCAATAAGAATGCAAGCAGTGTTTCTCCTGATGGCAGTGTAACTTCAGGTAAGAGGTCTTAGATGGAAGAAGAAGCCTAGTGTTTTTCTCTGTGCAGCTCAGTCTTAAGAATGAGTTCGATTTCCACGGTATGTTGGAACTTGCTAGAACGGTGCTCGTGAACTTGTGCGAGTGCTGTGAATCAAGATATGACAAGAAAGAGTGCAGTGTGTTGCCCATGACTCAGCAGACACAGAGGAACTCCAAGGGACCAATTGGCCGCGTTGTTGCTCAGCAGGCCTACAGGGGTGTGGAGGTACTCAGGGATCTTGGAACAAAAATGATGCTCACCCGAGAGGCCTAGGAGTCCTGAAAAGGGTACTTCCTTTAAAGTAAAGCAGAACAGCGACTAGGAAATAATGGAAAGAGCTGAATGCCTCCCTTTCTGCAGGGCTACTCAGGGCCTTACCTCGAGGCAAGACTCACGTTGAGATTCCCTTTAGCTCTAGAGCATGGCAAGGTGAGCCCCACCCCGGCCAAAGAAGCTCCGTGTGTAGCCAGAGAAAACTCATTTTCTTCCCACACCAATGTAGAGGGACCAGAGGCCTGTCAACAGCAGAGAATTTCAGGGAGCTTCACGGCAGCAAGAATGGAGCTTTCCAAATGGAAAGCAAGGCTAGTACCATCAGGCCCCCATTACCATTGGCACAGGCAGCATACATCTCTGTGGATTCTAACAAGTCAAAAGAGACACAGAGTACACACTGGTTGCTTCCCTGAATCAACTTCTCGAGGCAGGGTGTTCTGCATCTTGTGAACGGCCTCACCAAGGAAAGCCTAAGCTAGGCCTCTGGGCCCGTGCCTCTTCAAAAGCCTGCAGTGCTACAAAAAAACTGTGCTTTAGTTGCAATAAGTACGCAAGCAGTGTTTCTCCTGATGGCAGTGTGACTTCAGGTAGGAGGTCTTAGATAGAAGGAGAAGCCTAGTGTTTTTCTCTGTGCAGCTCAGTGAACGGAATGAGTGCGACTTCCACGGCATGTTGGAACTTGCTAGAACGGTGCTCGTGAGCCTGTATGAGTGCTGGCTTACTCAAGATGTCCCAATAAGAGTGCACTGTGTTGCCCTACACTCGGCATACACACTGTGAGTCGGAAAGCTACGGGCCTGGATATTGCTTAGAAGGGCCATGGGAGCCTGAGGGTACTTGCTGTTCTTGCAGGGAATAGGGTTTCCAGGCGAGGCACCTAGGAGTCCTGAAAAGCGTACTGGCGTTAAAATGCTGCAGAGCGGCGACTACGGCCTCATGGAAACTGCTACATGCCTCCGCTTCTGCATAGCATTTCAGGGCCTTACCTCGAGGCAAGTTCTCCCGTTGCTTGCACTGTGAGCGATACAGCATGTTAGGATGCGGTATTTCTCCTTGAATAGAGTGACTTCAGGAAAGAGGTCCTCGATAAATTCTAAGAAGAGTGTTTTCTCAGGGCAGCTCAGACGAGGGCAACGTCGAAAACTTGGAGGACATGTTGGACTGCCTAGAAATGTGGTACTGATGCTGTTCGACTACTCTGGAAATATAGCTCTACTGAAATAAAGTACAGTGTGTGGCCAGAGACTCGGCAGACACAGAGGGCCTCCGAGGGTCTTATGGGAATCAATGCTGCTCAGCAGGCCCACAGGGGTGTGGAGGGCGTCAGCGATCTTGGAACAAAAATGATGCTCACCCGAAGGGCCTAGGAGTACTGAAAAGGGTGCTTCCTTTAACATAAAGCGGAACCTCCACTAAGAGCTCATGGAAAGAGCTGCATGCCTCCCTTTCTGCAGGGCTACTCAGGGCCTTACCTCGAGGCAAGGACTCACGTTGAGATTCCCTTTAGCTCTAGAGCATGGCAAGGTGAGCCCCAACCGGGCCAATGAAGCTCCGTGTGTAGCCAGAGAAATCTCATTTTCTTCCCACCACCCATGCCTACAGTGGCCAGAGAGCTGTTAACAGCAGAGAATTTCAGGGAGCTTCACGGCAGCAAGAATGGAGCTTTCCAAATGGAAAGCAAGGCTAGTACCATCATGCCCCCATTACCATTGGCACAGGCAGCATACATCTCTGTGGTTTCTAACAAGTCAAAGAACCACAGGGTACACACTGGTTGCTTCCCTGAATCAACTTCTCGAGGCAGGGTGTTCTGCATCTTGTGAACGGCCTCACCAAGAAACGCCCTAGCTAGGCCCATGGGCCCGTGCCTCTTCAAAAGCCTGTAGTGCTACGGGAAAAACTCTGCTTTAGTTGCAATAAGAATGCAAGCAGTGTTTCTCCTGATGGCAGTGTAACTTCAGGTAAGAGGTCTTAGATGGAAGAAGAAGCCTAGTGTTTTTCCTCTGTGCACCTCAGTCTAAAGAATGAGTTCGACTTCCACGGCATGTTGGAACTTGCTAGAACAGTGCTCTTGAACTTGTGCGAGTGCTGTGAATCAAGATATGACAAGAAAGAGTGCAGTGTGTTGCCCATGACTCAGCAGACACAGAGGAACTCCGAGGGACCAATGGGCTTCGTTGTTGCTCAGCAGGCCTACAGGGGTGTGGAGGTACTCAGGGATCTTGGAACAAAAATGATGCTCACCCGAGAGGCCTAGGAGTCCTGAAAAGGGTACTTCCTTTAAAGTAAAGCAGAACAGCGACTAAGAAATAATGGAAAGAGCTGAATGCCTCCCTTTCTGCAGGGCTACTCAGGGCCTTACCTCGAGGCAAGGACTCACGTTGAGATTCCCTTTAGCTCTAGAGCATGGCAAGGTGAGCCCCACCCCGGCCAAAGAAGCTCCGTGTGTAGCCAGAGAAAACTCATTTTCTTCCCACACCAATGTAGAGGGACCAGAGGCCTGTCAACAGCAGAGAATTTCAGGGAGCTTCACGGCAGCAAGAATGGAGCTTTCCAAATGGAAAGCAAGGCTAGTACCATCATGCCCCCATTTCCATGGGCACAGGCAGCATACATCTCTGTGGTTTTTAACAAGTCAAATGAGACACAGAGTACACACTGTTTTCTTCCCTGAATCAACTTCTCGAGGCAGGGTGTTCTGCATCTAGTGAACGGCCTCACCAAGGAAAGCCCAAGCTAGGCCTCTGGGCCCGTGCCTCTTCAAAAGTCTGCAGTGCTTCAGGAAAAACTGCTTTAGTTGCAATAGGAACGCAAGCCGTCTTTTTCCTGGAGGCAGGGTGACTTCGGGTAGGAGGTCCTGGATGGAAGGAGAAGCCTAGTGTTTTTCTCTGTGCAGCTCAGACCAGGGAATGAGTGCGACTTCCACGGCATGTAGGAACTTGCTAGCACGGTGCTCGTGAACCTGTATGAGTGCTGGCTAACTCAAGATGTCCCAATAAGGGTGCACTGTGTTGCCCTACACTCGGCATACACACTGTGAGTCGGAAAGCTACGGGCCTGGATATTGCTTAGAAGGGCCAGGGGAGCCTGAGGGTACTTGCTGTTCTTGCAGGAAACAGGGTTTCCAGGCCAGGCACCAGGAGTCCTGAAAAGCATACTGGCGTTAAAATGCTGCAGAGCAGCGACTACGGCCTCATGGAAACTGCTACACACCTCCGCTTCTGCATAGCATTTCAGGGCCTTACCTCGAGGCACGTTCTCCCGTTGCTTGCACTGTGAGCGACACCGCATGTTAGGATGCTGTATTTCTCCTTGAATAGAGTGACTTCAGGAAAGAGATCCTCGATAAATTCTAAGAAGAATGTTTTCTCAGGGCAGCTCAGACGAGGGCAACGTCGAAAACTTGCAGGACATGTTGGACTGCCTAGAAATGTGGTTCTGATGCTGTTCGACTGCTCTGGAAATATAGCTCTACTGAAGTAACGTACAGTGTGTTGCCAGAGACTCGGCAGACACAGAGGGCCTCCGAGGGTCGTATGGGAATCAATGCTGCTCAGCAGGCCCACAGGGGTGTGGAGGGCGTCAGTGATCTTGGAACAAAAATGATGCTCACCCGAAGGGCCTAGGAGTCCTGAAAAGGGTGCTTCCTTTAACATAAAGCGGAACCTCCACTAAGAGCTCATGGAAAGAGCTGCATGCCTCCCTTTCTGCAGGGCTACTCAGGGCCTTACCTCGAGGCAAGGACTCACGTTGAGATTCCCTTTAGCTCTAGAGCATGGCAAGGTGAGCCCCACCCCGGCCAAAGAAGCTCCGTGTGTAGCCAGAGAAAACTCATTTTCTTCCCACACCAATGTAGAGGGACCAGAGGCCTGTCAACAGCAGAGAATTTCAGGGAGCTTCACGGCAGCAAGAATGGAGCTTTCCAAATGGAAAGCAAGGCTAGTACCATCATGCCCCCATTTCCATGGGCACAGGCAGCATACATCTCTGTGGTTTTTAACAAGTCAAATGAGACACAGAGTACACACTGTTTTCTTCCTTAATCCACTTCTCGAGGCAGGGTGTTCTGCATCTAGTGAACGGCCTCACCAAGGAAAGCCTAAGCTAGGCCTCTGGGCCCGTGCCTCTTCAAAAGTCTGCAGTGCTTCAGGAAAAACTGTGCTTTAGTTGCAATAGGAACGCAAGCCGTCTTTTTCCTGGAGGCAGGGTGACTTCAGGTAGGAGGTCCTGGATGGAAGGAGAAGCCTAGTGTTTTTCTCTGTGCAGCTCAGTGAACGGAATGAGTGCGACTTCCACGGCATGTTGGAACTTGGTAGAACGGTGCTCGTGAGCCTGTATGAGTGCTGGCTTACTCAAGATGTCCCAATAAGAGTGCACTGTGTTGCCCTACACTCGGCATACACACTGTGAGTCAGAAAGCTACGGGCCTGGATATTGCTTAGAAGGGCCAGGGGACCCTGAGGGTTCTTGCTGTTCTTGCAGGGAATGGGGTTTCCAGGCCAGGCACCTATGAGTCCTGAAAAGCGTACTGGCGTTAAAATGCTGCAGAGCAGCGACTACGGCCTCATGGAAACTGCTACACGCCTCCGCTTCTGCATAGCATTTCAGGGCCTTACCTCGAGGCAAGTTCTCCCGTTGCTTGCACTGTGAGCGACACAGCATGTTAGGATGCGGTATTTCTCCTTGAATAGAGTGACTTCAGGAAAGAGGTCCTCGATAAATTCTAAGAAGGGTGTTTTCTCAGGGCAGCTCAGACGAGGGCAACGTCGAAAACTTGCAGGACATGTTGGACTGCCTAGAAATGTGGTTCTGATGCTGTTCGACTGCTCTGGAAATATAGCTCTACTGAAGTAACGTACAGTGTGTTGCCAGAGACTCGGCAGACACAGAGGTCCTCCGAGGGTCGTATGGGAATCAATGCTGCTCAGCAGGCCCACAGGGGTGTGGAGGGCGTCAGTGATCTTGGAACAAAAATGATGCTCACCCGAAGGGCCTAGGAGTCCTGAAAAGGGTGCTTCCTTTAACATAAAGCGGAACCTCCACTAAGAGCTCATGGAAAGAGCTGCATGCCTCCCTTTCTGCAGGGCTACTCAGGGCCTTACCTCGAGGCAAGGACTCACGTTGACATTCCCTTTAGCTCTAGAGCATGGCAAGTTGAGCCCCACTCGGACCAATGAAGGTCCGTGTGTAGGCAGAGAAAACTCATTTTCTTCCCACACCCATGCCTACAGTGGCCAGAGGGCAGTCAACAGCAGAGAATTTCAGGGAGCTTCACGGCAGCAAGAATGGAGCTTTCCAAATGAAAACCAAGGCTAGTACCATCATGCCCCCATTACCATTGGCACAGGCAGCATACATCTCTGTGGTTTCTAACAAGTCAAAAGAAACACAGGGTACACACTGGTTGCTTCCCTGAATCAACTTCTCGAGACAGGGTGTTCTGCATCTTGTGAACGGCCTCACCAAGGAACGCCCTAGCTAGGCCCATGGGCCCGTGCCTCTTCAAAAGCCTGCAGTGCTACAGGAAAAACTCTGCTTTAGTTGCAATAAGAATGCAAGCAGTGTTTCTCCTGATGGCAGTGTAACTTCAGGTAAGAGGTCTTAGATGGAAGAAGAAGCCTAGTGTTTTTCTCTGTGCAGCTCAGTCTTAAGAATGAGTTCGATTTCCACGGTATGTTGGAACTTGCTAGAACGGTGCTCGTGAACTTGTGCGAGTGCTGTGAATCAAGATATGACAAGAAAGAGTGCAGTGTGTTGCCCATGACTCAGCAGACACAGAGGAACTCCAAGGGACCAATTGGCCGCGTTGTTGCTCAGCAGGCCTACAGGGGTGTGGAGGTACTCAGGGATCTTGGAACAAAAATGATGCTCACCCGAGAGGCCTAGGAGTCCTGAAAAGGGTACTTCCTTTAAAGTAAAGCAGAACAGCGACTAGGAAATAATGGAAAGAGCTGAATGCCTCCCTTTCTGCAGGGCTACTCAGGGCCTTACCTCGAGGCAAGACTCACGTTGAGATTCCCTTTAGCTCTAGAGCATGGCAAGGTGAGCCCCACCCCGGCCAAAGAAGCTCCGTGTGTAGCCAGAGAAAACTCATTTTCTTCCCACACCAATGTAGAGGGACCAGAGGCCTGTCAACAGCAGAGAATTTCAGGGAGCTTCACGGCAGCAAGAATGGAGCTTTCCAAATGGAAAGCAAGGCTAGTACCATCAGGCCCCCATTACCATTGGCACAGGCAGCATACATCTCTGTGGATTCTAACAAGTCAAAAGAGACACAGAGTACACACTGGTTGCTTCCCTGAATCAACTTCTCGAGGCAGGGTGTTCTGCATCTTGTGAACGGCCTCACCAAGGAAAGCCTAAGCTAGGCCTCTGGGCCCGTGCCTCTTCAAAAGCCTGCAGTGCTACAAAAAAACTGTGCTTTAGTTGCAATAAGTACGCAAGCAGTGTTTCTCCTGATGGCAGTGTGACTTCAGGTAGGAGGTCTTAGATAGAAGGAGAAGCCTAGTGTTTTTCTCTGTGCAGCTCAGTGAACGGAATGAGTGCGACTTCCACGGCATGTTGGAACTTGCTAGAACGGTGCTCGTGAGCCTGTATGAGTGCTGGCTTACTCAAGATGTCCCAATAAGAGTGCACTGTGTTGCCCTACACTCGGCATACACACTGTGAGTCGGAAAGCTACGGGCCTGGATATTGCTTAGAAGGGCCATGGGAGCCTGAGGGTACTTGCTGTTCTTGCAGGGAATAGGGTTTCCAGGCGAGGCACCTAGGAGTCCTGAAAAGCGTACTGGCGTTAAAATGCTGCAGAGCGGCGACTACGGCCTCATGGAAACTGCTACATGCCTCCGCTTCTGCATAGCATTTCAGGGCCTTACCTCGAGGCAAGTTCTCCCGTTGCTTGCACTGTGAGCGATACAGCATGTTAGGATGCGGTATTTCTCCTTGAATAGAGTGACTTCAGGAAAGAGGTCCTCGATAAATTCTAAGAAGAGTGTTTTCTCAGGGCAGCTCAGACGAGGGCAACGTCGAAAACTTGGAGGACATGTTGGACTGCCTAGAAATGTGGTACTGATGCTGTTCGACTACTCTGGAAATATAGCTCTACTGAAATAAAGTACAGTGTGTGGCCAGAGACTCGGCAGACACAGAGGGCCTCCGAGGGTCTTATGGGAATCAATGCTGCTCAGCAGGCCCACAGGGGTGTGGAGGGCGTCAGCGATCTTGGAACAAAAATGATGCTCACCCGAAGGGCCTAGGAGTACTGAAAAGGGTGCTTCCTTTAACATAAAGCGGAACCTCCACTAACAGCTCATGGAAAGAGCTGCATGCCTCCCTTTCTGCTGGGCTACTCAGGGCCTTACCTCGAGGCAAGGACTCACGTTGACATTCCCTTTAGCTCTAGAGCATGGCAAGGTGAGCCCCAACCGGGCCAATGAAGCTCCGTGTGTAGCCAGAGAAATCTCATTTTCTTCCCACACCCATGCCTACAGTGGCCAGAGAGCTGTTAACAGCAGAGAATTTCAGGGAGCTTCACGGCAGCAAGAATGGAGCTTTCCAAATGGAAAGCAAGGCTAGTACCATCATGCCCCCATTACCATTGGCACAGGCAGCATACATCTCTGTGGTTTCTAACAAGTCAAAAGAACCACAGGGTACACACTGGTTGCTTCCCTGAATCAACTTCTCGAGGCAGGGTGTTCTGCATCTTGTGAACGGCCTCACCAAGGAACGCCCTAGCTAGGCCCATGGGCCCGTGCCTCTTCAAAAGCCTGCAGTGCTACAGGAAAAACTGTGCTTTAGTTGCAATAAGAATGCAAGCAGTGTTTCTCCTGATGGCAGTGTAACTTCAGGTAAGAGGTCTTAGATGGAAGAAGAAGCCTAGTGTTTTTCTCTGTGCAGCTCTGTCTAAAGAATGAGTTCCACTTCCACGGCATGTTGGAACTTGCTAGAACGGTGCTCATGAACTTGTGCGAGTGCTGCGAATCAAGATATGACAAGAAAGAGTGCAGTGTGTTGCCCATGACTCAGCAGACACAGAGGACCTCCGAGGGACCAATGGGCCTCGTTGTTGCTCAGCAGGCCTACAGGGGTGTGGAGGTACTCAGGGATCTTGGAACAAAAATGATGCTCACCCGAGAGGCCTAGGAGTCCTGAAAAGGGTGCTTCCTTTAACATAAAGCGGAACCTCCACTAAGAGCTCATGGAAAGAGCTGCATGCCTCCCTTTCTGCAGGGCTACTCAGGGCCTTACCTCGAGGCAAGGACTCACGTTGACATTCCCTTTAGCTCTAGAGCATGGCAAGTTGAGCCCCACCCGGGCCAATGAAGCTCCGTGTGTAGCCAGAGAAAACTCATTTTCTTCCCACACCCATGCCTACAGTGGCCAGAGGGCTGTCAACAGCAGAGAATTTCAGGGAGCTTCACGGCAGCAAGAATGGAGCTTTCCAAATGGAAAGCAAGGCTAGTACCATCATGCTCCCATTACCATGGGCACAGGCAGCATACATCTCTGTGGATTCTAACAAGTCAAAAGAGACACAGAGTACACACTGGTTGCTTCCCTGAATCAACTTCTCGAGGCAGGGTGTTCTGCATCTTGTGAACGGCCTCACCAAGGACCGCCCTAGCTAGGCCTCTGGACCCGTGCCTCTTCAAAAGCCTACAGTGCTACAAAAAAACTCTGCTTTAGTTGCAATAAGTACGCAAGCAGTGTTTCTCCTAATGGCAGTGTGACTTCAGGTAGGAGGTCTTAGATAGAAGGAGAAGCCTAGTGTTTTTCTCTGTGCAGCTCAGTGTACGGAATGAGTGCGACTTCCACGGCATGTTGGAACTTGCTAGAACGGTGCTCGTGAACTTGTGCGAGTGCTGCGAATCAAGATATGACAAGATAGAGTGCAGTGTGTTGCCCATGACTCAGCAGACACAGAGGATCTCCGAGGGACCAATGGGCCTCGTTGTTGCTCAGCAGGCCTACAGGGGTGGGGAGGTACTCAGGGATCTTGGAACAAAAATGATGCTCACCCGAGAGGCCTAGGAGTCCTGAAAAGGTTACTTCCTTTAAAGTAAAGCAGAACATCGACTAAGAAATAATGGAAAGAGCTGAATGCCTCCCTTTCTGCAGGGCTACTCAGGGCCTTACCTCGAGGCAAGGACTCACGTTGAGATTCCCTTTAGCTCTAGAGCATGGCAAGGTGAGCCCCACCCCGGCCAAAGAAGCTCCGTGTGTAGCCAGAGAAAACTCATTTTCTTCCCACACCAATGTAGAGTGACCAGAGGCCTGTCAACAGCAGAGAATTTCAGGGAGCTTCACGGCAGCAAGAATGGAGCTTTCCAAATGGAAAGCAAGGCTAGTACCATCATGCCCCCATTTCCATGGGCACAGGCAGCATACATCTCTGTGGTTTTTAACAAGTCAAATGAGACACAGAGTACACACTGTTTTCTTCCCTTAGTCCACTTCTCGAGGCAGGGTGTTCTGCATCTAGTGAAAGGCCTCACCAAGGAAAGCCCAAGCTAGGCCTTTGGGCCCGTGCCTCTTCAAAAGTCTGCAGTGCTTCAGGAAAAACTGTGCTTTAGTTGCAATAGGAAGGCAAGCCGTCTTTTTCCTGGAGGCAGGGTGACTTCAGGTAGGAGGTCCTGGATGGAAGGAGAAGCCTAGTGTTTTTCTCTGTGCAGCTCAGACCAGGGAATGAGTGCGACTTCCACGGAACGTTGGAACTTGCTAGAATGGTGCTCGTGAACCTGTATGAGTGCTGGCTAACTCAAGATGTCCCAATAAGAGTGCACTGTGTGGCCCTACACTCGGCATACACACTGTGAGTCGGAAAGCTACGGGCCTGGATATTGCTTAGAAGGGCCAGGGGAGCCTGAGGGTACTTGCTGTTCTTGCAGGGAATAGGGTTTCCAGGCCAGGCACCTAGGAGTCCTGAAAAGCGTACTGGCGTTAAAATGCTGCAGAGCAGCGACTACGGCCTCATGGAAACTGCTACACGCCTCCGCTTCTGCATAGCATTTCAGGGCCTTACCTCGAGGCAAGTTCTCACGTTGCTTGCACTGTGAGAGACACCGCATGTTAGGATGCTGTATTTCTCCTTGAATAGAGTGACTTCAGGAAAGATGTCCTCGATAAATTCTAAGAAGAGTGTTTTCTCAGGGAAGCTCAGACGAGGGCAACGTCGAAAACTTGCAGGACATGTTGGACTGCCTAGAAATGTGGTTCTGATGCTGTTCGACTGCTCTGGAAATATAGCTCTACTGAAGTAACGTACAGTGTGTTGCCAGAGACTCGGCAGACACAGAGGGCCTCCGAGGGACGTATGGGAATCAATGCTGCTCAGCAGGCCCACAGGGGTGTGGAGGGCGTCAGTGATGTTGGAACAAAAATGATGCAAACCCGAAGGGCCTAGGAGTCCTGAAAAGGGTGCTTCCTTTAACATAAAGCGGAACCTCCACTAAGAGCTCATGGAAAGACCTGCATGCCTCCCTTTCTGCAGGGCTACTCAGGGCCTTACCTCGAGGCAAGGACTCACGTTGAGATTCCCTTTAGCTCTAGAGCATGGCAAGGTGAGCCCCAACCGGGCCAATGAAGCTCCGTGTGTAGCCAGAGAAATCTCATTTTCTACCCACACCCATGCCTACAGTGGCCAGAGAGCTGTTAACAGCAGAGAATTTCAGGGAGCTTCACGGTAGCAAGAATGGGGCTTTCCAAATGGAAAGCAAGGCTAGTACCATCATGCCCCCATTACCATGGGCACAGGCAGCATACATCTCTGTGGTTTCCAACAAGTCAAAAGAAACACAGGGTACACACTGGTTGCTTCCATGAATCAACTTCTCGAGGCAGGGTGTTCTGCATCTTGTGAACGGCCTCACCAAGGAACGCCCTAGCTAGGCCCATGGGCCCGTGCCTCTTCAAAAGCCTGCAGTGCTACAGGAAAAACGCTGCTTTAGTTGCAATAAGAATGCAAGCAGTGTTTCTCCTGATGGCAGTGTAACTTCAGATAAGAGGTCTTAGATGGAAGAAGAAGCCTAGTGTTTTTCTCTGTGCAGCTCTGTCTTAAGAATGAGTTCGACTTCCACGGCATGTTGGAACTTGCTAGAATGGTGCTCGTGAACTTGTGCGAGTGCTGCGAATCAAGATATGACAAGAAAGAGTGCAGTGTGTTGCCCATGACTCAGCAGACACAGAGGACCTCCGAGGGACCAATGGGCCTCGTTGTTGCTCAGCAGGCCTACAGGGGTGTGGAGGTACTCAGGGATCTTGGAACAAAAATGATGCTCACCCGAGAGGCCTAGGAGTCCTGAAAAGGGTGCTTCCTTTAACAGAAAGCAGAACAGCGACTAAGAGCTAATGGAAAGAGCTGAATGCCTCCCTTTCTGCAGGGCTACTCAGGGCCTTACCTCGAGGCAAGGACTCACGTTGACATTCCCTTTAGCTCTAGAGCATGGCAAGTTGAGCCCCACCCGGGCCAATGAAGCTCCGTGTGTAGCCAGAGAAAACTCATTTTCTTCCCACACCCATGCCTACAGTGGCCAGAGGGCTGTCAACAGCAGAGAATTTCAGGGAGCTTCACGGCAGCAAGAATGGAGCTTTCCAAATGGAAAGCAAGGCTAGTACCATAATGGCCCATTACCATTGGCACAGGCAGCATACATCTCTGTGGATTCTAACAAGTCAAAAGAGACACAGAGTACACACTGTTTTCTTCCCTGAATCAACTTCTCGAGGCAGGGTGTTCTGCATCTTGTGAACGGCCTCACCAAGGACCGCCCTAGCTAGGCCTCTGGACCCGTGCCTCTTCAAAAGCCTGCAGTGCTACAAAAAAACTCTGCTTTAGTTGCAATAAGTACGCAAGCAGTGTTTCTCCTAATGGCAGTGTGACTTCAGGTAGGAGGTCTTAGATAGAAGGAGAAGCCTAGTGTTTTTCTCTGTGCAGCTCAGTGTACGGAATGAGTGCGACTTCCACGGCATGTTGGAACTTGCTAGAACGGTTCTCGTGAACTTGTGCGACTGCTGTGAATCAAGATATGACAAGAAAGAGTGCAGTGTGTTGCCCATGACTCAGCAGACACAGAGGAACTCCGAGGGACCAATGGGCCTCGTTGTTGCTCAGCAGGCCTACAGGGGTGGGGAGGTACTCAGGGAGCTTGGAACAAAAATGATGCTCACCCGAGAGGCCTAGGAGTCCTGAAAAGGGTACTTCCTTTAAAGTAAAGGAGAACAGCGACTAAGAACTAATGGAAAGAGCTGAATGCCTCCCTTTCTGCAGGGCTACTCAGGGCCTTACCTCGAGGCAAGGACTCACGTTGAGATTCCCTTTAGCTCTAGAGCATGGCAAGGTGAGCCCCACCCCGGCCAAAGAAGCTCCGTGTGTAGCCAGAGAAAACTCATTTTCTTCCCACACCAATGTAGAGGGACCAGAGGCCTGTCAACAGCAGAGAATTTCAGGGAGCTTCACGGCAGCAAGAATGGAGCTTTCCAAATGGAAAGCAAGGCTAGTACCATCATGCCCCCATTTCCATGGGCACAGGCAGCATACATCTCTGTGGTTTTTAACAAGTCAAATGAGACACAGAGTACACACTGTTTTCTTCCCTGAATCAACTTCTCGAGGCAGGGTGTTCTGCATCTAGTGAACGGCCTCACCAAGGAAAGCCCAAGCTAGGCCTCTGGGCCCGTGCCTCTTCAAAAGTCTGCAGTGCTTCAGGAAAAACTGTGCTTTAGTTGCAATAGGAAGGCAAGCCGTCTTTTTCCTGGAGGCAGGGTGACTTCAGGTAGGAGGTCCTGGATGGAAGGAGAAGCTTAGTGCTTTTCTCTGTGCAGCTCAGACCGGGGAATGAGTGCGACTTCCACGGCACATTGGAACTTGCTAGAACGGTGCTCGTGAGCCTGTATGAGTGCTGGCTTACTCAAGATGTCCCAATAAGAGTGCACTGTGTTGCCCTACACTCGGCATACACACTGTGAGTCGGAAAGCTACGGGCCTGGATATTGCTTAGAAGGGCCAGGGGAGCCTGAGGGTTCTTGCTGTTCTTGCAGGGAATAGGGTTTCCAGGCCAGGCACCTAGGAGTCCTGAAAAGCGTACTGGCGTTAAAATGCTGCAGAGCAGCGACTACGGCCTCAAGGAAACTGCTACACGCCTCCGCTTCTGCATAGCATTTCAGGGCCTTACCTCGAGGCAAGTTCTCCCGTTGCTTGCACTGTGAGCGACACAGCATGTTAGGATGCTGTATTTCTCCTTGAATAGAGTGACTTCAGGAAAGATGCCCTCGATAAATTCTAAGAAGAGTGTTTTCTCATTGAAGCTCAGACGAGGGCAACATCGAAAACTTGCAGGACATGTTGGACTGCCTAGAAATGTGGTTCTGATGCTGTTCGACTGCTCTGGAAATATAGCTCTACTGAAGTAACGTACAGTGTGTTGCCAGAGACTCGGCAGACACAGAGGGCCTCCGAGGGTCGTATGGGAATCCATGCTGCTCAGCAGGCCCACAGGGGTGTGGAGGGCGTCAGTGATGTTGGAACAAAAATGATGCTCACCCGAAGGGCCTAGGAGTCCTGAAAAGGGTGCTTCCTTTAACATAAAGCGGAACCTCCACTAAGAGCTCATGGAAAGAGCTGCATGCCTCCCTTTCTGCAGGGCTACTCAGGGCCTTACCTCGAGGCAAGGACTCACGTTGACATTCCCTTTAGCTCTAGAGCATGGCAAGGTGAGCCCCACCCCGGTCAAAGAAGCTCCGTGTGTAGCCAGAGAAAACTCATTTTCTTCCCATACCCATGCCTACAGTGGCCAGAGGGCTGTCAACAGCAGAGAATTTCAGGGAGCTTCACGGCAGCAAGAATGGAGCTTTCCAAATGGAAAGCAAGGCTAGTACCATCATGCCCCCATTTCCATGGGCACAGGCAGCATACATCTCTGTGGATTCTAACAAGTCAAAAGAGACACAGAGTACACACTGGTTGCTTCCCTGAATCAACTTCTCGAGGCAGGGTGTTCTGCATCTTGTGAACGGCCTCACCAAGGAAGGCCCTAGCTAGGCCCATGGGCCCGTGCCTCTTCAAAAGCCTGCAGTGCTACAGGAAAAACTCTGCTTTAGTTGCAATAAGAATGCAAGCAGTGTTTCTCCTGATGGCAGTGTAAGTTCAGGTAAGAGGTCTTAGATGGAAGAAGAAGCCTAGTGTTTTTCTCTGTGCAGCTAAGTCTAAAGAATGAGTTCGACTTCCACGGCATGTTGGAACTTGCTAGAACGGTGCTCGTGAACTTGTGCGAGTGCTGCGAATCAAGATATGACAAGAAAGAGTGCAGTGTGTTGCCCATGACTCAGCAGACACAGAGGACCTCCGAGGGACCAATGGGCCTCGTTGTAGCTCAGCAGGCCTACAGGGGTGTGGAGGTACTCAGGGATCTTGGAACAAAAATGATGCTCACCCGAGAGGCCTAGGAGTCCTGAAAAGGGTGCTTCCTTTAACATAAAGCGGAACCTCCACTAAGAGCTCATGGAAAGAGCTGCATGCCTCCCTTTCTGCAGGGCTACTCAGGGCCTTACCTCGAGGCAAGGACTCACGTTGACATTCCCTTTAGCTCTAGAGCATGGCAAGTTGAGCCCCACCCGGGCCAAAGAAGTTCCGTGTGTAGGCAGAGAAAACTCATTTTCTTCCCACACCCATGCCTACAGTGGCCAGAGGGCTGTCAACAGCAGAGAATTTCAGGGAGATTCACGGCAGCAAGAATGGAGCTTTCCAAATGGAAAGCAAGGCTAGTACCAACATGCCCCCATTACCATTGGCACAGGCAGCATACATCTCTGTGGATTCTAACAAGTCAAAAGAGACACAGAGTACACACTGGTTGCTTCCCTGAATCAACTTCTCGAGGCAGGGTGTTCTGCATCTTGTGAACGGCCTCACCAAGGACCGCCCTAGCTAGGCCTCTGGACCCGTGCCTCTTCAAAAGCCTGCAGTGCTACAAAAAAACTGTGCTTTAGTTGCAATAAGTACGCAAGCAGTGTTTCTCCTGATGGCAGTGTGACTTCAGGTAGGAGGTCTTAGATAGAAGGAGAAGCCTAGTGTTTTTCTCTGTGCAGCTCAGTGAACGGAATGAGTGCGACTTCCACGGCCTGTTGGAACTTGCTAGAACGGTGCTCGTGGGCCTGTATGAGTGCTGGCTTACTCAAGATGTCCCAATAAGAGTGCACTGTGTTGCCCTACACTCGGCATACACACTGTGAGTCGGAAAGCTACGGGCCTGGATATTGCTTAGAAGGGCCATGGGAGCCTGAGGGTTCTTGCTGTTCTTGCAGGGAATAGGGTTTCCAGGCGAGGCACCTAGGAGTCCTGAAAAGCGTACTGGCGTTAAAATGCTGCAGAGCAGCGACTACGGCCTCATGGAAACTGCTACACGCCTCCGCTTCTGCATAGCATTTCAGGGCCTTACCTCGAGGCAAGTTCTCCCGTTGCTTGCACTGTGAGCGACACAGCATGTTAGGATGCGGTATTTCTCCTTGAATAGAGTGACTTCAGGAAAGAGGTCCTCGATAAATTCTAAGAAGGGTGTTTTCTCAGGGCAGCTCAGACGAGGGCAACTTTGAAAACTTGCAGGACATGTTGGACTTCCTAGAAATGTGGTTCTCATGCTGTTCGACTGCTCTGGAAATATAGCTCTACTGAAGTAAAGTACAGTGTGTTGCCAGAGACTCGGCAGACACAGAGGGCCTCCGAGGGTCGTATGGGAATCCATGCTGCTCAGCAGGCCCACAGGGGTGTGGAGGGCGTCAGTGATCTTGGAACAAAAATGATGCAAACCCGAAGGGCCTAGGAGTCCTGAAAAGGGTGCTTCCTTTAACATAAAGCGGAACCTCCATTAAGAGCTCATGGAAAGAGCTGCATGCCTCCCTTTCTGCAGGGCTACTCAGGGCCTTACCTCGAGGCAAGGACTCATGTTGAGATTCCCTTTAGCTCTAGAGCATGGCAAGGTGAGCCCCAACCGGGCCAATGAAGCTCCGTGTGTAGCCAGAGAAATCTCATTTTCTTCCCACACCCATGCCTACAGTGGCCAGAGGGCTGTCAACAGCAGAGAATTTCAGGGAGCTTCACGGCAGCAAGAATGGAGCTTTCCAAATGGAAAGCAAGGCTAGTACCATCATGCCCCCATTACCATGGGCACAGGCAGCATACATCTCTGTGGTTTCTAACAAGTCAAAAGAAACACAGGGTACACACTGGTTGCTTCCCTGAATCAACTTCTCGAGGCAGGGTGTTCTGCATCTTGTGAACGGCCTCACCAAGGAACGCCCTAGCTAGGCCCATGGGCCCGTGCCTCTTCAAAAGCCTGCAGTGCTACAGGAAAAACTCTCCTTTAGTTGCAATAAGAATGCAAGCAGTGTTTCTCCTGATGGCAGTGTAAGTTCAGGTAAGAGGTCTTAGATGGAAGAAGAGGCCTAGTGTTTTTCTCTGTGCAGCTCTGTCTAAAGAATGAGTTCGACTTCCACGGCATGTTGGAACTTGCTAGAACGGTGCTCTTGAACTTGTGCGAGTGCTGTGAATCAAGATATGACAAGAAAGAGTGCAGTGTGTTGCCCATGACTCAGCAGACACAGAGGACCTCCGAGGGACCAATGGGCTTCGTTGTTGCTCAGCAGGCCTACAGGGGTGTGGAGGTACTCAGGGATCTTGGAACAAAAATGATGATCACCCGAGAGGCCTAGGAGTCCTGAAAAGGGTACTTCCTTTAAAGTAAAGCAGAACAGCGACTAAGAAATAATGGAAAGAGCTGAATGCCTCCCTTTCTGCAGGGCTACTCAGGGCCTTACCTCGAGGCAAGGACTCACGTTGAGATTCCCTTTAGCTCTAGAGCATGGCAAGTTGAGCCCCACCCGGGCCAATGAAGTTCCGTGTGTAGGCAGAGAAAACTCATTTTCTTCCCACACCCATGCCTACAGTGGCCAGAGGGCTGTCAACAGCAGAGAATTTCAGGGAGCTTCACGGCAGCAAGAATGGAGCTTTCCAAATGGAAAGCAAGTCTAGTACCAACATGCCCCCATTACCATTGGCACAGGCAGCATACATCTCTGTGGTTTCTAACAAGTCAAAAGAGACACAGAGTACACACTGGTTGCTTCCCTGAATCAAATTCTCGATGCAGGGTGTTCTGCATCTTGTGAACGGCCTCACCAAGGACCGCCCTAGCTAGGCCTCTGGACCCGTGCCTCTTCAAAAGCCTGCAGTGCTACAAAAAAACTGTGCTTTAGTTGCAATAAGTACGCAAGCAGTGTTTCTCCTGATGGCAGTGTGACTTCAGGTAGGAGGTCTTAGATAGAAGGAGAAGCCTAGTGTTTTTCTCTGTGCAGCTCAGTGAACGGAATGAGTGCGACTTCCACGGCATGTTGGAATTTGCTAGAACGGTTCTCGTGAGCCTGTATGAGTGCTGGCTTACTCAAGATGTCCCAATAAGAGTGCACTGTGTTGCCCTACACTCGGCATACACACTGTGAGTCGGAAAGCTACGGGCCTGGATATTGCTTAGAAGGGCCATGGGAGCCTGAGGGTTCTTGCTGTTCTTGCAGGGAATAGGGTTTCCAGGCGAGGCACCTAGGAGTCCTGAAAAGCGTACTGGCATTAAAATGCTGCAGAGCAGCGACTACGGCCTCATGGAAACTGCTACACGCCTCCGCTTCTGCATAGCATTTCAGGGCCTTACCTCGAGGCAAGTTCTCCCGTTGCTTGCACTGTGAGCGACACAGCATGTTAGGATGCGGTATTTCTCCTTGAATAGAGTGACTTCAGGAAAGAGGTCCTCGATAAATTCTAAGAAGGGTGTTTTCTCAGGGCAGCTCAGACGAGGGCAACGTTGAAAACTTGCAGGACATGTTGGACTTCCTAGAAATGTGGTTCTGATGCTGTTCGACTGCTCTGGAAATATAGCTCTACTGAAGTAAAGTACAGTGTGTTGCCAGAGACTCGGCAGACACAGAGGGCCTCCGAGGGTCGTATGGGAATCCATGCTGCTCAGCAGGCCCACAGGGGTGTGGAGGGCGTCAGTGATCTTGGAACAAAAATGATGCAAACCCGAAGGGCCTAGGAGTCCTGAAAAGGGTGCTTCCTTTAACATAAAGCGGAACCTCCATTAAGAGCTCATGGAAAGAGCTGCATGCCTCCCTTTCTGCAGGGCTACTCAGGGCCTTACCTCGAGGCAAGGACTCATGTTGAGATTCCCTTTAGCTCTAGAGCATGGCAAGGTGAGCCCCAACCGGGCCAATGAAGCTCCGTGTGTAGCCAGAGAAATCTCATTTTCTTCCCACACCCATGCCTACAGTGGCCAGAGGGCTGTCCACAGCAGAGAATTTCAGGGAGCTTCACGGCAGCAAGAATGGAGCTTTCCAAATGGAAAGCAAGGCTAGTACCATCATGCCCCCATTACCATGGGCACAGGCAGCATACATCTCTGTGGTTTCTAACAAGTCAAAAGAAACACAGGGTACACACTGGTTGCTTCCCTGAATCAACTTCTCGAGGCAGGGTGTTCTGCATCTTGTGAACGGCCTCACCAAGGAACGCCCTAGCTAGGCCCATGGGCCCGTGCCTCTTCAAAAGCCTGCAGTGCTACAGGAAAAACTCTCCTTTAGTTGCAATAAGAATGCAAGCAGTGTTTCTCCTGATGGCAGTGTAAGTTCAGGTAAGAGGTCTTAGATGGAAGAAGAAGCCTAGTGTTTTTCTCTGTGCAGCTCTGTCTAAAGAATGAGTTCGACTTCCACGGCATGTTGGAACTTGCTAGAACGATGCTCTTGAATTGTGCGAGTGCTGTGAATCAAGATATGACAAGAAAGAGTGCAGTGTGTTGCCCATGACTCAGCAGACACAGAGGACCTCCGAGGGACCAATGGGCTTCGTTGTTGCTCAGCAGGCCTACAGGGGTGTGGAGGTACTCAGCGATCTTGGAACAAAAATGATGATCACCCGAGAGGCCTAGGAGTCCTGAAAAGGGTACTTCCTTTAAAGTAAAGCAGAACAGCGACTAAGAAATAATGGAAAGAGCTGAATGCCTCCCTTTCTACAGGGCTACTCAGGGCCTTACCTCGAGGCAAGGACTCACGTTGAGATTCCCTTTAGCTCTAGAGCATGGCAAGTTGAGCCCCACCCGGGCCAATGAAGTTCCGTGTGTAGGCAGAGAAAACTCATTTTCTTCCCACACCCATGCCTACAGTGGCCAGAGGGCTGTCAACAGCAGAGAATTTCAGGGAGCTTCACGGCAGCAAGAATGGAGCTTTCCAAATGGAAAGCAAGTCTAGTACCAACATGCCCCCATTACCATTGGCACAGGCAGCATACATCTCTGTGGATTCTAACAAGTCAAAAGAGACACAGAGTACACACTGGTTGCTTCCCTGAATCAAATTCTCGATGCAGGGTGTTCTGCATCTTGTGAACGGCCTCACCAAGGACCGCCCTAGCTAGGCCTCTGGACCCGTGCCTCTTCAAAAGCCTGCAGTGCTACAAAAAAACTGTGCTTTAGTTGCAATAAGTACGCAAGCAGTGTTTCTCCTGATGGCAGTGTGACTTCAGGTAGGAGGTCTTAGATAGAAGGAGAAGCCTAGTGTTTTTCTCTGTGCAGCTCAGTGAACGGAATGAGTGCGACTTCCACGGCATGTTGGAACTTGCTAGAACGGTTCTCGTGAGCCTGTATGAGTGCTGGCTTACTCAAGATGTCCCAATAAGAGTGCACTGTGTTGCCCTACACTCGGCATACACACTGTGAGTCGGAAAGCTACGGGCCTGGATATTGCTTAGAAGGGCCATGGGAGCCTGAGGGTTCTTGCTGTTCTTGCAGGGAATAGGGTTTCCAGGCGAGGCACCTAGGAGTCCTGAAAAGCGTACTGGCGTTAAAATGCTGCAGAGCAGCGACTACGGCCTCATGGAAACTGCTACACGCCTCCGCTTCTGCATAGCATTTCAGGGCCTTACCTCGAGGCAAGTTCTCCCGTTGCTTGCACTGTGAGCGACACAGCATGTTAGGATGCGGTATTTCTCCTTGAATAGAGTGACTTCAGGAAAGAGGTCCTCGATAAATTCTAAGAAGGGTGTTTTCTCAGGGCAGCTCAGACGAGGGCAACGTTGAAAACTTGCAGGACATGTTGGACTTCCTAGAAATGTGGTTCTGATGCTGTTCGACTGCTCTGGAAATATAGCTCTACTGAAGTAAAGTACAGTGTGTTGCCAGAGACTCGGCAGACACAGAGGGCCTCCGAGGGTCGTATGGGAATCCATGCTGCTCAGCAGGCCCACAGGGGTGTGGAGGGCGTCAGTGATCTTGGAACAAAAATGATGCAAACCCGAAGGGCCTAGGAGTCCTGAAAAGGGTGCTTCCTTTAACATAAAGCGGAACCTCCATTAAGAGCTCATGGAAAGAGCTGCATGCCTCCCTTTCTGCAGGGCTACTCAGGGCCTTACCTCGAGGCAAGGACTCATGTTGAGATTCCCTTTAGCTCTAGAGCATGGCAAGGTGAGCCCCAACCGGGCCAATGAAGCTCCGTGTGTAGCCAGAGAAATCTCATTTTCTTCCCACAGCCATGCCTACAGTGGCCAGAGGGCTGTCAACAGCAGAGAATTTCAGGGAGCTTCACGGCAGCAAGAATGGAGCTTTCCAAATGGAAAGCTAGGCTAGTACCATCATGCCCCCATTACCATGGGCACAGGCAGCATACATCTCTGTGGTTTCTAACAAGTCAAAAGAAACACAGGGTACACACTGGTTGCTTCCCTGAATCAACTTCTCGAGGCAGGGTGTTCTGCATCTTGTGAACGGCCTCACCAAGGAACGCCCTAGCTAGGCCCATGGGCCCGTGCCTCTTCAAAAGCCTGCAGTGCTACAGGAAAAACTCTCCTTTAGTTGCAATAAGAATGCAAGCAGTGTTTCTCCTGATGGCAGTTTAAGTTCAGGTAAGAGGTCTTAGATGGAAGAAGAAGCCTAGTGTTTTTCTCTGTGCAGCTCTGTCTAAAGAATGAGTTCGACTTCCACGGCATGTTGGAACTTGCTAGAACGGTGCTCTTGAACTTGTGCGAGTGCTGTGAATCAAGATATGACAAGAAAGAGTGCAGTGTGTTGCCCATGACTCAGCAGACACAGAGGACCTCCGAGGGACCAATGGGCTTCGTTGTTGCTCAGCAGGCCTACAGGGGTGTGGAGATACTCAGGGATCTTGGAACAAAAATGATGATCACCCGAGAGGCCTAGGAGTCCTGAAAAGGGTACTTCCTTTAAAGTAAAGCAGAACAGCGACTAAGAAATAATGGAAAGAGCTGAATGCCTCCCTTTCTGCAGGGCTACTCAGGGCCTTACCTCGAGGCAAGGACTCACGTTGAGATTCCCTTTAGCTCTAGAGCATGGCAAGTTGAGCCCCACCCGGGCCAATGAAGTTCCGTGTGTAGGCAGAGAAAACTCATTTTCTTCCCACACCCATGCCTACAGTGGCCAGAGGGCTGTCAACAGCAGAGAATTTCAGGGAGCTTCACGGCAGCAAGAATGGAGCTTTCCAAATGGAAAGCAAGTCTAGTACCAACATGCCCCCATTACCATTGGCACAGGCAGCATACATCTCTGTGGATTCTAACAAGTCAAAAGAGACACAGAGTACACACTGGTTGCTTCCCTGAATCAAATTCTCGATGCAGGGTGTTCTGCATCTTGTGAACGGCCTCACCAAGGACCGCCCTAGCTAGGCCTCTGGACCCGTGCCTCTTCAAAAGCCTGCAGTGCTACAAAAAAACTGTGCTTTAGTTGCAATAAGTACGCAAGCAGTGTTTCTCCTGATGGCAGTGTGACTTCAGGTAGGAGGTCTTAGATAGAAGGAGAAGCCTAGTGTTTTTCTCTGTGCAGCTCAGTGAACGGAATGAGTGCGACTTCCACGGCATGTTGGAACTTGCTAGAACGGTTCTCGTGAGCCTGTATGAGTGCTGGCTTACTCAAGATGTCCCAATAAGAGTGCACTGTGTTGCCCTACACTCGGCATACACACTGTGAGTCGGAAAGCTACGGGCCTGGATATTGCTTAGAAGGGCCATGGGAGCCTGAGGGTTCTTGCTGTTCTTGCAGGGAATAGGGTTTCCAGGCGAGGCACCTAGGAGTCCTGAAAAGCGTACTGGCGTTAAAATGCTGCAGAGCAGCGACTACGGCCTCATGGAAACTGCTACACGCCTCCGCTTCTGCATAGCATTTCAGGGCCTTACCTCGAGGCAAGTTCTCCCGTTGCTTGCACTGTGAGCGACACAGCATGTTAGGATGCGGTATTTCTCCTTGAATAGAGTGACTTCAGGAAAGAGGTCCTCGATAAATTCTAAGAAGGGTGTTTTCTCAGGGCAGCTCAGACGAGGGCAACGTTGAAAACTTGCAGGACATGTTGGACTTCCTAGAAATGTGGTTCTGATGCTGTTCGACTGCTCTGGAAATATAGCTCTACTGAAGTAAAGTACAGTGTGTTGCCAGAGACTCGGCAGACACAGAGGGCCTCCGAGGGTCGTATGGGAATCCATGCTGCTCAGCAGGCCCACAGGGGTGTGGAGGGCGTCAGTGATCTTGGAACAAAAATGATGCAAACCCGAAGGGCCTAGGAGTCCTGAAAAGGGTGCTTCCTTTAACATAAAGCGGAACCTCCATTAAGAGCTCATGGAAAGAGCTGCATGCCTCCCTTTCTGCAGGGCTACTCAGGGCCTTACCTCGAGGCAAGGACTCATGTTGAGATTCCCTTTAGCTCTAGAGCATGGCAAGGTGAGCCCCAACCGGGCCAATGAAGCTCCGTGTGTAGCCAGAGAAATCTCATTTTCTTCCCACAGCCATGCCTACAGTGGCCAGAGGGCTGTCAACAGCAGAGAATTTCAGGGAGCTTCACGGCAGCAAGAATGGAGCTTTCCAAATGGAAAGCTAGGCTAGTACCATCATGCCCCCATTACCATGGGCACAGGCAGCATACATCTCTGTGGTTTCTAACAAGTCAAAAGAAACACAGGGTACACACTGGTTGCTTCCCTGAATCAACTTCTCGAGGCAGGGTGTTCTGCATCTTGTGAACGGCCTCACCAAGGAACGCCCTAGCTAGGCCCATGGGCCCGTGCCTCTTCAAAAGCCTGCAGTGCTACAGGAAAAACTCTCCTTTAGTTGCAATAAGAATGCAAGCAGTGTTTCTCCTGATGGCAGTTTAAGTTCAGGTAAGAGGTCTTAGATGGAAGAAGAAGCCTAGTGTTTTTCTCTGTGCAGCTCTGTCTAAAGAATGAGTTCGACTTCCACGGCATGTTGGAACTTGCTAGAACGGTGCTCTTGAACTTGTGCGAGTGCTGTGAATCAAGATATGACAAGAAAGAGTGCAGTGTGTTGCCCATGACTCAGCAGACACAGAGGACCTCCGAGGGACCAATGGGCTTCGTTGTTGCTCAGCAGGCCTACAGGGGTGTGGAGATACTCAGGGATCTTGGAACAAAAATGATGATCACCCGAGAGGCCTAGGAGTCCTGAAAAGGGTACTTCCTTTAAAGTAAAGCAGAACAGCGACTAAGAAATAATGGAAAGAGCTGAATGCCTCCCTTTCTGCAGGGCTACTCAGGGCCTTACCTCGAGGCAAGGACTCACGTTGAGATTCCCTTTAGCTCTAGAGCATGGCAAGTTGAGCCCCACCCGGGCCAATGAAGTTCCGTGTGTAGGCAGAGAAAACTCATTTTCTTCCCACACCCATGCCTACAGTGGCCAGAGGGCTGTCAACAGCAGAGAATTTCAGGGAGCTTCACGGCAGCAAGAATGGAGCTTTCCAAATGGAAAGCAAGTCTAGTACCAACATGCCCCCATTACCATTGGCACAGGCAGCATACATCTCTGTGGATTCTAACAAGTCAAAAGAGACACAGAGTACACACTGGTTGCTTCCCTGAATCAAATTCTCGATGCAGGGTGTTCTGCATCTTGTGAACGGCCTCACCAAGGACCGCCCTAGCTAGGCCTCTGGACCCGTGCCTCTTCAAAAGCCTGCAGTGCTACAAAAAAACTGTGCTTTAGTTGCAATAAGTACGCAAGCAGTGTTTCTCCTGATGGCAGTGTGACTTCAGGTAGGAGGTCTTAGATAGAAGGAGAAGCCTAGTGTTTTTCTCTGTGCAGCTCAGTGAACGGAATGAGTGCGACTTCCACGGCATGTTGGAACTTGCTAGAACGGTTCTCGTGAGCCTGTATGAGTGCTGGCTTACTCAAGATGTCCCAATAAGAGTGCACTGTGTTGCCCTACACTCGGCATACACACTGTGAGTCGGAAAGCTACGGGCCTGGATATTGCTTAGAAGGGCCATGGGAGCCTGAGGGTTCTTGCTGTTCTTGCAGGGAATAGGGTTTCCAGGCGAGGCACCTAGGAGTCCTGAAAAGCGTACTGGCGTTAAAATGCTGCAGAGCAGCGACTACGGCCTCATGGAAACTGCTACACGCCTCCGCTTCTGCATAGCATTTCAGGGCCTTACCTCGAGGCAAGTTCTCCCGTTGCTTGCACTGTGAGCGACACAGCATGTTAGGATGCGGTATTTCTCCTTGAATAGAGTGACTTCAGGAAAGAGGTCCTCGATAAATTCTAAGAAGGGTGTTTTCTCAGGGCAGCTCAGACGAGGGCAACGTCGAAAACTTGCAGGACATGTTGGACTGCCTAGAAATGTGGTTCTGATGCTGTTCGACTGCTCTGGAAATATAGCTCTACTGAAGTAAAGTACAGTGTGTTGCCAGAGACTCGGCAGACACAGAGGGCCTCCGAGGGTCGTATGGGAATCCATGCTGCTCAGCAGGCCCACAGGGGTGTGGAGGGCGTCAGTGATCTTGGAACAAAAATGATGCAAACCCGAAGGGCCTAGGAGTCCTGAAAAGGGTGCTTCCTTTAACATAAAGCGGATCCTCCATTAAGAGCTCATGGAAAGAGCTGCATGCCTCCCTTTCTGCAGGGCTACTCAGGGCCTTACCTCGAGGCAAGGACTCATGTTGAGATTCCCTTTAGCTCTAGAGCATGGCAAGGTGAGCCCCAACCGGGCCAATGAAGCTCCGTGTGTAGCCAGAGAAATCTCATTTTCTTCCCACACCCATGCCTACAGTGGCCAGAGGGCTGTCCACAGCAGAGAATTTCAGGGAGCTTCACGGCAGCAAGAATGGAGCTTTCCAAATGGAAAGCAAGGCTAGTACCATCATGCCCCCATTACCATGGGCACAGGCAGCATACATCTCTGTGGTTTCTAACAAGTCAAAAGAAACACAGGGTACACACTGGTTGCTTCCCTGAATCAACTTCTCGAGGCAGGGTGTTCTGCATCTTGTGAACGGCCTCACCAAGGAACGCCCTAGCTAGGCCCATGGGCCCGTGCCTCTTCAAAAGCCTGCAGTGCTACAGGAAAAACTCTCCTTTAGTTGCAATAAGAATGCAAGCAGTGTTTCTCCTGATGGCAGTGTAAGTTCAGGTAAGAGGTCTTAGATGGAAGAAGAAGCCTAGTGTTTTTCTCTGTGCAGCTCTGTCTAAAGAATGAGTTCGACTTCCACGGCATGTTGGAACTTGCTAGAACGGTGCTCTTGAACTTGTGCGAGTGCTGTGAATCAAGATATGACAAGAAAGAGTGCAGTGTGTTGCCCATGACTCAGCAGACACAGAGGACCTCCGAGGGACCAATGGGCTTCGTTGTTGCTCAGCAGGCCTACAGGGGTGTGGAGGTACTCAGGGATCTTGGAACAAAAATGATGATCACCCGAGAGGCCTAGGAGTCCTGAAAAGGGTACTTCCTTTAAAGTAAAGCAGAACAGCGACTAAGAAATAATGGAAAGAGCTGAATGCCTCCCTTTCTGCAGGGCTACTCAGGGCCTTACCTCGAGGCAAGGACTCACGTTGAGATTCCCTTTAGCTCTAGAGCATGGCAAGTTGAGCCACACCCGGGCCAATGAAGTTCCGTGTGTAGGCAGAGAAAACTCATTTTCTTCCCACACCCATGCCTACAGTGGCCAGAGGGCTGTCAACAGCAGAGAATTTCAGGGAGCTTCACGGCAGCAAGAATGGAGCTTTCCAAATGGAAAGCAAGTCTAGTACCAACATGACCCCATTACCATTGGCACAGGCAGCATACATCTCTGTGGATTCTAACAAGTTAAAAGAGACACAGAGTACACACTGGTTGCTTCCCTGAATCAACTTCTCGATGCAGGGTGTTCTGCATCTTGTGAACGGCCTCACCAAGGACCGCCCTAGCTAGGCCTCTGGACCCGTGCCTCTTCAAAAGCCTGCAGTGCTACAAAAAAACTGTGCTTTAGTTGCAATAAGTACGCAAGCAGTGTTTCTCCTGATGGCAGTGTGACTTCAGGTAGGAGGTCTTAGATAGAAGGAGAAGCCTAGTGTTTTTCTCTGTGCAGCTCAGTGAACGGAATGAGAGCGACATCCACGGCCTGTTGGAACTTGCTAGAACGGTGCTCGTGAGCCTGTATGAGTGCTGGCTTACTCACGATGTCCCAATAAGAGTGCCCTGTGTTGCCCTACACTCGGCATACACACTGTGAGTCGGAAAGCTACGGGCCTGGATATTGCTTAGAAGGGCCATGGGAGCCTGAGGGTTCTTGCTGTTCTTGCAGGGAATAGGGTTTCCAGGCGAGGCACCTAGGAGTCCTGAAAAGCGTACTGGCGTTAAAATGCTGCAGAGCAGCGACTACGGCCTCATGGAAACTGCTACACGCCTCCGCTTCTGCATAGCATTTCAGGGCCTTACCTCGAGGCAAGTTCTCCCGTTGCTTGCACTGTGAGCGACACAGCATGTTAGGATGCGGTATTTCTCCTTGAATAGAGTGACTTCAGGAAAGAGGTCCTCGATAAATTCTAAGAAGGGTGTTTTCTCAGGGCAGCTCAGACGAGGGCAACGTTGAAAACTTGCAGGACATGTTGGACTTCCTAGAAATGTGGTTCTGATGCTGTTCGACTGCTCTGGAAATATAGCTCTACTGAAGTAAAGTACAGTGTGTTGCCAGAGACTCGGCAGACACAGAGGGCCTCCGAGGGTCGTATGGGAATCCATGCTGCTCAGCAGGCCCACAGGGGTGTGGAGGGCGTCAGTGATCTTGGAACAAAAATGATGCAAACCCGAAGGGCCTAGGAGTCCTGAAAAGGGTGCTTCCTTTAACATAAAGCGGAACCTCCATTAAGAGCTCATGGAAAGAGCTGCATGCCTCCCTTTCTGCAGGGCTACTCAGGGCCTTACCTCGAGGCAAGGACTCATGTTGAGATTCCCTTTAGCTCTAGAGCATGGCAAGGTGAGCCCCAACCGGGCCAATGAAGCTCCGTGTGTAGCCAGAGAAATCTCATTTTCTTCCCACAGCCATGCCTACAGTGGCCAGAGGGCTGTCAACAGCAGAGAATTTCAGGGAGCTTCACGGCAGCAAGAATGGAGCTTTCCAAATGGAAAGCAAGGCTAGTACCATCATGCCCCCATTACCATGGGCACAGGCAGCATACATCTCTGTGGTTTCTAACAAGTCAAAAGAAACACAGGGTACACACTGGTTGCTTCCCTGAATCAACTTCTCGAGGCAGGGTGTTCTGCATCTTGTGAACGGCCTCACCAAGGAACGCCCTAGCTAGGCCCATGGGCCCGTGCCTCTTCAAAAGCCTGCAGTGCTACAGGAAAAACTCTCCTTTAGTTGCAATAAGAATGCAAGCAGTGTTTCTCCTGATGGCAGTGTAAGTTCAGGTAAGAGGTCTTAGATGGAAGAAGAAGCCTAGTGTTTTTCTCTGTGCAGCTCTGTCTAAAGAATGAGTTCGACTTCCACGGCATGTTGGAACTTGCTAGAACGGTGCTCTTGAACTTGTGCGAGTGCTGTGAATCAAGATATGACAAGAAAGAGTGCAGTGTGTTGCCCATGACCCAGCAGACACAGAGGACCTCCGAGGGACCAATGGGCTTCGTTGTTGCTCAGCAGGCCTACAGGGGTGTGGAGGTACTCAGGGATCTTGGAACAAAAATGATGATCACCCGAGAGGCCTAGGAGTCCTGAAAAGGGTACTTCCTTTAAAGTAAAGCAGAACAGCGACTAAGAAATAATGGAAAGAGCTGAATGCCTCCCTTTCTGCAGGGCTACTCAGGGCCTTACCTCGAGGCAAGGACTCACGTTGAGATTCCCTTTAGCTCTAGAGCATGGCAAGGTGAGCCGCACCCCGGCCAAAGAAGCTCCGTGTGTAGCCAGAGAAAACTCATTTTCTTCCCACACCAATGTAGAGGGACCAGAGGCCTGTCAACAGCAGAGAATTTCAGGGAGCTTCACGGCAGCAAGAATGGAGCTTTCCAAATGGAAAGCAAGGCTAGTACCATCATGCCCCCATTTCCATGGGCACAGGCAGCATACATCTCTGTGGTTTTTAACAAGTCAAATGAGACACAGAGTACACACTGTTTTCTTCCTTAATCCACTTCTCGAGGCAGGGTGTTCTGCATCTAGTGAACGGCCTCATCAAGGAAAGCCTAAGCTAGGCCTCTGGGCCCGTGCCTCTTCAAAAGTCTGCAGTGCTTCAGGAAAAACTGTGCTTTAGTTGCAATAGGAACGCAAGCCGTCTTTTTCCTGGAGGCAGGGTGACTTCAGGTAGGAGGTCCTGGATGGAAGGAGAAGCCTAGTGTTTTTCTCTGTGCAGCTCAGTGAACGGAATGAGTGCGACTTCCACGGCATGTTGGAACTTGCTAGAACGGTGCTCGTGAGCCTGTATGAGTGCTGGCTTACTCAAGATGTCCCAATAAGAGTGCACTGTGTTGCCCTACACTCGGCATACACACTGTGAGTCAGAAAGCTACGGGCCTGGATATTGCTTAGAAGGGCCAGGGGACCCTGAGGGTTCTTGCTGTTCTTGCAGGGAATAGGGTTTCCAGGCGAGGCACCTAGGAGTCCTGAAAAGCGTACTGGCGTTAAAATGCTGCAGAGCAGCGACTACGGCCTCATGGAAACTGCTACACGCCTCCGCTTCTGCATAGCATTTCAGGGCCTTACCTCGAGGCAAGTTCTCCCGTTGCTTGCACTGTGAGCGACACCGCATGTTAGGATGCTGTATTTCTCCTTGAATAGAGTGACTTCAGGAAAGAGGTCCTCGATAAATTCTAAGAAGAATGTTTTCTCAGGGCAGCTCAGACGAGGGCAATGTCGAAAATTTGCAGGACATGTTGGACTGCCTGGAAATGTGGTTCTGATGCTGTTCGACTGCTCTGGAAATATAGCTCTACTGAAGTAAAGTACAGTGTGTTGCCAGAGACTCGGCAGACACAGAGGGCCTCCGAGGGTCGTATGGGAATCAATGCTGCTCAGCAGGCCCACAGGGGTGTGGAGGGCGTCAGTGATCTTGGAACAAAAATGATGCAAACCCGAAGGGCCTAGGAGTCCTGAAAAGGGTGCTTCCTTTAACATAAAGCGGAACCTCCACTAAGAGCTCATGGAAAGAGCTGCATGCCTCCCTTTCTGCAGGGCTACTCAGGGCCTTACCTCGAGGCAAGGACTCACGTTGAGATTCCCTTTAGCTCTAGAGCATGGCAAGGTGAGCCCCAACCGGGCCAATGAAGCTCCGTGTGTAGCCAGAGAAATCTCATTTTCTTCCCACACCCATGCCTACAGTGGCCAGAGAGCTGTTAACAGCAGAGAATTTCAGGGAGCTTCACGGCAGCAAGAATGGAGCTTTCCAAATGGAAAGCAAGGCTAGTACCATCATGCCCCCATTACCATGGGCACAGGCAGCATACATCTCTGTGGTTTCTAACAAGTCAAAAGAGACACAGGGTACACACTGGTTGCTTCCCTGAATCAACTTCTCGAGGCAGGGTGTTCTGCATCTTGTGAACGGCCTCACCAAGGAACGCCCTAGCTAGGCCCATGGGCCCGTGCCTCTTCAAAAGCCTGCAGTGCTACAGGAAAAACTCTGCTTTAGTTGCAATAAGAATGCAAGCAGTGTTTCTCCTGATGGCAGTGTAACTTCAGGTAAGAGGTCTTAGATGGAAGAAGAAGCCTAGTGTTTTTCTCTGTGCAGCTCAGTCTAAAGAATGAGTTCGACTTCCACGGCATGTTGGAACTTGCTAGAACGGTGCTCGTGAACTTGTGCGAGTGCTGTGAATCAAGATATGACAAGAAAGAGTGCAGTGTGTTGCCCATGACTCAGCAGACACAGAGGAACTCCGAGGGACCAATGGGCCTCTTTGTTGCTCAGCAGGCCTACAGGGGTGTGGAGATACTCAGGGATCTTGGAACAAAAATGATGCTCACCCGAGAGGCCTAGGAGTCCTGAAAAGGGTACTTCCTTTAAAGTAAAGCAGAACATCGACTAAGAAATAATGGAAAGAGCTGAATGCCTCCCTTTCTGCAGGGCTACTCAGGGCCTTACCTCGAGGCAAGGACTCACGTTGAGATTCCCTTTAGCTCTAGAGCATGGCAAGGTGAGCCCCACCCCCGCCAAAGAAGCTCCGTGTGTAGCCAGAGAAAACTCATTTTCTTCCCACACCAATGTAGAGTGACCAGAGGCCTGTCAACAGCAGAGAATTTCAGGGAGCTTCACGGCAGCAAGAATGGAGCTTTCCAAATGGAAAGCAAGGCTAGTACCATCATGCCCCCATTTCCATGGGCAGAGGCAGCATACATCTCGGTGGTTTTTAACAAGTCAAATGAGACACAGAGTACACACTGTTTTCTTCCCTTAATCCACTTCTCGAGGCAGGGTGTTCTGCATCTAGTGAACGGCCTCACCAAGGAAAGACTAAGATAGGCCTCTGGGCCCGTGCCTCTTCAAAAGTCTGCAGTGCTTCAGGAAAAACTGTGCTTTAGTTGCAATAGGAACGCAAGCCGTCTTTTTCCTGGAGGCAGGATGACTTCAGGTAGGAGGTCCTGGATGGAAGGAGAAGCCTAGTGTTTTTCTCTGTGCAGCTCAGACCAGGGAATGAGTGCGACTTCCACGGCATGTAGGAACTTGCTAGAACGGTGATCGTGAACCTGAATGAGTGCTGGCTAACTCAAGATGTCCCAATAAGAGTGCACTGTGTTGCCCTACACTCGGCATACACACTGTGAGTCGGAAATCTACGGGCCTGGATATTGCTTAGAAGGGCCAAGGGAGCCTGAGGGTACTTGCTGTTCTTGCAGGGAATAGGGTTTCCAGGCCAGGCACCTAGGAGTCCTGAAAAGCGTACTGGCGTTAAAATGCTGCAGAGCAGCGACTACGGCCTCATGGAAACTGCTACACGCCTCCGCTTCTGCATAGCATTTCAGGGCCTTACCTCGAGGCAAGTTCTCCCGTTGCTTGCACTGTGAGCGACACAGCATGTTAGGATGCTGTATTTCTCCTTGAATAGAGTGACTTCAGGAAAGAGGTCCTCGATAAATTCTAAGAAGAATGTTTTCTCAGGGCAGCTCAGACGAGGGCAATGTCGAAAATTTGCAGGACATGTTGGACTGCCTGGAAATGTGGTTCTGATGCTGTTCGACTGCTCTGGAAATATAGCTCTACTGAAGTAAAGTACAGTGTGTTGCCAGAGACTCGGCAGACACAGAGGGCCTCCGAGGGTCGTATGGGAATCAATGCTGCTCAGCAGGCCCACAGTGGTGTGGAGGGCGTCAGTGATCTTGGAACAAAAATGATGCAAACCCGAAGGGCCTAGGAGTCCTGAAAAGGGTGCTTCCTTTAACATAAAGCGGAACCTCCACTAAGAGCTCATGGAAAGAGCTGCATGCCTCCCTTTCTGCAGGGCTACTCAGGGCCTTACCTCGAGGCAAGGACTCACGTTGAGATTCCCTTTAGCTCTAGAGCATGGCAAGGTGAGCCCCAACCAGGCCAATGAAGCTCCGTGTGTAGCCAGAGAAATCTCATTTTCTTCCCACACCCATGCCTACAGTGGCCAGAGAGCTGTTAACAGCAGAGAATTTCAGGGAGCTTCGCGGCAGCAAGAATGGAGCTTTCCAAATGGAAAGCAAGGCTAGTACCATCATGCCCCCATTACCATGGGCACAGGCAGCATACATCTCTGTGGTTTCTAACAAGTCAAAAGAGACACAGGGTACACACTGGTTGCTTCCCTGAATCAACTTCTCGAGGCAGGGTGTTCTGCGTCTTGTGAACGGCCTCACCAAGGAACGCCCTAGCTAGGCCCATGGGCCCGTGCCTCTTCAAAAGCCTGCAGTGCTACAGGAAAAACTCTGCTTTAGTTGCAATAAGAATGCAAGCAGTGTTTCTCCTGATGGCAGTGTAACTTCAGGTAAGAGGTCTTAGATGGAAGAAGAAGCCTAGTGTTTTTCTCTGTGCAGCTCAGTCTAAAGAATGAGTTCGACTTCCACGGCATGTTGGAACTTGCTAGAACGGTGCTCGTGAACTTGTGCGAGTGCTGTGAATCAAGATATGACAAGAAAGAGTGCAGTGTGTTGCCCATGACTCAGCAGACACAGAGGAACTCCGAGGGACCAATGGGCCTCTTTGTTGCTCAGCAGGCCTACAGGGGTTAGGAGATACTCAGGGATCTTGGAACAAAAATGATGCTCACCCGAGAGGCCTAGGAGTCCTGAAAAGGGTACTTCCTTTAAAGTAAAGCAGAACATCGACTAAGAAATAATGGAAAGAGCTGAATGCCTCCCTTTCTGCAGGGCTACTCAGGGCCTTACCTCGAGGCAAGGACTCACGTTGAGATTCCCTTTAGCTCTAGAGCATGGCAAGGTGAGCCCCACCCCCGCCAAAGAAGCTCCGTGTGTAGCCAGAGAAAACTCATTTTCTTCCCACACCAATGTAGAGGGACCAGAGGCCTGTCAACAGCAGAGAATTTCAGGGAGCTTCACGGCAGCAAGAATGGAGCTTTCCAAATGGAAAGCAAGGCTAGTACCATCATGCCCCCATTTCCATGGGCAGAGGCAGCATACATCTCGGTGGTTTTTAACAAGTCAAATGAGACACAGAGTACACACTGTTTTCTTCCCTTAATCCACTTCTCGAGGCAGGGTGTTCTGCATCTAGTGAACGGCCTCACCAAGGAAAGACTAAGATAGGCCTCTGGGCCCGTGCCTCTTCAAAAGTCTGCAGTGCTTCAGGAAAAACTGTGCTTTAGTTGCAATAGGAACGCAAGCCGTCTTTTTCCTGGAGGCAGGATGACTTCAGGTAGGAGGTCCTGGATGGAAGGAGAAGCCTAGTGTTTTTCTCTGTGCAGCTCAGACCAGGGAATGAGTGCGACTTCCACGGCATGTAGGAACTTGCTAGAACGGTGATCGTGAACCTGAATGAGTGCTGGCTAACTCAAGATGTCCCAATAAGAGTGCACTGTGTTGCCCTACACTCGGCATACACACTGTGAGTCGGAAATCTACGGGCCTGGATATTGCTTAGAAGGGCCAGGGGAGCCTGAGGGTACTTGCTGTTCTTGCAGGGAATAGGGTTTCCAGGCCAGGCACCTAGGAGTACTGAAAAGCGTACTGGCGTTAAAATGCTGCAGAGCAGCGACTACAGCCTCATGGAAACTGCTACACGCCTCCGCTTCTGCATAGCATTTCAGGGCCTTACCTAGAGGCAAGTTCTCCCGTTGCTTGCACTGTGAGCGACACCGCATGTTAGGATGCTGTATTTCTCCTTGAATAGAGTGACTTCAGGAAAGAGGTCCTCGATAAATTCTAAGAAGAATGTTTTCTCAGGGCAGCTCAGACGAGGGCAATGTCGAAAATTTGCAGGACATGTTGGACTGCCTGGAAATGTGGTTCTGATGCTGTTCGACTGCTCTGGAAATATAGCTCTACTGAAGTAAAGTACAGTGTGTTGCCAGAGACTCGGCAGACACAGAGGGCCTCCGAGGGTCGTATGGGAATCAATGCTGCTCAGCAGGCCCACAGGGGTGTGGAGGGCGTCAGTGATCTTGGAACAAAAATGATGCAAACCCGAAGGGCCTAGGAGTCCTGAAAAGGGTGCTTCCTTTAACATAAAGCGGAACCTCCACTAAGAGCTCATGGAAAGAGCTGCATGCCTCCCTTTCTGCAGGGCTACTCAGGGCCTTACCTCGAGGCAAGGACTCACGTTGAGATTCCCTTTAGATCTAGAGCATGGCAAGGTGAGCCCCAACCGGGCCAATGAAGCTCCGTGTGTAGCCAGAGAAATCTCATTTTCTTCCCACACCCATGCCTACAGTGGCCAGAGAGCTGTTAACAGCAGAGAATTTCAGGGAGCTTCACGGCAGCAAGAATGGAGCTTTCCAAATGGAAAGCAAGGCTAGTACCATCATGCCCCCATTACCATGGGCACAGGCAGCATACATCTCTGTGGTTTCTAACAAGTCAAAAGAGACACAGGGTACACACTGGTTGCTTCCCTGAATCAACTTCTCGAGGCAGGGTGTTCTGCATCTTGTGAACGGCCTCACCAAGGAACGCCCTAGCTAGGCCCATGGGCCCGTGCCTCTTCAAAAGCCTGCAGTGCTACAGGAAAAACTCTGCTTTAGTTGCAATAAGAATGCAAGCAGTGTTTCTCCTGATGGCAGTGTAACTTCAGGTAAGAGGTCTTAGATGGAAGAAGAAGCCTAGTGTTTTTCTCTGTGCAGCTCAGTCTAAAGAATGAGTTCGACTTCCACGGCATGTTGGAACTTGCTAGAACGGTGCTCGTGAACTTGTGCGAGTGCTGTGAATCAAGATATGACAAGAAAGAGTGCAGTGTGTTGCCCATGACTCAGCAGACACAGAGGAACTCCGAGGGACCAATGGGCCTCTTTGTTGCTCAGCAGGCCTACAGGGGTTAGGAGATACTCAGGGATCTTGGAACAAAAATGATGCTCACCCGAGAGGCCTAGGAGTCCTGAAAAGGGTACTTCCTTTAAAGTAAAGCAGAACATCGACTAAGAAATAATGGAAAGAGCTGAATGCCTCCCTTTCTGCAGGGCTACTCAGGGCCTTACCTCGAGGCAAGGACTCACGTTGAGATTCCCTTTAGCTCTAGAGCATGGCAAGGTGAGCCCCACCCCCGCCAAAGAAGCTCCGTGTGTAGCCAGAGAAAACTCATTTTCTTCCCACACCAATGTAGAGGGACCAGAGGCCTGTCAACAGCAGAGAATTTCAGGGAGCTTCACGGCAGCAAGAATGGAGCTTTCCAAATGGAAAGCAAGGCTAGTACCATCATGCCCCCATTTCCATGGGCAGAGGCAGCATACATCTCGGTGGTTTTTAACAAGTCAAATGAGACACAGAGTACACACTGTTTTCTTCCCTTAATCCACTTCTCGAGGCAGGGTGTTCTGCATCTAGTGAACGGCCTCACCAAGGAAAGACTAAGATAGGCCTCTGGGCCCGTGCCTCTTCAAAAGTCTGCAGTGCTTCAGGAAAAACTGTGCTTTAGTTGCAATAGGAACGCAAGCCGTCTTTTTCCTGGAGGCAGGATGACTTCAGGTAGGAGGTCCTGGATGGAAGGAGAAGCCTAGTGTTTTTCTCTGTGCAGCTCAGACCAGGGAATGAGTGCGACTTCCACGGCATGTAGGAACTTGCTAGAACGGTGATCGTGAACCTGAATGAGTGCTGGCTAACTCAAGATGTCCCAATAAGAGTGCACTGTGTTGCCCTACACTCGGCATACACACTGTGAGTCGGAAATCTACGGGCCTGGATATTGCTTAGAAGGGCCAAGGGAGCCTGAGGGTACTTGCTGTTCTTGCAGGGAATAGGGTTTCCAGGCCAGGCACCTAGGAGTCCTGAAAAGCGTACTGGCGTTAAAATGCTGCAGAGCAGCGACTACGGCCTCATGGAAACTGCTACACGCCTCCGCTTCTGCATAGCATTTCAGGGCCTTACCTCGAGGCAAGTTCTCCCGTTGCTTGCACTGTGAGCGACACAGCATGTTAGGATGCTGTATTTCTCCTTGAATAGAGTGACTTCAGGAAAGAGGTCCTCGATAAATTCTAAGAAGAATGTTTTCTCAGGGCAGCTCAGACGAGGGCAATGTCGAAAATTTGCAGGACATGTTGGACTGCCTGGAAATGTGGTTCTGATGCTGTTCGACTGCTCTGGAAATATAGCTCTACTGAAGTAAAGTACAGTGTGTTGCCAGAGACTCGGCAGACACAGAGGGCCTCCGAGGGTCGTATGGGAATCAATGCTGCTCAGCAGGCCCACAGTGGTGTGGAGGGCGTCAGTGATCTTGGAACAAAAATGATGCAAACCCGAAGGGCCTAGGAGTCCTGAAAAGGGTGCTTCCTTTAACATAAAGCGGAACCTCCACTAAGAGCTCATGGAAAGAGCTGCATGCCTCCCTTTCTGCAGGGCTACTCAGGGCCTTACCTCGAGGCAAGGACTCACGTTGAGATTCCCTTTAGCTCTAGAGCATGGCAAGGTGAGCCCCAACCAGGCCAATGAAGCTCCGTGTGTAGCCAGAGAAATCTCATTTTCTTCCCACACCCATGCCTACAGTGGCCAGAGAGCTGTTAACAGCAGAGAATTTCAGGGAGCTTCGCGGCAGCAAGAATGGAGCTTTCCAAATGGAAAGCAAGGCTAGTACCATCATGCCCCCATTACCATGGGCACAGGCAGCATACATCTCTGTGGTTTCTAACAAGTCAAAAGAGACACAGGGTACACACTGGTTGCTTCCCTGAATCAACTTCTCGAGGCAGGGTGTTCTGCGTCTTGTGAACGGCCTCACCAAGGAACGCCCTAGCTAGGCCCATGGGCCCGTGCCTCTTCAAAAGCCTGCAGTGCTACAGGAAAAACTCTGCTTTAGTTGCAATAAGAATGCAAGCAGTGTTTCTCCTGATGGCAGTGTAACTTCAGGTAAGAGGTCTTAGATGGAAGAAGAAGCCTAGTGTTTTTCTCTGTGCAGCTCAGTCTAAAGAATGAGTTCGACTTCCACGGCATGTTGGAACTTGCTAGAACGGTGCTCGTGAACTTGTGCGAGTGCTGTGAATCAAGATATGACAAGAAAGAGTGCAGTGTGTTGCCCATGACTCAGCAGACACAGAGGAACTCCGAGGGACCAATGGGCCTCTTTGTTGCTCAGCAGGCCTACAGGGGTTAGGAGATACACAGGGATCTTGGAACAAAAATGATGCTCACCCGAGAGGCCTAGGAGTCCTGAAAAGGGTACTTCCTTTAAAGTAAAGCAGAACATCGACTAAGAAATAATGGAAAGAGCTGAATGCCTCCCTTTCTGCAGGGCTACTCAGGGCCTTACCTCGAGGCAAGGACTCACGTTGAGATTCCCTTTAGCTCTAGAGCATGGCAAGGTGAGCCCCACCCCCGCCAAAGAAGCTCCGTGTGTAGCCAGAGAAAACTCATTTTCTTCCCACACCAATGTAGAGGGACCAGAGGCCTGTCAACAGCAGAGAATTTCAGGGAGCTTCACGGCAGCAAGAATGGAGCTTTCCAAATGGAAAGCAAGGCTAGTACCATCATGCCCCCATTTCCATGGGCAGAGGCAGCATACATCTCGGTGGTTTTTAACAAGTCAAATGAGACACAGAGTACACACTGTTTTCTTCCCTTAATCCACTTCTCGAGGCAGGGTGTTCTGCATCTAGTGAACGGCCTCACCAAGGAAAGACTAAGATAGGCCTCTGGGCCCGTGCCTCTTCAAAAGTCTGCAGTGCTTCAGGAAAAACTGTGCTTTAGTTGCAATAGGAACGCAAGCCGTCTTTTTCCTGGAGGCAGGATGACTTCAGGTAGGAGGTCCTGGATGGAAGGAGAAGCCTAGTGTTTTTCTCTGTGCAGCTCAGACCAGGGAATGAGTGCGACTTCCACGGCATGTAGGAACTTGCTAGAACGGTGATCGTGAACCTGAATGAGTGCTGGCTAACTCAAGATGTCCCAATAAGAGTGCACTGTGTTGCCCTACACTCGGCATACACACTGTGAGTCGGAAATCTACGGGCCTGGATATTGCTTAGAAGGGCCAGGGGAGCCTGAGGGTACTTGCTGTTCTTGCAGGGAATAGGGTTTCCAGGCCAGGCACCTAGGAGTCCTGAAAAGCGTACTGGCGTTAAAATGCTGCAGAGCAGCGACTACGGCCTCATGGAAACTGCTACACGCCTCCGCTTCTGCATAGCATTTCAGGGCCTTACCTCGAGGCAAGTTCTCCCGTTGCTTGCACTGTGAGCGACACCGCATGTTAGGATGCTGTATTTCTCCTTGAATAGAGTGACTTCAGGAAAGATGTCCTCGATAAATTCTAAGAAGAATGTTTTCTCAGGGCAGCTCAGACGAGGGCAATGTCGAAAATTTGCAGGACATGTTGGACTGCCTGGAAATGTGGTTCTGATGCTGTTCGACTGCTCTGGAAATATAGCTCTACTGAAGTAAAGTACAGTGTGTTGCCAGAGACTCGGCAGACACAGAGGGCCTCCGAGGGTCGTATGGGAATCAATGCTGCTCAGCAGGCCCACAGGGGTGTGGAGGGCGTCAGTGATCTTGGAACAAAAATGATGCAAACCCGAAGGGCCTAGGAGTCCTGAAAAGGGTGCTTCCTTTAACATAAAGCGGAACCTCCACTAAGAGCTCATGGAAAGAGCTGCATGCCTCCCTTTCTGCAGGGCTACTCAGGGCCTTACCTCGAGGCAAGGACTCACGTTGAGATTCCCTTTAGATCTAGAGCATGGCAAGGTGAGCCCCAACCGGGCCAATGAAGCTCCGTGTGTAGCCAGAGAAATCTCATTTTCTTCCCACACCCATGCCTACAGTGGCCAGAGAGCTGTTAACAGCAGAGAATTTCAGGGAGCTTCACGGCAGCAAGAATGGAGCTTTCCAAATGGAAAGCAAGGCTAGTACCATCATGCCCCCATTACCATGGGCACAGGCAGCATACATCTCTGTGGTTTCTAACAAGTCAAAAGAGACACAGGGTACACACTGGTTGCTTCCCTGAATCAACTTCTCGAGGCAGGGTGTTCTGCATCTTGTGAACGGCCTCACCAAGGAACGCCCTAGCTAGGCCCATGGGCCCGTGCCTCTTCAAAAGCCTGCAGTGCTACAGGAAAAACTCTGCTTTAGTTGCAATAAGAATGCAAGCAGTGTTTCTCCTGATGGCAGTGTAACTTCAGGTAAGAGGTCTTAGATGGAAGAAGAAGCCTAGTGTTTTTCTCTGTGCAGCTCAGTCTAAAGAATGAGTTCGACTTCCACGGCATGTTGGAACTTGCTAGAACGGTGCTCGTGAACTTGTGCGAGTGCTGTGAATCAAGATATGACAAGAAAGAGTGCAGTGTGTTGCCCATGACTCAGCAGACACAGAGGAACTCCGAGGGACCAATGGGCCTCTTTGTTGCTCAGCAGGCCTACAGGGGTTAGGAGATACTCAGGGATCTTGGAACAAAAATGATGCTCACCCGAGAGGCCTAGGAGTCCTGAAAAGGGTACTTCCTTTAAAGTAAAGCAGAACATCGACTAAGAAATAATGGAAAGAGCTGAATGCCTCCCTTTCTGCAGGGCTACTCAGGGCCTTACCTCGAGGCAAGGACTCACGTTGAGATTCCCTTTAGCTCTAGAGCATGGCAAGGTGAGCCCCACCCCCGCCAAAGAAGCTCCGTGTGTAGCCAGAGAAAACTCATTTTCTTCCCACACCAATGTAGAGGGACCAGAGGCCTGTCAACAGCAGAGAATTTCAGGGAGCTTCACGGCAGCAAGAATGGAGCTTTCCAAATGGAAAGCAAGGCTAGTACCATCATGCCCCCATTTCCATGGGCACAGGCAGCATACATCTCGGTGGTTTTTAACAAGTCAAATGAGACACAGAGTACACACTGTTTTTTTCCCTTAATCCACTTCTCGAGGCAGGGTGTTCCGCATCTAGTGAACGGCCTCACCAAGGAAAGACTAAGATAGGCCTCTGGGCCCGTGCCTCTTCAAAAGTCTGCAGTGCTTCAGGAAAAACTGTGCTTTAGTTGCAATAGGAACGCAAGCCGTCTTTTTCCTGGAGGCAGGGTGACTTCAGGTAGGAGGTCCTGGATGGAAGGAGAAGCCTAGTGTTTTTCTCTGTGCAGCTCAGACCAGGGAATGAGTGCGACTTCCACGGCATGTAGGAACTTGCTAGAACGGTGATCGTGAACCTGAATGAGTGCTGGCTAACTCAAGATGTCCCAATAAGAGTGCACTGTGTTGCCCTACACTCGGCATACACACTGTGAGTCGGAAATCTACGGGCCTGGATATTGCTTAGAAGGGCCAGGGGAGCCTGAGGGTACTTGCTGTTCTTGCAGGGAATAGGGTTTCCAGGCCAGGCACCTAGGAGTCCTGAAAAGCGTACTGGCGTTAAAATGCTGCAGAGCAGCGACTACGGCCTCATGGAAACTGCTACACGCCTCCGCTTCTGCATAGCATTTCAGGGCCTTACCTCGAGGCAAGTTCTCCCGTTGCTTGCACTGTGAGCGACACCGCATGTTAGGATGCTGTATTTCTCCTTGAATAGAGTGACTTCAGGAAAGAGGTCCTCGATAAATTCTAAGAAGAATGTTTTCTCAGGGCAGCTCAGACGAGGGCAATGTCGAAAATTTGCAGGACATGTTGGACTGCCTGGAAATGTGGTTCTGATGCTGTTCGACTGCTCTGGAAATATAGCTCTACTGAAGTAAAGTACAGTGTGTTGCCAGAGACTCGGCAGACACAGAGGGCCTCCGAGGGTCGTATGGGAATCAATGCTGCTCAGCAGGCCCACAGTGGTGTGGAGGGCGTCAGTGATCTTGGAACAAAAATGATGCAAACCCGAAGGGCCTAGGAGTCCTGAAAAGGGTGCTTCCTTTAACATAAAGCGGAACCTCCACTAAGAGCTCATGGAAAGAGCTGCATGCCTCCCTTTCTGCAGGGCTACTCAGGGCCTTACCTCGAGGCAAGGACTCACGTTGAGATTCCCTTTAGCTCTAGAGCATGGCAAGGTGAGCCCCAACCAGGCCAATGAAGCTCCGTGTGTAGCCAGAGAAATCTCATTTTCTTCCCACACCCATGCCTACAGTGGCCAGAGAGCTGTTAACAGAAGAGAATTTCAGGGAGCTTCGCGGCAGCAAGAATGGAGCTTTCCAAATGGAAAGCAAGGCTAGTACCATCATGCCCCCATTACCATGGGCACAGGCAGCATACATCTCTGTGGTTTCTAACAAGTCAAAAGAGACACAGGGTACACACTGGTTGCTTCCCTGAATCAACTTCTCGAGGCAGGGTGTTCTGCGTCTTGTGAACGGCCTCACCAAGGAACGCCCTAGCTAGGCCCATGGGCCCGTGCCTCTTCAAAAGCCTGCAGTGCTACAGGAAAAACTCTGCTTTAGTTGCAATAAGAATGCAAGCAGTGTTTCTCCTGATGGCAGTGTAACTTCAGGTAAGAGGTCTTAGATGGAAGAAGAAGCCTAGTGTTTTTCTCTGTGCAGCTCAGTCTAAAGAATGAGTTCGACTTCCACGGCATGTTGGAACTTGCTAGAACGGTGCTCGTGAACTTGTGCGAGTGCTGTGAATCAAGATATGACAAGAAAGAGTGCAGTGTGTTGCCCATGACTCAGCAGACACAGAGGAACTCCGAGGGACCAATGGGCCTCTTTGTTGCTCAGCAGGCCTACAGGGGTTAGGAGATACTCAGGGATCTTGGAACAAAAATGATGCTCACCCGAGAGGCCTAGGAGTCCTGAAAAGGGTACTTCCTTTAAAGTAAAGCAGAACATCGACTAAGAAATAATGGAAAGAGCTGAATGCCTCCCTTTCTGCAGGGCTACTCAGGGCCTTACCTCGAGGCAAGGACTCACGTTGAGATTCCCTTTAGCTCTAGAGCATGGCAAGGTGAGCCCCACCCCCGCCAAAGAAGCTCCGTGTGTAGCCAGAGAAAACTCATTTTCTTCCCACACCAATGTAGAGGGACCAGAGGCCTGTCAACAGCAGAGAATTTCAGGGAGCTTCACGGCAGCAAGAATGGAGCTTTCCAAATGGAAAGCAAGGCTAGTACCATCATGCCCCCATTTCCATGGGCAGAGGCAGCATACATCTCGGTGGTTTTTAACAAGTCAAATGAGACACAGAGTACACACTGTTTTCTTCCCTTAATCCACTTCTCGAGGCAGGGTGTTCTGCATCTAGTGAACGGCCTCACCAAGGAAAGACTAAGATAGGCCTCTGGGCCCGTGCCTCTTCAAAAGTCTGCAGTGCTTCAGGAAAAACTGTGCTTTAGTTGCAATAGGAACGCAAGCCGTCTTTTTCCTGGAGGCAGGATGACTTCAGGTAGGAGGTCCTGGATGGAAGGAGAAGCCTAGTGTTTTTCTCTGTGCAGCTCAGACCAGGGAATGAGTGCGACTTCCACGGCATGTAGGAACTTGCTAGAACGGTGATCGTGAACCTGAATGAGTGCTGGCTAACTCAAGATGTCCCAATAAGAGTGCACTGTGTTGCCCTACACTCGGCATACACACTGTGAGTCGGAAATCTACGGGCCTGGATATTGCTTAGAAGGGCCAGGGGAGCCTGAGGGTACTTGCTGTTCTTGCAGGGAATAGGGTTTCCAGGCCAGGCACCTAGGAGTACTGAAAAGCGTACTGGCGTTAAAATGCTGCAGAGCAGCGACTACAGCCTCATGGAAACTGCTACACGCCTCCGCTTCTGCATAGCATTTCAGGGCCTTACCTAGAGGCAAGTTCTCCCGTTGCTTGCACTGTGAGCGACACCGCATGTTAGGATGCTGTATTTCTCCTTGAATAGAGTGACTTCAGGAAAGAGGTCCTCGATAAATTCTAAGAAGAATGTTTTCTCAGGGCAGCTCAGACGAGGGCAATGTCGAAAATTTGCAGGACATGTTGGACTGCCTGGAAATGTGGTTCTGATGCTGTTCGACTGCTCTGGAAATATAGCTCTACTGAAGTAAAGTACAGTGTGTTGCCAGAGACTCGGCAGACACAGAGGGCCTCCGAGGGTCGTATGGGAATCAATGCTGCTCAGCAGGCCCACAGGGGTGTGGAGGGCGTCAGTGATCTTGGAACAAAAATGATGCAAACCCGAAGGGCCTAGGAGTCCTGAAAAGGGTGCTTCCTTTAACATAAAGCGGAACCTCCACTAAGAGCTCATGGAAAGAGCTGCATGCCTCCCTTTCTGCAGGGCTACTCAGGGCCTTACCTCGAGGCAAGGACTCACGTTGAGATTCCCTTTAGATCTAGAGCATGGCAAGGTGAGCCCCAACCGGGCCAATGAAGCTCCGTGTGTAGCCAGAGAAATCTCATTTTCTTCCCACACCCATGCCTACAGTGGCCAGAGAGCTGTTAACAGCAGAGAATTTCAGGGAGCTTCACGGCAGCAAGAATGGAGCTTTCCAAATGGAAAGCAAGGCTAGTACCATCATGCCCCCATTACCATGGGCACAGGCAGCATACATCTCTGTGGTTTCTAACAAGTCAAAAGAGACACAGGGTACACACTGGTTGCTTCCCTGAATCAACTTCTCGAGGCAGGGTGTTCTGCATCTTGTGAACGGCCTCACCAAGGAACGCCCTAGCTAGGCCCATGGGCCCGTGCCTCTTCAAAAGCCTGCAGTGCTACAGGAAAAACTCTGCTTTAGTTGCAATAAGAATGCAAGCAGTGTTTCTCCTGATGGCAGTGTAACTTCAGGTAAGAGGTCTTAGATGGAAGAAGAAGCCTAGTGTTTTTCTCTGTGCAGCTCAGTCTAAAGAATGAGTTCGACTTCCACGGCATGTTGGAACTTGCTAGAACGGTGCTCGTGAACTTGTGCGAGTGCTGTGAATCAAGATATGACAAGAAAGAGTGCAGTGTGTTGCCCATGACTCAGCAGACACAGAGGAACTCCGAGGGACCAATGGGCCTCTTTGTTGCTCAGCAGGCCTACAGGGGTTAGGAGATACTCAGGGATCTTGGAACAAAAATGATGCTCACCCGAGAGGCCTAGGAGTCCTGAAAAGGGTACTTCCTTTAAAGTAAAGCAGAACAGCGACTAAGAAATAATGGAAAGAGCTGAATGCCTCCCTTTCTGCAGGGCTACTCAGGGCCTTACCTCGAGGCAAGGACTCACGTTGAGATTCCCTTTAGCTCTAGAGCATGGCAAGGTGAGCCCCACCCCCGCCAAAGAAGCTCCGTGTGTAGCCAGAGAAAACTCATTTTCTTCCCACACCAATGTAGAGGGACCAGAGGCCTGTCAACAGCAGAGAATTTCAGGGAGCTTCACGGCAGCAAGAATGGAGCTTTCCAAATGGAAAGCAAGGCTAGTACCATCATGCCCCCATTTCCATGGGCACAGGCAGCATACATCTCGGTGGTTTTTAACAAGTCAAATGAGACACAGAGTACACACTGTTTTTTTCCCTTAATCCACTTCTCGAGGCAGGGTGTTCCGCATCTAGTGAACGGCCTCACCAAGGAAAGACTAAGATAGGCCTCTGGGCCCGTGCCTCTTCAAAAGTCTGCAGTGCTTCAGGAAAAACTGTGCTTTAGTTGCAATAGGAACGCAAGCCGTCTTTTTCCTGGAGGCAGGGTGACTTCAGGTAGGAGGTCCTGGATGGAGGGAGAAGCCTAGTGTTTTTCTCTGTGCAGCTCAGACCAGGGAATGAGTGCGACTTCCACGGCATGTAGGAACTTGCTAGAACGGTGATCGTGAACCTGAATGAGTGCTGGCTAACTCAAGATGTCCCAATAAGAGTGCACTGTGTTGCCCTACACTCGGCATACACACTGTGAGTCGGAAATCTACGGGCCTGGATATTGCTTAGAAGGGCCAGGGGAGCCTGAGGGTACTTGCTGTTCTTGCAGGGAATAGGGTTTCCAGGCCAGGCACCTAGGAGTCCTGAAAAGCGTACTGGCGTTAAAATGCTGCAGAGCAGCGACTACGGCCTCATGGAAACTGCTACACGCCTCCGCTTCTGCATAGCATTTCAGGGCCTTACCTCGAGGCAAGTTCTCCCGTTGCTTGCACTGTGAGCGACACCGCATGTTAGGATGCTGTATTTCTCCTTGAATAGAGTGACTTCAGGAAAGATGTCCTCGATAAATTCTAAGAAGAATGTTTTCTCAGGGCAGCTCAGACGAGGGCAATGTCGAAAATTTGCAGGACATGTTGGACTGCCTGGAAATGTGGTTCTGATGCTGTTCGACTGCTCTGGAAATATAGCTCTACTGAAGTAAAGTACAGTGTGTTGCCAGAGACTCGGCAGACACAGAGGGCCTCCGAGGGTCGTATGGGAATCAATGCTGCTCAGCAGGCCCACAGGGGTGTGGAGGGCGTCAGTGATCTTGGAACAAAAATGATGCAAACCCGAAGGGCCTAGGAGTCCTGAAAAGGGTGCTTCCTTTAACATAAAGCGGAACCTCCACTAAGAGCTCATGGAAAGAGCTGCATGCCTCCCTTTCTGCAGGGCTACTCAGGGCCTTACCTCGAGGCAAGGACTCACGTTGAGATTCCCTTTAGATCTAGAGCATGGCAAGGTGAGCCCCAACCGGGCCAATGAAGCTCCGTGTGTAGCCAGAGAAATCTCATTTTCTTCCCACACCCATGCCTACAGTGGCCAGAGAGCTGTTAACAGCAGAGAATTTCAGGGAGCTTCACGGCAGCAAGAATGGAGCTTTCCAAATGGAAAGCAAGGCTAGTACCATCATGCCCCCATTACCATGGGCACAGGCAGCATACATCTCTGTGGTTTCTAACAAGTCAAAAGAGACACAGGGTACACACTGGTTGCTTCCCTGAATCAACTTCTCGAGGCAGGGTGTTCTGCATCTTGTGAACGGCCTCACCAAGGAACGCCCTAGCTAGGCCCATGGGCCCGTGCCTCTTCAAAAGCCTGCAGTGCTACAGGAAAAACTCTGCTTTAGTTGCAATAAGAATGCAAGCAGTGTTTCTCCTGATGGCAGTGTAACTTCAGGTAAGAGGTCTTAGATGGAAGAAGAAGCCTAGTGTTTTTCTCTGTGCAGCTCAGTCTAAAGAATGAGTTCGACTTCCACGGCATGTTGGAACTTGCTAGAACGGTGCTCGTGAACTTGTGCGAGTGCTGTGAATCAAGATATGACAAGAAAGAGTGCAGTGTGTTGCCCATGACTCAGCAGACACAGAGGAACTCCGAGGGACCAATGGGCCTCTTTGTTGCTCAGCAGGCCTACAGGGGTGTGGAGATACTCAGGGATCTTGGAACAAAAATGATGCTCACCCGAGAGGCCTAGGAGTCCTGAAAAGGGTACTTCCTTTAAAGTAAAGGAGAACAGCGACTAAAAATAATGCAAATAGCTGAATGCCTCCCTTTCTGCAGGGCTACTCAGGGCCTTACCTCGAGGCAAGGACTCACGTTGAGATTCCCTTTAGCTCTAGAGCATGGCAAGGTGAGCCCCACCCCGGCCAAAGAAGCTCCGTGTGTAGCCAGAGAAAACTCATTTTCTTCCCACACCAATGTAGAGGGACCAGAGGCCTGTCAACAGCAGAGAATTTCAGGGAGCTTCACGGCAGCAAGAATGGAGCTTTCCAAATGGAAAGCAAGGCTAGTACCATCATGCCCCCATTTCCATGGGCAGAGGCAGCATACATCTCGGTGGTTTTTAACAAGTCAAATGAGACACAGAGTACACACTGTTTTTTTCCCTTAATCCACTTCTCGAGGCAGGGTGTTCCGCATCTAGTGAACGGCCTCACCAAGGAAAGACTAAGATAGGCCTCTGGGCCCGTGCCTCTTCAAAAGTCTGCAGTGCTTCAGGAAAAACTGTGCTTTAGTTGCAATAGGAACGCAAGCCGTCTTTTTCCTGGAGGCAGGGTGACTTCAGGTAGGAGGTCCTGGATGGAAGGAGAAGCCTAGTGTTTTTCTCTGTGCAGCTCAGACCAGGGAATGAGTGCGACTTCCACGGCATGTAGGAACTTGCTAGAACGGTGATCGTGAACCTGAATGAGTGCTGGCTAACTCAAGATGTCCCAATAAGAGTGCACTGTGTTGCCCTACACTCGGCATACACACTGTGAGTCGGAAATCTACGGGCCTGGATATTGCTTAGAAGGGCCAGGGGAGCCTGAGGGTACTTGCTGTTCTTGCAGGGAATAGGGTTTCCAGGCCAGGCACCTAGGAGTCCTGAAAAGCGTACTGGCGTTAAAATGCTGCAGAGCAGCGACTACGGCCTCATGGAAACTGCTACACGCCTCCGCTTCTGCATAGCATTTCAGGGCCTTACCTCGAGGCAAGTTCTCCCGTTGCTTGCACTGTGAGCGACACCGCATGTTAGGATGCTGTATTTCTCCTTGAATAGAGTGACTTCAGGAAAGATGTCCTCGATAAATTCTAAGAAGAGTGTTTTCTCAGGGAAGCTCAAACGAGGGCAATGTCGAAAACATGCAGGACATGTTGGACTGCCTAGAAATGTGGTTCTGATGCTGTTCGACTGCTCTGGAAATATAGCTCTACTGAAGTAACGTACAGTGTGTTGCCAGAGACTCGGCAGACACAGAGGGCCTCCGAGGGTCGTATGGGAATCAATGCTGCTCAGCAGGCCCACAGGGGTGTGGAGGGCGTCACTGATCTTGGAACAAAAATGATGCTCACCCGAAGGGCCTAGGAGGCTTGAAAAGGGTGCTTCCTTTAACATAAAGCGGAACCTCCACTAAGAGCTCATGGAAAGAGCTGCATGCCTCCCTTTCTGCAGGACTACTCAGGGCCTTACCTCGAGGCAAGGACTCACGTTGAGATTCCCTTTAGATCTAGAGCATGGCAAGGTGAGCCCCAACCCGGCCAAAGAAGCTCCGTGTGTAGCCAGAGAAAACTCATTTTCTTCCCACACCAATGTAGAGGGACCAGAGGCCTGTCAACAGCAGAGAATTTCAGGGAGCTTCACGGCAGCAAGAATGGAGCTTTCCAAATGGAAAGCAAGGCTAGTACCATCATGCCCCCATTTCCATGGGCACAGGCAGCATACATCTCTGTGGTTTTTAACAAGTCAAATGAGACACAGAGTACACACTGTTTTTTTCCCTTAATCCACTTCTCGAGGCAGGGTGTTCTGCATCTAGTGAACGGCCTCACCAAGGAAAGCCTAAGCTAGGCCTCTGGGCCCGTGCCTCTTCAAAAGTCTGCAGTGCTTCAGGAAAAACTGTGCTTTAGTTGCAATAGGAACGCAAGCCGTCTTTTTCCTGGAGGCAGGATGACTTCAGGTAGGAGGTCCTGGATGGAAGGAGAAGCCTAGTGTTTTTCTCTGTGCAGCTCAGACCAGGGAATGAGTGCGACTTCCACGGCATGTAGGAACTTGCTAGAACGGTGATCGTGAACCTGAATGAGTGCTGGCTAACTCAAGATGTCCCAATAAGAGTGCACTGTGTTGCCCTACACTCGGCATACACACTGTGAGTCGGAAATCTACGGGCCTGGATATTGCTTAGAAGGGCCAGGGGAGCCTGAGGGTACTTGCTGTTCTTGCAGGGAATAGGGTTTCCAGGCCAGGCACCTAGGAGTACTGAAAAGCGTACTGGCGTTAAAATGCTGCAGAGCAGCGACTACAGCCTCATGGAAACTGCTACACGCCTCCGCTTCTGCATAGCATTTCAGGGCCTTACCTAGAGGCAAGTTCTCCCGTTGCTTGCACTGTGAGCGACACCGCATGTTAGGATGCTGTATTTCTCCTTGAATAGAGTGACTTCAGGAAAGAGGTCCTCGATAAATTCTAAGAAGAATGTTTTCTCAGGGCAGCTCAGACGAGGGCAATGTCGAAAATTTGCAGGACATGTTGGACTGCCTGGAAATGTGGTTCTGATGCTGTTCGACTGCTCTGGAAATATAGCTCTACTGAAGTAAAGTACAGTGTGTTGCCAGAGACTCGGCAGACACAGAGGGCCTCCGAGGGTCGTATGGGAATCAATGCTGCTCAGCAGGCCCACAGGGGTGTGGAGGGCGTCAGTGATCTTGGAACAAAAATGATGCAAACCCGAAGGGCCTAGGAGTCCTGAAAAGGGTGCTTCCTTTAACATAAAGCGGAACCTCCACTAAGAGCTCATGGAAAGAGCTGCATGCCTCCCTTTCTGCAGGGCTACTCAGGGCCTTACCTCGAGGCAAGGACTCACGTTGAGATTCCCTTTAGATCTAGAGCATGGCAAGGTGAGCCCCAACCGGGCCAATGAAGCTCCGTGTGTAGCCAGAGAAATCTCATTTTCTTCCCACACCCATGCCTACAGTGGCCAGAGAGCTGTTAACAGCAGAGAATTTCAGGGAGCTTCACGGCAGCAAGAATGGAGCTTTCCAAATGGAAAGCAAGGCTAGTACCATCATGCCCCCATTACCATGGGCACAGGCAGCATACATCTCTGTGGTTTCTAACAAGTCAAAAGAGACACAGGGTACACACTGGTTGCTTCCCTGAATCAACTTCTCGAGGCAGGGTGTTCTGCATCTTGTGAACGGCCTCACCAAGGAACGCCCTAGCTAGGCCCATGGGCCCGTGCCTCTTCAAAAGCCTGCAGTGCTACAGGAAAAACTCTGCTTTAGTTGCAATAAGAATGCAAGCAGTGTTTCTCCTGATGGCAGTGTAACTTCAGGTAAGAGGTCTTAGATGGAAGAAGAAGCCTAGTGTTTTTCTCTGTGCAGCTCAGTCTAAAGAATGAGTTCGACTTCCACGGCATGTTGGAACTTGCTAGAACGGTGCTCGTGAACTTGTGCGAGTGCTGTGAATCAAGATATGACAAGAAAGAGTGCAGTGTGTTGCCCATGACTCAGCAGACACAGAGGAACTCCGAGGGACCAATGGGCCTCTTTGTTGCTCAGCAGGCCTACAGGGGTTAGGAGATACTCAGGGATCTTGGAACAAAAATGATGCTCACCCGAGAGGCCTAGGAGTCCTGAAAAGGGTACTTCCTTTAAAGTAAAGCAGAACATCGACTAAGAAATAATGGAAAGAGCTGAATGCCTCCCTTTCTGCAGGGCTACTCAGGGCCTTACCTCGAGGCAAGGACTCACGTTGAGATTCCCTTTAGCTCTAGAGCATGGCAAGGTGAGCCCCACCCCCGCCAAAGAAGCTCCGTGTGTAGCCAGAGAAAACTCATTTTCTTCCCACACCAATGTAGAGGGACCAGAGGCCTGTCAACAGCAGAGAATTTCAGGGAGCTTCACGGCAGCAAGAATGGAGCTTTCCAAATGGAAAGCAAGGCTAGTACCATCATGCCCCCATTTCCATGGGCACAGGCAGCATACATCTCGGTGGTTTTTAACAAGTCAAATGAGACACAGAGTACACACTGTTTTTTTCCCTTAATCCACTTCTCGAGGCAGGGTGTTCCGCATCTAGTGAACGGCCTCACCAAGGAAAGACTAAGATAGGCCTCTGGGCCCGTGCCTCTTCAAAAGTCTGCAGTGCTTCAGGAAAAACTGTGCTTTAGTTGCAATAGGAACGCAAGCCGTCTTTTTCCTGGAGGCAGGGTGACTTCAGGTAGGAGGTCCTGGATGGAGGGAGAAGCCTAGTGTTTTTCTCTGTGCAGCTCAGACCAGGGAATGAGTGCGACTTCCACGGCATGTAGGAACTTGCTAGAACGGTGATCGTGAACCTGAATGAGTGCTGGCTAACTCAAGATGTCCCAATAAGAGTGCACTGTGTTGCCCTACACTCGGCATACACACTGTGAGTCGGAAATCTACGGGCCTGGATATTGCTTAGAAGGGCCAGGGGAGCCTGAGGGTACTTGCTGTTCTTGCAGGGAATAGGGTTTCCAGGCCAGGCACCTAGGAGTCCTGAAAAGCGTACTGGCGTTAAAATGCTGCAGAGCAGCGACTACGGCCTCATGGAAACTGCTACACGCCTCCGCTTCTGCATAGCATTTCAGGGCCTTACCTCGAGGCAAGTTCTCCCGTTGCTTGCACTGTGAGCGACACCGCATGTTAGGATGCTGTATTTCTCCTTGAATAGAGTGACTTCAGGAAAGATGTCCTCGATAAATTCTAAGAAGAATGTTTTCTCAGGGCAGCTCAGACGAGGGCAATGTCGAAAATTTGCAGGACATGTTGGACTGCCTGGAAATGTGGTTCTGATGCTGTTCGACTGCTCTGGAAATATAGCTCTACTGAAGTAAAGTACAGTGTGTTGCCAGAGACTCGGCAGACACAGAGGGCCTCCGAGGGTCGTATGGGAATCAATGCTGCTCAGCAGGCCCACAGGGGTGTGGAGGGCGTCAGTGATCTTGGAACAAAAATGATGCAAACCCGAAGGGCCTAGGAGTCCTGAAAAGGGTGCTTCCTTTAACATAAAGCGGAACCTCCACTAAGAGCTCATGGAAAGAGCTGCATGCCTCCCTTTCTGCAGGGCTACTCAGGGCCTTACCTCGAGGCAAGGACTCACGTTGAGATTCCCTTTAGATCTAGAGCATGGCAAGGTGAGCCCCAACCGGGCCAATGAAGCTCCGTGTGTAGCCAGAGAAATCTCATTTTCTTCCCACACCCATGCCTACAGTGGCCAGAGAGCTGTTAACAGCAGAGAATTTCAGGGAGCTTCACGGCAGCAAGAATGGAGCTTTCCAAATGGAAAGCAAGGCTAGTACCATCATGCCCCCATTACCATGGGCACAGGCAGCATACATCTCTGTGGTTTCTAACAAGTCAAAAGAGACACAGGGTACACACTGGTTGCTTCCCTGAATCAACTTCTCGAGGCAGGGTGTTCTGCATCTTGTGAACGGCCTCACCAAGGAACGCCCTAGCTAGGCCCATGGGCCCGTGCCTCTTCAAAAGCCTGCAGTGCTACAGGAAAAACTCTGCTTTAGTTGCAATAAGAATGCAAGCAGTGTTTCTCCTGATGGCAGTGTAACTTCAGGTAAGAGGTCTTAGATGGAAGAAGAAGCCTAGTGTTTTTCTCTGTGCAGCTCAGTCTAAAGAATGAGTTCGACTTCCACGGCATGTTGGAACTTGCTAGAACGGTGCTCGTGAACTTGTGCGAGTGCTGTGAATCAAGATATGACAAGAAAGAGTGCAGTGTGTTGCCCATGACTCAGCAGACACAGAGGAACTCCGAGGGACCAATGGGCCTCTTTGTTGCTCAGCAGGCCTACAGGGGTGTGGAGATACTCAGGGATCTTGGAACAAAAATGATGCTCACCCGAGAGGCCTAGGAGTCCTGAAAAGGGTACTTCCTTTAAAGTAAAGGAGAACAGCGACTAAAAATAATGCAAATAGCTGAATGCCTCCCTTTCTGCAGGGCTACTCAGGGCCTTACCTCGAGGCAAGGACTCCCGTTGAGATTCCCTTTAGCTCTAGAGCATGGCAAGGTGAGCCCCACCCCGGCCAAAGAAGCTCCGTGTGTAGCCAGAGAAAACTCATTTTCTTCCCACACCAATGTAGAGGGACCAGAGGCCTGTCAACAGCAGAGAATTTCAGGGAGCTTCACGGCGGCAAGAATGGAGCTTTCCAAACGGAAAGCAAGGCTAGTACCATCATGCCCCCATTTCCATGGGCACAGGCAGCATACATCTCGGTGGTTTTTAACAAGTCCAATGAGACACAGAGTACACACTGTTTTTTTCCCTTAATCCACTTCTCGAGGCAGGGTGTTCCGCATCTAGTGAACGGCCTCACCAAGGAAAGACTAAGATAGGCCTCTGGGCCCGTGCCTCTTCAAAAGTCTGCAGTGCTTCAGGAAAAACTGTGCTTTAGTTGCAATAGGAACGCAAGCCGTCTTTTTCCTGGAGGCAGGGTGACTTCAGGTAGGAGGTCCTGGATGGAAGGAGAAGCCTAGTGTTTTTCTCTGTGCAGCTCAGACCAGGGAATGAGTGCGACTTCCACGGCATGTAGGAACTTGCTAGAACGGTGATCGTGAACCTGAATGAGTGCTGGCTAACTCAAGATGTCCCAATAAGAGTGCACTGTGTTGCCCTACACTCGGCATACACACTGTGAGTCGGAAATCTACGGGCCTGGATATTGCTTAGAAGGGCCAGGGGAGCCTGAGGGTACTTGCTGTTCTTGCAGGGAATAGGGTTTCCAGGCCAGGCACCTAGGATTCCTGAAAAGCGTACTGGCGTTAAAATGCTGCAGAGCAGCGACTACGGCCTCATGGAAACTGCTACACGCCTCCGCTTCTGCATAGCATTTCAGGGCCTTACCTCGAGGCAAGTTCTCCCGTTGCTTGCACTGTGAGCGACACCGCATGTTAGGATGCTGTATTTCTCCTTGAATAGAGTGACTTCAGGAAAGATGTCCTCGATAAATTCTAAGAAGAGTGTTTTCTCAGGGAAGCTCAAACGAGGGCAATGTCGAAAACATGCAGGACATGTTGGACTGCCTAGAAATGTGGTTCTGATGCTGTTCGACTGCTCTGGAAATATAGCTCTACTGAAGTAACGTACAGTGTGTTGCCAGAGACTCGGCAGACACAGAGGGCCTCCGAGGGTCGTATGGGAATCAATGCTGCTCAGCAGGCCCACAGGGGTGTGGAGGGCGTCACTGATCTTGGAACAAAAATGATGCTCACCCGAAGGGCCTAGGAGGCTTGAAAAGGGTGCTTCCTTTAACATAAAGCGGAACCTCCACTAAGAGCTCATGGAAAGAGCTGCATGCCTCCCTTTCTGCAGGACTACTCAGGGCCTTACCTCGAGGCAAGGACTCACGTTGAGATTCCCTTTAGATCTAGAGCATGGCAAGGTGAGCCCCAACCCGGCCAAAGAAGCTCCGTGTGTAGCCAGAGAAAACTCATTTTCTTCCCACACCAATGTAGAGGGACCAGAGGCCTGTCAACAGCAGAGAATTTCAGGGAGCTTCACGGCAGCAAGAATGGAGCTTTCCAAATGGAAAGCAAGGCTAGTACCATCATGCCCCCATTTCCATGGGCACAGGCAGCATACATCTCTGTGGTTTTTAACAAGTCAAATGAGACACAGAGTACACACTGTTTTTTTCCCTTAATCCACTTCTCGAGGCAGGGTGTTCTGCATCTAGTGAACGGCCTCACCAAGGAAAGCCTAAGCTAGGCCTCTGGGCCCGTGCCTCTTCAAAAGTCTGCAGTGCTTCAGGAAAAACTGTGCTTTAGTTGCAATAGGAACGCAAGCCGTCTTTTTCCTGGAGGCAGGGTGACTTCAGGTAGGAGGTCCTGGATGGAAGGAGAAGCCTAGTGTTTTTCTCTGTGCAGCTCAAACCAGGGAATGAGTGCGACTTCCACGGCATGTAGGAACTTGCTAGAACGGTGCTCGTGAACCTGTATGAGTGCTGGCTAACTCAAGATGTCCCAATAAGAGTGCACTGTGTTGCCCTACACTCGGCATACACACTGTGAGTCGGAAATCTACGTGCCTAGATATTGCTTAGAAGGGCCAGGGGAGCCTGAGGGTACTTGCTGTTCTTGCAGGGAATAGGGTTTCCAGGCCAGGCACCTAGGAGTCCTGAAAAGCGTACTGGCGTTAAAATGCTGCAGAGCAGCGACTACGGCCTCATGGAAACTGCTACACGCCTCCGCTTCTGCATAGCATTTCAGGGCCTTACCTCGAGGCAAGTTCTCCCGTTGCTTGCACTGTGAGCGACACAGCATGTTAGGATGCTGTATTTCTCCTTGAATAGAGTGACTTCAGGAAAGAGGTCCTCGATAAATTCTAAGAAGAATGTTTTCTCAGGGCAGCTCAGACGAGGGCAATGTCGAAAATTTGCAGGACATGTTGGACTGCCTGGAAATGTGGTTCTGATGCTGTTCGACTGCTCTGGAAATATAGCTCTACTGAAGTAAAGTACAGTGTGTTGCCAGAGACTCGGCAGACACAGAGGGCCTCCGAGGGTCGTATGGGAATCAATGCTGCTCAGCAGGCCCACAGGGGTGTGGAGGGCGTCAGTGATCTTGGAACAAAAATGATGCAAACCCGAAGGGCCTAGGAGTCCTGAAAAGGGTGCTTCCTTTAACATAAAGCGGAACCTCCACTAAGAGCTCATGGAAAGAGCTGCATGCCTCCCTTTCTGCAGGGCTACTCAGGGCCTTACCTCGAGGCAAGGACTCACGTTGAGATTCCCTTTAGATCTAGAGCATGGCAAGGTGAGCCCCAACCGGGCCAATGAAGCTCCGTGTGTAGCCAGAGAAATCTCATTTTCTTCCCACACCCATGCCTACAGTGGCCAGAGAGCTGTTAACAGCAGAGAATTTCAGGGAGCTTCACGGCAGCAAGAATGGAGCTTTCCAAATGGAAAGCAAGGCTAGTACCATCATGCCCCCATTACCATGGGCACAGGCAGCATACATCTCTGTGGTTTCTAACAAGTCAAAAGAGACACAGGGTACACACTGGTTGCTTCCCTGAATCAACTTCTCGAGGCAGGGTGTTCTGCATCTTGTGAACGGCCTCACCAAGGAACGCCCTAGCTAGGCCCATGGGCCCGTGCCTCTTCAAAAGCCTGCAGTGCTACAGGAAAAACTCTGCTTTAGTTGCAATAAGAATGCAAGCAGTGTTTCTCCTGATGGCAGTGTAACTTCAGGTAAGAGGTCTTAGATGGAAGAAGAAGCCTAGTGTTTTTCTCTGTGCAGCTCAGTCTAAAGAATGAGTTCGACTTCCACGGCATGTTGGAACTTGCTAGAACGGTGCTCGTGAACTTGTGCGAGTGCTGTGAATCAAGATATGACAAGAAAGAGTGCAGTGTGTTGCCCATGACTCAGCAGACACAGAGGAACTCCGAGGGACCAATGGGCCTCTTTGTTGCTCAGCAGGCCTACAGGGGTTAGGAGATACTCAGGGATCTTGGAACAAAAATGATGCTCACCCGAGAGGCCTAGGAGTCCTGAAAAGGGTACTTCCTTTAAAGTAAAGCAGAACATCGACTAAGAAATAATGGAAAGAGCTGAATGCCTCCCTTTCTGCAGGGCTACTCAGGGCCTTACCTCGAGGCAAGGACTCACGTTGAGATTCCCTTTAGCTCTAGAGCATGGCAAGGTGAGCCCCACCCCCGCCAAAGAAGCTCCGTGTGTAGCCAGAGAAAACTCATTTTCTTCCCACACCAATGTAGAGTGACCAGAGGCCTGTCAACAGCAGAGAATTTCAGGGAGCTTCACGGCAGCAAGAATGGAGCTTTCCAAATGGAAAGCAAGGCTAGTACCATCATGCCCCCATTTCCATGGGCAGAGGCAGCATACATCTCGGTGGTTTTTAACAAGTCAAATGAGACACAGAGTACACACTGTTTTCTTCCCTTAATCCACTTCTCGAGGCAGGGTGTTCTGCATCTAGTGAACGGCCTCACCAAGGAAAGACTAAGATAGGCCTCTGGGCCCGTGCCTCTTCAAAAGTCTGCAGTGCTTCAGGAAAAACTGTGCTTTAGTTGCAATAGGAACGCAAGCCGTCTTTTTCCTGGAGGCAGGATGACTTCAGGTAGGAGGTCCTGGATGGAAGGAGAAGCCTAGTGTTTTTCTCTGTGCAGCTCAGACCAGGGAATGAGTGCGACTTCCACGGCATGTAGGAACTTGCTAGAACGGTGATCGTGAACCTGAATGAGTGCTGGCTAACTCAAGATGTCCCAATAAGAGTGCACTGTGTTGCCCTACACTCGGCATACACACTGTGAGTCGGAAATCTACGGGCCTGGATATTGCTTAGAAGGGCCAAGGGAGCCTGAGGGTACTTGCTGTTCTTGCAGGGAATAGGGTTTCCAGGCCAGGCACCTAGGAGTCCTGAAAAGCGTACTGGCGTTAAAATGCTGCAGAGCAGCGACTACGGCCTCATGGAAACTGCTACACGCCTCCGCTTCTGCATAGCATTTCAGGGCCTTACCTCGAGGCAAGTTCTCCCGTTGCTTGCACTGTGAGCGACACAGCATGTTAGGATGCTGTATTTCTCCTTGAATAGAGTGACTTCAGGAAAGAGGTCCTCGATAAATTCTAAGAAGAATGTTTTCTCAGGGCAGCTCAGACGAGGGCAATGTCGAAAATTTGCAGGACATGTTGGACTGCCTGGAAATGTGGTTCTGATGCTGTTCGACTGCTCTGGAAATATAGCTCTACTGAAGTAAAGTACAGTGTGTTGCCAGAGACTCGGCAGACACAGAGGGCCTCCGAGGGTCGTATGGGAATCAATGCTGCTCAGCAGGCCCACAGTGGTGTGGAGGGCGTCAGTGATCTTGGAACAAAAATGATGCAAACCCGAAGGGCCTAGGAGTCCTGAAAAGGGTGCTTCCTTTAACATAAAGCGGAACCTCCACTAAGAGCTCATGGAAAGAGCTGCATGCCTCCCTTTCTGCAGGGCTACTCAGGGCCTTACCTCGAGGCAAGGACTCACGTTGAGATTCCCTTTAGCTCTAGAGCATGGCAAGGTGAGCCCCAACCAGGCCAATGAAGCTCCGTGTGTAGCCAGAGAAATCTGATTTTCTTCCCACACCCATGCCTACAGTGGCCAGAGAGCTGTTAACAGCAGAGAATTTCAGGGAGCTTCGCGGCAGCAAGAATGGAGCTTTCCAAATGGAAAGCAAGGCTAGTACCATCATGCCCCCATTACCATGGGCACAGGCAGCATACATCTCTGTGGTTTCTAACAAGTCAAAAGAGACACAGGGTACACACTGGTTGCTTCCCTGAATCAACTTCTCGAGGCAGGGTGTTCTGCGTCTTGTGAACGGCCTCACCAAGGAACGCCCTAGCTAGGCCCATGGGCCCGTGCCTCTTCAAAAGCCTGCAGTGCTACAGGAAAAACTCTGCTTTAGTTGCAATAAGAATGCAAGCAGTGTTTCTCCTGATGGCAGTGTAACTTCAGGTAAGAGGTCTTAGATGGAAGAAGAAGCCTAGTGTTTTTCTCTGTGCAGCTCAGTCTAAAGAATGAGTTCGACTTCCACGGCATGTTGGAACTTGCTAGAACGGTGCTCGTGAACTTGTGCGAGTGCTGTGAATCAAGATATGACAAGAAAGAGTGCAGTGTGTTGCCCATGACTCAGCAGACACAGAGGAACTCCGAGGGACCAATGGGCCTCTTTGTTGCTCAGCAGGCCTACAGGGGTTAGGAGATACTCAGGGATCTTGGAACAAAAATGATGCTCACCCGAGAGGCCTAGGAGTCCTGAAAAGGGTACTTCCTTTAAAGTAAAGCAGAACATCGACTAAGAAATAATGGAAAGAGCTGAATGCCTCCCTTTCTGCAGGGCTACTCAGGGCCTTACCTCGAGGCAAGGACTCACGTTGAGATTCCCTTTAGCTCTAGAGCATGGCAAGGTGAGCCCCACCCCCGCCAAAGAAGCTCCGTGTGTAGCCAGAGAAAACTCATTTTCTTCCCACACCAATGTAGAGGGACCAGAGGCCTGTCAACAGCAGAGAATTTCAGGGAGCTTCACGGCAGCAAGAATGGAGCTTTCCAAATGGAAAGCAAGGCTAGTACCATCATGCCCCCATTTCCATGGGCAGAGGCAGCATACATCTCGGTGGTTTTTAACAAGTCAAATGAGACACAGAGTACACACTGTTTTCTTCCCTTAATCCACTTCTCGAGGCAGGGTGTTCTGCATCTAGTGAACGGCCTCACCAAGGAAAGACTAAGATAGGCCTCTGGGCCCGTGCCTCTTCAAAAGTCTGCAGTGCTTCAGGAAAAACTGTGCTTTAGTTGCAATAGGAACGCAAGCCGTCTTTTTCCTGGAGGCAGGATGACTTCAGGTAGGAGGTCCTGGATGGAAGGAGAAGCCTAGTGTTTTTCTCTGTGCAGCTCAGACCAGGGAATGAGTGCGACTTCCACGGCATGTAGGAACTTGCTAGAACGGTGATCGTGAACCTGAATGAGTGCTGGCTAACTCAAGATGTCCCAATAAGAGTGCACTGTGTTGCCCTACACTCGGCATACACACTGTGAGTCGGAAATCTACGGGCCTGGATATTGCTTAGAAGGGCCAGGGGAGCCTGAGGGTACTTGCTGTTCTTGCAGGGAATAGGGTTTCCAGGCCAGGCACCTAGGAGTACTGAAAAGCGTACTGGCGTTAAAATGCTGCAGAGCAGCGACTACAGCCTCATGGAAACTGCTACACGCCTCCGCTTCTGCATAGCATTTCAGGGCCTTACCTAGAGGCAAGTTCTCCCGTTGCTTGCACTGTGAGCGACACCGCATGTTAGGATGCTGTATTTCTCCTTGAATAGAGTGACTTCAGGAAAGAGGTCCTCGATAAATTCTAAGAAGAATGTTTTCTCAGGGCAGCTCAGACGAGGGCAATGTCGAAAATTTGCAGGACATGTTGGACTGCCTGGAAATGTGGTTCTGATGCTGTTCGACTGCTCTGGAAATATAGCTCTACTGAAGTAAAGTACAGTGTGTTGCCAGAGACTCGGCAGACACAGAGGGCCTCCGAGGGTCGTATGGGAATCAATGCTGCTCAGCAGGCCCACAGGGGTGTGGAGGGCGTCAGTGATCTTGGAACAAAAATGATGCAAACCCGAAGGGCCTAGGAGTCCTGAAAAGGGTGCTTCCTTTAACATAAAGCGGAACCTCCACTAAGAGCTCATGGAAAGAGCTGCATGCCTCCCTTTCTGCAGGGCTACTCAGGGCCTTACCTCGAGGCAAGGACTCACGTTGAGATTACCTTTAGATCTAGAGCATGGCAAGGTGAGCCCCAACCGGGCCAATGAAGCTCCGTGTGTAGCCAGAGAAATCTCATTTTCTTCCCACACCCATGCCTACAGTGGCCAGAGAGCTGTTAACAGCAGAGAATTTCAGGGAGCTTCACGGCAGCAAGAATGGAGCTTTCCAAATGGAAAGCAAGGCTAGTACCATCATGCCCCCATTACCATGGGCACAGGCAGCATACATCTCTGTGGTTTCTAACAAGTCAAAAGAGACACAGGGTACACACTGGTTGCTTCCCTGAATCAACTTCTCGAGGCAGGGTGTTCTGCATCTTGTGAACGGCCTCACCAAGGAACGCCCTAGCTAGGCCCATGGGCCCGTGCCTCTTCAAAAGCCTGCAGTGCTACAGGAAAAACTCTGCTTTAGTTGCAATAAGAATGCAAGCAGTGTTTCTCCTGATGGCAGTGTAACTTCAGGTAAGAGGTCTTAGATGGAAGAAGAAGCCTAGTGTTTTTCTCTGTGCAGCTCAGTCTAAAGAATGAGTTCGACTTCCACGGCATGTTGGAACTTGCTAGAACGGTGCTCGTGAACTTGTGCGAGTGCTGTGAATCAAGATATGACAAGAAAGAGTGCAGTGTGTTGCCCATGACTCAGCAGACACAGAGGAACTCCGAGGGACCAATGGGCCTCTTTGTTGCTCAGCAGGCCTACAGGGGTGTGGAGATACTCAGGGATCTTGGAACAAAAATGATGCTCACCCGAGAGGCCTAGGAGTCCTGAAAAGGGTACTTCCTTTAAAGTAAAGCAGAACATCGACTAAGAAATAATGGAAAGAGCTGAATGCCTCCCTTTCTGCAGGGCTACTCAGGGCCTTACCTCGAGGCAAGGACTCACGTTGAGATTCCCTTTAGCTCTAGAGCATGGCAAGGTGAGCCCCACCCCGGCCAAAGAAGCTCCGTGTGTAGCCAGAGAAAACTCATTTTCTTCCCACACCAATGTAGAGGGACCAGAGGCCTGTCAACAGCAGAGAATTTCAGGGAGCTTCACGGCAGCAAGAATGGAGCTTTCCAAATGGAAAGCAAGGCTAGTACCATCATGCCCCCATTTCCATGGGCACAGGCAGCATACATCTCGGTGGTTTTTAACAAGTCAAATGAGACACAGAGTACACACTGTTTTTTTCCCTTAATCCACTTCTCGAGGCAGGGTGTTCCGCATCTAGTGAACGGCCTCACCAAGGAAAGACTAAGATAGGCCTCTGGGCCCGTGCCTCTTCAAAAGTCTGCAGTGCTTCAGGAAAAACTGTGCTTTAGTTGCAACAGGAACGCAAGCCGTCTTTTTCCTGGAGGCAGGGTGACTTCAGGTAGGAGGTCCTGGATGGAAGGAGAAGCCTAGTGTTTTTCTCTGTGCAGCTCAGACCAGGGAATGAGTGCGACTTCCACGGCATGTAGGAACTTGCTAGAACGGTGATCGTGAACCTGAATGAGTGCTGGCTAACTCAAGATGTCCCAATAAGAGTGCACTGTGTTGCCCTACACTCGGCATTCACACTGTGAGTCGGAAATCTACGGGCCTGGATATTGCTTAGAAGGGCCAAGGGAGCCTGAGGGTACTTGCTGTTCTTGCAGGGAATAGGGTTTCCAGGCCAGGCACCTAGGAGTCCTGAAAAGCGTACTGGCGTTAAAATGCTGCAGAGCAGCGACTACGGCCTCATGGAAACTGCTACACGCCTCCGCTTCTGCATAGCATTTCAGGGCCTTACCTCGAGGCAAGTTCTCCCGTTGCTTACACTGTGAGCGACACCGCATGTTAGGATGCTGTATTACTCCTTGAATAGAGTGACTTCAGGAAAGAGGTCCTCGATAAATTCTAAGAAGAGTGTTTTCTCAGGGCAGCTCATACGAGGGCAATGTCGAAAATTTGCAGGACATGTTGGACTGCCTAGAAATGTGGTTCTGATGCTGTTCGACTGCTCTGGAAATATAGCTCTACTGAAGTAAAGTACAGTGTGTTGCCAGAGACTCGGCAGACACAGAGGGCCTCCGAGGGTCGTATGGGAATCAATGCTGCTCAGCAGGCCCACAGGGGTGTGGAGGGCGTCAGTGATCTTGGAACAAAAATGATGCAAACCCGAAGGGCCTAGGAGTCCTGAAAAGGGTGCTTCCTTTAACATAAAGCGGAACCTCCACTAAGAGCTCATGGAAAGAGCTGCATGCCTCCCTTTCTGCAGGGCTACTCAGGGCCTTACCTCGAGGCAAGGACTCACGTTGAGATTCCCTTTAGATCTAGAGCATGGCAAGGTGAGCCCCAACCGGGCCAATGAAGCTCCGTGTGTAGCCAGAGAAATCTCATTTTCTTCCCACACCCATGCCTACAGTGGCCAGAGAGCTGTTAACAGCAGAGAATTTCAGGGAGCTTCACGGCAGCAAGAATGGAGCTTTCCAAATGGAAAGCAAGGCTAGTACCATCATGCCCCCATTACCATGGGCACAGGCAGCATACATCTCTGTGGTTTCTAACAAGTCAAAAGAGACACAGGGTACACACTGGTTGCTTCCCTGAATCAACTTCTCGAGGCAGGGTGTTCTGCATCTTGTGAACGGCCTCACCAAGGAACGCCCTAGCTAGGCCCATGGGCCCGTGCCTCTTCAAAAGCCTGCAGTGCTACAGGAAAAACTCTGCTTTAGTTGCAATAAGAATGCAAGCAGTGTTTCTCCTGATGGCAGTGTAACTTCAGGTAAGAGGTCTTAGATGGAAGAAGAAGCCTAGTGTTTTTCTCTGTGCAGCTCAGTCTAAAGAATGAGTTCGACTTCCACGGCATGTTGGAACTTGCTAGAACGGTGCTCGTGAACTTGTGCGAGTGCTGTGAATCAAGATATGACAAGAAAGAGTGCAGTGTGTTGCCCATGACTCAGCAGACACAGAGGAACTCCGAGGGACCAATGGGCCTCTTTGTTGCTCAGCAGGCCTACAGGGGTGTGGAGATACTCAGGGATCTTGGAACAAAAATGATGCTCACCCGAGAGGCCTAGGAGTCCTGAAAAGGGTACTTCCTTTAAAGTAAAGCAGAACATCGACTAAGAAATAATGGAAAGAGCTGAATGCCTCCCTTTCTGCAGGGCTACTCAGGGCCTTACCTCGAGGCAAGGACTCACGTTGAGATTCCCTTTAGCTCTAGAGCATGGCAAGGTGAGCCCCACCCCCGCCAAAGAAGCTCCGTGTGTAGCCAGAGAAAACTCATTTTCTTCCCACACCAATGTAGAGGGACCAGAGGCCTGTCAACAGCAGAGAATTTCAGGGAGCTTCACGGCAGCAAGAATGGAGCTTTCCAAATGGAAAGCAAGGCTAGTACCATCATGCCCCCATTTCCATGGGCACAGGCAGCATACATCTCGGTGGTTTTTAACAAGTCAAATGAGACACAGAGTACACACTGTTTTTTTCCCTTAATCCACTTCTCGAGGCAGGGTGTTCCGCATCTAGTGAACGGCCTCACCAAGGAAAGCCTAAGCTAGGCCTCTGGGCCCGTGCCTCTTCAAAAGTCTGCAGTGCTTCAGGAAAAACTGTGCTTTAGTTGCAATAGGAACGCAAGCCGTCTTTTTCCTGGAGGCAGGGTGACTTCAGGTAGGAGGTCCTGGATGGAAGGAGAAGCCTAGTGTTTTTCTCTGTGCAGCTCAGACCAGGGAATGAGTGCGACTTCCACGGCATGTAGGAACTTGCTAGAACGGTGCTCGTGAACCTGAATGAGTGCTGGCTAACTCAAGATGTCCCAATAAGAGTGCACTGTGTTGCCCTACACTCGGCATTCACACTGTGAGTCGGAAATCTACGGGCCTGGATATTGCTTAGAAGGGCCAGGGGAGCCTGAGGGTACTTGCTGTTCTTGCAGGGAATAGGGTTTCCAGGCCAGGCACCTAGGAGTCCTGAAAAGCGTACTGGCGTTAAAATGCTGCAGAGCAGCGACTACGGCCTCATGGAAACTGCTACACGCCTCCGCTTCTGCATAGCATTTCAGGGCCTTACCTCGAGGCAAGTTCTCCCGTTGCTTACACTGTGAGCGACACCGCATGTTAGGATGCTGTATTACTCCTTGAATAGAGTGACTTCAGGAAAGAGGTCCTCGATAAATTCTAAGAAGAGTGTTTTCTCAGGGCAGCTCAGACGAGGGCAATGTCGAAAATTTGCAGGACATGTTGGACTGCCTAGAAATGTGGTTCTGATGCTGTTCGACTGCTCTGGAAATATAGCTCTACTGAAGTAAAGTACAGTGTGTTGCCAGAGACTCGGCAGACACAGAGGGCCTCCGAGGGTCGTATGGGAATCAATGCTGCTCAGCAGGCCCACAGGGGTGTGGAGGGCGTCAGTGATCTTGGAACAAAAATGATGCAAACCCGAAGGGCCTAGGAGTCCTGAAAAGGGTGCTTCCTTTAACATAAAGCGGAACCTCCACTAAGAGCTCATGGAAAGAGCTGCATGCCTCCCTTTCTGCAGGGCTACTCAGGGCCTTACCTCGAGGCAAGGACTCACGTTGAGATTCCCTTTAGATCTAGAGCATGGCAAGGTGAGCCCCAACCGGGCCAATGAAGCTCCGTGTGTAGCCAGAGAAATCTGATTTTCTTCCCACACCCATGCCTACAGTGGCCAGAGAGCTGTTAACAGCAGAGAATTTCAGGGAGCTTCACGGCAGCAAGAATGGAGCTTTCCAAATGGAAAGCAAGGCTAGTACCATCATGCCCCCATTACCATGGGCACAGGCAGCATACATCTCTGTGGTTTCTAACAAGTCAAAAGAGACACAGGGTACACACTGGTTGCTTCCCTGAATCAACTTCTCGAGGCAGGGTGTTCTGCATCTTGTGAACGGCCTCACCAAGGAACACCCTAGCTAGGCCCATGGGCCCGTGCCTCTTCAAAAGCCTGCAGTGCTACAGGAAAAACTCTGCTTTAGTTGCAATAAGAATGCAAGCAGTGTTTCTCCTGATGGCAGTGTAACTTCAGGTAAGAGGTCTTAGATGGAAGAAGAAGCCTAGTGATTTTCTCTGTGCAGCTCAGTCTAAAGAATGAGTTCGACTTCCACGGCATGTTGGAACTTGCTAGAACGGTGCTCGTGAACTTGTGCGAGTGCTGTGAATCAAGATATGACAAGAAAGAGTGCAGTGTGTTGCCCATGACTCAGCAGACACAGAGGAACTCCGAGGGACCAATGGGCCTCTTTGTTGCTCAGCAGGCCTACAGGGGTGTGGAGATACTCAGGGATCTTGGAACAAAAATGATGCTCACCCGAGAGGCCTAGGAGTCCTGAAAAGGGTACTTCCTTTAAAGTAAAGCAGAACATCGACTAAGAAATAATGGAAAGAGCTGAATGCCTCCCTTTCTGCAGGGCTACTCAGGGCCTTACCTCGAGGCAAGGACTCACGTTGAGATTCCCTTTAGCTCTAGAGCATGGCAAGGTGAGCCCCACCCCCGCCAAAGAAGCTCCGTGTGTAGCCAGAGAAAACTCATTTTCTTCCCACACCAATGTAGAGGGACCAGAGGCCTGTCAACAGCAGAGAATTTCAGGGAGCTTCACGGCAGCAAGAATGGAGCTTTCCAAATGGAAAGCAAGGCTAGTACCATCATGCCCCCATTTCCATGGGCACAGGCAGCATACATCTCGGTGGTTTTTAACAAGTCAAATGAGACACAGAGTACACACTGTTTTTTTCCCTTAATCCACTTCTCGAGGCAGGGTGTTCCGCATCTAGTGAACGGCCTCACCAAGGAAAGCCTAAGCTAGGCCTCTGGGCCCGTGCCTCTTCAAAAGTCTGCAGTGCTTCAGGAAAAACTGTGCTTTAGTTGCAATAGGAACGCAAGCCGTCTTTTTCCTGGAGGCAGGGTGACTTCAGGTAGGAGGTCCTGGATGGAAGGAGAAGCCTAGTGTTTTTCTCTGTGCAGCTCAGACCAGGGAATGAGTGCGACTTCCACGGCATGTAGGAACTTGCTAGAACGGTGATCGTGAACCTGAATGAGTGCTGGCTAACTCAAGATGTCCCAATAAGAGTGCACTGTGTTGCCCTACACTCGGCATTCACACTGTGAGTCGGAAATCTACGGGCCTGGATATTGCTTAGAAGGGCCAGGGGAGCCTGAGGGTACTTGCTGTTCTTGCAGGGAATAGGGTTTCCAGGCCAGGCACCTAGGAGTCCTGAAAAGCGTACTGGCGTTAAAATGCTGCAGAGCAGCGACTACGGCCTCATGGAAACTGCTACACGCCTCCGCTTCTGCATAGCATTTCAGGGCCTTACCTCGAGGCAAGTTCTCCCGTTGCTTGCACTGTGAGCGACACCGCATGTTAGGATGCTGTATTTCTCCTTGAATAGAGTGACTTCAGGAAAGAGGTCCTCGATAAATTCTAAGAAGAATGTTTTCTCAGGGCAGCTCAGACGAGGGCAATGTCGAAAATTTGCAGGACATGTTGGACTGCCTGGAAATGTGGTTCTGATGCTGTTCGACTGCTCTGGAAATATAGCTCTACTGAAGTAAAGTACAGTGTGTTGCCAGAGACTCGGCAGACACAGAGGGCCTCCGAGGGTCGTATGGGAATCAATGCTGCTCAGCAGGCCCACAGGGGTGTGGAGGGCGTCAGTGATCTTGGAACAAAAATGATGCAAACCCGAAGGGCCTAGGAGTCCTGAAAAGGGTGCTTCCTTTAACATAAAGCGGAACCTCCACTAAGAGCTCATGGAAAGAGCTGCATGCCTCCCTTTCTGCAGGGCTACTCAGGGCCTTACCTCGAGGCAAGGACTCACGTTGAGATTCCCTTTAGATCTAGAGCATGGCAAGGTGAGCCCCAACCGGGCCAATGAAGCTCCGTGTGTAGCCAGAGAAATCTGATTTTCTTCCCACACCCATGCCTACAGTGGCCAGAGAGCTGTTAACAGCAGAGAATTTCAGGGAGCTTCGCGGCAGCAAGAATGGAGCTTTCCAAATGGAAAGCAAGGCTAGTACCATCATGCCCCCATTACCATGGGCACAGGCAGCATACATCTCTGTGGTTTCTAACAAGTCAAAAGAGACACAGGGTACACACTGGTTGCTTCCCTGAATCAACTTCTCGAGGCAGGGTGTTCTGCGTCTTGTGAACGGCCTCACCAAGGAACGCCCTAGCTAGGCCCATGGGCCCGTGCCTCTTCAAAAGCCTGCAGTGCTACAGGAAAAACTCTGCTTTAGTTGCAATAAGAATGCAAGCAGTGTTTCTCCTGATGGCAGTGTAACTTCAGGTAAGAGGTCTTAGATGGAAGAAGAAGCCTAGTGTTTTTCTCTGTGCAGCTCAGTCTAAAGAATGAGTTCGACTTCCACGGCATGTTGGAACTTGCTAGAACGGTGCTCGTGAACTTGTGCGAGTGCTGTGAATCAAGATATGACAAGAAAGAGTGCAGTGTGTTGCCCATGACTCAGCAGACACAGAGGAACTCCGAGGGACCAATGGGCCTCTTTGTTGCTCAGCAGGCCTACAGGGGTTAGGAGATACTCAGGGATCTTGGAACAAAAATGATGCTCACCCGAGAGGCCTAGGAGTCCTGAAAAGGGTACTTCCTTTAAAGTAAAGCAGAACATCGACTAAGAAATAATGGAAAGAGCTGAATGCCTCCCTTTCTGCAGGGCTACTCAGGGCCTTACCTCGAGGCAAGGACTCACGTTGAGATTCCCTTTAGCTCTAGAGCATGGCAAGGTGAGCCCCACCCCCGCCAAAGAAGCTCCGTGTGTAGCCAGAGAAAACTCATTTTCTTCCCACACCAATGTAGAGGGACCAGAGGCCTGTCAACAGCAGAGAATTTCAGGGAGCTTCACGGCAGCAAGAATGGAGCTTTCCAAATGGAAAGCAAGGCTAGTACCATCATGCCCCCATTTCCATGGGCAGAGGCAGCATACATCTCGGTGGTTTTTAACAAGTCAAATGAGACACAGAGTACACACTGTTTTCTTCCCTTAATCCACTTCTCGAGGCAGGGTGTTCTGCATCTAGTGAACGGCCTCACCAAGGAAAGACTAAGATAGGCCTCTGGGCCCGTGCCTCTTCAAAAGTCTGCAGTGCTTCAGGAAAAACTGTGCTTTAGTTGCAATAGGAACGCAAGCCGTCTTTTTCCTGGAGGCAGGATGACTTCAGGTAGGAGGTCCTGGATGGAAGGAGAAGCCTAGTGTTTTTCTCTGTGCAGCTCAGACCAGGGAATGAGTGCGACTTCCACGGCATGTAGGAACTTGCTAGAACGGTGATCGTGAACCTGAATGAGTGCTGGCTAACTCAAGATGTCCCAATAAGAGTGCACTGTGTTGCCCTACACTCGGCATACACACTGTGAGTCGGAAATCTACGGGCCTGGATATTGCTTAGAAGGGCCAGGGGAGCCTGAGGGTACTTGCTGTTCTTGCAGGGAATAGGGTTTCCAGGCCAGGCACCTAGGAGTACTGAAAAGCGTACTGGCGTTAAAATGCTGCAGAGCAGCGACTACAGCCTCATGGAAACTGCTACACGCCTCCGCTTCTGCATAGCATTTCAGGGCCTTACCTAGAGGCAAGTTCTCCCGTTGCTTGCACTGTGAGCGACACCGCATGTTAGGATGCTGTATTTCTCCTTGAATAGAGTGACTTCAGGAAAGAGGTCCTCGATAAATTCTAAGAAGAATGTTTTCTCAGGGCAGCTCAGACGAGGGCAATGTCGAAAATTTGCAGGACATGTTGGACTGCCTGGAAATGTGGTTCTGATGCTGTTCGACTGCTCTGGAAATATAGCTCTACTGAAGTAAAGTACAGTGTGTTGCCAGAGACTCGGCAGACACAGAGGGCCTCCGAGGGTCGTATGGGAATCAATGCTGCTCAGCAGGCCCACAGGGGTGTGGAGGGCGTCAGTGATCTTGGAACAAAAATGATGCAAACCCGAAGGGCCTAGGAGTCCTGAAAAGGGTGCTTCCTTTAACATAAAGCGGAACCTCCACTAAGAGCTCATGGAAAGAGCTGCATGCCTCCCTTTCTGCAGGGCTACTCAGGGCCTTACCTCGAGGCAAGGACTCACGTTGAGATTCCCTTTAGATCTAGAGCATGGCAAGGTGAGCCCCAACCGGGCCAATGAAGCTCCGTGTGTAGCCAGAGAAATCTCATTTTCTTCCCACACCCATGCCTACAGTGGCCAGAGAGCTGTTAACAGCAGAGAATTTCAGGGAGCTTCACGGCAGCAAGAATGGAGCTTTCCAAATGGAAAGCAAGGCTAGTACCATCATGCCCCCATTACCATGGGCACAGGCAGCATACATCTCTGTGGTTTCTAACAAGTCAAAAGAGACACAGGGTACACACTGGTTGCTTCCCTGAATCAACTTCTCGAGGCAGGGTGTTCTGCATCTTGTGAACGGCCTCACCAAGGAACGCCCTAGCTAGGCCCATGGGCCCGTGCCTCTTCAAAAGCCTGCAGTGCTACAGGAAAAACTCTGCTTTAGTTGCAATAAGAATGCAAGCAGTGTTTCTCCTGATGGCAGTGTAACTTCAGGTAAGAGGTCTTAGATGGAAGAAGAAGCCTAGTGTTTTTCTCTGTGCAGCTCAGTCTAAAGAATGAGTTCGACTTCCACGGCATGTTGGAACTTGCTAGAACGGTGCTCGTGAACTTGTGCGAGTGCTGTGAATCAAGATATGACAAGAAAGAGTGCAGTGTGTTGCCCATGACTCAGCAGACACAGAGGAACTCCGAGGGACCAATGGGCCTCTTTGTTGCTCAGCAGGCCTACAGGGGTGTGGAGATACTCAGGGATCTTGGAACAAAAATGATGCTCACCCGAGAGGCCTAGGAGTCCTGAAAAGGGTACTTCCTTTAAAGTAAAGCAGAACATCGACTAAGAAATAATGGAAAGAGCTGAATGCCTCCCTTTCTGCAGGGCTACTCAGGGCCTTACCTCGAGGCAAGGACTCACGTTGAGATTCCCTTTAGCTCTAGAGCATGGCAAGGTGAGCCCCACCCCGGCCAAAGAAGCTCCGTGTGTAGCCAGAGAAAACTCATTTTCTTCCCACACCAATGTAGAGGGACCAGAGGCCTGTCAACAGCAGAGAATTTCAGGGAGCTTCACGGCAGCAAGAATGGAGCTTTCCAAATGGAAAGCAAGGCTAGTACCATCATGCCCCCATTTCCATGGGCACAGGCAGCATACATCTCGGTGGTTTTTAACAAGTCAAATGAGACACAGAGTACACACTGTTTTTTTCCCTTAATCCACTTCTCGAGGCAGGGTGTTCCGCATCTAGTGAACGGCCTCACCAAGGAAAGACTAAGATAGGCCTCTGGGCCCGTGCCTCTTCAAAAGTCTGCAGTGCTTCAGGAAAAACTGTGCTTTAGTTGCAACAGGAACGCAAGCCGTCTTTTTCCTGGAGGCAGGGTGACTTCAGGTAGGAGGTCCTGGATGGAAGGAGAAGCCTAGTGTTTTTCTCTGTGCAGCTCAGACCAGGGAATGAGTGCGACTTCCACGGCATGTAGGAACTTGCTAGAACGGTGATCGTGAACCTGAATGAGTGCTGGCTAACTCAAGATGTCCCAATAAGAGTGCACTGTGTTGCCCTACACTCGGCATTCACACTGTGAGTCGGAAATCTACGGGCCTGGATATTGCTTAGAAGGGCCAAGGGAGCCTGAGGGTACTTGCTGTTCTTGCAGGGAATAGGGTTTCCAGGCCAGGCACCTAGGAGTCCTGAAAAGCGTACTGGCGTTAAAATGCTGCAGAGCAGCGACTACGGCCTCATGGAAACTGCTACACGCCTCCGCTTCTGCATAGCATTTCAGGGCCTTACCTCGAGGCAAATTCTCCCGTTGCTTACACTGTGAGCGACACCGCATGTTAGGATGCTGTATTACTCCTTGAATAGAGTGACTTCAGGAAAGAGGTCCTCGATAAATTCTAAGAAGAGTGTTTTCTCAGGGCAGCTCAGACGAGGGCAATGTCGAAAATTTGCAGGACATGTTGGACTGCCTAGAAATGTGGTTCTGATGCTGTTCGACTGCTCTGGAAATATAGCTCTACTGAAGTAAAGTACAGTGTGTTGCCAGAGACTCGGCAGACACAGAGGGCCTCCGAGGGTCGTATGGGAATCAATGCTGCTCAGCAGGCCCACAGGGGTGTGGAGGGCGTCAGTGATCTTGGAACAAAAATGATGCAAACCCGAAGGGCCTAGGAGTCCTGAAAAGGGTGCTTCCTTTAACATAAAGCGGAACCTCCACTAAGAGCTCATGGAAAGAGCTGCATGCCTCCCTTTCTGCAGGGCTACTCAGGGCCTTACCTCGAGGCAAGGACTCACGTTGAGATTCCCTTTAGATCTAGAGCATGGCAAGGTGAGCCCCAACCGGGCCAATGAAGCTCCGTGTGTAGCCAGAGAAATCTCATTTTCTTCCCACACCCATGCCTACAGTGGCCAGAGAGCTGTTAACAGCAGAGAATTTCAGGGAGCTTCACGGCAGCAAGAATGGAGCTTTCCAAATGGAAAGCAAGGCTAGTACCATCATGCCCCCATTACCATGGGCACAGGCAGCATACATCTCTGTGGTTTCTAACAAGTCAAAAGAGACACAGGGTACACACTGGTTGCTTCCCTGAATCAACTTCTCGAGGCAGGGTGTTCTGCATCTTGTGAACGGCCTCACCAAGGAACGCCCTAGCTAGGCCCATGGGCCCGTGCCTCTTCAAAAGCCTGCAGTGCTACAGGAAAAACTCTGCTTTAGTTGCAATAAGAATGCAAGCAGTGTTTCTCCTGATGGCAGTGTAACTTCAGGTAAGAGGTCTTAGATGGAAGAAGAAGCCTAGTGTTTTTCTCTGTGCAGCTCAGTCTAAAGAATGAGTTCGACTTCCACGGCATGTTGGAACTTGCTAGAACGGTGCTCGTGAACTTGTGCGAGTGCTGTGAATCAAGATATGACAAGAAAGAGTGCAGTGTGTTGCCCATGACTCAGCAGACACAGAGGAACTCCGAGGGACCAATGGGCCTCTTTGTTGCTCAGCAGGCCTACAGGGGTGTGGAGATACTCAGGGATCTTGGAACAAAAATGATGCTCACCCGAGAGGCCTAGGAGTCCTGAAAAGGGTACTTCCTTTAAAGTAAAGCAGAACATCGACTAAGAAATAATGGAAAGAGCTGAATGCCTCCCTTTCTGCAGGGCTACTCAGGGCCTTACCTCGAGGCAAGGACTCACGTTGAGATTCCCTTTAGCTCTAGAGCATGGCAAGGTGAGCCCCACCCCCGCCAAAGAAGCTCCGTGTGTAGCCAGAGAAAACTCATTTTCTTCCCACACCAATGTAGAGGGACCAGAGGCCTGTCAACAGCAGAGAATTTCAGGGAGCTTCACGGCAGCAAGAATGGAGCTTTCCAAATGGAAAGCAAGGCTAGTACCATCATGCCCCCATTTCCATGGGCACAGGCAGCATACATCTCGGTGGTTTTTAACAAGTCAAATGAGACACAGAGTACACACTGTTTTTTTCCCTTAATCCACTTCTCGAGGCAGGGTGTTCCGCATCTAGTGAACGGCCTCACCAAGGAAAGCCTAAGCTAGGCCTCTGGGCCCGTGCCTCTTCAAAAGTCTGCAGTGCTTCAGGAAAAACTGTGCTTTAGTTGCAATAGGAACGCAAGCCGTCTTTTTCCTGGAGGCAGGGTGACTTCAGGTAGGAGGTCCTGGATTGAAGGAGAAGCCTAGTGTTTTTCTCTGTGCAGCTCAGACCAGGGAATGAGTGCGACTTCCACGGCATGTAGGAACTTGCTAGAACGGTGCTCGTGAACCTGAATGAGTGCTGGCTAACTCAAGATGTCCCAATAAGAGTGCACTGTGTTGCCCTACACTCGGCATTCACACTGTGAGTCGGAAATCTACGGGCCTGGATATTGCTTAGAAGGGCCAGGGGAGCCTGAGGGTACTTGCTGTTCTTGCAGGGAATAGGGTTTCCAGGCCAGGCACCTAGGAGTCCTGAAAAGCGTACTGGCGTTAAAATGCTGCAGAGCAGCGACTACGGCCTCATGGAAACTGCTACACGCCTCCGCTTCTGCATAGCATTTCAGGGCCTTACCTCGAGGCAAGTTCTCCCGTTGCTTACACTGTGAGCGACACCGCATGTTAGGATGCTGTATTTCTCCTTGAATAGAGTGACTTCAGGAAAGAGGTCCTCGATAAATTCTAAGAAGAGTGTTTTCTCAGGGCAGCTCAGACGAGGGCAATGTCGAAAATTTGCAGGACATGTTGGACTGCCTAGAAATGTGGTTCTGATGCTGTTCGACTGCTCTGGAAATATAGCTCTACTGAAGTAAAGTACAGTGTGTTGCCAGAGACTCGGCAGACACAGAGGGCCTCCGAGGGTCGTATGGGAATCAATGCTGCTCAGCAGGCCCACAGGGGTGTGGAGGGCGTCAGTGATCTTGGAACAAAAATGATGCAAACCCGAAGGGCCTAGGAGTCCTGAAAAGGGTGCTTCCTTTAACATAAAGCGCAACCTCCACTAAGAGCTCATGGAAAGAGCTGCATGCCTCCCTTTCTGCAGGGCTACTCAGGGCCTTACCTCGAGGCAAGGACTCACGTTGAGATTCCCTTTAGATCTAGAGCATGGCAAGGTGAGCCCCAACCGGGCCAATGAAGCTCCGTGTGTAGCCAGAGAAATCTGATTTTCTTCCCACACCCATGCCTACAGTGGCCAGAGAGCTGTTAACAGCAGAGAATTTCAGGGAGCTTCACGGCAGCAAGAATGGAGCTTTCCAAATGGAAAGCAAGGCTAGTACCATCATGCCCCCATTACCATGGGCACAGGCAGCATACATCTCTGTGGTTTCTAACAAGTCAAAAGAGACACAGGGTACACACTGGTTGCTTCCCTGAATCAACTTCTCGAGGCAGGGTGTTCTGCATCTTGTGAACGGCCTCACCAAGGAACACCCTAGCTAGGCCCATGGGCCCGTGCCTCTTCAAAAGCCTGCAGTGCTACAGGAAAAACTCTGCTTTAGTTGCAATAAGAATGCAAGCAGTGTTTCTCCTGATGGCAGTGTAACTTCAGGTAAGAGGTCTTAGATGGAAGAAGAAGCCTAGTGATTTTCTCTGTGCAGCTCAGTCTAAAGAATGAGTTCGACTTCCACGGCATGTTGGAACTTGCTAGAACGGTGCTCGTGAACTTGTGCGAGTGCTGTGAATCAAGATATGACAAGAAAGAGTGCAGTGTGTTGCCCATGACTCAGCAGACACAGAGGAACTCCGAGGGACCAATGGGCCTCTTTGTTGCTCAGCAGGCCTACAGGGGTGTGGAGATACTCAGGGATCTTGGAACAAAAATGATGCTCACCCGAGAGGCCTAGGAGTCCTGAAAAGGGTACTTCCTTTAAAGTAAAGCAGAACATCGACTAAGAAATAATGGAAAGAGCTGAATGCCTCCCTTTCTGCAGGGCTACTCAGGGCCTTACCTCGAGGCAAGGACTCACGTTGAGATTCCCTTTAGCTCTAGAGCATGGCAAGGTGAGCCCCACCCCCGCCAAAGAAGCTCCGTGTGTAGCCAGAGAAAACTCATTTTCTTCCCACACCAATGTAGAGGGACCAGAGGCCTGTCAACAGCAGAGAATTTCAGGGAGCTTCACGGCAGCAAGAATGGAGCTTTCCAAATGGAAAGCAAGGCTAGTACCATCATGCCCCCATTTCCATGGGCACAGGCAGCATACATCTCGGTGGTTTTTAACAAGTCAAATGAGACACAGAGTACACACTGTTTTTTTCCCTTAATCCACTTCTCGAGGCAGGGTGTTCCGCATCTAGTGAACGGCCTCACCAAGGAAAGCCTAAGCTAGGCCTCTGGGCCCGTGCCTCTTCAAAAGTCTGCAGTGCTTCAGGAAAAACTGTGCTTTAGTTGCAATAGGAACGCAAGCCGTCTTTTTCCTGGAGGCAGGGTGACTTCAGGTAGGAGGTCCTGGATGGAAGGAGAAGCCTAGTGTTTTTCTCTGTGCAGCTCAGACCAGGGAATGAGTGCGACTTCCACGGCATGTAGGAACTTGCTAGAACGGTGATCGTGAACCTGAATGAGTGCTGGCTAACTCAAGATGTCCCAATAAGAGTGCACTGTGTTGCCCTACACTCGGCATTCACACTGTGAGTCGGAAATCTACGGGCCTGGATATTGCTTAGAAGGGCCAGGGGAGCCTGAGGGTACTTGCTGTTCTTGCAGGGAATAGGGTTTCCAGGCCAGGCACCTAGGAGTCCTGAAAAGCGTACTGGCGTTAAAATGCTGCAGAGCAGCGACTACGGCCTCATGGAAACTGCTACACGCCTCCGCTTCTGCATAGCATTTCAGGGCCTTACCTCGAGGCAAGTTCTCCCGTTGCTTGCACTGTGAGCGACACCGCATGTTAGGATGCTGTATTTCTCCTTGAATAGAGTGACTTCAGGAAAGAGGTCCTCGATAAATTCTAAGAAGAATGTTTTCTCAGGGCAGCTCAGACGAGGGCAATGTCGAAAATTTGCAGGACATGTTGGACTGCCTGGAAATGTGGTTCTGATGCTGTTCGACTGCTCTGGAAATATAGCTCTACTGAAGTAAAGTACAGTGTGTTGCCAGAGACTCGGCAGACACAGAGGGCCTCCGAGGGTCGTATGGGAATCAATGCTGCTCAGCAGGCCCACAGGGGTGTGGAGGGCGTCAGTGATCTTGGAACAAAAATGATGCAAACCCGAAGGGCCTAGGAGTCCTGAAAAGGGTGCTTCCTTTAACATAAAGCGGAACCTCCACTAAGAGCTCATGGAAAGAGCTGCATGCCTCCCTTTCTGCAGGGCTACTCAGGGCCTTACCTCGAGGCAAGGACTCACGTTGAGATTCCCTTTAGATCTAGAGCATGGCAAGGTGAGCCCCAACCGGGCCAATGAAGCTCCGTGTGTAGCCAGAGAAATCTCATTTTCTTCCCACACCCATGCCTACAGTGGCCAGAGAGTTGTTAACAGCAGAGAATTTCAGGGAGCTTCACGGCAGCAAGAATGGAGCTTTCCAAATGGAAAGCAAGGCTAGTACCATCATGCCCCCATTACCATGGGCACAGGCAGCATACATCTCTGTGGTTTCTAACAAGTCAAAAGAGACACAGGGTACACACTGGTTGCTTCCCTGAATCAACTTCTCGAGGCAGGGTGTTCTGCATCTTGTGAACGGCCTCACCAAGGAACGCCCTAGCTAGGCCCATGGGCCCGTGCCTCTTCAAAAGCCTGCAGTGCTACAGGAAAAACTCTGCTTTAGTTGCAATAAGAATGCAAGCAGTGTTTCTCCTGATGGCAGTGTAACTTCAGGTAAGAGGTCTTAGATGGAAGAAGAAGCCTAGTGTTTTTCTCTGTGCAGCTCAGTCTAAAGAATGAGTTCGACTTCCACGGCATGTTGGAACTTGCTAGAACGGTGCTCGTGAACTTGTGCGAGTGCTGTGAATCAAGATATGACAAGAAAGAGTGCAGTGTGTTGCCCATGACTCAGCAGACACAGAGGAACTCCGAGGGACCAATGGGCCTCTTTGTTGCTCAGCAGGCCTACAGGGGTTAGGAGATACTCAGGGATCTTGGAACAAAAATGATGCTCACCCGAGAGGCCTAGGAGTCCTGAAAAGGGTACTTCCTTTAAAGTAAAGCAGAACATCGACTAAGAAATAATGGAAAGAGCTGAATGCCTCCCTTTCTGCAGGGCTATTCAGGGCCTTACCTCGAGGCAAGGACTCACGTTGAGATTCCCTTTAGCTCTAGAGCATGGCAAGGTGAGCCCCACCCCGGCCAAAGAAGCTCCGTGTGTAGCCAGAGAAAACTCATTTTCTTCCCACACCAATGTAGAGGGACCAGAGGCCTGTCAACAGCAGAGAATTTCAGGGAGCTTCACGGCAGCAAGAATGGAGCTTTCCAAATGGAAAGCAAGGCTAGTACCATCATGCCCCCATTTCCATGGGCACAGGCAGCATACATCTCGGTGGTTTTTAACAAGTCAAATGAGACACAGAGTACACACTGTTTTTTTCCCTTAATCCACTTCTCGAGGCAGGGTGTTCCGCATCTAGTGAACGGCCTCACCAAGGAAAGACTAAGATAGGCCTCTGGGCCCGTGCCTCTTCAAAAGTCTGCAGTGCTTCAGGAAAAACTGTGCTTTAGTTGCAACAGGAACGCAAGCCGTCTTTTTCCTGGAGGCAGGGTGACTTCAGGTAGGAGGTCCTGGATGGAAGGAGAAGCCTAGTGTTTTTCTCTGTGCAGCTCAGACCAGGGAATGAGTGCGACTTCCACGGCATGTAGGAACTTGCTAGAACGGTGATCGTGAACCTGAATGAGTGCTGGCTAACTCAAGATGTCCCAATAAGAGTGCACTGTGTTGCCCTACACTCGGCATTCACACTGTGAGTCGGAAATCTACGGGCCTGGATATTGCTTAGAAGGGCCAAGGGAGCCTGAGGGTACTTGCTGTTCTTGCAGGGAATAGGGTTTCCAGGCCAGGCACCTAGGAGTCCTGAAAAGCGTACTGGCGTTAAAATGCTGCAGAGCAGCGACTACGGCCTCATGGAAACTGCTACACGCCTCCGCTTCTGCATAGCATTTCAGGGCCTTACCTCGAGGCAAGTTCTCCCGTTGCTTACACTGTGAGCGACACCGCATGTTAGGATGCTGTATTACTCCTTGAATAGAGTGACTTCAGGAAAGAGGTCCTCGATAAATTCTAAGAAGAGTGTTTTCTCAGGGCAGCTCATACGAGGGCAATGTCGAAAATTTGCAGGACATGTTGGACTGCCTAGAAATGTGGTTCTGATGCTGTTCGACTGCTCTGGAAATATAGCTCTACTGAAGTAAAGTACAGTGTGTTGCCAGAGACTCGGCAGACACAGAGGGCCTCCGAGGGTCGTATGGGAATCAATGCTGCTCAGCAGGCCCACAGGGGTGTGGAGGGCGTCAGTGATCTTGGAACAAAAATGATGCAAACCCGAAGGGCCTAGGAGTCCTGAAAAGGGTGCTTCCTTTAACATAAAGCGGAACCTCCACTAAGAGCTCATGGAAAGAGCTGCATGCCTCCCTTTCTGCAGGGCTACTCAGGGCCTTACCTCGAGGCAAGGACTCACGTTGAGATTCCCTTTAGATCTAGAGCATGGCAAGGTGAGCCCCAACCGGGCCAATGAAGCTCCGTGTGTAGCCAGAGAAATCTGATTTTCTTCCCACACCCATGCCTACAGTGGCCAGAGAGCTGTTAACAGCAGAGAATTTCAGGGAGCTTCACGGCAGCAAGAATGGAGCTTTCCAAATGGAAAGCAAGGCTAGTACCATCATGCCCCCATTTCCATGGGCACAGGCAGCATACATCTCGGTGGTTTTTAACAAGTCAAATGAGACACAGAGTACACACTGTTTTTTTCCCTTAATCCACTTCTCGAGGCAGGGTGTTCCGCATCTAGTGAACGGCCTCACCAAGGAAAGCCTAAGCTAGGCCTCTGGGCCCGTGCCTCTTCAAAAGTCTGCAGTGCTTCAGGAAAAACTGTGCTTTAGTTGCAATAGGAACGCAAGCCGTCTTTTTCCTGGAGGCAGGGTGACTTCAGGTAGGAGGTCCTGGATTGAAGGAGAAGCCTAGTGTTTTTCTCTGTGCAGCTCAGACCAGGGAATGAGTGCGACTTCCACGGCATGTAGGAACTTGCTAGAACGGTGCTCGTGAACCTGAATGAGTGCTGGCTAACTCAAGATGTCCCAATAAGAGTGCACTGTGTTGCCCTACACTCGGCATTCACACTGTGAGTCGGAAATCTACGGGCCTGGATATTGCTTAGAAGGGCCAGGGGAGCCTGAGGGTACTTGCTGTTCTTGCAGGGAATAGGGTTTCCAGGCCAGGCACCTAGGAGTCCTGAAAAGCGTACTGGCGTTAAAATGCTGCAGAGCAGCGACTACGGCCTCATGGAAACTGCTACACGCCTCCGCTTCTGCATAGCATTTCAGGGCCTTACCTCGAGGCAAGTTCTCCCGTTGCTTACACTGTGAGCGACACCGCATGTTAGGATGCTGTATTACTCCTTGAATAGAGTGACTTCAGGAAAGAGGTCCTCGATAAATTCTAAGAAGAGTGTTTTCTCAGGGCAGCTCAGACGAGGGCAATGTCGAAAATTTGCAGGACATGTTGGACTGCCTAGAAATGTGGTTCTGATGCTGTTCGACTGCTCTGGAAATATAGCTCTACTGAAGTAAAGTACAGTGTGTTGCCAGAGACTCGGCAGACACAGAGGGCCTCCGAGGGTCGTATGGGAATCAATGCTGCTCAGCAGGCCCACAGGGGTGTGGAGGGCGTCAGTGATCTTGGAACAAAAATGATGCAAACCCGAAGGGCCTAGGAGTCCTGAAAAGGGTGCTTCCTTTAACATAAAGCAGAACCTCCACTAAGAGCTCATGGAAAGAGCTGCATGCCTCCCTTTCTGCAGGGCTACTCAGGGCCTTACCTCGAGGCAAGGACTCACGTTGAGATTCCCTTTAGATCTAGAGCATGGCAAGGTGAGCCCCAACCGGGCCAATGAAGCTCCGTGTGTAGCCAGAGAAATCTGATTTTCTTCCCACACCCATGCCTACAGTGGCCAGAGAGCTGTTAACAGCAGAGAATTTCAGGGAGCTTCACGGCAGCAAGAATGGAGCTTTCCAAATGGAAAGCAAGGCTAGTACCATCATGCCCCCATTACCATGGGCACAGGCAGCATACATCTCTGTGGTTTCTAACAAGTCAAAAGAGACACAGGGTACACACTGGTTGCTTCCCTGAATCAACTTCTCGAGGCAGGGTGTTCTGCATCTTGTGAACGGCCTCACCAAGGAACACCCTAGCTAGGCCCATGGGCCCGTGCCTCTTCAAAAGCCTGCAGTGCTACAGGAAAAACTCTGCTTTAGTTGCAATAAGAATGCAAGCAGTGTTTCTCCTGATGGCAGTGTAACTTCAGGTAAGAGGTCTTAGATGGAAGAAGAAGCCTAGTGATTTTCTCTGTGCAGCTCAGTCTAAAGAATGAGTTCGACTTCCACGGCATGTTGGAACTTGCTAGAACGGTGCTCGTGAACTTGTGCGAGTGCTGTGAATCAAGATATGACAAGAAAGAGTGCAGTGTGTTGCCCATGACTCAGCAGACACAGAGGAACTCCGAGGGACCAATGGGCCTCTTTGTTGCTCAGCAGGCCTACAGGGGTGTGGAGATACTCAGGGATCTTGGAACAAAAATGATGCTCACCCGAGAGGCCTAGGAGTCCTGAAAAGGGTACTTCCTTTAAAGTAAAGCAGAACATCGACTAAGAAATAATGGAAAGAGCTGAATGCCTCCCTTTCTGCAGGGCTACTCAGGGCCTTACCTCGAGGCAAGGACTCACGTTGAGATTCCCTTTAGCTCTAGAGCATGGCAAGGTGAGCCCCACCCCCGCCAAAGAAGCTCCGTGTGTAGCCAGAGAAAACTCATTTTCTTCCCACACCAATGTAGAGGGACCAGAGGCCTGTCAACAGCAGAGAATTTCAGGGAGCTTCACGGCAGCAAGAATGGAGCTTTCCAAATGGAAAGCAAGGCTAGTACCATCATGCCCCCATTTCCATGGGCACAGGCAGCATACATCTCGGTGGTTTTTAACAAGTCAAATGAGACACAGAGTACACACTGTTTTTTTCCCTTAATCCACTTCTCGAGGCAGGGTGTTCCGCATCTAGTGAACGGCCTCACCAAGGAAAGCCTAAGCTAGGCCTCTGGGCCCGTGCCTCTTCAAAAGTCTGCAGTGCTTCAGGAAAAACTGTGCTTTAGTTGCAATAGGAACGCAAGCCGTCTTTTTCCTGGAGGCAGGGTGACTTCAGGTAGGAGGTCCTGGATGGAAGGAGAAGCCTAGTGTTTTTCTCTGTGCAGCTCAGACCAGGGAATGAGTGCGACTTCCACGGCATGTAGGAACTTGCTAGAACGGTGATCGTGAACCTGAATGAGTGCTGGCTAACTCAAGATGTCCCAATAAGAGTGCACTGTGTTGCCCTACACTCGGCATTCACACTGTGAGTCGGAAATCTACGGGCCTGGATATTGCTTAGAAGGGCCAGGGGAGCCTGAGGGTACTTGCTGTTCTTGCAGGGAATAGGGTTTCCAGGCCAGGCACCTAGGAGTCCTGAAAAGCGTACTGGCGTTAAAATGCTGCAGAGCAGCGACTACGGCCTCATGGAAACTGCTACACGCCTCCGCTTCTGCATAGCATTTCAGGGCCTTACCTAGAGGCAAGTTCTCCCGTTGCTTGCACTGTGAGCGACACCGCATGTTAGGATGCTGTATTTCTCCTTGAATAGAGTGACTTCAGGAAAGAGGTCCTCGATAAATTCTAAGAAGAATGTTTTCTCAGGGCAGCTCAGACGAGGGCAATGTCGAAAATTTGCAGGACATGTTGGACTGCCTGGAAATGTGGTTCTGATGCTGTTCGACTGCTCTGGAAATATAGCTCTACTGAAGTAAAGTACAGTGTGTTGCCAGAGACTCGGCAGACACAGAGGGCCTCCGAGGGTCGTATGGGAATCAATGCTGCTCAGCAGGCCCACAGGGGTGTGGAGGGCGTCAGTGATCTTGGAACAAAAATGATGCAAACCCGAAGGGCCTAGGAGTCCTGAAAAGGGTGCTTCCTTTAACATAAAGCGGAACCTCCACTAAGAGCTCATGGAAAGAGCTGCATGCCTCCCTTTCTGCAGGGCTACTCAGGGCCTTACCTCGAGGCAAGGACTCACGTTGAGATTCCCTTTAGATCTAGAGCATGGCAAGGTGAGCCCCAACCGGGCCAATGAAGCTCCGTGTGTAGCCAGAGAAATCTCATTTTCTTCCCACACCCATGCCTACAGTGGCCAGAGAGTTGTTAACAGCAGAGAATTTCAGGGAGCTTCACGGCAGCAAGAATGGAGCTTTCCAAATGGAAAGCAAGGCTAGTACCATCATGCCCCCATTACCATGGGCACAGGCAGCATACATCTCTGTGGTTTCTAACAAGTCAAAAGAGACACAGGGTACACACTGGTTGCTTCCCTGAATCAACTTCTCGAGGCAGGGTGTTCTGCATCTTGTGAACGGCCTCACCAAGGAACGCCCTAGCTAGGCCCATGGGCCCGTGCCTCTTCAAAAGCCTGCAGTGCTACAGGAAAAACTCTGCTTTAGTTGCAATAAGAATGCAAGCAGTGTTTCTCCTGATGGCAGTGTAACTTCAGGTAAGAGGTCTTAGATGGAAGAAGAAGCCTAGTGTTTTTCTCTGTGCAGCTCAGTCTAAAGAATGAGTTCGACTTCCACGGCATGTTGGAACTTGCTAGAACGGTGCTCGTGAACTTGTGCGAGTGCTGTGAATCAAGATATGACAAGAAAGAGTGCAGTGTGTTGCCCATGACTCAGCAGACACAGAGGAACTCCGAGGGACCAATGGGCCTCTTTGTTGCTCAGCAGGCCTACAGGGGTTAGGAGATACTCAGGGATCTTGGAACAAAAATGATGCTCACCCGAGAGGCCTAGGAGTCCTGAAAAGGGTACTTCCTTTAAAGTAAAGCAGAACATCGACTAAGAAATAATGGAAAGAGCTGAATGCCTCCCTTTCTGCAGGGCTATTCAGGGCCTTACCTCGAGGCAAGGACTCACGTTGAGATTCCCTTTAGCTCTAGAGCATGGCAAGGTGAGCCCCACCCCGGCCAAAGAAGCTCCGTGTGTAGCCAGAGAAAACTCATTTTCTTCCCACACCAATGTAGAGGGACCAGAGGCCTGTCAACAGCAGAGAATTTCAGGGAGCTTCACGGCAGCAAGAATGGAGCTTTCCAAATGGAAAGCAAGGCTAGTACCATCATGCCCCCATTTCCATGGGCACAGGCAGCATACATCTCGGTGGTTTTTAACAAGTCAAATGAGACACAGAGTACACACTGTTTTTTTCCCTTAATCCACTTCTCGAGGCAGGGTGTTCCGCATCTAGTGAACGGCCTCACCAAGGAAAGACTAAGATAGGCCTCTGGGCCCGTGCCTCTTCAAAAGTCTGCAGTGCTTCAGGAAAAACTGTGCTTTAGTTGCAACAGGAACGCAAGCCGTCTTTTTCCTGGAGGCAGGGTGACTTCAGGTAGGAGGTCCTGGATGGAAGGAGAAGCCTAGTGTTTTTCTCTGTGCAGCTCAGACCAGGGAATGAGTGCGACTTCCACGGCATGTAGGAACTTGCTAGAACGGTGATCGTGAACCTGAATGAGTGCTGGCTAACTCAAGATGTCCCAATAAGAGTGCACTGTGTTGCCCTACACTCGGCATTCACACTGTGAGTCGGAAATCTACGGGCCTGGGTATTGCTTAGAAGGGCCAGGGGAGCCTGAGGGTACTTGCTGTTCTTGCAGGGAATAGGGTTTCCAGGCCAGGCACCTAGGAGTCCTGAAAAGCGTACTGGCGTTAAAATGCTGCAGAGCAGCGACTACGGCCTCATGGAAACTGCTACACGCCTCCGCTTCTGCATAGCATTTCAGGGCCTTACCTCGAGGCAAGTTCTCCCGTTGCTTACACTGTGAGCGACACCGCATGTTAGGATGCTGTATTACTCCTTGAATAGAGTGACTTCAGGAAAGAGGTCCTCGATAAATTCTAAGAAGAGTGTTTTCTCAGGGCAGCTCATACGAGGGCAATGTCGAAAATTTGCAGGACATGTTGGACTGCCTAGAAATGTGGTTCTGATGCTGTTCGACTGCTCTGGAAATATAGCTCTACTGAAGTAACGTACAGTGTGTTGCCAGAGACTCGGCAGACACAGAGGGCCTCCGAGGGTCGTATGGGAATCAATGCTGCTCAGCAGGCCCACAGGGGTGTGGAGGGCGTCAGTGATCTTGGAACAAAAATTATGCAAACCCGAAGGGCCTAGGAGTCCTGAAAAGGGTGCTTCCTTTAACATAAAGCGGAACCTCCACTAAGAGCTCATGGAAAGAGCTGCATGCCTCCCTTTCTGCAGGGCTACTCAGGGCCTTACCTCGAGGCAAGGACTCACGTTGAGATTCCCTTTAGATCTAGAGCATGGCAAGGTGAGCCCCAACCGGGCCAATGAAGCTCCGTGTGTAGCCAGAGAAATCTGATTTTCTTCCCACACCCATGCCTACAGTGGCCAGAGAGCTGTTAACAGCAGAGAATTTCAGGGAGCTTCACGGCAGCAAGAATGGAGCTTTCCAAATGGAAAGCAAGGCTAGTACCATCATGCCCCCATTACCATGGGCACAGGCAGCATACATCTCTGTGGTTTCTAACAAGTCAAAAGAGACACAGGGTACACACTGGTTGCTTCCCTGAATCAACTTCTCGAGGCAGGGTGTTCTGCATCTTGTGAACGGCCTCACCAAGGAACGCCCTAGCTAGGCCCATGGGCCCGTGCCTCTTCAAAAGCCTGCAGTGCTACAGGAAAAACTCTGCTTTAGTTGCAATAAGAATGCAAGCAGTGTTTCTCCTGATGGCAGTGTAACTTCAGGTAAGAGGTCTTAGATGGAAGAAGAAGCCTAGTGTTTTTCTCTGTGCAGCTCGGTCTAAAGAATGAGTTCGACTTCCACGGCATGTTGGAACTTGCTAGAACGGTGCTCGTGAACTTGTGCGAGTGCTGTGAATCAAGATATGACAAGAAAGAGTGCAGTGTGTTGCCCATGACTCAGCAGACACAGAGGAACTCCGAGGGACCAATGGGCCTCTTTGTTGCTCAGCAGGCCTACAGGGGTGTGGAGATACTCAGGGATCTTGGAACAAAAATGATGCTCACCCGAGAGGCCTAGGAGTCCTGAAAAGGGTACTTCCTTTAAAGTAAAGGAGAACAGCGACTAAAACTAATGGAAAGAGCTGAATGCCTCCCTTTCTGCAGGGCTACTCAGGGCCTTACCTCGAGGCAAGGACTCACGTTGAGATTCCCTTTAGATCTAGAGCATGGCAAGGTGAGCCCCAACCGGGCCAATGAAGCTCCGTGTGTAGCCAGAGAAATCTCATTTTCTTCCCACACCCATGCCTACAGTGGCCAGAGAGTTGTTAACAGCAGAGAATTTCAGGGAGCTTCACGGCAGCAAGAATGGAGCTTTCCAAATGGAAAGCAAGGCTAGTACCATCATGCCCCCATTACCATGGGCACAGGCAGCATACATCTCTGTGGTTTCTAACAAGTCAAAAGAGACACAGGGTACACACTGGTTGCTTCCCTGAATCAACTTCTCGAGGCAGGGTGTTCTGCATCTTGTGAACGGCCTCACCAAGGAACGCCCTAGCTAGGCCCATGGGCCCGTGCCTCTTCAAAAGCCTGCAGTGCTACAGGAAAAACTCTGCTTTAGTTGCAATAAGAATGCAAGCAGTGTTTCTCCTGATGGCAGTGTAACTTCAGGTAAGAGGTCTTAGATGGAAGAAGAAGCCTAGTGTTTTTCTCTGTGCAGCTCAGTCTAAAGAATGAGTTCGACTTCCACGGCATGTTGGAACTTGCTAGAACGGTGCTCGTGAACTTGTGCGAGTGCTGTGAATCAAGATATGACAAGAAAGAGTGCAGTGTGTTGCCCATGACTCAGCAGACACAGAGGAACTCCGAGGGACCAATGGGCCTCTTTGTTGCTCAGCAGGCCTACAGGGGTTAGGAGATACTCAGGGATCTTGGAACAAAAATGATGCTCACCCGAGAGGCCTAGGAGTCCTGAAAAGGGTACTTCCTTTAAAGTAAAGCAGAACATCGACTAAGAAATAATGGAAAGAGCTGAATGCCTCCCTTTCTGCAGGGCTATTCAGGGCCTTACCTCGAGGCAAGGACTCACGTTGAGATTCCCTTTAGCTCTAGAGCATGGCAAGGTGAGCCCCACCCCGGCCAAAGAAGCTCCGTGTGTAGCCAGAGAAAACTCATTTTCTTCCCACACCAATGTAGAGGGACCAGAGGCCTGTCAACAGCAGAGAATTTCAGGGAGCTTCACGGCAGCAAGAATGGAGCTTTCCAAATGGAAAGCAAGGCTAGTACCATCATGCCCCCATTTCCATGGGCACAGGCAGCATACATCTCGGTGGTTTTTAACAAGTCAAATGAGACACAGAGTACACACTGTTTTTTTCCCTTAATCCACTTCTCGAGGCAGGGTGTTCCGCATCTAGTGAACGGCCTCACCAAGGAAAGACTAAGATAGGCCTCTGGGCCCGTGCCTCTTCAAAAGTCTGCAGTGCTTCAGGAAAAACTGTGCTTTAGTTGCAACAGGAACGCAAGCCGTCTTTTTCCTGGAGGCAGGGTGACTTCAGGTAGGAGGTCCTGGATGGAAGGAGAAGCCTAGTGTTTTTCTCTGTGCAGCTCAGACCAGGGAATGAGTGCGACTTCCACGGCATGTAGGAACTTGCTAGAACGGTGATCGTGAACCTGAATGAGTGCTGGCTAACTCAAGATGTCCCAATAAGAGTGCACTGTGTTGCCCTACACTCGGCATTCACACTGTGAGTCGGAAATCTACGGGCCTGGGTATTGCTTAGAAGGGCCAGGGGAGCCTGAGGGTACTTGCTGTTCTTGCAGGGAATAGGGTTTCCAGGCCAGGCACCTAGGAGTCCTGAAAAGCGTACTGGCGTTAAAATGCTGCAGAGCAGCGACTACGGCCTCATGGAAACTGCTACACGCCTCCGCTTCTGCATAGCATTTCAGGGCCTTACCTCGAGGCAAGTTCTCCCGTTGCTTACACTGTGAGCGACACCGCATGTTAGGATGCTGTATTACTCCTTGAATAGAGTGACTTCAGGAAAGAGGTCCTCGATAAATTCTAAGAAGAGTGTTTTCTCAGGGCAGCTCATACGAGGGCAATGTCGAAAATTTGCAGGACATGTTGGACTGCCTAGAAATGTGGTTCTGATGCTGTTCGACTGCTCTGGAAATATAGCTCTACTGAAGTAACGTACAGTGTGTTGCCAGAGACTCGGCAGACACAGAGGGCCTCCGAGGGTCGTATGGGAATCAATGCTGCTCAGCAGGCCCACAGGGGTGTGGAGGGCGTCAGTGATCTTGGAACAAAAATTATGCAAACCCGAAGGGCCTAGGAGTCCTGAAAAGGGTGCTTCCTTTAACATAAAGCGGAACCTCCACTAAGAGCTCATGGAAAGAGCTGCATGCCTCCCTTTCTGCAGGGCTACTCAGGGCCTTACCTCGAGGCAAGGACTCACGTTGAGATTCCCTTTAGATCTAGAGCATGGCAAGGTGAGCCCCAACCGGGCCAATGAAGCTCCGTGTGTAGCCAGAGAAATCTGATTTTCTTCCCACACCCATGCCTACAGTGGCCAGAGAGCTGTTAACAGCAGAGAATTTCAGGGAGCTTCACGGCAGCAAGAATGGAGCTTTCCAAATGGAAAGCAAGGCTAGTACCATCATGCCCCCATTACCATGGGCACAGGCAGCATACATCTCTGTGGTTTCTAACAAGTCAAAAGAGACACAGGGTACACACTGGTTGCTTCCCTGAATCAACTTCTCGAGGCAGGGTGTTCTGCATCTTGTGAACGGCCTCACCAAGGAACGCCCTAGCTAGGCCCATGGGCCCGTGCCTCTTCAAAAGCCTGCAGTGCTACAGGAAAAACTCTGCTTTAGTTGCAATAAGAATGCAAGCAGTGTTTCTCCTGATGGCAGTGTAACTTCAGGTAAGAGGTCTTAGATGGAAGAAGAAGCCTAGTGTTTTTCTCTGTGCAGCTCGGTCTAAAGAATGAGTTCGACTTCCACGGCATGTTGGAACTTGCTAGAACGGTGCTCGTGAACTTGTGCGAGTGCTGTGAATCAAGATATGACAAGAAAGAGTGCAGTGTGTTGCCCATGACTCAGCAGACACAGAGGAACTCCGAGGGACCAATGGGCCTCTTTGTTGCTCAGCAGGCCTACAGGGGTGTGGAGATACTCAGGGATCTTGGAACAAAAATGATGCTCACCCGAGAGGCCTAGGAGTCCTGAAAAGGGTACTTCCTTTAAAGTAAAGGAGAACAGCGACTAAAACTAATGGAAAGAGCTGAATGCCTCCCTTTCTGCAGGGCTACTCAGGGCCTTACCTCGAGGCAAGGACTCACGTTGAGATTCCCTTTAGCTCTAGAGCATGGCAAGGTGAGCCCCACCCCGGCCAAAGAAGCTCCGTGTGTAGCCAGAGAAAACTCATTTTCTTCCCACACCAATGTAGAGGGACCAGAGGCCTGACAACAGCAGAGAATTTCAGGGAGCTTCACGGCAGCAAGAATGGAGCTTTCCAAATGGAAAGCAAGGCTAGTACCATCATGCCCCCATTTCCATGGGCACAGGCAGCATACATCTCGGTGGTTTTTAACAAGTCAAATGAGACACAGAGTACACACTGTTTTTTTCCCTTAATCCACTTCTCGAGGCAGGGTGTTCCGCATCTAGTGAACGGCCTCACCAAGGAAAGACTAAGATAGTCCTCTGGGCCCGTGCCTCTTCAAAAGTCTGCAGTGCTTCAGGAAAAGCTGTGCTTTAGTTGCAATAGGAACGCAAGCCGTCTTTTTCCTGGAGGTAGGGTGACTTCAGGTAGGAGGTCCTGGATGGAAGGAGAAGCCTAGTGTTTTTCTCTGTGCAGCTCAGACCAGGGAATGAGTGCGACTTCCACGGCATGTAGGAACTTGCTAGAACGGTGATCGTGAACCTGAATGAGTGCTGGCTAACTCAAGATGTCCCAATAAGAGTGCACTGTGTTGCCCTACACTCGGCATACACACTGTGAGTCGGAAATCTACGGGCCTGGATATTGCTTAGAAGGGCCAGGGGAGCCTGAGGGTACTTGCTGTTCTTGCAGGGAATAGGGTTTCCAGGCCAGGCACCTAGGAGTCCTGAAAAGCGTACTGGCGTTAAAATGCTGCAGAGCAGTGACTACGGCCTCATGGAAACTGCTACACGCCTCCGCTTCTGCATAGCATTTCAGGGCCTTACCTCGAGGCAAGTTCTCCCGTTGCTTGCACTGTGAGTGACACAGCACGTTAGGATGCTGTATTTCTCCTTGAATAGAGTGACTTCAGGAAAGAGGTCCTCGATAAATTCTAAGAAGAATGTTTTCTCAGGGCAGCTCAGACGAGGGCAATGTCGAAAATTTGCAGGACATGTTGGACTGCCTAGAAATGTGGTTCTGATGCTGTTCGACTGCTCTGGAAATATAGCTCTACTGAAGTAAAGTACAGTGTGTTGCCAGAGACTCGGCAGACACAGAGGGCCTCCGAGGGTCGTATGGGAATCAATGCTGCTCAGCAGGCCCACAGGGGTGTGGAGGGCGTCAGTGATCTTGGAACAAAAATGATGCAAACCCGAAGGGCCTAGGAGTCCTGAAAAGGGTGCTTCCTTTAACATAAAGCGGAACCTCCACTAAGAGCTCATGGAAAGAGCTGCATGCCTCCCTTTCTGCAGGGCTACTCAGGGCCTTACCTCGAGGCAAGGACTCACGTTGAGATTCCCTTTAGCTCTAGAGCATGGCAAGGTGAGTCCCACCGCGGCCAATGAAGCTCCGTGTGTAGCCAGAGAAAATTCATTTTCTTCCCACACCCTTGCCTACAGTGGACAGAGGGCTGTCAACAGCAGAGAATTTCAGGGAGCTTCACGGCAGCAAGAATGGAGCTTTCCAAATGGAAAGCAAGGCTAGTAAGATCATGCGCCCATTTCCATGGGCACAGGCAGCATACATCTCTGTGGTTTCTAACAAGTCAAAAGAGACACAGGGTACACACTGGTTGCTTCCCTGAATCAACTTCTCGAGGCAGGGTGTTCTGCATCTAGTGAACGGCCTCACCAAGGAACGCCCTAGCTAGGCCTCTGGGCCCGTGCCTCTTCAAAAGCCTGCAGTGCTACAGGAATACTGTGGTTTAGTTGCAATAGGAACGCAAGCCGTCTTTCTCCTGGAGGCAGGATGACTTCAGGTAGGAGGTCCTGGATGAAAGGAGAAGCCTAGTGTTTTTCTCTGTGCAGCTCAGACTAGGGAATGAGTGCGACTTCCACGGCATGTTGGAACTTGCTAGAACGGTGATCGTGAACCTGTGTGAGTGCTGTGAATCAAGATATGACAAGAAAGAGTGCAGTGTGTTGCCCATGACTCAGCAGACACAGAGGACCTCCGAGGGACCAATGGGCCTCGTTGTTGCTCAGCAGGCCTACAGGGGTGTGGAGGTACTCAGGGTTCTTGGAACAAAAATGATGCTCACCCGAGAGGCCTAGGAGTCCTGAAAAGGGTACTTCCTTTAAAGTAAAGCAGAACAGCGACTAAAGGCTTTGGAAAGAGTTCCATGCCTCCCTTTCTGCAGGGCTACTCAGGGCCTTACCTCGAGGCAAGGACTCACGTTGAGATTCCCTTTAGCACTATGGCATGGCATGGTGAGCCCCACCCCGGTCAATGAAGCTCCGTGTGTAGCCAGAGAAAACTCAGTTTCTTCCAACACCCATGCCTACAGTGGCCAGAGGGCTGTCAACAGCAGAGAATTTCAGGGAGCTTCACGCAGCTAGAATGGAGCTTTCTAAATGGAAAGCAAGGCTACTACTATCATGCCCCCATTTCCATGGGCACAGGCAGCATACATCTCTGTGGTTTTTAACAAGTCAAATGAGACACAGAGTACACACTGGTTGCTTCCCTGAATCAACTTCTCGAGGCAGCGTTTTCTGCATCTAATGAACGGCCTCACCAAGGAAAGCCTTAGCTAGGCGTCTGGGCTCTTACCTCTTCCAAACCTGCAGTGCTACAGGAAAAACTGTGCTTTAGTTGCAATAGGAACGCAAGCCATCTCTCTCCTGAGGCAGGGTGACTTCAGGTAGGAGGCCCTGGATGGAAGGAGAAGCCTAGTGTTTTTCGCTGTGCAGCTCAGACTACGGAATGAGTGCGACTTCCACGGCATGTTGCAACCTGCTAGATCGGTGCTCGTGAACCTGTGCGACTGCTGTGAATCAAGATATCACAAGAAAGAGTGCAGTGTGTTGCCCATGATTCAGCAGACACAGAGGACCTCCGAGGGACCAATGGGCCTCGTTGTTGCTCTGCAGGCCTACAGGGGTGTGGAGGTACTCAGGGATCTTGGAACAAAAATGATGCTCACCCGAGAGGCCTAGGATTCCTGAAAAGGGTACTTCCTTTCAAGTAAAGCAGAACAGCGACTTAGAGCTCATGGAAAGACCTGCATGCCTCCCTTTCTGCAGGGCTACTCAGGGCCTTACCTCGAGGCAAGGACTCACGTTGAGATTCCCTTTAGCACTAGAGCATGGCAAGGTGAGCCCCACCCCGGCCAATGAAGCTCCGTGTGTAGCCAGAGAAAACTCAGTTTCTTCCAACACCCATGCCTACAGTGGCCAGAGGGCTGTCAACAGCAGCGAATTTCAGGGAGCTTCACGGCAGCAAGAATTGAGCTTTCTAAATGGAAAGCAAGGCTAGTACCATCATGCGCCCATTACCATTGGCACAGGCAGCATACATCTCTGTGGATTCTAACAGACAAAAGAGACACAGAGTACACACTGGTTGCTTCCCTGAATCAACTTCTCGAGGCCGCGTGTTCTGAATCTAGTGAACGGCCTCACCAAGTAAAGGCTTAGCTAGGCGTCTGGGCCCTTGCCTCTTCCAAACCTACAGTACTACCGGAAAAACTGTGCTTTAGTTGCAATAGGAACGCAAGCCATCTTTCTCCTGAGGCAGGGTGACTTCAGGTAGGAGGTCCTGGATGGAAGGAGAAGCCTAGTGTTTTTCTATGTGCAGCTCAGACCAGGGAATGAGTGCGACTTCCATGGCATGTTGGAATTTGCTAGAACGGTGCTCATAAAACTGTGCAGGTGCTGGCTAAATCAAGATGTCCCAATTAGAGAGCACTGTGTTGCCCTACACTCGGCATACACACTGTGAGTCGGAAAGCTACGGGCCTGGATATTGCTTAGAAGGGCCAGGGGAGCCTGAGGGTACTCGGTGTTCTTGCAGGGAACAGCGTTTCCAGGCGAGGAACCTAGGAGTCCTGAAAAGCGTACTGGCGTTAAAATGCTGCAGAGCAGCGACTACGGCCTCATGGAAACTGCTACACGCCTCCGCTTCTGCATAGCGTTTGAGGCCTTACCTCGAGGCAAGTTCTCACGTTGCTTGCACTGTGAGCGACACAGCATGTTAGGATGCTGTATTTCTCCTTGAATAGAGTGACTTCAGGAAAGAGGTCCTCGACAAATTCTAAGAGTGTTTTCTCAGGGCAGCTCAGACGAGGGCAATGTCGAAAACTTTCAGGGCATGTTGGACTGCCTAGAAATGTGGTTCTGATGCTGTTCGACTGCTCTGGGCATATAGCTCTACTGAAGTAACGTACAGTGTGTTGCCCGAGACTCGGCAGACACAGAGGGTCTCCGAAGGACGTATGGGAATCAATGCTGCTCAGCAGGCCCACAGGGGTGTGGAGGGCGTCAGTGATCTTGGAACAAACATGATGCAAACCCGAAGGGCCTAGGAGTCCTGAAAAGGGTGCTTCCTTTAACATAAAGCGGAACCTCCACTAAGAGCTCATGGAAAGAGCTGCATGCCTCCCTTTCTGCAGGGCTACTCAGGGCCTTACCTCGAGGCAAGGACTCACGTTGAGATTCCCTTTAGCTCTAGAGCATGGCAAGGTGAGCCCCACCCCGGCCAAAGAAGCACCGTGTGTAGCCAGAGAAAACTCATTTTCTTCCCACACCCATGCCTACAGTGGCCAGAGTCCTGTCAACAGCAGAGAATTTCAGGGAGCTTCACGGCAGCAAGAATGGAGCTTTCCAAATGGAAAGCAAGGCTAGTAAGATCATGCCCCCATTACCATTGGCACAGGCAGTATACATCTCTGTCGTTTCTAACAAGTCAAAAGAGACACAGAGTCCACACTGGTTGCTTCCCTGAATCAACTTCTCGAGGCAGGGTGTTCTGCATCTAGTGAACGGCCTCACCAAGGAACGCCCTAGCCAGGCCTCTGGGCCCGTGCCTCTTCAAAAGCCTGCAGTGCTACAGGACTACTGTGCTTTAGTTGCAATAGGAACGCAAGCCGTCTATCTCCTGAGGCAGGGTGACTTCAGGTAGGAGGTCCTGGATGGAAGGAGAAGCCTAGTGTTTATCTCTGTGCAACTCAGACTACGGAATGAGTGCGACTTCCACGGCATGTTGGAACTTGCTAGAACGGTGCTCGTGAACCTGTGTGAGTGCTGTGAATCTAGATATCACAAGAAAGACTGCAGTGTGTTACCCATGACTCAGCAGACACAGAGGACCTCCGAGGGACCAATGGGCCTCATTGTTGCTCAGCAGGCCTACAGGGGTGTGGAGGTACTCAGGGAACTTGGAACAAAAATGATGCTCACCCGAGAGGCCTAGGAATCCTGAAAAGGGTACTTCCTTTAAGTAAAGCAGAACAGTGACTTAGAGCTCATGGAAAGACCTGCATGCCTCCCTTTCTGCAGGGCTACTCAGGGCCTTACCTCGAGGCAAGGACTCACGTTGAGATTCCCTTTACCTCTAGAGCATGGCGAGGTGAGACCCACCCCGGCCAAAGAAGCTCCGTGTGTAGCCAGAGAAAACTCATTTTCTTCCCACACCAATGCTATAGTGGCCAGGGGCCTGTCAACAGCAGAGAATTTCAGGGAGCTTCACGGCAGCAAGAATGGAGCTTCCCAAATGGAAAGCAAGGCTAGTAAGATCATGCCCCCATTTCCATGGGCACAGGCAGCATACATCTCTGTGGTTTTTAACAAGTCAAATGAGACACAGAGTACACACTGGTTGCTTCCCTGAATCAACTCCTCGAGGCCGCGTGTTCTGCATCTAGTGAACGGCCTCACCAAGGAAAGCCTTAGCTAGGCGTTTCGGCCCTTGCCTCTTCCAAACCTGCAGTGCCACCGGAAAAACTGTGCTTTAGTTGCAATAGGAACGCAAGCCGTCTTTCTCCTGAGGCAGGGTGACTTCAGGTAGGAGGTCCAGGATGGAAGGAGAAGCCTAGTGTTTTTCTCTGTGCAGCTCAGACTAGGGAATGAGTGCGACTTCCACGGCATGTTGGAACTTGCTAGAACGGTGCTCATAAAACTGTGCAGGTGCTGGCTAAATCAAGATGTCCCAATTAGAGTGCACTGCGTTGCCCTACACTCGGCATACACACTGTGAGTCGGAAATCTACGGGCCTGGATATTGCTTAGAAGGGCCAGGGGAGCCTGAGGGTACTCGGTGTTCTTGCAGGGAACAGGGTTTCCAGGCGAGGCACCTAGGAGTCCTGAAAAGCGTACTGGCGTTAAAATGCTGCAGAGCAGCGACTACGGCCTCATGGAAACTGCTACACACCTCCGCTTCTGCATAGCATTTCAGGGCCTTACCTCGAGGCAAGTTCTCACGTTGCTTGCACTGTGAGCAACACAGCATGTTAGGATGCTGTATTTCTCCTTGAATAGAGTGAGTTCAGGAAAGAGGTCCTCGATAAATTCTAAGAAGAGTGTTTTCTCAGGGGAGCTCAGACGAGGGCAACGTCGAAAACTTGCAGGACATGTTGGACTGCCTAGAAATGTGGTTCTGATGCTGTTCGACTGCTCTGGAAATATAGCTCTCCTGAAGTAACGTACATTGTGTTGCCCGAGACTCGGCAGAAACAGAGGGCCTCCGAGGGACGTATGGGAATCAATGCTGCTCAGCAGGCCCACTGGGGCCTAGGAGTTCTGAAAAGGGTACTTCCTTTAACATACAGCGGAACCTCCACTAAGAGCTCATGGAAAGAGCTGCATGCCTCCCTTTCTGCAGGGCTACTCAGGGCCTTACCTCGAGGCAAGGACTCACGTTGAGATTCCCTTTAGCTCTAGAGCATGGCAAGGTGAGTCCCACCCCGGCCAATGAAGCTCCGTGTGTAGCCAGAGAAAATTCATTTTCTTCCCACACCCTTGCCTACAGTGGACAGAGGGCTGTCAACAGCAGAGAATTTCAGGGAGCTTCACGGCAGCAAGAATGGAGCTTTCCAAATGGAAAGCAAGGCTAGTAAGATCATGCGCCCATTTCCATGGGCACAGGCAGCATACATCTCTGTGGTTTCTAACAAGTCAAAAGAGACACAGTGTCCACACTGGTTGCTTCCCTGAATCAACTTCTCGAGGCAGGGTGTTCTGCATCTAGTGAACGGCCTCACCAAGGAATGCCCTAGCTAGGCCTCTGGGCCCGTGCCTCTTCAAAAGCCTGCAGTGCTACAGGAATACTGTGCTTTAGTTGCAATAGGAACGCAAGCCGTATTTCTCCTGGAGGCAGGATGACTTCAGGTAGGAGGTCCTGGATGAAAGGAGAAGCCTAGTGTTTTTCTCTGTGCAGCTCAGACTAGGGAATGAGTGCGACTTCCACGGCATGTTGGAACTTGCTAGAACGGTGCTCGTGAACCTGTGTGAGTGCTGTGAATCAAGATTTGACAAGAAAGAGTGCAGTGTGTTGCCCATGACTCAGCAGACACAGAGGACCTCCGAGGGACCAATGGGCCTCGTTGTTGCTCAGCAGGCCTACAGGGGTATGGAGGTACTCAGGGTTCTTGGAACAAAAATGATGCTCACGCGAGAGGCCTAGGAGTCCTGAAAAGGGTACTTCCTTTAAAGTAAAGTAGAACAGCGACTTAGAGCTCATGGAAAGACCTGCATGCCTCCCTTTCTGCAGGGCTACTCAGGGCCTTACCTCGAGGCAAGGACTCACGTTGAGATTCCCTTTAGCTCTAGAGCATGGCATGGTGAGCCCCACCCCGGTCAATGAAGCTCCGTGTGTAGCCAGAGAAAACTCAGTTTCTTCCAACACCCATGCCTACAGTGGCCAGAGGGCTGTCAACAGCAGAGAATTTCAGGGAGCTTCACGCAGCAAGAATGGAGCTTTCTAAATGGAAAGCAAGGCTACTACTATCATGCCCCCATTTCCATGGGCACAGGCAGCATACATCTCTGTGGTTTCTAACAAGTCAAAAGAGACACAGAGTCCACATTGGTTGCTTCCCTGAATCAACTTCTCGAGGCAGGGTGTTCTGCATCTAGTGAACGGCCTCACCAAGGAACGCCCTAGCTAGGCCTCTGGGCCCGTGCCTCTTCAAAAGCCTGCAGTGCTACAGGACTACTGTGCTTTAGTTGCAATAGGAACGCAAGCCGTCTTTCTCCTGAGGCAGGGTGACTTCAGGTAGGAGGTCCTGGATGAAAGGGGAAGCCTAGTGTTTATCTCTGTGCAGCTCAGACTAGGGAATGAGTGCGGCTTCCACGGCATGTTGGAACTTGCTAGAACGGTGCTCGTGAACCTGTGTGAGTGCTGTGAATCAAGATATCACAAGAAAGAGTGCAGTGTGTTGCCCATGACTCAGCAGACACAGAGGACCCCCGAGGGACCAATGGGCCTCGTTGTTGCGCAGCAGGCTTAAAGGGGTGTGGAAGTACTCAGAGAGCATGGAACAAAAATGATGCTAACCCAAGGGGCCTAGTAGTCCTGAAAAGGGTACTTCCTTTAAAGTAAAGAAGAACAGCGACTAAGAGCTAATGGAAGGAGCGGTATGCCTCCCTTTCTGCATGGCTACTCAGGGCCTATCCTCGAGGCAAGGACTCACGTTGAGATTCCCTTTAGTTCTAGAGCATGGCAAGGTGAGACCAACCCCGGCCAAAGAAGCTCCGTGTGTAGCCAGTGAAAACTCATTTTCTTCCCAGACACATGCCTACAGTGGCCAGGGTCCTGTCAACAGCAGAGAATTTCAGAGAGCTTCACTGCCTCAAGAATGGAGGTTTCCAAATGGAAAGCAAGGCTAGTACCATCATGCCCCCATCTCCATGGGCACAGGCAGCATACATCTCGGTGGTTTTTAACAAATTAAATGAGACACAGAGTACACACTGGTTGCTTCCCTGAATGAAATTCTCGAGGCAGGGTGTTCTGCATCTAGTGAACGGCCTCACCAAGGAAAGCCCTAGCTAGGCCTCTGGGCCTGTGCCTCTTCAAAAGCCTGCAGTGCTACAGGAAAAACTGTGCTTTAGTTGCAATAGGAACGCAAGCCGTCTTTCTCATGGAGGCAGGGTGACTTCAGGTAGGAGGTCCTGGATGGAAGGAGAAGCCTAGTGTTTTCGCTGTGCAGCTCAGACTAGGGAATGAGTGCGACTTCCACGGCATTTTGGAACTTGCTAGAATGGTGCTTGTGAACCTGTATGAGTGCTGGCTAAATCAAGATGTCCCAATAAGAGTGCACTGTGTTGCCCTACACTCGGCATACACACTGTGAGTTGGAAAGCTACGGGCCTGGATATTGCTTAGAAGGGCCAGGGGAGCCTGAGGGTACCCGGTGTTCTTGCAGGGAATAGGGTTTCCAGGCGAGGCACATAGTTGTCCTGAAAAGCGTACTGGCGTTAAAATGCTGCAGAGCAGCGACTATGGCCTCATGGAAAGTGCTACACGCCTCCGCTTCTGCATAGCATTTCAGGGCCTTACCTCGAGGCAAGTTCTCACGTTGCTTGCACTGTGAGCGACACAGCATGTTAGGATGCTGTATTTCTCCTTGAATAGAGTGACTTCAGGAAAGAGGTCCTCGATAAATTCTAAGAAGAGTGTTTTCTCAGGGCAGCTCAGACGAGGGCAATGTCGAAAACTTGCAGGACATGTTGGACTGCCTAGATATGTAGTTCTGATGCTGTTCGACTGCACTGGAAATATAGCTCTCCTGAAGTAACGTACAGTGTGTTGCCCGAGACTCGGCAGACACAGAGGGCCTCCGAGGACATATGGGAATCAATGCTGCTCAGCAGGCCCACACAGGCCTAGGAGTCCTGAAAAGGGTACTTCCTTTAACATAAAGCAGAACCTCCACTAAGAGCTCTTGGAGGCTTCTGCGCACGTCTGACTGAGGTACCCGTGTAACCGTTTCTCACTAGTATCTGATGGGCTGGGTGTGAGGCTTCTGTACGCAGTGCCCTACAAGCAAGTGAGACTGGACTAAGCACAAAGGAAAAGAAAAGCTTCAACATCAGTTGTCTATGGAAAATGAACAGATGATCTTCTAGAGACAGATATAAGAATATATTGCTGGGAGTAGGGGCAAGATGGCGGAAGAGTAAGACGCGGAGATCACCTTCCTTCCCACAGATACAGCAGAAATACATCTACACGTGGAACTGCTCCTACAGAACACCCACTGAACGCTGGCAGAAGACGTCAGACCTCCCAAAAGGCAAGAAAATCCCCACGTACTTGGGTAGGGTAAAAGAAAAAAGAAATAACAGAGACAAAAGAATAGCGACGGGTCCTGCGCCAGTGGGAGGCAGCCGTGAAGGAGGAAAGGTTTCCAGGCACTAGGAAGCCCCTTTGTGGGCAGAGACTGCGGGTGGCAGAGGGGGGAAACTTCGGAGCCGCGGAGGAGAGCGCAGCCACAGGGGTGCGGAGGGCAAAGCGGAGAGACTCCCGCACAGAGGCTCGGCGCCAACCAGCACTCACCAGCCCGAGAGGCTTGTCTGCTCACTCGCCGGGGCAGGCGGGGGCTGGGAGCTGAGGCTCGGGCTTTGGTGCGAGCCGGGAGGGAGTCCGGGAAAAAGTCTGCAGCTGCCGAAGAGGCAAGAGACTTTTTCTTGCCTCTTTGTTTCGCGGCGCGCAAGGAGAGGGGATTCAGAGCGCTGCCTAAATGAAATCCAGAGACGGGTGCGAGGCGCGGCTATCAGCGCGGATCCCACAGCAACAGGGGCGCAGAGGGAAAAACGGAGAGATTCCCGCACAGAGGCTCAGCACCGAGCAGCGCTCACCAGCCCGAGAGGCTTGTCTGCTCACACACTGGGGCAGGCGGGGCTGGGAGCTGAGGCGCGGGCTTCGGTCGGATCGCAGGGAGAGGACTGGGGTTGGCGGCGTGAACACAGCCTGAAGGGGTTGGCGTGCCGCGGCGAGCCAGGAGGGAACCGGAGAGGAGGTCTGCAGCCGCCGAAGAGGCAAGAGACTTTTTCTTGCCTCTTTGTTTCGCGGCGCGCAAGGAGAGGGGATTCAGAGCGCCGCCTAGACGAACTCCAGAGGCGGGCGTGAGCCGCGGCTAACAGCACGGACCCCAGAGACTGGTAGGAAACGCTAAGGCTGCTGCTGCTGCCACCAAGAAGCCTGTGTGCGAGCCCAGGTCACTCTCCACACTGCCCCTCCCGGGAGCCGGTGCAGCTCGCCACTGCCAGGCTCCCGTGATCCAGGGACAACTTCCCCTGGAGAACACAGGGCGCGCCTCAGGCTGCTGCAACGACGCCTCTGACGCCGCAGGCTCGCCCCGCCTCCTCCGTACCGCTCCCTCCCCCCGCCTGAGTGAGCCAGAGCCCCCGAAGCAGCTGCTCCTTTAACCCCGTTCTGTCTGGGCGGGGAAAGGACGCCCTCAGGCGACCTACACGCAGAGGCGGGTCCAAATCCAAAGCTGATCGCTGGGAGCTGTACGAACAAAGAAGAGAAAGGGAAATCTCCCCCAGCAGCCTCAGAAGCAGCTGATTAAAGCTCCACAAACAACTTGATGTGCCTGCATCTGTTGAATACCTGAATAGACAACGAATCATCCCAAATTCAAAAGGTGGACTTTAGGAGCAGGATATATTAATTTCCCCTTTTCCTTTTTTTGTGAGTGTATATGTGTATGCTTCTGGGTGAGATTTTGTCTGTATAGCTTTGCTTTCACCATCATTCCTAGGGTTAGGTCCGTCCATTTTTTTTTTTTTTTTTTTTTTTTACTTAAAAAAATTTTTTTTACTAATATATGCTTTCTTAATAATTTTTTCCGTATTTTCTATTTTTAGAAATTAAAAAATTTTTTAATAAGTTTTTTCATATTTTTTATTTTAAAAAATTAAAATTTTTTTCTTAATAAATTTTTTTCTTAAAAATCTTTTTCTTATTTTTTACCATAAAAATTTAATAAATCTGTTTCTAAAAATTAAAAAAAAAATTTTTCTGAATACATTTACTCTTAAAAATTTTTTTTCTTATTTTTTATTATAATAGCTTTATTTTATTTTATCCTCTTTTTATCTTTCTATTTTTTTCTCCCTTATATTCTGAGCTGTGTGGATGAAAGGCTCTTGGTGCTCCAGCCAGGCATCAGGGCTGTGCCTCTGAGGTGGGAGAGCCAACTTCAGGACACTGGTCCACAAGAGACCTACCAGCTCCACGTAATACCAAATGGCAAAAATCTCTCAGAGATCTCCATCTCAACATCAAGACCCAGCTTCACTCAACGACCAGCAAGCTACAGGGCTGGACACCCTATGCCAAACAAGTAGCAAGACAGGAACACAGCCCCATCCATTAGCAGGGAGGCTGCCTAAAATCATAAGGCCACAGACACCCCAAAACACACCACCAGACGTGGACGTGCCCACCAGAAAGACAAGATTCAACCTCATCCACCAGAACACAGGCACTAGTCCCCTCCACCAGGAAGCCTACACAACCCACTGAACCAACCTTACCCACTGGGGATAGATACCAAAAACAACGGGAACTACGAACCTGCAGCCTGTGAAAAGGAGACCCCAAACACAGTAAGATAAGCAAAATGAGACGACAGAAAAACACACAGCAGTTGAAGGAGCAGGGTCAAAACACACCAGACCTAACAAATGAAGAGGAAATAGGTAGTCTACCTGAAAAAGAATTCAGAATAATGATAGTAAGGATGATCCAAAATCTTGGAAATAGAATAGACAAAATGCAAGAAACATTTAACAAGGACGTAGAAGAACTAAAGAGGAACCAAGCAACGATGAAAAACACAATAAATGAAATTAAAAATACTCTAGATGGGATCAATAGCAGAATAACTGAGGCAGAAGAAAGGATAAGTGACCTGGAAGATAAAATGGTGGAAATAACTACTGCAGAGCAGGATAAAGAAAAAAGAATGAAAAGAACTGAGGACAGTCTCAGAGACCTCTGGGACAACATTAAACGCACCAACATTCGAATTATAGGGGTCCCAGAAGAAGAAGAGAAAAAGAAAGGGACTGAGAAAATATTTGAAGAGATTATAGTTGAAAACTTCCCTAATATGGGAAAGGAAATAGTTAATCAAGTCCAGGAAGCACAGAGAGTCCCATACAGGATAAACCCAAGGAGAAACACGCCAAGACACATATTAATCAAACTGTCAAAAATTAAATATAAAGAAAACATATTAAAAGCAGCAAGGGAAGAACAACAAATAACACACAAGGGAATCCCCATATGGTTAACATCTGATCTTTCAGCAGAAACTCTGCAAGCCAGAAGGGAGTGGCAGGATATACTTAAAGTGATGAAGGAGAAAAACCTACAACCAAGGTTACTCTACCCAGCAAGGATCTCATTCAGATTTGATGGAGAAATTAAAACCTTTACAGACAAGCAAAAGCTGAGAGAGTTCAGCACCACAAAACCAGCTTTACAACAAATGCTAAAGGAACTTCTCTAGGCAGGAAACACAAGAGAAGGAAAACACCTACAATAACAAACCCAAAACATTTAAGAAAATGGGAATGGGAACATACATATCGATAATTACCTTGAATGTAAATGGATTAAATGCTCCCACCAAAAGACACAGACTGGCTGAATGGATACAAAAACAAGACCCATATATATGCTGTCTACAAGAGACCCACTTCAGACCTAGAGACACATACAGACTGAAAGTGAGGGGATGGAAAAAGATATTCCATGCAAATGGAAATCAAAAGAAAGCTGGAGTAGCAATTCTTATATCAGACAAAATAGACTTTAAAATAAAGAATATTATAAGAGACAAAGAAGGACACTATATAATGATCAAGGGATCGATCCAAGAGAAAGGTATAACAATTGTAAATATTTATGCACCCAACATAGGAGCACCTCAATACATAAGGCAAATACTAACAGCCATAAAAGGGGAAATTGACAGCAACACAATCATAGTAGGGGACTTTAACACCCCACTTTCACCAATGGACAGATCATCCAAAATGAAAATAAATAAGGAAACACAAGCTTTAAATGATACATTAAACAAGATGGACTTAATTGATATTTATAGGACATTCCACCCAAAAACAACAGAATACACATTTTTCTCAAGTGCGCATGGAACATTCTCCAGGATAGATCATATCTTGGGTCACAAATCAAGCCTTGGTAAATTTAAGAAAATTGAAATCGTATCAAGTATCTTTTCCGACCACAACGCTATGAGACTAGATATCAATTACAGGAAAAGATCTGTAAAAAATACAAACACATGGAGGCTACACAATACACTACTTAATAATGAAGTGATCACTGAAGAAATCAAAGGGGAAATCAAAAAATACCTAGAAACAAATGACAATGGAGATACGACGACCCAAAACCTATGGGACGCAGCAAAAGCAGTGCTAAGAGGGAAGTTTATAGCAATACAAGCCTACCTCAAGAAACAGGAAACATCTCGAATAAACAATCTAACCTTGCACCTAAAGTAATTAGAGAAAGAAGAACAAAAAAACCCCAAAGCTAGCAGAAGGAAAGAAATCATAAAGATCAGGTCAGAAACAAATGAAAAAGAAATGAAGGAAACAATAGCAAAAATCAATAAAACTAAAAGCTGGTTCTTTGAGAAGATAAACAAAATTGATAAACCATTAGCCAGACTCATCAAGAGAAAAAGGGAGAAGACTCAAATCAATAGAATTAGAAATGAAAAAGGAGAAGTAACCACTGACACTGCAGAAATACAAAAGATCATGAGAGATTACTACAAGCAACTCTACGCCAATAAAATGGACAACCTGGAAGAAATGGACAGATTCTTAGAAATGCACAAACTGCCGAGACTGAACCAGGAAGAAATAGAAAATATGAACAGACCAATCACAAGTACTGAAATTGAAACTGTGATTAAAAAGCTTCCAACAAACAAAAGCCCAGGACCAGATGGCTTCACAGGTGAATTCTATCAAACATTTAGAGAAGAGCTAACACCTATCCTTCTCAAACTCTTCCAAAATATTGCAGAGGGAGGAACACTCCCAAACTCATTCTACGAGGCCACCATCACCCTGATACCAAAACCAGACAAAGATGTCACAAAGAAAGAAAACTACAGGCCAATATCACTGATGAACATAGATGCAAAAATCCTCAACAAAATACTCGCAAACAGAATCCAACAGCACATTAAAAGGATCATACACCATGATCAAGTGGGGTTTATCCCAGGAATGCAAGGATTCTTCAATATACGTAAATCAATCAATGTGATACACCATATTAAAAAATTGATGGAGAAAAACCATATGATCATCTCAATAGATGCAGAGAAAGCTTTCGACAAAATTCAACACCCATTTATGATAAAAGCCCTGCAGAAAGTAGGCATAGAGGGAACTTTCCTCAACATAATAAAGGCCATATATGACAAACCCACAGCCAACATTGTCCTCAATGGTGAAAAACTGAAACCATTTCCACTAAGATCAGGAACAAGACAAGGTTGCCCACTCTCACCACTATTATTCAACATAGTTTTGGAAGTGTTAGCCACAGCAATCAGAGAAGACAAAGAAATAAAAGGAATCCAAATCGGAAAAGAAGAAGTAAAGCTGTCACTGTTTGCAGATGACATGATACTATACATAGAGAATCCTAAAGATGCTACCAGAAAACTCCTAGAGCTAATCAATGAATTTGGTAAAGTAGCAGGATACAAAATTAATGCACAGAAATCTCTTGCATTTCTATACACTAATGACGAAAAATCTGAAAGTGAAATTAAGAAAACACTCCTGTTTACCATTGCAACAAAAAGAATAAAATATCTAGGAATAAACCTACCTAAGGAGACAAAAGACCTGTATGCAGAAAATTATAAGACACTGATGAAAGAAATTAAAGATGATACAAACAGATGGAGAGATATACCATGTTCCTGGATTGGAAGAATCAACATTGTGAAAATGAGTCTACTACCCAAAGCAATCTACAGATTCAATGCAATCCCTATCAAACTACCACTGGCATTTTTCACAGAACTAGAACAAAAAATTTCACAATTTGTATGGAAACACAAAAGACCCCGAATAGCCAAAGCAATCTTGAGAACGAAAAATGGAGCTGGGGGAATCAGGCTCCCTGACTTCAGACTATATTACAAAGCTACAGTAATCAAGACAGTTTGGTACTGGCACAAAAACAGAAATATAGATCAATGGAACAGGATAGAAAGCCCAGAGATAAACCCACGCACATATGGTCACCTTATCTTTGATAAAGGAGGCAAGCATATACAGTGGAGAAAAGACAGCCTCTTCAATAAGTGGTGCTGGGAAAATTGGACAGGTACATGTAAAAGTATGAAATTAGAACACTCCCTGACACCATGCACAAAAATAAACTCAAAATGGATTAAAGACCTAAGTGTAAGACCAGACACTATCGAACTCTTAGAGGAAAACATAGGCAGAACACTCTATGACATACATCACAGCAAGATTCTTTTTGACCCAGCTCCCAGAGAAATGGAAATAAGAACACAAATAAACAAATGGGACCTAATGAAACTTAAAAGCTTTTGCACAGCAAAGGAAACCATAAACAAGACCAAAAGACAACCATCAGAATGGGAGAAAATATTTGCAAATGAAGCAACTGACAAAGGATTAATCTCCAAGATTTACAAGCAGCACATGCAGCTCAATAACAAAAAAACGAACAACCCAATCCAAAAATGGGCAGAAGACCTAAATAGACATTTCTCCAAAGAAGATATACAGATGGCCAACAGACACATGAAAGATTGCTCAACATCATTAATCATTAGAGAAATGCAAATCAAAACTACAATGAGATATCATCTCACACCGGTCAGAATGGCCATCATCAAAAAATCTAGAAACAATAAATGCTGGAGAGGGTGTGGAGGAAAGGGAACTCTCTTGCACTGTTGGTGGGAATGTAAATTGATACAGCCACTATGGAGAACAGTATGGAGGTTCCTTAAAAAACTACAAATAGAACTACCATACGACCCAGCAATCCCACTACTGGGCATATACCCTGAGAAAACCATAGGTCAAAAAGAGTCATGTACCAAAATGTTCATTGCAGCTCTATTTACAATAGCCAGGACATGGAAGCAACCTAAATGTCCATCGACAGATGAATGGATAAAGAAGATGTGGCACATATATACAATGGAATATTACTCAGCCATAAAAAGAAATGAAATGGAGGTATTTGTAATGAGGTGGATGGAGTTAGAGTCTGTCATACAGAGTGAAGTAAGTCAGAAAGAGAAAAACAAATACAGTATGCTAACACATATATACGGAATCTAAGGGGAAAAAAAAAAAGCCATGAAGAACCTAGTGGCAAGACGGGAATAAAGACACAGACCTACTAGAGAATGGACTTGAGGATATGGGGAGGGGGTGGGGTGAGATGTGACAGGGTGAGAGAGTGTCATGGACATATATACACTACCAAATGTAAAATAGATAGCTAGTGGGAAGCAGCCGCATAGGACAGGGAGATCAGCTCGGTGCTTTGTGACCACCTAGAGGGGTGGGATGGGGAGGGTGGGAGGGAGGGAGATGCAAGAGGGAAGAGATATGGGAACATATTGTATATGTATAACTGATTAACTTTGTTATAAAGCAGAAGCTAACACACCATTGTAAGGCAATTATACTTCAATAAAGATGTTAAAAAAAAAAAAAGAGCTCATGGAAAGAGCTGCATGCCTCCCTTTCTGTAGGGCTACTCAGGGCCTTACCTCGAGGCAAGGACTCACGTTGAGATTCCCTTTAGCTCTAGAGCATGGCAAGGTGAGCCCCACCCCGGTAAATGAAGCTCCGTGTGTAGCCAAAGAAAACTCATTTTCTTCCCACACCCATGCCTACAGTGGCCAGAGGGCTGACAATAGAAGAGAATTTCAGGGAGCTTCACGGCAGCAAGAATGGAGCTTTCCAAATGGAAAGCAAGGCTAGTACCATCATGCCCCCATTACCATGGGCACAGGCAGCATACATCTCTGTGGTTTCTAACAAGTCAAAAGAGACACAGAGTCCACATTGGTTGCTTCCCTGAATCAACTTCTCGTGGCAGGGTGTTCTGCATCTAGTGAACGGCCTCACCAAGGAACGCCCTAGCTAGGCCTCTGGGCCCGTGCCTCTTCAAAAGCCTGCAGTGCTACAGGAAAAACTCTGCTTTAGTTGCAATAAGAACGCAAGCAGTGTTTCTCCTGATGGCAGGGTGACTTCAGGTAGGAGGTCTTAGATGGAAGGAGAAGCCTAGTGTTTTTCCCTGTGCAGCTCAGACTAGGGAATCAGTGCGACTTCCACGGGATGTTGGAACCTGCTAGAACGGTGCTCGTGAACCTGTGCGAGTGCTGTGAATCAAGATATCACAAGAAAGAGTGCAGTGTGTTGCCCATGACTCAGCAGACACAGAGGACCTCCGAGGGACCAGTGGGCCTCGTTGCTGCTCAGCAGGCCTACAGGGGTGTGGAGGTATTCAGAGATCTTGGAACAAAAATGATGCTCACACGAGAGGCCTAGGAGTCCTAAAAAGGGTACTTCCTTTAAAGTAAAGCAGAACAGCGACTAAGAACTAATGGAAAGAGCTGCATGCTTCCCTTTCTGCAGGGCTACTCAGGGCCTTACCTCGAGGCAAGGACTCACGTTGAGATTCCCTTTAGCTCTAGAGCATGGCAAGGTGAGCCCCACCCCGGCCAAAGAAGCTCCGTGTGTAACCAGAGAAAACTCATTTTCTTCCCAAACCAATTCTAGAGTGACCAGAGGCCTGTCAACAGCAGAGAATTTCAGGGAGCTTCACGGCAACAAGAATGGAGCTTTCTAAATGGAAAGCAAGGCTAGTACCATCATGCCCCCATTTAGATGGGCACAGGCAGCATACATCTCTGTGGTTTTTAACAAGTCAAATGAGACACAGAGTACACACTGGTTGCTTCCCTGAATCAACTTCTCGAGGCAGCGTGTTCTGCATCTAGTGAACGGCCTCACCAAGGAAAGCCTTAGCTAGGCGTCTGGGCCCTTGCCTCTTCCAAACCTGCAGTGCTACAGGAAAAACTGTGCTTTAGTTGCAATAGGAACGCAAGCCGTCTTTCTCCTGAGGCAGGGTGACTTCAGGTAGGAGGTCCTGGATGGAAGGAGAAGCCTAGTGTTTTTCTCTGTGCAGCTCAGACTAGGGAATGAGTGCGACTTCCACGGCATGTTGGAACTTGCTAGAACGGTGCTCATAAAACTGTGCAGGTGCTGGCTAAATCAAGATGTCCCAATTAGAGTGCACTGCGTTGCCCTACACTCGGCATACACACTGTGAGTCGGAAGGCTACGGGCCTGGATATTGCTTAGAAGGGCCAGGGGAGCCTGAGGGTACTTGCTGTTCTTGCAGGGAATAGGGTTTCCAGGCCAGGCACCTAGGAGTCCTGAAAAGCGTACTGGCGTTAAAATGCTACAGAGCAGCGACTAAGGCCTCATGGAAACGGCTACACGCCTCGGCTTCTGCATAGCATTTCAGGGCCTTACCTCGAGGCAAGTTCTCACGTTGCTTGCACTGTGAGCGACACAGCATGTTAGGATGCTGTATTTCTCCTTGAATAGAGTGACTTCAGGAAAGAGGTCCTCGATAAATTCTAAGAAGAGTGTTTTCTCAGGGCAGCTCAGACGAGGGCAATGTCGAAAACTTCCAGGGCATGTTGGACTGCCTAGAAATGTGGTTCTGATGCTGTTCGACTGCTCTGGAAATATAGCTCTCCTGAAGTAACGTACAGTGTGTTGCCCGAGACTCGGCAGACACAGAGGGCCTCCGCGGGACGTATGGGAATCAATGCTGCTCAGCAGGCCCACAGGGGCCTAGGAGACCTGAAAAGGGTACTTCCTTTAACATAAAGCGGAACCTCCACTAAGAGCTCATGGAAAGAGCTGCATGCCTCCCTTTCTGCAGGGCTACTCAGGGCCTTACCTCGAGGCAAGGAGTGACGTTGAGATTCCCTTTAGCTCTAGAGCATGGCAAGGTGAGCCCCACCCCGGCCAATGGAGCTCCGTGTGTAGCCAAAGAAAACACATTTTCTTCCCACACCCATGCCTACAGTGGCCAGAGGGCTGTCAACAGCAGAAAATTTCAGGGCGCTTCATGGCAGCAAGAATGGAGCTTTCCAAATGGAAAGCAAGGCTAGTACCATCATGCCCCCATTTCCTTGTGCACAGGCAGCATACATCTCTGTGGTTTCGAACAAGTCAAAAGAGACACGGAGTACACACTGGTTGCTTCCCTGAATCAACTTCTCGAGGCCGGGTTTTCTGCATCTAGTGAACCGCCTCAACAAAGAACGACCTAGCTAAGACTCTGGGCCCGTGCCTCTGCAAAAGCCTGCAGTGCTACAGGAAATACTGTGCTTTAGTTGCAATAGGAACGCAAGCCGTCTTTCTCCTGGAGGCAGGGTGACTTCAGGTAGGAGGTCCTGGATGGAAGGAGAAGCCTAGTGTTTTTCTCTGTACAGCTCAGACTAGGGAATGAGTGCGACTTCCACGACATGTTGGAACTTGCTAGAACGGTGCTTATGAAACTGTGCGAGTGCTGGGTAAATCAAGATGACCCAAAAAGATTGCAGTGTGTTGCCTCTGATTCGGCAGACAAAGAGGGCCTCCGAGGGACCTATGGGCTTCATTGTTGCTCAGCAGGCCTACAGGGGTGTGGCGGTACTCAGTGATCTTGGAACGAAAATGATGCTCACCAAAGGGGCTTAGGAGTCCAGAAAAGGGTACTTCCTTTAAAGTAAAGCAGAACAGCGACTAAAGGCTTTAGAAAGAGCTGCATGCCTCCCTTTCTGCAGGCCTACTCAGGGCCTTACCTCGAGGCAAGGACTCACGTTGAGATTCCCTTTAGCTACTAGAGCATGGCAAGGTGAGCCCCACCCCGGTCAATGAAGCTCCGTGTGTAGCCAGAGAAAACTCATTTTCTTCCCACACCAATGCTAGAGTGGCCAGGGGACTGTCAACAGCAGAGAATTTCAGGGAGCTTCACGGCAGTAAGAATGGTGCTTTCCAAATGGAAAGCATGGCTAGTACCGTCATGCCCCCATTTCCATTGGCACAGGCAGCATACATCTCTGTGGTTTCTAACAAGTCAAAAGAGACACGGAGTACACACTGGTTGCTTCCCTGAATCAACTTCTCGAGGCCGGGTTTTCTGCATCTAGTGAACGGCCTCACCAAGGAACGCCCTAGCTAGGCCTCTGGGCCTGTGCGTCTTCAAAAGCCTGCAGTGCTACAGGAAATACTGTGCTTTAGTTGCAATAGGATCGCAAGCCGTCTTTCTCTTGGAGGCAGGGTGATTTCAGGCAGGAGGTCCTGGATGGATGGAGAAGCCTAGTGTTTTTCTCTGTGCAGCTCAGACTAGGGAATGAGTGCGATTTCCAAGGCATGTTGGAAGTTGCTAGAACGTTGCTCTTGAACCTGTGCGAGTGCTGTGAATCAAGATATCACAAGAAAGAGTGCAGTGTGTTGCCCATGACTCAGCAGACACAGTGGACCTCCGAGGGACCAATGGGCCTCGTTGTTGCTCAGCAGGCCTACAGGGGTGTGGAGGTACTCAGGGATCTTGGAACAAAAATGATGCTCACCCGAGAGGCCTAGGAGTGCTGAAAAGGGTACTTCTATTAAAGTAAAGCAGAACAGCGACTTAGAGCTCATGGAAAGACCTGCATGCCTCCCTTTCTGCAGGGCTACTCAGGGCCTTACCTCGAGGCAAGGACTCACGTTGAGATTCCCTTTAGCTCTAGAGCATGGCAAGGTGGGCCCCACCCCGGCCAATGAAGCTCCGTGTGTAGCCAGAGAAAACTCATTTTCTTCCCACACCCATGCCTACAGTGGCCAAAGTGCTGTCAACAGCAGAGAATTTCAGGGAGCTTCACGGCAGCAAGAATGGAGCTTTCCAAATGGAAATGAAGGCTAGTACCATCAAGCCCCCATTACCATTGGCACAGGCAGCATACATCTCTGTGGTTTCTAACAAGTCAAAAGAGACACAGAGTTCACACTGGTTGCTTCCCTGAATCAAATTCACGAGGCAGGGTGTTCTGCATCTAGTGAACGGCCTCACCAAGGAACGCCCTAGCTAGGCCTCTGGGCCTGTGCCTCTTCAAAAGCCTGCAGTGCTACAGGAAAAACTGTGCTTTAGTTGCAATAAGAAGGCATGCAGTGTTTCTCCTGATGGCAGGGTGATTCAGGTAGTAGGTCTTAGATGGAAGGAGAAGCCTAGTGTTTTTCTCTGTGCAGCTCAGACTAGGGAATGAGTGCGACTTCCAAGGCATGTTGGATCTTGCTAGAATGTTTCTCTTGAACCTGTGCGAGTGCTGTTAATCAAGATATCACAAGAAAGAGTGCAGTGTGTTGCCCATGACTCAGCAGACACAGAGGACCTGCGAGGGACCAATGGGCCTCGTTGTTGCTCAGCAGGCCTACAGGGGTGTGGAGGTACTCAGGGATCTTGGAACAAAAATGATGCTCACCCGAGAGGCCTAGGAGTGCTGAAAAGGGTCCTTCTATTAAAGTAAAGCAGAACAGCGACTTAGAGCTCATGGAAAGACCTGCATGCCTCCCTTTCTGCAGGGCTACTCAGGGCCTTACCTCGAGGCAAGGACTCACGTTGAGATTCCCTTTAGCTCTAGAGCATGGCAAGGTGAGCCCCACCCCGGCCAATGAAGCTCCGTGTGTAGCCAGAGAAAACTCATTTTCTTCCCACACCCATGCCTACAGTGGCCAGAGGGCTGTCAACAGCAGAGAATTTCAGGGAGCTTCACGGCAGCAAGAATGGAGCTTTCCAAATGGAAAGCAAGGTTAGTAAGATCATGCCCCCATTACCATTGGCACAGGCAGCATACATCTCTGTGGTTTCTAACAAGTCAAAAGAGACACAGAGTCCACATTGGTTGCTTCCCTGAATCAACTTCTCGAGGCAGGGTGTTCTGCATCTAGTGAATGGCCTCACCAAGGAATGCCCTATCTAGGCCTCTGGGCCCGTGACTCTTCAAAAGCCTGCAGTGCTACAGGAATACTGTGCTTTAGTTGCAATAGGAACGCAAGCAGTCTTTCTCCTGGAGGCAGGATGACTTCAGGTAGGAGGTCTTAGATGGAAGGAGAAGCCTAGTGTTTTTCTCTGTGCAGCTCAGACTAGGGAATGAGTGCGTTTCCACCGCATGTTGGAACTTGCTAGAACGTTGCTCTTTAACCTGTGCGAGTGCTGTGAATCAAGATATCAGAAGAAAGAGTGCAGTGTGTTGCCCATGACTCAGCAGACACAGAGGACCTCCGAGAGACCAATGGGCCTCGTTGTTGCTCAGCAGTCCTACAGGGGTGTGGAGGAAGTCAGTGATCTTGGAACAAAAATGATGCTCACCCGAGGGGCCTAGGAGTCCTGAAAAGGGTTCTTCCTTTAACATAAAGCAGAATCTCCACTCAGAGTTCATGGAAAGCGCTGCATGCCTCCCTTTCTGCAGGGCTACTCAGGTCCTTACCTCTAGGCAAGGACTCACGTTGAGATTCCCTTTAGCTCTAGAGCATGGCAAGGTGAGCCCCACCCCGGCCAATGAAGCTCCGTGTGTAGCCAGAGAAAACTCATTTTCTTCCCACACCCATGCCTACATTGGCCAGGGGCCTGTCAACAGCAGAGAATTTCAAGGAGCTTCACGGCAGCAAGAATGGAGCTTTCCAAATGGAAAGCAAGGCTAGTACCATAATGCCACCATTTCCATGGGCATAGGCAGCATACAACTCTTTGGTTTTTAACAAGTCAAATGAGACACAGAGTACACACTGGTTGCTTCCCTGAATCAACTTCTCGAGGCAGGGTGTTCTGCATCTAGTGAATGGCCTCACTAAGTAAAGCCCTAGCTAGGCTACTGGGCCCGTGCCTGTTCAAAAGCCTGCAGTGCTACAGGAAAAACTGTGCTTTAGTTACAATAGGAACGCAAGCCATCTTTCTCCTGGAGGCAGGGTGACTTCAGGTAGGAGGTCCTGGATGGAAGGAGAAGCCTAGTGTTTTTCTCTGTGCAGCCCAGACTAGGAAATGAGTGTGACTTCCACGGCATGTTGGAACTTGCTAGAACGTTGCTCTTAAATCTGTGCGAGTGCTGTGAATCAAGATATCACAAGAAAGAGTGTAGTGTGTTGCCCATGACTGAGCAGATACAGAGGAACTCCGAGGGACCAATGGGCCTCGTTGTTGCTCAGCAGGCCTACTGGGGTGTGGAGGTACTCAGAGATATTGTAACGAAAATGATGCTCACAGGAGGGACCTGGAGTCCTGAAAAGGGTACTTCCTTTAAAGTAAAGCAGAACAGCGACTAAAGGCTTTGGAAAGAGTTCCATGCCTCCCTTTCTGCAGGGCTACTCAGGGCCTTACCTCGAGGCAAGGACTCACGTTGAGATTCCTTTTAGCTCTAGAGCAGGGCTAGATGAGCTACACGCCGGCCACTGAAGCTCCGTGTGGAACCAGAAAAAACTCATTTTCTTCTCAGACCCATGCCTACTGTGGCCAGCGGCCTGTCAACAGCAGAGAATTTCAGGGAGCTTCACGGCAGCAAGAATGGTGCTTTCCAAATGGAAAGCAAGGCTAGTACCATAATGCCACCATTTCCATGGGCATAGGCAGCATACAACTCTGCGGTTTTTAACAAGTCAAATGAGACACAGAGTCCACACTGGTTGCTTCCCTGAATCAACTTCTCGAGGCAGGGTGTTCTGCATCTACTTAACGGCCTCACCAAGGAAAGCCCTAGCTAGGCCTCTGGACCCGTGCCTCTTCAAAAGCCTGCAGTGCTACAAGAAAAACTGTGCTTTAGTTGCAATAGGAACACAGCCATCTTTCTCCTGGAGGCAGGGTGACTTCAGGTAGGAGGTCCTGGATGGAAGGAGAAGCCTAGTGTTTTTCTGTGTGCAGCTCAGACTAGGGAATGATTGCGACTTCCACGGTATGTTGGAACTTGCTAGAACGGTGCTCATAAAACTGTGCAGGTGCTGGCTAAATCAAGATGTCCCAATTAGAGTGCACTGTGTTACCCTACACTCGGCATACCCACTGTGAGTCGGAAAGCTATCGGCCTGGATATTGCTTAAAAGGGCCAGCGGAGCTTGAGGGTACTCGGTGTTCTTGCAGGTAAAAGGATTTCCAGGCGAGGTTCCTAGGTGTCCTGAAAAGCGTACTAGGGTGAAAATGCTGCAGAGCAGCGACTACAGCCTCATGGAAACTGCTACACGCCTCCGCTTGTGCATAGCATTTCAGGGCATTACCTCGAGGCAAGTTCTCACGTTGCTGGCCCTGTGAGCGAAACAGCATGTTAGGATGCTGTATTTCTCCTTGAATAGAGTGACTTCAGGAACGAGGTCCTCGATAAATTCTAAGCAGAGTGTTTTCTCAGGGCAGCTCAGACCAGGGCAATGTCGAAAACTTCCAGGGCATGTTGGACTGCCTAGAAATGTGGTTCTAATGCTGTTCGACTGCTCTGGAAATGTAGCTCTCCTGAAGTAACGTACAGTGTGATGCCCGAGATTCGGCAGATACAGAGGGCCTCCGAGGGACGTATCGGACTCAATGCTGCTCAGGAGGCCAACAGGGGTGTGGAGGAAGTCAGTGATCTTGGAACCAAAATGATGCTCACCCGAGGGGCCTAGGAGTCCTGAAAAGGGTACTTCCTTTAAAATAAAGCAGAACCTCCACTAAAAGCTCATGGAAAGAGCTGCGTGCCTCCCTTTCTGCAGGGCTACTCAGGGCCTTACCTCGAGGCAAGGACTCACGTTGAGATTCCTTTTAGCTCTAGAGCATGGCAAGGAGAGCCCCACCCGGGCCAATGAAGCTCCGTGTGTAGCCAGAGAAAACTCCTTTTCTTCCCACACCTATGCCTAAATTGGCCAGGGGCCTGTCAACAGCAGAGAATATCAAGGAGCTTCACGGCAGCAAGAATGGAGCTTTCCAAATGGAAAGCAAGGCTAGTACCATCATGCCCCCATTTCCATGGGAACAGGCAGCATACATCTCTGTGGTATTTAACAAGTCAAATGAGACACAGAGTACACACTGGTTGCTTCCCTGAATCAACTTCTCGAGGCAGGGTGTTCTGAATCTAGTGAACGGCCTCACTAAGTAAAGCCTTAGCTAGGCCAGTGGACCCGTGCCTGTTCAAAAGCCTGCAGTGCTACAGGAAAAACTGTGCTTTAGTTACAATAGGAACGCAAGCCATCTTTCTCCTGGAGGCAGGGTGACTTCAGGTAGGAGGTCCTGGATGGAAGGAGAAGCCTAGTGTTTATCTCTGTGCAGCTCAGACTAGGGAATGAGTGCGACTTCCACGGCATGTTGGAACTTGCTAGAACGGTTTTCTTAAATCTGTGCGAGTGTTGTGAATCAAGATATCACAAGAAAGAGTGTAGTGTGTTGCCCATGACTGAGCAGATACAGAGGACCTCCGAGCGACCAATGGGCCTCGTTGTTGCTCAGCAGGCCTACTGGGGTGTGGAGGTACTCAGAGATTTTGTAACGAAAATGATGCTCACACGAGGGACCTGGAGTCCTGAAAAGGGTACTTCCTTTAAAGTAAAGCAGAACAGCGACTAAAGGCTTTGGAAAGAGTTCCATGCCTCCCTTTCTGCAGGGCTACTCAGGGCCTTACCTCGAGGCAAGGACTCACGTTGAGATTCCTTTTAGCTCTAGAGCAGGGCTAGATGAGCTACACGCCGGCCACTGAAGCTCCGTGTGGAACCAGAAAAAACTCATTTTCTTCTCAGACCCATGCCTACTGTGGCCAGAGGCCTGTCAACAGCACAGAATTTCAGGGAGCTTCACGGCACCAAGAATGGAGCTTTCCAAATGGAAAAGCAAGGCTAGTATCACGCCCACATTTCCATGGGCACACGCAGGATATATCCCTGTGTTTTCTAACGAGTCAAAAGAGACACAGAGTACACACTAATTCCTTCACTGAATCAACATCTCCAGGCAGGGGGTTCTGCATCTAGTGGACTGAGTCAACCAAGGAATGCCCTAGCTAGGCCTCTGGGCCCTTGCCTCTTCAAAAGCCTCAGTGCTACAGGAAAAACTGTGCTTTAGTTGGAATCGGAACGCAAGCCGACTTTCTCCTAGAGGCAGGGTGTCTTCAGGTTGGAGGTCCTGTATGGAAGGCGAAACCGAGTGTTTTTCTTTGTGCAGCTCAGACTAGGGAATGAGTGCAACTTCCACGGCATGTTGGAACTTGCTAGAACGGTGCTTATGAAACTGTGCGAGTGCTGGGTAAATCAAGATGACCCAAAAAGAGTGCAGTGTGTTGCCTCTGATTCGGCAGACAAAGAGGGCCTCCGAGGGACCTATGGGCCTCGTTGTTGCTCAGCAGGACTACAGGGGTGTGGAGGTACTCAGTGATCTTGGAACGAAAATGATGCTCACCCAAGGGGCTTAGGAGTCCAGAAAAGGGTACTTCCTTTAAAGTAAAGCAGAAGAGCGACTAAAGGCTTTAGAAAGAGCTGCATGCCTCCCTTTCTGCAGGCCTACTCAGGGCCTTACCTCGAGGCAAGGACTCACGTTGAGATTCCCTATAGCTCTAGAGCATGACAAGGTGAGCCCCGCACCCCGGCAAGAGAAGCTCCGTGTGTAGCCAGAGAAAACACATTTTCTTCCCACACCCATGCCTACAGTGGCCAGGGGCCTGTCAACAGCAGAGAATTTCAGGGAGCTTCACGGCAGCAAGAATGGAGCTTTCCAAATGGAAGGCAAGGCTAGTACCATCATGCCCCCATTTCCATGGGCACAGGCAGCATACATCTCTGTGTTTTCTAACAAGTCAAAAGAGACACAGAGTACACACTGGTTGCTTCCCTGAATCAACTTCTCGAGGCAGAGTGTTCTGCATCTAGTGAACGCCCTCACCAGGGAACAACATAGCTAGGCCTCTGGGCCCGTGCCTCTTCAAAAGCCTGCAGTGCTACAGGAAAAAGTGTGCTTTAGTTGCAATAAGAACGCAAGCCATCTTTCTCCTGGAGGCAGGATGACTTCAGATAGGAGGTCTTAGATGGAAGGAGAAGCCTAGTGTTTTTCTCTGTGCAGCTCAGACTAGGGAATGAGTGCGACTTCCACGGCATGTTGGAACTTGCTAGAACGTTACTCTTGAACCTTTCCGAGTGCTGTGAATCAAGATATCAAAAGAAATAGTGTAGTGTGTTGCCCATGACTCAGCAGACACAGAGGACCCCTGAGGGAACAATGGGCCTCGTTGTAGCTCAGCAGGCCTACAGGGGTGTCGAGGTACTCAGAGACCTTGGAACAAAAATTATTCTCATCCGAGGGTCCTAGGAGTCCTGAAAAGGGTATTTCCTTTAAAGTAAATAAGAACAGCGACTTAGAGCTAATGGAAAGAGCTGCATGCCTCCCTTTCTGCATGGCTAATCAGGGCCTTACCTCGAGGCAAGGACTCACGTTGAGATTCCCTTTAGCTCTAGAGCATGGCAAGGTGAGCCCCAACCCAGCCAAAGGAGCTCCGTGTGTAGCCAGAGAAAACTCGTTTTCTTCCCACACCCATGCCTACAGTGGCCAGGGGCCTGCAACAGCAGAGAATTTCATGGAGCTTCACGGCCTCAAGAATGGACCTTTCCAAATTGAAAGCAAGGCTACTACCATCATGCCCCTATCTCAATGGACACAGGCAGCATACATCTCGGTGGTTTTTAACAAGTTAAATGAGACACAGAGTCCACACTGTTTTCTTCCCTGAATCAACTTCTCGAGGCAGGGTGTTCTGCATCTAGTGAGCGGCCTCACCAAGGAAAGCCCTAGCTAGGCCTGTGGACCTGTGCCTCTTCAAAAGCCTGCAGTGCTACAGGAAAAACTGTGCTTTAGTTGCAATAGGAACGCAAGCCGTCTTTCTCCTGAGGCAGGGTGACTTCAGGTAGGAGGTCCTGGATGGAAGGAGAAGCCTAGTGTTTTCTCTGTGCAGCTCAGACTAGGGAATGAGTGCGACTTCCTTGGCATGTTGGATCTTGGTAGAATGGTGCTTGTGAACCTGTGCGAGTGCTGGCTAAATCAACATATCCCAATAAGAGTGCACTGTGTTGCCCTACACTCGGCATACACACTGTGAGTCGGAAAGCTACGGGCCTGGATATTGCTTAGAAGGGCCAGGGGAGCCTGAGTGTACTCGGTGTTCTTGCAGGGAATAGGGTTTCCAGGCGAGGCATCTAGTTGTCCTGAAAAGCGTACTGGCGTTAAAATGCTGCAGAGCAGCGACTACGGCCTCATGGAAACTGCTACACACCTCCGCTTCTGCATAGCATTTCAGGGCCTTACCTCGAGGCAAGTTCTCACGTTGCTTGCCCTGTGAGCGACACAGCATGTTAGGATGCTGTATTTCTCCTTGAATAGAGTGACTTCAGGAAAGAGGTCCTCGATAAATTCTAAGCAGAGTGTTTTCTCAGGGCAGCTCAAACGAGGGCAATGTCGAAGACTTCCAGGGCATGTTGGACTGCCTAGAAATGTGGTTCTGATGCTGTTCGAGTGCTCTGGAAATGTAGCTCTCCTGAAGTAACGTACAGTGTGTTGCCCGAGACTCGGCAGACACAGAGGGCCTCCGAGGGATGTATGGGAATCAATGCTGCTCAGCAGGCCCACAGGGGTGTGGAGGGAGTCAGTGAACTTGGAAACAAAATGATGCTCACCCGAAGGGCCTAGGAGTCCTGAAAAGGGTACTTCCTTTCAAATAAAGCAGAACCTCCACTAAGAGCTCATGGAAAGAGCTGCATGCCTCCCTTTCTGCAGGGCTACTCAGGGCCTTACCTCGAGGCAAGGACTCTCGTTGAGATTGCCTTTAGCTCTAGAGCATGGCAACGTGAGCCCCTCCCCGGGCCAATGAAGCTCCGTGTGTAGCCAGAGAAAACTCATTTTCTTCCCAAACCCATGCCTACAGTGCCTGGGGTCCTGTCAACAGCAGAGAATTTCAGGGAGCTTCACGGCAGCAAGAATAGAGCTTTCCAAATGGAAAGCAAGGCTAGTACCATCATGCCCCCATTTCCATGGGCACAGGCAGCATATATCTCTGTGGTATTTAACAAGTCAAATGAGACACAGAGTACACACTGGTTGCTTCCCTGAGTCTACTTCTCGAGGCAGGGTGTTCTGCATCTAGTGAACGGCCTCAACAAAGGAATGCCGTAGCTAGGCCTCTGGGACTGTGCCTTTTCAAAAGCGTGCAGTCCTACAGGAAAATATTTGCTTTAGTTGCAATAGGAATGGAAGCGGACTTTCTACTGAAAGCAGGGTGACTTCAGGTAGGAGGTGCTGGATGGAAGGTGAAGCCGAGTGTTTTTCTCAGTGCAGATCAGTCTAGGGAATGAGTGCGACTTCCACGGCATGTTGGAATTTGCTGGAACATTGCTCTTGAACCTGTGCAAGTGCTGTGAATCAAGATATCACAAGAAAGAGCGCAGTGTGTTGCCCATGACTCAGCAGAGACAGAGAACTTCCGAGGGACCAAAGGGCCTCGTTTTTGCTCAGCAGGCCTACAGGTGTGTGGAGGTACTCAGTGATCTTGGAACAAAAATGATGCTCACCCTAGGGTCCTAGGAGTCCTGAAAAGGGTACTTCCTTTCAAATAAAGCAGAACGGAGAGTAAGAGCTCATGGAAAGAGCTGCATGCCTCCCTGTCCGCATGGATACTCAGGGCCTTACCTCTAAGCAAGGACTCACGTTGAGATTCCCTTTAGCTCTAGAGCATGGCAAGATGAGCCCCACCCCGGTCAATGAATCACCCTGTGTAGCCAGAGAAAACTCATTTTCTTCCCAGACTCATGCCTACAGTAGCCAGAGGCCTGTCAAGAGCAGAGTATTTCAGGGAGCTTCAAGGCAGCATGAATGGAGTTTTCAATATGGAAAAGCAAATCTACTACCAACACGCCCCCATTTCCATGGGCACACGAAGCATACATCCCTGTGGTTTTTAACAAGTCCAAAGAGACACAGAGGACACACTGGTTCCTTCCTTGAATCAACTTTTCGAGGCAGGGTGTTTTGCATGTTGAGAACTTCCTCAACCAAGGAACGCCCTAGCTGGGCCTCTGGGCCCATGCCTCTCCAAAAGTCTGCAATGCTACAGGAAATACTGTGCTTTAGTTGCAATAGGAACGCAAGCCGACTTTCTCCTGGAGGCAGGGTGACTTCAGGTAGGAGGTCCTGGATGGAAGGCGAAGCCGAGTGTTTTTCTCAGTGCAGCTAAGACTAGGGAATGATTGCGACTTCCACGGCATGTTGGAACTTGCTAGAACTGTGCTCGTGAACCTGTGCGAGTGCTGGGTAAATCAAGATGTCCCCAGAAACAGTGAACTCTGTTGCCCTATACTCGGCATACACAATGTGATTCCGAAAGCTACGGCCCTGGATATTGCTTAGAAGGGCCAGGGGAGCCTGGGGGTACTCAGTATTCTTGCAGGGATTAGGGTTTCCAGGCGAGGCACTTAGGTGTCCTTAAAAGCGTACTGGCGTTAAAATGCGGCAGAGCAGCGACTACGGCCTCATGGAAACTGTTGCATGCCTCTGCTTCTGCAGAGCAATTCAGGGCCTTACCTCGAGGCAAGTCCTCACGTTGAGTGTTCCGTGAGCGACACAGCATGGTAGAATGCTGACTTTCTCATTGAGTAGAGTGACTTCAGGGACAAGGTCCTCGAAGAATGCTAAGCAGAGTGTTTTCTCATGGCAGCTCAGACGAGGGTCATGATGAAGACTTCAGTGGCACGTTTCACTGGTTTGACCTGTGATCCTGATGCTGTTCGAGTGCTCTCGAAATATAGCTCTCCTGAAGTAACGTGCAGAGTGTTGCCCATCACTCGGCATACACAGAGGGCCTCCCAAGGACCTATGAGCCTTGATGTGGCTCAGCAGGCCCACAGGGGTCTGGAGGTACTCAGTGATCCTGGAGGGAAAATGTGTCAGTGCCTGGGAAAGGAGTGGTGTAAGGGCCTTAGTTAGGAACAGTGTCAGGGCCTGAGTTAGGAGTAGTGTCATGGCCTTCGTTACAGACAGTGTCAGGCCATAAGTTAGAAGTAGTGTCAGATCCTGTGTTATGTACAGTGCCATTGCCTGTGTTGGGAGTAGTGTCAGGGCCTTAGTTAGGGACAATGTCAGCCTGCATTAGCAGTAGTGTCACTACTTAGTTAGGGTCAGTGTCAGTGCCTGAGCTGAAAGTAGTGTCAGGGCCTTAGTTATTGACAGTGTCAGTGTCTGTGTTCAGAGTAGTGTTAAGGCCTTAGTTAGGGATAGTGTCAGTGCTTGAGATGGGAGTAGTATCAGGGCCTCAGTTAGAGACAGTGTCAGGGTCTGAGGTAGGAGTAGTCTCAGGGCCATGTTTAGGGACACTGTAACGCCCTGAGTAAGGAGTAGTGTCACGGACTTAGTTAGGGACATTGTCAGTGCCTGAATTAGGTGTAGTGTCAGGACCTTAGTTAGAGACAGTGTCAGTGTCTGAGTGAGGAATAGTCTCAAGGCCTTAGTTAGGGACAGTGTCAGTGCCTCAGTTAGGAGTAGTTTCATGGCCTTAGTGAGGGACTGTGTCAGCGGCTGTGTTGGGAGTAGTGTCAGGGCCTTAGTTAGGGACAGCGCCAGTGCCTGTGCTAAGAGTAGTGCCCAGGCCTTAGTTAGGGAGAGTGTCGGGGCCTGAGTTAGGTGTATTGTCAGGGCTTTACTTATGGACAGTGTCAGGGCCTGAATTAGGTGTAGTGTCACGACCTTCATTAGGGACAGTGTCAGTGCCTGAGTTGGGAGTAGTGTCAGGGCCTAAGATAGGGACAGTGTCAGTGCCTGAGATAGGAGTAGTGTCAGGGCCTTAGTTAGGGAAGGTGACACTGCCTGAGTTAGGAGTAGTGTTAGTACCTGAGTTACAAGTAGTGTGAGGGCCTTAGTTTGTGAAAGTGTAAGGCCCTGAAGTAGGAATAGTGTCTCGGACTTAGATAGGGACAGAGTCAGTGCCTGTTTTAGGAATAGTGTTAGGGCCTGAATTAGGAGTAGTGTCTATCCCTAGTTAGGGACAGTGTCAGTGCCTGAGTTAGGAGTAGTGTTACGGCCTTAGTTAGGGACAGTGTCAGTGCCTGAGTCAGGAGTAGTGTCACTACCTTCATTAGGGATAGTGTCAATGCCTGAGTTAGGCGTAGTGTGAGGGTTTTACTTTCGGAAAGTGTCAGTGCCTGAGTTGTGAGTAGTGTCAGGGCCTTAGTTAGGGTCAGTGTAACTTCCTGTGTTAAGAGTAGTGTCAAGGCCTTTGTTAAGGAGAGTGTCAGTGCCTGAGTTAGCAGTAGTGTTAGGGCCTTAGTTAAGGACAGTGTCAGTGATTGTGTTAGGAGTAGTGGGAGGGCCTTAGGTAGGGATAGTGTCAGTGCCTGAGTTAAGAGTATTTTCTGAGCCTTAGTTCAGGACAGTGCAATGCCCTGAGTTAGGAGTAGTGTCACGGTCTTAGTTAGGGACAGCGTCAGTGTCTGAGTTAAGAGTTGTGTTAGGCCCTAAGTTAGGAGTAGTGTGAGGGCCTTAGTTAGAGCCAGTGTCAGTGCCTGAGTTAGGAGTAGTATCATCCCTTAGTTAGGGACAGTGTCAGTGCCTGAGTTAGGAATAGTGTCTTGGCTTTAGTTAGGGACTGTTTCAGCGCCTTTGTTGGGAGAAGTGTCAGGGCCATTGTTAGGGACAGTGTTAGTGCCTGCATAGGGAGTAGTTTCAGGGCCTGAGTTAGGAGTAGTGTCAGGGCCTTAGTTAGGGACATTGTAAGGCCGTGAGTTAGGAGAAGTGTCACGGATTTAGTTAGGGTCAGTGTCAGGGCCTGAGTTAGGAGTAGTGTTAAGGCCTGAGAGGAGTAGTGCTAGGGCCTTAGTTAAGGAGAAACACTGCCTGAGTTAGGAGTAGTGTTAGGGCCTATGTTAGGAGTAGTGTGAGGTCCTTATTTAGGGACAGTGACAGTGCCTTTGTTAAGAGTAGTGTCAAGGCCTTAGTTAGGAAGAGTGTCAGTGCCTGAGTTAAGAGTAGTGTCACGGCCTTAGTTAGGGACATTGTCAGTGCCTGATTTAGGAGTAGTGTCAGGGTCTTAGTTACTGAAATTGTCAATGCCTGAGTTGGGAGTAGTGTCAGGGCCTTAGTTAGGGGCAGTGTCAGTGCCTGTGTTAAGAGTAGTGTCAAGGCCTTAGATAGAGACAGTGTCAGTGCCTAAGTTGGGACAAGTGTCAAAGCCCTAGTTAGGGACAGTGTCTGGGTCTGAGTGAGGAGTAGTCTCAGGGCCTTAGTTAGGGACAGGTTCAGTGCCTGAGTTAGGATAAGTGTCAGGGCCTTAATTACGAACATTGTCAGGGCCTGAGTTAGGAGTAGTGTCAGAGTCTTATTTAGGGACATTGTAAGGCCCTGAGTTAGGAGTGTGACAAGGACTTACTTAGGGACAGATTCAGTACCTGAGTTAGGAGTAGTGTTAGGGCCTGAGTTAGGAGTAGTGTGAGGGCCTTATTTAGGGACAGTGTCAATGCCTCAGTTAGCAGTAGTGTCAGGGTCTTTGTTAGGGGCAGTGTCAGTGCCTGTGTTGGGAGTAGTGTCAGCATCTTAGGGACAGTGTCAGTGCCTGTGATAGGAGTAGTGTCAGCACCTTAGTTAGGGACACTGTCAATGCCTGAGTCAGGAGTAATATTAGTGCCTGAGTTACAAGTAGTGTGAGGGCTACTCCTAACGCCACCACGATTGCAATTACTTCTACCACAGACCCTGCTACACCTACCACAAACACGAGAGCACCTACTTCTACCACAGGCCCTGCTACTCCTACCACCACCATGAGAGCTGTTAATTCTACCAAAGACACTACTACTCCTATCACCACTACAAGCCCTCCTACTTCTACCAAAGAAACTACCACCCTACCACCACCATGAGCACTCCTACTTCTACCACAGAACATGGAACATCTACCACCACCACAGGTGATACTATTTGTACAAAAATACCTGCTACTCTTACCACCACCAAGAGTAACTACTTGTACCACAAAACCTGCTACTCCTACCACCACCATGAGAGCACCTACTTCTACCACAGGCCCTGTTACTACTACCTCCATCATGAGCAATCCTACTTCTACCACAGAAACTACTAGTTCTCGCACCCCCACGAGCACAACTACTTCTACCAGAGCACTACTACTCCTACCACCAGAACGAGAGCCACTACTTCTACCCTAGAAACTACTACTACCACAAACACCACGAGTGCTTCTTCTTCTACCACAAAACCTGTTATGCCTACCACCACCACGAGCGATCCTACTTCTACCACAGACACTACTACACCTACCACCACCACGAGCAATCCTACTTCTACCACAGAATCAACTACTCCTAACACCACCACGAGCGCTCCTGCTTCTACCACAGAAACTACTACTCCTACCACCAGCACGAGCGCAACAACTTCTACTACAGACACTAATACACCTACAACCAAAATGAGTGCTCCTACTTCTACCACAGTCACCACTACTCCCAACAACACCACGAGCGCTCCTACTTCTACCACAGACAGTCCTACTCCTACCACCACCACGAGCGCTCCTACCTCTAAGGAAGTATCTAGTACTCTGAACACCACCACGAGCTCTCCTACTTCTACTAGAGAAACTACTACTACCAAGACCACGAACGCTCCTACTTCTTCCACAGACTGTGCAACTCCTACCACCACCAAGTGCGCTCCTACTTCTAACACAGAACATGCTGCTCCTACCACCACCACGAGCAAAACTACTTCTAACAGAGACCCTGCTACTCGTACCACCACGAGAGCACCTACTTCTACCACAGCCACGGCAACTCCTACCACCACAATGAGCGCTCCTAATTCAACCACAGAAACTAAAACACCCACCAGCACCATGAGCGCCAATACTTCTAGTACAGACACTAGTACTCCTACCACCACCAGGAACGCTCCTACTTCTACCACAGAAACTACTACTAATACCACGGGAACGAGCACAACAACTTCTACCACAGACAGAACTATTCCTACCACCAGAACGAGTTCCCGTACTTCTACCACAGACAATACTACTACCTCCACCACGAGCACAAGTACTTCTAGCACACAAACTACTACTCCTACCACCACCACGAGTGCAACTACTACTACCACTGACACTACTACTCCTACCACCACCACGAGTGCGCATATTTCTACGAAAGACTTTGCTACTCCTACCTGCCCCACGATCACCAGTCCTTCAACCACAGAAACTACTACACCTACCACCAACAGAAGAACACCTCCTTGTACCACACACCCTGTTACTCCTACCACCACCAAGAGCACTCCTACTTCTACCACAGAAACTACTACTCCAACCACCACAACGAACACTCCTACTTCTACTGCAGAAAATACTGCTCCTATCACCACCACGAGTGAACTACATCTGCCACAGACACTACTACTCCTAACACCATCACGAGCGCTCCTACTTCTACCACAGACACTATTACTCCAAGAAGCACCATGAGCGATCTCCTCCCTCTACCACAGACACTACTCCTCCTAACAACACAACGAGCACTCCTACTTCTGTCAAAGAAACTATTACCCTACCACCACCACGAGCGCTTGTACCTCTAACAAAGTATCTAGTACTCTGAACACCACCACGAGCTCTCCTACTTCTACTAGAGGAACTACTACTACCAAGACCACGAGCGCTCCTATTTCTTCCACAGACTGTGCAACACCTACCACCACCAAGTGCACTCCTACTTCTCACACAGAACATGCTGCTCCTACCACCACCACGAGCAAAACTACTTCTAACAGAGACCCTGCTACTCGTAACACCACCCTGAGAGCACCTACTTCTACCACAGGCACTGCAACTCCTACCACCACAATGAGCACTCCCAATTCAACCACAGAAACAAAAACTCCCACCAGCACCACGAGCGCCCCTACTTCTACTACAGACACTAGTACTCCTACCACAACCAGGAACGCTCCTACTTCTACCACAGGAATTACTACTAATACCACGGGAACGAGCACAACAACTTCTACGACAGACAGTACTATTGCTACCACCACCACGAGCTCTCCTACTTCTGCCACAGACACTACTACTCCTACCACCACCACGAGTGCAACTACTACTACCACTGAAACTACTATTCCTACCACCACCATGAGTGCACATATGTCTACGAAAGTCATTACTACTCCTACCAACCACACGATCACCAGTCCTTCTACCACAGAAACTACTACTCCTACCTCCACCACAAGAGCACCTACTTGTTCCACAGACCCTGTGACTCCTACCACCACCAAGAGCACTCCTACTTCTACTACAGAAACCACTACTCCAACCACCACAACGAACACTGCTACTTCTACTGCAGAAACTACTGCTCCTACCACCACCACGAGCGAACTACATCTACCACTGACACTACTATGCCTAACACCATCACGAGTGCTCCTACTTCTACCACAGACACTATTACTCCAAGAAACACCATGAGCTCTCCTCCCTCTACCATAGGCACTACTCCTCCTACCAACACAACGAGCGCTACTACTTCTATCAAAGAAACTACTACCCTACCACCACCATGAACGCTCCTACTTCTACCACAGAACATGCAACGCATACCACCACCACAAGTGTTACTACTTCTACCACAATACCTGCTTCTCCTACCACCACCGCGAGTGGATCTTCTTGTACCCCAAAACCTTCTACTCCTACCAACACAATGAGAGCACCTACTTCTACCACAGGCCCTGCTACCTCTACCTCCATCACGAGCGATCCTATTTCTACAACAGAAACTACTACTCCTACCAACAGGAAGAGAGCTCCTAATTCTTCTACAGAAACTACTATTCCTACTACCACCACGAGCGCAACTACTTCTACCACAGACAGTACTACTCCTACCACCATCCCGAGTGTAAGTACTTCTACCACAGACACTACTGCTCTTACCACCACCACGAGTGCAAATACTTCTACCACAGACACTAGTGTTCCTACCACCAACACGAGTGCCAGTACTTCTACCACAGAAACTACTACTCCTACACCCACCACGAGCGCAACTACTTCTACCACAGACATTTCTACTGCTATCACAACCATGAGCCTCCTACTTCTATCAGAGACCGTGCAATTACTACCAGAAGGACTAGCGCTCTTCCTTCTAACACAGACACTACTACGCCTACCTCCATCACTAGCCCTCCTACTTCTACCACCATACCTGCTACTTCTACCACCACCATGAGCACAACTACTCCTACCACAGACACTACGACTCCTGTCACCACCATGAATGCTCATACAAATACGAAAGAGAATACTACTCCTACCACCCCCATGAGAACCACTGCTTCTAACACAGACACTACTACTCTTACCACTATCACGAGAGAACCTATTTGTACCACAGACCCTGCTATTCCTATCACCACCACGAGCACTGCGACTTCTACCACAGAAACTACTACTCGTAACACCACCATGGGCGCTCATACTTCTACCAAAGACACTACTACACCTTCAACCACCACGAGCACTCATACTTCTACCAAAGACATTATTACTCCTAGAACCACTACGACCACCACTACTGCTATCACAAACACTACTAATCCTACCACAACCACGGGAGCACCTACTTCTACCACAGACCCTGATATTCCTACCAACACCCTGAGCGCTCCTACTTCTACCACAGAAACTACTACTACTACCACCAACACGAGCACTCCTACTTCTACCACGGAAACTACTAATTCTCCCTCCACCACGAGCACAGCTTCTACTACCACAGAGAACACTACTCTTACCACCACCACCAGTGCTCCTACTTCTACCACAGACACTACTACTCCAAGCACCTCCACGAGCACTCCTACATCTACCACAGACACTACTACTCCTACCAACAAAATGAGCACTCCTACTTCTACCAAAGAAACTACTACCCTACCACCACCATGAGCACTCCTACTTCTACCACAGAACATGCAACTCCAAGCACCACCACAGGCGATACTACTTCTAGCACAAAACCTGCTACTCCTACCACCACCACGAGTGCAACTACTTGTACCACAAAATATGCTACTCCTTCCAACACGACGAGAGCACCTACTTCTACCACAGGCCCTGCTACTCCTACCTCCATCACGAGCGATCATACTTCTACCACAGAATCTACTGCTCCTACCACCAAGAGTGCTCCTACTTCTACCACAGAAACTACTAGTTCTCGAACCCCCACGAGCAAAACTACTTCTACCAGAGCACTACTACTCCTACCACCAGAACGAGAGCCACTACTTCTACCCTAGAAACTACTACTACCACAAACACCACGAGTGCTTCTTCTTCTACCACAAAACCTGTTATGCCTACCACCACCACGAGCGATCCTACTTCTACCACAGACACTACTACACCTACCACCACCACGAGCAATCCTACTTCTACCACAGAATCAACTACTCCTAACACCACCACGAGCGCTCCTGCTTCTACCACAGAAACTACTACTCCTACCACCAGCACGAGCACAACAACTTCTACTACAGACACTAATACACCTACAACCAAGATGAGTGCTCCTACTTCTACCACAGTCACCACTACTCCCACCAACACCACGAGCGCTCCTACTTCTACCACAGACAGTCCTACTCCTACCACCACCACGAGCGCTCCTACCTCTAAGGAAGTATCTAGTACTCTGAACACCACCACGAGCTCTCCTACTTCTACTAGAGAAACTACTACTACCAAGACCACGAACGCTCCTACTTCTTCCACAGACTGTGCAACTCCTACCACCACCAAGTGCGCTCCTACTTCTAACACAGAACATGCTGCTCCTACCACCACCACGAGCAAAACTACTTCTAACAGAGACCCTGCTACTCGTACCACCACGAGAGCACCTACTTCTACCACAGCCACGGCAACTCCTACCACCACAATGAGTGCTCCTAATTCAACCACAGAAACTAAAACACCCACCAGCACCATGAGCGCCCCTACTTCTAGTACAGACACTAGTACTCCTACCACCACCAGGAACGCTCCTACTTCTACGACAGAAACTACTACTAATACCACGGGAACGAGCACAACAACTTCTACCACAGACAGAACTATTCCTACCACCACCACGAGTTCCCGTACTTCTACCACAGACAATACTACTACCTCCACCAGGAGCACAAGTACTTCTAGCACACAAACTACTACTCCTACCACCACCACGAGTGCAACTACTACTACCACTGACACAACTACTCCTACCACCACCACGAGTGCGCATATTTCTACAAAAGACTTTGCTACTCCTACCTGCCCCACGATCACCAGTCCTTCAACCACAGAAACTACTACACCTACCACCAACAGAAGAATACCTCCTTGTACCACACACCCTGTTACTCCTACCACCACCAAGAGCACTCCTACTTCTACCACAGAAACTACTACTCCAACCACCACAACGAACACTCCTACTTCTACTGCAGAAAATACTGCTCCTATCACCACCACGAGCGAACTACATCTACCACAGACAGTACTACTCCTAACACCATCACGAGCGCTCCTACTTCTACCACAGACACTATTACTCCAAGAAGCACCATGAGCAATCTCCTCCCTCTACCACAGACACTACTCCTCCTAACAACACAACGAGCGCTCCTACTTCTTTCAAAGAAACTATTACCCTACCACCACCACGAGCGCTCGTAACTCTAACAAAGTATCTAGTACTCTGAACACCACCACGAGCTCTCCTACTTCTACTAGAGGAACTACTACTACCAAGACCACGAGCGCTCCTATTTCTTCCACAGACTGTGCAACTCCTACCACCACCAAGTGCGCTCCTACTTCTCACACAGAACATGCTGCTCCTACCACCACCACGAGCAAAACTACTTCTAACAGAGACCCTGCTACTCGTAACACCACCCTGAGAGCACCTACTTCTACCACAGGCACTGCAACTCCTACCACCACAATGAGCGCTCCTAATTCAACCACAGAAACAAAAACTCCCACCAGCACCACGAGCGCCCCTACTTCTACTACAGACACTAGTACTCCTACCACAACCAGGAACGCTCCTACTTCTACCACAGAAACTACTACTAATACCACGGGAACGAGCACAACAACTTCTACCACAGACAGTGCTATTCCTACCACCACCACGAGCTCTCCTACTTCTACCACAGACACTACTACTCCTACCACCACCACGAGTGCAACTACTACTACCACTGACACTACTACTCCTACGATCACCATGAGTGCACATATTTCTATGAAAGACTTTACTACTCCTATCTGCCCCACGATCACCAGTCCTTCAACCACAGAAACTACTACTCCTACCTCCACCACAAGAGCACCTACTTGTTCCACAGACCTTGTGACTCCTACCACCACCAAGAGCACTCCTACTTCTACCACAGAAACCACTACTCCAACCACCACAACGAACACTGCTACTTCTACTGCAGAAACTACTGCTCCTACCACCACCACGAGCGAACTACATCTACCACAGACACTACTATGCCTAACACCATCACGAGCGCTCCTACTTCTACCACAGACACTATTACTCCAAGAAACACCATGAGCTCTCCTCCCTCTGCCATAAACACTACTCCTCCTATCAACACAACGAACGCTCCTACTTCTGTCAAAGAAACTACTACCCTACCACCACCATGAACGCTCCTACTTCTACCACAGAACATGCAACTCATACCACCACCACAAGTGTTACTACTTCTACCACAATACCTGCTTCTCTTACCACCACCGCGAGTGGATCTTCTTGTACCCCAAAACTTTCTACTCCTACCAACACAACGAAAGCACCTACTTCTACCACAGGCCCTGCTACCTCTACCTCCATCATGAGCGATCCTATTTCTACAACAGAAACTACTACTCCTACCAACAAGAAGAGAGCTCCTACTTCTTCTACAGAAACTACTATTCCTACTACCACCACGAGCGCACCTACTTTTACCACAGACAGTACTACTCCTACCACCACCCCAAGTGTAAGTACTTGTACCACAGACACTACTGCTCTTACCACCACCACGAGTGCAAATAGTTCTACCACAGACACTAGTGTTCCTACCACCAACACTGGTGCCAGTACTTCTACCACAGAAACTACTACTCCTACACCCACCACGAGCGCAACTACTTCTACCACAGACACTTCTACTGCTATCACTACCATGAGCCTCCTACTTCTATCAGAGACCGTGCAATTACTACCAGGAGGACTAGCGCTCTTCCTTCTAACACAGACACTACTACGTCTACCTCCATCACTAGCCCTCCTACTTCTACCACCATACCTGCTACTTCTACCACCACCATGAGCACAACTACTTCTACCACAGACACTACGACTCCTGTCACCACCACGAATGCTCATACAAATACGAAACAGAATACTACTCCTACCAGCCCCACGAGAACCACTGCTTCTAACACAGACACTACTACTCTTACCACTATCACGAGAGAACCTATTTGTACCACAGACCCTGCTATTCCTATCACCACCACGAGCACTGCGACTTCTACCACAGAAACTACTAGTCATAACACCACCATGGGCGCTCATACTTCTACCAAAGACACTACTACACCTTCAACCACCACGAGCGCTCATACTTCTACCAAAGACATTATTACTCCTAGAACCACTACGATCACCACTACTGCTATCACAAACGCTACTAATCCTACCACAACCACGGGAGCACCTACTTCTACCACAGACCCTGCTATTCCTACCAACACCCTGAGCGCTCCTACTTCTACCACAGAAACTACTACTACTACCAGCAACACGAGCACAGCTTCTACTACCACAGACAATACTACTCTTACAACCACCACCAGTGCTCCTACTTCTACCACAGACACTACTACTCCAAGCACCTCCACGAGCACTCCTACATCTACCACAGACACTACTACTCCTACCAACAAAATGAGAACTCCTACTTCTACCAAAGAAACTACTACCCTACCACCACCATGAGCACTCCTACTTCTACCACAGAACATGCAACTCCTAGCACCACCACAGGCGATACTACTTCTAGCACAAAACCTGCTACTCCTACCACCACCACGAGTGCAACTTCTTGTACCACAAAATATGCTATTCCTTCCAACACGACGAGAGCACCTACTTCTACCACAGGCCCTGCTACTCCTACCTCCATCACGAGCGATCATACTTCTACCACAGAATCTACTGCTCCTGCCACCAAGAGTGCTCCTACTTCTATCACAGAAACTACTAGTTCTCCCACCCCCACGAGCACAACTACTTCTACCAGAGCACTACTACTCCTACCATCAGAACGAGAGCCACTACTTCTACCCTAGAAACTACTACTACCACAAACACCACGAGTGCTTCTTCTTCTACCACAAAACCTGTTATGCCTACCACCACCACGAGCGATCCTACTTCTACCACAGACAGTACTACACCTACCACCGCCACGAGCAATCCTACTTCTACCACAGAATCAACTACTCCTAACACCACCACGAGCGCTCCTGCTTCTACCACAGAAACTACTACTCCTACCACTGCACGAGCGCAACAACTTCTACTACAGACACTAATACACCTACAACCAAGATGAGTGCTCCTACTTCTACCACAGTCACTACTACTCCCACCAACACCACGAGCGCTCTTACTTCTACCTCAGACAGTCCTACTCCTAACACCACCACGAGCGCTCCTAGCTCTAAGAAAGTATCTAGTACTCTGAACACCACCACGAGCTCTCCTACTTCTACTAGAGAAACTACTACTACCAAGACCACGAACGCTCCTACTTCTTCCACAGACTGTGCAACTCCTACCACCACCAAGTGCGCTCCTACTTCTAACACAGAACATGCTGCTCCTACCGCCACCACGAGCAAAACTACTTCTAACAGAGACCCTGCTACTCGTACCACCACGAGAGCACCTACTTCTACCACAGGCACGGCAACTCCTACCACCACAATGAGCGCTCCTAATTCAACCACAGAAACTAAAACACCCACCAGCACCATGAGCGCCAATACTTCTAGTACAGACACTAGTACTCCTACCACCACCAGGAATGCTCCTACTTCTACCACAGAAACTACTACTAATACCACGGGAACGAGCACAACAACTTTTACCACAGACAGAACTATTCCTACCACCACCACGAGTTCCCGTACTTCTACCACAGACAATACTACTACCTCCACCACGAGCACTAGTACTTCTAGCACACAAACTACTACTTCTACCACCACCACGAGTGCAACTACTACTACCACTGACACTACTACTCCTACCAGCACCACGAGTGCACATATTTCTATGAAAGACTTTACTACTCCTACCTGCCCCACGATCACCAGTCCTTCTACCACAGAAACTACTACTCCTACCTCCACCACAAGAGCACCTACTTGTTCCACAGACCCTGTTACTCCTACCACCACCAAGAGCACTCCTACTTCTACCACAGAAACTACTATTCCAACCACCACAACGAACACTTCTACTTCTACTGCAGAAAATACTGCTCCTATCACCACCACGTGCGAACTACATCTACCACAGACACTACTACTACTAACACCATCACGAGTGCTCCTACTTCTACCACAGACTCTATTACTCCAAGAAGCACCATGAGCGATCTCCTCCCTCTACCACAGACACTACTCCTCCTGCCAACACAACAAGCGCTCCTACTTCTATCAAATAAACTATTACCCCACCACCACCATGAACGCTCCTACTTCTACCACAGAACATGCAACTCATACCACCACCACAAGTGTTACTACTTCTACCACAATACCTGCTTCTCCTACCACCACCGCGAGTGGATCTTCTTGTACCCCAAAACCTTCTACTCCTACCAACACAACGAGAGCACCTACTTCTACCACAGGCCCTGCTACCTCGACCTCCATCACGAGCGATCCTATTTCTACAACAGAAACTACTACTCCTACCAACAGGAAGAGAGCTCCTACTTCTTCTACAGAAACTACTATTCCTACTACCACCACGAGCGCAACTAATTCTACCACAGACAGTACTACTCCTACCACCATCATGATTGCAACTACTTCTACCACAGACCCTGCTATTTTTATGACAACCACGAGAGCATCTACTTCTACCACAGGCCCTGCTACTACTACCACAACCATGAGCACTCCTAATTCTACCACAGACACTACTTCTCCTACCACCACAACAATGGCTCCTACTTCTAACACAGAATCAAATACTCCTACCACCACCACGAGTGCTCCTGCTTCTACCAAAGAAAAGACTACTCCTACCACCTACATGAGCACAAGTACTTCTACTACAGAAAATACTTCTCCCACCACCAACACGAGAGCAAGTACTTCTACTACAGAAGCTAATACTCCTACCAACAACAAGAGCTCTCCTACTTCTACCACAGACACTACTACTCCTACCACCACCCCGAGTGTAAGAACTTCTACCACAGACAAAACTACTCTTACCACCACCACGACTGCAAGTACTTCTACCACACACTCTACTACTCCTACCACCAACACGAGTGCCAGTACTTCTACCACAGAAACTACTACTCCTACACCCACCACGAGCGCAACTACTTCTACCACAGACACTACTACTGCTATCACAACCATGAGCCTCCTACTTCTATCAGAGACCGTGCAATTACTACCAGGAGAACTAGCGCTCTTCCTTCTAACACAGACACTACTGTGCCTACCACCATCACTATCACTCCTACTTCTACCATAATACATGCTCCCACCACAATGAGCACAACTACTTCTACCACAGACACTACTACTGCTGCCACCACCCCGAGTGCTCATACAACTATGAAAGACAATACTACTCCTACCACCCCCACGAGAATCACTGCTTCTAACACAGACACTACTACTCTTACCACCATTACAAGAGAACCTATTTGTACCACAGACCCTGCTATTCCTATCACCACCAAGAGCACTGCGACTTCTACGACAGAAACTACTGCTTGTAACACCACTACAGGCGCTCCTACTTCTACCAGAGACACTACTACCCCTGCCACCACCACGAGCGCTCATACTTCTACCAAAGACAGTATTACTCCTACTACCACTACGAACACCACTACTGCTGTCACAAACGCTACTAATCCTACCACCACCACGAGAGCACCTACTTTTACCACAGACCCTGCTCTTCCTACCACCACCCTGAGTGTTCCTACTTCTACCGCAGAACCTACTACTACTACCACCAACACGAGCACCCCTACCACAGAAACTACTACTCCTCCCTCCACCTAGAGCACAACTACTACTACCACAGACAGTACTACTCCTACCAACACCACCAGTGCTCCTACTTCTACCACAGACACTACTACTCCAAGCACCTCCATGAGCACTCCTACATCTACCACAGACACTACTACTCCTACCAACAAAACGTGCAGTCCTACTTCTACCAAAGTAACTACTACCCTACCACCACCATGAGTGCTCCTAATTCTACCACAGAACATTCAACTCCAACCACCACCACAGGCAATACAACTTCTAGCACAAAACCTGCTACTCCTACCACCACCACGAGTGCAACTACTTGCACCACAAAACATGCTACTCCTTCCAACACCATGAGAGCACCTACTTCTACCATAGGCCCTGCTACTCCTACCTCCATCATGAGCGATCATACTTCTACTGCAGAAACTACTACTCCTACCACCAAGAGTGCTCCTCCTTCTACCACAGAAACTACTAGTTCTCCCACCTCCACGAGCACAACTACTTCTACCACACACACTACTACTCCTACCACCAGAACGAGAGCCACTACTTCTACCCTAGAAACTACTACTACCACAAACACCACGATTGCTCCTTCTTCTACCACAAATCCTGTTATGCCTACCACCACCACGAGCGATCCTACTTCTACCACAGACACTAATACACCTACCACCACCACGAGCAATCCTACTTGTACCACAGACCATGAAACTACTACCACTACCACTAACGCTCCTACTTCAACCACAGTCACTACTAAACCTACCACTACCATGAGTGCTCATACATCTACCATAGAAATTACCACTCCTACCACCACCACGAGAGCAACTACTTCTACCAACGACACTACTACTCCTACCACCACCACGAACGTTAGTAGTTCTACCACACAACCTGCTACTCCTAACAAACAACCAGCGGAACTACTTCTACCACAGACACTACTAAGCCTCTCACCAACACTAGCCTTCCTACTTCTACCACTGACCATGCAAATACTACCACCACCATGAGCACTCCTACTTCTACCATAGACACTACTACTCCTACCAACACCATGAGTGCAATTACTTCTACTACAGACACTACTACTCCTTCATCCACCACGAGTGCAAATACTTCTACCACAGACATTACAATTCCTATCACCACCACGAGCCCTCCTACTTCTACCACAGAGCGTGCACCTACTACCACCACCACTAGAGCTCCTATATCTACCACAGACACTACTACTCCCACCACCACCACGAGTGCTCATATTTCTACCACAGAACCTGCTACTCCTAAAACAACCACCAGTGCAATTACTTCTACCACAGACACTAAATCCTATCACCACAACGAGCCTTCCTGCTTGTACCAGAGACCGTGCACCTACAATGACCACCACTAGTGCTCCTAATTCTACAACAGACACTACTACTCCTACAACCACCACGAGTGCACCTACTTCTACCACAGACCCTAGTACTCCTTCCAACACCACGAGAGCACCTACTTGTACCACAGACACTGCTACCCCTACCACAACCATGAGCGCTCCTACTTCTACTACAGAAATTTCTACTCCTACCACCACCATGAGCGCACCTACTTCTACCACAGGCCCTAGAACTCCTACCACAACCACGAGCGCTCCTACTTCTAACACAGAATCTAATACTCCCACCAGCACCACAAGTATTCCTACTTCTACCACAGAAATTACTACTCCTACCACCACCACAAATGGTCCTATTTCTACGGCAGAAACTACTACTCATACTACCACCACGAGTTCAACTACATCTACCACAGACACTAATACCTCTACCACCACCACGAGCACTCCTACTTGTACCATAAAAACTACTACTTCTACCACCACAACGAGACCTCCTAATTCTACCACAGAGCCTACTACTACCACCAACAACACGAGCGCTCCTATTTCTCCCACAAAACCTGCTACTCCTCCCACCAGCACGAGAGCACCTACTACTACCACAGGCCTTGTTACTCCTACCACGACCACGAGCGATCCTACTTCTACAACAGACCGTGCAACTCCTACCACAACCACGAGCACTCTCACATTTAACACAGAAACTGCTACTCCTACCACCACTACGAGTGCTCCTATTTCTACCCCAGAATCAACTACTCCTACCACCACCACGAGCATCCTACTTCTACCACAGAAACTACTATTCCTACCACCACCACGAGCGCAACTACTTTGACCACAGACACTACTACTCCTACCACAACCACAAGCGCTCCTACATCTACCACAGACCATGCAACATCTACCACCACCACGAATGCTCCTACTTCTACCACAGAATCTGCTACTCCTACCACCACCACGATTGCAACTACTTCTACCAAACACCCTTCTACTCCTACCACCACCACGAGAGCATCTTCTTCTACCACAGTCCCTGCTACTCTTATCACCACCACAAGCACTGCTAATTCTACCAAAGAAACTACTACTCCTACCAACACCAAGAGTGCTCCTACTTCTACCACAGAAACTACTACTCCTACCACCACCATGTGCGCTCCTACTTCTACTACAGACACTATTACTCCTACCACCACCATGAGTTCTTGTACTTCTACCACAGACACTACTACTCCTACCCTCACAACGAGCACAACTACTTCTACCACAGACACTACTACTGCTATCACAACCACGAGCCCCCCTCTACTACCAGAGACCATGCAACTAATACCAGCAGGACTAGTGCTCCTACTTCTACCACAGACACTACTACTCCAAGCACCACCACAAGAGTTGCTACTTCTACCACAGACACTACTCCTCCTACCAACACCATGAGCGCTCCTACTTCTACCAAAGAAACTACTACCCTACCACCACCATGAGCGCTACTACTTCTACCACAGAACATGCAACTCCTGCCACCACCACGAGTGATCCTACTTCTACCACAAAACCTGCTACTTCTACCATCACCATGAGAGCACCTACTTTTACCAAAGGCCCTGCTACTCCTTCCACTACCATGGGCGATCCTACGTTTACCATAGAAACTACTACTCCTACCAACACCAACAGTGCTGCTATTTCTGCCACAGAAAATACTACTCCTACAACCACCAGGAGCGCTCCTACTTTTATGGCAGAAACCACTACCCCTCCCACGACCACGAGAGCATCTACTTCTACCACAGGCCGTTCTACTCTTACCACCACCACGAGCGATCCTACTTCTACAACAGACACTACTACTCCAAACACCACCACGAGCACTCCTACTTCTACCACAGACACTACAACTCCTACCAACACAACGAGCGCTTCTACTTCTATCAAAGAAACTACTACACTACCACCACCATGAGCGCTCCTACTTCTACCACAGAACATGCAACACCTACTATCACCACCAGCGATACTACTTCTACCACAGACACTACTATTCTTACCACCAAGATGAGCGATCCTCCTTTTAGAACAGACATTACTACAACCACCACCACCACGAGCACTCCTAATTCTACGACAGACAGTACTACTCCTTCCACCACCACGAGCACTCCTACTTCTACCACACAAACTACTACTCCTGCTGCCACAATGAGCGATCCTACTTCTACCACAGACACTATTACTCCTACCACCACCACGAACACTCCTATTTCTACCACAGACCATGCAACTACTACCACCACCACTAGCGCTCCTACTTCAACAACAGTCACTACTTAACCTACCACTAACATGAGCGCTCATCCTTCTACCACAGACATTACTACTCCTACCACCACCATGAGAGCAACTACTTCTACCAAATACACTATTATTACTCCCACCACCATGAACGTTAGTACTTCTACCACACAACCTGCTACTCCTAAATAAACAACCAGCACACCTACTTCTACCACAGACCCTACTAAGCCTATCATCAACACGAGCCTTCCAATTTCTACCACGGACCATGAAAATACTACCACCACCACGAGCCCTCCTACTTCTACCACAGACACTACTACTATTACCACCACCATGAGTGCAAGTATTTCTACCACAGAAACTCCTACTCTTATCACCACCGTGAGCGCTCCTACTTCTACCACAGACACTACTACTCTTACCCCCACCACGAGTGCAATTACTTCTACTACAGACACTACTACTCCTACCTCCACCACGAGTCCAACTACTTCTACCACAGACAGTACAACTCCTATCACCACCACGAGCCCTCCTACTTCTACCACAGGTCATGCAAATACTACCACTACCACTAGTGCTTCTACTTCAACCACAGACACTACTACACCTACCACCAACACAAGCGCTCATACTTCTACCACAGACACTACAATTCCTACCACGACCACGAGCTCTCCTACTTCTACCACATACCTTGTAACTCCTACAACCACCACGAGGGCTCCTACATCTACTACAGAATCTGCTACACCTACGACAACCATGATTGCAACTACTTCTACCACAGAGCCTGCTACACCTACCACCACCTAGAGATCACCTACTTCTACCACAGGCCCTGCTACTCCTATCTCCAAAACGAGCTCAACTATTTCTACCAAAGACACTAGTACTCCTATTACCAACATGAAACCTCCTACTTCTACCATAGACCGTGCAACTACTACCACCACCACTAGCGCTCCTACTTCTACCACAGACACTACTACTCATACCACCACCAGGAGCACTCCTAATTCTACCACAGAACCTGCTACTCCTAACACCACGACCATTGCCACTACTTCTACCACAGTCACTACTACTCCTACCATCTCCAAGAGCGCTCCTTGTTCTACCACAGACCGTTCAACTACTACCACTACCACTAGCACTCCTACTTTTACCACAAACACTACTACTCCTAACACCACCACGAGCCCTTCTACTTCTACCACAGAAACTACTATTCCTACCACCACCACGAACGCTACTACTTCTACCACAGACACTACTACTCCTACCTCGCAGGTTCGTGAACCTGTGGGAATGATCGAAACATCAAGCAGTCCCAGGAAAGAGTGCAGTGTGTTGCCCGACACTCGACTTACACAGAGTGACTCCGAAGGACTACAGGCCTGGATGTTGCTTAGAAGGCCAGGGGAGCCTGGGGATACTCAGTGTTTTTGCATGGAATACTATGCCCACGTGATGCTCCTAGGTGTCCTGAAAATCGTACTGGCTTTAAAATACTGCAGAGCAGCGAATACGGCCTCATAGAAAGTGCTGCACACCTCCGCTTCTTCATGGCAATTTAGGGCCTTACCTCGAGGCAAGTCCTCACGTTGAGTGCCCCGTGAGTGACAGAGCATAGTAGGTTGCTGAGTTTCTCCTTGAGTAGATTGACTTCAGGTACGAGGTCTGCGAAGAATTCTAAGCAGAGTGTTTTCTCACTGCAGCTCAGACGAGGGCTAAGATGAAGACTTCCAGGGCACGTTGGACTGCCTAGAAATGTGATCCTGATGCTGTTCGAGTGCTCTCGAAATGTAGCTCTCCTGAAGTAACGTGCAGTGTGTTGCCCAACATTCGGCAGACACAGAGGGCCACCGAGGGACCTATGGGCCTTGATGTTGTTTGGCAGGCCCACAGGGGACTGGAGGCACTCAGTGAACTTGGTGGGAGAATGATGCACACCCGAGGGGACTAGGAGTCCTGAAAAGGGTACTTCCTTTAAAATAAAGTGGAACAGCGTCTAGGACTACAAGGAAACAGCTGCATGCCTCCCTTTCTACATGGTTACCAGGGCCTTTCCTCAAGGCAATTATTCACGATGAGTTTCCCTTTAGCTCAAGTGCATGGCAGGATGAGCCCCACCCCAGCCATGGAAGCACCCTGTGTAGCCAGAGAAAACTCATTTTCTTCCCAGACCCATGCCTAGAGTGGCCAAAGGCCTGTCAACAGCAGAGAATTTCAGGGAGCTTCAAGGCAGCATGAATGGAGCTTTCCAAATGGAAAAGCAAGGCTAGTACCATCACACCCCCATTTCCATGGGCACATGCAGCATATATCCCTGTGGTTTCTAACAACTCAAAAGACACACAGAGTACACACTGATTCCTTCCCTGAATCAACTTCTCGAGGCAGGGTATTCTGCATCTAGTGAATTGCCTCAACCAAGTAGTGCCTTAGCTAGGCCTCTGGGCCTATGACTCTTCAAAAGCCTGCAGTGCTACAGGAAGAACTATGTTTTAGTGGCAATAGAAATGCAAGCCGACTTTCTCCTGGAGGCAGGGTGACTGCAGGTAGGAGGTCCAAGATGGAATGCGAAGCCGAGGCTTTTTCTCAGTGCAGCTCAGACTAGGGAATGAGTGCGACATCCACGACATGTTGGAACTCGCTAGAAAGGTGTTCATGAACCTGTGCGAGTGCTGGAGAAATCAAGATGTCCCAAGAAAGAGTGCACTGTGTTGCCCTACAGTCGTCCTACACAGAGTGAGTCCAAAGGGCTACGGGCCTGGATGTTGCTTTGCAGGCCCAGTGCAGCCTGGGGATACTCAGTGTTCTTGCAGGGAATAGAGTGCCCACGTGAGGCTCCTAGGTGTCCTGAAAAGCATACAGGCATTAAAAGGCTGTGGAGCAGAGACTACGGCCTCAGGAAACTGCTGCATGCCTCCGCTTCTGCATGGCAATTCTGGGCCTTACCTTGAGGCGAGTAATCACGTTGAGTGTCCCGTGAGCAACACAGCATGGTAGGATGCTGGCTTTCCCCTTGAGTAGAGTGACTTCAGGAACGAGGTCCTCAAAGAATTCTAAGCAGCGTGCTTTCTCATGGCAGCTCAGACGAAGGCCATGATGAAGACTTCCAGGGCACGTTGGACTGGCTAGAACTCTGGTCCTGATGCTGTTCGAGTGCTCTCGAAATGTAGCTCTCCTGAAGGAACGTATAGAGTGTTGCCCATCACTCGGCATACACAGAGGGCCTCCCAGGGACCTATGAGCCTTGATGTTGCTCAGCAGGCCCACAGGTGTCTGGAGGTACTCAGTGATCCTGGAGGGAAAATGTGTCACTGCCTGAAAAAGGAGTAGTGTAAGGGCCTTAGTTAGGGACAGTGTCAGGGCCTTAGTTAGGAGTAGTGTCACGGCCTTCATTATGGACAGTGTCAGTCCATAAGTTAGAAGTAGTGTCAGATCCTGTGTTAAGTATAGTGCCATTGCCTGTGTTGGGAGTAGTGTCAGGGCCTTAGTTAGGGACAGTGTCACGGCCTGCATTAGGAGTAGTGTCATGGCTTAGTTAGGGTCAGTGTCAGTGCCTGAGTTAGGAGTACTGTTTGGGCCTGAGTTAGGAGTAGTGTGAGTACATAGTTAGGGACAGAGTCAGTGCGTGAGTTAGGAGTAGAGTTGGGGCCTTTGTTAGGGACAGGGTCAGTGCCTGTGTTAAGAGTAGTGTCAAGGCCTTAGTTAGGGAGAGTGTCAGTGCCTGAGTTAGGAGTAGTGTCAGGGTCTTGTTAAAGATAGTGTCAGTGCCTGTGTTGGGAGTAGTGTTAGGGCCTTAGTTAGGGATAGTGTCAGTGTTTGAGTTAGGAGTAGTGTCACAAACTTAATTAGGGAAAGTGTCAGTGCCTGAGTTAGGAGAAGTGTCAGGGTTTTAGTTACGGAAAGTGTCAGTGCCTGAGGAGGGAGTAGTGTCAGGGCCTTAGTTAGGGACAGTGTCACGGTCTGAGGTAGGAGTAGTCTCAGAGCCATAGTTAGGGACACTGTAACACCCTGAGTTAGGAATAGTGTCACGGACTTAGTTAGGGACAGTGTCAGTGCCTGAGTTGGTATTAGTGATAGGGCCAGTGTTAGGAGTAGTGTCACGGCCTTAGTTAGGGAGAGCGTCAGGGAATGAGTTACGTGTACTCTCAGGACCTTAGTTAGGGACAGTGTCAGGGTCTGAGTGAGGAATAGTCTCAAGGTCTTAGTTAGGGACAGTGTCAGTGCCTCAGTTAGGAGTAGTGTCATGGCCTTAGTGAGGGACTGTGTCAGCGGCTGTGTTGGGAGTAGTTTCAGGGCCTTAGTTAGCAAGGGTGTCAGTGCCAGAGTAGGGAGTAGTTTCAGGGCCTGATCTAGGAGTAGTGTCAGGGCCTTAGTTAGGGACAGTGCCAGTGCCTGTGCTAAGAGTTGTGCCCAGGCCTTAGTTAGGGAGAGTGTCGGGGCCTGAGTTAGGTGTATTGTCAGGGCTTTACTTATGGATAATGTCAGGGCCTGAGTTAGGTGTAGTGTCATGACCTTAATTAGGGACAGTGTCAGTGTTTGAGTTAGGAGTAATGTCAGAGTCTTAATTAGGGAAAGTTTCAGTGCCTGAGTTGGGAGTAGTGTCAGGGCTTTAGTTAGGGGCAGGGTAAGTGTCTGAGTGAGGAGTAGTCTCAGGGCCTTAGTTAGGGACAGGCTCAGTGCCTGTGTTAGGAGAAGTGACATGGCCTTAGTTAGGAAAAGTGTCAGCGCCTGTGTTGGGAGTAGTGTCATCGGCTTAGTTAGGGACAGTGTCATTGCCTGAGATAGGAGTAGTGTCAGGGCATTAGTTAGGGATAGTGTCACTGCCTGAATTAAGAGTAGTGTTAGTGCCTGTGTTACAAGTAATGTGAGGGTCTTACTTTGTGAAAGTGTAAGGCCCTGAAGTAGGAATAGAGTCACGGACTTAGATAGGGACAGAATCAGTGCCTGTGTTAGGTATAGTGTTAGGGCCTGAATTAGGAGTAGTGTCATCCCTTAGTTAGGGACAGTTCAGTGCCTGAGTTAGGAGTAGTGTCACGACCTTAATTAGGGGCAGAGTCAGTGCCTGGGTTAGGCGTAGTGTGAGGGTTTTACTTTCGCAATGTGTCAGTGCCTGAGTTGGGAGTAGTGTCAGGGCCTTAGTTAGGGGCAGTGTCACTGCCTGTGTTAAGAGTAGTGTCAAGGCCTTTGTTAAGCAGAGTGTCAGTGCCTGAGTTAGCAGTAGTGTTAGGGCCTTAGTTAGGGACAGTGTAAGTGATTGTGTTAGGAGTAGTGAGAGGGCCTTAGGTAGGGACAGTGTCAGTGCCTGAGTTAAGAGTAGTGTCAGAGCCTTAGTTAGGGACAGTGCTAGTGCCTGTGTTAAGAGTAGTGCCCAGGCCTTAATTAGGGAGAGTGTCGGGAATTATTTAGGTGTACTGTCAGGGCGTTACTTAGGGACAGTGTGAGGGCCTGCGTTAGGAGTAGTGCCACGGCCTTATTTAGGGACAGTGTCACTGCCTGTGTTGAGAGGAGTGTCAGGGCCTTAGATATTGACAGTGTCAGTGTCTGTGTTCAGAGTAGTGTTAAGGCCTTACTTAGGGAGAGTGTCAGTGCTTGAGATGGGAGTAGTGTCAGGGCATAAGTTAGGGACAGTGTCAGAGTCTGAGTTAGGAGTAGTGTCAGGGCCGTAGTTAGGAACAGTTTCAGTGTGTTAGTTAGGAGTAGTGTCAGAGCCTTAATTAGGAAAATGTAGGTCCCTGAGTTAGGAGTAGTGTCAAGGACATAGTTAGGGACAGTGTCAGTTCCTGAGTTAGGAGTAGTGTTAAGGCCTGAGATAGGAGTAGTGTGAGGGCCTTTATTAGGGATAGTGTCAGTGCCTGAGTTAGGCTTAGTGTCTGGGCCTTACTTAGGGACAGTGTCAGGCCCTGCGTTAGGAGTACTGTTACGGCCAAAGTTAGGAGTAGTTTGAGGGCCTTATTTAGGGACAGAGTCAGCACTTGTGTTAGGAGTAGTGGCAGGGCCTTAGTAAGGACAGTGTCAGCACCTGTGTTGGGAGTAGTCTCAGGGCCTTATTTAGGTACAGTGTCAGTGCCTGATTTAGGAGTAGTGAAAGGGCCTGAGTTAGGAGTAGTGTGAGGGCCTTAGTTAGGGACAGTGTAAGTGCCTGTGTTAGAAGTAGTGTTAGAGCCTTAGTTAGAGACAGTGTAAGGCCCTGTGTTACGAGTAGTGTCTCGGACTTTGTTAAGGGTAGTGTGAGGGCCTTAGTTAGGGACAGTGTCAGTGCCTGTGTCAGCAGTATTGTCAGGGCTTTAGTTAGGGGCAGTGTCAGTGCCTGTGTTAAGAGTAGTGTCAAGGTCTTAGTTGGGAGATTTTCAGTGCCTGAGTTAGGAGTAGCGTTAGGGCCTCAGTTACAAGTAGTCTGATCGCTACTCCTAACACCAACATGATTGCAATTACTTCTACCACAGACCCTGTTACTCCTATCACAACCATAAGAGCACCTACTTCTACCACAAGCCCTGCTTCTCCTACCACCACCATGAGCACTGCTAATTCTACCACAGTCACTACTTCCCCTATCACCACTACGGGCCCTCCTACTTCTACCATGGACCATGCAACAGCTACCACCACCACGAGTGCTCCTACTTCTACGGCAGAAACTACTACTCCTACCACCACCACGAGCGCATCTGTTTATACCACAAAACCTGCTACTCCTACCACCACCACAGGTGGTACTATTTCTAAAACAATACCTGCTACTCCTACCACCACCACGAGTGCAACTACTTGTACCACAAAACCTGCTACTCCTAAAACAACCACCAGCGCAATTCCTTCTACCACAAACACTAATAATCCTATCACCACCACGCGCCTTCCTACTTGTACCACAGACCGTGCAACTACAACCACCACCACTAGTGCTCCTACTTGCTCCACAGACACTACTACTCCTACAACCACCACGAGCGCACCTATTTCTACCACAGACACTAGTACCTCTACCAACACCACGAGAGCACCTACTTGTACCACAGTCCCTGCTACTCCTACCACATCCGGGAGTGCTCCTACTTCTACTACAGAAACTTCTACTCTTACCACCACCACAAGCGCTACTACTTCTACCACAGACACTAATATTCTTATCACCATCACGAGCACTCCTACTACTACTTCAGACACTACTACTCTTACCACCACCACGAGCACTCCTACTCCTATAACAGAAATTACTACTCCCACCAACACAATGCACACTCCTATTTCTACCACAGACTCTTCTATTACTACTAACACCACAAGCCCTCCTAATTCTACCACAGACAGTACCACTCCTACCCCCACCACGAGCAATCCTTCTTCTCCCACAGACACTACTATTCCTACCACCACCACTAGCTCAACTACTTCTACCCCAGAAAGTACTGCTACCACCACCACGAGTGCTCCTACTTCAACCACAGACATTACAACAGCTACCACCATCACGAGGGCTCTGACTTCTACCACAGACCGTGCAACTCCTACCAATACCATGAGTGCAACTACTTCTAACACAGACCCTGCTACTCCTACCAACACCACGAGCCCTCCTACATCCACCAAAGACCATGCAACTACTACCACCACTACTATCGCTCCTTCTTCCACCACAGACACTACTAGTCCTACCACCACCATGAGCGCTCCTAATTCTACCACAGAAACTACTACTCCTACCAACACCAAGAGTGCTCCTACTTCTCCCACAGAAACGACTACTCCTACCACCACCATGAGCGGTACTACTTCTACTACAATACCTGCTACTCCTACCCCCACCATGAGCACAACTACTTGTAACACAGACACTACTACTCCTACGACCACCACGAGAGCACCTACTTGTACCACAGACCCTGCTACTCCTACCACCACCATGAGCACTGAGACTTCTACCACAGAAAATACTTCTCCTACCACCAAAAAGAAGACTCCTACTTCTACTGCAGAAACTACTACTCTGAACACAACCACGAGCGCTCAAACTTTTACCACAGACACTACTACTTCTACCACCACCACGAGCGCAATTACTTCTACCACAGAAAGTACTACTCCTACCACCACAAGGTGCGCACCTTCTTCTACGGCAGAAACTACTACTCTTACCACCACCACGAGTGCAACTACTTCTACCACAGACACTAATACTCCTAACACCACCACAAGCGCTCCTACTTCTACAATGGACACTCCTACTACTCCTGCCACCACCACGAGCACTCATACTTCTACGAAAGACCTTACTACTCCTACCACCCCCAAGAGCACCATTGCTTCTACCACAGGCACTACTACTCCTACTACCACCATGATAGGACCTACTTGTACCACAGACCCTGCAACTCCTACCACCACCTCTAGCATTCCTACTTCTACCACAGACAGTACTACTCCTACCACCACCACAAGCGCTCGTACTTCTACCAAAAACATTACCACTCCTGCCACCATCACGAGCACCTCTACTTCTACCACAGACACTACTACTTCTACCACCACCACAAGAGCAACTACTTGTACCACAGACCCTGTTACTCCTACCACCACCACGAGCACTGCGACTTCTACCACAGAAACTATTACTTTTACCACCACAACGAGCACTCCTACTTCTACCGCAGAAAAGACTACTCCTAACACCACTACGAGCGCTCATACTTCTATCACAGACACTACTACTCCTGTCACCACCACGAATGCTCATACTTCTACCAAAGACATTACTACTCCTACTACCACTATGAGCACCACTACTTCTATCACAGACATTACTTATCCTACCACCACCACGAGAGCACCTACTTCTACAACAGACCCTGCTACTCCTACGACCACCATGAGCACTCCTACTTCTACCACAGTCACTACTACTCCCACTAGCACCATGAGTGCTCCTACTTCTACCACAGACAGTTCTACTCCTACCACGACCACGAGTGCTCCTACTTCTACCAAAGAACGTACTACTACTAACACCACCATGAGCTCTTCTACTTCTATCACAGAAACTACAACTACCAAGACCATGTTCGCTCCTACTTCTTCCACAGACACTACTGCTCCTATCAACACCACGAGCGCAACTACTTCTACCCCAGGCACTACTACACCTACCACCACCACTAGTGCTCCTGCTTATACCATAGAAACTACTACTCCTACCACCACAAGGAGACCTCCTACTTCTACCCCAGGAACTACTACTACCACCACCACCACGAGCGCTCCTACTTCTCTCACAAAACCTCCTACTCCTCCCACCACCAGGAGAGCACCTACATCTACCACAGTTCGTGCTACACTTACCACCACCGTGAGCCATCCTACTTCTACCACAGACTCTACTACTCTTACCAACACAACGAGCACTCCTACTTCTATCAAAGAAACTACTACCCTACCACCACCATGAGCGCTCCTACTTCTACCACAGAACATGCAACACCTACCACCACCATGAGCAATACTACTTCTACCACAGACACTACTACCATAATCACCAAGACGAGCACTCTTCCTTCTAGCACAGACACTACTACTCCCACCACCACCACGAGCACTCCAACTTCTACAACAGAAAGTACTACTTTTTCCACCACCACAAGCGCTCCTACTTCTACCAAAGACACTACTACTCCTACCATCACCACTAGCTCTCCTACTTCTAACAGAGAAACTACTACTACCACCACCACAAGCACTACTACTTCTACCACAGATTGTGCAACTTCTACCACCACAACAAGCGCTCCTACTTCTAACACAGTTCATGCTACTCCTACCACCACCACAAGCGCTCCTTCTTCTACCACAGAAACAACTACTCCCACCAGCACCACGAGTGCCCCTACTTCTACTACAGACACTACTACCTCTACCACCACCAGGAATGCTCCTACTTCTAGCACAGAAACTACTACTTCTACCACCACCACGAGTGCAACTACTTCTACCACAGACACTACTACTCCTATCACCACCACGAGCCCTCCTACTTCTACCACAGACCATGCAACTATTACCACCACCACTAGTGCTCCTACTTCTACCACAGACACTACTACTCCTAATATCAACATGAGCGCAAATACTTCTACCACAGACACTACTACTCTTACCACGACCATGAGCACTCCTACTTCTACCACAGACCATGCAACACCTACAACCACCACGAGCGCTAATACTGCTACCACAGGTTCTGCTACTCCTAAAACCACCACAATTGCAACTACTTCTACCACAGACCCTGCTACTCCTACCACAACCACGAGAGCACCTACTCCTACCAGAGGCCCTGCTACTCCTACCTTCACCACGAGCGCTCCTAATTCTACCACAGACACTACTACCCCTATCACCACTATGAGCCCTCCTACTTCTACCACAGACAGTGCAACAACTACCACCACCACTAGCGCTCCTACTTCTTCCACAGACACTACTACTTCTACCAGCACCACGAGCGCAACTACTTCTACCACAGAAACTACTACTCCTACGACCACCAAGAGTGCTCCAACTTCTACGGCAGAAACTACTACTCTTACCACCACCATGAGCACAAACACTTCTACCACAGAAAGTACTACTCCTAACACCACCACGAGCATCCTACTTCTACCACAGATATGACTACACCTGCCACCACCACGAGCGCTCATACAACTATGAAAGACATTGCTACTCCTACCACCCCCAAGAGAACCACTGCTTCTACCAAAGACACTACTAAACCTACAACCACCACGAGACCACCCTCTTTAACGACAGGCCCTGAAACTCCTACCACCACAACGAGCGCTCCTACTTCTACCACAGAAACTACTACTCCCACCAGCACCACGAGCGCTCCTACTTCTACTACAGATACTACTACCCCTACCACTGTCAGCAACGCTCCTACTTCTTTTTTTTTTTTTTTTTAATTTATTTATTTATTTATTTTTGGCTGTGTTGGGTCTTTGTTTTCTATGCGAGGGCTTCCTCTAGTTGCAGCGAGCAGGGGCCACTCTTCATCGCAGTGTGCGGGCCTCTCACTGTCACGGCCTCTCTTGTGGCAGAGCACAAGCTCCAGACGCGCAGGCTCAGTAGCTGTGGCTCACGGGCCTAGTTGCTCCGCGGCATGTGGGATCTTCCCAGACCAGGACTCGAACCCGTGTCCCCTGCATTGGCAGGCAGACTCTCAACCACTGCGCCACCAGGGAAGCCCAACGCTCCTACTTCTACCACAGAAACTATTACTTCTACCACCACCTCTAGCGCAAGTACTTCTACCACAGACACAACTACTCCTAACACCACCACTATTGCAACTACTTCTACCACAGACCCTGATACTCCTACCACAACCATGAGAGCACCTACTTCTACCACAGGCCCTGCTACTCCTACCACCACAATGAGCACTCCTAATTGTACCACAGACAGTACTACACCTATCAGCACTATGAGCCCTCCTACTTCTACCACAGACTGTGCAAAAACTACCACCACCACTAGCGCTCCTAATTCTTCCACAGACACTACTATTTCTACCACCACCACGAGCGCAACTACTTCTACCACAGACACTACTACTCCTACCAGGACCACGAGCACTCCTACTTCTACCACAGATCGTGCAACTCCTAACACCACCACGAGCGTTCCTACTTCTACCACACAATCTGCTACTTCTAACTCCAACACGATTGCAACTACTTCTACCACAGACCCTGCTACTCCTACAACATCCAGGAGCACACCTACTTCTACCACAGGCCCTGCTACTCCCACCACCACCATGAGCGCTCCTAATTCAACCACAGACACTACTACCCCTATCACCACTAGGAGCCCTCCTACTTCTACCACAGACCATGAAAAATCTACCACCAACACTAGCGCTCCTATTTCTTCCACAGACACTACTACTTCTACCACCACCACGAGTGCCCCTAATTCTACCACAGAAACTACTACTCCTATCACCACCAAGAGCACAACTACTTCTACCACAGACACTATTACTCCTAACACCACCATGAGCACTCCTACTACTACCACAGATGCTACTACTCCTGACACAACCACGAGGGCTCATACAACTATGAAACACTTTACTACTCCTACCACCCCCACGAGAACCACTGCTTTTAACACAGACACTACTAATCCTACCACCACCACGAGAGAACCTATTTGTACCACAGACCCTGCTACTCCTACCACCATCACGAGCACTGGGACTTTTACCACAGAAACTACTACTCATACCACCACAACGAGAGCTCCTACTTCTACCCCAGAAACAACTACTACCACCAACACCACGAGTGCTCCTACTTCTCCCACAAAACCTCCTACTTCTCCCACCACCACGAGACTATCTACTTCTACCACAGCCCCTGCTTCTCCTACCACCACCATGAGCAATCCTACTTCTACCACAGACACTACTACTCTTACCAACACAACGAGTGCTCCTAATTCTATCAAAGAAACTACTACCCTACCACCACCATGAGTGCTCCTACTTCTACCACAGAACATGCAACACCTACCACCACCATGAGCAATACTACTTCTACCACAGACACTACTATTCTTACCACCAAGACAAGCACTCCTCCTTCTAGAACAGACACTACTACTACCACCGCCACTACGAGCGCTCCTACTTCTACCACAGGCAGTACTAAAACTTCCACCACCATGGGAGCTCCTACTTCTACCAAAGAAACTACTTCTCCTACCAACACAACTATCTCTCCTATTTCTACCAAAGAAACTACTACTACCACCACCACGAGCACTACTACTTCTACCACAGACTTTGCAACTCCTACCTCCAAAATGAGCACTCCTAATTCTACCACAGAGAATACTCTTCCTACCACCTCCACGAGTATTCCGACTTCTACCACAGACAACACTACACCTACCTCCACCACGAGCGCAAATACTTCTACCACAGAAACTATTACTCCTACCGCCACCATGAGCGATCCTACTTCTACCACAGACACTATTTCTCCTACCAACACCATGAGCGCTCCTACTTCTCCACAGACACAACTACTCCTACCACCACCACGAGGGCCACTACTTTGACCACAAACACTACTACCCCTACTACCACCAAGATTGCCACTACTTTGACCACAGACACTACTACCCCTACTACCACCACGAGTGCTCCTACTTCTACCACAGACACTACTACTCTTAACACCACCATGAACACTCCTACTTCTACCACAGACCATGCAACTAGTACCACCACCACTAGAGCTCCTACTTCTTCCACAGAGACTACTACTTCTACCACCACCACGAGCGCTACTACTTCTACCACATAAAATACTACTCCTACAACCACCACAAGTGCTACTACCTCTACGGCAGAAACTACTACTCCCACCACCATGAGAGCATCTACTTCTACCACAGGCCTTGCTACTCCTACACCATCATGAGCGATCCTACTTCTACCACAGACACTACTACTCCAAGAACCACCACGAGCGCTCCTACTTCTACCACAGACACTACTACTCCTACCAAAACAACGAGCACTTCTACTTCTATCAAAGAAACTACTACCCTACCACCACCATGAGTGCTCCTACTTCTACCACAGAACATGAAACACCTACCACCACCACGAGCAATACTACTTCTACCACAGACACTACTACTTCTACCATCACCACGAGCGCAATTACTTCTTCCACAGAAACTACTACTCCTACCACCACCATGGACGTTCCTACTTCTACAGCAGAAACTACTACTACTACCACCACCACGAGTGCTCCTACTTCTACGTCAGAATCTACTACTCCTAGCACCACCACGAATGCAACTACTTCTACCAAAGACACTACTACTGCTAACACCACCACGAGCGCTCCAACTTCTACCACAGAAACTACTACTCCTACCAACACCACAAGCGCTTATACAACTACAAAGACATTATTACTCCTACCACCCCGACAAGAACCACTGCTTCTAACACAGACACTACTACTCCTAACACCACCAGAAGTGCTCCTACTTCTACCACAGACACTACTACTCCTGCCACCACCACGAGCGCTCATACAACTACAAAAGACATAACTACTCCTAGCACCCCCACGAGAACCACTGCTTCTAACACAGACACTACTACTCCTACGACCACCATGAGTGCTCCTACTTCTTCTACAGACACTACTACTCTTGCCACCATCGTGGGTGCTTATACAGCTACAAAACACATTACTACTCCCACCATCCCCACGAGAATCACTGCTTCAAACACAGACACTACTACCCCTTTGACCACCACGAGAGCACATACTTGTACCACAGACCCTCCTACTCCTACCACCACCATCAGCACTGTGACTTCTACCACAGAAAGTATGACTCCTAGCACCACAACGAGGACTCCTACTTCTACCGCAGAAACTACTACTCTTAACACCACCAAGAGCACTCATAATTCTACCACAGACACTACTACCCCTGCCACCACCACGAGCGCTCATACTTCTACCAAAGACATTACTACTCCTACTACCAGTACAAGCACCACTACTTCTATCTCAGACACTACTAATCCTACCACCACCACGAGAGCACCTACTTCTACCACAGAAACTACTACTCCTACCACCAACACGAGCACTCCTACTTCTACCGCAGAAACTACTACTCCTACCTCCACCATGAGCACAACTACTACTACCAGAGACAGTACTACTCCTACCACCACCATGAACGCTCCTACTTCTGCCAAAGACACTACTACTCCAAGCACCACCAAGAGCGCTCCTACTTCTACCACAGACACTACTACTCCTACCAACACAACAAGCGCTCCTACTTCTATCAAACAAACTACTACCTTACCACCACCATGAGCACTCCTACTTCTACCACAGAATATGCAACTCCTACCACCACCACAAGCATTACTACTTCTACCACAAAACCTGTTACTCTACCACCACCATGAGTGGAACTACTTGTACCACAACACCTTCAACTCCTATCACCACCACGAGAGCACCTACTTCTACCAAAGGTCCTGCAACCTCTACCTCCATCACGAGCGATCCTACTTCTACAACAGAAATTACTACTCCTACCAACACCAAGAGTGATCGTACTTCTGCCACAGAAACTACTAATCCTACCAACACCACGAGCACAACTACTTCTAACACAGAAATTACTTCTCCTACCACCACAGCAAGAGTCCCTACTTCTACCCCAGAAACTACTACTACCACAACCCACAAGAACGATCCCATATTTTCACAGAACCTGCTACTCCTACCACCATCACGAGTGATACTACTTCTACCACAGACACTATTACTCTTACCACAAAGATGAGCAATCCTCCTTCTTGCTCAGACATTACTAATCCCACCACCACCACGAGAGCTCCTACTTCTACCATAGATAGTACTACTCCTTCCACCACCACGAGCGCTCCTACTTCTCCCAAAGAGACTACGACTCCTACCATCACCACTAGCTCTCCTACTTCTACCAGAGAAACTACTACTACCACCAAAATGAGCACTACTTCTTCTACCACAGACTGTGCAACTCGACCACCACAACGAGCTCTCCTACTTCTAACACAGAATATGCTACTCTTACCTCCACCACAAGCACAAGTATTTCTACCACAGGATCTACTACTCCTACCACCATCACGAGCGATCCTATTTCTACCACAGACACTACTACTCCTACCAACACCACGAACGTTCCTACTTCTAACTCAGACAGTACTACTCCTACGAACACCATGAGCGCTCATATTTCTACCACAGACACTACTACTCCTACCACGACCACGAGCGCTCCTACTTCGACCACATACCTTGCAACTGCTACAACCACCACGAGCACTCCTACATCTACTACAGAATCTGCTACTCCTACGACAACCACGATCGCAACTACGTCTACCACAGACCCTGCTACACCTACCACTACCTCGAGATCACCTACTTCTACCACAGGCCCTGCTACTCCTACCACCACCACAAGTGCTACAAATTCTACCACAGAAACTACTACTCCTACCAACAACAAGAGTGCTCCTATTTCTCCCTCAGAAATGACTACTCTTACCACCACCACGAGTGGTACTACTTCTACCACAATACCTGCTACTCCTACTCCCACCACGAGCAAAATTACTTTTACCACAGACACTAATACTCCTATTACCACCATGATCCCTCCTACTTCTACCACAGACCATGCAACTACTACCACCACCACTAGCGCTCCTACTTCTACCACAGAGACTACTACTCTTACCACCACCAGGAGCACTCCGACTTCTACCACAGAACCTGCTACTCCTAACACCACCACCATTGCCACTACTTCTACCACAGTCACTACTACTCCTACCACCTTCAAAAGTGCCACTAATTCTACCACAGAAACTACTACACCTACAACCACCACGAGCGCTCCTACTTCTACCACAGACACTACTACTCCTACCTCCCATGTTTGTGAACCTGTGGGAGTGGTGGAAACTTCAAGCAGTCCCAGGAAAGAGTGCAGTGTGTTGCCCGACACTCGGCATACATAGAGTGACTCTGAAGGACTACAGGCCTGGATGTTGCTTAGAAGGCCCAGGGGAGCCTGGGGATACTCAGTGTTCTTGCATGGAATACAGTTCCCGCGTGTGGCTCCTAGGTGTCCTGAAAAGGGTACTGGCTTTAAAATACTGCAGAGCAGCAAATACGGCCTCATGGAAAGTGCTGCACACCTCCGCTTCTTCATGGCAATTCAGGGCCTTACCTCGAGGCAAGTCCTCACGTTGAGTGTCCCGTAAGTGACACAGCATGGTAGGTTGCTGACTTTCTCCTTGAGTAGAGTGACTTCAGGTACGAGGTCCGCGAAGAATTCTAAGCAGAGTGTTTTCTCACTGCAGCTCAGACAAGGGCTATGACGAAGACTTCCAGGGCATGTTGGACTGCCTAGAAATATGATCCTGAGGCTGTTCGAGTGCCCTGGAAATGTAGCTCTCCTGAAGTGATGTGCACTGTGTTGCCCAACAATCGGCAGGCACAGAGGGCCACCGAGGGACCTATGGGCCTCAATGTTGTTCGGCAGGCCCACAGGGGACTGGAGGCACCCAGTGATCTTGGTGGGAGAATGATGCACACCAGAGGGGACTAGGAGTCCTGAAAAGGGTACTTCCTTTAAAATATAATGGAACAGCATCTAGGACCACAAGGAAACAGCTGCATGCCTCCCTTTCTACATTGTTACCAGGGCCTTTCCTCAAGGCAGTTATTCACGATGAGTTTCCCTTTAGCTCAAGCACATGGCAGGATGAGCCCCAACCCGGCCATGGAAGCATCTTGTGTAGCCGGAGAAAACTCATTTTCTTCCCAGACCCATGCCTACAGTGGCCAGAGGCCTGTCAACAGCAGAGAATTTCAGGTAGCTTCAAGGCAGCATGAATGGAGCTTTCCAAATGGAAAAGCAAGGCTAGTACAATCACGCCCCAATTTCCATGGGCACACGCAGCATACATCCCTGTGGTGTCTAACAAGTCAAAAGACACACAGAGTACACACTATATCCTTCCCTGAATCAACTTCTCGAGGCAGGGTGTTCTGCATCTAGTGAATTGCCTCAACCAAGAAATGCCCTAGCTAGGCTTCTGGGCCTATGGCTCTTCAAAAGCCTGCAGTGCTACAGGAAGAACTGTGTTTTAGTGGCAATAGGAAGGCAAGCCGACTTTCTCCTGGAGGCAGGGTGACTGCAGGTAGGAGGTCCAAGATGGAATGCGAAGCCGAGGCTTTTTCTCAGTGCAGCTCAGACTAGGGAATGAGTGCGACATCCACGGCATGTTGGAACTCGCTAGAAAGTTGTTCGTGAACCTCTGCGAGTGCTGGAGAAATCAAGATGTCCCAAGAAAGAGTGCACTGTGTTTCCCTACACTCGCCCTACACAGAGTGAGTCCGAAGGGCTACGGGCCTGGACGTTACTTTGCAGGCACAGTGCAGCCTGGGGATGCTCAGTGTTCTTGCAGGGAATAGAGTGCCCACGTGAGGCTCCTAGGTGTCCTGAAAAGCATACTGGCATTAAAATGCTGCAGAGCAGAGACTACGGCCTCATGGAAACTGCTGCATGCCTCCGCTTCTGCATGGCAATTCAGGGCCCTACCTTGAGGTGAGCCCTCACGTTGAGTGTCCCGTGAGCGACACAGCATGGTAGGATGCTGGCTTTCTCCTTGAGTAGAGTGACTTCAGGTACGAGGTCCTCAAAGAATTCTAAGCAGCATGCTTTCTCATGGCAGCTCAGACGAGGGCCATGATGAAGACTTCCAGGGCACGTTGGACTGGCTAGAACTCTGGTCGTGATGCTGTTCCAGTGTTCTCGAAATGTAGCTCTCCTGAAGGAACGTGCAGAGTGTTGCCCATCACTCGGCATACACAGAGGGCCTCTCAGGTACCTATGAGCCTTGATGTGGCTCAGCAGGCCCACAGGGGTCTGGAGGTACTCAGTGATCCTGGAGGGAAAATGTGTCAGTGCCTGAGAAAGGAGTAGTGTAAGGGCCTTAGTTAGGGACAGTATCAGGGCCTGAGTTAGGAGTAGTGTCACTGCCTTAGTTAGGGTCAGTGTCAGTGCCTGAGTTAGGAGTAGTGTCAGGACATAGTTAGGGATAGAGTCTGTGCCTGAGTTAGGAGTAGAGTCGGGGCCTTTGTTAGGGACTGTGTCAGTGCCTGTGTTAAGAGTAGTGTCAAGGCCTTAGGTAGGGAGAGTGTCAGTGCCTGAGTTAGGAGTAGTGTCAGGGTCTTAGTTACAGAAAGTGTCAGTGCCTCAGTTGGGAGTAGTGTTAGGGCCTTAGTTAGGGACAGTGTCAGGGTCTCTGTGATGAGTAGTCTCTGGGACTTAGTTAGGGACCGTGTCAGTGCCTGAGTTACGAGTAGTGTCATCCCTTTGTTACGGACAGTGTCAGTACCTGAGTTAGGAGTACTGTCACGGCCTTAGTTAGGGACAGTGTCCATGCTTGAGTTAGGAGTCGTGTCACAAACTTAGTTAAGAACAGTGTCAGTGCCTGAGTTAGGAGAAGTGCCAGGGTTTTAGTTCTGGAAAGTGTCAGTGCCTGAGGAGGGAGTAGTGTCAGGGCCTTAGTTAGGGACAGTGTCAGGGTCTGAGTGAGGAGTAGTCTCAGGCCCTTCGTTAGAGACAGTGTCAGTGCCTGAGTTATGAGAAGTGACATGGCCTTAGTTAGGGACAGTGTCAGTACCTGAGTTAAGAGTAATGTTAAGGCCTGAGTTAACAGTAGTGTGAGGGCCTTAGTTAGGGACAAAGTCACAGCCTGAGTTAAGAGTAGAGTCAGGGCCTTAGTTAGGGATGGTGTCAGGTCCTGTGTTTACACTAGTGTCAAGGCCTTAGTTACGGAGAGTGTCAGTGCCTGAGTTAGGAGTAGTGTCACAGCCTTAGGTAGGGACATTGTACGGCCCTGAGTTAGGAGTAGTGTCCCAGACTTAGTTAGTGACAGGGTCAGTGCCTGAGTTAAAAGTAGTGTTAGGACTTGAGTTAGGAGTAGTGTGAGGGCCTTAGTTAAGGAGAGAGTCACTCCCTGAGTTAGCAGTAGTGTTAGGGCCTCTGTTAGGAGTAGTGTGAGGGCCTTAGTTAGGGACAGTGTCAGTGCCTTAGCTAAGAATAGTGTCACGGCCTTAGTTCGGGACAGTGTCAGTACCTGAGTTAGAAGTAGGGTCATGACCTTAATTAGGGACAGTGTCAGTGCCTGAGTTAGGAGTAATGTCAGGGTCATAGTTACAGAAAGTGTCAGTTCCTGATTTGGGAGTAGTGTCATGGCCTTAGATAGGGATAGTGTCAGCACCTGCGTTGGGAATAGTGTCAGGGCCTTAGTTAGGGACAGTGTCAGTGCCTGGATTAGGAGTAGTGTTAGGGGCTCAGATACAAGTAGTGTGAGGGCCTTAGTTAGGGACAGTGTCAGTGCCTGAGTTAGGAGTAGTGTTAGGGCCTAAGTTAGGAGTTGTGTGGGGGCCTCATTTAGGGACAGTGTCAGTGCCTGGTTTAGCAGTTGTGTCAGGGCCCTTGTTACGGACATTCTCAGGGCCTGTGTTGAGTAGTGTCAAGGCCTTTGTTATGGGGAGTGTCAGTGCCTGAGTTATGTGAAGTGTCAGGGCCTTACTTAGGGACAGTGTCAGGGCCTACATTAGGAGTAGTGTCACGGATTTAGTTATGGTCAGTGTCAGTGCCTGAGTTAGGAGTAGTGTCAAGATTTTAATTATTGACAGTGTCAGTGTCAGAATTAGGAGAAGTGTCAGGGTCTTAGTTATGGAAAGTGTTAGTGCCTGAGTTGGGAGTAGTCTCAGGGCCTTATTTAGGGACAGTGTAAGGCCGTGAGTTCAGAATAGTGTCACGGACTTTGTTACGGACAGTGCCAGTGCCTGAGTTAGGAGTAGTGTCACGACCTTAATTCGGGACAGTGTCAGATCCTGAGTTAGGAGTAGTGTCAGGTTCTTAGTTACTGAAAGTGTCAATGCCTGAATTGAGAGTAGTGTCAGAGCCTTAGTTAGGGGCAGTGTCATTGCCTGTGTTAAGACTAGTGTCAAGGCCTTAGATAGGGACAGTGTCAGTGCCTGAGTTGGGAATAGTGTCAGGGTCTTTGTTATGGACAGTGTCAGGGCATGAGTTAAGAATAGTGTCAAGGCCTTAGTTAGGGATAGTTTCAGTGCCTGAGTTGGGAGTAGTGTCAGAGCCTTAATTAGGGACAGCGTCAGTGCCTGAGTTGGGAACAGAATCAGGACTTTAGTTATGGACAGCGTCAGGGCCTTAGTTAGGGACAGTGTCATTGCCTGAGTTGGGAGTAGTGTCAGGGCTTTAGTTAGGAACATTGTCAGTGCCTGAGTTGTGATTAGTGTCAGGGTCTTTATTATGGACAGTGTCATTGCCTGAATTGGGAGTAGTGTCAAGGCCTTAGGGACAGCGTCACTGCCAAAATTGGGAATAGTGTCAGAGCCTTATTTAAGGACAGCTTCAGTGTCTGAGTTCTGAGTAGTGGTAGGCTCTTAGTTAGGGACAGTGTCAGTGCCTGAGTTAGGAGTAGTGTGAGGGCCTTTTTAGTTATAGTGTCAGGGCCTAAGTTAGGAGTAGTATCAGCGTCTTAGTTAAGGACAGTGTCAGTGCCTGAGTTGGGAGTAGTATCAGTGCCTTAGTTTAGGACAGTGTCAGGGCCTGAAATGGGAGTAGTCTCTGGGCCTAAGTTAGGAACAGTGTCAGTGACTGAGTTGGGAGTAGTGTCAGCGTGTTAGTTAAGGACAGTGTCAGGGCACGATTTAAGTATTGTGTCAAAGCCTTCGTTATGGAGAGTGTCAGTTCTTGAGTTAAGAGTATTGTAATGGCCTTAGTTAGTGACAGTGACAGTGCCTGAGTTAGGAGTGGAGTCAGGGCCTTAGTTAGGGACAGTGTCAGTGCCTGAGTTGGGAGTAGTGTTAGGGCCTTAATTAGGGAGAGTGTCAGTGTCTGAGTTAGGAGTAGTGTTAGAGCCTTAGTTAGGGACAGTACCAGTGCCTGAGTTGGGAGATGTGTTATGGCCTTAGTTAGTGACATCGTTAGTGCCTGAGTTGGTAGTAGTGTCAAGGCCATAGTTAGGGACGGTGTCAGTGGCTGAGATGGGAGTAGCGTCAGGGCCTTAGTTACAGACAGTGTCAGTGCCTGAGTTGGGATTAGTGTCAGGGTCTTTATTACAGACAGTGTCAGGGCCTGAGTTAAGAGTAGTGTCAGGGCCTGAGTTAAGGGTAGTGTCAAGTCCTTAATTTGGTGGCATGTCAGTGTCTGAGTTGGGAGTAGTGTCAGACCCTTAGTTAGGGACACCGTCATTGCCTGAGTTGGGAGTAGTGCCAGGCCCTATGTTACGGACAGTGTCAGGGCCTGAGTTAGAAGTAGTGTAATGGCCTTAGTTATTGTCAGTGTCAGTGCCTGAGTTCGGAATAGTGCTAGGGCCTGAGTTAGGATTATTTTGAGGACCTTACTTAGGGACAGGGTCAGTGACTGAGAACAGAGTAGTGTCAGGGCCTTAGTTAGGGGTAGTGTCAGTGACTGTGTTAACAATAGTGTCAAGGCTTTAGATAAGGAGAGTGTCAGTGCCTGAATAGGGGGAATATCACGGCCTAACTTAGGGACAGTGTCAGTGCCTGAGTTGAGAAGTGTCAGGGCCTTAGTTACGGACATTGTCAGGGCCTGAGTTAGGAGTAGTGTCACGGCCTTAGTTAGGGACAGTGTAAGGCCCTGAGTTAGGAGTAGTGTCACGGTCTTAGTTAGGGACAGTGTCAGTGTCTGAGTTGGGATTAGTGTCAGGTTCTTTGTTATGGACAGTATCAGGGCCTGAGTTAAGAGTATTTCCAAGGCCTTAATTTGGGAGAGTGTCAGTGTCTGAGTTGGGAGAAGTGTCAGACCCTTAGTTAGGGACAGCGTCTTTGCCTCAGTTGGGAGTAGTGCCAGGGCCTATGTTATGGACTATGTCAGGGCCTGAGTTAGGAGTAGTCTCAGGGCCTTAGTTAGGGACAGTGTCAGTGACTGTGTTAGGAATAGTGTCAGGGCCTGAGTTGTGAGTAGTTTCAGGGCCTTAGTTAGCGAAAGTGTCAGTGCTGGGGTTGGGAGTAATATCAGGGCCTTAGTTAGGGACAATATCAGTGCCTGAGTTGGGAGTAGTGTCAGGGCCTTATGTACTTAGGGACGGCATCAGTGCCTTAGTTGGGAGTAGTGTGAGGGCTGTAGTTAGGGACACTCTCAGTGTCTGAAGTGGGGTAGTGTCAGGGCCTTTGTTAAGGACTGTGCCAGGGTTTGAGGTAAGAGTAGTGTCAAGTCCTTAGATAGGGACAGTGTTAGTGCCTGAGTTGAGAGTAGTGACAGGGCCTTAGTTAGGGACAGTGTCAGTGTCTTAGATGGGAGTAGTGTCAGGGCCTTAGTTAGGGACAATGTCATTGCATGAGTTATGAGTAGTCTCTGGGCTTTAGTTAGGTACAGTGTCTATGCCTGAGTTGGGAGTACTGTCAGGGCATATTTAGGTACAGTCTCAGAGCCTATGTTGGGAGTAATGTCAGGGCCTTTGTTAGGAACAATGTCAGTGCCTTAGTTGGGAGTAGTGTCAGGACATTAGTAAGGGACAGTGTCAGTGCCTGAGTTAGCAGTAGTGTTAGGGCCGTAGTTAGGGAAAGTGTCAATGGCTTAGTTGGGAGTAGTGTCAGGGCCTTTGTTAGGGACAATATCAGTGCCTGAGCTGGGAATAGTGTCAGAGTCTTTGTTAGGGAGAGTGTCAGGGCCTGAGTTAAGAGTAGTGTCAAGGCCTTAGTTAGAGACAGTGTTAGTGCATGAGTTGAGAGTAGTGACAGGACCTTAGTTAGGGACAGTGTCAGCGTCTTATTTGGAAGTAGTGTCAGGGCCTTATTTAGGGACAGTGTCAGTGCCTGAGTTGGGAGTAGTGTCAGGGTCTTAATTAGGGGCAGCTTCAGGGCCTGAGTTGGAATTAGTGCCAGTGCCTTAGTTAGGGACAGCGCCAGTGCCTGAGTTGGGAGTAGTGTCAGCACCATAGTTAGGGATGGTGTCAGTGGCTGAGTTGGGATTAGTGTCAGGGTCTTTATTATGGACAGTGTCAGGGCCTGAGTTAAGAGTATTTTCAAGGCCTTAATTTGAGAGAGTGTCAGTGCCTGAGTTGGGAGTAGTGTCAGCACCATAGTTAGGGATGGTGTCAGTGGCTGAGTTGGGATTAGTGTCAGGGTCTTTATTATGGACAGTGTCAGGGCCTGAGTTAAGAGTATTTTCAAGGCCTTAATTTGAGAGAGTGTCAGTGCCTGAGTTGGGAGTAGTGTCAGACCCTTAGTTAGGGACAGCATCTTTGCCTCAGTTGGGAGGAGTGCCAGGGTCTATATTACGGACTATGTCAGGAACTCAGTTAGGAGTAGTCTCAGGGCCTTAGTTAGGGAAAGTGTTAGTGACTGTGTTAGGAATAGTGTCAGGGCCTGAATTAGGAGTGATCTGAGACCGGTAGTTAGAAGCAGTGTCAGGGCTGAGTTGTCAGTAGTTTCAGGGCTTTAGTTAGCGAAAGCGTCTGTGCCGAATTTGGGAGTATTTTCAGGGCCTTAGTTAGAGACAGTGTCTGTGCCTGAGTTGGGAGACGTGTCTAGTTAGGACTAGTTAGGGGCAGTGTGAGTGCCTGAGTTGCATGTAGTGTCAGGGCATTAGTAAGGGATAGTGTTAGTGCCTGAGTTGAGAATAGTGTCAGGGGCTTAGGTAAGGACAATATCAGTGCCTGAGTTGAAAGTAGTGTCAGGGCCTTAGGGACAGTGTCAGTGGCTGAAATGGGAGTAGTCTCAGGGTCTTAGTTAGGGACAGTGTCAGGGCATGAGGTAAGAGTAGTGTCAAGGCCTTAGTTAGGGAGAGTGTGAATGCCTGTTTTGGGAGTAGTCTCATAGCCTTAGTTAGAGACAGCGTCAGTGCCTGAGCTGGAAAGAGAGTCAGGGCTTTAGTTAGGGACAGCGTTTGTGCCTGACTTGGGAGTAGTGTTAGGGCCCTAGTTAGGGACAGCATCATTGCCTGAGTTGGGAGTAGTGTCAGGGCTTTATTTAGGGGCAGTGTTAGTGCCTGAGTTGGGAGTAGTGCCAGGGGCTTGTTAGGGACAGTGTCAGTGCCTGATTTGGGAGTCGTGTCAAGGTCTTACTTAGGGACAGCGCCATTGCAGGAGTTGGGAGTAGTGTCAGGGTCTATGTTACGGACAGTGTCAGGGCCTTAGCTAAGAGTAGTGTTAAGGCCTTAGTTAGGGAGATTGTCAGTGCCTGAGTTAGAAGTAGTGTCAGGGCCTAAGTTATGGCCAGTGTCATTGCCAGAGTTAGGAGTAGTGTGAGGGTCTTTCTTAGTTATCGTGTCAGGGCCTGAGTTAGGGGTAGAGTCACGGCCTTGGTTAGGGACAGAGTCAGGGCCTGAGTAAGGAGCATTCTCAGGGCCTTAGTTAGGGACAGTGTCAGTGACTGTGTTACGAAATAGTGTTAGGGCCTGATTTAGGAGTAGTGTGAGAGCGGTATTTAAGGACAGTGTCAGGGCTTGTGTTGTGAGTAATGTAAGGATCTACGTTAGCCACAGTATCAGTGCCTGAGTTGGGAGTAATGTCAGGGCCTTAGTAAGGGACAGTGTCAGTGCCTGATACTGGAGTTGTATCAGAGCCTAGTTAGGGAGAGTGTCAGTGCCTATATTGGGAGTATTTTCACTGCCTTATTTAGGGACAGTTTCAGTGCCTGAGGTGGGAGTAGTGTCAGGACATTAGTAAGGGATAGTGTCAGTTCCTGAGATGGGAGTAGTATCAGGGCCTTATTACAGAGAGTGTCAGTGCCTGAGTAGGGAGTAGTATCAGGGCCTTAGTTAGGGACAGTGTCAGGGTCTGAGGTAGAAATAGTCTAAGGGCCTTAGTTAGGGACATAGTCAATGCCTGAGTTAGGAGTAGTGTCAGAGGCTTTGTTAGGGACAGTGTCAGGGCCTGAGGTAAGAGTAGTGTCACAGTTTTAGTTAGGACCAGTGTCAGGGCCTTAGTTAAGACCAGCATCAGGGCCTATGATAGGAATCAGATCAGAGACTGTGTTACGTGCAGTGTCAGGGCCTTAGTTAAGGGCAGTGTCAGGGCCTGACTCCTGACTTACTCCTTGCTCTCTTCACTAAGGACTTTTGACACTACTGCTATTTCAGGCCCTGATACTGTCCCTAACGAAGGCCCTGACACTTTCCCTGGCTAAGGCCCTGAACTTCTCCTAAATCAGGCCCTGAAACTGTCCCTAAAAATGGCCCTGACACTACACCTAAGTTAGTCCCTGACATGATACCTAACAAAGGCTCTGTTGCTAGTCCAAACTAAAGCCCTAAAATTTGTCCTAAATAAGGCCTTGACACTAATCCTAACTCAGGCCCTAAAACTGTCCCTAACTAAGACCCGGACAGTATGCCTTAACTCAGGCCCTCAAACGATTCCTAACAATGGCTCTGATGCTAGTCCAAACTAAGGCCCTGAAATTGGTCCTAAATAAGGCCTTGACACTAATCCTAACTCAGGCCCTAACACTGTCCCTAACTAGGTCTCAGACAGTACACCTAACTCAGATCCTGACGCAGTCCCTAAGCAAGGCCCTGACACTATTCCTAACTCAGTCCCTTACACTGTACCTAACAAAGTCTCTGATGCTAGGCCTAACTTAGGCCCTGAAACTGTGTGTAACTAAGGCCCTGCGGCCATCACTATCTAAAGTCCTGACATTATCCTGAGCTAATATCCTGACCTATCTCTTTCCAAGGTCCTGAAACTGTCCCAAAGTAATCCCTGACGCTGTCCCTAAGTCAAGACCTGAGGCTGTCCCTAACTCAGGCCCTGAAGCTTTCCTTAACTGAAGCCTTGAAGCTGTGACTAATTCAGGCACTGATCATGTACCTAACGAAGACCTTAATGTTGATCCAGCAAACACGCTGATGCTGCTCCAAAGTCATGCCCTGACAGAGTGCCCAGCTAAGGGCCTGAAGCTAGGCCTCCCTCAGGCCCTGTCGCTCTTCCTAAGTCAGGCCCTGACACTGTCACTAACTAAAGCCTTGACTCTACTCCTAACTCAGTCCCGTACATTGTACCTAACAAAGGCTCTGATGCTAGTCGTAACTCAGGGCCTGACACTGTCTCTAACTAAGGGCTGCTGCCATCAACATCTAAAGTCCTGACATTATCCGGAGCTAATAACCTGAGCCATGTCTTACCAAGGTCCTGAAACTGTCCCAAAGTAAGCCCTGACGCTGTCCCTAAGTGAGGCCCTGAAGCTTTCCCTAACTAACTCAGGCCTTGATGCTGTGACTAACTCAGACCCTGATCATGTCTTTAACTAAGACCCTAAGGCTGATCCAACAGAGGCCCTGATGCTGCTCCTAAGTCATGCCCCGATAGTGTCCCCCACTAAATGTCTGATGCTAGGCCTCACTCAGACCCTATCGCTCTCCCTAAGTCAGGCTCTGATGCTGTCCCTACCTGAAGCCCTAACACTGGTTCTGAATAAGGCCCTGAGAGTCTCCGTAACAAAGGTCTTCACACTATCCTTAGGTCATTTCCTGACACTATCCCTAGATGTTAAACTGACACGGTCACTAGCTAATGTCCTGCCTCTTATGCTACCTGAAGCCCTTAGGCTGTGCCTACCTCAGGCACTGAATTTAGTCCCAAGACCATGAAACTGTACCGAACTAAGGCCTAGATGCTCGCCCTACATCCGGCCCTGACACTGTCCCTAACCAAGGCCCTAACACTATTGCTAACTGAGGATCTGACACTGGACCTATCAGAGGCCCGCTACTCCTAACTAACGCCTTGAAACTTTCCCTAACGTAGGCGCTGCTACCATCCATATCTAAAGTCCTGACATTATCCTGAGCTAATATCCTGACCCATGTCTTACCAAGGTCCTGAAACTCTCCCAACGTTAGCCCTGACACTGTCCCTAAGTGAGGCCCTGAGGCTGTCCCTCACAGAGGTCCTGATAATGTCTTTAACTAAACTCTAATGCTGATCTTACAGAGACCCTTATGTTGATCCTATGTCATGCCCTGACGCTGTCCGTAGCTAAGGCCCTGACTCTAGGCATCACTCAGGCCCTGTCGCTCTCCCTAAGTCAGGCTAAGACTCTGTCCCTACCTGAAGCCCTGACACTGGGCCTAAATTAGGCACTGATGCTCTAATTAGCTATGGTCTTGACACTATCCCTAGGTCATTTCCTGACACTATCCCTAGATCTTAACCTAAACTTGTCTTTAGCTATTGTCGAGCCTCTTATGCTAACTAAATCCCTGATGCTGTCTCTAACTAAGAGCCTGAAATTAGTCCCGAGGCCGTCAACCTGTCCCTAACTGAGGTTGGAGGCTCATCCTAACTGAGGCGCTGACACTGTCCCTATCTAAAGCCCTGACACTACACCTAACTCAATCCCTGACACTGTACTTTACAAGGGCTCTGATGCTAGTCCTAACTAAGGCCCTGACACTGTCTCTAAGTAAGGCTCAGAATTTTCCCCTAATATAGGCCCTGCTGTCAGCAATAACTAAACACAGGACACTAGCCTGAGTTAATATCCTGACATATTTCTAACCAAGGTCCTGACACTGTCCCTAAGAAAGCCCTGTCGCTGTCCCTACGTTAAGAACTGAGGCTGTCCCTAACTCAGGCCCTGAAGCTTTCCCTAACTGAGGCCTTGAAGCTGTGACTAAGTCAGGCCCTGATCATATCTGACAAAGACGCTAAGGCTGATCCAACAGAGGCGCTGATTCTGTTCCTAAGTCATGCCCTGACAGTGTCCTCAGCTAAGGGCCTGACACTAGGCCTCACTCAGGCCCTGTCACTCTCCCTAAGTCAGGCTCTGATGCTTTCCCTACCTGAAGCCCTGACACTGGTTCTAAATAAGGATCTGATACTCTCAGTAACTAAGGTTTTGACACTATGCTTAGGGCCTTTCCTGACACTATCCCTAGACCATAACCTGACCCTGTCCTTAGCAAATGTCGTGCCTCTTATGCTAACTACAGCCCTGCTGCTGTCCTTAACTAAGGGCCTAAAATTACTCTCGAGGCTGTGATCCTGTCCGTACCTAAGGCCTCGATGTTCGTCCTAATTCAGGGCCTGACACTGTCCCTAACTAAGGCCCTGATGTCGTCAATATCTAAAGTCCTGACACTATCCTGAGCTAATTTCTTGACCCATCTCTTATCAAGGTCCTGAACCTGTCCCTAAGGAAGCCCTGATGCTGTCTCTAAGTGAGGCCTTGAGGCTGTCCCTAACAGAAGCCCTGATAATATCTTTAACATAGCCCCTGAGGCTGATCCTACCGTGGCTCTTCTGCTGCTCCTAAGTCATGCCCTGACACTGTCTCTAGCTAAGGCCCTGAGGCTAGGCCTCACTCAGGCCCTGTCCCACTCCCTAAGTCAGGCTCTGACACTCTTCCTACCCGAAGCCCTGACACTCACTGCTCCTAAATTAGGTCCTGATGTGCTAAGTAACTAAGGTCTTGACAATATCCCTAGGTCATTTCCTGACACTTTCCCTAGACCTTAGCCTAACCTTCTCTTTAGCTAATGTCGAGATTAGCTAAAGAGATTATTTAGAACGAGATTCTTTCATCTTCTGAATATAGTTTTCTTCAAAACATAATTTTTATAGTGTTACTAACTTTAACCAAAATGTACTCAACTGCTGTGGAATATTCCTTCATAGGAGCGTGCATGGTTCACTTCTGCATCTGCTTGTGGTGGTGTTCAGGTTGCTTTCAGCTGTAGATCCCCTTATGCTAGCTAAATCCCTGATTCTGTCCCTAAATGAGGCCCTGAATTTAGGTCCGAGGCCGTGAACCTGTCCCTAACTGAGGCCTGGAGGCTCGTCCTAATGCAGGCCCTGACACTGTCCCTAACTAAGGCTCTGACACTACACCTAACTCAGTCACTGACACTGTACCTAACAAAGGCTCTGATGCTAGTCCTAACTTAGGCCCTGACACTGCCTCTAACTAAGGCCCTGCTGCCATCAATATCTCAACACCTGATATTATCCTGAGCTAATAGCCTGACCCATGTCTTACCAAGGTCCTGAAACTTTCCCAAAGTAAGCCCTGACGCTGTCCCTAAGTGAGGCCTTGAGGCTATCCCTAACGGAGGCCCTGATAATAGCTTTAACGAAGACCCTAATGCTGATCCTACAGAGGCCTTTATGCTGCTCCTAAGTCATGCCCTGATACTGTCCCTTACTCAGGCCCTAAAGATAGGCCTCACTTAGGCCCTGTTGCTGTACCTTAGTTAGGCTCTGATGCTGTCCATACATGAAGCCCTGGCGCGGGTCCTGATTAAGGTGCTCACGCTGCTGCTAACTAAGGCCCTGATGCTCTCATTAACTAAGGTCTTCTCGTTATCCCTTGGCCATTTCCTTTCACTATCTCTGGCCTGGAACCTGACTCTGTCCCGAGATAATCTCCTGCATCTTATGCTAACTGAAACCCTAATGCTGTCCCTAACTAAGGCCCTGACTACTCCCAACTAAGGCCAAGACACTGAATCTAACAAAGGCCCGGAATCTGTCCTTAATATAGGTCCTGCTGCCAGCAATAACTAAAATCCTGACACTCTCCTGAGCTAATATCCTGACTCATTTCTAACCAAGGTCCTGACACTGTCCCTAAGAAAGCCCTGTCGCTGTCTTTAAGTGAAGACCTGAGGCTGTCTGTAACTCAGACCCTGAAGCTTTCCCTAACTGAGGCCTTGACGCTGTGACTAACTTGGGCTCCGGTCATGTCTTTAACTAAGAGCCTAAAGCTGATCCAACAAAGGCACTGATGCTGCTCCTAAGTCATTCCCTGACAGTGTCCCCAGCTAAGGGCCTGACATTAGGCCTCACTCAGGCCCTGTCGCTCTCCCTAAGTCAGGCCCTGATGCTGTCCCTACCTGAAGCCCTAACACTGCTTCTGAACAAGTCCCTGAGAGTCTCAGTAACAAAGGTCTTCACACTATCCTTAGGTCATTTCCTGACACGATTCCAAGCCTTTACCCTAACCCTGTCCCGAGCTAATGTCCTACCTCTTATGCTAACTAAAGACCTTATGCTGTGCCTAATTCAGGCACTGAATTTAGTCCCAAGGCCGCTAGACTGTCCCTAACTCGGATCGATGCCCTTATCGTCACAATGTTCCATGACCACTGTCATCACAATGCTCCATGAACTTTGTCATCGCAATGCTACATGCCATTGTCATCACAATGCTCTATGCCCTTATCATCACAATGCTCCATGACCCCTTTCATCACAATGCTCCATGACCCTTGTCTAAAATGCTACATGTCTGTGAAATCACAAAGCTCCATGCCCCCTGTCATCACAAGTCTCCATGACTCTTGTCATCACAATGCTCCATGATCCTTGTAATCAAAATGCTCCTTGACCCTTTCTTCACAATGCTCCATGCCGCTGGTCACCACAATGCTCCATGACCTCTGTCATCACAATGCTCCATGTCCCTTGTCATTAAAATGCTCCATGGCCCCTGTCATCACAATGCTGCATGATCCTTATAATCTCAACGCTCCATGGTCCTCGTCATCACAAATCTCCACGCATTTGTCATCACAATGCTCCATGACCACTTTCATCACAATGCCCCATGACCCCTGTAATCAAAATGCTCCATGGCCCTTGTCACCACAATGCTCCAGGACCCGTCATCACAATTCTCCATGGCCCTTGTCATCACAATGCTCCATGGCGCTTGTCATCACAATGATCCAGAGCCTTAGTGCTTGAGTTGGGAGTAGTATCATTGCCTCAGTTAGGGACACTGTCATTGCCTGAATTGGGAGTAGTGTCAGAGCCTTAGTTAGGGACAGTGCCAAGGCGAGTTGGGAGTAGTGCCAGGGCCTTAGTTAGGGACAGCGCCAGTGCTTGCGTTGGGAGTAGTGTCAGGGCCATAGTAAGGGACAGTGTCAGTGGCTGAGATGGGAATAGTGTCAGGGCCTTAGTTACGGACATTGTCAGTGCCTAAGTTGGGATTTTTGTCAGGGTCTTTATTATGGACAGTGTCAGGGCCTGAGATAAGAGTAGTGTCAAGGCCTTAATTTGGGAGAGTGTCAGTGTCTCAGTTTGGAGTAGTGTCAGACCCTTAGTTAGGAACAGCGTCAGTGCCTGAGTTGGGAGTAGTGACATGGCCTAAGTTATGGACAGTGTCAGGGTCTGAGTTAGGAATAGTCTCAGGACCTTAGTTAGGGACAGTGTCAGTGACTGTGTTAGGAATAGTGTCAGGGCCTAAGTTAGGAGTAGTCTGAGACCGGTAGTTAGGAACAGTGTCAGGGCCTGAGTTGTGAGCAGTTTCAGGGCCTTAGTTAGTGACAGTGTCAGGGCCTGAGTTGTGAGCAGTTTCAGGGCCTTAGTTAGTGCCAGTGTCAGTGCCTGAGTTGGGAGTAGTGTCAGGGCCTAGTTAGGGACAGGGTCAGTGCCTGAGTTGTGAGTAGTTTCAGGGCCTTAGTTAAAGAAAGTGTCAGTGCCAGAGTTGGGAGTTATGTCAGGGCCTTAGTTAGGGACAGTGTCAGTGCCTGAGTTGGGAGTAGTGTCAGGGCATTAGGGACAGTGTCAGTGGCTGAGATGGGAGTAGTGTCAGGGTCTTAGTTAGGGAGAGTGTCAGTGCCTGAGTTGGGAATAGTCTCAGGGTCTTTTTTGGGGACAGCATCAGGGCATGAGTTAAAAGTAGTGTCAAGGCCTTAGTTAGGGAGAGTGTCAGTGCCTGTGTTGGGAGTAGTATCAGGCCCTTCGTTAGGGACAGTGTCAGGGTCTGAGGTAGAAGTAGTCTCAGGGCCTTAGTTAGGTAGCGTGTCAGTGCCTAAGTAAGTAGTAGTGTGAGGGCCTTAGTTAGGGACAGTGTCAATGCCTGTGTTGGGAGTAGTGTCAGAGACTTAGTAAGGGACAGCGTCAGTGCCTGCGTTGGGAGTAGTGTCAGGGCCTTACTTAGGGACAGCGTCAGTGCCTGAGTTAGGAGTAGTGTGATGGCCGTAGTTAGGGACACTCTCAGTGCCAGAGTTGGGGGTAGTGGCAGGCCTTTGATAGGGACTGTGCCAGGGCCTGAGTTAAGAGTAGTGTCAAGTCCTTAGTTAGGGACAGTGTTAGTGCCTGAGTTGAGAGTAATGTCAAGGCCTTAGTTAGGGCCAATGTCAGTGCTTAGTTTGGGAGTAGTGTCAGGGCCTTAGTTAGGGACAGTGTCAGTGCCTGAGTTGGGAGTACTGTCAGGACGTATTTCGGGACAGTCTCAATGCGATTTAGGGAGTAGTGTCACGGCCTTAGTTAGTGACATTGTCAGTGCCTGAGTAAGGAGTACTGTCCGGGACTTAGTTAGGGCCAGTGTCAGTGCCTGAGTCAGGAGTAGAGTCAGGGCCTAAGTTAAGGACAGTGTCAATGCTTGAGATAGGAGTAGTGTCAGGGTCTTAGGGACATTGTCAGGGCATGATTTAGGAGTTGTGTTAGGGCATGAGCTATGAATAGTGTCAGGGCCTTAGTTAGTGACAATGTCAGTGCTGAGTTTGGAGTGGTATCAGGGCCTTAGTGAGAGACAGTGTCAGGGCCTGAATTAGGTGTATGTAAGGGCCTTAGTTAGAGAAAGTGTCAGTGCCTGAGTTGGGAGTAGTGTCAGGACCTAGTTAGGGACAGTGTCAGTGCCTGAGTTGGAAGTAGTGTCAGGGCATTAGGGACAGTGTCAGTGGCTGAGATGGGAGTAGTTTCAGGGTCTTAGTTAGGGAGAGTGTCAGTGCCTGAGTTGGGAATAGTCTCAGGGTCTTTTTTGTGGACAGCATCAGGGCATGAGTTAAAAGTAGTGTCAAGGCCTTAGTCAGGGAGAGTGTCAGTGCCTGTGTTGGGAATAGTATCAGGCCCTTCGTTAGGGACAGTGTCAGGGTCTGAGGTAGAAGGAGTCTCAGGGCCTTAGTTAGGTAGCGTGTCAGTGCCTAAGTAAGTAGTAGTGTGAAGGCCTTAGTTAGGGACAGTGTCAATGGCTGTGTTGGGAGTAGTGTCAGAGACTTAGTAAGGGACAGCATCTGTGCCTGAGTTGGGAGTAGTGTCAGAGCCTTAGTTAGGGACAGCGTCAGTGCCTGCGTTGGGAGTAGTGTCAGGGCCTTACTTAGGGACAGCGTCAGTGCCTGAGTTAGGAGTAGTGTGATGGCCATAGTTAGGGACACTCTCAGCGCCAGAGTTGGGGGTAGTGGCAGGTCTTTGTTAGGGACTGTGCCAGGGCCTGAGTTAAGAGTAGTGTCAAGTCCTTAGTTAGGGACAGAGTTAGTGCCTGAGTTGAGAGTAATGTCAAGGCCTTAGTTAGGGACAATGTCAGTGCCTCGTTTGGGAGTAGTGTCAGGACCTTAGTTAGGGACAGTGTCAGTGGCTGAGTTGGGAGTACTGTCAGGGCATATTTCGGGAGAGTCTCAGGGCCTATTTTGGGAGTAGTGTCACGGCCTTAGTTAGTGACATTGTCAGTGCCTGAGTAAGGAGTAGTGTCCGGTCCTTAGTTAGGGACAGTGTCAGTTGCTTAGTTAGGAGTAGTGTCACGGCCTAAGTTAGGGCCAGTGTCAGTGCCTGAGTCAGGAGTAGAGTCAGGGCCTAAGTTATGGACAGTGTCATTGCTTGAGATAGGAGTAGTGTCAGGGTCTTAGTTAGGGACATTGTCAGGGCATGATTTCGGAGTTGTGTTAGGGCGTGAGCTATGAATAGTGTCAGGGCCTTAGTTAGTGACAGTGTCAGTGCTGAGTTTGGAGTAGTATCAGGGCCTTAGTTAGAGACAGTGCCAGGGCCTGAGTTAGGTGTATGTCAGGGCCTTATTTAGGGACAGTGTCAGTGCCTGATTTAGGAGTAGTGTCAGAGGCTTTGTTAGGGACAGTGTCAGGGCCTGAGTTAAGAGTAGTGTCACAGCTTTAGTGAGGACCAGTGTCAGGGCCTTAGTTAAGTCCAACATCAGCGCCTATGATAGGAATCAGATCAGGACCTGTGATACAGGTAATGTCAGGGCCTTATTTAAGAACAGTGTCAGGGCCTGAGTCCTGACTTACTCCTTACTCTCCTCACTAAGGACTTTTGACACTACTGCTAATTCAGGTCCTGATAATGTCCCGAACTAAGGCCCTGACACTTTCCCTGGCTAAGGCCCTGAACTTCTCCTAAGTCAGGCCCTGATACTGTCCCTAACAATGGCCCTGACACTACACCTAACTGAGGCCCCAACATGATACCTAACAAAGGCTTTGTTGCTAGTCCAAACTAAAGCCCTAAAATTGGTCCTAAATAAGGCCTTGACACGAATCCTAACTCAGGCCCTAAAACTGTCCCTAACTAAGGCCTTGATAGTATGCCTACCTCAGGCCCTCATAGGATTCCTAACAATGGCTCTGATGCTATTCCAAACTAAGGCCCTGAAACGGGTCCTAAAGAAGGCCTTGACACTAATCTTAACTCAGGCCCTAGCACTGTCCCTAACTAGGTCTCAGACAGTACACCTAAATCAGACCCTGACACTGTCCCTAAGCAAGGCCCTGACATTACTCCTAACTCAGTCCCTTACACTGAACCTAACAAAGTCTCTGATGCTAGGCCTAACTCAGGCCCTGAAACCGTCTGTAACGAAGGCCCTGCTGCCATCACTATCAAAAGTCCTGACATTATCCTGAGCTAATATCCTGACCTATGTCTTTCCAAGGTCCTGAATCTGTCCCGAAGTAAGCCCTGACGCTGACCCTAAGTGAAGACCTGAGGCTGTCCCTAACTCAGACCCTGAAGCTTTCCTTGACTGAAGCCTTGAAGCTGTGACTAAGTCAGGCCCTGATCATGTACCTAATGAAGACCCTAATGCTGATCCAGCAAAGACGCTGATGCTGCTACAAAGTCATGCCCTGACAGTGTGCCCAGCTAAGTGCCTGATGTTAAGCCTCACTCAGGCCCTGTCGCTCTCCCTAAGTCAGGCCCTGACACTGTCACTAACTAAGGCCCTGACTCTACTCCTAATTCAGTCCCGTACATTGTATCTAACAAAGGCTCTGATGCTAGTCGTAACTCAGGGCCTGACACTGTCTCTAACTAAGGGCTGCTGCCATCAACATCTAAAGTCCTGACATTATCCGGAGCTAATAACCTGACCCATGTCTTACCAAGGTCCTGAAACTGTCCCAAAGTAAGCCCTGACGCTGTCCCTAAGTGAGGCCCTGAAGCTTTCCCTAACTAACTCAGGCCTTGATGCTGTGACTAACTCAGACCCTGATCATGTCTTTAACTAAGACCCTAAGGCTGATCCAACAGAGGCCCTGATGCTGCTCCTAAGTCATGCCCCGATAGTGTCCCCCACTAAGTGTCTGATGCTAGGCCTCACTCAGACCCTAACGCTCTCCCTAAGTCAGGCTCTGATGCTGTCCCTACCTGAAGCCCTAACACTGGTTCTGAATAAGGCCCTGAGAGTCTCCGTAACAAAGGTCTTCACACTATCCTTAGGTCATTTCCTGACACTATCCCTAGATGTTAAACTGACACGGCCACTAGCTAACGTCCTGCCTCTTATGCTACCTGAAGCCCTTAGGCTGTGCCTACCTCAGGCACTGCATTTAGTCCCAAGACCATGAAACTGTACCGAACTAAGGCCTAGAGGCTCGCCCTACATCCGGCCCTGACACTGTCCCTAACTAAGGCCCTAACACTATTGCTAACAGAGGATCTGACACTGGACCTATCAGAGGCCCGCTACTCCTAACTAACGCCTTGAAACTTTCCCTAACGTAGGCGCTGCTACCATCCATATCTAAAGTCCTGACATTATCCTGAGCTAATATCCTGACCCATGTCTTACCAAGGTCCTGAAACTCTCCCAAAGTTAGCCCTGACACTGTCCCTAAGTGAGGCCCTGAGGCTGTCCCTCACAGAGGTCCTGATAATGTCTTTAACTAAACTCTAATGCTGATCTTACAGAGACCCTTATGTTGATCCTATGTCATGCCCTGACGCTGTCCGTAGCTAAGGCCCTGACTCTAGGCATCACTCAGGCCCTGTCGCTCTCCCTAAGTCTGGCTAAGACTCTGTCCCTACCTGAAGCCCTGACACTGGGCCTAAATTAGGCACTGATGCTCTAATTAGCTATGGTCTTGACACTATCCCTAGGTCATTTCCTGACACTATCCCTAGATCTTAACCTAAACTTGTCTTTAGCTATTGTCGAGCCTCTTATGCTAACTAAATCCCTGATGCTGTCTCTAACTAAGAGCCTGAAATTAGTCCCGAGGCCGTCAACCTGTCCCTAACTGAGGTTGGAGGCTCATCCTAACTGAGGCGCTGACACTGTCCCTATCTAAAGCCCTGACACTACACCTAACTCAATCCCTGACACTGTACTTTACAAGGGCTCTGATGCTAGTCCTAACTCAGGCCCTGACACTGTCTCTAAGTAAGGCTCAGAATTTGCCCCTAATATAGGCCCTGCTGTCAGCAATAACTAAACACTGGACACTAGCCTGAGTTAATATCCTGACATATTTCTAACCAAGGTCCTGACACTGTCCCTAAGAAAGCCCTGTCGCTGTCCCTACGTTAAGAACTGAGGCTGTCCCTAACTCAGGCCCTGAAGCTTTCCCTAACTGAGGCCTTGAAGCTGTGACTAAGTCAGGGCCTGATCATATCTGTAACAAAGACGCTAAGGCTGATCCAACAGAGGCGCTGATTCTGTTCCTAAGTCATGCCCTGACAGTGTCCTCAGCTAAGGGCCTGACGCTAGGCCTCACTCAGGCCCTGTCGCTCTCCCTAAGTCAGGCTCTGATGCTTTCCCTACCTGAAGCCCTGACACTGGTTCTAAATAAGGATCTGATACTCTCAGTAACTAAGGTTTTGACAGTATGCTTAGGGCCTTTCCTGACACTATCCCTAGACCATAACCTGACCCTGTCCCTAGCAAATGTCGTGCCTCTTATGCTAACTACAGCCCTGCTGCTGTCCTTAACTAAGGGCCTAAAATTACTCTCGAGGCTGTGATCCTGTCCGTTCCTAAGGCCTCGATGTTCGTCCTAATTCAGGGCCTGACACTGTCCCTAACTAAGGCTCTGCTGCCGTCAATATCTAAAGTCCTGACACTATCCTGAGCTAATTTCTTGACCCATTTCTTATCAAGGTCCTGAAACTATCCCTAAGGAAGCCCTGATGCTGTCTCTAAGTGAGGCCTTGAGGCTGTCCCTAACAGAAGCCCTGATAATATCTTTAACATAGCCCCTGAGGCTGATCCTACCGTGGCTCTTATGCTGCTCCTAAGTCATGCCCTGACACTGTCTCTAGCTAAGGCCCTGACGCTAGGCCTCACTCAGGTCCTGTCCCACTCCCTAAGTCAGGCTCTGACGCTGTTCCTACCCGAAGCCCTGACACTCACGGCTCCTAAATTAGGTCCTGATGTGCTAAGTAACTAAGGTCTTGACAATATCCCTAGGTCATTTCCTGACACTCTCCCTAGACCTTAACCTAACCTTCTCTTTAGGTAATGTCGAGATTAGCTAAAGAGCTTCTTTAGAACGAGATTCTTTCATCTTCTGAATATAGTTTTCTTCAAAACATAATTTTTACAGTGTTACTAACTTTAAACAAATGTACTCAACTGCTGTGGAATATTCCTTCATAGGAGCGTGCATGGTTCACTTCTGCATCTGCTTGTGGTGGTGTTCAGGTTGCTTTCAGCTGTAGATCCCCTTATGCTAGCTAAATCCCTGATTCTGTCCCTAAATGAGGCCCTGAATTTAGGTCCGAGGCCGTGAACCTGTCCCTAACTGAGGCCTGGAGGCTCGTCCTAATGCAGGCCCTGACACTGTCCCTAACTAAGGCTCTGACACTACACCTAACTCAGTCACTGACACTGTACCTAACAAAGGCTCTGATGCTAGTCCTAACTTAGGCCCTGACACTGCCTCGAACTAAGGCCCTGCTGCCGTCAATATCTCAACACCTGATATCATCCTGAGCTAATAGCCTGACCCATGTCTTACCAAGGTCCTGAAACTTTCCCAAAGTAAGCCCTGACGCTGTCCCTAAGTGAGGCCTTGAGGCTCTCCCTAACGGAGGCCCTGATAATAGCTTTAACGAAGACCCTAATGCTGATCCTACAGAGGCCTTTATGCTGCTCCTAAGTCATGCCCTGATACTGTCCCTTACTCAGGCCCTAAAGATAGGCCTCACTTAGGCCCTGTTGCTGTACCTTAGTTAGGCTCTGATGCTGTCCATACATGAAGCCCTGGCGCGGGTCCTGATTAAGGCGCTCACGCTGCTGCTAACTAAGGCCCTGATGCTCTTGTTAACTAAGGTCTTCTCGTTATCCCTTGGCCATTTCCTTTCACTATCTCTGGCCTGGAACCTGACTCTGTCCCGAGATAATCTCCTGCATCTTATGCTAACTGAAACCCTAATGCTCTCCCTAACTAAGGCCCTGACTACTCCCAACTAAGGCCATGACACTGAATCTAACAAAGGCCCGGAATCTGTCCTTAATATAGGTCCTGCTGCCAGCAATCACTAAAATCCTGACACTCTCCTGAGCTAATATCCTGACTCATTTCTAACCAAGGTCCTGACACTGTCCCTAAGAAAGCCCTGTCGCTGTCTTTAAGTGAAGACCTGAGGCTGTCTGTAACTCAGACCCTGAAGCTTTCCCTAACTGAGGCCTTGACGCTGTGACTAACTTGGGCTCCGGTCATGTCTTTAACTAAGAGCCTAAAGCTGATCCAACAAAGGCACTGATGCTGCTCCTAAGTCATTCCCTGACAGTGTCCCCAGCTAAGGGCCTGACATTAGGCCTCACTCAGGCCCTGTCGCTCTCCCTAAGTCAGGCCCTGATGCTGTCCCTACCTGAAACCCTAACACTGCTTCTGAACAAGTCCTTGAGAGTCTCAGTAACAAAGGTCTTCACACTATCCTTAGGTCATTTCCTGACACGATTCCAAGCCTTTACCCTAACCCTGTCCCGAGCTAATGTCCTACCTCTTATGCTAACTAAAGACCTTATGCTGTGCCTAATTCAGGCACTGAATTTAGTCCCAAGGCCGCTAGACTGTCCCTAACTCGGCTCGATGCCCTTATCGTCACAATGTTCCATGACCACTGTCATCACAATGCTCCATGAACTTTGTCATCGCAATGCTACATGCCATTGTCATCACAATGCTCTATGCCCTTATCATCACAATGCTCCATGACCCCTTTCATCACAATGCTCCATGACCCTTGTCTAAAATGCTACATGTCTGTGAAATCACAAAGCTCCATGCCCCCTGTCATCACAAGTCTCCATGACTCTTGTCATCACAATGCTCCATGATCCTTGTAATCAAAATGCTCCTTGACCCTTTCTTCACAATGCTCCATGCCGCTGGTCACCACAATGCTCCATGACCTCTGTCATCACAATGCTCCATGTCCCTTGTCATTAAAATGCTCCATGGCCCCTGTCATCACAATGCTGCATGATCCTTATAATCTCAATGCTCCATGGTCCTCGTCATCACAAATCTCCACGCCTTTGTCATCACAATGCTCCATGACCCCTGTCATCCCAATGCTCCATAGCACTTTTCATCACAATGCTCCATGACCACTTTTATCACCATGTTCCATGACCACTTTCATCACAATGCTCCATGACCACTTTCATCACAATGCCCCATGACCCCTGTAATCAAAATGCTCCATGGCCCTTGTCACCACAATGCTCCAGGACCCGTCATCACAATTCTCCATGGCCCTTGTCATCACAATGCTCCATGGCGCTTGTCATCACAATGATCCAGAGCCTTAGTGCTTGAGTTGGGAGTAGTATCATTGCCTCAGTTAGGGACACTGTCATTGCCTGAATTGGGAGTAGTGTCAGAGCGTTAGTTAGGGACAGCGCCAGGGCGAGTTGGGAGTAGTGCCAGTGCCTTAGTTAGGGACAGCGCCAGTGCTTGCGTTGGGAGTAGTGTCAGGGCCATAGTTAGGGACAGTGTCAGCGCCTGAGTTGGGAATAGTCTCAGGGTCTTTTTTGGGGACAGCATCAGGGCATGAGTTAAAAGTAGTGTCAAGGCCTTAGTTAGGGAGAGTGTCAGTGCCTGTGTTGGGAGTAGTATCAGGCCCTTCGTTAGGGACAGTGTCAGGGCCTGAGGTAGAAGTAGTCTCAGGGTCTTAGTTAGGTAGCGTGTCAGTGCCTAAGTAAGTAGTAGTGTGAGGGCCTTAGTTAGGGACAGTGTCAATGCCTGACTTGGGAGTAGTGTCAGGGACTTAGTAAGGGACAGCGTCAGTGCCTGAGTTAGGAGTAGTGTGATGGCCGTAGTTAGGGACACTCTCAGTGCCAGAGTTGGGGGTAGTGGCAGGCCTTTCTTAGGGACAGTGTCAGGACCTTGGTTAGAAATGAGTCAGGATATTAGCTCTGGAGAGTGTCAGGATTTTAGTTATTGCTGGCAGCAGGGCCTATATTAAGGACAGATTCCGGGCCTTTGTTAGATTCAGTGTCATGGCCTTAGTTGGGAGTAGTCAGGGCCTTAGTTAGGGAGAGCATTAGGGTTTCAGTTAGCATAAGATGCAGGAGATTATCTCGGGACAGTGTCAGGTTCCGGGCCAGAGATAGTGAAAGGAAATGACCAAGGGATAACGAGAAGACCTTAGTTATTGAGATCATCAGGGCCTTAGTTAGCAGCAGCGTGAGCGCCTTAATCAGGACCAGCGCCAGGGCTTGATGTATGGACAGCATCAGAGCCTAACTAAGGTACAGCAACAGGGCCTAAGTGAGGCCTATCTTTAGGGCCTGAGTAAGGGGCAGTATCAGGGCATGACTTAGGAACAACATAAAGGCCTCTGTAGGATCAGCTTTAGGGTCTTCGTTAAAGCTATTATCAGGGCCTCCTTTAGGGAGAGCCTCAAGGCCTCACTTAGGGACAGCGTCAGGGCTTACTTTGGGAAAGTTTCAGGACCTTGGTAACACATGGGTCAGGCTATTAGCTCAGGATAATATCAGGTGTTGAGATATTGACGGCAGCAGGGCCTTAGTTCGAGGCAGTGTCAGGGCCTAAGTTAGGACTAGCATCAGAGCCTTTGTTAGGTACAGTGTCAGTGACTGAGTTAGGTGTAGTGTCAGAGCCTTCGTTAGGGACAGTGTCAGGGCCTGCATTAGGACGAGCCTCGAGGCCTCAGTTAGGGACAGGTTCACGGCCTCGGACCTAAATTCAGGCCCTCATTTAGGGACAGAATCAGGGATTTAGCTAGCATAAGGGGATCTACAGCTGAAAGCAACCTGAACACCACCACAAGCAGATGCAGAAGTGAACCATGCACGCTCCTATGAAGGAATATTCCACAGCAGTTGAGTACATTTTGGTTAAAGTTAGTAAGACTATAAAAATTATGTTTTGAAGAAAACTATATTCAGAAGATGAAAGAATCTCGTTCTAAAGAAACTCTTTAGCTAATCTCGACATTAGCTAAAGAGAAGGTTAGGTTAACGTCTAGGGAGAGTGTCAGGAAATGACCTAGGGAGAGTGTCAAGACCTTAGTTACTTAGCACATCAGGACCTAATTTAGGAGCAGTGAGTGTCAGGGCTTCGGGTAGGAACAGCGTCAGAGCCTGACTTAGGGAGTGGGACAGGGCCTGAGTGAGGCCTAGCGTCAGGGCTTTAGCTAGAGACAGTGTCAGGGCATGACTTAGGAGCAGCATAATAGCCACGGTAGGATCAGCCTCAGGGGCTATGTTAAAGATATTATCAGGGCCTCTGTTAGGGACAGCCTCAAGGCCTCACTTAGAGACAGCATCAGGGCTTCCTTAGGGACAGTTTCAGGACCTTGGTAAGAGATGGGTCAAGAAATTAGCTCAGGATAGTGTCAGGACTTTAGATATTGACGGCAGCAGGGCCTTAGCTAACTAAGGATAGTGTCAGGCCCTGAATTAGGACGAACATCGAGGACTTAGGTACGGACAGCGTCACAGCCTCGAGAGTAATTTTAAGCCCTTAGTTAAGGACAGCAGCAGGGCTGTAGTTAGCATAAGAGGCACGACGTTTGCTAGGGACAGGGTCAGGTTATGGTCTAGGGATAGTGTCAGGAAAGGACCTAAGCATAGTGTCAAAACCTTAGTTACTGAGAGTATCCGATCCTTATTTAGAACCAGTGTCAGGGCTTCAGGTAGGGACAGCATCAGAGCCTGACTTAGGGAGAGCGACAGGGCCTGAGTGAGGCCTAGCGTCAGGCCCTTAGCTGAGGACACTGTCAGGGCATGACTTAGGAACAGAATCAGCGCCTCTGTTGGATCAGCCTTAGCGTCTTTGTTACAGATACGATGAGGGCCTGACTTGGTCACAGCGTCAAGGCCTCAGTTAGGGAAAGCTTCAGGGCCTGAGTTAGGGACAGCCTCAGTTCTTAACATAGGGACAGCGACAGGGCTTTCTTAGGGACAGTGTCAGGACCTTGGTTAGAAATATGTCAGGATATTAACTCAGGCTAGTGTCCATTTTCTAGTTATTGCTGACAGCAGGGCCTATATTCGGGGCAAATTCTGAGCCTTACTTAGAGACAATGTCAGGGCCTGAGTTAGGACTAGCATCAGAGCCCTTGTAAAGTACAGTGTCAGGGACTGAGTTAGGTGGAGTGTCAGGGCTTTAGTTAGGGACAGTGTCAGCGCCTCAGTTAGGATGAGCCTCCAACCTCAGTTAGGGACAGGTTGACGGCCTCGGGACTAATTTCAGGCTCTTAGTTAGAGACAGCATCAGGGATTTAGTTAGCATAAGAGGCTCGACAATAGCTAAAGACAAGTTTAGGTTAAGATCTAGGGATAGTGTCAGGAAATGACCTAGGGATAGTGTCAAGACCATAGCTAATTAGAGCATCAGTGCCTAATTTAGGCCCAGTCTCAGGGCGTCAGGTAGGGACAGAGTCTTAGCCTGACTTAGGGAGAGCGACAGGGCCTGAGTGATGCCTAGAGTCAGGGCCTTAGCTACGGACAGCGTCAGGGTATGACATAGGATCAACATAAGGGTCTCTGTAAGATCAGCATTAGAGTTTAGTTAAAGACATTATCAGGACCTCTGTGAGGGACAGCCTCAGGGCCTCACTTAGGGACAGTGTCAGGGCTAACGTTGGGAGAGTTTCAGGACCTTGGTAAGACATGGGTCAGGATATTAGCTCAGGATAATGTCAGGACTTTAGATAGTGATGGCAGCAGGGCCTTCGTTACAGATGGTTTCAGGGCCTGAGTTAGGCATAGCATCAGAGACTTTGTTAGGTACAGAATAAGGGCCTGAGTTAGGCATAGCATCAGAGACTTTGTTAGGTACAGAATAAGGGACTGAGTTAGGAGTAGTGTCAGGGCCTTGCTTAGGGACAGTGTCAGGGTCTGATTTAGGTGTACTGTCTGAGACCTAGTTTGGGACAGTGCTAGGGCCTGAGTTAGGATTAGTGTCAAGGTCTTATTTAGGACCAATTTCAGGGCCTTAGTTTGGACTAGCATCAGAGCCTTTGTTAGGAATCGTACAACGGCCTGAGTTTGGCATACTATCAGGGCCTTAGTTAGGGACTGTTTTAAGGCCTGAGTTAGGATTAGTGTCAAGGCCTTATTTAGGACCAATTTTAGGGCTTTAGTTTGGACTAGCAACAAAGCCTTTGTTCGGTATCATGTCGGGGCCTCAGTTTGGTGTAGTGTCAGGGCCATTGTTAGGGACAGTATCAGGGCCTGACTTAGGAGAAGTTCAGGGCCTTAGCCAGGGAATGTGTCAGGGCCTTAGTTAGGGACATTATCAGGGCCTGAATTAGCAGTAGTGTCCAAAGTCCTTATTGAGGAGAGTAAGGAGTAAGTCAGGACTCAGGCCCTGACACTGTTCTTAAATAAGGCCCTGACATTACCTGTAACACAGGTCCTGATCTGATTCCTATCGTAGGCGCTGATGTTGGACTTAACTAAAGCCCTGACACTGTTCCTAACTAAAGCTGTGACACTACTCTTAACTCAGGCCCTGACACTGTCCCTAACAAAGCCTCTGACACTACTCCTAAATCAGGCACTGACACTGTCCCTAACTAAGGCCCTGACACTATTCATAGCTCACGCCCTAACACAACTCCTAAATCATGCCCTGACAATGTCCCTAACTAAGGCCCTGACACTACTCCCAAACTAGGCACTGACATTGTCCCTAACTAAGGCCTTGACATTACTCTCAACTCAGGCACTAACACTGTCCCTAACTAAGGACTTGACACTACTCTTAACTCAGGCCCTGTCACAGTCCCTAACAAAGGCCTGCCACTACCCCCAACTTGGCACTGAGACTGTCCCTAACTACGGCCATCACACTACTCCTAACTCAGGCACTGACGCTGTCCTTAAGTAAGGCCCTGACACTACTCCCAACTCAGGCACTGACGCTGTCCCTAACTAAGTCTCTGACACTACTCCCAACACCGGCATTGACACTGTCCCTAACTAAGGCCCTCACACTACTACTTACTTAGGCACTGACACGCTACCTAACTAAGGCCCTGAGACTACTTCTACCTCAGACCCTGACACTGTCCCTAACGAAGGGCCTGATACTACTCCAAACACAGGCACTGACACTCTCCCTAAGGCCTTGACACTACTTTTTTTTTTTTTTAATATTTTTTTAAATTTTCTTTAAAACATCCTTATTGAAATATAATTGCCTTACAATGGTGTGTTAGCTTCTGCTTTATAACAAAGTTAATCAATTATACATATACAATATGTTCCCATATCTCTTCCGTCTTGCATCTCCCTCCCTCCCACCCTCCCCATCCCACCCCTCTAGGTGGTCACAAAGCACCGAGCTGATCTCCCTGTTCTATGCGGCTGCTTCCCACTAGCTATCTATTTTACATTTGGTACTGTATATATGTCCATGACACTCTCTCACCCTGTCACATCTCACCCCACCCCCTCCCCATATCCTCAAGTCCATTCTCTAGTAGGTCTGTGTCTTTATTCCCGTCTTGCCACTAGGTTCTTCATGGCTTTTTTTCCCCTTAGATTCCGTATATATGTGTTAGCATACTGTATTTGTTTTTCTCTTTCTGACTTACTTCACTCTGTATGACAGACTCTAACTCCATCCACCTCATTACAAATACCTCCATTTCATTTCTTTTTATGGCTGAGTAATATTCCATTGTATATATGTGCCACATCTTCTTTATCCATTCATCTGTCGATGGACATTTAGGTTGCTTCCATCTCCAGGCTATTGTAAATAGAGCTGCAATGAACATTTTGGTACATGACTCTTTTTGAACTATGGTTTTCTCAGGGTATATGCCCAGTAGTGGGATTGCTGGATCGTATGATAGTTCTATTTGTAGTTTCTTTAAGGAACCTCCATACTGTTCTCCATAGTGGCTGTATCAGTTTACATTCCCACCAACAGTGCAAGAGAGTTCCCTTTCCTCCACAGCCTCTCCAGCATTTATTGTTTCTAGATTTTTTGATGATGGCCATTCTGACCGGTGTGAGATGATATCTCATTGTAGTTTTGATTTGCATTTCTCTAATGATTAATGATGTTGAGCATTCTTTCATGTGTCTGTAGGCCATCCGTATATCTTCTTTGGAGAAATGTCTATTTAGGTCTTCTGCCCATTTTTGGATTGGGTTGTTCGTTTTTTTGTTATCGAGCTGCATGAGCTGCTTGTAAATCTTGGAGATTAATCCTTTGTCAGTTGCTTCATTTGCAAATATTTTCTCCCATTCTGATGGTTGTCTTTTGGTCTTGTTTATGGTTTCCTTTGCTGTGCAAAAGCTTTTAAGTTTCATTAGGTCCCATTTGTTTATTTGTGTTCTTATTTCCATTTCTCTGGGAGCTGGGTCAAAAAGAATCTTGCTGTGATGTATGTCATAGAGTGTTCTGCCTATGTTTTCCTCTAAGAGTTCGATAGTGTCTGGTCTTACACTTAGGTCTTTAATCCATTTTGAGTTTATTTTTGTGCATGGTGTCAGGGAGTGTTCTAATTTCATACTTTTACATGTATCTGTCCAATTTTCCCAGCACCACTTACTGAAGAGGCTGTCTTTTCTCCACTGTATATGCTTGCCTCCTTTATCAAAGATAAGGTGACCATATGTGCGTGGGTTTATCTCTGGGCTTTCTATCCTGTTCCATTGATCAATATTTCTGTTTTTGTGCCAGTACCAAACTGTCTTGATTACTGTAGCTTTGTAATATAGTCTGAAGTCAGGGAGCCTGATTCTCCCAGCTCCATTTTTCGTTCTCAAGATTGCTTTGGCTATTCGGGGTCTTTTGTGTTTCCATACAAATTGTGAAATTTTTTGTTCTAGTTCTGTGAAAAATGCCAGTGGTAGTTTGATAGGGATTGCATTGAATCTGTAGATTGCTTTGGGTAGTAGACTCATTTTCACAATGTTGATTCTTCCAATCCAGGAACATGGTATATCTTTCCATCTATTTGTATCATCTTTAATTTCTTTCATCAGTGTCTTATAATTTTCTGCGTACAGGTCTTTTGTCTCCTTAGGTAGGTTTATTCCTAGATATTTTATTCTTTTTGTTGCAATGGTAAACAGGAGTGTTTTCTTAATTTCACTTTCAGATTTTTCGTCATTAGTGTATAGAAATGCAAGAGATTTCTGTGCATTAATTTTGTATCCTGCTACTTTACCAAATTCATTGATTAGCTCTAGGAGTTTTCTGGTAGCATCTTTAGGATTCTCTATGTATAGTATCATGTCATCTGCAAACAGTGACAGCTTTACTTCTTCTTTTCCGATTTGGATTCCTTTTATTTCTTTGTCTTCTCTGATTGCTGTGGCTAACACTTCCAAAACTATGTTGAATAATAGTGGTGAGAGTGGGCAACCTTGTCTTGTTCCTGATCTTAGTGGAAATGGTTTCAGTTTTTCACCATTGAGGACGATATTGGCTGTGGGTTTGTCATATATGGCCTTTATTATGTTGAGGAAAGTTCCCTCTATGCCTACTTTCTGCAGGGCTTTTATCATAAATGGGTGTTGAATTTTGTTGAAAGCTTTCTCTGCATCTATTGAGATGATCATATGGTTTTTCTCCTTCAATTTGTTAATATGGTGTATCACATTGATTGATTTACGTATATTGAAGAATCCTTGCATTCCTGGGATAAACCCCACTTGATCATGGTGTATGATCCTTTTAATGTGCTGTTGGATTCTGTTTGCTAGTATTTTGTTGAGGATTTTTGCATCAATGTTCATCAGTGATATTGGCCTGTAGTTTTCTTTCTTTGTGACATCTTTGTCTGGTTTTGGTATCAGGGTGATGGTGGCCTCGTAGAATGAGTTTGGGAGTGTTCCTCCCTCTGCAATATTTTGGAAGAGTTTGAGAAGGATAGGTGTTAGCTCTTCTCTAAATGTTTGATAGAATTCACCTGTGAAGCCATGTGGTCCTGGGCTTTTGTTTGTTGGAAGGTTTTTAATCACAGTTTCAATTTCAGTGCTTGTGATTGGTCTGTTCATATTTTCTATTTCTTCCTGGTTCAGTCTCGGCAGTTTGTGCATTTCTAAGAATCTGTCCATTTCTTCCAGGTTGTCCATTTTATTGGCGTAGAGTTGCTTGTAGTAATCTCTCATGATCTTTTGTATTTCTGCAGTGTCAGTGGTTACTTCTCCTTTTTCATTTCTAATTCTATTGATTTGAGTCTTCTCCCTTTTTCTCTTGATGAGTCTGGCTAATGGTTTATCAATTTTGTTTATCTTCTCAAAGAACCAGCTTTTAGTTTTATTGATTTTTGCTATTGTTTCCTTCATTTCTTTTTCATTTGTTTCTGACCTGATCTTTATGATTTCTTTCCTTCTGCTAGCTTTGGGGTTTTTTTGTTCTTCTTTCTCTAATTGCTTTAGGTGCAAGGTTAGGTTGTTTATTCGAGATGTTTCCTGTTTCTTGAGGTAGGCTTGTATTGCTATAAACTTCCCTCTTAGCACTGCTTTTGCTGCGTCCCATAGGTTTTGGGTCGTCGTATCTCCATTGTCATTTGTTTCTAGGTATTTTTTGATTTCCCCTTTGATTTCTTCAGTGATCACTTCATTATTAAGTAGTGTATTGTGTAGCCTCCATGTGTTTGTATTTTTTACAGATCTTTTCCTGTAATTGATATCTAGTCTCATAGCGTTGTGGTCGGAAAAGATACTTGATACGATTTCAATTTTCTTAAATTTACCAAGGCTTGATTTGTGACCCAAGATATGATCTATCCTGGAGAATGTTCCATGCGCACTTGAGAAAAATGTGTGTTCTGTTGTTTTTGGGTGGAATGTCCTATAAATATCAATTAAGTCCATCTTGTTTAATGTATCATTTAAAGCTTGTGTTTCCTTATTTATTTTCATTTTGGATGATCTGTCCATTGGTGAAAGTGGGGTGTTAAAGTCCCCTACTATGATTGTGTTGCTGTCAATTTCCCCTTTTATGGCTGTTAGTATTTGCCTTATGTATTGAGGTGCTCCTATGTTGGGTGCATAAATATTTACAATTGTTATACCTTCCTCTTGGATCGATCCCTTGATCATTATATAGTGTCCTTCTTTGTCTCTTATAATATTCTTTATTTTAAAGTCTATTTTGTCTCATATGAGAATTGCTACTCCAGCTTTCTTTTGATTTCCATTTGCATGGAATATCTTTTTCCATCCCCTCACTTTCAGTCTGTATGTGTCTCTAGGTCTGAAGTGGGTCTCTTGTAGACAGCATATATATGGGTCTTGTTTTTGTATCCATTCAGCCAGTCTGTGTCTTTTGGTGGGAGCATTTAATCCATTTACATTCAAGGTAATTATTGATATGTATGTTCCTATTCCTATTTTCTTAAATGTTTTGGGTTTGTTATTGTAGGTGTTTTCCTTCTCTTGTGTTTCTTGCCTAGAGAAGTTCCTTTAGCATTTGTTGTAAAGCTGGTTTCGTGGTGCTGAACTCTCTCAGCTTTTGCTTGTCTGTAAAGGTTTTAATTTCTCCATCACATCTGAATGAGATCTTTGCTGGGTAGAGTAATCTTGGTTGTAGGTTTTTCTCCTTCATCACTTTAAGTATATCCTGCCACTCCCTTCTGGCTTGCAGAGTTTCTGCTGAAAGATCAGATGTTAACCATATGGGGATTCCCTTGTGTGTTATTTGTTGTTTTTCCCTTGCTGCTTTTAATATGTTTTCTTTATATTTAATTTTTGACAGTTTGATTAATATGTGTCTTGGCGTGTTTCTCCTTGGGTTTATCATGTATGGGACTCTCTGTGCTTCCTGGACTTGATTAACTATTTCCTTTCCCATATTAGGGAAGTTTTCAACTATAATCTCTTCAAATATTTTCTCAGTCCCTTTCTTTTTCTCTTCTTCTTCTGGGACCCCTATAATTCGAATGTTGGTGCGTTTAATGTTGTCCCAGAGGTCTCTGAGACTGTCCTCAGTTCTTTTCATTCTTTTTTCTTTATCCTGCTCTGCAGTAGTTATTTCAACCATTTTATCTTCCAGGTCACTTATCCTTTCTTCTGCCTCAGTTATTCTGCTATTGATCCCATCTAGAGTATTTTTAATTTCATTTATTGTGTTTTTCATCGTTGCTTGGTTCCTCTTTAGTTCTTCTACGTCCTTGTTAAATGTTTCTTGCATTTTGTCTATTCTATTTCCAAGATTTTGGATCATCCTTACTATCATTATTCTGAATTCTTTTTCAGGTAGACTACCTATTTCCTTTTCATTTGTTAGGTCTGGTGTGTTTTGACCCTGCTCCTTCATCTGCTGTGTGTTTTTCTGTCATCTCATTTTGCTTATCTTACTGTGTTTGGGGTCTCCTTTTCACAGGCTGCAGGTTCGTAGTTCCCGTTGTTTTTGGTATCTGTCCCCAGTGGGTAATGTTGGTTCAGTGGGTTGTGTAGGCTTCCTGGTGGAGGGGACTATTGCCTGTGTTCTGGTGGATGAGGTTGAATCTTGTCTTTCTGGTGGGCACGTCCACGTCTGGTGGTGTGTTTTGGGGTGTCTGTGGCCTTATGATTTTAGGCAGCCTCCCTGCTAATGGATGGGACTGTGTTCCTGTCTTGCTAGTTGTTTGGCATAGGGTGTCCAGCCCTGTAGCTTGCTGGTCATTGAGTGAAGCTGGGTCTTGATGTTGAGATGGAGATCTCTGAGAGATTTTTGCCGTTTGGTATTACGTGGAGCTGGTAGGTCTCTTGTGGACCAGTGTCCTGAAGTTGGCTCTCCCACCTCAGAGGCACAGCCCTGATGCCTGGCTGGAGCACCAAGAGCCTTTCATCCACACAGCTCAGAATATAAGAGAGAAAAAAATAGAAAGAAAAAAAGAGGATAAAATAAAATAAAATAAAGCTATTATAATAAAAAATAAGAAAAAATATTATTAAGAGTAAATGTATTCAGAAAATTTTTTTTTAATTTTTAAAAATAGATTTATTAATTTTTTATAGTAAAAAATAAGAAAAAAATTTTTAAGAAAAAAATTTATTAAGAAAAAAAATTTAATTTTTTAAAATAAAAAATATGAAAAAACTTATTAAAATTTTTTTTAATTTCTAAAAATAGAAAATAAGGAAAAATTATTAAGAAAACATATATTAGGAAAAAAAATTTTTTTAAGTAAAAAAAAAAAAAAATGGATGGACCTAACCCTAGGACTGATGGTGAAAGCAAAGCTATACAGACAAAATCTCACCCAGAAGCATACACATATACACTCACAAAAAAAGGAATAGGGGAAATTAATATATCCTGCTCCTAAAGTCCACCTTTTGAATTTGGGATGATTCGTTGTCTATTCAGGTATTCAACAGATGCAGGCACATCAAGTTGTTTGTGGAGCTTTAATCCGCTGCTTCTGAGGCTGCTGGGGGAGATTTCCCTTTCTCTTCTTTGTTCGTACAGCTCCCAGCGTTCAGCTTTGGATTTGGACCCGCCTCTGCGTGTAGGTCGCCTGAGGGCGTCCTTTCCCCGCCCAGACAGAACGGGGTTAAAGGAGCAGCTGCTTCGGGGGCTCTGGCTCACTCAGGCGGGGGGAGGGAGCGGTACGGAGGAGGCGGGGCGAGCCTGCGGCGTCAGAGGCGTCGTGACGTTGCAGCAGCCTGGGCTTGCCGTGTGTTCTCCCGGGGAAGTTTTCCCCGGATCACGGGACCCTGGCAGTGGCGAGCTGCACCGGCTCCCGGGAGGGGCAGTGTGGAGAGTGACCTGTGCTCGCACATAGGCTTCTTGGTGGCGGCAGCAGCAGCCTTAGCGTTTCCTACCAGTCTCTGGGGTCCGCGCTGTTAGCCACGGCTCGCGCCCGCCTCTGGAGTTCGTCTAGGCGGCGCTCTGAATCCCCTCTCCTTGCGCGCCGCAAAACAAAGAGGCAAGAAAAAGTCTCTTGCCTCTTCGGCAGCTGCAGACCTCCTCTCCGGTTCCCTCCTGGCTCGCCGCGGCACGCCAACCCCTTCAGGCTGTGTTCACGCCGCCAACCCCAGTCCTCTCCCTGCGATCCAACCGAAGCCCGCGCCTCAGCTCCCAGCCCCGCCTGCCCCAGTGTGTGAGCAGACAAGCCTCTCGGGCTGGTGAGCGCTGCTCGGTGCTGAGCCTCTGTGCGGGAATCTCTCCGTTTTTCCCTCTGCGCCCCTGTTGCTGTGGGATCCGCGCTGATAGCCGCGCCTCGCACCCGTCTCTGGATTTCATTTAGGCAGCGCTCTGAATCCCCTCTCCTTGCGCGCCGTGAAACAAAAAGGCAAGAAAAAGTCTCTTGCCCCTTCGGCAGCTGCAGACTTTTTCCCGGACTCCCTCCCGGCTCGCACCAAAGCCCGAGCCTCAGCTCCCAGCCCCCGCCCGCCCCGGCGGGTGAGCAGACAAGCCTCTCGGGCTGGTGAGTGCTGGTTGGCACAGAGCCTCTGTGCGGGAGTCTCTCCGCTTTGCCCTCCGCACCCCTGTGGCTGCGCTCTCCTCCGCGGCTCCGAAGCTTCCCCCCTCTGCCACCCGCAGTCTCTGCGCGCAAAGGGGATTCCTAGTGCCTGGAAACCTTTCCTACTTCACGGCTCCCTCCCACTGGCGCAGGTCCCGTCCCTATTCTTTTGTCTCTGTTATTTCTTTTTTCTTTTACCCTACCCAAGTACGTGGGGATTTTCTTGCCTTTTGGGAGGTCTGTCGTCTTCTGCCAGCGTTCAGTGGGTGTTCTGTAGGAGCAGTTCCACGTGTAGATGTATTTCTACTGTATCTGTGGGAAGGAAGGTGATCTCCGCGTCTTAGTCTTCCGCCATCTTGTCCCTACTCTGACACTACTTTTAACTCATGCCCTGATGCTGTCCCCAAAAAAGACCCTGAGACCATTGCCAACTCAGACACTGACACTCTCCCTAACTAAGACCCTGACACTACTCCCATCGCAGCCACTGACACTGTCCCTAATGCCCTGACACCACTTCCAACTCAGGCACTGACACTGTCCCTAACTAGGCCCTGAAACTACTCACAACTCAGGCCCTGACACTGTTCCTAACTACCGGTCTCAGACTACTCCTAACTTAGGCCCTGACACTATTCCAAACACAGTCACTGGCACTGTCCCTAACTAAGGTCCTCAGACTATTCCTAACTAAGACCCTGACACTGTCCATCACTTAGGCCATGTCACTACTCCCAACTCAGGCACTGACGCTGTTCCTAACTAAGGGTCTGACACTACTCCAAACTGAGACACTGACACTCTTCCAAATTAAGGCCTTGACACTACTCTTAACTCAGGCCCTGACACTGTCCATAATAAAGACCCTGACAAAAATCCCAACTTAGGCACTGACAATGTCCGTAACTAAGGCCCTGACACTATTCCCATCTCAGCCTCTGACACTGACCCTAACTATGGCCCTGACACTACTCCCAACGCAAGCACTGGCGCTGTCCCTAACTAAGGCACTGGCACTACTCCCAACTCGCCCTGGCGCTGTCCCTAACTAAGGCTCTGACACTACTCCCAATTCAGGCAATGACAGTGTCCCTAACTGAGGCAATGATACTACTCCCCACTCAAGCACTAAGGCTCTGGATCATTGTGATGACAAGCGCCATGGAGCACTGTGATGACAAGGGCCATGGAGAATTGTGATGACGGGTCCTGGAGCATTGTGGTGACAAGGGCCATGGAGCATTTGGATTACAGGGGTCATGGGGCATTGTGATGAAAGTGGTCATGGGGCATTGTGATGAAGGTGGTCATGGAACATGGTGATAAAAGTGGTCATGGAGCATTGTGATGAAAAGTGCTATGGAGCATTGGGATGACAGGGGTCATGGAGCGTTGTGATGACAAATGCGTGGAGATTTGTGATGACGAGGACCATGGAGTATTGAGATTATAAGGATCATGCAGCATTGTGATGACAGGGGCCATGGAGCATTTTAATGACAAGGGACATGGAGCATTGTGATGACAGAGGTCATGGAGCATTGCGGTGACCAGCGGCATGGAGCATTGTGAAGAAAGGGGTACTGTAACATTGTGATGAAAGGGTCAAGGAGCATTTTGATTACAAGGCTCATGGAGCATTGTGATGACAAGGGCCATGGAGCATTGTGATGACAGGGCTCATGTGGCATTATGATGACAGTGGTCCTGGAGCAATGTGATGAACACTGTCATGGAGCACTGTGATTACAGGGGCCATGGAGAATTGTGAGGACAAAGGCCAGGGAACATTGTGATGACAGGGGTCATGGAGCATTGTGATGAAAACGGACCTGGAGCATTGTGATGAAATGGGGCCTGGAACATTGTGATGACAGGAGTCATGGGGCATTGTGATGACAAGGGCCATGGAACGTTTTAATGGCAGTGGTCATATGGCATTTTGATGACAAGAGTCATGGAGACTTGTGATGACAGGGGGCATGGAGCTTTGTGATTTCACAGGCATGTAGCATTTTAGACAAGGGTCATGGTGCATTGTGATGATAAGCGCATGGAGCATTGTGATGACAATGGCATGTAGCATTGCGATGACAAAGGTCATGGAGCATTGTGATGACAGGGGTTATGGAGCATTGTGATGAAAAGGGCGTGGAGCATTGTGATGACAGTGGTCATGGAACATTGTGACGATAAGGGCATCGAGCCGAGTTAGGGACAGTCTAGCGGCCTTGGGACTAAATTCAGTGCCTGAATTAGGCACAGCATAAGGTCTTTAGTTAGCAGAAGAGGTAGGACATTAGCTCGGGACAGGGTTAGGGTAAAGGCTTGGAATCGTGTCAGGAAATGACCTAAGGATAGTGTGAAGACCTTTGTTACTGAGACTCTCAGGGACTTATTCAGAAGCAGTGTTAGGGCTTCAGGTAGGGACAGCATGAGGGCCTGACTTAGGGAGAGCGACAGGGCCTGAGTGAGGCCTAATGTCAGGCCCTTAGCTGGGGACACTGTCAGGGAATGACTTAGGAGCAGCATCAGTGCCTTTGTTGGATCAGCTTTAGGCTCTTAGTTAAAGACATGACCGGAGCCCTAGTTAGTCACAGCGTCAAGGCCTCAGTTAGGGAAAGCTTCAGGGTCTGAGTTACAGACAGCCTCAGGTCTTCGCTTAAAGACAGCGACAGGGCTTTCTTAGGGACAGTGTCAGGACCTTGGTTAGAAATGAGTCAGGATATTAGCTCAGGAGAGTGTCAGGATTTTAGTTATTGCTGGCAGCAGGGCCTATATTAAGGACAGATTCCGGGCCTTTGTTAGATTCAGTGTCATGGCCTTAGTTAGGAGTAGTCAGGGCCTTAGTTAGGGACAGCATTAGGGTTTCAGTTAGCATAAGATGCAGGAGATTATCTCGGGACAGAGTCAGGTTCTAGGCCAGAGATAGTGAAAGGAAATGACCAAGGGATAACGAGAAGACCTTAGTTATTGAGAGCATCAGGGCCTTAGTTAGGAGCAGCGCGAGCGCCTTAATCAGGACCAGCGCCAGGGCTTGATGTATGGACAGCATCAGAGCCTAACTAAGGTACAGCAACAGGGCCTAAGTGAGGCCTATCTTTAGGGCCTGAGTAAGGGACAGTATCAGGGCATGACTTAGGAGCAGCATAAAGGCCTCTGTAGGATCAGCATTAGGGTCTTCATTAAAGCTATTATCAGGGCCTCCGTTAGCGATAGCCTCAAGGCCTCACTTAGGGACAGCGTCAGGGCTTACTTTGGGAAAGTTTCAGGACCTTGGTAAGACATGGGTCAGGCTCTTAGCTCAGGATAATATCAGGTGTTGAGATATTGACGGCAGCAGGGCCTTAGTTAGAGGCAGTGTCAGGGCCTAAGTTAGGACTAGCATCAGAGCATTTGTTAGGTACAGTGTCAGTGACTGAGTTAGGTGTAGTGTCAGAGCCTTCGTTAGGGACAGTGTCAGGGCCTGCATTAGGACGAGCCTCCAGGCCTCAGTTAGGGACAGGTTCCCACCCTCGGACCTAAATTCAGGGCCTCATTTAGGGACAGAATCAGGGATTTAGCTAGCGTAAGGGGATCTACAGCTGAAAGCAACCTGAACACCACCACAAGCAGATGCAGAAGTGAACCATGCACGCTCCTATGAAGGAATATTCCACAGCAGTTGAGTACATTTTGGTTAAAGTTAGTAAGACTATAAAAATTATGTTTTGAAGAAAACTATATTCAGATGAAAGAATCTCATTCTAAAGAATCTCTTTAGCTAATCTCGACATTAGCTAAAGAGAAGGTTAGGTTAAGGTCTAGGGAGAGTGTCAGGAAATGACCTAGGGAGAGTGTCAAGACCTCAGTTACTTAGCACATCAGGACCTAATTTAGGAGCCGTGAGTGTCAGGGCTTCGGGTAGGAACAGCGTCAGAGCCTGACTTAGGGAGTGGGACAGGGCCTGAGTGAGGCCTAGCGTCAGGGCCTTAGCTAGTGTCAGGGCATGACTGAGGAGCAGCAGAAGAGCCACGGTAGGATCAGCCTCAGGGGCTATGTGAAAGATATTATCAGGGCCTCTGTTAGGGACAGCCTCAAGGCCTCACCTAGAGACAGCATCAGGGCTTCCTTAGGGACAGTTTCTGGAACTTGGTAAGAGATGGGTCAAGAAATTAGCTCAGGATAGTGTCAGGACTTTAGATATTGACGGCAGCAGGGCCTTAGTTAGGGACAGTGTCAGGCCCTGAATTAGGACGAACATCGAAGCCTTAGGTACGGACAGGGTCACAACCTCGAGAGTAATTTTAGGCCCTTAGTTAAGGACAGCAGCAGGGCTGTAGTTAGCATAAGAGGCACGACGTTTGCTAGGGACAGGGTCAGGTTATGGTCTAGGGATAGTTTCAGGAAAGGACCTAAGCATAGTGTCAAAACCTTAGTTACTGAGAGTATCAGATCCTTATTTAGAACCAGTGTCAGGGCTTCAGGTAGGGACAGCATCAGAGCCTGACTTAGGGAGAGCGACAGGGCCTGAGTGAGGCCTAGCGTCAGGCCCTTAGCTGAGGACACTGTTAGGGCATGACTTAGGAACAGAATCAGCGCCTCTGTTGGATCAGCCTTAGCGTCTTTGTTACAGATATGATCAGGGCCTGACTTGGTCACAGTGTCAAGGCCTCAGTTAGGGAAAGCTTCAGGGCCTGAGTTAGGGACAGCCTCAGTTCTTAACATAGGGACAGTGACAGGGCTTTCTTAGGGACAGTGTCAGGACCTTGGTTAGAAATATGTCAGGATATTAACTCAGGCTAGTGTCCAGTTTTCAGTTATTGCTGACAGCAGGGCCTATATTAGGGGCAAATTCTGAGCCTTACTTAGAGACAGTGTCAGGGCCTGAGTTAGGACTAGTATCAGAGCCCTTGGAAAGTACAGTGTCAGGGACTGAGTTAGGTGTAGTGTCAGGGCTTTAGTTAGGGACAGTGTCAGCGCCTCAGTTAGGATGAGCCTCCAACCTCAGTTAGGGACAGGTTGACGGCCTCGGGACTAATTTCAGGCTCTTAGTTAGAGACAGCATTAGGGATTCAGTTAGCATAAGAGGCTCGACAATAGCTAAAGACAAGTTTAGGTTAAGATCTAGGGATAGTGTCAGGAAATGACCTAGGGATAGTGTCAAGACCATAGCTAATTAGAGCATCAGTGCCTAATTTAGGCCCAGTGTCAGGGCTTCAGGTAGGGACAGAGTCTTAGCCTGACTTAGGGAGAGCGACAGGGCCTGAGTGATGCCTAGAGTCAGGGCCTTAGCTACGGACAGCGTCAGGGCATGACATAGGATCAACGTAAGTGTCTCTGTAAGATCAGCATTAGAGTTTAGTTAAAGACATTATCAGGACCTCTGTGAGGAACAGCCTCAGGGCCTCACTTAGGGACAGTGTCAGGGCTAACTTTGGGATAGTTTCAGGACCTTGGTAAGACATGGGTCAGGATATTAGCTCAGGATAATGTCAGGACTTTAGATATTGATGGTAGCAGCGCCTACGTTAGGAAAAGTTTCAAGGCGTTAGTTAGGAGTAGCGGGCCTCTGATAGGTCCAGTGTCAGATCCTCAGTTAGCAATAGTGTTAGGGCCTTAGTTAGGGACAGTGTCAGGGCCGGATGTAGGGCAAGCATCTAGGCCTTAGTTCGGTACAGTTTCATGGTCTTGGGACTAAATTCAGTGCCTGAGGTAGGCACAGCCTAAGGGCTTCAGTTAGCATAAGAGGCAGGACATTAGCTAGTGACCGTGTCAGTTTAACATCTAGGGATAGTGTCAGGAAATGACCTAAGGATAGTGTGAAGACCTTTGTTACGGAGACTCTCAGGGCCTTATTCAGAACCAGTGTTAGGGCTTCAGGTAGGGACAGCATCAGAGCCTGACTTAGGGAGAGCGTTAGGGTCTGAGTGAGGCCTAGCATCAGACACTTAGTGGGGGACACTATCGGGGCATGACTTAGGAGCAGCATCAGGGCCTCTGTTGGATCAGCCTTAGGGTCTTAGTTAAAGACATGATCAGGGTCTGAGTTAGTCACAGCATCAAGGCCTGAGTTAGTTAGGGAAAGCTTCAGGGCCTCACTTAGGGACAGCATCAGGGCTTACTTTGGGACAGTTTCAGGACCTTGGTAAGACATGGGTCAGGTTATTAGCTCCGGATAATGTCAGGACTTTAGATGTTGATGGCAGCAGCCCTTAGTTAGAGACAGTGTCAGGCCCTGAGTTACGACTAGCATCAGAGCCTTTGTTAGATACAATGTACGAGACTGAATTAGGAGTAGAGTCAGGGCCTTAGTTAGTGACAGTGTCAGGGCCTGACTTAGGGAGAGCGACAGGGCCTGAGTGAGGCCTAGCGTCAGGCCCTTAGCTGGGCACACTGTCAGGGCATGACTTTGGAGCAGCATCAGCGTCTTTGCTGGATCAGCATTAAGGTCTTCGTTAGGTACATGATCAGGGCGTGAATTAGTCACAGCTTCAAGGCTTCAGTTAAGGAAAGCTTCAGGGCCTGAGTTAGGGACAACCTTAGGTCTTCACTTAGGGACAGCGTCAGGGCTTACTTTGGGACAGTTTCAGGACCTTGGAAAGACATAGGTCAGGATATTAGCTCAGGATAATGTCATGACTTTTGATAGTGATGGCAGCAGGGCCTTCGTTACAGACAGTTTCAGGGCCTGAGTTAGGCCTAGCATCAGAGACTTTGCTAGGTACAGTGTAAGGGACTGAGTTAGCAGTAGTGTCAGGGCCTTGCTTAGGGACAGTGTCAGGGTCTGATTTAGGTGTACTGTCTGAGACCTAGTTAGGGACAGTGCTAGGGCCTGAGTTAGGATTAGTGTCAAGCCTTATTTAGGACCAATTTCAGGGCCTTAGTTTGGACTAGCATCAGAGCCATTGTTAGGAATCGTATGTGGGCCTGAGTTAGGCATACTATCAGGGCCTTAGTTAGGGACAGTTTTATGGCCTGAGTTAGGATTAGTGTCAAGGCCTTATTTAGGACCAATGTTAGGGCTTTAGTTTGGACTAGAAACAGGGCCTTAATTAAGGACATTATCAGGGCCTGAATTAGCAGTAGCGTCCAAAGTCCTTAGTGAGGAGAGTAAGGAGTAAGTCAGGACTCAGGCCCTGACACTGTTCTTAAATAAGGCCCTGACATTACCTGTAACACAGGTCCTGATCTGATTCCTATCGTAGGCGCTGATGTTGGACTTAACTAAGGCCCTGACACTGGTCCTAACTAAAGCTGTGTCACTACTCTTAACTCAGGCCCTGACACTGTCCCTAACAAAGCCTCTGACACTACTCCTAAATCAGGCACTGACACTGTCCCTAAATAAGGCCCTGACATACACCTAACTCAGGCCCTGACACTGTCTCTAACTAAGGCCCTGATACTACTCCAAACTCAGCACTGACACTGTCACTAACAAAGGCCCTGACACTCTTCATAGCTCACGCCCTAACACAACTCCTAAATCATGCCCTGACAATGTCCCTAACTAAGGCCCTGACACTACTCCCAAACTAGGCCCTGACATTGTCCCTAACTAAGTCTTTGACATTACTCTCAACTCAGGCACTAACACTGTCCCTAACTAAGGACTTGACACTACTCTTAACTCAGGCCCTGGCACAGTCCCTAACAAAGGCCTGCCACTACCCACAACTCTGGCACTGAGACTGTCCCTAACTACGGCCATCAAACTACTCCTAACTCAGGCACTGATGCTGTCCTTAAGTAAGGCCCTGACACTACTCCCAACTCAGGCACTGACGCTGTCCCTAACTAAGGCTCTGACACTACTCCCAATTCAGGCACTGACGGTGTCCCTAACTAAGGCTCTGACACTACTCCCAACTCAGGCACTGACGCTGTCCCTAACTAAGTCTCTAACACTACTCCCAACACTGGCATTGACACTGTCCCTAACTAAGGCCTTCACACTTCTACTTACTTAGACACTGACACGCTACCTAACTAAGGCCCTGAGACTACTTCTACCTCAGACCCTGACACTGTCCCTAACGAAGGGCCTGATACTACTCCCAACACAGGCACTGACACTCTCCCTAACTAAGGCCTTGACACTACTTTTAACTCATGCCCTGATGCTGTCCCCAAAAAAGACCCTGAGACTATTCCCAACTCAGGCGCTGACACTGTCCCTAACTATGGCCCTGACACTACTCCCAACGCAAGCACTGGCGCTGTCCCTAACTAAGGCACTGGCACTACTCCCAACTCGCCCTGGCGCTGTCCCTAACTAACGCTCTGACACTACTCCCAATTCAGGCAATGACAGTGTCCCTAAATGAGGCAATGATACTACTCCCAACTCAAGCACTAAGGCTCTGGATCATTGTGATGACAAGCGCCATGGAGCATTGTGATGACAAGGGCCATGGAGAATTGTGATGACGGGTCCTGGAGCATTGTGGTGACAAGGGCCATGGAGCATTTGGATTACAGGGGTCATGGGGCATTGTGATGAAGGTGGTCATGGAGCATTGTGATGAAAGTGGTCATGGAACATGGTGATAAAAGTGGTCATGGAGCATTGTGATGAAAAGTGCTATGGAGCATTGGGATGACAGGGGTCATGGAGCATTGTGATGACAAAGGCGTGGAGATTTGTGATGACGAGGACCATGGAGCATTGAGATTATAAGGATCATGCAGCATTGGGATGACAGGGGCCATGGAGCATTTTAATGACAAGGGACATGGAGCATTGTGATGACAGAGGTCATGGAGCATTGTGGTGACCAGCGGCGTGGAGCATTGTGAAGAAAGGGGTACTGTAACATTGTGATGAAAGGGTCAAGGAGCATTTTGATTACAAGGCTCATGGAGCATTGTGATGACAAGGGCCATGGAGCATTGTGATGACAGGGCTCATGTGGCATTATGATGACAGTGGTCCTGGAGCAATGTGATGAACGTTGTCATGGAGCACTGTGATTACAGGGGCCATGGAGAATTGTGATGACAAAGGCCAGGGAACATTGTGATGACAGGTGGCCTGGAACATTGTGATGACAGGAGTCACGGGGCATTGTGATGACAAGGGCCATGGAAAATTTTGATGACAGTGGTCATATGGCATTTTGAATGATAGGGGCCATGAAGCATTGCAATGACAAGAGTCATGGAGACTTGTGATGACAGGGGGCATGGAGCTTTGTGATTTCACAGGCATGTAGCATTTTAGACAAAGGTCATGGCGCATTGTGATGAAAGGGGTCATGGAGCATTGTGATGATAAGGGCATGGAGCATTGTGATGACAATGGCATGTAGCATTGCGACGACAAAGGTCATGGAGCATTGTGATGACAGGGGTTATGGAGCATTGTGATGACAAGGTCGTGGAGCATTGTGATGACAGTGCTCATGGAACATTGTATCGATAAGGGCATCGAGCCGAGTTAGGGACAGTCTAGCGGCCTTGGGACTAAATTCAGTGCCTGAATTAGGCACAGCATGAGGTCTTTAGTTAGCATAAGAGGTAGGACATTAGCTCGGGACAGGGTTAGGGTAAAGGCTTGGAATCGTGTCAGGAAATGACCTAAGGATAGTGTGAAGACCTTTGTTACTGAGACTCTCAGGGACTTATTCAGAAGCAGTGTTAGGGCTTCAGGTAGGGACAGCATCAGGGCCTGACTTAGGGAGAGCGACAGGGCCTGAGTGAGGCCTAATGTCAGGCCCTTAGCTGGGGACACTGTCAGGGAATGACTTAGGAGCAGCATCAGTGCCTTTGTTGGATCAGCTTTAGGCTCTTAGTTAAAGACATGACCAGAGCCCTAGTTAGTCACAGCGTCAAGGCCTCAGTTAGGGAAAGCTTCAGGGTCTGAGTTACAGACAGCCTCAGGTCTTCGCTTAAAGACAGCGACAGGGCTTTCTTAGGGACAGTGTCAGGACCTTGGTTAGAAATGAGTCAGGATATTAGCTCAGGAGAGTGTCAGGATTTTAGTTATTGCTGGCAGCAGGGCCTATATTAAGGACAGATTCCGGGTCTTTGTTAGATTCAGTATCATGGCCTTAGTTAGGAGTAGTCAGGGCCTTAGTTAGGGAGAGCATTAGGGTTTCAGTTAGCATAAGACGCAGGAGATTATCTCGGGACAGAGTCAGGTTCCAGGCTAGAGATAGTGAAAGGAAATGACCAAGGGATAAATGAGAAGACCTTAGTTACTGAGAGCATCAGGGCCTTAGTTAGCAGCAGCGTGAGCGCCTTAATCAGGACCAGCGCCAGGGCTTGATGTCTGGACAGCATCAGAGCCTAACTAAGGTACACCAACAGGGCCTAAGTGAGGCCTATCTTTAGGGCCTGAGTAAGGGACAGTATCAGGGCATGACTTAGGAGCAGCATAAAGGCCTCTGTAGGATCAGCATTAGGGTCTTCGTTAAAGCTATTATCAGGGCCTCCTTTAGGCAGAGCCTCAAGGCCTCACTTAGGGACAGCGTCAGGGCTTACTTTGGGAAAGTTTCAGGACCTTGGTAAGACATGGGTCAGGCTATTAGCTCAGGATACTATCAGGTGTTGAGATATTGACGGCAGCAGGGCCTTAGTTAGAGGCAGTGTCAGGTCCTAAGTTAGGACTAGCATCAGAGCCTTTGTTAGGTACAGTGTCAGTGACTGAGTTAGGTGTAGTGTCAGAGCCTTAGTTAGGGACAGTGTTAGGGCCTGCATTAGGACGAGCCTCCAGGCCTCAGTTAGGGACAGGTTCCCGGCCTCGGACCTAAATTCAGGGCCTCATTTAGGGACAGAATCAGGGATTTAGCTAGCATAAGGGGATCTACAGCTGAAAGCAACCTGAACACCACCACAAGCAGATGCAGAAGTGAACCATGCACGCTCCTATGAAGGAATATTCCACAGCAGTTGAGTACATTTTGTTTAAAGTTAGTAAGACTATAAAAATTATATTTTGAAGAAAACTATATTCAGAAGATGAAAGAATCTCATTCTAAAGAATCTCTTTAGCTAATCTCGACATTAGCTAAAGAGAAGGTTAGGTTAAGGTCTAGGGAGAGTGTCAGGAAATGACCTAGGGAGAGTGTCAAGACCTCAGTTACTTAGCACATCAGGACCTAATTTAGGAGCCGTGAGTGTCAGGGCTTCGGGTAGGAACAGCGTCAGAGCCTGACTTAGGGAGTGGGACAGGGCCTGAGTGAGGCCTAGCGTCAGGGCCTTAGCTAGTGTCAGGGCATGACTTAGGAGCAGCAGAAGAGCCACGGTAGGATCAGCCTCAGGGGCTATGTGAAAGATATTATCAGGGCCTCTGTTAGGGACAGCCTCAAGGCCTCACTTAGAGACAGCATCAGGGCTTCCTTAGGGACAGTTTCTGGACCTTGGTAAGAGATGGGTCAAGAAATTAGCTCAGGATAGTGTCAGGACTTTAGATATTGATGGCAGCAGGGCCTTAGTTAGGGACAGTGTCAGGCCCTGAATTAGGACAAACATCGAGGCCTTAGGTACGGACAGGGTCACAGCCTCGAGAGTAATTTTAGGCCCTTAGTTAAGGACAGCAGCAGGGCTGTAGTTAGCATAAGAGGCACGACGTTTGCTAGGGACAGGGTCAGGTAATGGTCTAGGGATAGTGTCAGGAAAGGACCTAAGCATAGTGTCAAAACCTTAGTTACTGAGAGTATCAGATCCTTATTTAGAACCAGTGTCAGGGCTTCAGGTAGGGACAGCATCAGAGCCTGACTTAGGGAGAGCGACAGGGCCTGAGTGAGGCCTAGCGTCAGGCCCTTAGCTGAGGACACTGTCAGGGCATGACTTAAGAACAGAATCAGCGCCTCTGTTGGATCAGCCTTAGCGTCTTTGTTACAGATATGATCACGGCCTGACTTGGTCACAGTGTCAAGGCCTCAGTTAGGGAAAGCTTCAGGGCCTGAGTTAGGGACAGCCTCAGTTCTTAACATAGGGACAGCGACAGGGCTTTCTTAGGGACAGTGTCAGGACCTTGGTTAGAAATACGTCAGGATATTAGCTCAGGCTAGTGTCCAGTTTTTAGTTATTGCTGACAGCAGGGCCTATATTAGGGGAAAATTCTGAGCCTTACTTAGAGACAGTGTCAGGGCCTGAGTTAGGACTAGCATCAGAGCCTTTGGAAAGTACAGTGTCAGGGACTGAGTTAGGTTAGGTGTAGTGTCAGGGCTTTAGTTAGGGACAGTGTCAGCGCCTCAGTTAGGATGAGCCTCCAACCTCAGTTAGGGACAGGTTGACGGCCTTGGGACTAATTTCAGGCTCTTAGTTAGAGACAGCATCAGGGATTTAGTTAGCATAAGAGGCTCAACAATAGCTAAAGACAAGTTTAGGTTAAGATCTAGGGATAGTGTCAGGAAATGACCTAGGGATAGTGTCAAGACCATAGCTAATTAGAGCATCAGTGCCTAATTTAGGCCCAGTGTCAAGGCTTCAGGTAGGGACAGAGTCTTAGCCTGACTTAAGGAGAGCGACAGGGCCTGAGTGATGCCTAGAGTCAGGGCCTTAGCTACGGACAGCGTCAGGGCATGACATAGGATCAACGTAAGGGTCTCTGTAAGATCAGCATTAGAGTTTAGTTAAAGACATTATCAGGACCTCTGTGAGGGACAGCCTCAGGGCCTCACTTAGGGACAGTGTCAGGGCTAATTTTGGGAGAGTTTCAGGACCTTGGTAAGACATGGGTTAGGATAATGTCAGGACTTTAGATATTGATGGTAGCAGCGCCTACGTTAGGGAAAGTTTCAAGGCGTTAGTGCGGCGTAGCGGGCCTCCGATAGGTCCAGTGTAACATCCTCAGTTAGCAATAGTGTTAGGGCCTTAGTTAGGGACAGTGTCAGGGCCGGATGTAGGGACAGTGTCAGGGCCGGATATAGGGCGAGCATCTAGGCCTTAGTTCGGGACAGTTTCATGGTCTTGGGACTAAATTCAGTGCCTGAGGTAGGCACAGCCTAAGGGCTTCAGTTAGCATAAGAGGCAGGACATTAGCTAGTGACCGTGTCAGTTTAACATCTAGGGATAGTGTCAGGAAATAACCTAAGGATAGTGTGAAGACCTTTGTTACGGAGACTCTCAGGGCCTTATTCAGAACCAGTGTTAGGGCTTCAGGTAGGGACAGCATCAGGGCCTCACTTAGGGAGAGCGTTAGGGTCTGAGTGAGGCCTAGCATCAGACACTTAGTGGGGGACACTATCGGGGCATGACTTAGGAGCAGCATCAGGGCCTCTGTTGGATCAGCCTTAGGGTCTTAGTTAAAGACATGATCAGGGTCTGAGTTAGTCACAGCATCAAGGCCTGAGTTAGTTAGGGAAAGCTTCAGGGCCTCACTTAGGGACAGCGTCAGGGCTTACTTTGGGACAGTTTCAGGACCTTGGTAAGACATGGCTCAGGTTATTAGCTCCGGATAATGTCAGGACTTTAGATGTTGATGGCAGCAGCCCTTAGTTAGAGACAGTGTCAGGCCCTGAGTTACGACTAGCATCAGAGCCTTTGTTAGATACAATGTACGGGACTGAATTAGGAGTAGAGTCAGGGCCTTAGTTAGTGACAGTGTCAGGGCCTGACTTAGGGAGAGCGACAGGGCCTGAGTGAGGCCTAGCGTCAGGCCCTTAGCTGGGCACACTGTCAGGGCATGACTTTGGAGCAGCATCAGCGTCTTTGCTGGATCAGCATTAAGGTCTTCGTTAGGTACATGATCAGGGCCTGAATTATTCACAGCTTCATGGCTTCAGTTAAGGAAAGCTTCAGGGCCTGAGTTAGGGACAGCCTCAGGTCTTCACTTAGGGACAGCGTCAGGGCTTACTTTGGGACAGTTTCAGGACCTTGGAAAGACATAGGTCAGGATATTAACTCAGGATAATGTCAGGACTTTTGATAGTGATGGCAGCAGGGCCTTAGTGACAGACGGTTTCAGGTCCTGAGTTAGGCCTAGCATCAGAGACTTTGTTAGGTACAGTGTAAGGGACTGAGTTAGGAGTAGTATCAGGGCCTTGCTTAGGGACAGTGTCAGGGTCTGATTTAGGTGTACTGTCTGAGACCTAGTTAGGGACAGTGTTAGGGCCTGAGTTAGGATTAGTGTCAAGGCCTTATTTAGGACCAATTTCAGGGTTTTACTTTGGAGTAGCATCAGAGCCATTGTTAGGAATCGTATGAGGGCCTGAGTTAGGCATACTATCAGGGCCGTAGTTAGGGACAGTTTTAGGGCCTGAGTTAGGATTAGTGTCAAGGCCTTATTTAGGACCAATGTTAGGGCTTTAGTTTGGACTAGCAACAAAGCCTTTGTTCGGTGTCATGTCGGGGCCTCAGTTAGGTGTAGTGTCAGGGCCATTGTTAGGGACAGTATCAGGGCCTGACTTAGGAGAAGTTCAGGGCCTTAGCCAGGGAAAGTGTCAGGGCCTAAGTTAGGGACATTGTCAGGGCCTGAATTTGCAGTAGTGTCAAAAGTCCTTAGTGAGGAGAATAAGGAGTAAGTCAGGACTCAGGCCCTGACACTGTTCTTAAGTAAGGCCCTGACATTACCTGTAACACAGGTCCTGATCTGATTCCTATCATAGGCGCTAATGTTGGACTTAACTAAGGCCCTGACACTGGTCCTAACTAAAGCTGTGACACTCTTCTTAACTCAGGCCCTGACACTGTCCCTAACAAAGCCTCTGACACTACTCCTAAATCTGGCACTGACACTGTCCCTAACTAAGGCCCTGACATACACCTAACTCAGGCCCTGACACTGTCTCTAACTAAGGCCCTGATACTACTCCAAACTCAGCACTGACACTGTCACTAACTAAGGCCCTGACACTATTCACAGCTCACGCCCTAACACAACTCCTAAATCATGCCCTGACAATGTCCCTAACTAAGGCCCTGACACTACTCCCAAATTAGGCACTGACATTGTCCCTAACTAAGGCCTTGACATTACTCTCAACTCAGGCACTAACACTGTCCCTAACTAAGGACTTGACACTACTCTTAACTCAGGCCCTGGCACAGTCCCTAACGAAGGCCTGCCACTACCCCCAACTCTGGCACTGAGACTGTCCCTAACTTCGGCCATCACACTACTCCTAACTCAGGCACTGACGCTGTCCTTAAGTAAGGCCCTGACACTACTCCCAACTCAGGCACTGACGCTGTCCCTAACTAACGCTCTGACACTACTCCCATCTCAGGCACTGACGCTGTCCCTAACTAAGTCTCTGACACTAATCCCAACACAGGCATTGACACTGTCCCTAACTAAGGCCCTCACACTACTACTTACTTAGGCACTGACACGCTACCTAACTAAGGCCCTGAGACTACTACTACCTCAGACCCTGACACTGTCCCTAACGAAGGGCCTGATACTACTCCCAACACAGGCATTGACACTCTCCCTAACTAAGGCCTTGACACTACTTTTAACTCATGCCCTGATGCTGTCCCCAAAAAAGACCCTGAGACCATTCCCAACTCAGGCACTGACACTCTCCCTAACTAAGACCCTGACACTACTCCCATCGCAGCCACTGACACTATCCCTAATGCCCTGACATTACTTTCAACTCAGGCACTGACACTGTCCCTAACTAGGCCCTGACACTACTCCCAACTCAGGCACTGACACTGTCCCTAACTAAGGCCCTGACATAACTCCCAACTCCGGCACTGACACTTTCTCTAAGGCCCTGAAACTACTCACAACTCAGGCACTGACCCTGTTCCAACTAGGCCCTGACACTACTCCCAACTCAGGCACTGACACTGTCCCTAACTATGGCCCTGACCTAACTCCCAAATCTGGCACTGACACTTTCTCTAACTAAGGCCCTGAAACTACTCACAACTCAGGCCCTGACACTGTTCCTAACTACCCGTCTCAGACTACACCTAACTTAGGGCCTGACACTATTCCTAACACAGTCACTGACACTCTCCCTAACTAAGGTCCTGAGACTATTCCTAACTCAGACCCTGACACTGTCCATAACTTAGGCCATGTCACTACTCCCAACTCAGGCACTGACGCTGTTCCTAACTAAGGGTCTGACACTACTCCAAACTGAGACACTGACACTCTTCCAAATTAAGGCCTTGACACTACTCTTAACTCAGGCCCTGACACTGTCCATAATAAAGACCCTGACAAAAATCCCAACTTTGGCACTGACATTGTCCGTAACTAAGGCCCTGACACTATTCCCATCTCAGCCACTGACACTGTCCCTAACTATGGCCCTGACACTACTCCCAACGCAAGCACTGGCGCTGTCCCTAACTAAGGCCCTGGCACTACTCCCAACTCGCCCTGGCGCTGTCCCTAACTAAGGCTCTGACACTACTCCCAATTCAGGCAATGACAGTGTCCCTAACTGAGGCAATGATACTACTCCCAACTCAAGCACTAAGGCTCTGGATCATTGTGATGACAAGCGCCATGGAGCACTGTGATGACAAGGGCCATGGAGAATTGTGATGACGGGTCCTGGAGCATTGTGGTGACAAGGGCCATGGAGCATTTGGATTACAGGGGTCATGGAGCATTGTGATGACAAATGCGTGGAGATTTGTGATGACGAGGACCATGGAGCATTGAGATTATAAGGATCATGCAGCATTATGATGACAGGGGCCATGGAGCATTTTAATGACAAGGGACATGGAGCATTGTGATGACAGTGGTCATGGAGCATTGTGGTGACCAGCGGCATGGAGCATTGTGAAGAAAAGGGTACTGTAACATTGTGATGAAAGGGTCAAGGAGCATTTTGATTACAAGGCTCATGGAGCATTGTGATGACAAGGGCCATGGAGCATTGTGATGACAGGGCTCAGGTGGCATTATGATGACAGTGGTCCTGGAGCAATATGATGAACGTTGTCATGGAGCACTGTGATTACAGGGGCCATGGAGAATTGTGATGGCAAAGGCCAGGGAACATTGTGATGACAGGGGTCCTGGAGCATTGTGATGAAAACGGACCTGGAGCAATGTGAGGAAAGAGGTCATGGCTCATTGTGATGACAGGGGGCCTGGAACATTGTGATGACAGGGGTCATGGGGCATTGTGATGACAAGGGCCATGGAACGTTTTAATGACAGTGGTCATATGGCATTTTGAATGACAGGGGCCATGAATCATTGTGATGACAAGAGTCATGGAGACTTGTGATGACAGGGGGCATGGAGCTTTGTGATTTCACAGGCATGTAGCATTTTAGACAAGGGTCATGAAGCATTGTGATGATAAGGGCATGGAGCATTGTGATGACAATGGCATGTAGCTTTGCGACGACAAAGGTCATGGAGCATTGTGATGACAGTGGTCATGGAACATTGTGACGATAAGGGCATCGAGCCGAGTTAGGGACAGTCTAGCGGCCTTGGGACTAAATTCAGTGCCTGAATTAGGCACAGCATGAGGTCTTTAGTTAGCATAAGAGGTAGGACATTAGCTCGGGACAGGGTTAGGGTAAAGGCTTGGAATCGTGTCAGGAAATGACCTAAGGATAGTGTGAAGACCTTTGTTACTGAGACTCTCAGGGACTTATTCAGAAGCAGTGTTAGGGCTTCAGGTAGGGACAGCATGAGGGCCTGACTTAGGGAGAGCGACAGGGCCTGAGTGAGGCCTAATGTCAGGCCCTTAGCTGGGGACACTGTCAGGGAATGACTTAGGAGCAGCATCAGTGCCTTTGTTGGATCAGCTTTAGGCTCTTAGTTAAAGACATGACCGGAGCCCTAGTTAGTCACAGCGTCAAGGCCTCAGTTAGGGAAAGCTTCAGGGTCTGAGTTACAGACAGCCTCAGGTCTTCACTTAAAGACAGCGACAGGGCTTTCTTAGGGACAGTGTCAGGACCTTGGTTAGAAATGAGTCAGGATATTAGCTCAGGAGAGTGTCAGGATTTTAGTTATTGCTGGCAGCAGGGCCTATATTAAGGACAGATTCCGGGCCTTTGTTAGATTCAGTGTCATGGCCTTAGTTAGGTGTAGTCAGGGCCTTAGTTAGGGAGAGCATTAGGGTTTCAGTTAGCATAAGATGCAGGAGATTATCTAGGGACAGAGTCAGCTTCCAGGCCAGAGACATTGAAAGGAAACGACCAAGGGATAACGAGAAGACCTTAGTTATTGAGAGCATCAGGGACTTAGTTAGCAGCAGCGTGAGCGCCTTAATAAGGACCAACGCCAGGGCTTGATGTATGGACAGCATCAGAGCCTAACTAAGGTACAGCAACAGGGCCTAAGTGAGGCCTATCTTTAGGGCCTGAGTAAGGGACAGTATCAGGGCATGACTTAGGAGCAGCATAAAGGCCTCTGTAGGATCAGCATTAGGGTCTTCGTTAAAGCTATTATCAGGGCCTCCGTTAGGGATAGCCTCAAGGCCTCACTTAGGGACAGCGTCAGGGCTTACTTTGGGAAAGTTTCAGGACCATGGTGAGACATGGGTCAGGCTATTAGCTCAGGATAATATCAGGTGTTCAGATATTGATGGCAGCAGGGCCTTAGCTAGAGGCAGTGTCAGGGCCTAAGTTAAGACTAGCATCAGAGCCTTTGTTAGGTACAGTGACAGTGACTGAGTTAGGTGTAGTTTCAGAGCCTTAGGGACAGTGTTAGGGCCTGCATTAGGACGAGCCCCCAGGCCTCAGTTAGGGACAGGTTCCCGGCCTCGGACCTAAATTCAGGGCCTCATTTAGGGACAGAATCAGGGATTTAGCTAGCATAAGGGGATCTACAGCTGAAAGCAACCTGAACACAACCACAAGCAGATGCAGAAGTGAACCATGCACGCTCCTATGAAGGAATATTCCACAGCAGTTGAGTACATTTTGTTTAAAGTTTGTAACACTATAAAAATTATGTTTTGAAGAAAACTATATTCAGAAGATGAAAGAATCTCGTTCTAAAGAATCTCTTTAGCTAATCTCGACATTAGCTAAAGACAAGGTTAGGTTAAAGTCTAGGGAGAGTGTCAGGAAATGACCTAGGGATGGTGTCAAGACCTTAGTTACTTAGCACATCAGGACCTAATTTAGGAGCAGTGAGTGTCAGGGCTTCGGGTAGGAACAGCGTCAGAGCCTGACTTAGGGAGTGGGACAGGGCCTGAGTGAGGCCTAGCGTCAGGGTCTTAGCTAGAGACAGTGTCAGGGAATGACTTAGGAGCAGCCTCAGGGGCTATGTTAAAGATATTATCAGGGCCTCTGTTAGGGACAGCCTCAAGGCCTCACTTAGAGACAGCATCAGGGCTTCCTTAGGGACAGTTTCTGGACCTTGGTAAGAGATGGGTCAAGAAATTAGCTCAGGATAGTGTCAGGACTTGAGATATTGACGGCAGCAGGGCCTTAGTTAGGGACAGTGTCAGGCCCTGAATTAGGACGAACATCGAGGCCTTAGGTACGGACAGGGTCACAGCCTCGAGAGTAATTTTAGGCCCTTAGTTAAGGACAGCAGCAGGGCTGTAGTTAGCATAAGAGGCACGACATTTGCTAGGGACAGGGTCAGGTTATGGTCTAGGGATAGTGTCAGGAAAGGACCTAAGCATAGTGTCAAAACCTTAGTTACTGAGAGTATCAGATCCTTATTTAGAACCAGTGTCAGGGCTTCAGGTAGGGACAGCATCAGAGCCTGACTTAGGGAGAGCGACAGGGCCTGAGTGAGGCCTAGCGTCAGGCCCTTAGCTGAGGACACTGTCAGGGCATGACTTAGGAACAGAATCAGCGCCTCTGTTGGATCAGCCTTAGCGTCTTTGTTACAGATATGATCAGGGCCTGACTTGGTCACAGCGTCAAGGGCTCAGTTAGGGAAAGCTTCAGGGCCTGAGTTAGGGACAGCCTCAGTTCTTAACATAGGGACAGCGACAGGGCTTTCTTAGGGACAGTGTCAGGACCTTGGTTAGAAATACGTCAGGATATTAGCTCAGGCTAGTGTCCAGTTTTTAGTTATTGCTGACAGCAGGGCCTATATTAGGGGAAAATTCTGAGCCTTACTTAGAGACAGTGTCAGGGCCTGAGTTAGGACTAGCATCAGAGCCCTTGTAAAGTACAGTGTCAGGGACTGAGTTAGGTGTAGTGTCAGGGCTTTAGTTAGGGACAGTGTCAGCGCCTCAGTTAGGATGAGCCTCCAACCTCAGTTAGGGACAGGTTGACGGCCTCGGGACTAATTTCAGGCTCTTAGTTAGAGACAGCATCAGGGATTTAGTTAGCATAAGGGGCTCGACAATAGCTAAAGACAAGTTTAGGTTAAGATCTAGGGATAGTGTCAGGAAATGACCTAGGGATAGTGTCAAGACCATAGCTAATTAGAGCATCAGTGCCTAATTTAGGCCCAGTGTCAAGGCTTCAGGTAGGGACAGAGTCTTAGCCTGACTTAGGGAGAGCGACAGGGCCTGAGTGATGCCTAGAGTCAGGGCCTTAGCTACGGACCGCGTTAGGGCATGAAATAGGATCAGCATAAGTGTCTCTGTAGGATCAGCATTAGGGTCTTAGTTAAAGACATTATCAGGACCTCTGTGAGGGACAGCCTCAGGGCCTCACTTAGGGACAGTGTCAGGCCTAACTTTGGGAGAGTTTCAGGATCTTGGTAAGACATGGGTCATGATATTAGCTCAGGATAATGTCAGGACCTTAGATATTGATGGTAGCAGGACCTAAGTTAGGGACAGTGTCAAGGCGTTAGTGAGGAGTAGCGGGCCTCAGATATTTCCACCGTCAGGTCCACAGTTAACAATTGTGTTAGGGCCTTAGTTAGGGACAGTGTCAGGGCCGGATGTAGGGCGAGCATCTAGGACTTAGTTCGGGACAGTTTCACGGTCTTGGGACTAAATTCAGTGCCTAAGGTAGGCACAGCCTCAGGGCTTCAGTTAGCATAAGAGGCAGGACATTAGCTAGTGACCGTGTCAGTTCAACATCTAGGGATAGTGTCAGGAAATGACCTAAGGATAGTGTGAAGACCTTTGTTACGGAGACTCTCAGGGCCTTATTCAGAACCAGTGTTAGGGCTTCAGGTAGGGACAGCATCAGAGCCTGACTTAGGGAGAGCGTTAGGGTCTGAGTGAGGCCTAGCATCAGTCCCTTAGATGGGGACACTGTCAGTGCATGACTTAGAAGCAGCATCAGGGCCTCTGTTGGATCAGCCTTAGGGTCTTAGTTAAAGACATGATCAGGGTCAGTGTTAGTCACAGCATCAAGGCCTGAGTTAGTTAGGGAATGCTTCAGGGCCTCACTTAAGGACACCCTCAGGGCTTACTTTGTTAAAGTTTAAGGACCTTGCTAAGACATGGCTCAGGTTATTGTCTCCGGATAATGTCAGGTTTTTAGATATTGATTTCAGCATCCCTTATTTAGAGAGAGTGTCAGGCCCTGAGTTACAACTAATATGAGAGCCTTTGTTAGGTACAATGTGTGGGACTGAGCTGGGAGTAGAGTCAGGGCCTTAGTTAGTGACAGTGTCAGGGCCTGACTTAGGGAAAGGGACATGGCTTGAGTGAGGCCTAGCCTCAGGCCCTTAGCTGGGCACACTGTCAGGACATGACTTTGGAGGAGCATCAGCGTGTTTGCTGGATCAGCATTAAGATCTTCATTAAATACATGATCAGGGCCTGAGTTAGTCACAGCTTCAAGGCTTCAGTTAAGGAAAGCTTCAGGGCCTGAGTTAGGGACAGCCTCAGGTCTTCACTTAGGGACAGCGTCAGGGCTTACTTTGGGACAGTTTCAGGACCTTGGAAAGACATAGGTCAGGATATTAGCTCAGGACAATGTCATGACTTTGGATACTGATGGCAGCAGGGCCTTAGTTACAGACAGTTTCAGGGCCTGAGTTAAGCCTAGCATCAGAGACTTTGTTAGGTACAGTGTAAGAGACTGAGTTAGGAGTAGTGTCAGGGCCTTGCTTAGGGACAGTGTCAGGGTCTGAGTTAGGTGTACTGTCAGGGACCTAGTTAGGGACAGTTCTAGGGCCTGAGTTAAGATTAGTGTCATGGCCTTGTTTATGACCAATTTCAGGGCCTTAGTTTGGACTAGCAACAGAGCCTTTGTTAGGTATCATGTCAGGGCCTATGTTAGGTGTAGTGTCAAGGCCATTGTTAGGGATAGTATCAGGGCGTGACTTAGGAGAAGTTCAGGGCCTTAGCCAGGGAAAGTGTCAGGGTCTTAGTTAGGGACATTATCAGGGCCTGAATTAACAGTAGTGTCAAAAGTCCTTAGTGAGGAGAGTAAGGAGTAATTCAGGACTCAGGCCCTGAAACTGTCCTTAACTAAGGCCCTGACACTATTCGTAACACAGGCTCTGATCTGATTCCTATCATAGGCCCTGATGCAGGTCTTAACTAAGGCCCTGACACTGGCCCTATCTAAAGCTGTGACAGTACTGTTAACTCAGGCGTTGACACTGTCCTTATAAAAGCCTCTGACACTTCTCTTAACTCAGGCACTGACACTGTCCCTAAATAAGGCCCTGACAATATTCCTAACTCAGGCCCTGACACTGTCCCTAACTAAGGCCCTGATACTACTCCGAACTCAGCAATGACACTGTCTCTAACATAGGCACTGACTCTACTCCTAACTCAGGAACTGACACTGTCACTAACTAAGGCCCTGACACTATTCATAACTCACGCCCTAACACTACTCCTAAATCATGCCCTGGCAATGTCGCTAACTAAGGCCCTGACACTACTCCTAACTCAGGCGCTAATACAATACCTAAGGAAGGCCCTGACATTACTCCTAACTCAGGCCCTGAAAAGGTCCCTAACTAAGGCCGACATAACTCGTAACTCAGGCACTGACACTGTCCCAAATAAGGCCCTGAAAATATTCCTAACTGAGGCGCTGATGCAATACCTAACGAAGGCACTGATGCTACTGCTAACGAAGGCCCTGACACTACTACTACCCCAGGCCCTGACACTGTCCCTAACTAAGGCCCTGACAGTACTCTTAACTCAACCACTGACACTGTCCCTATCTTAGGTCCTGACTCTACTCCTAACTCAGGCCCTGACACTGTCCCTAAATAAGGCCCTGACACTATTCCTAAATCAGGTACTGACACTCTCCCTAACTAAGGCCCTGGCATTACTCCTAACTCAGGCACTGATACAATACCTAAGAAAGGCAATGATGCTACTCCTAAATCAGGCACTGACACTGGCCCAAACTAAGATCCTAACTCTATTCCTAACTCAAGCCCTGACACGGTCCCTAAGACCCTTACTCTATTCCTAACTCAAGCCCTGACACAGTACCTAACTAAGGCCCTGACACTTCTCCTAACACAAGCCCTGACACTGTCCTTAACATAGGCCCTGACACTGATCCAAACATAGGCCCTTACACTACTCCAAGCTCATGCCCTGACAATGTCCCTAACTAAAGCCCTGACAGTAATCCTAAATGAGGCGCTGATACAATTCCTAATGGAGGCACTGACACTGTCCCAAAATACGGCCCTTACACTACTCCTAACTCACGAACTGACACTCTCCCTAACTAAGGCCCTGACAGTACTACTAACTAAGGCAGTCACACTATCCCTAACTAAGGCCCTGACACTACTCCTAAATCAGGCACTGACACTGTCCCTATCTAAAGCCCTGACATTATTGCTAACTCAGGTGCCGATCCAATACCTAACGTAGGCACTGGTGCTCCTCCTAACTAAGGCCCTGACACTCTTCCTAAATAAGGCCCTGACAGTAGTCCTAACTCAGGCACTGACAGTGACCCTAACTAGAGCCCTGACACTACTCCAAACTCAGTCCCTGACACTGTCCCTAACTAAGGCCCTGGCAATACTCCCAACTCAGGAACTGACACTGTCCCTAACTAAGGCACTGACACTACTCCCGACAAAGGCACTGACAATGTTCCTAACTAACACCCTGACAGAACTCCGAACATAGGCACTGACACTGTCCCTAAATATTGCAGTGAAACTGCACCAAACATAGGCATTGACACAGTCGCTAACTAGACCCTGACACTACTCCCAAATCAGGCACTGACACTGTCCCTAGCTAAGGCCCTGACACTACTTCCAATTCAGGAACTGACACTGTCCCTAACTAGTGCCTTGACAATACTCCTAACTCAGGCCCTGACACTGTCCCTAAATAAGGCAATGACACTAATGCCAACTCAGCCACTGACATTTTCCCTAACTAAGACCCAGACACTACTCCCAACTCAGGCACTGACACTCTCCCTAACTGAGGCCCTGACACTACTCCCAACTCAGACACTGAAGTTGTCCCTAAATAAGGTTATGACACTACTCCCAACTCCGGCAGTGATGCTGTCCGTAACTAAGGCCTTGACACTACTCACAACTCAGGCAATGATACTGTCCATAATAAAGACCCTGAAAATAATCCCACCTCAGGCACTGACACTCTTCCTAACTAAAGACCTGACACTACTCCCAACACAGGCAATGGCGCTGTCCCTAACTAAGGCCCTGACACTACTCCCAAGTCAGGCACTGATGCTGTCCCTAACTAAAGCCCTGAGTCTCTTCCCAACTCAGGCACTGACGCTGTCCCTAACTAAGGCTCTGAAACTACTCTTAACTCAGGCACTGACACTGTCCCTAACAAATACCCTGAAACTTCTCCCAACTAAGCCACTGACACTGTCCACAACTACGACCCTGACACTACTCTTAGCTCAGGCACTGACACTGTCTCTTACTAAGGTCCTGACACTACTCCTAACTCATGCACTGACATTGTTCCGAACAAAGGCCCTGACACTACTCCCAACATAGGCACTGAGACTGCCCCTAAATACGCCCAGACAGTACTCCCAACTCAGGCACTGACACTGTCCCTAACTAAAGCCCTGAAACTACTCCTAACTCACGCCCTGAAATAGTCCCTGACTAAGGCCCTGACACTACTCCCAACTCAGGCACTGACACACTCTCTAACTAAAGCCCTGAGACTACTCCAACCTCAGGCCCTGAAACTGTCCCTAACTAAGGCTGTGACATTGTTCACAACTCCTGCACTGACACACTCCCTAACTAAGGCCTTAACACTACTCTTACCTAAGGCCTTGACACTGTCCCTAACAAAGACCCTGACACTACTCCCAACTCAGGCAGTGACGTTGTTCCTAACTAAGGCCCTGACACTACTCCCAACATAGGCACTGACACTGTCCCTAACAAGGCCCTGGCACTACTCCCAACTCAGGCACTGACACTCTCCCTAACAACGACCTTGACACTACTCTTAACTCAGGCCCTGACATTGTCCCTAATAAAGACCCTGACACTAATCCCATCTCAGCCACTGACACTATCCCTAACTAAGGCCCTGACACTACACCCAACTCAGTCACTGACACTATCCCTAACTAAGACCCTGACACTACTCCCATCTCAGGCACTGACACTGTCCTTTAATAATGCCCTGAAATTACTGCCAACACAGGCACTGACACTGTCCCTACCTAAGGCCCGGAGACTACTCCTAACTCATGCCCTGACACTGTCCATAACTTAGGCACTGACACTACTCCTAATTCAGGCACTGACACTTTCCCTAACTAAGGCCCTGAGACTACTCCTTCCTTTGGCCCTGACACTGTCCCTCATTAAGGCCCCAACTCAGGCTCTGACACTGTCCCTAACTATGACCCTGTCACTACTTCCAACTCTGGCACTGACAGTGTCCCTAACTGAGACAATGATACTATTCCCAACTCAGGCACTAAGGCTCTGGATCATTGTGATGAGAAGCACCATGGAGTGTTCTGATGACAAGGGTCATAGAGCATTGTGATGACAAGGGTAATGAAGCATTGTGAAGACAATGGCCATGGAGAATTGTGATGACAGGGGTCATGGAGCATTGTGATTACAAGGGCCATGGAGCATTGTGATTACAGGGTTCTTGGGGCATTGTGATGAAAGTGGTCATGGAGCATTGTGATGAAAGTGGCCATGGAGCATTGTGATGAAGGTGGTCATGGAGCATTGTGATGAAAAGCACCAGGGAGCATTGTGACGACATGGGCTTGGAGCATTCTGATTACAGGGGACAAAAGCATTGTGATGGAAAGGGCAGGGAACATTGTGAAGACAGGGGTCATGGAGCATTATGATGACAACTGTCATGGAACATTGTGATGAAAGGTGTCATGGAGCATTGTAAAGAAAGGGGCCATGGAGCATTGTGATGACAGGCGTCATGGGGCATTGTGATGACAGTGGTCATGGAGCAATGTGATGAAAGGGATCATGGAGCAATGTGATTACCGGGGCCATGGAGCATTGTGAATACATAGGCCATGGGGCATTGTGATGACAGTGGGCATGGAGCATTGTGATGAAAGCGGTCATGGAGCATTGCGATGAAAGCGGTCATGGATCATTGTGATGAGAAGTGTCCTAGAACCTTGTGATGACATGGTTCATGGAGCATTTTGATGACAAGGGGCATGGCAAATTGTGATGACAGGTGTCATGGGTCATTATGATGACAGTGGTCATCTATCATTGTGATGAAATATATCATGGAGCACTGTGATGACAGGGGCCATGGAGTATTGTGATGACAAAGGCTATGGAGCATTGTGATGACAAGTGTCCTGGAACATTGTGATGACAGTGATCATGGAGCACTGTGATGAGAGGGGCCTTGGAACATTGTGATGACAGGCCTCATAGGGCATTGTGATGACAGTGGTCATGGAGCATTGTGATGAAATTTGTCATGGAGCACTGTGATTACAGGGGCCATGGAGCATTTTGATGACAGGTTTCATGGAGCATTGCGATGAAAATGGTAATGCACCATCTTGATGACAGTGTTCTGGAACCTTGTGATGACACGTTTCATGGAGCATAGTGATGACAAGGGCCATGGCGAATTGTGATGACAGGTGTCCTGGTGCACTGTGATGACAGTGGACATCTAGCATTGTGATGAAAGGTATCATGGAGCACTCTGATGACAGGGGCCATGGAGCATTGTGTTGACAAAGGCCATGGACCATTGTGATGACAGGGGTCAAGGGGAATTGTGATTACAGCGAGCTTGCAGCATTGTGAGGAAAATCGTCCTGGAGCATTGTGATGACAGCGGTCACAGAGAATTGCGATGACAGGGATCATGCAGCATTTTGATGACAAGGGTCATGGAGCATTGTGATGACATGTTCCATGAAGCATTGTGATGACAAAGGCATGGAGAATTGTGATGACATGGGTCATCGAGCATTGTAATGACAGTGGTCCTGGAGCATTGTGTTTACACGGGCATGGAGCATTGTTATGACAAGGGCATGGAACATTTTGATTATAGGCCCAAGGAGCATTGTGCTGAGAAGGCATGGTGCATTGTGATGACAATTTGCATTGAGCATTGTGATGAAAGAGGTACTGGAGCATTGTGAGGAAAAGTGTCATGTTTCATTGTGATGACAGGAGTCATGGAGCAATGTGATGAAAGATGTCATGGATCATTTTGATGAGAAGTGTCATGGAATATTGTGCTGACAATGATCATGGAGCATTGTGATGAGAGGGGCCTTGGTGCATTGAGATAACAGGTGTCATGTGGCATTGTGATGACAGTGGTCATGAAACATTGTGATGAAAGAGGTCATGGATCATTGTGATAACAAGTGTCCTGGAACCTTGTCATGACACGGTTCATGGAGAATTGTGATGAGAAGAGCCATGGCGAATTGTGATGACAGGTGTCATGGGGCATTGTGATGACAGTGGTCATTTAGTATTGTAATAAAAGGTATCATAGAGCACAGTGATGACAGGGGCCATGGAGCACTGTGATGAAAGGGGCAATGAAGCATTGTGATGACAGGAGTCATGGGGGATTGTGATGAAAGTGGTCATGGAGCATTGTGATGAAAGGGATCATGGAGCAATGTGATTACAGGGGACATGGAGCATTGTGAATATATAGGTCATGGAACATTGTGATGACTGTGGTCATGGAGCATTTTGCTGAAAGAGGTCATGAATCACTGTGATGACAAGTGTCCTGGAATATTGTGATGACATGGTTCATGGAGCATTGTGATGACAAGGTCATGGAGCATTGTGATGACAGTGGTCATGGAGCATTGTGATGAGAAGGACCATGGAGTAGGGTGATGACAGGGTTTATGGGGCCTTTTGCTGACAGGGGCTATGGAGCATTGTGATGAAAGGGGTCATTTAGCACTCTGATTACAGGGGATATGGAGCATGGTGATGACAAATGCCATGGAGCATTGTGATGACAGGTGTCAAGGAGCAATGTGATGAAATGCGTCATGGATCATTGTGATGACATGAGTCAAGGAGCATTGTGATGACATAGGTCATGGGGCTTTGTGATGAGAGGGAGCATGGAACATTGTGGTGAAAGTGGTCAAGGAGCATTGTGATGACAGTGCTCATTGAGCATTGTGAGGACACTGTCATGGAGCCTTGTGATTACAGGGGCCATGGAGCATTTTGATGACAAGGGTCATGGAGTATTGTGATGAAAGGCGTCCTGGAGCATTTTGAGGAAAGGTGTCATGGATCATAGTGATTACAGAGATCATGGAACATTGTGATGGCCAAGGTCAGGGAGCATTGTGATAACAGGGTTCATGGAGCATTGTGATCACAAAGACCATGTAGTATTGTGATGACAAGTGTCATGGGGCATTGTGATGTCAGGGGCATGGAGCATTGTGATGACAGGTGTCATGGAGCATTGTGATGAAAGGGGTCATCGGGAAATGTAATGACAAGGGCCATGGAGCATTGTGATGAAAGGGGTCAGCTAGGATTCTGATGAAAGTCGTCATTGAGCATTGTGATGGAAAGGGCCATGGAGCATTGTGATGATAAGTGTCATTGAACATTGTGATGACAAATGTTATGGAGCCTTGTGATGACAAAAGCCATGGAGCATTGTGATGACAGGGTCATGAGGCATTGTGATGAAAGGGGTCATGGATCATTGTGATGACAGGGGTCACGGAGCATTGTGATGATAGGGGTCATGGAGCAATTGGGTGAAAGGGATCATGGGACATTGTGATGACAAGCGCCATGGAGCATACTGATGACATTGGCACTGGAGCATTGTGATGACACAGGCATGGCAGATTGTCATGACAATAGTTCGGGAACATTGCCATGACAAAGGCATGGAGCATTGTGATTTCAGGGGCCATGGAGCACTGTGATGAAAAAAGCCATGGTGAATTGTGATGACAGATGTCATGGAGCATTGTGATGACGAGGGCATGGAGCACTGTGATGACAAATGGCATAGAGGATTGTCATGACAAAGGGCATGGATCATTGTGATGAATGGGGTCATGGATGAGTCTGACTACAACAATCGTGGAGCATTGTGATGACAGGGCTCATGGAGCATTGTGATCACAATGGCCATAGAACATTGTAATGACAGGTGTCATGCGACAATGTGATGAACGGGATCATGGAGCAATGTGATTACAGGGGCCATGGAGCATTGTGATGACAGGTGTCAAGGAGCAATGTGATGAAATGCGTCATGGATCATTGTGATGACATGGGTCGTGGAGCATTGTGATGAAATGGTTCATGGGGCATTGTGATGAAACTGGTCATGGGGCATTGTGCTGAAAGTGGTCATGGAGCATTGTGATGAATGTGGTCATGGAGCATTGTATTGACATGGATCATGGAGCATTTTGATTATTGTGGAGCATTCAGCACAGTGGTCCATGACCCCTTTCATCAGAATGTTCCATGGCTGTTGTCATCACAATACCCCATGGCCCCTTTCATCACAATGCTCCCTGACGTCTTTCATCACAATGCTCCATGACCATTGTCATCAGAATGCTTCATGATCCCTGTAATCAGAATGATCCATGACCCATTTCATCACATGCCCCATAACCCCTTTAATCAAATTGCTCCATGACCCTTTCATCACAATGTCCATGACCCTTGTCATCACAATGCTCCATGACCCCTGTCACCACAATGCTCCATGCCCCATTTCATCACAATGTTCCATGCACCCTGTCATCACAGTGCTCCATGGCCACTCTAATCACAGGGCTCCAAGACCCCTATAATCACAATGCTCCATGCCACTTGTCATTGCAATGTTCCATGGCCCTTGTCCTCACAATGCTCCATAGCGCTTGTCATAACAATGCTCCATGATCCCTGTCATCACAATGGTACATGACCACTTTCATCACAATGCCCCATAACCCCTTTCATCACAATGCTCCATGACCCCTGTCATCACAATGTTCCAGGACCCCTGTCATCACAATGAGCCATGACCCCTTTCATCACAGTGCTCCATAATCACTGTCATCACAATGATCCATGGCCCTTGTCATCACAAGGCTCCCTGGCGCAGGTCATCACAAAGATCCATGACCACTTTCAGCACAATGCTCCATGACCCCTTTCATCACACTTCTCCATGACCATTGTCATCACAAAGCTCCATGACTCTTGTAAAATCAAAGTTCCATGGCCCTTGTAATCACAAAGCTCCACGACCTTGTCATCAAAATGCACCATAACAACTTTCATCACAATGCCCCATGACAGCTGTCATCACAATGCTCCATAGCCCTTTTCCTCACAATGCTCCATGACCCCTGTCATCACAATGCTCCATGCCCCCTTTCATCACAATGCTCCATGACCCCTTTCATCAGAATGTTCCATGACAACTTTCATCACAATGCTCTATGGACCTTGCCATCACAATGCTCAATGGCGTTTGTCATCATAATCCTCCATGAAACCTCAAATCACAATTATCCATGACCCTTTTCAGCACAATGCCCCATGACCCCTTTCATCACAATGATCTATGACCCCTTTCATCACAATGCTCCATGACCATTGCAATAAAGGTTCCATGCCCATATCATCACAATGCTCCATGACACCTGTCATCACAATGCTCCATGGCCCTTGTCCTCACAGTGCTCCATGGCCCATGTCATCAAAATGCTCCATGACTACTTTAATCACAATGCTCCATGACCAATTTCATCACAATGCCCCGTGACCTCTGTAATCAAAATGTTCCTTAACCCCTTTCATCACATTGTTACAGTACCCCTTTCATCACAATGCTCCATGCGGCCTGTCACCACAATGTTCCATTACCCTTGTCAGCACAATGTTCCATGGCCCTTGTCATCACAATGCTCCATGGACCCTGTCATCACAATGCTCCATTACCCTTGTCATCACAATGCTCTATGCCATTTTCTTCACAATCCTTCATGACCCTTCTCATCACAATCCTTCATGACCCTTGTCATCACAATGATCCATGGAGCTTTTCATCATAAAGATCCAGAGCCTTAGTGCCTGAGTTGAGAGTAGTATAATTGCCTCAGTTATGGACACTGTCAGTCCCTGAGTTGGGAGTAGTGTCAGAGCCATAGTTAGGGACAGTGTCAGGGCCTGAGGTAGGAGTAGTCTCAGGGCCTTAGTTAGGGAGAGTGTCAGTGCCTGAATTAGCAGTAGTGTCAGGGCCTAAGTTACGGACAGTATCAGGGCATGAGTTAGGAGTAGTCTTAGGGCCTTAGTAAGGGACAGTGTCAGTGCCTGAGTTGGGATTAGAGTAAGGGGCTTTGTTAGGGACAACATCAGGGCGTGAGTTAGGAGTAATCTCAGGACCTTAGTTACGGACAGTGTCAGTGACTGTGTTAGGAATAGTGTCAGGGCCTGTGTTAGGAGTAGTGTGAGAGCAGTAGTTAGGGACGGACAGTGTCATGGCCTGAGTAGTGTGTAGTGTCAAGGACATAGTTAGCAACAGTTTCAGTGCCTGATTTGGGACTAATGTCAGGGCCTTAGTTCTGGACAGTGTCAGTGCCTGAGTTGGGAGTAGTGTCAGGGCTTAGTTAGGGACAGAGTCACTGCCTACGTAGGGAGTAGTTACACTGCCTTATTTAGTGAAAGTGTCAGTGCCTGTGTTGGTAGTGGTGTCAGAGCCTTAGTAAGGGACAGTGTAAGTGCCTGAGATGGGAGTAGTGTCAGGGTCTTTATTAGAGACAATGCCAGTGCCTGTGTCGGGAGTAGTGTCAGAGCCTTTTTTAGGGAAAGAGCCAGTACCTGAGTTGGGAGTAGTGTCAGGGTATTTATTATGGACAGTGTCAGGGGCTGAGTTAAGAGCAGTGTCAAGGCCTTAATTTGGGAGAGTGTCAGTGTCTGATTGGGAGTAGTGTCAGACCCTTAGTTAGGGACAGCGTCAGTGCCTGAGTTGGGAATAGTGCCAGCGCCTAAGTTACGGACAGTGTTAGGGCCTGAGTAAGAGTAGTCTCAGGGCCTTCGTTAGGAACAGTGTCAGTGACTATGTTAGGAATAGTGTCAGTGCCTGAGTTAGGAGTAGTCTGAGACCGGTAGTTAGGAACAGTGTCGGGGCCTGAGTTGTGAGTAGTTTCAGGGCCATAGTTAGTGAAAGTGTCAGTGCCGGTGTTGGGAGTGCTGTCAGGGCCTTAGTTAGGGCCAGTGTCAGTGCCTGAGTTGGGAGTAGTGTCAGGGCCTAGATAAGGACAGTGTCAGTGCCTGAGTTGAGAATAGGGTCAGGGCCTTAAGTAGGGACAGTGTCAGTGCCTGAGTTGAGAATAGGGTCAGGGCCTTAGTTAGGGACAGTGTCAGTGCCTGAGTTGGGAGAAGTGTCAGGGCCATATTTAGGGACTGTGTCAGTGGCTGAGATGAGAGTAGTGTCAGGGCCTTAGTTATGGACAGTGTCAGTGCCTGAGTTGGGATTATTGTCAGGGTCTTTATTATGGACAGTGTCAGGGCCTGAGTTAAGAGTAGTGTCAAGGCCTTAATTTGGGAGAGTGTCAGTGTCCGAATTGGGTGTAGTTTCAGCCCCTTAGTTAGGGACAGCATCATTGCCTGAGTTGGGAGTAGTGACAAGGCCTAAGTTATGGACATTGTCAAGGCCTGAGTTAGGAGCAGTCTCAAGGCCTTAGTTAGGGACACTGTCAGTGACTCTGTTAGGAAGAGTGTCAGGGCCTGAGTTAGGAGTAGTGTGAGACCGGTAGTTACGAACATTGTCTGGACCTGAGTTGTGAGTAGTTTCAGGGCCTTAGTTAGCGAAAGTGTCAGTGCCTAATTTGGGAGTAGTGTCAGAACCTTAGTTAGGGACAGCGCCAGTGCCTGAGTTGGGAGTAGTGCCAGTGCCTTAGTTAGGGACAGTGCCAGTGCCTGAGTTGGGAATAGTGTCAAGGCCATAGTTAGGGACGGTGTCAGTGGCTGAGATGAGAGTAGTGTCAGATCCTTAGTTAGGGACAGTGTAAGTGCCTGAGTTGGGAGTAGTGTCACAACCACAGTTAGGGACAGTGTCAGTGGCTGAGATGAGGGTAGTGTCAGGGTCTCAGTTACAGACAGTGTAAGTGCCTGAGTTGGGATTAGTGCCAGGGCCTAAGTTACGGACAGTGTCAGGGCCTGAGTTAGGAGTAGTCTTAGGGCCTTATTTAGGGAAAGTGTCAGTGACTGTGTTAGGAGTCACTGTGTTAGGAGCATTGTGATGACAGGGGGCATGGAACATTTTGATGAATTGGGGCATGGAGCATTGTGGTGACAGGGGTCATGGAGCATTGTCATGACAGGGGTCATGGCGCATTGTGATGACTGGGGGCATGGAGCACTGTGATGAAAGTTGTCTTGGAGTATTGTGATGAAAAACACCATGGAGCATTGTGATAACAAGAGCCATGGTGCATTGTGATGACAAGGATCATGGAGAATTTTGATGACATGGGTCATGGAACATTGTGATGACAAGGGCATGGAGCTGTGTGATGACAAGGGCCATGGAGCATTGTGATTACCAGTGTCATGGAGCATTTTGATGTCAGGGGCCATGGAGCATTGTGATGCGAAGGGTCATGGAATATTGTGATGACAAGGAGATGGAGAATTGTTGTGACAGGGGGCATGGGCATTGTGATGAAAGGTGTTATGGAGCTTTGAGAGGAAAAGGGTCATGGGACTTGTGATGACAAGGGCCATGGAGCATTGTGATGACAGGGGGCATGGAGCATTGTGATGACAAGGGCATGGAGCATTGTGAGACAAGTCTCATGTATAATAGTGATGAGAGGTGATATGGAGCATTGTGATGACAATGGCATGTAGCATTGTGATGACAATCGTCATGGAGTATTGTGAGACAAGGGTCATGGAACATTGTGATGAAAGGGGTCATGGATCACTGTGATTACAGGGATCACGGAGCATTGTGATGACAAGTGGCAAGGATCATTGTGATGAAAGGGGTAATGGAGAATTGTGATCAAGGGGGTAATGAATCATTGTGATTACAGCGGTCATGGAGACTTGTGATGACAGGGACCATGGAGCATTGTAAGGGAATGGGTCATGGAGCATTGAGATGAATGTGGTCATGGAGCACTGTGATGACAAGGGCCATGGAGCACTGTGATGACAAGGGCCATGGAACCTTGGGATGACAAGTGTCATGGAGCATTGTGATGACATGGATCATGGAGCAGTGTGATGACAAGGGTCATGGAGCATTGTGATGAGAAGGGTCATGGAGTTTGTGATGACAGAGCTCATGGAGCATTGTGATGACAGGGGGCATTGAGTATTGTAATGGAAAGGGTCATGGAGCAGTGTGATGACAGGGATCATGGAGCATTGTGATGACAAGTGTCATGGAGCATTGTGATGACTCGTGCATGGAGCATTGTGATGAAAACCGTTCTGGAGCATTGTTATGACAAGGGCATGGAGCATTGTGATGACAAATGTCATAGAGCAGTGTGATGAAAAGATTAATCGAGCCTTGTGATGAAAGGGGTCATGGATCATTGTGATGACAGGGGGCATAGAGCACTGTGATGAAAGGGTTTACGGAGCACTGTGATTACAGGGGTAATTGTGATGCATTGTGATGAAAGAGGACATGAGATGGGCGTAATGGAGCATTCTGATGAAAGTGGTCTTTCCTCATTGTGATGAAAATGGGCATGGAGCATTGTGATGAAAAGGGTTATGGAGCACTGTGATTACAGGGGTAATTTTAAGCACTGTGATGAACGGGGGCATGGAGCACTGTGATGAGAGGGGTCGTGGGGCATTGTGATGAAAGTGGTCATGGGGCATTGTGATGAAAATGGTCATGGGGCATTGTGGTGAAAGTGGTCATGCGGTACTGTGAAGGAAGTGGTCATGGAGCATTGTGATGAAAATGGTCATGGGTCATTTTGAAGAAAGGGGTCATGCATCATGGTGATTAAGGGGATCACAGAAGATTGTAATGAAAAGCGCCTATGAGCATTTTGATAACAATGGCCATGGAGCATTTTGATGAAAGGGGTTATGGGGCATTGTGATGAAAGTGGTCATGTACCATTGTGATGAGAGGGATCATGGAGCATTGTGATGACAGGGGGCATGGAACATTGTGATGAAATGGGGCATGGAGCATTGGGGTGACAGGGGTCATTGAGCATTGTGATGACAAAGATCATGGATCATTGTGATGAAAGGAGCCATGGAGCACTGTGATGAAAAGGGCATGGAGCACTGTGATGAAAATGATCATGGAGAATTGTGATGAAATTGGTCATGGAGCCTTTTGATTAAAGGGGTCATGGGGCATTGTGAAGAAACGGGTCATGGATCATTGTGATTACAGTGATCATGGAACATTGTGATGTCAAGAGCCATGGAACATTGTGATGAAAGGGGTCATGGACCACTGTGCTGAAAGTGGTCATAGATCATTGTGTTGACAGCAATCATGGAGCATTGTGAATGACAAGCGTAATGGAGTATTGTGATGACAAGTGTGATGGGTCATTGTGATGTCAGGGGCATGGAGCATTGTGATGAAAGGTGTCATGGAGCACTGTGATTACTGGGGCCATGGAGCATTGTGATGACAAGGGGCATGGAGTATTGTGACGAAAGGCGTACTGGAGCATTTTGAGGAACTGTGTCATGGATCATTGTGATTAAAGCGATCATGGAGCATTGTGATGACCAGGCTCATGGAGCATTGTGATAACAGGGGTCATGGAGCATTGTGATCAAAAGGACCATGTAATATTGTGATGAAAGGTGTCCTGGAGCACTGTGATTATTGGGGCCATGGAGCATTGTGCGGACCAAGGCCATGGAGCATGGTTATGACAGTTATCATAGAGCATTGTAATGACAGGGGCCATGGAGCATTGTGATGACAGGGGTCATGGGGCATTGTGATGACAGTGGTCATGGAGCATTGTGATGAAGGGGTCATGGAGCACTGTGATTACAGGGGCCATGTATAATTGTGATGACAAAGGCCATGGAGCATTGTGATGACAGTTGTCATGGAGCATTGTGTTGAAATGGGCATGGAGCATTGTGACGACAATGGTCATGGAGCATTGTGATAAAAGTTGTCCTGAAGCACTGTTATTACAGGGGCCATGTAGAATTTTGATGACAAAGGCCATGGAGCAATGTGATGAAAGGGATCATGGAGCAATGTGATTACCGGGGCCATGGAGCATTGTGAATACATAGGCCATGGGGCATTGTGATGACAGTGGGCATGGAGCATTGTGATGAAAGCGGTCGTGGAGCATTGTGATGAAAGCGGTCATGGATCATTGTGATGAGAAGTGTCCTAGAACCTTGTGATGACATGGTTCATGGAGCATTTTGATGACAAGGGGCATGGCAAATTGTGATGACAGGTGTCATGGGTCATTGTGATGACAGTGGTCATCTATCATTGTGATGAAATATATCATGGAGCACTGTGATGACAGGGGCCATGGAGTATTGTGATGACAAAGGCTATGGAGCATTGTGATGACAAGTGTCCTGGAACATTGTGATGACACGGTTCATGGAGCATTGTGATGACAAGGCCCATGGCCAAATGTGAAGACAGGTGTCATGGGACATTGTGATGACTGTGGTCATCTAGAATTGTGACGAAAGGTATCATGGAGCATTGTGATGACATGGGTCATGGAGCATTGTGATGAAACGGTCATGGAACACTGTGATGACAAGAATTCTGGAGCACTGTGATGACAAGTGTCATAGAACATTGTGCTGACAGTGATCATGGAGCACTGTGATGAGAGGGGCCTTGGAACATTGTGATGACAGGCCTCATAGGGCATTGTGATGACAGTGGTCATGGAGCATTGTGATGAAATTTGTCATGGAGCACTGTGATTACAGGGGCCATGGAGCATTTTGATGACAGGTTTCATGGAGCATTGCGATGAAAATGGTAATACACCATCTTGATGACAGTGTTCTGGAACCTTGTGATGATACGTTTCATGGAGCATAGTGATGACAAGGGCCATGGCGAATTGTGATGACAGGTGTCCTGGTGCACTGTAATGACAGTGGACATCTAGCATTGTGATGAAAGGTATCATGGAGCACTCTGATGACAGGGGCCATGGAGCATTGTGTTGACAAAGGCCATGGACCATTGTGATGATAGGGGTCAAGGGGAATTGTGATTACAGCGAGCTTGCAGCATTGTGAGGAAAATCGTCCTGGAGCATTGTGATGACAGCGGTCACAGAGAATTGCGATGACAGGGATCATGCAGCATTTTGATGACAAGGGTCATGGAGCATTGTGATGACAAAGGCATGGAGAATTGTGATGACATGGGTCATCGAGCATTGTAATGACAGTGGTCCTGGAGCATTGTGTTTACACGGGCATGGAGCATTGTTATGACAAGGGCATGGAACATTTTGATTATAGGCCCAAGGAGCATTGTGCTGAGAAGGCATGGTGCATTGTGATGACAATTTGCATTGAGCATTGTGATGAAAGAGGTACTGGAGCATTGTGAGGAAAAGTGTCATGTTTCATTGTGATGACAGGAGTCATGGAGCAATGTGATGAAAGATGTCATGGATCATTTTGATGAGAAGTGTCACGGAATATTGTGCTGACAATGATCATGGAGCATTGTGATGAATGGGGCCTTGGTGCATTGTGATAACAGGTGTCATGTGGCATTGTGATGACAGTGGTCATGAAGCATTGTGATAACAAGTGTCCTGGAACCTTGTCATGACACGGTTCATGGAGAATTGTGATGAGAAGAGCCATGGCGAATTGTGATGACAGGTGTCATGGGGCATTGTGATGACAGTGGTCATTTAGTATTGTAATAAAAGGTATCATAGAGCACAGTGATGACAGGGGCCATGGAGCACTGTGATGAAAGGGGCAATGAAGCATTGTGATGACAGGAGTCATGGGGGATTGTGATGAAAGTGGTCATGGAGCATTGTGATGAAAGGGATCATGGAGCAATGTGATTACAGGGGACATGGAGCATTATGAATATATAGGTCATGGAACATTGTGATGACTGTGGTCATGGAGCATTTTGCTGAAAGAGGTCATGAATCACTGTGATGACAAGTGTCCTGGAATATTGTGATGACATGGTTCATGGAGCATTGTGATGACAAGGTCATGGAGCATTGTGATGACAGTGGTCATGGAGCATTGTGATGAGAAGGACCATGGAGTAGAGTGATGACAGGGTTTATGGGGCCTTTTGCTGACAGGGGCAATGGAGCATTGTGATGAAAGGGGTCATTTAGCACTCTGATTACAGGGGATATGGAGCATGGTGATGACAAGGGCATGGAGCATTGTGATCACAATGGTCATGGAGCATAGTGATGAAAGTGGTCATGGAGCACTGTGATAAATAAGGTCATGTGGCATTGTGAGGACAACGGTCATGGAGCATTGTGAAGAAAGAGGTCATGGATCATTTTGATGAAAGTTGTCATAGAGAATTGTGAAGAAAAGCAGCAGGGAGCATTGTGATGACAAGGGCCATGGAGCATTGTCATGAAAGGTCTTATCTGGCATTGTGATGAGAGTGGTCATGGAGCATTGTGATGAAAGTTGTCCTGAAGCACTGTTATTACAGGGGTCATGTAGAATTTTGATGACAAAGGCCATGGAGCATTGGGATGACAGGCATCATGGAGCAATTTGATGAAAGTGGTCATGGAGCATTGTGATGAAATGCGCCATGGAACATTGTGAAGACAAGTGTCCTGGAGCATTGTGATGACAGTGGTCATCTATCATTATGATGAAAGGTATCACGGAGCACTGTGATGACAGGGGCCATGGAGCATTGTGATGACACGGGCATGGAGCATTATGATGAGAAGAGATCTGGAGCATTGCGATGACAAGGGTATGGAGCATTGTGAATACAGGGGCCAGGGAGCATTGAGATGACAAGGGCAGGGAACATTGTGATGACAGCGGTCATGGATCATTGTGATGATATCTGTCATGGAACATTGTGCTGACAGTGGTCATAGAGCATTGTGATGAAAAGGATCATGGAGCAATGTGATTACAGGGGCCATGGAGCATTGTGAATACATAGGCCATGGAGCATTGCGATGACAGGGGTCAAGGAGCATTGTGATGAAAGTGGTCATGGAGCATTGTGATGACACGGGCATGGAGCATTATGATGACAAGAGTTCTGGAGCATTGTGATGATAAGTGTATGGAGCATTGTGATTACAGGGGACCAGGATCATTGTGATTACATGGGCAGTGAATATTGTGATAACAGGGGTTCATGGAGCAGTGTGATGACAAGTGTCATGGAACATTGTGATGACAGGGTTCATGGAGCATTGTGATGAGAGGGGCCTTGGAGCATTATGATGATAGGCGTCATGGGGAATTGTGATGACAGTGGTCATATAGAACTTTGATGAAAGGTATCATGGAGGACTCTGATGACAGGGGCCGTGGAGCACTGTGATGACAGTGGTCATCTAGAACTGTGATGAAATATACCAGGGAGCATTGTGATGACAGGGGTCATGGATCACCGCAATTATAGGGGCCATGGAGCATTGTGAATACAAAGGTCATGGAGCATGGAGATGACAGAGGTCATGGATCATTGTGATGACAAGGGTCCTGGAACCTTGTGATGACACGGATCATGGAGCATTGTGATGAAAGGGGTCATGGAGCATTGTGATGACAAAGGCCATGGAACATTTTGATGACAAGAATTCTGGAGCACTGTGATGACAAGCGCATGGAGCATTGTGATTATAGGGACCATAGAGCATTGTGATGACAACGGTATGGAACATTGTGATGACAAGGGTCTTCGAGCATTGTGATGCCAGGGGTCATGGAGCATTGTGATGAAGGGGATCATGGAGCAATGTGATTACAGGGGCCATGGAGCATTTTGAATGCATAGGCCATGGAGCAGTGTGATGACAGGGGTCATGGAGCATTGTGATGAATGTGGTCATAGTTCATTGTGATGATAAGTGTCCAGGAACATTGTGATGACATGGATCATGGAACATTGTGATGACAAGGGCCATGGCCAATTCTGATGACAGGTGTCATCGGGCATTGTGATGACAGAGGTTATCTAGAATTGTGATGAAAGGTACCATGGATCACTGTGATAACAGGGGCCATGGAGCATTGTGATGACAAAGGCCATGGAGCATTTTGATGAAAAGTGTCATGGAGAATTGTGATGAGATGGGCATGGAGCATTATGATGACAAGAGTTCTGGAGCATTGCGGTGAAAAGGGAATGGAGCATTGTGCTTACAGGGACCATGGAGAATTGTGATGACATCTGTCATGGAACATTGTGCTGACAGGGACCATGGAGCATTGTGATGACAGGTATAATGTGGCATCGTGATGACAGTGGTCATAGAGCATTGGGATGAAATGGATCATGGAGCAATGTGATTACAGGGACCATGTAGCATTGCGAATGCATAGGCTATGGAGCATTGTGATGACAGGAGTTAAGGAGCATTGTGATGTAAGTGGTCATGGATCATTGTGATGACAAGTGTCCTGGACCATTGTGATGACACGGGTCATGTAGCATTATGATGGCAAGGGCCATGGCGTATTGTGATGACATGTGTCTTGGGGCATTGTGATGACAGTGGTCATCTAGAATTGTGATAAAAGGTATCATGGAGGACACTGATGACAGGGGCCATGGAGTATTGTAATGACAAGGCCATGGAACATTGTGATGACAAGTATCATGGAGCTTTGTGATGACACGGGCATTCCTCATTATGATGACAAGAGTTCTGGAGCATTGTGATGACAAGGGCATGGAGCATTGTGATTACAGGGTCATGGAGCATTGTGATGACAACTGTCATGGAACATTGTGATGACATGTTTCATGGAGCATTGTGATTAAAGGGGCCATGGAGCATTTTGATGACAAGGGCAGGCGAACATTTTGAACACATTGGTAATGGAGCCTTGTGATGACATGGGCAGGGAACATTGTGAAGAGAGGTATAATGGAACATTGTAATTACAGGGGACATGGAGCATTTTGATGACATGGGCAGGCAACATTGTGATGACAGGTGTCATGGAGCATTTTGATGACAATTGTCATGTAATGTGCTGACAGGGATCATGGAGCATTGTGATGAGACGGTCATTGGAGCATTGTGATGACAGGCGTACTGGAGCCTTCTGAGGAAAGGTGTCATGGGTCATTGTGATTACAGCAATCATGGAACATTGTGATGACAGTGGTCATAGAGCATTGTAATGACAGGGGCCATGGAGGATTGTGATGAGACACGGTCATTGGAGCATTGTGATGACAGGCGTACTGGAGCCTTCTGAGGAAAGGTGTCATGGGTCATTGTGATTACAGCAATCATGGAACATTGTGATGACAGTGGTCATGGAGCATTGTAATGACAGGGGCCATGGAGCATTGTGATGACAGGGGTCATGGGGCATTGTGATGACAGTGGTCATGGAGCATTGTGATGAAAGGGGTCATGGAGCACTGTGATCACAGGGGCCATGTATAATTGTGTTGACAAAGGCCATGGAGCATTGTGATGACAGTTGTCATGGAGCATTGCGTTGAAAGGGGCATGGAGCATTGTGACGACAATGGTCATGGAGCATTGTGATGACTGGTATCATGGAGCATTGTTATGAAAAAGGTCATGGGGCAGTGTAATGACAAGTGTCATGGAGGATGTGATGAAAGGAGTCATGGAGCATTGTGATTAAATGGATCATGAGGCATTTTGATGACAAGAGTCATGGAACATTGTGATGACAGGGATAATGGAGCATTGTGATGACAAGGGCTATGGAGCATTGTGATGAGAGGTATAATGTGGCATCGTGATGACAGTGGTCATAGAGCATTGGGATGAAATGGATCATGGAGCAACGTGATTACAGGGACCATGGAGCATTGCGAATGCATAGGCTATGGAGCATTGTGATGACAGGAGTTAAGGAGCATTGTGATGTAAGTGGTCATGGATCATTGTGATGACAAGTGTCCTGGACCATTGTGATGACACGGGTCATGGAGCATTGTGATGGCAAGGGCCATGGCGAATTGTGATGACATGTGTCTTGGGGCATTGTGATGACAGTGGTCATCTAGAATTGTGATAAATGGTATCATGGAGGACTCTGATGACAGGGGCCATGGAGTATTGTAATGACAAGGCCATGGAACATTGTGATGACAAGTATCATGGAGCTTTGTGATGACACGGGCATTCCTCATTATGATGACAAGAGTTCTGGAGCATTGTGATGAAAAGGGCATGGAGCATTGTGATTACAGGGTCATGGAGCATTGTGATGACAACTGTCATGGAACATTGTGATGACATGTTTCATGGAGCATTGTGATTAAAGGGGCCATGGAGCATTTTGATGACAAGGGCAGCCGAATATTTTGATTACATTGGTAATGGAGCCTTGTGATGACATGGGCAGGGAACATTGTGAAGAGACGTGTAATGGAACATTGTGATTACAGGGGACATGGAGCATTTTGAGGACATGGGCAGGCAACATTGTGATGACAGGTGTCATGGAGCATTGTGATGACAATTGTCATGTAATGTTGTGCTGACAGGGATCATGGAGCATTGTGATGAGACGGTCATTGGAGCATTGTGATGACAGGCGTACTGGAGCCTTCTGAGGAAAGGTGTCATGGGTCATTGTGATTACAGCGATCATGGAACATTGTGATGACAGTGGTCATGGAGCATTGTAATGACAGGGGCCATGGAGCATTGTGATGACAAGGGTCATGGGGCATTGTGATGACAGTGGTCATGGAGCATTGTGATGAAAGGGGTCATGGAGCACTGTGATGACAGGGGCCATGTATAATTGTGATGACAAAGGCCATGGAGCATTGTGATGACAGTTGTCATGGAGCATTGTGTTGAAAGGGGCATGGAGCATTGTGACGACAATGGTCATGGAGCATTGTGATGACTGCTATCATGGAGCATTGTTCTGAAAAAGGTCATGGGGAAGTGTAATGACAAGTATCATGGAGCATGTGATGAAAGGAGTCATGGAGCATTGTGATTAAAGGTGACAAGGAGCATTGTGATGATATGGGCAGAGAACTTTGTGATGACAGGGTTCATGGAGCATTGTGATGACAACGGCATGGAGCATTGTGATGACACGGGCATGGAGCATTGTAATGATAGGCTATCTGGAGCATTGTGATGAAAAGGGGATGGAGCATTTTGATGAGAGGGTCCAAGGAGCATTGTGCTGACAATGGCATGGAGCACTGTGATGAAAAGGGTACTGGAGCACTGTGAGGAAAGGAGTCATGGATCATTGTGATGACAGGGGTCATGGAGCTTTGTGATGACAAGGGTCATGGAGCATTGTGATGACACGGTCAAGGAACATTGCGATGACAAGAATTCTGGAGCATTGTGATGAAAGGGCATGAAGCATTGTGATTAAAGGTGACAAGGAGCATCGTGATGATATGGGCAGAGAACTTTGTGATGACAGGGTTCATGGAGCTTTTTGGTAAGAGAGGCCTTGGAGATTTGTGATGGCAGGCATCATGGGGCATTGTGATGACAGCGGTCTTGGAGCATTGTGATGAAAGGGGTCATGGAGGACTGCGATTACAGGGGCCATGGAGCATTGTGAATACAAAGGCTATGGAGCATTGTGATGAAAGTGATCATGGATCATTGTGATGACAAGTGTCCTGGAACCTTGTGATGACACGGTTCATGGAGAACTGTGATGACAAGGACCATGGCGAATTGTGATGACATCTGTCATGGGGCATTGTGATGACAGTGGTCATCTAGAATTGTGATGAATGGTAACATGGAGCACTGTGATGACAGGGGCCATGGAACATTGTGTTGACAAAGGCCATGGAGCATTGTGATGACAAGTGAAATGGGGCATTTTGATGACATTGGCATGGAGCATTATGATGACAAGAGTTCTGGAGCATTTTGATGACAAGGGCATGGAGCTTTGTGATGAGAGGGGCCATGGAACATTGTGATGACAAAGGCTATGGAGCATTGTGATGCCAAGTGTCATGGGGCATTTTGATGACATTGGCATGGAGCATTATGATGACAAGAGTTCTGGAGCATTTTGATGACAAGGGCATGGAGCTTTGTGATGAGAGGGGTCATGGAAGATTGTGATGACAAAGGCCATGGAGAATTGTGATGCCACGGTCATGGAACATTGTGATGACAAGAATTCTGGAGCATCGTGAGGAAAAAGGCATGGAGCTTTGTGATTATAGGGGACATGGAGCATTGTGATGACATGGGCAGGGAACACTGTGATGACAGGTGTTATGGAGCAATGTGATGACAAGTGTCGTGGAGCATTGTGATGAGAGGTGCCTTGGAGAATTGTGATGACAGGGGTCATGGAGCATTGTGATGACATGGGCCATGGAGCATTGTGAAGACAAGATTCATGGAGCATTGTGATGACACGGGCATGAAGCATGGTGATGACAACAGACCTGGAGCATTGTGATGACAAGGGCATGGAGCATTGTGATTACAGGAGACATGGAGCATTGTGATGACATTGGCAGGGATCATTGTGATTCCAGGGATTATGGAGCATTGTGATGACAAGTGTCATCCACTATTGTGCTGACACAGATCATGGAGCATTTTGATGAGAGTGGCCTTGGAGCACAGTGATGAGAGACGTCATGGGGCATTATGGTGACAGGGGTCAAGGAGCATTGTGATGAAAGTGTTTATGGAGCAACGCGATTATCGGGACAATGGAGCATTGTGAATACAAAGGCCATGGAGCATTGAGATAACAGAGTTCATGGAGCATGGTGATGAAAGTGGTCATGGATCACTGGGATGACAGGTGTCCTGGAACCTAGTGATGACACGGTTCATACAGCCTTGAGATGACAAGGACCAAGGCGAATTGTGATGACACGTGTCATGGGGCATTGTGATGACATTGGTCATCTTGCATTGTGATGACAGTGGTCATGTAGAATTTTGATGAAAGGTATCATGGAGCACTGTGATGACAAAGGCCAAGGAACATTTTGATGACAAGTGTCATTGAGCAATGGGATGACACGGGAATGGAGTATTATGATGACAAGTGTTCTGGAGCATTGTGATGACAAGGGCATGGAGCATTGTGATTACATGTGCCATGGAGCATTGTGATGACAACGGCATGGAGCATTGTGATGACACGGGCATGGAGCATTGTAATGATAGGCTATCTGGAGCATTGTGATGACAAGGGGATTGAGCATTTTGATGACACGGTCCAAGGAGCATTGTGCTGACAATGGCATGGAGCATTGTGATGAAAAGGGTACTGGAGCACTGTGAGGAAAGGAGTCATGGATCATTGTGATGACAGGGGTCATGCAGCTTTGTGATGACAAGGGTCATGGAGCATTGTGATGACACGGTCAAGGAACATTGCGATGACAAGAATTCTGGAGCATTGTGATGAAAGGGCATGGAGCATTGTGATTAAAGGTGACAAGGAGCATTGTGATGATATGGGCAGAGAACTTTGTGATGACAGGGGTCATGGAGCTTTTTGGTAAGAGAGGCCTTGGAGATTTGTGATGGCAGGCGTCATGGGGCATTGTGATGACAGCGGTCTTGGAGCATTGTGATGAAAGGGGTCATGGAACACTGTGATTACAGGGGCCATGGAGCATTGTGAATACAAAGGCTATGGAGCATTGAGATGACATGGTTCATGGAGCATTGTGATGAAAGTGATCATGGATCATTGTGATGACAAGTGTCCTGGAACCTTGTGATGACACGGTTCATGGAGCATTGTGATGACAAGGACCATGGCGAATTGTTATGACATCTTTCATGGGGCATTGTGATGAGAGTGGTCATCTAGAATTGTGATGAAAGGTATCATGGAGCACTGTGATGACAGGGGCCATGGAACATTGTGATGAAAAAGGCCATGGAGCATTGTGATGACAAGTGTCATGGGGCATTTTGATGACATTGGCATGGAGCATTATGATGACAAGAGATCTGGAGCATTTTGATGAAAAGGGTATGGAGCTTTGTGATGAGAGGGGCCATGGAACATTGTGATGACAAATGCCATGGAGCATTGTGATGACAAGTGTCATGGGGCATTTTGATGACATTGGCATGGCACATTATGATGACAAGTGTTCTCGAGCATTTTGATGACAAGGGCATGGAGCATTGTGATGAAAGGGGCCATGGAGCATTGTGATGAAAATGGCAGGGAACATTGTGATGACTGCGTTCATGGAGCATTGTGATGAAAGGGGCCATGGAGCATTGAGATGACAGCGTCATGAGCCATGGTGATGACAGTGGTCATGGAGCATTGTAATGAAAGAGATCATGGAGCAATATGATAACTGGATCCATAGAGCATTGTGATGACAGGAGTATTGGTGCATTGTGATGAAAGTAGTCATGGATCATTGTGATGACATGTGTCCTGGAACACTGTAATGACACGGTTCATCGAGTATTGTGATGACAAGGGTCGTTCCGAATTGTGACGACAGGTGTCATGGAGCATCGTGATGACACGGGCATGGAGCATTGTAATGATAGGCTATCTGGAGCATTGTGATGATAAGGGGATGGAGCATTTTGATGAGAGGGTCCAAGGAGCATTGTGCTGACAATGGCATGGAGCATTGTGATGAACAGGGTACTGGAGCACTGTGAGGAAAGGAGTCATGGATCATTGTGATGACAGGGGTCATGGAGCTTTGTGATGACAAGGGTCATGCAGCATTGTGATGACACGGTCAAGGAACATTGCGATGACAAGAATTCTGGAGCATTGTGATGAAAGGGCATGGAGCATTGTGATTAAAGGTGACAAGGAGAATTGTGATGATATGGGCAGAGACCTTTGTGATGATAGGGGTCATGGAGCTTTTTGGTAAGAGAGGCCTTGGAGATTTGTGATGGCAGGCGTCATGGGGCATTGTGATGACAGCGGTCTTGGAGCCTTGTGATGAAATGGGTCATGGAGCCCTGTGATTACAGGGGCCATGGAGCATTGTGAATACAAAGGCTATGGAGCATTGAGATGACAGGGTTCATGGAGCATTGTGATGAAAGTGATCATGGATCATTGTGATGACAAGTGTCCTGGAACCTTGTGATGACACGGTTCATGGAGCATTGTGATGACAAGGACCATGGCGAATTGGGATGACATCTGTCATGGGGCATTGTGATGACAGTGGTCATCTAGAATTGTGATGAAAGGTATCATGGAGAACTGTGATGACATTGGCATGGAGCATTATGATGACAAGTGTTCTGGAGCATTTTGAGGACAAGGGCATGGAGCTTTGTGATGAGAGGGGCCTTGGAACATTGTGATGACAAAGGCCATGGAGCATTGTGATGACAAGTGTCATGGGGCATTTTGATGACATTGGCATGGCGCAATATGATGGCAAGAGTCCATGGGGCATTGTGATGAAATTGGTCATCTTGCATTGTGATGACAGTGGTCATGTAGAATTTTGATTAAAGGTATCATGGAGCACTGTGATGACAAAGGCCAAGGAACATTTTGATGACAAGTGTCATTGAGCAATGGGATGACACGGGAATGGAGTATTATGATGACAAGTGTTCTGGAGCATTGTGATGACAAGGGCATGGAGCATTGTGATGACAACGGCATGGAGCATTGTGATGACACGGGCATGGAGCATTGTAATGATAGGCTATCTGGAGCATTGTGATGAAAAGTGGATGGAGCATTTTGATGACAGGATCCAAGGAGCATTGTGCTGACAATGGCATGGAGCATTGTGATGAAAAGGGTACTGGAGCACTGTGAGGAATGGCGTCATGGATCATTGTGATGACAGGGGTCATGGAGCTTTGTAATGACAAGCGTCATGGAGCATTGTGATGACACGGTCAAGGAACATTGCGATGACAAGAATTCTGGAGCATTGTGATGAAAGGGCATGGAGCATTCTGAGTAAAGGTGACAAGGAGCATTGTGATGATATGGGCAGAGAACTTTGTGATGACAGGGGTCATGGAGCTTTTTGGTAAGAGAGGCCTTGGAGATTTGTGATGGCAGGCGTCATGGGGCATTGTGATGACAGCGGTCTTGGAGCATTGTGATGAAAGTGATCATGGATCATTGTGATGAGAAGTGTCCTGGAACCTTGTGATGACACGGTTCATGGAGCATTGTGATGACAAGGACCATGGCGAATTGTGATGACATCTGTCATGGGGCATTGTGATGACAGTGGTCATCTAGATTTGTAATGAAAGGTATCATGGAGCATAGTGATGACAGGGGCCATGGAACATTGTGATGACAAAGGCCATGGAGCATTGTGATGACAAGTGTCATGGGGCATTTTGATGATATTGGCATGGCGCATTATGATGACAAGTGTTCTGGAGTATTTTGATGACGAGGGCATGGAGCATTGTGATGAAAGGGGCCATGGAGCATTGAGATGACAGGCGTCATGAGGCATGGTGATGACAGTGGTCATGGAGCACTGTGATGAAAGAGATCATGGAGCAATATGATAACAGGGGCCATGGATCATTGTGATGACAGGTGTATTGGAGCATTGTGATGAAAGTAGTCATGGATCATTGTGATGACATGTGTCCTGGAACACTGTGATGACACGGTTCATCGAGTATTGTGATGAAAAGGGTCATAGCGAATTGTGACGACAGGTGTCATGGGGCATTGTGATGACATTGATCATCTAGGAATTGTGATGAAAGGTGTCATGGAGCACTGTGATGACTGGGGGCATGAAGCATTGTTATGAAAATTGTCCTGGATTATTGTGATGACAGCAGTCATGGAGAATTGTGATGACAGGGATTATGCAGCATCGTGTTGACAACGGTATGGACTATTGTGATGACAATGGTCATGGAGCAATGTGATGAAAGTCTTTATGGAACATCGTGATGAAAAGTGCCTGGGAGCATTGTGACGATAAAGGCCATGGAGCAATGTGATGACAAGTGTCATGGAGCATTGTAATGAAAGGTTTCATTGTGCACTGTGATGACAAGGGGGATGGAGTATTGTGATGAAACTGGTCCTGGAGCATTGTGATAACAAAAGCCATGGAGCTTATTGATGACAGGCATCATGGAGCATTGTGAAGAAAGGGGCCATGGCGAATTGTAATGACAATAGAGAAATGTGAAGAAAATGGTCAGCGAGCATAGTGATTAGAGTGGTCATTGAGAATTGTGATGAAAAGCGACATAGAGCATTGTGATGACAAAGGTCATGGAGAACAGTGATGACCAGGGTATTGAAGCATTGTGATGACATGGTCATGGAACATTGTGATGACAAGAATTCTGGAGCATTGTGATGACAAGGGCCATGGAGCATTGTGATGCCACGGTCATGGAACATTGTGATGACAAGAATTCTGGAGCATTGTGAGGAAACAGGCATGGAGCATTGTGATTATAGGGGACATGGAGCATTGTGATGACATGGGCAGGGAACACTGTGATGACAGGTGTTATGGAGCAATGTGATGACAAGTGTCGTGGAGCATTGTGATGAGAGGGGCCTTGGAGAATTGTGATGACAATGGTCATGGAGCATTGTGATGACATGGGTCATGGAGCATTGTGAAGACAAGATTCATGGAGCATTGTGATGACACGGGCATGAAGCATGGTGATGACAACAGACCTGGAGCATTGTGATGACAAGGGTATGGAGCATTGTGATTACAGGAGACATGGAGCATTGTGATGACATTGGCAGGGATCATTGTGATTACGGGGATCATGGAGCATTGTTGTGACAAGTGTCATCCAATATTGTGCTGACCCAGATCATGGAGCATTTTGATGAGAGTGGCCTTGGAGCACAGTGATGAGAGACGTCATGGGGCATTATGTTGACAGTGGTCAAGGAGCCTTGTGCTGAAAGTGTTCATGGAGCAACGCGATTATCGGGACAATGGAGCATTGTGAATACAAAGGCCATGGAGCATTGAGATAACAGATTTCATGGAGCATTGTGATGAAAGTGGTCATGGATCACTGTGATGACAAGTGTCCTGGAACCTAGTGATGACACGGTTCATACAGCCTTGAGATGACAAGGGCCAAGGCGAATTGTGATGACACCTGTCATGGGGCATTGTGCTGATACTGGTCATCTTGCATTGTGATGACAGTGGTCATGTAGAATTTTGATTAAAGGTATCATGGAACACTGTGTTGTCAAAGGCCAAGGAACATTTTGATGACAAGTGTCATTGAGCAATGGGATGACACGGGAATGGAGTATTATGATGACAAGTGTTCTGGAGCATTGTGATGACAAGGGCATGGAGCATTGTGATTCCAGGGGCCATGGAGCATTGTGATGACAACGGCATGGAGCACTGTGTTGACACGGGCATGGAGCATTGTAATGATAGGCTATCTGGAGAATTGTGATGAAAAGGGGATGGAGCATTTTGATGACAGGATCCAAGGAGCATTGTGCTGACAATGGCATGGAGCATTGTGATGAAAAGGGTACTGGAGCACTGTGAGGTAAGGAGTCATGGATCATTGTGATGACAGGGGTCATGGAGCTTTGTGATGACAAGGGTCATGGAGCATTGTAATGACACGGTCAAGGAACATTGCGATGACAAGAATTCTGGAGCATTGTGATGAAAGGGCATGGAGCATTGTGATTAAAGGTGACAAGGAGCATTGTGATGATATGGGCAGAGAACTTTGTGATGACAGGGGTCATGGAGCATTGTGATGAAAGTGTCATGGAACATTGGGCTGACAGGGATCATGGAGCTTTTTGGTAAGAGAGGCCTTTTGAGATTTGTGATGGCAGGCCTCATGGGGCATTGTGATGACAGCGGTCTTGGAGCATTGGGATGAAAGGGGTAATGGAGCACTGTGATTTCAGGGGCCATGGAGCATTGTGAATACAAAGGCTATGGAGCATTGAGATGACAGGGTTCATGTAGCATTGTGATGAAAGTGATCATGGATCATTGTGATGACAAGTGTCATGGGGCATTTTGATGACATTGGCATGGAGCATTTTGATGACAAGAGTTCTGGAGCATTTTGATGAAAAGGGCAGGGAACATTGTGATGACTGGGTTCATGGAGCATTGTGATGAAAGAGGCCATGGAGCATTGAGATGACAGGCCTCATGAGGCATGGTTTTGACAGTGGTCATGGAGCATTGTGATGAAAGAGATCGTGGAGCAATATGATAACAGGGGACATGGATCATTGTGATGACATGTGTACTGGAGCATTGTGTTTAAAGTAGTCATGGATCATTGTGATGACATGTGTCCTGGAACACTGTGATGACACGGTTCATCGAGTATTGCGATGACAAGGGTCATAGCGAATTGTGACGACAGGTGTCATGGGGCATTGTGATGACATTGATCATCTAGGAATTGTGATGAAAGGTGTCATGGAGCACTGTGATGACTGGGGGCATGAAGCATTTTTATGAAAATTGTCCTGGATTATTGTGATGACAGCAGTCATAGAGAATTGTGATGACAGGGATTATGCAGCATTGTGTTGACAAGGGTATGGACTATTGTGATGACAATGGTCATGGAGCAATGTGATGAAAGTATTCATGGAACATCGTGATGAAAAGTGGCTGGGAGCATTGTGACGATAAACGCCATGGAGCATTGTGATGACAAGTGTCATGGAGCATTGTAATGAAAGGTTTCATTGTGCACTGTGATGACAAGGGGGATGGAGTATTGTGATGAAACTGGTCCTGGAGCATTGTGGTAACAAAAGCCATGGAGCTTTGTGATGACAGGCATCATGGAGCATTGTGAAGAAAGGGGCCATGGCGAATTGTAATGACAATAGAATAATGTGATGAAAATGGTCAGCGAGCATAGTGATTAAAGTGGTCATTGAGAATTGTGATGAAAAGCGACATAGAGCATTGTGATGACAAAGGTCATGGAGAACAGTGATGACCAGGGTCATGTAGCATTGTGATGACACAGTCATGGAACATTGTGATGACAAGAATTCTGGAGCATCGTGAGGAAAAAGGCAGGGAGCATTTTGATTATAGGGGACATGGAGCATTGTGATGACATGGGCAGGGAACACTGTGATGACAGGTGTTATGGAGCAATGTGATGACAAGTGTCGTGGAGCATTGTGATGAGAGGGGCCTTGGAGAATTGTGATGACAGGGGTCATGGAGCATTGTGAAGACAAGATTCATGGAGCATTGTGATGACACGGGCATGAAGCATGGTGATGATAACAGACCTGGAGCATTGTGATGACAAGGGCATGGAGCATTGTGATTACAGGAGACATGGAGCACTGTGATGACATTGGCAGGGATCATTGTGATTCCAGGGATCATGGAGCATTGTGAGGACAAGTGTCATCCAATATTGTGCTGACACAGATCATGGAGCATGGTGATGAGAGTGGCCTTGGAGCACAGTGATGAGAGACGTCATGGGGCATTATGGTGACAGTGGTCAAGGAGCATTGTGATGAAAGTGGTCAAGGAGCATTGTGATGAAAATGTTCATGGAGCGACGGGATTATCGGGACAATGGAGCATTGTGAATACAAAGGCCATGGAGCATTGAGATAACAGAGTTCATGGAGCATTGTGATGAAAGTGGTCATGGATCATTGTGATGACAAGTGTCCTGGAACCTAGTGATGACACGGTTCATAAAGCCTTGAGATGACAAGGGCCAAGGCGAATTGTGATGACACGTGTCATGGGACATTGTGATGATATTGGTCATCTTGCATTGTGATGACAGTGGTCATGTAGAATTTTGATTAAAGGTATCATGGAGCACTGTGATGACAAAGGCCAAGGAACATTTTGATGACAAGTGTCATTGAGCAATGGGATGACACGGGAATGGAGTATTATGATGACAAGTGTTCTGGAGCATTGTGATGACAAGGGCATGGAGCATTGTGATGACAGGGGCCATGGAGCATTGTGATGACAACGGCATGGAGCATTGTGATGACACGGGCATGGAGCATTGTAATGATAGGCTATCTGGAGCATTGTGATGAAAAGTGGATGGAGCATTTTGATGACAGGATCCAAGGAGCATTGTGCTGACAATGGCATGGAGCATTGTGATGAAAAGGGTACTGGAGCACTGTGAGGAATGGCGTCATGGATCATTGTGATGACAGGGGTCATGGAGCTTTGTAATGACAAGCGTCATGGAGCATTGTGATGACACGGTCAAGGAACATTGCGATGACAAGAATTCTGGAGCATTGTGATGAAAGGGCATGGAGCATTCTGATTAAAGGTGACAAGGAGCATTGTGATGATATGGGCAGAGAACTTTGTGATGACAGGGTTCATGGAGCTTTTTGGTAAGAGAGGCCTTGGAGATTTGTGATGGCAGGCGTCATGGGGCATTGTGATGACAGCGGTCTTGGAGCATTGTGATGAAAGTGATCATGGATCATTGTGATGAGAAGTGTCCTGGAACCTTGTGATGACACGGTTCATGGAGCATTGTGATGACAAGGACCATGGCGAATTGTGATGACATCTGTCATGGGGCATTGTGATGACAGTGGTCATCTAGATTTGTAATGAAAGGTATCATGGAGCATAGTGATGACAGGGGCCATGGAACATTGTGATGACAAAGGCCATGGAGCATTGTGATGACAAGTGTCATGGGGCATTTTGATGATATTGGCATGGCGCATTATGATGACAAGTGTTCTGGAGCATTTTGATGACAAGGGCATGGAGCATTGTGATGAAAGGGGCCATGGAGCATTGAGATGACAGGCGTCATGAGGCATGGTGATGACAGTGGTCATGGAGCACTGTGATGAAAGAGATCATGGAGCAATATGATAACAGGGGCCATGGATCATTGTGATGACAGGTGTATTGGAGCATTGTGATGAAAGTAGTCATGGATCATTGTGATGACATGTGTCCTGGAACACTGTGATGACACGGTTCATCGAGTATTGTGATGAAAAGGGTCATAGCGAATTGTGACGACAGGTGTCATGGGGCATTGTGATGACATTGATCATCTAGGAATTGTGATGAAAGGTGTCATGGAGCACTGTGATGACTGGGGGCATGAAGCATTGTTATGAAAATTGTCCTGGATTATTGTGATGACAGCAGTCATGGAGAATTGTGATGACAGGGATTATGCAGCATCGTGTTGACAACGGTATGGACTATTGTGATGACAATGGTCATGGAGCAATGTGATGAAAGTTTTTATGGAACATCGTGATGAAAAGTGCCTGGGAGCATTGTGACGATAAAGGCCATGGAGCAATGTGATGACAAGTGTCATGGAGCATTGTAATGAAAGGTTTCATTGTGCACTGTGATGACAAGGGGGATGGAGTATTGTGATGAAACTGGTCCTGGAGCATTGTGATAACAAAAGCCATGGAGCTTTGTGATGACAGGCATCATGGAGCATTGTGAAGAAAGGGCCCATGGCGAATTGTAATGACAATAGAGAAATGTGATGAAAATGGTCAGCGAGCATAGTGATTAGAGTGGTCATTGAGAATTGTGATGAAAAGCGACATAGAGCATTGTGATGACAAAGGTCATGGAGAACAGTGATGACCAGGGTATTGAAGCATGGTGATGACACGGTCATGGAACATTGTGATGACAAGAATTCTGGAGCATTGTGAGGAAACAGGCATGGAGCATTGTGATTATAGGGGACATGGAGCATTGTGATGACATGGGCAGGGAACACTGTGATGACAGGTGTTATGGAGCAATGTGATGACAAGTGTCGTGGAGCATTGTCATGAGAGGGTCCTTGGAGAATTGTGATGACCATGGTCATGGTGCATTGTGATGACATGGGCCATGGAGCATTGTGAAGACAAGATTCATGGAGCATTGTGATGACACGGGCATGAAGCATGGTGATGACAACAGACCTGGAGCATTGTGATGACAAGGGTATGGAGCATTGTGATTACAGGAGACATGGAGCATTGTGATGACATTGGCAGGGATCATTGTGATTACGGGGATCATGGAGCATTGTGATGACAAGTGTCATCCAATATTGTGCTGACCCAGATCATGGAGCATTTTGATGAGAGTGGCCTTGGAGCACAGTGATGAGAGACGTCATGGGGCATTATGGTGACAGTGGTCAAGGAGCATTGTGATGAAAGTGTTCATGGAGCAACGGGATTATCAGGACAATGGAGCATTGTGAATACAAAGGCCATGGAGCATTGAGATACCAGAGTTCATGGAGCATTGTGATGAAAGTGGTCATGGATCACTGTGATGACAAGTGTCCTGAAACCTAGTGATGACACGGTTCATACAGCCTTGAGATGACAAGGGCCAAGGCGAATTGTGATGACACGTGTCATGGGGCATAGTGATGACATTGGTCATCTTGCATTGTGATGACAGTGGTCATGTAGAATTTTGATGAAAGGTATCATGGAGCACTGTGATGACAAAGGCCAAGGAACATTTTGATGACAAGTGTCATTGAGCAATGGGATGACACGGGAATGGAGTATTATGATGACAAGTGTTCTGGAGCATTGTGATGACAAGGGCATGGAGCATTGTGATGACAGGGGCCATGGAGCATTGTGATGACAACGGCATGGAGCATTGTGATGACACGGGCATGGAGCATTGTAATGATAGGCTATCTGGAGCATTGTGATGAAAAGTGGATGGAGCATTTTGATGACAGGATCCAAGGAGCATTGTGCTGACAATGGCATGGAGCATTGTGATGAAAAGGGTACTGGAGCACTGCGAGGAAAGGAATCATGGGTCATTGTGATGACAGGGGTCATGGAGCTTTGTGATGACAAGGGTCATGGAGCATTGTGATGACACGGTCAAGGAACATTGCGATGACAAGAATTCTGGAGCATTGTGATGAAAGGGCATGGAGCATTGTGATTAAAGGTGAGAAGGAGCATTGTGATGATATGGGCAGAGAACTTTGTGATGACAGGGGTCATGGAGCTTTTTGGTAAGAGAGGCCTTGGAGATTTGTGATGGCAGGCGTCATGGGGCATTGTGATGACAGCGGTCTTGGAACATTGTGATGAAAGGGGTCATGGAGCACTGTGATTACAGGGGCCATGGAACATTGTGAATACAAAGGCTATGGAGCATTGAGATGACAGTGTTCATGGAGCATGGTGATGAAAGTGATCATGGCGCACTGTGATGAAAGAGATCATGGAGCAATATGATAACAGGGGCCATGGATCATTGTGATGACAGGTGTATTGGAGCATTGTGATGAAAGCAGTCATGGATCATTGTGATGACATGTGTCCTGGAACACTGTGATGACACGGTTCATCGAGTATTGTGATGAAAAGGGTCAGAGCGAATTGTGACGACAGGTGTCATGGGGCATTGTGATGACATTGATCATCTAGGAATTGTGATGAAAGGTGTCATGGAGCACTGTGATGCCTGGGGGCATGAAGCATTGTTATGAAAATTGTCCTGGATTATTGTGATGACAGCAGTCATGGAGAATTGTGATGACAGGGATTATGCAGCATTGTGTTGACAACGGTATGGACTATTGTGATGACAATGGTCATGGAGCAATGTGATGAAAGTTTTTATGGAACATCGTGATGAAAATTGCCTGGGAGCATTGTGACGATAAAGGCCATGGAGCAATGTGATGACAAGTGTCATGGAGCATTGTAATGAAAGGTTTCATTGTGCACTGTGATGACAAGGGGGATGGAGTATTGTGATGAATCTGGTCCTGGAGCATTGTGATAACAAAAGTCATGTAGCTTTGTGATGACAGGCATCATGGAGCATTGTGAAGAAAGGGGCCATGGGAAATTGTAATGACAATAGAGAAATGTGATGAAAATGGTCAGCGAGCGTTATGATTAAAGTGGTCATTGAGAAATGTGATGAAAAGCGACATAGAGCATTGTGATGACAAAGGTCATGGAGAACTGTGATGACCAGGGTCATGTAGCATTGTGATGACACGGTCATGGAACATTGTGATGACAAGAATTCTGGAGCATTGTGATGACAAGGGCCATGGAGCATTGTGATGCCACGGTCATGGAACATTGTGATGACAAGAATTCTGGAGCATTGTGAGGAAACAGGCATGGAGCATTGTGATTATAGGGGACATGGAGCATTGTGATGACATGGGCCATGGAGCATTGTGAAGACAAGATTCATGGAGCATTGTGATGACACGGGCATGAAGCATGGTGATGACAAAAGACCTGAAGCATTGTGATGACAAGGGCATGGAGCATTGTGATTACAGGAGACATGGAGCATTGTGATGACATAGGCAGGGATCATTGTGATTACAGGGATCATGGAGCATTGTGATGACAAGTGTCATCCAATATTGTGCTGACACAGATCATGGAGCATTTTGATGAGAGTGGCCTTGGAGCACAATGATGAGAGACGTCATGGGGCATTATGGTGACAGTGGTCAAGGAGCCTTGTGCTGAAAGTGTTCATGGAGCAACGCGATTATCGGGACAATGGAGCATTGTGAATACAAAGGCCATGGAGCATTGAGATTACAGAGTTCATGGAGCATTGTGATGAAAGTGGTCATGGATCACTGTGATGAGAAGTGTCCTGGAACTTAGTGATGACACGGTTCATACAGCCTTGAGATGACAAGGGCCAAGGCGAATTGTGATGACATTGGTCATCTTGGATTGTGATGACAGTGGTCATGTAGAATTTTGATTAAAGGTATCATGGAGCACTGTGATGACAAAGGCCAAGGAACATTTTGATGACAAGTGTCATTGAGCAATGGGATGACACGGGAATGGAGTATTATGATGATAAGTGTTCTGGAGCACTGTGATGACAAGGGCATGGAGCATTGTGATTACAGGGGCCATGGAGCATTGTGATGACAACGGCATGGAGCTTTGTGATGACACGGGCATGGAGCATTGTAATGATAGGCTATCTGGAGCATTGTAATGAAAAGGGGACAGAGAATTTTGATGAGATGGTCCAAGGAGAATTGTGCTGACAATGACATGGCGCATTGTGATGAAAAGGGTACTGGAGCACTGTGAGGAAAGGAGTCATGGGTCATTGTGATGACAGGGGTCATGGAGCTTTTTGGTAAGAGAGGCCTTGGAGATTTGTGATGGCAGGCGTCATGGGGCATTGTGATGACAGCGGTCTTGGAGCATTGTGATGAAAGGGGTCATGGAGCACTGTGATTACAGGGGCCATGGAGCATTGTGAATACAAAGGCTATGGAGCATTGAGATGACAGTGTTCATGGAGCATTGTGATGAAAGTGATCATGGATCATTGTGATGACAAGTGTCCTGGAACCTTGTGATGACACGTTTCATGGAGCATTGTGGTGACAAGGACCATGGCGAATTGTGATGACATCTGTCATGGGGCATTGTGATGACAGTGGTCATCTAGAATTGTGATGAATGGTAACATGGAGCACTGTGATGACAGGGGCCATGGAACATTGTGATGACAAAGGCCATGGAGCATTGTGATGACAAGTGTCATGGGGCAATTTGAAGACATTGGCATGGAGCATTATGATGACAAGTGTTCTGGAGCATTTTGATGACAAGGGCATGGAGCTTTGTGATGAGAGGGGCCATGGAACATTGTGATGACAGGCTTCATGAGGCATGGTGATGACAGTGGTCATGGAGCACTGTGATGAAAGAGATCATGGAGCAATATGATAACAGGGGCCATGGATCATTGTGATGACAGGTGTATTGGAGCATTGTGATGAAAGTAGTCATGGATCATTGTGATGACATGTGTCCTGGAACACTGTGATGACACGGTTCATCGAGTATTGTGATGACAAGGGTCAGAGCGAATTGTGTCGACAGGTGTCATGGGGCATTGTGATGACATTGATCATCTAGGAATTGTGAAGAAAGGTGTCATGGAGCACTGTGATGACTGGGGGCATGAAGCATTGTTATGAAAATTGTCCTGGATTATTGTGATGACAGCAGTCATGGAGAATTGTGATGACAGGGATTATGCAGCATTGTGTTGACAACGGTATGGACTATTGTGATGACAATGGTCATGGAGCAATGTGATGAAAGTCTTTATGGAACATCGTGATGAAAAGTGCCTGGGAGCATTGTGACGATAAAGGCCATGGAGCAATGTGATGACAAGTGTCATGGAGCACTGTAATGAAAGGTTTCATTGTGCACTGTGATGACAAGGGGGATGGAGTATTGTGATGAAACTGGTCCTGGAGCATTGTGGTAACAAAAGCCATGGAGCTTTGTGATGACAGGCATCATGGAGCATTGTGAAGAAAGGGGCCATGGCGAATTGTAATGACAATAGAATAATGTGATGAAAATGGTCAGCGAGCATAGTGATTAAAGTGGTCATTGAGAATTGTGATGAAAAGCGACATAGAGCATTGTGATGACAAAGGTCATGGAGAACAGTGATGACCAGGGTCATGTAGCATTGTGATGACACAGTCATGGAACATTGTGATGACAAGAATTCTGGAGCATCGTGAGGAAAAAGGCAGGGAGCATTTTGATTATAGGGGACATGGAGCATTGTGATGACATGGGCAGGGAACACTGTGATGACAGGTGTTATGGAGCAATGTGATGACAAGTGTCGTGGAGCATTGTGATGAGAGGGGCCTTGGAGAATTGTGATGACAGGGGTCATGGAGCATTGTGAAGACAAGATTCATGGAGCATTGTGATGACACGGGCATGAAGCATGGTGATGATAACAGACCTGGAGCATTGTGATGACAAGGGCATGGAGCATTGTGATTACAGGAGACATGGAGCACTGTGATGACATTGGCAGGGATCATTGTGATTCCAGGGATCATGGAGCATTGTGAGGACAAGTGTCATCCAATATTGTGCTGACACAGATCATGGAGCATGGTGATGAGAGTGGCCTTGGAGCACAGTGATGAGAGACGTCATGGGGCATTATGGTGACAGTGGTCAAGGAGCATTGTGATGAAAGTGGTCAAGGAGCATTGTGATGAAAATGTTCATGGAGCGACGGGATTATCGGGACAATGGAGCATTGTGAATACAAAGGCCATGGAGCATTGAGATAACAGAGTTCATGGAGCATTGTGATGAAAGTGGTCATGGATCATTGTGATGACAAGTGTCCTGGAACCTAGTGATGACACGGTTCATAAAGCCTTGAGATGACAAGGGCCAAGGCGAATTGTGATGACACGTGTCATGGGACATTTTGATGATATTGGTCATCTTGCATTGTGATGACAGTGGTCATGTAGAATTTTGATTAAAGGTATCATGGAGCACTGTGATGACAAAGGCCAAGGAACATTTTGATGACAAGTGTCATTGAGCAATGGGATGACACGGGAATGGAGTATTATGATGACAAGTGTTCTGGAGCATTGTGATGACAAGGGCATGGAGCATTGTGATTACAGGGGCCATGGAGCATTGTGATGACAAGGACCATGGCGAATTGTGATGACATCTGTCATGGGGCATTGTGATGACAGTGGTCATCTAGAATTTTGATGAAAGGTATCATGGAGCACTGTGATGACAGGGGCCATGGAACATTGTGATGACAAAGGCCATGGAGCATTGTGATGACAAGTGTCATGGGGCATTTTGATGACATTGGCATGGAGCATTATGATGACAAGAGATCTGGAGCATTGTGATGACAAGGGCATGGAGCATTGTGATTAAAGGTGACAAGGAGCATTGTGATGACAACGGCATGGAGCATTGTGATGACACGGGCATGGAGCATTTTAATGATAGGCTATCTGGAACATTGTGATGAAAAAGGGAAGGAGCATTTTGATGAGAGCGTCCAAGGAGCATTGTGCTGACAATGGCATGGAGCATTGTGATGAAAAGGGTACTGGAGCACTGTGAGGAAAGGAGTCATGGATCATTGTGATGACAGGGGTCATGGAGCTTTGTGATGACAAGGGTCATGGAGCATTGTGATGACACGGTCAAGGAACATTGCGATGACAAGAATTCTGGAGCATTGTGATGAAAGGGCATGGAGCATTGTGATTAAAGGTGACAAGGAGCATTGTGATGATATGGGCAGAGAATTTTGTGATGACAGGGGTCATGGAGCTTTTTGGTAAGAGAGGCCTTGGAGATTTGTGATGGCAGGCGTCATGGGGCATTGTGATGACAGCGGTCTTGGAGCATTGTGATGAAAGTGATCATGGATCATTGTGATGAGAAGTGTCCTGGAACCTTGTGATGACACGGTTCATGGAGCATTGTGATGACAAGGACCATGGCGAATTGTGATGACATCTGTCATGGGGCATTGTGATGACAGTGGTCATCTAGATTTGTAATGAAAGGTATCATGGAGCATAGTGATGACAGGGGCCATGGAACATTGTGATGACAAAGGCCATGGAACATTGTGATGACAAGTGTCATGGGGCATTTTGATGATATTGGCATGGCGCATTATGATGACAAGTGTTCTGGAGCATTTTGATGACAAGGGCATGGAGCATTGTGATGAAAGGGGCCATGGAGCATTGAGATGACAGGCGTCATGAGGCATGGTGATGACAGTGGTCATGGAGCACTGTGATGAAAGAGATCATGGAGCAATATGATAACAGGGGCCATGGATCATTGTGATGACATGTGTATTGGAGCATTGTAATGAAAGTAGTCATGGATCATTGTGATGACATGTGTCCTGAAACACTGTGATGACACGGTTCATCGAGTATTGTGATGAAAAGGGTCATAGCGAATTGTGACGACAGGTGTCATGGGGCATTGTGATGACATTGATCATCTAGGAATTGTGATGAAAGGTGTCATGGAGCACTGTGATGACTGGGGGCATGAAGCATTGTTATGAAAATTGTCCTGGATTATTGTGATGACAGCAGTCATGGAGAATTGTGATGACAGGGATTATGCAGCATTGTGTTGACAAGGGTATGGACTATTGTGATGACAATGGTCATGGAGCAATGTGATGAAAGTCTTTATGGAACATCGTGATGAAAAGTGCCTGGGAGCATTGTGAGGATAAAGGCCATGGAGCAATGTGATGACAAGTGTCATGGAGCATTGTAATGAAAGGTTTCATTGTGCACTGTGATGACAAGGGGGATGGAGTATTGTGATGAAACTGGTCCTGGAGCATTGTGATAACAAAAGCCATGGAGCTTATTGATGACAGGCATCATGGAGCATTGTGAAGAAAAGGGCCTTGGCGAATTGTAATGACAATAGAGAAATGTGATGAAAATGGTCAGCGTGCATAGTGATTAGAGTGGTCATTGAGAATTGTGATGAAAAGCGACATAGAGCATTGTGATGACAAAGGTCATGGAGAACAGTGATGACCAGGGTATTGAAGCATTGTGATGACACGGTCATGGAACATTGTGATGACAAGAATTCTGGAGCATTGTGATGACAAGGGCCATGGAGCATTGTGATGCCATGGTCATGGAACATTGTGATGACAAGAATTCTGGAGCATTGTGAGGAAACAGGCATGGAGCATTGTGATTATAGGGGACATGGAGCATTGTGATGACATGGGCAGGGAACACTGTGATGACAGGTGTTATGGAGCAATGTGATGACAAGTGTCGTGGAGCATTGTGATGAGAGGGGCCTTGGAGAATTGTGATGACAATGGTCATGGAGCATTGTGATGACATGGGCCATGGAGCATTGTGAAGACAAGATTCATGGAGCATTGTGATGACACGGGCATGAAGCATGGTGATGACAACAGACCTGGAGCATTGTGATGACAAGGGTATGGAGCATTGTGATTACAGGAGACATGGAGCATTGTGATGACATTGGCAGGGATCATTGTGATTACGGGGATCATGGAGCATTGTTGTGACAAGTGTCATCCAATATTGTGCTGACCCAGATCATGGAGCATTTTGATGAGAGTGGCCTTGGAGCACAGTGATGAGAGACGTCATGGGGCATTATGTTGACAGTGCTCAAGGAGCCTTGTGCTGAAAGTGTTCATGGAGCAACGCGATTATCGGGACAATGGAGCATTGTGAATACAAAGGCCATGGAGCATTGAGATAACAGAGTTCATGGAGCATTGTGATGAAAGTGGTCATGGATCACTGTGATGACAAGTGTCCTGGAACCTAGTGATGACACGGTTCATACAGCCTTGAGATGACAAGGGCCAAGGCGAATTGTGATGACACCTGTCATGGGGCATTGTGCTGATACTGGTCATCTTGCATTGTGATGACAGTGGTCATGTAGAATTTTGATTAAAGGTATCATGGAACACTGTGATGTCAAAGGCCAAGGAACATTTTGATGACAAGTGTCATTGAGCAATGGGATGACACGGGAATGGAGTATTATGATGACAAGTGTTCTGGAGCATTGTGATGACAAGGGCATGGAGCATTGTGATTACAGGGGCCATGCAGCATTGTGATGACAACGGCATGGAGCACTGTGTTGACACGGGCATGGAGCATTGTAATGATAGGCTATCTGGAGAATTGTGATGAAAAGGGGATGGAGCATTTTGATGACAGGATCCAAGGAGCATTGTGCTGACAATGGCATGGAGCATTGTGATGAAAAGGGTACTGGAGCACTGTGAGGTAAGGAGTCATGGATCATTGTGATGACAGGGGTCATGGAGCTTTGTGATGACAAGGGTCATGGAGCATTGTAATGACATGGTCAAGGAACATTGCGATGACAAGAATTCTGGAGCATTGTGATGAAAGGGCATGGAGCATTGTGATTAAAGGTGACAAGGAGCATTGTGATGATATGGGCAGAGAACTTTGTGATGACAGGGGTCATGGAGCATTGTGATGAAAGTGTCATGGAACATTGGGCTGACAGGGATCATGGAGCTTTTTGGTAAGAGAGGCCTTTTGAGATTTGTGATGGCAGGCCTCATGGGGCATTGTGATGACAGCGGTCTTGGAGCATTGGGATGAAAGGGGTAATGGAGCACTGTGATTACAGGGGCCATGGAGCATTGTGAATACAAAGGCTATGGAGCATTGAGATGACAGGGTTCATGTAGCATTGTGATGAAAGTGATCATGGGTCATTGTGATGACAAGTGTCATGGGGCATTTTGATGACATTGGCATGGAGCATTTTGATGACAAGAGTTCTGGAGCATTTTGATGAAAAGGGCAGGGAACATTGTGATGACTGGGTTCATGGAGCATTGTGATGAAAGAGGCCATGGAGCATTGAGATGACAGGCCTCATGAGGCATGGTTTTGACAGTGGTCATGGAGCATTGTGATGAAAGAGATCGTGGAGCAATATGATAACAGGGGACATGGATCATTGTGATGACATGTGTACTGGAGCATTGTGTTTAAAGTAGTCATGGATCATTGTGATGACATGTGTCCTGGAACACTGTGATGACACGGTTCATCGAGTATTGCGATGACAAGGGTCATAGCGAATTGTGACGACAGGTGTCATGGGGCATTGTGATGACATTGATCATCTAGGAATTGTGATGAAAGGTGTCATGGAGCACTGTGATGACTGGGGGCATGAAGCATTTTTATGAAAATTGTCCTGGATTATTGTGATGACAGCAGTCATAGAGAATTGTGATGACAGGGATTATGCAGCATTGTGTTGACAAGGGTATGGACTATTGTGATGACAATGGTCATGGAGCAATGTGATGAAAGTATTCATGGAACATCGTGATGAAAAGTGGCTGGGAGCATTGTGACGATAAACGCCATGGAGCATTGTGATGACAAGTGTCATGGAGCATTGTAATGAAAGGTTTCATTGTGCACTGTGATGACAAGGGGGATGGAGTATTGTGATGAAACTGGTCCTGGAGCATTGTGGTAACAAAAGCCATGGAGCTTTGTGATGACAGGCATCATGGAGCATTGTGAAGAAAGGGGCCATGGCGAATTGTAATGACAATAGAATAATGTGATGAAAATGGTCAGCGAGCATAGTGATTAAAGTGGTCATTGAGAATTGTGATGAAAAGCGACATAGAGCATTGTGATGACAAAGGTCATGGAGAACTGTGATGACCAGGGTCATGTAGCATTGTGATGACACAGTCATGGAACATTGTGATGACAAGAATTCTGGAGCATCGTGAGGAAAAAGGCAGGGAGCATTGTGATTATAGGGGACATGGAGCATTGTGATGACATGGGCAGGGAACACTGTGATGAAAGGTGTTATGGAGCAATGTGATGACAAGTGTCGTGGAGCATTGTGATGAGAGGGGCCTTGGAGAATTGTGATGACAGGGGTCATGGAGCATTGTGAAGACAAGATTCATGGAGCATTTTGATGACACGGGCATGAAGCATGGTGATGATAACAGACCTGGAGCATTGTGATGACAAGGGCATGGAGCATTGTGATTACAGGAGACATGGAGCACTGTGATGACATTGGCAGGGATCATTGTGATTCCAGGGATCATGGAGCATTGTGAGGACAAGTGTCATCCAATATTGTGCTGACACAGATCATGGAGCATGGTGATGAGAGTGGCCTTGGAGCACAGTGATGAGAGACGTCATGGGGCATTATGGTGACAGTGGTCAAGGAGCATTGTGATGAAAGTGGTCAAGGAGCATTGTGATGAAAATGTTCATGGAGCGACGGGATTATCGGGACAATGGAGCATTGTGAATACAAAGGCCATGGAGCATTGAGATAACAGAGTTCATGGAGCATTGTGATGAAAGTGGTCATGGATCATTGTGATGACAAGTGCCCTGGAACCTAGTGATGACACGGTTCATAAAGCCTTGAGATGACAAGGGCCAAGGCGAATTGTGATGACACGTGTCATGGGACATTGTGATGATATTGGTCATCTTGCATTGTGATGACAGTGGTCATGTAGAATTTTGATTAAAGGTATCATGGAGCACTGTGATGACAAAGGCCAAGGAACATTTTGATGACAAGTGTCATTGAGCAATGGGATGACACGGGAATGGAGTATTATGATGACAAGTGTTCTGGAGCATTGTGATGACAAGGGCATGGAGCATTGTGATGACAGGGGCCATGGAGCATTGTGATGACAACGGCATGGAGCATTGTGATGACACGGGCATGGAGCATTGTAATGATAGGCTATCTGGAGCATTGTGATGAAAAGTGGATGGAGCATTTTGATGACAGGATCCAAGGAGCATTGTGCTGACAATGGCATGGAGCATTGTGATGAAAAGGGTACTGGAGCACTGTGAGGAATGGCGTCATGGATCATTGTGATGACAGGGGTCATGGAGCTTTGTAATGACAAGCGTCATGGAGCATTGTGATGACACGGTCAAGGAACATTGCGATGACAAGAATTCTGGAGCATTGTGATGAAAGGGCATGGAGCATTCTGAGTAAAGGTGACAAGGAGCATTGTGATGATATGGGCAGAGAACTTTGTGATGACAGGGGTCATGGAGCTTTTTGGTAAGAGAGGCCTTGGAGATTTGTGATGGCAGGCGTCATGGGGCATTGTGATGACAGCGGTCTTGGAGCATTGTGATGAAAGTGATCATGGATCATTGTGATGAGAAGTGTCCTGGAACCTTGTGATGACACGGTTCATGGAGCATTGTGATGACAAGGACCATGGCGAATTGTGATGACATCTGTCATGGGGCATTGTGATGACAGTGGTCATCTAGATTTGTAATGAAAGGTATCATGGAGCATAGTGATGACAGGGGCCATGGAACATTGTGATGACAAAGGCCATGGAGCATTGTGATGACAAGTGTCATGGGGCATTTTGATGATATTGGCATGGCGCATTATGATGACAAGTGTTCTGGAGCATTTTGATGACAAGGGCATGGAGCATTGTGATGAAAGGGGCCATGGAGCATTGAGATGACAGGCGTCATGAGGCATGGTGATGACAGTGGTCATGGAGCACTGTGATGAAAGAGATCATGGAGCAATATGATAACAGGGGCCATGGATCATTGTGATGACAGGTGTATTGGAGCATTGTGATGAAAGTAGTCATGGATCATTGTGATGACATGTGTCCTGGAACACTGTGATGACACGGTTCATCGAGTATTGTGATGAAAAGGGTCATAGCGAATTGTGACGACAGGTGTCATGGGGCATTGTGATGACATTGATCATCTAGGAATTGTGATGAAAGGTGTCATGGAGCACTGTGATGACTGGGGGCATGAAGCATTGTTATGAAAATTGTCCTGGATTATTGTGATGACAGCAGTCATGGAGAATTGTGATGACAGGGATTATGCAGCATCGTGTTGACAACGGTATGGACTATTGTGATGACAATGGTCATGGAGCAATGTGATGAAAGTCTTTATGGAACATCGTGATGAAAAGTGCCTGGGAGCATTGTGACGATAAAGGCCATGGAGCAATGTGATGACAAGTGTCATGGAGCATTGTAATGAAAGGTTTCATTGTGCACTGTGATGACAAGGGGGATGGAGTATTGTGATGAAACTGGTCCTGGAGCATTGTGATAACAAAAGCCATGGAGCTTTGTGATGACAGGCATCATGGAGCATTGTGAAGAAAGGGCCCATGGCGAATTGTAATGACAATAGAGAAATGTGATGAAAATGGTCAGCGAGCATAGTGATTAGAGTGGTCATTGAGAATTGTGATGAAAAGTGACATAGAGCATTGTGATGACAAAGGTCATGGAGAACAGTGATGACCAGGGTATTGAAGCATGGTGATGACACGGTCATGGAACATTGTGATGACAAGAATTCTGGAGCATTGTGAGGAAACAGGCATGGAGCATTGTGATTATAGGGGACATGGAGCATTGTGATGACATGGGCAGGGAACACTGTGATGACAGGTGTTATGGAGCAATGTGATGACAAGTGTCGTGGAGCATTGTCATGAGAGGGGCCTTGGAGAATTGTGATGACCATGGTCATGGAGCATTGTGATGACATGGGCCATGGAGCATTGTGAAGACAAGATTCATGGAGCATTGTGATGACATGGGCATGAAGCATGGTGATGACAACAGACCTGGAGCATTGTGATGACAAGGGTATGGAGCATTGTGATTACAGGAGACATGGAGCATTGTGATGACATTGGCAGGGATCATTGTGATTACGGGGATCATGGAGCATTGTGATGACAAGTGTCATCCAATATTGTGCTGACCCAGATCATGGAGCATTTTGATGAGAGTGGCCTTGGAGCACAGTGATGAGAGACGTCATGGGGCATTATGGTGACAGTGGTCAAGGAGCATTGTGATGAAAGTGTTCATGGAGCAACTGGATTATCGGGACAATGGAGCATTGTGAATACAAAGGCCATGGAGCATTGAGATAACAGAGTTCATGGAGCATTGTGATGAAAGTGGTCATGGATCACTGTGATGACAAGTGTCCTGGAACCTAGTGATGACACGGTTCATACAGCCTTGAGATGACAAGGGCCAAGGCGAATTGTGATGACACGTGTCATGGGGCATAGTGATGACATTGGTCATCTTGCATTGTGATGACAGTGGTCATGTAGAATTTTGATGAAAGGTATCATGGAGCACTGTGATGACAAAGGCCAAGGAACATTTTGATGACAAGTGTCATTGAGCAATGGGATGACACGGGAATGGAGTATTATGATGACAAGTGTTCTGGAGCATTGTGATGACAAGGGCATGGAGCATTGTGATGACAGGGGCCATGGAGCATTGTGATGACAACGGCATGGAGCATTGTGATGACACGGGCATGGAGCATTGTAATGATAGGCTATCTGGAGCATTGTGATGAAAAGTGGATGGAGCATTTTGATGACAGGATCCAAGGAGCATTGTGCTGACAATGGCATGGAGCATTGTGATGAAAAGGGTACTGGAGCACTGCGAGGAAAGGAATCATGGGTCATTGTGATGACAGGGGTCATGGAGCTTTGTGATGACAAGGGTCATGGAGCATTGTGATGACACGGTCAAGGAACATTGTGATGACAAGAATTCTGGAGCATTGTGATGAAAGGGCATGGAGCATTGTGATTAAAGGTGAGAAGGAGCATTGTGATGATATGGGCAGAGAACTTTGTGATGACAGGGGTCATGGAGCTTTTTGGTAAGAGAGGCCTTGGAGATTTGTGATGGCAGGCGTCATGGGGCATTGTGATGACAGCGGTCTTGGAACATTGTGATGAAAGGGGTCATGGAGCACTGTGATTACAGGGGCCATGGAACATTGTGAATACAAAGGCTATGGAGCATTGAGATGACAGTGTTCATGGAGCATGGTGATGAAAGTGATCATGGCGCACTGTGATGAAAGAGATCATGGAGCAATATGATAACAGGGGCCATGGATCATTGTGATGACAGGTGTATTGGAGCATTGTGATGAAAGCAGTCATGGATCATTGTGATGACATGTGTCCTGGAACACTGTGATGACACGGTTCATCGAGTATTGTGATGAAAAGGGTCAGAGCGAATTGTGACGACAGGTGTCATGGGGCATTGTGATGACATTGATCATCTAGGAATTGTGATGAAAGGTGTCATGGAGCACTGTGATGCCTGGGGGCATGAAGCATTGTTATGAAAATTGTCCTGGATTATTGTGATGACAGCAGTCATGGAGAATTGTGATGACAGGGATTATGCAGCATTGTGTTGACAACGGTATGGACTATTGTGATGACAATGGTCATGGAGCAATGTGATGAAAGTTTTTATGGAACATCGTGATGAAAATTGCCTGGGAGCATTGTGACGATAAAGGCCATGGAGCAATGTGATGACAAGTGTCATGGAGCATTGTAATGAAAGGTTTCATTGTGCACTGTGATGACAAGGGGGATGGAGTATTGTGATGAATCTGGTCCTGGAGCATTGTGATAACAAAAGTCATGTAGCTTTGTGATGACAGGCATCATGGAGCATTGTGAAGAAAGGGGCCATGGGAAATTGTAATGACAATAGAGAAATGTGATGAAAATGGTCAGCGAGCGTTATGATTAAAGTGGTCATTGAGAAATGTGATGAAAAGCGACATAGAGCATTGTGATGACAAAGGTCATGGAGAAATGTGATGACCAGGGTCATGTAGCATTGTGATGACACGGTCATGGAACATTGTGATGACAAGAATTCTGGAGCATTGTGATGACAAGGGCCATGGAGCATTGTGATGCCACAGTCATGGAACATTGTGATGACAAGAATTCTGGAGCATTGTGAGGAAACAGGCATGGAGCATTGTGATTATAGGGGACATGGAGCATTGTGATGACATGGGCCATGGAGCATTGTGAAGACAAGATTCATGGAGCATTGTGATGACACGGGCATGAAGCATGGTGATGACAAAAGACCTGAAGCATTGTGATGACAAGGGCATGGAGCATTGTGATTACAGGAGACATGGAGCATTGTGATGACATAGGCAGGGATCATTGTGATTACAGGGATCATGGAGCATTGTGATGACAAGTGTCATCCAATATTGTGCTGACACAGATCATGGAGCATTTTGATGAGAGTGGCCTTGGAGCACAATGATGAGAGACGTCATGGGGCATTATGGTGACAGTGGTCAAGGAGCCTTGTGCTGAAAGTGTTCATGGAGCAACGCGATTATCGGGACAATGGAGCATTGTGAATACAAAGGCCATGGAGCATTGAGATTACAGAGTTCATGGAGCATTGTGATGAAAGTGGTCATGGATCACTGTGATGAGAAGTGTCCTGGAACTTAGTGATGACACGGTTCATACAGCCTTGAGATGACAAGGGCCAAGGCGAATTGTGATGACATTGGTCATCTTGGATTGTGATGACAGTGGTCATGTAGAATTTTGATTAAAGGTATCATGGAGCACTGTGATGACAAAGGCCAAGGAACATTTTGATGACAAGTGTCATTGAGCAATGGGATGACACGGGAATGGAGTATTATGATGATAAGTGTTCTGGAGCACTGTGATGACAAGGGCATGGAGCATTGTGATTACAGGGGCCATGGAGCATTGTGATGACAACGGCATGGAGCTTTGTGATGACACGGGCATGGAGCATTGTAATGATAGGCTATCTGGAGCATTGTAATGAAAAGGGGACAGAGAATTTTGATGAGATGGTCCAAGGAGAATTGTGCTGACAATGACATGGCGCATTGTGATGAAAAGGGTACTGGCGCACTGTGAGGAAAGGAGTCATGGGTCATTGTGATGACAGGGGTCATGGAGCTTTTTGGTAAGAGAGGCCTTGGAGATTTGTGATGGCAGGCGTCATGGGGCATTGTGATGACAGCGGTCTTGGAGCATTGTGATGAAAGGGGTCATGGAGCACTGTGATTACAGGGGCCATGGAGCATTGTGAATACAAAGGCTATGGAGCATTGAGATGACAGTGTTCATGGAGCATTGTGATGAAAGTGATCATGGATCATTGTGATGACAAGTGTCCTGGAACCTTGTGATGACACGTTTCATGGAGCATTGTGGTGACAAGGACCATGGCGAATTGTGATGACATCTGTCATGGGGCATTGTGATGACAGTGGTCATCTAGAATTGTGATGAATGGTAACATGGAGCACTGTGATGACAGGGGCCATGGAACATTGTGATGACAAAGGCCATGGAGCATTGTGATGACAAGTGTCATGGGGCAATTTGAAGACATTGGCATGGAGCATTATGATGACAAGTGTTCTGGAGCATTTTGATGACAAGGGCATGGAGCTTTGTGATGAGAGGGGCCATGGAACATTGTGATGACAGGCTTCATGAGGCATGGTGATGACAGTGGTCATGGAGCACTGTGATGAAAGAGATCATGGAGCAATATGATAACAGGGGCCATGGATCATTGTGATGACAGGTGTATTGGAGCATTGTGATGAAAGTAGTCATGGATCATTGTGATGACATGTGTCCTGGAACACTGTGATGACACGGTTCATCGAGTATTGTGATGACAAGGGTCAGAGCGAATTGTGTCGACAGGTGTCATGGGGCATTGTGATGACATTGATCATCTAGGAATTGTGAAGAAAGGTGTCATGGAGCACTGTGATGACTGGGGGCATGAAGCATTGTTATGAAAATTGTCCTGGATTATTGTGATGACAGCAGTCATGGAGAATTGTGATGACAGGGATTATGCAGCATTGTGTTGACAACGGTATGGACTATTGTGATGACAATGGTCATGGAGCAATGTGATGAAAGTCTTTATGGAACATCGTGATGAAAAGTGCCTGGGAGCATTGTGACGATAAAGGCCATGGAGCAATGTGATGACAAGTGTCATGGAGCACTGTAATGAAAGGTTTCATTGTGCACTGTGATGACAAGGGGGATGGAGTATTGTGATGAAACTGGTCCTGGAGCATTGTGGTAACAAAAGCCATGGAGCTTTGTGATGACAGGCATCATGGAGCATTGTGAAGAAAGGGGCCATGGCGAATTGTAATGACAATAGAATAATGTGATGAAAATGGTCAGCGAGCATAGTGATTAAAGTGGTCATTGAGAATTGTGATGAAAAGCGACATAGAGCATTGTGATGACAAAGGTCATGGAGAACAGTGATGACCAGGGTCATGTAGCATTGTGATGACACAGTCATGGAACATTGTGATGACAAGAATTCTGGAGCATCGTGAGGAAAAAGGCAGGGAGCATTTTGATTATAGGGGACATGGAGCATTGTGATGACATGGGCAGGGAACACTGTGATGACAGGTGTTATGGAGCAATGTGATGACAAGTGTCGTGGAGCATTGTGATGAGAGGGGCCTTGGAGAATTGTGATGACAGGGGTCATGGAGCATTGTGAAGACAAGATTCATGGAGCATTGTGATGACACGGGCATGAAGCATGGTGATGATAACAGACCTGGAGCATTGTGATGACAAGGGCATGGAGCATTGTGATTACAGGAGACATGGAGCACTGTGATGACATTGGCAGGGATCATTGTGATTCCAGGGATCATGGAGCATTGTGAGGACAAGTGTCATCCAATATTGTGCTGACACAGATCATGGAGCATGGTGATGAGAGTGGCCTTGGAGCACAGTGATGAGAGACGTCATGGGGCATTATGGTGACAGTGGTCAAGGAGCATTGTGATGAAAGTGGTCAAGGAGCATTGTGATGAAAATGTTCATGGAGCGACGGGATTATCGGGACAATGGAGCATTGTGAATACAAAGGCCATGGAGCATTGAGATAACAGAGTTCATGGAGCATTGTGATGAAAGTGGTCATGGATCATTGTGATGACAAGTGTCCTGGAACCTAGTGATGACACGGTTCATAAAGCCTTGAGATGACAAGGGCCAAGGCGAATTGTGATGACACGTGTCATGGGACATTTTGATGATATTGGTCATCTTGCATTGTGATGACAGTGGTCATGTAGAATTTTGATTAAAGGTATCATGGAGCACTGTGATGACAAAGGCCAAGGAACATTTTGATGACAAGTGTCATTGAGCAATGGGATGACACGGGAATGGAGTATTATGATGACAAGTGTTCTGGAGCATTGTGATGACAAGGGCATGGAGCATTGTGATTACAGGGGCCATGGAGCATTGTGATGACAAGGACCATGGCGAATTGTGATGACATCTGTCATGGGGCATTGTGATGACAGTGGTCATCTAGAATTTTGATGAAAGGTATCATGGAGCACTGTGATGACAGGGGCCATGGAACATTGTGATGACAAAGGCCATGGAGCATTGTGATGACAAGTGTCATGGGGCATTTTGATGACATTGGCATGGAGCATTATGATGACAAGAGATCTGGAGCATTGTGATGACAAGGGCATGGAGCATTGTGATTAAAGGTGACAAGGAGCATTGTGATGACAACGGCATGGAGCATTGTGATGACACGGGCATGGAGCATTTTAATGATAGGCTATCTGGAACATTGTGATGAAAAAGGGAAGGAGCATTTTGATGAGAGCGTCCAAGGAGCATTGTGCTGACAATGGCATGGAGCATTGTGATGAAAAGGGTACTGGAGCACTGTGAGGAAAGGAGTCATGGATCATTGTGATGACAGGGGTCATGGAGCTTTGTGATGACAAGGGTCATGGAGCATTGTGATGACACGGTCAAGGAACATTGCGATGACAAGAATTCTGGAGCATTGTGATGAAAGGGCATGGAGCATTGTGATTAAAGGTGACAAGGAGCATTGTGATGATATGGGCAGAGAATTTTGTGATGACAGGGGTCATGGAGCTTTTTGGTAAGAGAGGCCTTGGAGATTTGTGATGGCAGGCGTCATGGGGCATTGTGATGACAGCGGTCTTGGAGCATTGTGATGAAAGTGATCATGGATCATTGTGATGAGAAGTGTCCTGGAACCTTGTGATGACACGGTTCATGGAGCATTGTGATGACAAGGACCATGGCGAATTGTGATGACATCTGTCATGGGGCATTGTGATGACAGTGGTCATCTAGATTTGTAATGAAAGGTATCATGGAGCATAGTGATGACAGGGGCCATGGAACATTGTGATGACAAAGGCCATGGAGCATTGTGATGACAAGTGTCATGGGGCATTTTGATGATATTGGCATGGCGCATTATGATGACAAGTGTTCTGGAGCATTTTGATGACAAGGGCATGGAGCATTGTGATGAAAGGGGCCATGGAGCATTGAGATGACAGGCGTCATGAGGCATGGTGATGACAGTGGTCATGGAGCACTGTGATGAAAGAGATCATGGAGCAATATGATAACAGGGGCCATGGATCATTGTGATGACATGTGTATTGGAGCATTGTGATGAAAGTAGTCATGGATCATTGTGATGACATGTGTCCTGAAACACTGTGATGACACGGTTCATCGAGTATTGTGATGAAAAGGGTCATAGCGAATTGTGACGACAGGTGTCATGGGGCATTGTGATGACATTGATCATCTAGGAATTGTGATGAAAGGTGTCATGGAGCACTGTGATGACTGGGGGCATGAAGCATTGTTATGAAAATTGTCCTGGATTATTGTGATGACAGCAGTCATGGAGAATTGTGATGACAGGGATTATGCAGCATTGTGTTGACAAGGGTATGGACTATTGTGATGACAATGGTCATGGAGCAATGTGATGAAAGTCTTTATGGAACATCGTGATGAAAAGTGCCTGGGAGCATTGTGAGGATAAAGGCCATGGAGCAATGTGATGACAAGTGTCATGGAGCATTGTAATGAAAGGTTTCATTGTGCACTGTGATGACAAGGGGGATGGAGTATTGTGATGAAACTGGTCCTGGAGCATTGTGATAACAAAAGCCATGGAGCTTATTGATGACAGGCATCATGGAGCATTGTGAAGAAAAGGGCCTTGGCGAATTGTAATGACAATAGAGAAATGTGATGAAAATGGTCAGCGAGCATAGTGATTAGAGTGGTCATTGAGAATTGTGATGAAAAGCGACATAGAGCATTGTGATGACAAAGGTCATGGAGAACAGTGATGACCAGGGTATTGAAGCATTGTGATGACACGGTCATGGAACATTGTGATGACAAGAATTCTGGAGCATTGTGATGACAAGGGCCATGGAGCATTGTGATGCCATGGTCATGGAACATTGTGATGACAAGAATTCTGGAGCATTGTGAGGAAACAGGCATGGAGCATTGTGATTATAGGGGACATGGAGCATTGTGATGACATGGGCAGGGAACACTGTGATGACAGGTGTTATGGAGCAATGTGATGACAAGTGTCGTGGAGCATTGTGATGAGAGGGGCCTTGGAGAATTGTGATGACAATGGTCATGGAGCATTGTGATGACATGGGCCATGGAGCATTGTGAAGACAAGATTCATGGAGCATTGTGATGACACGGGCATGAAGCATGGTGATGACAACAGACCTGGAGCATTGTGATGACAAGGGTATGGAGCATTGTGATTACAGGAGACATGGAGCATTGTGATGACATTGGCAGGGATCATTGTGATTACGGGGATCATGGAGCATTGTTGTGACAAGTGTCATCCAATATTGTGCTGACCCAGATCATGGAGCATTTTGATGAGAGTGGCCTTGGAGCACAGTGATGAGAGACGTCATGGGGCATTATGTTGACAGTGCTCAAGGAGCCTTGTGCTGAAAGTGTTCATGGAGCAACGCGATTATCGGGACAATGGAGCATTGTGAATACAAAGGCCATGGAGCATTGAGATAACAGAGTTCATGGAGCATTGTGATGAAAGTGGTCATGGATCACTGTGATGACAAGTGTCCTGGAACCTAGTGATGACACGGTTCATACAGCCTTGAGATGACAAGGGCCAAGGCGAATTGTGATGACACCTGTCATGGGGCATTGTGCTGATACTGGTCATCTTGCATTGTGATGACAGTGGTCATGTAGAATTTTGATTAAAGGTATCATGGAACACTGTGATGTCAAAGGCCAAGGAACATTTTGATGACAAGTGTCATTGAGCAATGGGATGACACGGGAATGGAGTATTATGATGACAAGTGTTCTGGAGCATTGTGATGACAAGGGCATGGAGCATTGTGATTACAGGGGCCATGCAGCATTGTGATGACAACGGCATGGAGCACTGTGTTGACACGGGCATGGAGCATTGTAATGATAGGCTATCTGGAGAATTGTGATGAAAAGGGGATGGAGCATTTTGATGACAGGATCCAAGGAGCATTGTGCTGACAATGGCATGGAGCATTGTGATGAAAAGGGTACTGGAGCACTGTGAGGTAAGGAGTCATGGATCATTGTGATGACAGGGGTCATGGAGCTTTGTGATGACAAGGGTCATGGAGCATTGTAATGACATGGTCAAGGAACATTGCGATGACAAGAATTCTGGAGCATTGTGATGAAAGGGCATGGAGCATTGTGATTAAAGGTGACAAGGAGCATTGTGATGATATGGGCAGAGAACTTTGTGATGACAGGGGTCATGGAGCATTGTGATGAAAGTGTCATGGAACATTGGGCTGACAGGGATCATGGAGCTTTTTGGTAAGAGAGGCCTTTTGAGATTTGTGATGGCAGGCCTCATGGGGCATTGTGATGACAGCGGTCTTGGAGCATTGGGATGAAAGGGGTAATGGAGCACTGTGATTACAGGGGCCATGGAGCATTGTGAATACAAAGGCTATGGAGCATTGAGATGACAGGGTTCATGTAGCATTGTGATGAAAGTGATCATGGGTCATTGTGATGACAAGTGTCATGGGGCATTTTGATGACATTGGCATGGAGCATTTTGATGACAAGAGTTCTGGAGCATTTTGATGAAAAGGGCAGGGAACATTGTGATGACTGGGTTCATGGAGCATTGTGATGAAAGAGGCCATGGAGCATTGAGATGACAGGCCTCATGAGGCATGGTTTTGACAGTGGTCATGGAGCATTGTGATGAAAGAGATCGTGGAGCAATATGATAACAGGGGACATGGATCATTGTGATGACATGTGTACTGGAGCATTGTGTTTAAAGTAGTCATGGATCATTGTGATGACATGTGTCCTGGAACACTGTGATGACACGGTTCATCGAGTATTGCGATGACAAGGGTCATAGCGAATTGTGACGACAGGTGTCATGGGGCATTGTGATGACATTGATCATCTAGGAATTGTGATGAAAGGTGTCATGGAGCACTGTGATGACTGGGGGCATGAAGCATTTTTATGAAAATTGTCCTGGATTATTGTGATGACAGCAGTCATAGAGAATTGTGATGACAGGGATTATGCAGCATTGTGTTGACAAGGGTATGGACTATTGTGATGACAATGGTCATGGAGCAATGTGATGAAAGTATTCATGGAACATCGTGATGAAAAGTGGCTGGGAGCATTGTGACGATAAACGCCATGGAGCATTGTGATGACAAGTGTCATGGAGCATTGTAATGAAAGGTTTCATTGTGCACTGTGATGACAAGGGGGATGGAGTATTGTGATGAAACTGGTCCTGGAGCATTGTGGTAACAAAAGCCATGGAGCTTTGTGATGACAGGCATCATGGAGCATTGTGAAGAAAGGGGCCATGGCGAATTGTAATGACAATAGAATAATGTGATGAAAATGGTCAGCGAGCATAGTGATTAAAGTGGTCATTGAGAATTGTGATGAAAAGCGACATAGAGCATTGTGATGACAAAGGTCATGGAGAACTGTGATGACCAGGGTCATGTAGCATTGTGATGACACAGTCATGGAACATTGTGATGACAAGAATTCTGGAGCATCGTGAGGAAAAAGGCAGGGAGCATTGTGATTATAGGGGACATGGAGCATTGTGATGACATGGGCAGGGAACACTGTGATGAAAGGTGTTATGGAGCAATGTGATGACAAGTGTCGTGGAGCATTGTGATGAGAGGGGCCTTGGAGAATTGTGATGACAGGGGTCATGGAGCATTGTGAAGACAAGATTCATGGAGCATTTTGATGACACGGGCATGAAGCATGGTGATGATAACAGACCTGGAGCATTGTGATGACAAGGGCATGGAGCATTGTGATTACAGGAGACATGGAGCACTGTGATGACATTGGCAGGGATCATTGTGATTCCAGGGATCATGGAGCATTGTGAGGACAAGTGTCATCCAATATTGTGCTGACACAGATCATGGAGCATGGTGATGAGAGTGGCCTTGGAGCACAGTGATGAGAGACGTCATGGGGCATTATGGTGACAGTGGTCAAGGAGCATTGTGATGAAAGTGGTCAAGGAGCATTGTGATGAAAATGTTCATGGAGCGACGGGATTATCGGGACAATGGAGCATTGTGAATACAAAGGCCATGGAGCATTGAGATAACAGAGTTCATGGAGCATTGTGATGAAAGTGGTCATGGATCATTGTGATGACAAGTGTCCTGGAACCTAGTGATGACACGGTTCATAAAGCCTTGAGATGACAAGGGCCAAGGCGAATTGTGATGACACGTGTCATGGGACATTTTGATGATATTGGTCATCTTGCATTGTGATGACAGTGGTCATGTAGAATTTTGATTAAAGGTATCATGGAGCACTGTGATGACAAAGGCCAAGGAACATTTTGATGACAAGTGTCATTGAGCAATGGGATGACACGGGAATGGAGTATTATGATGACAAGTGTTCTGGAGCATTGTGATGACAAGGGCATGGAGCATTGTGATTACAGGGGCCATGGAGCATTGTGATGACAAGGACCATGGCGAATTGTGATGACATCTGTCATGGGGCATTGTGATGACAGTGGTCATCTAGAATTTTGATGAAAGGTATCATGGAGCACTGTGATGACAGGGGCCATGGAACATTGTGATGACAAAGGCCATGGAGCATTGTGATGACAAGTGTCATGGGGCATTTTGATGACATTGGCATGGAGCATTATGATGACAAGAGATCTGGAGCATTGTGATGACAAGGGCATGGAGCATTGTGATTAAAGGTGACAAGGAGCATTGTGATGACAACGGCATGGAGCATTGTGATGACACGGGCATGGAGCATTTTAATGATAGGCTATCTGGAACATTGTGATGAAAAAGGGAAGGAGCATTTTGATGAGAGCGTCCAAGGAGCATTGTGCTGACAATGGCATGGAGCATTGTGATGAAAAGGGTACTGGAGCACTGTGAGGAAAGGAGTCATGGATCATTGTGATGACAGGGGTCATGGAGCTTTGTGATGACAAGGGTCATGGAGCATTGTGATGACACGGTCAAGGAACATTGCGATGACAAGAATTCTGGAGCATTGTGATGAAAGGGCATGGAGCATTGTGATTAAAGGTGACAAGGAGCATTGTGATGATATGGGCAGAGAATTTTGTGATGACAGGGGTCATGGAGCTTTTTGGTAAGAGAGGCCTTGGAGATTTGTGATGGCAGGCGTCATGGGGCATTGTGATGACAGCGGTCTTGGAGCATTGTGATGAAAGTGATCATGGATCATTGTGATGAGAAGTGTCCTGGAACCTTGTGATGACACGGTTCATGGAGCATTGTGATGACAAGGACCATGGCGAATTGTGATGACATCTGTCATGGGGCATTGTGATGACAGTGGTCATCTAGATTTGTAATGAAAGGTATCATGGAGCATAGTGATGACAGGGGCCATGGAACATTGTGATGACAAAGGCCATGGAGCATTGTGATGACAAGTGTCATGGGGCATTTTGATGATATTGGCATGGCGCATTATGATGACAAGTGTTCTGGAGCATTGTGATGACAAGGGCATGGAGCATTGTGATTACAGGGGCCATGCAGCATTGTGATGACAACGGCATGGAGCACTGTGTTGACACGGGCATGGAGCATTGTAATGATAGGCTATCTGGAGAATTGTGATGAAAAGGGGATGGAGCATTTTGATGACAGGATCCAAGGAGCATTGTGCTGACAATGGCATGGAGCATTGTGATGAAAAGGGTACTGGAGCACTGTGAGGTAAGGAGTCATGGATCATTGTGATGACAGGGGTCATGGAGCTTTGTGATGACAAGGGTCATGGAGCATTGTAATGACATGGTCAAGGAACATTGCGATGACAAGAATTCTGGAGCATTGTGATGAAAGGGCATGGAGCATTGTGATTAAAGGTGACAAGGAGCATTGTGATGATATGGGCAGAGAACTTTGTGATGACAGGGGTCATGGAGCATTGTGATGAAAGTGTCATGGAACATTGGGCTGACAGGGATCATGGAGCTTTTTGGTAAGAGAGGCCTTTTGAGATTTGTGATGGCAGGCCTCATGGGGCATTGTGATGACAGCGGTCTTGGAGCATTGGGATGAAAGGGGTAATGGAGCACTGTGATTACAGGGGCCATGGAGCATTGTGAATACAAAGGCTATGGAGCATTGAGATGACAGGGTTCATGTAGCATTGTGATGAAAGTGATCATGGGTCATTGTGATGACAAGTGTCATGGGGCATTTTGATGACATTGGCATGGAGCATTTTGATGACAAGAGTTCTGGAGCATTTTGATGAAAAGGGCAGGGAACATTGTGATGACTGGGTTCATGGAGCATTGTGATGAAAGAGGCCATGGAGCATTGAGATGACAGGCCTCATGAGGCATGGTTTTGACAGTGGTCATGGAGCATTGTGATGAAAGAGATCGTGGAGCAATATGATAACAGGGGACATGGATCATTGTGATGACATGTGTACTGGAGCATTGTGTTTAAAGTAGTCATGGATCATTGTGATGACATGTGTCCTGGAACACTGTGATGACACGGTTCATCGAGTATTGCGATGACAAGGGTCATAGCGAATTGTGACGACAGGTGTCATGGGGCATTGTGATGACATTGATCATCTAGGAATTGTGATGAAAGGTGTCATGGAGCACTGTGATGACTGGGGGCATGAAGCATTTTTATGAAAATTGTCCTGGATTATTGTGATGACAGCAGTCATAGAGAATTGTGATGACAGGGATTATGCAGCATTGTGTTGACAAGGGTATGGACTATTGTGATGACAATGGTCATGGAGCAATGTGATGAAAGTATTCATGGAACATCGTGATGAAAAGTGGCTGGGAGCATTGTGACGATAAACGCCATGGAGCATTGTGATGACAAGTGTCATGGAGCATTGTAATGAAAGGTTTCATTGTGCACTGTGATGACAAGGGGGATGGAGTATTGTGATGAAACTGGTCCTGGAGCATTGTGGTAACAAAAGCCATGGAGCTTTGTGATGACAGGCATCATGGAGCATTGTGAAGAAAGGGGCCATGGCGAATTGTAATGACAATAGAATAATGTGATGAAAATGGTCAGCGAGCATAGTGATTAAAGTGGTCATTGAGAATTGTGATGAAAAGCGACATAGAGCATTGTGATGACAAAGGTCATGGAGAACTGTGATGACCAGGGTCATGTAGCATTGTGATGACACAGTCATGGAACATTGTGATGACAAGAATTCTGGAGCATCGTGAGGAAAAAGGCAGGGAGCATTGTGATTATAGGGGACATGGAGCATTGTGATGACATGGGCAGGGAACACTGTGATGAAAGGTGTTATGGAGCAATGTGATGACAAGTGTCGTGGAGCATTGTGATGAGAGGGGCCTTGGAGAATTGTGATGACAGGGGTCATGGAGCATTGTGAAGACAAGATTCATGGAGCATTTTGATGACACGGGCATGAAGCATGGTGATGATAACAGACCTGGAGCATTGTGATGACAAGGGCATGGAGCATTGTGATTACAGGAGACATGGAGCACTGTGATGACATTGGCAGGGATCATTGTGATTCCAGGGATCATGGAGCATTGTGAGGACAAGTGTCATCCAATATTGTGCTGACACAGATCATGGAGCATGGTGATGAGAGTGGCCTTGGAGCACAGTGATGAGAGACGTCATGGGGCATTATGGTGACAGTGGTCAAGGAGCATTGTGATGAAAGTGGTCAAGGAGCATTGTGATGAAAATGTTCATGGAGCGACGGGATTATCGGGACAATGGAGCATTGTGAATACAAAGGCCATGGAGCATTGAGATAACAGAGTTCATGGAGCATTGTGATGAAAGTGGTCATGGATCATTGTGATGACAAGTGTCCTGGAACCTAGTGATGACACGGTTCATAAAGCCTTGAGATGACAAGGGCCAAGGCGAATTGTGATGACACGTGTCATGGGACATTTTGATGATATTGGTCATCTTGCATTGTGATGACAGTGGTCATGTAGAATTTTGATTAAAGGTATCATGGAGCACTGTGATGACAAAGGCCAAGGAACATTTTGATGACAAGTGTCATTGAGCAATGGGATGACACGGGAATGGAGTATTATGATGACAAGTGTTCTGGAGCATTGTGATGACAAGGGCATGGAGCATTGTGATTACAGGGGCCATGGAGCATTGTGATGACAAGGACCATGGCGAATTGTGATGACATCTGTCATGGGGCATTGTGATGACAGTGGTCATCTAGAATTTTGATGAAAGGTATCATGGAGCACTGTGATGACAGGGGCCATGGAACATTGTGATGACAAAGGCCATGGAGCATTGTGATGACAAGTGTCATGGGGCATTTTGATGACATTGGCATGGAGCATTATGATGACAAGAGATCTGGAGCATTGTGATGACAAGGGCATGGAGCATTGTGATTAAAGGTGACAAGGAGCATTGTGATGACAACGGCATGGAGCATTGTGATGACACGGGCATGGAGCATTTTAATGATAGGCTATCTGGAACATTGTGATGAAAAAGGGAAGGAGCATTTTGATGAGAGCGTCCAAGGAGCATTGTGCTGACAATGGCATGGAGCATTGTGATGAAAAGGGTACTGGAGCACTGTGAGGAAAGGAGTCATGGATCATTGTGATGACAGGGGTCATGGAGCTTTGTGATGACAAGGGTCATGGAGCATTGTGATGACACGGTCAAGGAACATTGCGATGACAAGAATTCTGGAGCATTGTGATGAAAGGGCATGGAGCATTGTGATTAAAGGTGACAAGGAGCATTGTGATGATATGGGCAGAGAATTTTGTGATGACAGGGGTCATGGAGCTTTTTGGTAAGAGAGGCCTTGGAGATTTGTGATGGCAGGCGTCATGGGGCATTGTGATGACAGCGGTCTTGGAGCATTGTGATGAAAGTGATCATGGATCATTGTGATGAGAAGTGTCCTGGAACCTTGTGATGACACGGTTCATGGAGCATTGTGATGACAAGGACCATGGCGAATTGTGATGACATCTGTCATGGGGCATTGTGATGACAGTGGTCATCTAGATTTGTAATGAAAGGTATCATGGAGCATAGTGATGACAGGGGCCATGGAACATTGTGATGACAAAGGCCATGGAGCATTGTGATGACAAGTGTCATGGGGCATTTTGATGATATTGGCATGGCGCATTATGATGACAAGTGTTCTGGAGCATTTTGATGACAAGGGCATGGAGCATTGTGATGAAAGGGGCCATGGAGCATTGAGATGACAGGCGTCATGAGGCATGGTGATGACAGTGGTCATGGAGCACTGTGATGAAAGAGATCATGGAGCAATATGATAACAGGGGCCATGGATCATTGTGATGACATGTGTATTGGAGCATTGTGATGAAAGTAGTCATGGATCATTGTGATGACATGTGTCCTGAAACACTGTGATGACACGGTTCATCGAGTATTGTGATGAAAAGGGTCATAGCGAATTGTGACGACAGGTGTCATGGGGCATTGTGATGACATTGATCATCTAGGAATTGTGATGAAAGGTGTCATGGAGCACTGTGATGACTGGGGGCATGAAGCATTGTTATGAAAATTGTCCTGGATTATTGTGATGACAGCAGTCATGGAGAATTGTGATGACAGGGATTATGCAGCATTGTGTTGACAAGGGTATGGACTATTGTGATGACAATGGTCATGGAGCAATGTGATGAAAGTCTTTATGGAACATCGTGATGAAAAGTGCCTGGGAGCATTGTGAGGATAAAGGCCATGGAGCAATGTGATGACAAGTGTCATGGAGCATTGTAATGAAAGGTTTCATTGTGCACTGTGATGACAAGGGGGATGGAGTATTGTGATGAAACTGGTCCTGGAGCATTGTGATAACAAAAGCCATGGAGCTTATTGATGACAGGCATCATGGAGCATTGTGAAGAAAAGGGCCATGGCGAATTGTAATGACAATAGAGAAATGTGATGAAAATGGTCAGCGAGCATAGTGATTAGAGTGGTCATTGAGAAATGTGATGAAAAGCGACATAGAGCATTGTGATGACAAAGGTCATGGAGAACAGTTATCACCAGGCTATTGAAGCATTGTGATGACACGGTCATGGAACATTGTGATGACAAGAATTCTGGAGCATTGTGATGAAAAGGGCCATGGAGCATTGTGATGTCACGGTCAAGGAACATTGTGATGACAAGAATTCTGGGGCATTGTGAGGAAACAGGCATGGAGCATTGTGATTATAGGGGACATGGAGCATTGTGATGACATGGGCAGGGAACACTGTGATGACAGGTGTTATGGAGCAATGTGATGACAAGTGTCGTGGAGTATTGTGATGAGAGGGGCCTTGGAGAATTGTGATGACAATGGTCATGGAGCATTGTGATGACATGGGCCATGGAGCATTGTGAAGACAAGATTCATGGAGCATTGTGATGACACGGGCATGAAGCATGGTGATGACAACAGACCTGGAGCATTGTGATGACAAGGGTATGGAGCATTGTGATTACAGGAGACATGGAGCATTGTGATGACATTGGCAGGGATCATTGTGATTACGGGGATCATGGAGCATTGTTGTGACAAGTGTCATCCAATATTGTGCTGACCCAGATCATGGAGCATTTTGATGAGAGTGGCCTTGGAGCACAGTGATGAGAGACGTCATGGGGCATTATGTTGACAGTGGTCAAGGAGCCTTGTGCTGAAAGTGTTCATGGAGCAACGCGATTATCGGGACAATGGAGCATTGTGAATACAAAGGCCATGGAGCATTGAGATAACAGAGTTCATGGAGCATTGTGATGAAAGTGGTCATGGATCACTGTGATGACAAGTGTCCTGGAACCTAGTGATGACACGGTTCATACAGCCTTGAGATGACAAGGGCCAAGGCGAATTGTGATGACACCTGTCATGGGGCATTGTGCTGATACTGGTCATCTTGCATTGTGATGACAGTGGTCATGTAGAATTTTGATTAAAGGTATCATGGAACACTGTGATGTCAAAGGCCAAGGAACATTTTGATGACAAGTGTCATTGAGCAATGGGATGACACGGGAATGGAGTATTATGATGACAAGTGTTCTGGAGCATTGTGATGACAAGGGCATGGAGCATTGTGATTACAGGGGCCATGGAGCATTGTGATGACAATGGCATGGAGCACTGTGTTGACACGGGCATGGAGCATTGTAATGATAGGCTATCTGGAGAATTGTGATGAAAAGGGGATGGAGCATTTTGATGACAGGATCCAAGGAGCATTGTGCTGACAATGGCATGGAGCATTGTGATGAAAAGGGTACTGGAGCACTGTGAGGAAAGGAGTCATGGATCATTGTGATGACAGGGGTCATGGAGCTTTGTGATGACAAGGGTCATGGAGCATTGTAATGACACGGTCAAGGAACATTGCGATGACAAGAATTCTGGAGCATTGTGATGAAAGGGCATGGAGCATTGTGATTAAAGGTGACAAGGAGCATTGTGATGATATGGGCAGAGAACTTTGTGATGACAGGGGTCATGGAGCATTGTGATGAAAGTGTCATGGAACATTGGGCTGACAGGGATCATGGAGCTTTTTGGTAAGAGAGGCCTTTTGAGATTTGTGATGGCAGGCCTCATGGGGCATTGTGATGACAGCGGTCTTGGAGCATTGGGATGAAAGGGGTAATGGAGCACTGTGATTACAGGGGCCATGGAGCATTGTGAATACAAAGGCTATGGAGCATTGAGATGACAGGGTTCATGTAGCATTGTGATGAAAGTGATCATGGGTCATTGTGATGACAAGTGTCATGGGGCATTTTGATGACATTGGCATGGAGCATTTTGATGACAAGAGTTCTGGAGCATTTTGATGAAAAGGGCAGGGAACATTGTGATGACTGGGTTCATGGAGCATTGTGATGAAAGAGGCCATGGAGCATTGAGATGACAGGCCTCATGAGGCATGGTTTTGACAGTGGTCATGGAGCATTGTGATGAAAGAGATCGTGGAGCAATATGATAACAGGGGACATGGATCATTGTGATGACATGTGTACTGGAGCATTGTGTTTAAAGTAGTCATGGATCATTGTGATGACATGTGTCCTGGAACACTGTGATGACACGGTTCATCGAGTATTGCGATGACAAGGGTCATAGCGAATTGTGACGACAGGTGTCATGGGGCATTGTGATGACATTGATCATCTAGGAATTGTGATGAAAGGTGTCATGGAGCACTGTGATGACTGGGGGCATGAAGCATTTTTATGAAAATTGTCCTGGATTATTGTGATGACAGCAGTCATAGAGAATTGTGATGACAGGGATTATGCAGCATTGTGTTGACAAGGGTATGGACTATTGTGATGACAATGGTCATGGAGCAATGTGATGAAAGTATTCATGGAACATCGTGATGAAAAGTGGCTGGGAGCATTGTGACGATAAACGCCATGGAGCATTGTGATGACAAGTGTCATGGAGCATTGTAATGAAAGGTTTCATTGTGCACTGTGATGACAAGGGGGATGGAGTATTGTGATGAAACTGGTCCTGGAGCATTGTGGTAACAAAAGCCATGGAGCTTTGTGATGACAGGCATCATGGAGCATTGTGAAGAAAGGGGCCATGGCGAATTGTAATGACAATAGAATAATGTGATGAAAATGGTCAGCGAGCATAGTGATTAAAGTGGTCATTGAGAATTGTGATGAAAAGCGACATAGAGCATTGTGATGACAAAGGTCATGGAGAACAGTGATGACCAGGGTCATGTAGCATTGTGATGACACAGTCATGGAACATTGTGATGACAAGAATTCTGGAGCATCGTGAGGAAAAAGGCAGGGAGCATTTTGATTATAGGGGACATGGAGCATTGTGATGACATGGGCAGGGAACACTGTGATGACAGGTGTTATGGAGCAATGTGATGACAAGTGTCGTGGAGCATTGTGATGAGAGGGGCCTTGGAGAATTGTGATGACAGGGGTCATGGAGCATTGTGAAGACAAGATTCATGGAGCATTGTGATGACACGGGCATGAAGCATGGTGATGATAACAGACCTGGAGCATTGTGATGACAAGGGCATGGAGCATTGTGATTACAGGAGACATGGAGCACTGTGATGACATTGGCAGGGATCATTGTGATTCCAGGGATCATGGAGCATTGTGAGGACAAGTGTCATCCAATATTGTGCTGACACAGATCATGGAGCATGGTGATGAGAGTGGCCTTGGAGCACAGTGATGAGAGACGTCATGGGGCATTATGGTGACAGTGGTCAAGGAGCATTGTGATGAAAGTGGTCAAGGAGCATTGTGATGAAAATGTTCATGGAGCGACGGGATTATCGGGACAATGGAGCATTGTGAATACAAAGGCCATGGAGCATTGAGATAACAGAGTTCATGGAGCATTGTGATGAAAGTGGTCATGGATCATTGTGATGACAAGTGTCCTGGAACCTAGTGATGACACGGTTCATAAAGCCTTGAGATGACAAGGGCCAAGGCGAATTGTGATGACACGTGTCATGGGACATTGTGATGATATTGGTCATCTTGCATTGTGATGACAGTGGTCATGTAGAATTTTGATTAAAGGTATCATGGAGCACTGTGATGACAAAGGCCAAGGAACATTTTGATGACAAGTGTCATTGAGCAATGGGATGACACGGGAATGGAGTATTATGATGACAAGTGTTCTGGAGCATTGTGATGACAAGGGCATGGAGCATTGTGATTACAGGGGCCATGGAGCATTGTGATGACAACGGCATGGAGCATTGTGATGACACGGGCATGGAGCATTGTAATGATAGGCTATCTGGAGCATTGTGATGAAAAGTGGATGGAGCATTTTGATGACAGGATCCAAGGAGCATTGTGCTGACAATGGCATGGAGCATTGTGATGAAAAGGGTACTGGAGCACTGTGAGGAATGGCGTCATGGATCATTGTGATGACAGGGGTCATGGAGCTTTGTAATGACAAGCGTCATGGAGCATTGTGATGACACGGTCAAGGAACATTGCGATGACAAGAATTCTGGAGCATTGTGATGAAAGGGCATGGAGCATTCTGAGTAAAGGTGACAAGGAGCATTGTGATGATATGGGCAGAGAACTTTGTGATGACAGGGGTCATGGAGCTTTTTGGTAAGAGAGGCCTTGGAGATTTGTGATGGCAGGCGTCATGGGGCATTGTGATGACAGCGGTCTTGGAGCATTGTGATGAAAGTGATCATGGATCATTGTGATGAGAAGTGTCCTGGAACCTTGTGATGACACGGTTCATGGAGCATTGTGATGACAAGGACCATGGCGAATTGTGATGACATCTGTCATGGGGCATTGTGATGACAGTGGTCATCTAGATTTGTAATGAAAGGTATCATGGAGCATAGTGATGACAGGGGCCATGGAACATTGTGATGACAAAGGCCATGGAGCATTGTGATGACAAGTGTCATGGGGCATTTTGATGATATTGGCATGGCGCATTATGATGACAAGTGTTCTGGAGCATTTTGATGACAAGGGCATGGAGCATTGTGATGAAAGGGGCCATGGAGCATTGAGATGACAGGCGTCATGAGGCATGGTGATGACAGTGGTCATGGAGCACTGTGATGAAAGAGATCATGGAGCAATATGATAACAGGGGCCATGGATCATTGTGATGACAGGTGTATTGGAGCATTGTGATGAAAGTAGTCATGGATCATTGTGATGACATGTGTCCTGGAACACTGTGATGACACGGTTCATCGAGTATTGTGATGAAAAGGGTCAGAGCGAATTGTGACGACAGGTGTCATGGGGCATTGTGATGACATTGATCATCTAGGAATTGTGATGAAAGGTGTCATGGAGCACTGTGATGACTGGGGGCATGAAGCATTGTTATGAAAATTGTCCTGGATTATTGTGATGACAGCAGTCATGGAGAATTGTGATGACAGGGATTATGCAGCATCGTGTTGACAATGGTATGGACTATTGTGATGACAATGGTCATGGAGCAATGTGATGAAAGTTTTTATGGAACATCGTGATGAAAAGTGCCTGGGAGCATTGTGACGATAAAGGCCATGGAGCAATGTGATGACAAGTGTCATGGAGCATTGTAATGAAAGGTTTCATTGTGCACTGTGATGACAAGGGGGATGGAGTATTGTGATGAAACTGGTCCTGGAGCATTGTGATAACAAAAGCCATGGAGCTTTGTGATGACAGGCATCATGGAGCATTGTGAAGAAAGGGCCCATGGCGAATTGTAATGACAATAGAGAAATGTGATGAAAATGGTCAGCGAGCATAGTGATTAGAGTGGTCATTGAGAATTGTGATGAAAAGCGACATAGAGCATTGTGATGACAAAGGTCATGGAGAACAGTGATGACCAGGGTATTGAAGCATGGTGATGACACGGTCATGGAACATTGTGATGACAAGAATTCTGGAGCATTGTGAGGAAACAGGCATGGAGCATTGTGATTATAGGGGACATGGAGCATTGTGATGACATGGGCAGGGAACACTGTGATGACAGGTGTTATGGAGCAATGTGATGACAAGTGTCGTGGAGCATTGTCATGAGAGGGTCCTTGGAGAATTGTGATGACCATGGTCATGGAGCATTGTGATGACATGGGCCATGGAGCATTGTGAAGACAAGATTCATGGAGCATTGTGATGACACGGGCATGAAGCATGGTGATGACAACAGACCTGGAGCATTGTGATGACAAGGGTATGGAGCATTGTGATTACAGGAGACATGGAGCATTGTGATGACATTGGCAGGGATCATTGTGATTACGGGGATCATGGAGCATTGTGATGACAAGTGTCATCCAATATTGTGCTGACCCAGATCATGGAGCATTTTGATGAGAGTGGCCTTGGAGCACAGTGATGAGAGACGTCATGGGGCATTATGGTGACAGTGGTCAAGGAGCATTGTGATGAAAGTGTTCATGGAGCAACGGGATTATCGGGACAATGGAGCATTGTGAATACAAAGGCCATGGAGCATTGAGATACCAGAGTTCATGGAGCATTGTGATGAAAGTGGTCATGGATCACTGTGATGACAAGTGTCCTGGAACCTAGTGATGACACGGTTCATACAGCCTTGAGATGACAAGGGCCAAGGCGAATTGTGATGACACGTGTCATGGGGCATAGTGATGACATTGGTCATCTTGCATTGTGATGACAGTGGTCATGTAGAATTTTGATGAAAGGTATCATGGAGCACTGTGATGACAAAGGCCAAGGAACATTTTGATGACAAGTGTCATTGAGCAATGGGATGACACGGGAATGGAGTATTATGATGACAAGTGTTCTGGAGCATTGTGATGACAAGGGCATGGAGCATTGTGATGACAGGGGCCATGGAGCATTGTGATGACAACGGCATGGAGCATTGTGATGACACGGGCATGGAGCATTGTAATGATAGGCTATCTGGAGCATTGTGATGAAAAGTGGATGGAGCATTTTGATGACAGGATCCAAGGAGCATTGTGCTGACAATGGCATGGAGCATTGTGATGAAAAGGGTACTGGAGCACTGCGAGGAAAGGAATCATGGGTCATTGTGATGACAGGGGTCATGGAGCTTTGTGATGACAAGGGTCATGGAGCATTGTGATGCCACAGTCATGGAACATTGTGATGACAAGAATTCTGGAGCATTGTGAGGAAACAGGCATGGAGCATTGTGATTATAGGGGACATGGAGCATTGTGATGACATGGGCCATGGAGCATTGTGAAGACAAGATTCATGGAGCATTGTGATGACATAGGCAGGGATCATTGTGATTACAGGGATCATGGAGCATTGTGATGACAAGTGTCATCCAATATTGTGCTGACACAGATCATGGAGCATTTTGATGAGAGTGGCCTTGGAGCACAATGATGAGAGACGTCATGGGGCATTATGGTGACAGTGGTCAAGGAGCCTTGTGCTGAAAGTGTTCATGGAGCAACGCGATTATCGGGACAATGGAGCATTGTGAATACAAAGGCCATGGAGCATTGAGATAACAGAGTTCATGGAGCATTGTGATGAAAGTGGTCATGGATCACTGTGATGAGAAGTGTCCTGGAACTTAGTGATGACACGGTTCATACAGCCTTGAGATGACAAGGGCCAAGGCGAATTGTGATGACATTGGTCATCTTGGATTGTGATGACAGTGGTCATGTAGAATTTTGATTAAAGGTATCATGGAGCAGTGTGATGACAAAGGCCAAGGAACATTTTGATGACAAGTGTCATTGAGCAATGGGATGACACGGGAATGGAGTATTATGATGATAAGTGTTCTGGAGCACTGTGATGACAAGGGCATGGAGCATTGTGATTACAGGGGCCATGGAGCATTGTGATGACAACGGCATGGAGCTTTGTGATGACACGGGCATGGAGCATTGTAATGATAGGCTATCTGGAGCATTGTAATGAAAAGGGGACAGAGAATTTTGATGAGATGGTCCAAGGAGAATTGTGCTGACAATGACATGGCGCATTGTGATGAAAAGGGTACTGGAGCACTGTGAGGAAAGGAGTCATGGGTCATTGTGATGACAGGGGTCATGGAGCTTTTTGGTAAGAGAGGCCTTGGAGATTTGTGATGGCAGGCGTCATGGGGCATTGTGATGACAGCGGTCTTGGAGCATTGTGATGAAAGGGGTCATGGAGCACTGTGATTACAGGGGCCATGGAGCATTGTGAATACAAAGGCTATGGAGCATTGAGATGACAGTGTTCATGGAGCATTGTGATGAAAGTGATCATGGATCATTGTGATGACAAGTGTCCTGGAACCTTGTGATGACACGTTTCATGGAGCATTGTGGTGACAAGGACCATGGCGAATTGTGATGACATCTGTCATGGGGCATTGTGATGACAGTGGTCATCTAGAATTGTGATGAATGGTAACATGGAGCACTGTGATGACAGGGGCCATGGAACATTGTGATGACAAAGGCCATGGAGCAATGTGATGACAAGTGTCATGGAGCATTGTAATGAAAGGTTTCATTGTGCACTGTGATGACAAGGGGGATGGAGTATTGTGATGAAACTGGTCCTGGAGCATTGTGATAACAAAAGCCATGGAGCTTATTGATGACAGGCATCATGGAGCATTGTGAAGAAAGGGCCCATGGTGAATTGTACTGACAATAGAGAAATGTGATGAAAATGGTCAGTGAGCATAGTGATTAGAGTGGTCATTGAGAATTGTGATGAAAAGCGACATAGAGCATTGTGATGACAAAGGTCATGGAGAACAGTGATGACCAGGGTATTGAAGCATTGTGATGACACGGTCATGGAACATTGTGATGACAAGAATTCTGGAGCATTGTGATGACAAGGGCCATGGAGCATTGTGATGCCACGGTCATGGAACATTGTGATGACAAGAATTCTGGAGCATTGTGAGGAAACAGGCATGGAGCATTGTGATTATAGGGGACATGGAGCATTGTGATGACATGGGCAGGGAACACTGTGATGACAGGTGTTATGGAGCAATGTGATGACAAGTGTCGTGGAGCATTGTGATGAGAGGGGCCTTGGAGAATTGTGATGACAATGGTCATGGAGCATTGTGATGACATGGGCCATGGAGCATTGTGAAGACAAGATTCATGGAGCATTGTGATGACACGGGCATGAAGCATGGTGATGACAACAGACCTGGAGCATTGTGATGACAAGGGTATGGAGCATTGTGATTACAGGAGACATGGAGCATTGTGATGACATTGGCAGGGATCATTGTGATTACGGGGATCATGGAGCATTGTTGTGACAAGTGTCATCCAATATTGTGCTGACCCAGATCATGGAGCATTTTGATGAGAGTGGCCTTGGAGCACAGTGATGAGAGACGTCATGGGGCATTATGTTGACAGTGGTCAAGGAGCCTTGTGCTGAAAGTGTTCATGGAGCAACGCGATTATCGGGACAATGGAGCATTGTGAATACAAAGGCCATGGAGCATTGAGATAACAGAGTTCATGGAGCATTGTGATGAAAGTGGTCATGGATCACTGTGATGACAAGTGTCCTGGAACCTAGTGATGACACGGTTCATACAGCCTTGAGATGACAAGGGCCAAGGCGAATTGTGATGACACCTGTCATGGGGCATTGTGCTGATACTGGTCATCTTGCATTGTGATGACAGTGGTCATGTAGAATTTTGATTAAAGGTATCATGGAACAGTGTGATGTCAAAGGCCAAGGAACATTTTGATGACAAGTGTCATTGAGCAATGGGATGACACGGGAATGGAGTATTATGATGACAAGTGTTCTGGAGCATTGTGATGACAAGGGCATGGAGCATTGTGATTACAGGGGCCATGGAGCATTGTGATGACAACGGCATGGAGCACTGTGTTGACACGGGCATGGAGCATTGTAATGATAGGCTATCTGGAGAATTGTGATGAAAAGGGGATGGAGCATTTTGATGACAGGATCCAAGGAGCATTGTGCTGACAATGGCATGGAGCATTGTGATGAAAAGGGTACTGGAGCACTGTGAGGTAAGGAGTCATGGATCATTGTGATGACAGGGGTCATGGAGCTTTTTGATGATAAGGGTCATGGAGCATTGTAATGACACGGTCAAGGAACATTGTGATGACAAGAATTCTGGAGCATTGTGATGAAAGGGCATGGAGCATTGTGATTAAAGGTGACAAGGAGCATTGTGATGATATGGGCAGAGAACTTTGTTATGACAGGGGTCATGGAGCATTGTGATGAAAGTGTCATGGAACATTGGGCTGACAGGGATCATGGAGCTTTTTGGTAAGAGAGGCCTTTTGAGATTTGTGATGGCAGGCCTCATGGGGCATTGTGATGACAGCGGTCTTGGAGCATTGGGATGAAAGGGGTAATGGAGCACTGTGATTACAGGGGCCATGGAGCATTGTGAATACAAAGGCTATGGAGCATTGAGATGACAGGGTTCATGTAGCATTGTGATGAAAGTGATCATGGATCATTGTGATGACAAGTGTCATGGGGCATTTTGATGACATTGGCATGGAGCATTTTGATGACAAGAGTTCTGGAGCATTTTGATGAAAAGGGCAGGGAACATTGTGATGACTGGGTTCATGGAGCATTGTGATGAAAGAGGCCATGGAGCATTGAGATGACAGGCCTCATGAGGCATGGTTTTGACAGTGGTCATGGAGCATTGTGATGAAAGAGATCGTGGAGCAATATGATAACAGGGGACATGGATCATTGTGATGACATGTGTACTGGAGCATTGTGTTTAAAGTAGTCATGGAACATTGTGATGACATGTGTCCTGGAACACTGTGATGACACGGTTCATCGAGTATTGCGATGACAAGGGTCATAGCGAATTGTGACGACAGGTGTCATGGGGCATTGTGATGACATTGATCATCTAGGAATTGTGATGAAAGGTGTCATGGAGCACTGTGATGACTGGGGGCATGAAGCATTTTTATGAAAATTGTCCTGGATTATTGTGATGACAGCAGTCATAGAGAATTGTGATGACAGGGATTATGCAGCATTGTGTTGACAAGGGTATGGACTATTGTGATGACAATGGTCATGGAGCAATGTGATGAAAGTATTCATGGAACATCGTGATGAAAAGTGGCTGGGAGCATTGTGACGATAAACGCCATGGAGCATTGTGATGACAAGTGTCATGGAGCATTGTAATGAAAGGTTTCATTGTGCACTGTGATGACAAGGGGGATGGAGTATTGTGATGAAACTGGTCCTGGAGCATTGTGGTAACAAAAGCCATGGAGCTTTGTGATGACAGGCATCATGGAGCATTGTGAAGAAAGGGGCCATGGCGAATTGTAATGACAATAGAATAATGTGATGAAAATGGTCAGCGAGCATAGTGATTAAAGTGGTCATTGAGAATTGTGATGAAAAGCGACATAGAGCATTGTGATGACAAAGGTCATGGAGAACAGTGATGACCAGGGTCATGTAGCATTGTGATGACACAGTCATGGAACATTGTGATGACAAGAATTCTGGAGCATCGTGAGGAAAAAGGCAGGGAGCATTTTGATTATAGGGGACATGGAGCATTGTGATGACATGGGCAGGGAACACTGTGATGACAGGTGTTATGGAGCAATGTGATGACAAGTGTCGTGGAGCATTGTGATGAGAGGGGCCTTGGAGAATTGTGATGACAGGGGTCATGGAGCATTGTGAAGACAAGATTCATGGAGCATTGTGATGACACGGGCATGAAGCATGGTGATGATAACAGACCTGGAGCATTGTGATGACAAGGGCATGGAGCATTGTGATTACAGGAGACATGGAGCACTGTGATGACATTGGCAGGGATCATTGTGATTCCAGGGATCATGGAGCATTGTGAGGACAAGTGTCATCCAATATTGTGCTGACACAGATCATGGAGCATGGTGATGAGAGTGGCCTTGGAGCACAGTGATGAGAGACGTCATGGGGCATTATGGTGACAGTGGTCAAGGAGCATTGTGATGAAAGTGGTCAAGGAGCATTGTGATGAAAATGTTCATGGAGCGACGGGATTATCGGGACAATGGAGCATTGTGAATACAAAGGCCATGGAGCATTGAGATAACAGAGTTCATGGAGCATTGTGATGAAAGTGGTCATGGATCATTGTGATGACAAGTGTCCTGGAACCTAGTGATGACACGGTTCATAAAGCCTTGAGATGACAAGGGCCAAGGCGAATTGTGATGACACGTGTCATGGGGCATTGTGATGATATTGGTCATCTTGCATTGTGATGACAGTGGTCATGTAGAATTTTGATTAAAGGTATCATGGAGCACTGTGATGACAAAGGCCAAGGAACATTTTGATGACAAGTGTCATTGAGCAATGGGATGACACGGGAATGGAGTATTATGATGACAAGTGTTCTGGAGCATTGTGATGACAAGGGCATGGAGCATTGTGATTCCAGGGGCCATGGAGCATTGTGATGACAACGGCATGGAGCATTGTGATGACACGGGCATGGAGCATTGTAATGATAGGCTATCTGGAGCATTGTGATGAAAAGTGGATGGAGCATTTTGATGACAGGATCCAAGGAGCATTGTGCTGACAATGGCATGGAGCATTGTGATGAAAAGGGTACTGGAGCACTGTGAGGAATGGCGTCATGGATCATTGTGATGACAGGGGTCATGGAGCTTTGTAATGACAAGCGTCATGGAGCATTGTGATGACACGGTCAAGGAACATTGCGATGACAAGAATTCTGGAGCATTGTGATGAAAGGGCATGGAGCATTCTGATTAAAGGTGACAAGGAGCATTGTGATGATATGGGCAGAGAACTTTGTGATAACAGGGGTCATGGAGCTTTTTGGTAAGAGAGGCCTTGGAGATTTGTGATGGCAGGCGTCATGGGGCATTGTGATGACAGCGGTCTTGGAGCATTGTGATGAAAGTGATCATGGATCCTTGTGATGAGAAGTGTCCTGGAACCTTGTGATGACACGGTTCATGGAGCATTGTGATGACAAGGACCATGGCGAATTGTGATGACATCTGTCATGGGGCATTGTGATGACAGTGGTCATCTAGATTTGTAATGAAAGGTATCATGGAGCATAGTGATGACAGGGGCCATGGAACATTGTGATGACAAAGGCCATGGAGCATTGTGATGACAAGTGTCATGGGGCATTTTGATGATATTGGCATGGCGCATTATGATGACAAGTGTTCTGGAGCATTTTGATGACAAGGGCATGGAGCATTGTGATGAAAGGGGCCATGGAGCATTGAGATGACAGGCGTCATGAGGCATGGTGATGACAGTGGTCATGGAGCACTGTGATGAAAGAGATCATGGAGCAATATGATAACAGGGGCCATGGATCATTGTGATGACAGGTGTATTGGAGCATTGTGATGAAAGTAGTCATGGATCATTGTGATGACATGTGTCCTGGAACACTGTGATGACACGGTTCATCGAGTATTGTGATGAAAAGGGTCATAGCGAATTGTGACGACAGGTGTCATGGGGCATTGTGATGACATTGATCATCTAGGAATTGTGATGAAAGGTGTCATGGAGCACTGTGATGACTGGGGGCATGAAGCATTGTTATGAAAATTGTCCTGAATTATTGTGATGACAGCAGTCATGGAGAATTGTGATGACAGGGATTATGCAGCATCGTGTTGACAATGGTATGGACTATTGTGATGACAATGGTCATGGAGCAATGTGATGAAAGTTTTTATGGAACATCGTGATGAAAAGTGCCTGGGAGCATTGTGACGATAAAGGCCATGGAGCAATGTGATGACAAGTGTCATGGAGCATTGTAATGAAAGGTTTCATTGTGCACTGTGATGACAAGGGGGATGGAGTATTGTGATGAAACTGGTCCTGGAGCATTGTGATAACAAAAGCCATGGAGCTTTGTGATGACAGGCATCATGGAGCATTGTGAAGAAAGGGCCCATGGCGAATTGTAATGACAATAGAGAAATGTGATGAAAATGGTCAGCGAGCATAGTGATTAGAGTGGTCATTGAGAATTGTGATGAAAAGCGACATAGAGCATTGTGATGACAAAGGTCATGGAGAACAGTGATGACCAGGGTATTGAAGCATGGTGATGCCACGGTCATGGAACATTGTGATGACAAGAATTCTGGAGCATTGTGAGGAAACAGGCATGGAGCATTGTGATTATAGGGGACATGGAGCATTGTGATGACATGGGCAGGGAACACTGTGATGACAGGTGTTATGGAGCAATGTGATGACAAGTGTCGTGGAGCATTGTCATGAGAGGGGCCTTGGAGAATTGTGATGACCATGGTCATGGAGCATTGTGATGACATGGGCCATGGAGCATTGTGAAGACAAGATTCATGGAGCATTGTGATGACACGGGCATGAAGCATGGTGATGACAACAGACCTGGAGCATTGTGATGACAAGGGTATGGAGCATTGTGATTACAGGAGACATGGAGCATTGTGATGACATTGGCAGGGATCATTGTGATTACGGGGATCATGGAGCATTGTGATGACAAGTGTCATCCAATATTGTGCTGACCCAGATCATGGAGCATTTTGATGAGAGTGGCCTTGGAGCACAGTGATGAGAGACGTCATGGGGCATTATGGTGACAGTGGTCAAGGAGCATTGTGATGAAAGTGTTCATGGAGCAACGGGATTATCGGGACAATGGAGCATTGTGAATACAAAGGCCATGGAGCATTGAGATAACAGAGTTCATGGAGCATTGTGATGAAAGTGGTCATGGATCACTGTGATGACAAGTGTCCTGGAACCTAGTGATGACACGGTTCATACAGCCTTGAGATGACAAGGGCCAAGGCGAATTGTGATGACACGTGTCTTGGGGCATAGTGATGACATTGGTCATCTTGCATTGTGATGACAGTGGTCATGTAGAATTTTGATGAAAGGTATCATGGAGCACTGTGATGACAAAGGCCAAGGAACATTTTGATGACAAGTGTCATTGAGCAATGGGATGACACGGGAATGGAGTATTATGATGACAAGTGTTCTGGAGCATTGTGATGACAAGGGCATGGAGCATTGTGATGACAGGGGCCATGGAGCATTGTGATGACAACGGCATGGAGCATTGTGATGACACGGGCATGGAGCATTGTAATGATAGGCTATCTGGAGCATTGTGATGAAAAGTGGATGGAGCATTTTGATGACAGGATCCAAGGAGCATTGTGCTGACAATGGCATGGAGCATTGTGATGAAAAGGGTACTGGAGCACTGCGAGGAAAGGAATCATGGGTCATTGTGATGACAGGGGTCATGGAGCTTTGTGATGACAAGGGTCATGGAGCATTGTGATGACACGGTCAAGGAACATTGCGATGACAAGAATTCTGGAGCATTGTGATGAAAGGGCATGGAGCATTGTGATTAAAGGTGAGAAGGAGCATTGTGATGATATGGGCAGAGAACTTTGTGATGACAGGGGTCATGGAGCTTTTTGGTAAGAGAGGCCTTGGAGATTTGTGATGGCAGGCGTCATGGGGCATTGTGATGACAGCGGTCTTGGAACATTGTGATGAAAGGGGTCATGGAGCACTGTGATTACAGGGGCCATGGAACATTGTGAATACAAAGGCTATGGAGCATTGAGATGACAGTGTTCATGGAGCATGGTGATGAAAGTGATCATGGCGCACTGTGATGAAAGAGATCATGGAGCAATATGATAACAGGGGCCATGGATCATTGTGATGACAGGTGTATTGGAGCATTGTGATGAAAGCAGTCATGGATCATTGTGATGACATGTGTCCTGGAACACTGTGATGACACGGTTCATCGAGTATTGTGATGAAAAGGGTCAGAGCGAATTGTGATGACAGGTGTCATGGGGCATTGTGATGACATTGATCATCTAGGAATTGTGATGAAAGGTGTCATGGAGCACTGTGATGCCTGGGGGCATGAAGCATTGTTATGAAAATTGTCCTGGATTATTGTGATGACAGCAGTCATGGAGAATTGTGATGACAGGGATTATGCAGCATTGTGTTGACAACGGTATGGACTATTGTGATGACAATGGTCATGGAGCAATGTGATGAAAGTTTTTATGGAACATCGTGATGAAAATTGCCTGGGAGCATTGTGACGATAAAGGCCATGGAGCAATGTGATGACAAGTGTCATGGAGCATTGTAATGAAAGGTTTCATTGTGCACTGTGATGACAAGGGGGATGGAGTATTGTGATGAATCTGGTCCTGGAGCATTGTGATAACAAAAGTCATGTAGCTTTGTGATGACAGGCATCATGGAGCATTGTGAAGAAAGGGGCCATGGGAAATTGTAATGACAATAGAGAAATGTGATGAAAATGGTCAGCGAGCGTTATGATTAAAGTGGTCATTGAGAAATGTGATGAAAAGCGACATAGAGCATTGTGATGACAAAGGTCATGGAGAACTGTGATGACCAGGGTCATGTAGCATTGTGATGACACGGTCATGGAACATTGTGATGACAAGAATTCTGGAGCATTGTGATGACAAGGGCCATGGAGCATTGTGATGCCACGGTCATGGAACATTGTGATGACAAGAATTCTGGAGCATTGTGAGGAAACAGGCATGGAGCATTGTGATTATAGGGGACATGGAGCATTGTGATGACATGGGCCATGGAGCATTGTGAAGACAAGATTCATGGAGCATTGTGATGACACGGGCATGAAGCATGGTGATGACAAAAGACCTGAAGCATTGTGATGACAAGGGCATGGAGCATTGTGATTACAGGAGACATGGAGCATTGTGATGACATAGGCAGGGATCATTGTGATTACAGGGATCATGGAGCATTGTGATGACAAGTGTCATCCAATATTGTGCTGACACAGATCATGGAGCATTTTGATGAGAGTGGCCTTGGAGCACAATGATGAGAGACGTCATGGGGCATTATGGTGACAGTGGTCAAGGAGCCTTGTGCTGAAAGTGTTCATGGAGCAACGCGATTATCGGGACAATGGAGCACTGTGAATACAAAGGCCATGGAGCATTGAGATAACAGAGTTCATGGAGCATTGTGATGAAAGTGGTCATGGATCACTGTGATGAGAAGTGTCCTGGAACTTAGTGATGACACGGTTCATACAGCCTTGAGATGACAAGGGCCAAGGCGAATTGTGATGACATTGGTCATCTTGGATTGTGATGACAGTGGTCATGTAGAATTTTGATTAAAGGTATCATGGAGCAGTGTGATGACAAAGGCCAAGGAACATTTTGATGACAAGTGTCATTGAGCAATGGGATGACACGGGAATGGAGTATTATGATGATAAGTGTTCTGGAGCACTGTGATGACAAGGGCATGGAGCATTGTGATTACAGGGGCCATGGAGCATTGTGATGACAACGGCATGGAGCTTTGTGATGACACGGGCATGGAGCATTGTAATGATAGGCTATCTGGAGCATTGTAATGAAAAGGGGACAGAGAATTTTGATGAGATGGTCCAAGGAGAATTGTGCTGACAATGACATGGCGCATTGTGATGAAAAGGGTACTGGAGCACTGTGAGGAAAGGAGTCATGGGTCATTGTGATGACAGGGGTCATGGAGCTTTTTGGTAAGAGAGGCCTTGGAGATTTGTGATGGCAGGCGTCATGGGGCATTGTGATGACAGCGGTCTTGGAGCATTGTGATGAAAGGGGTCATGGAGCACTGTGATTACAGGGGCCATGGAGCATTGTGAATACAAAGGCTATGGAGCATTGAGATGACAGTGTTCATGGAGCATTGTGATGAAAGTGATCATGGATCATTGTGATGACAAGTGTCCTGGAACCTTGTGATGACACGTTTCATGGAGCATTGTGGTGACAAGGACCATGGCGAATTGTGATGACATCTGTCATGGGGCATTGTGATGACAGTGGTCATCTAGAATTGTGATGAATGGTAACATGGAGCACTGTGATGACAGGGGCCATGGAACATTGTGATGACAAAGGCCATGGAGCATTGTGATGACAAGTGTCATGGGGCAATTTGAAGACATTGGCATGGAGCATTATGATGACAAGTGTTCTGGAGCATTTTGATGACAAGGGCATGGAGCTTTGTGATGAGAGGGGCCATGGAACATTGTGATGACAGGCGTCATGAGGCATGGTGATGACAGTGGTCATGGAGCACTGTGATGAAAGAGATCATGGAGCAATATGATAACAGGGGCCATGGATCATTGTGATGACAGGTGTATTGGAGCATTGTGATGAAAGTAGTCATGGATCATTGTGATGACATGTGTCCTGGAACACTGTGATGACACGGTTCATCGAGTATTGTGATGACAAGGGTCAGAGCGAATTGTGTCGACAGGTGTCATGGGGCATTGTGATGACATTGATCATCTAGGAATTGTGAAGAAAGGTGTCATGGAGCACTGTGATGACTGGGGGCATGAAGCATTGTTATGAAAATTGTCCTGGATTATTGTGATGACAGCAGTCATGGAGAATTGTGATGACAGGGATTATGCAGCATTGTGTTGACAAGGGTATGGACTATTGTGATGACAATGGTCATGGAGCAATGTGATGAAAGTCTTTATGGAACATCGTGATGAAAAGTGCCTGGGAGCATTGTGAGGATAAAGGCCATGGAGCAATGTGATGACAAGTGTCATGGAGCATTGTAATGAAAGGTTTCATTGTGCACTGTGATGACAAGGGGGATGGAGTATTGTGATGAAACTGGTCCTGGAGCATTGTGATAACAAAAGCCATGGAGCTTATTGATGACAGGCATCATGGAGCATTGTGAAGAAAGGGGCCATGGCGAATTGTAATGACAATAGAGAAATGTGATGAAAATGGTCAGCGAGCATAGTGATTAGAGTGGTCATTGAGAAATGTGATGAAAAGCGACATAGAGCATTGTGATGACAAAGGTCATGGAGAACAGTTATCACCAGGCTATTGAAGCATTGTGATGACACGGTCATGGAACATTGTGATGACAAGAATTCTGGAGCATTGTGATGAAAAGGGCCATGGAGCATTGTGATGTCACGGTCAAGGAACATTGTGATGACAAGAATTCTGGGGCATTGTGAGGAAACAGGCATGGAGCATTGTGATTATAGGGGACATGGAGCATTGTGATGACATGGGCAGGGAACACTGTGATGACAGGTGTTATGGAGCAATGTGATGACAAGTGTCGTGGAGCATTGTGATGAGAGGGGCCTTGGAGAATTGTGATGACAATGGTCATGGAGCATTGTGATGACATGGGCCATGGAGCATTGTGAAGACAAGATTCATGGAGCATTGTGATGACACGGGCATGAAGCATGGTGATGACAACAGACCTGGAGCATTGTGATGACAAGGGTATGGAGCATTGTGATTACAGGAGACATGGAGCATTGTGATGACATTGGCAGGGATCATTGTGATTACGGGGATCATGGAGCATTGTTGTGACAAGTGTCATCCAATATTGTGCTGACCCAGATCATGGAGCATTTTGATGAGAGTGGCCTTGGAGCACAGTGATGAGAGACGTCATGGGGCATTATGTTGACAGTGGTCAAGGAGCCTTGTGCTGAAAGTGTTCATGGAGCAACGCGATTATCGGGACAATGGAGCATTGTGAATACAAAGGCCATGGAGCATTGAGATAACAGAGTTCATGGAGCATTGTGATGAAAGTGGTCATGGATCACTGTGATGACAAGTGTCCTGGAACCTAGTGATGACACGGTTCATACAGCCTTGAGATGACAAGGGCCAAGGCGAATTGTGATGACACCTGTCATGGGGCATTGTGCTGATACTGGTCATCTTGCATTGTGATGACAGTGGTCATGTAGAATTTTGATTAAAGGTATCATGGAACACTGTGATGTCAAAGGCCAAGGAACATTTTGATGACAAGTGTCATTGAGCAATGGGATGACACGGGAATGGAGTATTATGATGACAAGTGTTCTGGAGCATTGTGATGACAAGGGCATGGAGCATTGTGATTACAGGGGCCATGGAGCATTGTGATGACAATGGCATGGAGCACTGTGTTGACACGGGCATGGAGCATTGTAATGATAGGCTATCTGGAGAATTGTGATGAAAAGGGGATGGAGCATTTTGATGACAGGATCCAAGGAGCATTGTGCTGACAATGGCATGGAGCATTGTGATGAAAAGGGTACTGGAGCACTGTGAGGAAAGGAGTCATGGATCATTGTGATGACAGGGGTCATGGAGCTTTGTGATGACAAGGGTCATGGAGCATTGTAATGACACGGTCAAGGAACATTGCGATGACAAGAATTCTGGAGCATTGTGATGAAAGGGCATGGAGCATTGTGATTAAAGGTGACAAGGAGCATTGTGATGATATGGGCAGAGAACTTTGTGATGACAGGGGTCATGGAGCATTGTGATGAAAGTGTCATGGAACATTGGGCTGACAGGGATCATGGAGCTTTTTGGTAAGAGAGGCCTTTTGAGATTTGTGATGGCAGGCCTCATGGGGCATTGTGATGACAGCGGTCTTGGAGCATTGGGATGAAAGGGGTAATGGAGCACTGTGATTACAGGGGCCATGGAGCATTGTGAATACAAAGGCTATGGAGCATTGAGATGACAGGGTTCATGTAGCATTGTGATGAAAGTGATCATGGATCATTGTGATGACAAGTGTCATGGGGCATTTTGATGACATTGGCATGGAGCATTTTGATGACAAGAGTTCTGGAGCATTTTGATGAAAAGGGCAGGGAACATTGTGATGACTGGGTTCATGGAGCATTGTGATGAAAGAGGCCATGGAGCATTGAGATGACAGGCCTCATGAGGCATGGTTTTGACAGTGGTCATGGAGCATTGTGATGAAAGAGATCGTGGAGCAATATGATAACAGGGGACATGGATCATTGTGATGACATGTGTACTGGAGCATTGTGTTTAAAGTAGTCATGGATCATTGTGATGACATGTGTCCTGGAACACTGTGATGACACGGTTCATCGAGTATTGCCATGACAAGGGTCATAGCGAATTGTGACGACAGGTGTCATGGGGCATTGTGATGACATTGATCATCTAGGAATTGTGATGAAAGGTGTCATGGAGCACTGTGATGACTGGGGGCATGAAGCATTTTTATGAAAATTGTCCTGGATTATTGTGATGACAGCAGTCATAGAGAATTGTGATGACAGGGATTATGCAGCATTGTGTTGACAAGGGTATGGACTATTGTGATGACAATGGTCATGGAGCAATGTGATGAAAGTATTCATGGAACATCGTGATGAAAAGTGGCTGGGAGCATTGTGACGATAAACGCCATGGAGCATTGTGATGACAAGTGTCATGGAGCATTGTAATGAAAGGTTTCATTGTGCACTGTGATGACAAGGGGGATGGAGTATTGTGAGGAAACTGGTCCTGGAGCATTGTGGTAACAAAAACCATGGAGCTTTGTGATGACAGGCATCATGGAGCATTGTGAAGAAAGGGGCCATGGCGAATTGTAATGACAATAGAATAATGTGATGAAAATGGTCAGCGAGCATAGTGATTAAAGTGGTCATTGAGAATTGTGATGAAAAGCGACATAGAGCATTGTGATGACAAAGGTCATGGAGAACAGTGATGACCAGGGTCATGTAGCATTGTGATGACACAGTCATGGAACATTGTGATGACAAGAATTCTGGAGCATCGTGAGGAAAAAGGCAGGGAGCATTTTGATTATAGGGGACATGGAGCATTGTGATGACATGGGCAGGGAACACTGTGATGACAGGTGTTATGGAGCAATGTGATGACAAGTGTCGTGGAGCATTGTGATGAGAGGGGCCTTGGAGAATTGTGATGACAGGGGTCATGGAGCATTGTGAAGACAAGATTCATGGAGCATTGTGATGACACGGGCATGAAGCATGGTGATGATAACAGACCTGGAGCATTGTGATGACAAGGGCATGGAGCATTGTGATTACAGGAGACATGGAGCACTGTGATGACATTGGCAGGGATCATTGTGATTCCAGGGATCATGGAGCATTGTGAGGACAAGTGTCATCCAATATTGTGCTGACACAGATCATGGAGCATGGTGATGAGAGTGGCCTTGGAGCACAGTGATGAGAGACGTCATGGGGCATTATGGTGACAGTGGTCAAGGAGCATTGTGATGAAAGTGGTCAAGGAGCATTGTGATGAAAATGTTCATGGAGCGACGGGATTATCGGGACAATGGAGCATTGTGAATACAAAGGCCATGGAGCATTGAGATAACAGAGTTCATGGAGCATTGTGATGAAAGTGGTCATGGATCACTGTGATGACAAGTGTCCTGGAACCTAGTGATGACACGGTTCATACAGCCTTGAGATGACAAGGGCCAAGGCGAATTGTGATGACACGTGTCATGGGGCATAGTGATGACATTGGTCATCTTGCATTGTGATGACAGTGGTCATGTAGAATTTTGATGAAAGGTATCATGGAGCACTGTGATGACAAAGGCCAAGGAACATTTTGATGACAAGTGTCATTGAGCAATGGGATGACACGGGAATGGAGTATTATGATGACAAGTGTTCTGGAGCATTGTGATGACAAGGGCATGGAGCATTGTGATTCCAGGGGCCATGGAGCATTGTGATGACAACGGCATGGAGCATTGTGATGACACGGGCATGGAGCATTGTAATGATAGGCTATCTGGAGCATTGTGATGAAAAGTGGATGGAGCATTTTGATGACAGGATCCAAGGAGCATTGTGCTGACAATGGCATGGAGCATTGTGATGAAAAGGGTACTGGAGCACTGTGAGGAATGGCGTCATGGATCATTGTGATGACAGGGGTCATGGAGCTTTGTAATGACAAGCGTCATGGAGCATTGTGATGACACGGTCAAGGAACATTGCGATGACAAGAATTCTGGAGCATTGTGATGAAAGGGCATGGAGCATTCTGATTAAAGGTGACAAGGAGCATTGTGATGATATGGGCAGAGAACTTTGTGATGACAGGGGTCATGGAGCTTTTTGGTAAGAGAGGCCTTGGAGATTTGTGATGGCAGGCGTCATGGGGCATTGTGATGACAGCGGTCTTGGAGCATTGTGATGAAAGTGATCATGGATCATTGTGATGAGAAGTGTCCTGGAACCTTGTGATGACACGGTTCATGGAGCATTGTGATGACAAGGACCATGGCGAATTGTGATGACATCTGTCATGGGGCATTGTGATGACAGTGGTCATCTAGATTTGTAATGAAAGGTATCATGGAGCATAGTGATGACAGGGGCCATGGAACATTGTGATGACAAAGGCCATGGAGCATTGTGATGACAAGTGTCATGGGGCATTTTGATGATATTGGCATGGCGCATTATGATGACAAGTGTTCTGGAGCATTTTGATGACAAGGGCATGGAGCATTGTGATGAAAGGGGCCATGGAGCATTGAGATGACAGGCGTCATGAGGCATGGTGATGACAGTGGTCATGGAGCACTGTGATGAAAGAGATCATGGAGCAATATGATAACAGGGGCCATGGATCATTGTGATGACAGGTGTATTGGAGCATTGTGATGAAAGTAGTCATGGATCATTGTGATGACATGTGTCCTGGAACACTGTGATGACACGGTTCATCGAGTATTGTGATGAAAAGGGTCATAGCGAATTGTGACGACAGGTGTCATGGGGCATTGTGATGACATTGATCATCTAGGAATTGTGAAGAAAGGTGTCATGGAGCACTGTGATGACTGGGGGCATGAAGCATTGTTATGAAAATTGTCCTGGATTATTGTGATGACAGCAGTCATGGAGAATTGTGATGACAGGGATTATGCAGCATCGTGTTGACAACGGTATGGACTATTGTGATGACAATGGTCATGGAGCAATGTGATGAAAGTCTTTATGGAACATCGTGATGAAAAGTGCCTGGGAGCATTGTGACGATAAAGGCCATGGAGCAATGTGATGACAAGTGTCATGGAGCATTGTAATGAAAGGTTTCATTGTGCACTGTGATGACAAGGGGGATGGAGTATTGTGATGAAACTGGTCCTGGAGCATTGTGGTAACAAAAGCCATGGAGCTTTGTGATGACAGGCATCATGGAGCATTGTGAAGAAAGGGCCCATGGCGAATTGTAATGACAATAGAGAAATGTGATGAAAATGGTCAGCGAGCATAGTGATTAGAGTGGTCATTGAGAATTGTGATGAAAAGCGACATAGAGCATTGTGATGACAAAGGTCATGGAGAACAGTGATGACCAGGGTATTGAAGCATGGTGATGCCACGGTCATGGAACATTGTGATGACAAGAATTCTGGAGCATTGTGAGGAAACAGGCATGGAGCATTGTGATTATAGGGGACATGGAGCATTGTGATGACATGGGCAGGGAACACTGTGATGACAGGTGTTATGGAGCAATGTGATGACAAGTGTCGTGGAGCATTGTCATGAGAGGGGCCTTGGAGAATTGTGATGACCATGGTCATGGAGCATTGTGATGACATGGGCCATGGAGCATTGTGAAGACAAGATTCATGGAGCATTGTGATGACACGGGCATGAAGCATGGTGATGACAACAGACCTGGAGCATTGTGATGACAAGGGTATGGAGCATTGTGATTACAGGAGACATGGAGCATTGTGATGACATTGGCAGGGATCATTGTGATTACGGGGATCATGGAGCATTGTGATGACAAGTGTCATCCAATATTGTGCTGACCCAGATCATGGAGCATTTTGATGAGAGTGGCCTTGGAGCACAGTGATGAGAGACGTCATGGGGCATTATGGTGACAGTGGTCAAGGAGCATTGTGATGAAAGTGTTCATGGAGCAACTGGATTATCGGGACAATGGAGCATTGTGAATACAAAGGCCATGGAGCATTGAGATAACAGAGTTCATGGAGCATTGTGATGAAAGTGGTCATGGATCACTGTGATGACAAGTGTCCTGGAACCTAGTGATGACACGGTTCATACAGCCTTGAGATGACAAGGGCCAAGGCGAATTGTGATGACACGTGTCATGGGGCATAGTGATGACATTGGTCATCTTGCATTGTGATGACAGTGGTCATGTAGAATTTTGATGAAAGGTATCATGGAGCACTGTGATGACAAAGGCCAAGGAACATTTTGATGACAAGTGTCATTGAGCAATGGGATGACACGGGAATGGAGTATTATGATGACAAGTGTTCTGGAGCATTGTGATGACAAGGGCATGGAGCATTGTGATGACAGGGGCCATGGAGCATTGTGATGACAACGGCATGGAGCATTGTGATGACACGGGCATGGAGCATTGTAATGATAGGCTATCTGGAGCATTGTGATGAAAAGTGGATGGAGCATTTTGATGACAGGATCCAAGGAGCATTGTGCTGACAATGGCATGGAGCATTGTGATGAAAAGGGTACTGGAGCACTGTGAGGAATGGCGTCATGGATCATTGTGATGACAGGGGTCATGGAGCTTTGTAATGACAAGCGTCATGGAGCATTGTGATGACACGGTCAAGGAACATTGCGATGACAAGAATTCTGGAGCATTGTGATGAAAGGGCATGGAGCATTCTGATTAAAGGTGACAAGGAGCATTGTGATGATATGGGCAGAGAACTTTGTGATGACAGGGGTCATGGAGCTTTTTGGTAAGAGAGGCCTTGGAGATTTGTGATGGCAGGCGTCATGGGGCATTGTGATGACAGCGGTCTTGGAGCATTGTGATGAAAGTGATCATGGATCATTGTGATGAGAAGTGTCCTGGAACCTTGTGATGACACGGTTCATGGAGCATTGTGATGACAAGGACCATGGCGAATTGTGATGACATCTGTCATGGGGCATTGTGATGACAGTGGTCATCTAGATTTGTAATGAAAGGTATCATGGAGCATAGTGATGACAGGGGCCATGGAACATTGTGATGACAAAGGCCATGGAGCATTGTGATGACAAGTGTCATGGGGCATTTTGATGATATTGGCATGGCGCATTATGATGACAAGTGTTCTGGAGCATTTTGATGACAAGGGCATGGAGCATTGTGATGAAAGGGGCCATGGAGCATTGAGATGACAGGCGTCATGAGGCATGGTGATGACAGTGGTCATGGAGCACTGTGATGAAAGAGATCATGGAGCAATATGATAACAGGGGCCATGGATCATTGTGATGACAGGTGTATTGGAGCATTGTGATGAAAGTAGTCATTGATCATTGTGATGACATGTGTCCTGGAACACTGTGATGACACGGTTCATCGAGTATTGTGATGAAAAGGGTCATAGCGAATTGTGACGACAGGTGTCATGGGGCATTGTGATGACATTGATCATCTAGGAATTGTGATGAAAGGTGTCATGGAGCACTGTGATGACTGGGGGCATGAAGCATTGTTATGAAAATTGTCCTGGATTATTGTGATGACAGCAGTCATGGAGAATTGTGATGACAGGGATTATGCAGCATCGTGTTGACAACGGTATGGACTATTGTGATGACAATGGTCATGGAGCAATGTGATGAAAGTCTTTATGGAACATCGTGATGAAAAGTGCCTGGGAGCATTGTGACGATAAAGGCCATGGAGCAATGTGATGACAAGTGTCATGGAGCATTGTAATGAAAGGTTTCATTGTGCACTGTGATGACAAGGGGGATGGAGTATTGTGATGAAACTGGTCCTGGAGCATTGTGATAACAAAAGCCATGGAGCTTTGTGATGACAGGCATCATGGAGCATTGTGAAGAAAGGGCCCATGGCGAATTGTAATGACAATAGAGAAATGTGATGAAAATGGTCAGCGAGCATAGTGATTAGAGTGGTCATTGAGAATTGTGATGAAAAGCGACATAGAGCATTGTGATGACAAAGGTCATGGAGAACAGTGATGACCAGGGTATTGAAGCATGGTGATGCCACGGTCATGGAACATTGTGATGACAAGAATTCTGGAGCATTGTGAGGAAACAGGCATGGAGCATTGTGATTATAGGGGACATGGAGCATTGTGATGACATGGGCAGGGAACACTGTGATGACAGGTGTTATGGAGCAATGTGATGACAAGTGTCGTGGAGCATTGTCATGAGAGGGGCCTTGGAGAATTGTGATGACCATGGTCATGGAGCATTGTGATGACATGGGCCATGGAGCATTGTGAAGACAAGATTCATGGAGCATTGTGATGACACGGGCATGAAGCATGGTGATGACAACAGACCTGGAGCATTGTGATGACAAGGGTATGGAGCATTGTGATTACAGGAGACATGGAGCATTGTGATGACATTGGCAGGGATCATTGTGATTACGGGGATCATGGAGCATTGTGATGACAAGTGTCATCCAATATTGTGCTGACCCAGATCATGGAGCATTTTGATGAGAGTGGCCTTGGAGCACAGTGATGAGAGACGTCATGGGGCATTATGGTGACAGTGGTCAAGGAGCATTGTGATGAAAGTGTTCATGGAGCAACTGGATTATCGGGACAATGGAGCATTGTGAATACAAAGGCCATGGAGCATTGAGATAACAGAGTTCATGGAGCATTGTGATGAAAGTGGTCATGGATCACTGTGATGACAAGTGTCCTGGAACCTAGTGATGACACGGTTCATACAGCCTTGAGATGACAAGGGCCAAGGCGAATTGTGATGACACGTGTCATGGGACATTGTGATGATATTGGTCATCTTGCATTGTGATGACAGTGGTCATGTAGAATTTTGATGAAAGGTATCATGGAGCACTGTGATGACAAAGGCCAAGGAACATTTTGATGACAAGTGTCATTGAGCAATGGGATGACACGGGAATGGAGTATTATGATGACAAGTGTTCTGGAGCATTGTGATGACAAGGGCATGGAGCATTGTGATTCCAGGGGCCATGGAGCATTGTGATGACAACGGCATGGAGCATTGTGATGACACGGGCATGGAGCATTGTAATGATAGGCTATCTGGAGCATTGTGATGAAAAGTGGATGGAGCATTTTGATGACAGGATCCAAGGAGCATTGTGCTGACAATGGCATGGAGCATTGTGATGAAAAGGGTACTGGAGCACTGTGAGGAATGGCGTCATGGATCATTGTGATGACAGGGGTCATGGAGCTTTGTAATGACAAGCGTCATGGAGCATTGTGATGACACGGTCAAGGAACATTGCGATGACAAGAATTCTGGAGCATTGTGATGAAAGGGCATGGAGCATTCTGATTAAAGGTGACAAGGAGCATTGTGATGATATGGGCAGAGAACTTTGTGATGACAGGGGTCATGGAGCTTTTTGGTAAGAGAGGCCTTGGAGATTTGTGATGGCAGGCGTCATGGGGCATTGTGATGACAGCGGTCTTGGAGCATTGTGATGAAAGTGATCATGGATCATTGTGATGAGAAGTGTCCTGGAACCTTGTGATGACACGGTTCATGGAGCATTGTGATGACAAGGACCATGGCGAATTGTGATGACATCTGTCATGGGGCATTGTGATGACAGTGGTCATCTAGATTTGTAATGAAAGGTATCATGGAGCATAGTGATGACAGGGGCCATGGAACATTGTGATGACAAAGGCCATGGAGCATTGTGATGACAAGTGTCATGGGGCATTTTGATGATATTGGCATGGCGCATTATGATGACAAGTGTTCTGGAGCATTTTGATGACAAGGGCATGGAGCATTGTGATGAAAGGGGCCATGGAGCATTGAGATGACAGGCGTCATGAGGCATGGTGATGACAGTGGTCATGGAGCACTGTGATGAAAGAGATCATGGAGCAATATGATAACAGGGGCCATGGATCATTGTGATGACAGGTGTATTGGAGCATTGTGATGAAAGTAGTCATGGATCATTGTGATGACATGTGTCCTGGAACACTGTGATGACACGGTTCATCGAGTATTGTGATGAAAAGGGTCATAGCGAATTGTGACGACAGGTGTCATGGGGCATTGTGATGACATTGATCATCTAGGAATTGTGAAGAAAGGTGTCATGGAGCACTGTGATGACTGGGGGCATGAAGCATTGTTATGAAAATTGTCCTGGATTATTGTGATGACAGCAGTCATGGAGAATTGTGATGACAGGGATTATGCAGCATCGTGTTGACAACGGTATGGACTATTGTGATGACAATGGTCATGGAGCAATGTGATGAAAGTCTTTATGGAACATCGTGATGAAAAGTGCCTGGGAGCATTGTGACGATAAAGGCCATGGAGCAATGTGATGACAAGTGTCATGGAGCATTGTAATGAAAGGTTTCATTGTGCACTGTGATGACAAGGGGGATGGAGTATTGTGATGAAACTGGTCCTGGAGCATTGTGATAACAAAAGCCATGGAGCTTTGTGATGACAGGCATCATGGAGCATTGTGAAGAAAGGGCCCATGGCGAATTGTAATGACAATAGAGAAATGTGATGAAAATGGTCAGCGAGCATAGTGATTAGAGTGGTCATTGAGAATTGTGATGAAAAGCGACATAGAGCATTGTGATGACAAAGGTCATGGAGAACAGTGATGACCAGGGTATTGAAGCATGGTGATGCCATGGTCATGGAACATTGTGATGACAAGAATTCTGGAGCATTGTGAGGAAACAGGCATGGAGCATTGTGATTATAGGGGACATGGAGCATTGTGATGACATGGGCAGGGAACACTGTGATGACAGGTGTTATGGAGCAATGTGATGACAAGTGTCGTGGAGCATTGTCATGAGAGGGGCCTTGGAGAATTGTGATGACCATGGTCATGGAGCATTGTGATGACATGGGCCATGGAGCATTGTGAAGACAAGATTCATGGAGCATTGTGATGACACGGGCATGAAGCATGGTGATGACAACAGACTTGGAGCATTGTGATGACAAGGGTATGGAGCATTGTGATTACAGGAGACATGGAGCATTGTGATGACATTGGCAGGGATCATTGTGATTACGGGGATCATGGAGCATTGTGATGACAAGTGTCATCCAATATTGTGCTGACCCAGATCATGGAGCATTTTGATGAGAGTGGCCTTGGAGCACAGTGATGAGAGACGTCATGGGGCATTATGGTGACAGTGGTCAAGGAGCATTGTGATGAAAGTGTTCATGGAGCAACTGGATTATCGGGACAATGGAGCATTGTGAATACAAAGGCCATGGAGCATTGAGATAACAGAGTTCATGGAGCATTGTGATGAAAGTGGTCATGGATCACTGTGATGACAAGTGTCCTGGAACCTAGTGATGACACGGTTCATACAGCCTTGAGATGACAAGGGCCAAGGCGAATTGTGATGACACGTGTCATGGGGCATAGTGATGACATTGGTCATCTTGCATTGTGATGACAGTGGTCATGTAGAATTTTGATGAAAGGTATCATGGAGCACTGTGATGACAAAGGCCAAGGAACATTTTGATGACAAGTGTCATTGAGCAATGGGATGACACGGGAATGGAGTATTATGATGACAAGTGTTCTGGAGCATTGTGATGACAAGGGCATGGAGCATTGTGATGACAGGGGCCATGGAGCATTGTGATGACAACGGCATGGAGCATTGTGATGACACGGGCATGGAGCATTGTAATGATAGGCTATCTGGAGCATTGTGATGAAAAGTGGATGGAGCATTTTGATGACAGGATCCAAGGAGCATTGTGCTGACAATGGCATGGAGCATTGTGATGAAAAGGGTACTGGAGCACTGTGAGGAATGGCGTCATGGATCATTGTGATGACAGGGGTCATGGAGCTTTGTAATGACAAGCGTCATGGAGCATTGTGATGACACGGTCAAGGAACATTGCGATGACAAGAATTCTGGAGCATTGTGATGAAAGGGCATGGAGCATTCTGATTAAAGGTGACAAGGAGCATTGTGATGATATGGGCAGAGAACTTTGTGATGACAGGGGTCATGGAGCTTTTTGGTAAGAGAGGCCTTGGAGATTTGTGATGGCAGGCGTCATGGGGCATTGTGATGACAGCGGTCTTGGAGCATTGTGATGAAAGTGATCATGGATCATTGTGATGAGAAGTGTCCTGGAACCTTGTGATGACACGGTTCATGGAGCATTGTGATGACAAGGACCATGGCGAATTGTGATGACATCTGTCATGGGGCATTGTGATGACAGTGGTCATCTAGATTTGTAATGAAAGGTATCATGGAGCATAGTGATGACAGGGGCCATGGAACATTGTGATGACAAAGGCCATGGAGCATTGTGATGACAAGTGTCATGGGGCATTTTGATGATATTGGCATGGCGCATTATGATGACAAGTGTTCTGGAGCATTTTGATGACAAGGGCATGGAGCATTGTGATGAAAGGGGCCATGGAGCATTGAGATGACAGGCGTCATGAGGCATGGTGATGACAGTGGTCATGGAGCACTGTGATGAAAGAGATCATGGAGCAATATGATAACAGGGGCCATGGATCATTGTGATGACAGGTGTATTGGAGCATTGTGATGAAAGTAGTCATTGATCATTGTGATGACATGTGTCCTGGAACACTGTGATGACACGGTTCATCGAGTATTGTGATGAAAAGGGTCATAGCGAATTGTGACGACAGGTGTCATGGGGCATTGTGATGACATTGATCATCTAGGAATTGTGATGAAAGGTGTCATGGAGCACTGTGATGACTGGGGGCATGAAGCATTGTTATGAAAATTGTCCTGGATTATTGTGATGACAGCAGTCATGGAGAATTGTGATGACAGGGATTATGCAGCATCGTGTTGACAACGGTATGGACTATTGTGATGACAATGGTCATGGAGCAATGTGATGAAAGTCTTTATGGAACATCGTGATGAAAAGTGCCTGGGAGCATTGTGACGATAAAGGCCATGGAGCAATGTGATGACAAGTGTCATGGAGCATTGTAATGAAAGGTTTCATTGTGCACTGTGATGACAAGGGGGATGGAGTATTGTGATGAAACTGGTCCTGGAGCATTGTGATAACAAAAGCCATGGAGCTTTGTGATGACAGGCATCATGGAGCATTGTGAAGAAAGGGCCCATGGCGAATTGTAATGACAATAGAGAAATGTGATGAAAATGGTCAGCGAGCATAGTGATTAGAGTGGTCATTGAGAATTGTGATGAAAAGCGACATAGAGCATTGTGATGACAAAGGTCATGGAGAACAGTGATGACCAGGGTATTGAAGCATGGTGATGCCACGGTCATGGAACATTGTGATGACAAGAATTCTGGAGCATTGTGAGGAAACAGGCATGGAGCATTGTGATTATAGGGGACATGGAGCATTGTGATGACATGGGCAGGGAACACTGTGATGACAGGTGTTATGGAGCAATGTGATGACAAGTGTCGTGGAGCATTGTCATGAGAGGGGCCTTGGAGAATTGTGATGACCATGGTCATGGAGCATTGTGATGACATGGGCCATGGAGCATTGTGAAGACAAGATTCATGGAGCATTGTGATGACACGGGCATGAAGCATGGTGATGACAACAGACTTGGAGCATTGTGATGACAAGGGTATGGAGCATTGTGATTACAGGAGACATGGAGCATTGTGATGACATTGGCAGGGATCATTGTGATTACGGGGATCATGGAGCATTGTGATGACAAGTGTCATCCAATATTGTGCTGACCCAGATCATGGAGCATTTTGATGAGAGTGGCCTTGGAGCACAGTGATGAGAGACGTCATGGGGCATTATGGTGACAGTGGTCAAGGAGCATTGTGATGAAAGTGTTCATGGAGCAACTGGATTATCGGGACAATGGAGCATTGTGAATACAAAGGCCATGGAGCATTGAGATAACAGAGTTCATGGAGCATTGTGATGAAAGTGGTCATGGATCACTGTGATAACAAGTGTCCTGGAACCTAGTGATGACACGGTTCATACAGCCTTGAGATGACAAGGGCCAAGGCGAATTGTGATGACACGTGTCATGGGGCATAGTGATGACATTGGTCATCTTGCATTGTGATGACAGTGGTCATGTAGAATTTTGATGAAAGGTATCATGGAGCACTGTGATGACAAAGGCCAAGGAACATTTTGATGACAAGTGTCATTGAGCAATGGGATGACACGGGAATGGAGTATTATGATGACAAGTGTTCTGGAGCATTGTGATGACAAGGGCATGGAGCATTGTGATGACAGGGGCCATGGAGCATTGTGATGACAACGGCATGGAGCATTGTGATGACACGGGCATGGAGCATTGTAATGATAGGCTATCTGGAGCATTGTGATGAAAAGTGGATGGAGCATTTTGATGACAGGATCCAAGGAGCATTGTGCTGACAATGGCATGGAGCATTGTGATGAAAAGGGTACTGGAGCACTGCGAGGAAAGGAATCATGGGTCATTGTGATGACAGGGGTCATGGAGCTTTGTGATGACAAGGGTCATGGAGCATTGTGATGACACGGTCAAGGAACATTGTGATGACAAGAATTCTGGAGCATTGTGATGAAAGGGCATGGAGCATTGTGATTAAAGGTGAGAAGGAGCATTGTGATGATATGGGCAGAGAACTTTGTGATGACAGGGGTCATGGAGCTTTTTGGTAAGAGAGGCCTTGGAGATTTGTGATGGCAGGCGTCATGGGGCATTGTGATGACAGCGGTCTTGGAACATTGTGATGAAAGGGGTCATGGAGCACTGTGATTACAGGGGCCATGGAACATTGTGAATACAAAGGCTATGGAGCATTGAGATGACAGTGTTCATGGAGCATGGTGATGAAAGTGATCATGGCGCACTGTGATGAAAGAGATCATGGAGCAATATGATAACAGGGGCCATGGATCATTGTGATGACAGGTGTATTGGAGCATTGTGATGAAAGCAGTCATGGATCATTGTGATGACATGTGTCCTGGAACACTGTGATGACACGGTTCATCGAGTATTGTGATGAAAAGGGTCAGAGCGAATTGTGACGACAGGTGTCATGGGGCATTGTGATGACATTGATCATCTAGGAATTGTGATGAAAGGTGTCATGGAGCACTGTGATGCCTGGGGGCATGAAGCATTGTTATGAAAATTGTCCTGGATTATTGTGATGACAGCAGTCATGGAGAATTGTGATGACAGGGATTATGCAGCATTGTGTTGACAACGGTATGGACTATTGTGATGACAATGGTCATGGAGCAATGTGATGAAAGTTTTTATGGAACATCGTGATGAAAATTGCCTGGGAGCATTGTGACGATAAAGGCCATGGAGCAATGTGATGACAAGTGTCATGGAGCATTGTAATGAAAGGTTTCATTGTGCACTGTGATGACAAGGGGGATGGAGTATTGTGATGAATCTGGTCCTGGAGCATTGTGATAACAAAAGTCATGTAGCTTTGTGATGACAGGCATCATGGAGCATTGTGAAGAAAGGGGCCATGGGAAATTGTAATGACAATAGAGAAATGTGATGAAAATGGTCAGCGAGCGTTATGATTAAAGTGGTCATTGAGAAATGTGATGAAAAGCGACATAGAGCATTGTGATGACAAAGGTCATGGAGAAATGTGATGACCAGGGTCATGTAGCATTGTGATGACACGGTCATGGAACATTGTGATGACAAGAATTCTGGAGCATTGTGATGACAAGGGCCATGGAGCATTGTGATGCCACAGTCATGGAACATTGTGATGACAAGAATTCTGGAGCATTGTGAGGAAACAGGCATGGAGCATTGTGATTATAGGGGACATGGAGCATTGTGATGACATGGGCCATGGAGCATTGTGAAGACAAGATTCATGGAGCATTGTGATGACACGGGCATGAAGCATGGTGATGACAAAAGACCTGAAGCATTGTGATGACAAGGGCATGGAGCATTGTGATTACAGGAGACATGGAGCATTGTGATGACATAGGCAGGGATCATTGTGATTACAGGGATCATGGAGCATTGTGATGACAAGTGTCATCCAATATTGTGCTGACACAGATCATGGAGCATTTTGATGAGAGTGGCCTTGGAGCACAATGATGAGAGACGTCATGGGGCATTATGGTGACAGTGGTCAAGGAGCCTTGTGCTGAAAGTGTTCATGGAGCAACGCGATTATCGGGACAATGGAGCACTGTGAATACAAAGGCCATGGAGCATTGAGATAACAGAGTTCATGGAGCATTGTGATGAAAGTGGTCATGGATCACTGTGATGAGAAGTGTCCTGGAACTTAGTGATGACACGGTTCATACAGCCTTGAGATGACAAGGGCCAAGGCGAATTGTGATGACATTGGTCATCTTGGATTGTGATGACAGTGGTCATGTAGAATTTTGATTAAAGGTATCATGGAGCAGTGTGATGACAAAGGCCAAGGAACATTTTGATGACAAGTGTCATTGAGCAATGGGATGACACGGGAATGGAGTATTATGATGATAAGTGTTCTGGAGCACTGTGATGACAAGGGCATGGAGCATTGTGATTACAGGGGCCATGGAGCATTGTGATGACAACGGCATGGAGCTTTGTGATGACACGGGCATGGAGCATTGTAATGATAGGCTATCTGGAGCATTGTAATGAAAAGGGGACAGAGAATTTTGATGAGATGGTCCAAGGAGAATTGTGCTGACAATGACATGGCGCATTGTGATGAAAAGGGTACTGGAGCACTGTGAGGAAAGGAGTCATGGGTCATTGTGATGACAGGGGTCATGGAGCTTTTTGGTAAGAGAGGCCTTGGAGATTTGTGATGGCAGGCGTCATGGGGCATTGTGATGACAGCGGTCTTGGAGCATTGTGATGAAAGGGGTCATGGAGCACTGTGATTACAGGGGCCATGGAGCATTGTGAATACAAAGGCTATGGAGCATTGAGATGACAGTGTTCATGGAGCATTGTGATGAAAGTGATCATGGATCATTGTGATGACAAGTGTCCTGGAACCTTGTGATGACACGTTTCATGGAGCATTGTGGTGACAAGGACCATGGCGAATTGTGATGACATCTGTCATGGGGCATTGTGATGACAGTGGTCATCTAGAATTGTGATGAATGGTAACATGGAGCACTGTGATGACAGGGGCCATGGAACATTGTGATGACAAAGGCCATGGAGCAATGTGATGACAAGTGTCATGGAGCATTGTAATGAAAGGTTTCATTGTGCACTGTGATGACAAGGGGGATGGAGTATTGTGATGAAACTGGTCCTGGAGCATTGTGATAACAAAAGCCATGGAGCTTATTGATGACAGGCATCATGGAGCATTGTGAAGAAAGGGCCCATGGTGAATTGTAATGACAATAGAGAAATGTGATGAAAATGGTCAGTGAGCATAGTGATTAGAGTGGTCATTGAGAATTGTGATGAAAAGCGACATAGAGCATTGTGATGACAAAGGTCATGGAGAACAGTGATGACCAGGGTATTGAAGCATTGTGATGACACGGTCATGGAACATTGTGATGACAAGAATTCTGGAGCATTGTGATGACAAGGGCCATGGAGCATTGTGATGCCACGGTCATGGAACATTGTGATGACAAGAATTCTGGAGCATTGTGAGGAAACAGGCATGGAGCATTGTGATTATAGGGGACATGGAGCATTGTGATGACATGGGCAGGGAACACTGTGATGACAGGTGTTATGGAGCAATGTGATGACAAGTGTCGTGGAGCATTGTGATGAGAGGGGCCTTGGAGAATTGTGATGACAATGGTCATGGAGCATTGTGATGACATGGGCCATGGAGCATTGTGAAGACAAGATTCATGGAGCATTGTGATGACACGGGCATGAAGCATGGTGATGACAACAGACCTGGAGCATTGTGATGACAAGGGTATGGAGCATTGTGATTACAGGAGACATGGAGCATTGTGATGACATTGGCAGGGATCATTGTGATTACGGGGATCATGGAGCATTGTTGTGACAAGTGTCATCCAATATTGTGCTGACCCAGATCATGGAGCATTTTGATGAGAGTGGCCTTGGAGCACAGTGATGAGAGACGTCATGGGGCATTATGTTGACAGTGGTCAAGGAGCCTTGTGCTGAAAGTGTTCATGGAGCAACGCGATTATCGGGACAATGGAGCATTGTGAATACAAAGGCCATGGAGCATTGAGATAACAGAGTTCATGGAGCATTGTGATGAAAGTGGTCATGGATCACTGTGATGACAAGTGTCCTGGAACCTAGTGATGACACGGTTCATACAGCCTTGAGATGACAAGGGCCAAGGCGAATTGTGATGACACCTGTCATGGGGCATTGTGCTGATACTGGTCATCTTGCATTGTGATGACAGTGGTCATGTAGAATTTTGATTAAAGGTATCATGGAACAGTGTGATGTCAAAGGCCAAGGAACATTTTGATGACAAGTGTCATTGAGCAATGGGATGACACGGGAATGGAGTATTATGATGACAAGTGTTCTGGAGCATTGTGATGACAAGGGCATGGAGCATTGTTATTACAGGGGCCATGGAGCATTGTGATGACAACGGCATGGAGCACTGTGTTGACACGGGCATGGAGCATTGTAATGATAGGCTATCTGGAGAATTGTGATGAAAAGGGGATGGAGCATTTTGATGACAGGATCCAAGGAGCATTGTGCTGACAATGGCATGGAGCATTGTGATGAAAAGGGTACTGGAGCACTGTGAGGTAAGGAGTCATGGATCATTGTGATGACAGGGGTCATGGAGCTTTGTGATGACAAGGGTCATGGAGCATTGTAATGACACGGTCAAGGAACATTGCGATGACAAGAATTCTGGAGCATTGTGATGAAAGGGCATGGAGCATTGTGATTAAAGGTGACAAGGAGCATTGTGATGATATGGGCAGAGAACTTTGTGATGACAGGGGTCATGGAGCATTGTGATGAAAGTGTCATGGAACATTGGGCTGACAGGGATCATGGAGCTTTTTGGTAAGAGAGGCCTTTTGAGATTTGTGATGGCAGGCCTCATGGGGCATTGTGATGACAGCAGTCTTGGAGCATTGGGATGAAAGGGGTAATGGAGCACTGTGATTACAGGGGCCATGGAGCATTGTGAATACAAAGGCTATGGAGCATTGAGATGACAGGGTTCATGTAGCATTGTGATGAAAGTGATCATGGATCATTGTGATGACAAGTGTCATGGGGCATTTTGATGACATTGGCATGGAGCATTTTGATGACAAGAGTTCTGGAGCATTTTGATGAAAAGGGCAGGGAACACTGTGATGACTGGGTTCATGGAGCATTGTGATGAAAGAGGCCATGGAGCATTGAGATGACAGGCCTCATGAGGCATGGTTTTGACAGTGGTCATGGAGCATTGTGATGAAAGAGATCGTGGAGCAATATGATAACAGGGGACATGGATCATTGTGATGACATGTGTACTGGAGCATTGTGTTTAAAGTAGTCATGGAACATTGTGATGACATGTGTCCTGGAACACTGTGATGACACGGTTCATCGAGTATTGCGATGACAAGGGTCATAGCGAATTGTGACGACAGGTGTCATGGGGCATTGTGATGACATTGATCATCTAGGAATTGTGATGAAAGGTGTCATGGAGCACTGTGATGACTGGGGGCATGAAGCATTGTTATGAAAATTGTCCTGGATTATTGTGATGACAGCAGTCATAGAGAATTGTGATGACAGGGATTATGCAGCATTGTGTTGACAAGGGTATGGACTATTGTGATGACAATGGTCATGGAGCAATGTGATGAAAGTATTCATGGAACATCGTGATGAAAAGTGGCTGGGAGCATTGTGACGATAAACGCCATGGAGCATTGTGATGACAAGTGTCATGGAGCATTGTAATGAAAGGTTTCATTGTGCACTGTGATGACAAGGGGGATGGAGTATTGTGATGAAACTGGTCCTGGAGCATTGTGGTAACAAAAGCCATGGAGCTTTGTGATGACAGGCATCATGGAGCATTGTGAAGAAAGGGGCCATGGCGAATTGTAATGACAATAGAATAATGTGATGAAAATGGTCAGCGAGCATAGTGATTAAAGTGGTCATTGAGAATTGTGATGAAAAGCGACATAGAGCATTGTGATGACAAAGGTCATGGAGAACAGTGATGACCAGGGTCATGTAGCATTGTGATGACACAGTCATGGAACATTGTGATGACAAGAATTCTGGAGCATCGTGAGGAAAAAGGCAGGGAGCATTTTGATTATAGGGGACATGGAGCATTGTGATGACATGGGCAGGGAACACTGTGATGACAGGTGTTATGGAGCAATGTGATGACAAGTGTCGTGGAGCATTGTGATGAGAGGGGCCTTGGAGAATTGTGATGACAGGGGTCATGGAGCATTGTGAAGACAAGATTCATGGAGCATTGTGATGACACGGGCATGAAGCATGGTGATGATAACAGACCTGGAGCATTGTGATGACAAGGGCATGGAGCATTGTGATTACAGGAGACATGGAGCACTGTGATGACATTGGCAGGGATCATTGTGATTCCAGGGATCATGGAGCATTGTGAGGACAAGTGTCATCCAATATTGTGCTGACACAGATCATGGAGCATGGTGATGAGAGGGGCCTTGGAGCACAGTGATGAGAGACGTCATGGGGCATTATGGTGACAGTGGTCAAGGAGCATTGTGATGAAAGTGGTCAAGGAGTATTGTGATGAAAATGTTCATGGAGCGACGGGATTATCGGGACAATGGAGCATTGTGAATACAAAGGCCATGGAGCATTGAGATAACAGAGTTCATGGAGCATTGTGATGAAAGTGGTCATGGATCATTGTGATGACAAGTGTCCTGGAACCTAGTGATGACACGGTTCATAAAGCCTTGAGATGACAAGGGCCAAGGCGAATTGTGATGACACGTGTCATGGGGCATTGTGATGACATTGGTCATCTTGCATTGTGATGACAGTGGTCATGTAGAATTTTGATTAAAGGTATCATGGAGCACTGTGATGACAAAGGCCAAGGAACATTTTGATGACAAGTGTCATTGAGCAATGGGATGACACGGGAATGGAGTATTATGATGACAAGTGTTCTGGAGCATTGTGATGACAAGGGCATGGAGCATTGTGATTCCAGGGGCCATGGAGCATTGTGATGACAACGGCATGGAGCATTGTGATGACACGGGCATGGAGCATTGTAATGATAGGCTATCTGGAGCATTGTGATGAAAAGTGGATGGAGCATTTTGATGACAGGATCCAAGGAGCATTGTGCTGACAATGGCATGGAGCATTGTGATGAAAAGGGTACTGGAGCACTGTGAGGAATGGCGTCATGGATCATTGTGATGACAGGGGTCATGGAGCTTTGTAATGACAAGCGTCATGGAGCATTGTGATGACACGGTCAAGGAACATTGCGATGACAAGAATTCTGGAGCATTGTGATGAAAGGGCATGGAGCATTCTGATTAAAGGTGACAAGGAGCATTGTGATGATATGGGCAGAGAACTTTGTGATGACAGGGGTCATGGAGCTTTTTGGTAAGAGAGGCCTTGGAGATTTGTGATGGCAGGCGTCATGGGGCATTGTGATGACAGCGGTCTTGGAGCATTGTGATGAAAGTGATCATGGATCCTTGTGATGAGAAGTGTCCTGGAACCTTGTGATGACACGGTTCATGGAGCATTGTGATGACAAGGACCATGGCGAATTGTGATGACATCTGTCATGGGGCATTGTGATGACAGTGGTCATCTAGATTTGTAATGAAAGGTATCATGGAGCATAGTGATGACAGGGGCCATGGAACATTGTGATGACAAAGGCCATGGAGCATTGTGATGACAAGTGTCATGGGGCATTTTGATGATATTGGCATGGCGCATTATGATGACAAGTGTTCTGGAGCATTTTGATGACAAGGGCATGGAGCATTGTGATGAAAGGGGCCATGGAGCATTGAGATGACAGGCGTCATGAGGCATGGTGATGACAGTGGTCATGGAGCACTGTGATGAAAGAGATCATGGAGCAATATGATAACAGGGGCCATGGATCATTGTGATGACAGGTGTATTGGAGCATTGTGATGAAAGTAGTCATGGATCATTGTGATGACATGTGTCCTGGAACACTGTGATGACACGGTTCATCGAGTATTGTGATGAAAAGGGTCATAGCGAATTGTGACGACAGGTGTCATGGGGCATTGTGATGACATTGATCATCTAGGAATTGTGATGAAAGGTGTCATGGAGCACTGTGATGACTGGGGGCATGAAGCATTGTTATGAAAATTGTCCTGAATTATTGTGATGACAGCAGTCATGGAGAATTGTGATGACAGGGATTATGCAGCATCGTGTTGACAACGGTATGGACTATTGTGATGACAATGGTCATGGAGCAATGTGATGAAAGTTTTTATGGAACATCGTGATGAAAAGTGCCTGGGAGCATTGTGACGATAAAGGCCATGGAGCAATGTGATGACAAGTGTCATGGAGCATTGTAATGAAAGGTTTCATTGTGCACTGTGATGACAAGGGGGATGGAGTATTGTGATGAAACTGGTCCTGGAGCATTGTGATAACAAAAGCCATGGAGCTTTGTGATGACAGGCATCATGGAGCATTGTGAAGAAAGGGCCCATGGCGAATTGTAATGACAATAGAGAAATGTGATGAAAATGGTCAGCGAGCATAGTGATTAGAGTGGTCATTGAGAATTGTGATGAAAAGCGACATAGAGCATTGTGATGACAAAGGTCATGGAGAACAGTGATGACCAGGGTATTGAAGCATGGTGATGCCACGGTCATGGAACATTGTGATGACAAGAATTCTGGAGCATTGTGAGGAAACAGGCATGGAGCATTGTGATTATAGGGGACATGGAGCATTGTGATGACATGGGCAGGGAACACTGTGATGACAGGTGTTATGGAGCAATGTGATGACAAGTGTCGTGGAGCATTGTCATGAGAGGGGCCTTGGAGAATTGTGATGACCATGGTCATGGAGCATTGTGATGACATGGGCCATGGAGCATTGTGAAGACAAGATTCATGGAGCATTGTGATGACACGGGCATGAAGCATGGTGATGACAACAGACCTGGAGCATTGTGATGACAAGGGTATGGAGCATTGTGATTACAGGAGACATGGAGCATTGTGATGACATTGGCAGGGATCATTGTGATTACGGGGATCATGGAGCATTGTGATGACAAGTGTCATCCAATATTGTGCTGACCCAGATCATGGAGCATTTTGATGAGAGTGGCCTTGGAGCACAGTGATGAGAGACGTCATGGGGCATTATGGTGACAGTGGTCAAGGAGCATTGTGATGAAAGTGTTCATGGAGCAACGGGATTATCGGGACAATGGAGCATTGTGAATACAAAGGCCATGGAGCATTGAGATAACAGAGTTCATGGAGCATTGTGATGAAAGTGGTCATGGATCACTGTGATGACAAGTGTCCTGGAACCTAGTGATGACACGGTTCATACAGCCTTGAGATGACAAGGGCCAAGGCGAATTGTGATGACACGTGTCTTGGGGCATAGTGATGACATTGGTCATCTTGCATTGTGATGACAGTGGTCATGTAGAATTTTGATGAAAGGTATCATGGAGCACTGTGATGACAAAGGCCAAGGAACATTTTGATGACAAGTGTCATTGAGCAATGGGATGACACGGGAATGGAGTATTATGATGACAAGTGTTCTGGAGCATTGTGATGACAAGGGCATGGAGCATTGTGATGACAGGGGCCATGGAGCATTGTGATGACAACGGCATGGAGCATTGTGATGACACGGGCATGGAGCATTGTAATGATAGGCTATCTGGAGCATTGTGATGAAAAGTGGATGGAGCATTTTGATGACAGGATCCAAGGAGCATTGTGCTGACAATGGCATGGAGCATTGTGATGAAAAGGGTACTGGAGCACTGCGAGGAAAGGAATCATGGGTCATTGTGATGACAGGGGTCATGGAGCTTTGTGATGACAAGGGTCATGGAGCATTGTGATGACACGGTCAAGGAACATTGCGATGACAAGAATTCTGGAGCATTGTGATGAAAGGGCATGGAGCATTGTGATTAAAGGTGAGAAGGAGCATTGTGATGATATGGGCAGAGAACTTTGTGATGACAGGGGTCATGGAGCTTTTTGGTAAGAGAGGCCTTGGAGATTTGTGATGGCAGGCGTCATGGGGCATTGTGATGACAGCGGTCTTGGAACATTGTGATGAAAGGGGTCATGGAGCACTGTGATTACAGGGGCCATGGAACATTGTGAATACAAAGGCTATGGAGCATTGAGATGACAGTGTTCATGGAGCATGGTGATGAAAGTGATCATGGCGCACTGTGATGAAAGAGATCATGGAGCAATATGATAACAGGGGCCATGGATCATTGTGATGACAGGTGTATTGGAGCATTGTGATGAAAGCAGTCATGGATCATTGTGATGACATGTGTCCTGGAACACTGTGATGACACGGTTCATCGAGTATTGTGATGAAAAGGGTCAGAGCGAATTGTGATGACAGGTGTCATGGGGCATTGTGATGACATTGATCATCTAGGAATTGTGATGAAAGGTGTCATGGAGCACTGTGATGCCTGGGGGCATGAAGCATTGTTATGAAAATTGTCCTGGATTATTGTGATGACAGCAGTCATGGAGAATTGTGATGACAGGGATTATGCAGCATTGTGTTGACAACGGTATGGACTATTGTGATGACAATGGTCATGGAGCAATGTGATGAAAGTTTTTATGGAACATCGTGATGAAAATTGCCTGGGAGCATTGTGACGATAAAGGCCATGGAGCAATGTGATGACAAGTGTCATGGAGCATTGTAATGAAAGGTTTCATTGTGCACTGTGATGACAAGGGGGATGGAGTATTGTGATGAATCTGGTCCTGGAGCATTGTGATAACAAAAGTCATGTAGCTTTGTGATGACAGGCATCATGGAGCATTGTGAAGAAAGGGGCCATGGGAAATTGTAATGACAATAGAGAAATGTGATGAAAATGGTCAGCGAGCGTTATGATTAAAGTGGTCATTGAGAAATGTGATGAAAAGCGACATAGAGCATTGTGATGACAAAGGTCATGGAGAACTGTGATGACCAGGGCCATGGAGCATTGTGATGCCACGGTCATGGAACATTGTGATGACAAGAATTCTGGAGCATTGTGAGGAAACAGGCATGGAGCATTGTGATTATAGGGGACATGGAGCATTGTGATGACATGGGCCATGGAGCATTGTGAAGACAAGATTCATGGAGCATTGTGATGACACGGGCATGAAGCATGGTGATGACAAAAGACCTGAAGCATTGTGATGACAAGGGCATGGAGCATTGTGATTACAGGAGACATGGAGCATTGTGATGACATAGGCAGGGATCATTGTGATTACAGGGATCATGGAGCATTGTGATGACAAGTGTCATCCAATATTGTGCTGACACAGATCATGGAGCATTTTGATGAGAGTGGCCTTGGAGCACAATGATGAGAGACGTCATGGGGCATTATGGTGACAGTGGTCAAGGAGCCTTGTGCTGAAAGTGTTCATGGAGCAACGCGATTATCGGGACAATGGAGCACTGTGAATACAAAGGCCATGGAGCATTGAGATAACAGAGTTCATGGAGCATTGTGATGAAAGTGGTCATGGATCACTGTGATGAGAAGTGTCCTGGAACTTAGTGATGACACGGTTCATACAGCCTTGAGATGACAAGGGCCAAGGCGAATTGTGATGACATTGGTCATCTTGGATTGTGATGACAGTGGTCATGTAGAATTTTGATTAAAGGTATCATGGAGCAGTGTGATGACAAAGGCCAAGGAACATTTTGATGACAAGTGTCATTGAGCAATGGGATGACACGGTAATGGAGTATTATGATGATAAGTGTTCTGGAGCACTGTGATGACAAGGGCATGGAGCATTGTGATTACAGGGGCCATGGAGCATTGTGATGACAACGGCATGGAGCTTTGTGATGACACGGGCATGGAGCATTGTAATGATAGGCTATCTGGAGCATTGTAATGAAAAGGGGACAGAGAATTTTGATGAGATGGTCCAAGGAGAATTGTGCTGACAATGACATGGCGCATTGTGATGAAAAGGGTACTGGAGCACTGTGAGGACAGGAGTCATGGGTCATTGTGATGACAGGGGTCATGGAGCTTTTTGGTAAGAGAGGCCTTGGAGATTTGTGATGGCAGGCGTCATGGGGCATTGTGATGACAGCGGTCTTGGAGCATTGTGATGAAAGGGGTCATGGAGCACTGTGATTACAGGGGCCATGGAGCATTGTGAATACAAAGGCTATGGAGCATTGAGATGACAGTGTTCATGGAGCATTGTGATGAAAGTGATCATGGATCATTGTGATGACAAGTGTCCTGGAACCTTGTGATGACACGTTTCATGGAGCATTGTGGTGACAAGGACCATGGCGAATTGTGATGACATCTGTCATGGGGCATTGTGATGACAGTGGTCATCTAGAATTGTGATGAATGGTAACATGGAGCACTGTGATGACAGGGGCCATGGAACATTGTGATGACAAAGGCCATGGAGCATTGTGATGACAAGTGTCATGGGGCAATTTGAAGACATTGGCATGGAGCATTATGATGACAAGTGTTCTGGAGCATTTTGATGACAAGGGCATGGAGCTTTGTGATGAGAGGGGCCATGGAACATTGTGATGACAGGCGTCATGAGGCATGGTGATGACAGTGGTCATGGAGCACTGTGATGAAAGAGATCATGGAGCAATATGATAACAGGGGCCATGGATCATTGTGATGACAGGTGTATTGGAGCATTGTGATGAAAGTAGTCATGGATCATTGTGATGACATGTGTCCTGGAACACTGTGATGACACGGTTCATCGAGTATTGTGATGACAAGGGTCAGAGCGAATTGTGTCGACAGGTGTCATGGGGCATTGTGATGACATTGATCATCTAGGAATTGTGAAGAAAGGTGTCATGGAGCACTGTGATGACTGGGGGCATGAAGCATTGTTATGAAAATTGTCCTGGATTATTGTGATGACAGCAGTCATGGAGAATTGTGATGACAGGGATTATGCAGCATTGTGTTGACAACGGTATGGACTATTGTGATGACAATGGTCATGGAGCAATGTGATGAAAGTCTTTATGGAACATCGTGATGAAAAGTGCCTGGGAGCATTGTGACGATAAAGGCCATGGAGCAATGTGATGACAAGTGTCATGGAGCATTGTAATGAAAGGTTTCATTGTGCACTGTGATGACAAGGGGGATGGAGTATTGTGATGAAACTGGTCCTGGAGCATTGTGATAACAAAAGCCATGGAGCTTATTGATGACAGGCATCATGGAGCATTGTGAAGAAAGGGGCCATGGCGAATTGTAATGACAATAGAGAAATGTGATGAAAATGGTCAGCGAGCATAGTGATTAGAGTGGTCATTGAGAATTGTGATGAAAAGCGACATAGAGCATTGTGATGACAAAGGTCATGGAGAACAGTTATCACCAGGCTATTGAAGCATTGTGATGACACGGTCATGGAACATTGTGATGACAAGAATTCTGGAGCATTGTGATGAAAAGGGCCATGGAGCATTGTGATGTCACGGTCAAGGAACATTGTGATGACAAGAATTCTGGGGCATTGTGAGGAAACAGGCATGGAGCATTGTGATTATAGGGGACATGGAGCATTGTGATGACATGGGCAGGGAACACTGTGATGACAGGTGTTATGGAGCAATGTGATGACAAGTGTCGTGGAGCATTGTGATGAGAGGGGCCTTGGAGAATTGTGATGACAATGGTCATGGAGCATTGTGATGACATGGGCCATGGAGCATTGTGAAGACAAGATTCATGGAGCATTGTGATGACACGGGCATGAAGCATGGTGATGACAACAGACCTGGAGCATTGTGATGACAAGGGTATGGAGCATTGTGATTACAGGAGACATGGAGCATTGTGATGACATTGGCAGGGATCATTGTGATTACGGGGATCATGGAGCATTGTTGTGACAAGTGTCATCCAATATTGTGCTGACCCAGATCATGGAGCATTTTGATGAGAGTGGCCTTGGAGCACAGTGATGAGAGACGTCATGGGGCATTATGTTGACAGTGGTCAAGGAGCCTTGTGCTGAAAGTGTTCATGGAGCAACGCGATTATCGGGACAATGGAGCATTGTGAATACAAAGGCCATGGAGCATTGAGATAACAGAGTTCATGGAGCATTGTGATGAAAGTGGTCATGGATCACTGTGATGACAAGTGTCCTGGAACCTAGTGATGACACGGTTCATACAGCCTTGAGATGACAAGGGCCAAGGCGAATTGTGATGACACCTGTCATGGGGCATTGTGCTGATACTGGTCATCTTGCATTGTGATGACAGTGGTCATGTAGAATTTTGATTAAAGGTATCATGGAACACTGTGATGTCAAAGGCCAAGGAACATTTTGATGACAAGTGTCATTGAGCAATGGGATGACACGGGAATGGAGTATTATGATGACAAGTGTTCTGGAGCATTGTGATGACAAGGGCATGGAGCATTGTGATTACAGGGGCCATGGAGCATTGTGATGACAATGGCATGGAGCACTGTGTTGACACGGGCATGGAGCATTGTAATGATAGGCTATCTGGAGAATTGTGATGAAAAGGGGATGGAGCATTTTGATGACAGGATCCAAGGAGCATTGTGCTGACAATGGCATGGAGCATTGTGATGAAAAGGGTACTGGAGCACTGTGAGGAAAGGAGTCATGGATCATTGTGATGACAGGGGTCATGGAGCTTTGTGATGACAAGGGTCATGGAGCATTGTAATGACACGGTCAAGGAACATTGCGATGACAAGAATTCTGGAGCATTGTGATGAAAGGGCATGGAGCATTGTGATTAAAGGTGACAAGGAGCATTGTGATGATATGGGCAGAGAACTTTGTGATGACAGGGGTCATGGAGCATTGTGATGAAAGTGTCATGGAACATTGGGCTGACAGGGATCATGGAGCTTTTTGGTAAGAGAGGCCTTTTGAGATTTGTGATGGCAGGCCTCATGGGGCATTGTGATGACAGCGGTCTTGGAGCATTGGGATGAAAGGGGTAATGGAGCACTGTGATTACAGGGGCCATGGAGCATTGTGAATACAAAGGCTATGGAGCATTGAGATGACAGGGTTCATGTAGCATTGTGATGAAAGTGATCATGGATCATTGTGATGACAAGTGTCATGGGGCATTTTGATGACATTGGCATGGAGCATTTTGATGACAAGAGTTCTGGAGCATTTTGATGAAAAGGGCAGGGAACATTGTGATGACTGGGTTCATGGAGCATTGTGATGAAAGTGGCCATGGAGCATTGAGATGACAGGCCTCATGAGGCATGGTTTTGACAGTGGTCATGGAGCATTGTGATGAAAGAGATCGTGGAGCAATATGATAACAGGGGACATGGATCATTGTGATGACATGTGTACTGGAGCATTGTGTTTAAAGTAGTCATGGATCATTGTGATGACATGTGTCCTGGAACACTGTGATGACACGGTTCATCGAGTATTGCGATGACAAGGGTCATAGCGAATTGTGACGACAGGTGTCATGGGGCATTGTGATGACATTGATCATCTAGGAATTGTGATGAAAGGTGTCATGGAGCACTGTGATGACTGGGGGCATGAAGCATTTTTATGAAAATTGTCCTGGATTATTGTGATGACAGCAGTCATAGAGAATTGTGATGACAGGGATTATGCAGCATTGTGTTGACAAGGGTATGGACTATTGTGATGACAATGGTCATGGAGCAATGTGATGAAAGTATTCATGGAACATCGTGATGAAAAGTGGCTGGGAGCATTGTGACGATAAACGCCATGGAGCATTGTGATGACAAGTGTCATGGAGCATTGTAATGAAAGGTTTCATTGTGCACTGTGATGACAAGGGGGATGGAGTATTGTGAGGAAACTGGTCCTGGAGCATTGTGGTAACAAAAGCCATGGAGCTTTGTGATGACAGGCATCATGGAGCATTGTGAAGAAAGGGGCCATGGCGAATTGTAATGACAATAGAATAATGTGATGAAAATGGTCAGCGAGCATAGTGATTAAAGTGGTCATTGAGAATTGTGATGAAAAGCGACATAGAGCATTGTGATGACAAAGGTCATGGAGAACAGTGATGACCAGGGTCATGTAGCATTGTGATGACACAGTCATGGAACATTGTGATGACAAGAATTCTGGAGCATCGTGAGGAAAAAGGCAGGGAGCATTTTGATTATAGGGGACATGGAGCATTGTGATGACATGGGCAGGGAACACTGTGATGACAGGTGTTATGGAGCAATGTGATGACAAGTGTCGTGGAGCATTGTGATGAGAGGGGCCTTGGAGAATTGTGATGACAGGGGTCATGGAGCATTGTGAAGACAAGATTCATGGAGCATTGTGATGACACGGGCATGAAGCATGGTGATGATAACAGACCTGGAGCATTGTGATGACAAGGGCATGGAGCATTGTGATTACAGGAGACATGGAGCACTGTGATGACATTGGCAGGGATCATTGTGATTCCAGGGATCATGGAGCATTGTGAGGACAAGTGTCATCCAATATTGTGCTGACACAGATCATGGAGCATGGTGATGAGAGTGGCCTTGGAGCACAGTGATGAGAGACGTCATGGGGCATTATGGTGACAGTGGTCAAGGAGCATTGTGATGAAAGTGGTCAAGGAGCATTGTGATGAAAATGTTCATGGAGCGACGGGATTATCGGGACAATGGAGCATTGTGAATACAAAGGCCATGGAGCATTGAGATAACAGAGTTCATGGAGCATTGTGATGAAAGTGGTCATGGATCACTGTGATGACAAGTGTCCTGGAACCTAGTGATGACACGGTTCATACAGCCTTGAGATGACAAGGGCCAAGGCGAATTGTGATGACACGTGTCATGGGGCATAGTGATGACATTGGTCATCTTGCATTGTGATGACAGTGGTCATGTAGAATTTTGATGAAAGGTATCATGGAGCACTGTGATGACAAAGGCCAAGGAACATTTTGATGACAAGTGTCATTGAGCAATGGGATGACACGGGAATGGAGTATTATGATGACAAGTGTTCTGGAGCATTGTGATGACAAGGGCATGGAGCATTGTGATGACAGGGGCCATGGAGCATTGTGATGACAACGGCATGGAGCATTGTGATGACACGGGCATGGAGCATTGTAATGATAGGCTATCTGGAGCATTGTGATGAAAAGTGGATGGAGCATTTTGATGACAGGATCCAAGGAGCATTGTGCTGACAATGGCATGGAGCATTGTGATGAAAAGGGTAATGGAGCACTGTGAGGAATGGCGTCATGGATCATTGTGATGACAGGGGTCATGGAGCTTTGTAATGACAAGCGTCATGGAGCATTGTGATGACACGGTCAAGGAACATTGCGATGACAAGAATTCTGGAGCATTGTGATGAAAGGGCATGGAGCATTCTGATTAAAGGTGACAAGGAGCATTGTGATGATATGGGCAGAGAACTTTGTGATGACAGGGGTCATGGAGCTTTTTGGTAAGAGAGGCCTTGGAGATTTGTGATGGCAGGCGTCATGGGGCATTGTGATGACAGCGGTCTTGGAGCATTGTGATGAAAGTGATCATGGATCCTTGTGATGAGAAGTGTCCTGGAACCTTGTGATGACACGGTTCATGGAGCATTGTGATGACAAGGACCATGGCGAATTGTGATGACATCTGTCATGGGGCATTGTGATGACAGTGGTCATCTAGATTTGTAATGAAAGGTATCATGGAGCATAGTGATGACAGGGGCCATGGAACATTGTGATGACAAAGGCCATGGAGCATTGTGATGACAAGTGTCATGGGGCATTTTGATGATATTGGCATGGCGCATTATGATGACAAGTGTTCTGGAGCATTTTGATGACAAGGGCATGGAGCATTGTGATGAAAGGGGCCATGGAGCATTGAGATGACAGGCGTCATGAGGCATGGTGATGACAGTGGTCATGGAGCACTGTGATGAAAGAGATCATGGAGCAATATGATAACAGGGGCCATGGATCATTGTGATGACAGGTGTATTGGAGCATTGTGATGAAAGTAGTCATGGATCATTGTGATGACATGTGTCCTGGAACACTGTGATGACACGGTTCATCGAGTATTGTGATGAAAAGGGTCATAGCGAATTGTGACGACAGGTGTCATGGGGCATTGTGATGACATTGATCATCTAGGAATTGTGATGAAAGGTGTCATGGAGCACTGTGATGACTGGGGGCATGAAGCATTGTTATGAAAATTGTCCTGAATTATTGTGATGACAGCAGTCATGGAGAATTGTGATGACAGGGATTATGCAGCATCGTGTTGACAACGGTATGGACTATTGTGATGACAATGGTCATGGAGCAATGTGATGAAAGTTTTTATGGAACATCGTGATGAAAAGTGCCTGGGAGCATTGTGACGATAAAGGCCATGGAGCAATGTGATGACAAGTGTCATGGAGCATTGTAATGAAAGGTTTCATTGTGCACTGTGATGACAAGGGGGATGGAGTATTGTGATGAAACTGGTCCTGGAGCATTGTGATAACAAAAGCCATGGAGCTTTGTGATGACAGGCATCATGGAGCATTGTGAAGAAAGGGCCCATGGCGAATTGTAATGACAATAGAGAAATGTGATGAAAATGGTCAGCGAGCATAGTGATTAGAGTGGTCATTGAGAATTGTGATGAAAAGCGACATAGAGCATTGTGATGACAAAGGTCATGGAGAACAGTGATGACCAGGGTATTGAAGCATGGTGATGCCACGGTCATGGAACATTGTGATGACAAGAATTCTGGAGCATTGTGAGGAAACAGGCATGGAGCATTGTGATTATAGGGGACATGGAGCATTGTGATGACATGGGCAGGGAACACTGTGATGACAGGTGTTATGGAGCAATGTGATGACAAGTGTCGTGGAGCATTGTCATGAGAGGGGCCTTGGAGAATTGTGATGACCATGGTCATGGAGCATTGTGATGACATGGGCCATGGAGCATTGTGAAGACAAGATTCATGGAGCATTGTGATGACACGGGCATGAAGCATGGTGATGACAACAGACCTGGAGCATTGTGATGACAAGGGTATGGAGCATTGTGATTACAGGAGACATGGAGCATTGTGATGACATTGGCAGGGATCATTGTGATTACGGGGATCATGGAGCATTGTGATGACAAGTGTCATCCAATATTGTGCTGACCCAGATCATGGAGCATTTTGATGAGAGTGGCCTTGGAGCACAGTGATGAGAGACGTCATGGGGCATTATGGTGACAGTGGTCAAGGAGCATTGTGATGAAAGTGTTCATGGAGCAACGGGATTATCGGGACAATGGAGCATTGTGAATACAAAGGCCATGGAGCATTGAGATAACAGAGTTCATGGAGCATTGTGATGAAAGTGGTCATGGATCACTGTGATGACAAGTGTCCTGGAACCTAGTGATGACACGGTTCATACAGCCTTGAGATGACAAGGGCCAAGGCGAATTGTGATGACACGTGTCTTGGGGCATAGTGATGACATTGGTCATCTTGCATTGTGATGACAGTGGTCATGTAGAATTTTGATGAAAGGTATCATGGAGCACTGTGATGACAAAGGCCAAGGAACATTTTGATGACAAGTGTCATTGAGCAATGGGATGACACGGGAATGGAGTATTATGATGACAAGTGTTCTGGAGCATTGTGATGACAAGGGCATGGAGCATTGTGATGACAGGGGCCATGGAGCATTGTGATGACAACGGCATGGAGCATTGTGATGACACGGGCATGGAGCATTGTAATGATAGGCTATCTGGAGCATTGTGATGAAAAGTGGATGGAGCATTTTGATGACAGGATCCAAGGAGCATTGTGCTGACAATGGCATGGAGCATTGTGATGAAAAGGGTACTGGAGCACTGCGAGGAAAGGAATCATGGGTCATTGTGATGACAGGGGTCATGGAGCTTTGTGATGACAAGGGTCATGGAGCATTGTGATGACACGGTCAAGGAACATTGCGATGACAAGAATTCTGGAGCATTGTGATGAAAGGGCATGGAGCATTGTGATTAAAGGTGAGAAGGAGCATTGTGATGATATGGGCAGAGAACTTTGTGATGACAGGGGTCATGGAGCTTTTTGGTAAGAGAGGCCTTGGAGATTTGTGATGGCAGGCGTCATGGGGCATTGTGATGACAGCGGTCTTGGAACATTGTGATGAAAGGGGTCATGGAGCACTGTGATTACAGGGGCCATGGAACATTGTGAATACAAAGGCTATGGAGCATTGAGATGACAGTGTTCATGGAGCATGGTGATGAAAGTGATCATGGCGCACTGTGATGAAAGAGATCATGGAGCAATATGATAACAGGGGCCATGGATCATTGTGATGACAGGTGTATTGGAGCATTGTGATGAAAGCAGTCATGGATCATTGTGATGACATGTGTCCTGGAACACTGTGATGACACGGTTCATCGAGTATTGTGATGAAAAGGGTCAGAGCGAATTGTGATGACAGGTGTCATGGGGCATTGTGATGACATTGATCATCTAGGAATTGTGATGAAAGGTGTCATGGAGCACTGTGATGCCTGGGGGCATGAAGCATTGTTATGAAAATTGTCCTGGATTATTGTGATGACAGCAGTCATGGAGAATTGTGATGACAGGGATTATGCAGCATTGTGTTGACAACGGTATGGACTATTGTGATGACAATGGTCATGGAGCAATGTGATGAAAGTTTTTATGGAACATCGTGATGAAAATTGCCTGGGAGCATTGTGACGATAAAGGCCATGGAGCAATGTGATGACAAGTGTCATGGAGCATTGTAATGAAAGGTTTCATTGTGCACTGTGATGACAAGGGGGATGGAGTATTGTGATGAATCTGGTCCTGGAGCATTGTGATAACAAAAGTCATGTAGCTTTGTGATGACAGGCATCATGGAGCATTGTGAAGAAAGGGGCCATGGGAAATTGTAATGACAATAGAGAAATGTGATGAAAATGGTCAGCGAGCGTTATGATTAAAGTGGTCATTGAGAAATGTGATGAAAAGCGACATAGAGCATTGTGATGACAAAGGTCATGGAGAACTGTGATGACCAGGGCCATGGAGCATTGTGATGCCACGGTCATGGAACATTGTGATGACAAGAATTCTGGAGCATTGTGAGGAAACAGGCATGGAGCATTGTGATTATAGGGGACATGGAGCATTGTGATGACATGGGCCATGGAGCATTGTGAAGACAAGATTCATGGAGCATTGTGATGACACGGGCATGAAGCATGGTGATGACAAAAGACCTGAAGCATTGTGATGACAAGGGCATGGAGCATTGTGATTACAGGAGACATGGAGCATTGTGATGACATAGGCAGGGATCATTGTGATTACAGGGATCATGGAGCATTGTGATGACAAGTGTCATCCAATATTGTGCTGACACAGATCATGGAGCATTTTGATGAGAGTGGCCTTGGAGCACAATGATGAGAGACGTCATGGGGCATTATGGTGACAGTGGTCAAGGAGCCTTGTGCTGAAAGTGTTCATGGAGCAACGCGATTATCGGGACAATGGAGCACTGTGAATACAAAGGCCATGGAGCATTGAGATAACAGAGTTCATGGAGCATTGTGATGAAAGTGGTCATGGATCACTGTGATGAGAAGTGTCCTGGAACTTAGTGATGACACGGTTCATACAGCCTTGAGATGACAAGGGCCAAGGCGAATTGTGATGACATTGGTCATCTTGGATTGTGATGACAGTGGTCATGTAGAATTTTGATTAAAGGTATCATGGAGCAGTGTGATGACAAAGGCCAAGGAACATTTTGATGACAAGTGTCATTGAGCAATGGGATGACACGGTAATGGAGTATTATGATGATAAGTGTTCTGGAGCACTGTGATGACAAGGGCATGGAGCATTGTGATTACAGGGGCCATGGAGCATTGTGATGACAACGGCATGGAGCTTTGTGATGACACGGGCATGGAGCATTGTAATGATAGGCTATCTGGAGCATTGTAATGAAAAGGGGACAGAGAATTTTGATGAGATGGTCCAAGGAGAATTGTGCTGACAATGACATGGCGCATTGTGATGAAAAGGGTACTGGAGCACTGTGAGGACAGGAGTCATGGGTCATTGTGATGACAGGGGTCATGGAGCTTTTTGGTAAGAGAGGCCTTGGAGATTTGTGATGGCAGGCGTCATGGGGCATTGTGATGACAGCGGTCTTGGAGCATTGTGATGAAAGGGGTCATGGAGCACTGTGATTACAGGGGCCATGGAGCATTGTGAATACAAAGGCTATGGAGCATTGAGATGACAGTGTTCATGGAGCATTGTGATGAAAGTGATCATGGATCATTGTGATGACAAGTGTCCTGGAACCTTGTGATGACACGTTTCATGGAGCATTGTGGTGACAAGGACCATGGCGAATTGTGATGACATCTGTCATGGGGCATTGTGATGACAGTGGTCATCTAGAATTGTGATGAATGGTAACATGGAGCACTGTGATGACAGGGGCCATGGAACATTGTGATGACAAAGGCCATGGAGCATTGTGATGACAAGTGTCATGGGGCAATTTGAAGACATTGGCATGGAGCATTATGATGACAAGTGTTCTGGAGCATTTTGATGACAAGGGCATGGAGCTTTGTGATGAGAGGGGCCATGGAACATTGTGATGACAGGCGTCATGAGGCATGGTGATGACAGTGGTCATGGAGCACTGTGATGAAAGAGATCATGGAGCAATATGATAACAGGGGCCATGGATCATTGTGATGACAGGTGTATTGGAGCATTGTGATGAAAGTAGTCATGGATCATTGTGATGACATGTGTCCTGGAACACTGTGATGACACGGTTCATCGAGTATTGTGATGACAAGGGTCAGAGCGAATTGTGTCGACAGGTGTCATGGGGCATTGTGATGACATTGATCATCTAGGAATTGTGAAGAAAGGTGTCATGGAGCACTGTGATGACTGGGGGCATGAAGCATTGTTATGAAAATTGTCCTGGATTATTGTGATGACAGCAGTCATGGAGAATTGTGATGACAGGGATTATGCAGCATTGTGTTGACAACGGTATGGACTATTGTGATGACAATGGTCATGGAGCAATGTGATGAAAGTCTTTATGGAACATCGTGATGAAAAGTGCCTGGGAGCATTGTGACGATAAAGGCCATGGAGCAATGTGATGACAAGTGTCATGGAGCATTGTAATGAAAGGTTTCATTGTGCACTGTGATGACAAGGGGGATGGAGTATTGTGATGAAACTGGTCCTGGAGCATTGTGATAACAAAAGCCATGGAGCTTATTGATGACAGGCATCATGGAGCATTGTGAAGAAAGGGGCCATGGCGAATTGTAATGACAATAGAGAAATGTGATGAAAATGGTCAGCGAGCATAGTGATTAGAGTGGTCATTGAGAATTGTGATGAAAAGCGACATAGAGCATTGTGATGACAAAGGTCATGGAGAACAGTTATCACCAGGCTATTGAAGCATTGTGATGACACGGTCATGGAACATTGTGATGACAAGAATTCTGGAGCATTGTGATGAAAAGGGCCATGGAGCATTGTGATGTCACGGTCAAGGAACATTGTGATGACAAGAATTCTGGGGCATTGTGAGGAAACAGGCATGGAGCATTGTGATTATAGGGGACATGGAGCATTGTGATGACATGGGCAGGGAACACTGTGATGACAGGTGTTATGGAGCAATGTGATGACAAGTGTCGTGGAGCATTGTGATGAGAGGGGCCTTGGAGAATTGTGATGACAATGGTCATGGAGCATTGTGATGACATGGGCCATGGAGCATTGTGAAGACAAGATTCATGGAGCATTGTGATGACACGGGCATGAAGCATGGTGATGACAACAGACCTGGAGCATTGTGATGACAAGGGTATGGAGCATTGTGATTACAGGAGACATGGAGCATTGTGATGACATTGGCAGGGATCATTGTGATTACGGGGATCATGGAGCATTGTTGTGACAAGTGTCATCCAATATTGTGCTGACCCAGATCATGGAGCATTTTGATGAGAGTGGCCTTGGAGCACAGTGATGAGAGACGTCATGGGGCATTATGTTGACAGTGGTCAAGGAGCCTTGTGCTGAAAGTGTTCATGGAGCAACGCGATTATCGGGACAATGGAGCATTGTGAATACAAAGGCCATGGAGCATTGAGATAACAGAGTTCATGGAGCATTGTGATGAAAGTGGTCATGGATCACTGTGATGACAAGTGTCCTGGAACCTAGTGATGACACGGTTCATACAGCCTTGAGATGACAAGGGCCAAGGCGAATTGTGATGACACCTGTCATGGGGCATTGTGCTGATACTGGTCATCTTGCATTGTGATGACAGTGGTCATGTAGAATTTTGATTAAAGGTATCATGGAACACTGTGATGTCAAAGGCCAAGGAACATTTTGATGACAAGTGTCATTGAGCAATGGGATGACACGGGAATGGAGTATTATGATGACAAGTGTTCTGGAGCATTGTGATGACAAGGGCATGGAGCATTGTGATTACAGGGGCCATGGAGCATTGTGATGACAATGGCATGGAGCACTGTGTTGACACGGGCATGGAGCATTGTAATGATAGGCTATCTGGAGCATTGTGATGAAAAGTGGATGGAGCATTTTGATGACAGGATCCAAGGAGCATTGTGCTGACAATGGCATGGAGCATTGTGATGAAAAGGGTACTGGAGCACTGTGAGGAAAGGAGTCATGGATCATTGTGATGACAGGGGTCATGGAGCTTTGTGATGACAAGGGTCATGGAGCATTGTAATGACACGGTCAAGGAACATTGCGATGACAAGAATTCTGGAGCATTGTGATGAAAGGGCATGGAGCATTGTGATTAAAGGTGACAAGGAGCATTGTGATGATATGGGCAGAGAACTTTGTGATGACAGGGGTCATGGAGCATTGTGATGAAAGTGTCATGGAACATTGGGCTGACAGGGATCATGGAGCTTTTTGGTAAGAGAGGCCTTTTGAGATTTGTGATGGCAGGCCTCATGGGGCATTGTGATGACAGCGGTCTTGGAGCATTGGGATGAAAGGGGTAATGGAGCACTGTGATTACAGGGGCCATGGAGCATTGTGAATACAAAGGCTATGGAGCATTGAGATGACAGGGTTCATGTAGCATTGTGATGAAAGTGATCATGGATCATTGTGATGACAAGTGTCATGGGGCATTTTGATGACATTGGCATGGAGCATTTTGATGACAAGAGTTCTGGAGCATTTTGATGAAAAGGGCAGGGAACATTGTGATGACTGGGTTCATGGAGCATTGTGATGAAAGAGGCCATGGAGCATTGAGATGACAGGCCTCATGAGGCATGGTTTTGACAGTGGTCATGGAGCATTGTGATGAAAGAGATCGTGGAGCAATATGATAACAGGGGACATGGATCATTGTGATGACATGTGTACTGGAGCATTGTGTTTAAAGTAGTCATGGATCATTGTGATGACATGTGTCCTGGAACACTGTGATGACACGGTTCATCGAGTATTGCGATGACAAGGGTCATAGCGAATTGTGACGACAGGTGTCATGGGGCATTGTGATGACATTGATCATCTAGGAATTGTGATGAAAGGTGTCATGGAGCACTGTGATGACTGGGGGCATGAAGCATTTTTATGAAAATTGTCCTGGATTATTGTGATGACAGCAGTCATAGAGAATTGTGATGACAGGGATTATGCAGCATTGTGTTGACAAGGGTATGGACTATTGTGATGACAATGGTCATGGAGCAATGTGATGAAAGTATTCATGGAACATCGTGATGAAAAGTGGCTGGGAGCATTGTGACGATAAACGCCATGGAGCATTGTGATGACAAGTGTCATGGAGCATTGTAATGAAAGGTTTCATTGTGCACTGTGATGACAAGGGGGATGGAGTATTGTGAGGAAACTGGTCCTGGAGCATTGTGGTAACAAAAGCCATGGAGCTTTGTGATGACAGGCATCATGGAGCATTGTGAAGAAAGGGGCCATGGCGAATTGTAATGACAATAGAATAATGTGATGAAAATGGTCAGCGAGCATAGTGATTAAAGTGGTCATTGAGAATTGTGATGAAAAGCGACATAGAGCATTGTGATGACAAAGGTCATGGAGAACAGTGATGACCAGGGTCATGTAGCATTGTGATGACACAGTCATGGAACATTGTGATGACAAGAATTCTGGAGCATCGTGAGGAAAAAGGCAGGGAGCATTTTGATTATAGGGGACATGGAGCATTGTGATGACATGGGCAGGGAACACTGTGATGACAGGTGTTATGGAGCAATGTGATGACAAGTGTCGTGGAGCATTGTGATGAGAGGGGCCTTGGAGAATTGTGATGACAGGGGTCATGGAGCATTGTGAAGACAAGATTCATGGAGCATTGTGATGACACGGGCATGAAGCATGGTGATGATAACAGACCTGGAGCATTGTGATGACAAGGGCATGGAGCATTGTGATTACAGGAGACATGGAGCACTGTGATGACATTGGCAGGGATCATTGTGATTCCAGGGATCATGGAGCATTGTGAGGACAAGTGTCATCCAATATTGTGCTGACACAGATCATGGAGCATGGTGATGAGAGTGGCCTTGGAGCACAGTGATGAGAGACGTCATGGGGCATTATGGTGACAGTGGTCAAGGAGCATTGTGATGAAAGTGGTCAAGGAGCATTGTGATGAAAATGTTCATGGAGCGACGGGATTATCGGGACAATGGAGCATTGTGAATACAAAGGCCATGGAGCATTGAGATAACAGAGTTCATGGAGCATTGTGATGAAAGTGGTCATGGATCACTGTGATGACAAGTGTCCTGGAACCTAGTGATGACACGGTTCATACAGCCTTGAGATGACAAGGGCCAAGGCGAATTGTGATGACACGTGTCATGGGGCATAGTGATGACATTGGTCATCTTGCATTGTGATGACAGTGGTCATGTAGAATTTTGATGAAAGGTATCATGGAGCACTGTGATGACAAAGGCCAAGGAACATTTTGATGACAAGTGTCATTGAGCAATGGGATGACACGGGAATGGAGTATTATGATGACAAGTGTTCTGGAGCATTGTGATGACAAGGGCATGGAGCATTGTGATGACAGGGGCCATGGAGCATTGTGATGACAACGGCATGGAGCATTGTGATGACACGGGCATGGAGCATTGTAATGATAGGCTATCTGGAGCATTGTGATGAAAAGTGGATGGAGCATTTTGATGACAGGATCCAAGGAGCATTGTGCTGACAATGGCATGGAGCATTGTGATGAAAAGGGTACTGGAGCACTGTGAGGAATGGCGTCATGGATCATTGTGATGACAGGGGTCATGGAGCTTTGTAATGACAAGCGTCATGGAGCATTGTGATGACACGGTCAAGGAACATTGCGATGACAAGAATTCTGGAGCATTGTGATGAAAGGGCATGGAGCATTCTGATTAAAGGTGACAAGGAGCATTGTGATGATATGGGCAGAGAACTTTGTGATGACAGGGGTCATGGAGCTTTTTGGTAAGAGAGGCCTTGGAGATTTGTGATGGCAGGCGTCATGGGGCATTGTGATGACAGCGGTCTTGGAGCATTGTGATGAAAGTGATCATGGATCATTGTGATGAGAAGTGTCCTGGAACCTTGTGATGACACGGTTCATGGAGCATTGTGATGACAAGGACCATGGCGAATTGTGATGACATCTGTCATGGGGCATTGTGATGACAGTGGTCATCTAGATTTGTAATGAAAGGTATCATGGAGCATAGTGATGACAGGGGCCATGGAACATTGTGATGACAAAGGCCATGGAGCATTGTGATGACAAGTGTCATGGGGCATTTTGATGATATTGGCATGGCGCATTATGATGACAAGTGTTCTGGAGCATTTTGATGACAAGGGCATGGAGCATTGTGATGAAAGGGGCCATGGAGCATTGAGATGACAGGCGTCATGAGGCATGGTGATGACAGTGGTCATGGAGCACTGTGATGAAAGAGATCATGGAGCAATATGATAACAGGGGCCATGGATCATTGTGATGACAGGTGTATTGGAGCATTGTGATGAAAGTAGTCATGGATCATTGTGATGACATGTGTCCTGGAACACTGTGATGACACGGTTCATCGAGTATTGTGATGAAAAGGGTCATAGCGAATTGTGACGACAGGTGTCATGGGGCATTGTGATGACATTGATCATCTAGGAATTGTGAAGAAAGGTGTCATGGAGCACTGTGATGACTGGGGGCATGAAGCATTGTTATGAAAATTGTCCTGGATTATTGTGATGACAGCAGTCATGGAGAATTGTGATGACAGGGATTATGCAGCATCGTGTTGACAACGGTATGGACTATTGTGATGACAATGGTCATGGAGCAATGTGATGAAAGTCTTTATGGAACATCGTGATGAAAAGTGCCTGGGAGCATTGTGACGATAAAGGCCATGGAGCAATGTGATGACAAGTGTCATGGAGCATTGTAATGAAAGGTTTCATTGTGCACTGTGATGACAAGGGGGATGGAGTATTGTGATGAAACTGGTCCTGGAGCATTGTGATAACAAAAGCCATGGAGCTTTGTGATGACAGGCATCATGGAGCATTGTGAAGAAAGGGCCCATGGCGAATTGTAATGACAATAGAGAAATGTGATGAAAATGGTCAGCGAGCATAGTGATTAGAGTGGTCATTGAGAATTGTGATGAAAAGCGACATAGAGCATTGTGATGACAAAGGTCATGGAGAACAGTGATGACCAGGGTATTGAAGCATGGTGATGCCATGGTCATGGAACATTGTGATGACAAGAATTCTGGAGCATTGTGAGGAAACAGGCATGGAGCATTGTGATTATAGGGGACATGGAGCATTGTGATGACATGGGCAGGGAACACTGTGATGACAGGTGTTATGGAGCAATGTGATGACAAGTGTCGTGGAGCATTGTGATGAGAGGGGCCTTGGAGAATTGTGATGACCATGGTCATGGAGCATTGTGATGACATGGGCCATGGAGCATTGTGAAGACAAGATTCATGGAGCATTGTGATGACACGGGCATGAAGCATGGTGATGACAACAGACCTGGAGCATTGTGATGACAAGGGTATGGAGCATTGTGATTACAGGAGACATGGAGCATTGTGATGACATTGGCAGGGATCATTGTGATTACGGGGATCATGGAGCATTGTGATGACAAGTGTCATCCAATATTGTGCTGACCCAGATCATGGAGCATTTTGATGAGAGTGGCCTTGGAGCACAGTGATGAGAGACGTCATGGGGCATTATGGTGACAGTGGTCAAGGAGCATTGTGATGAAAGTGTTCATGGAGCAACTGGATTATCGGGACAATGGAGCATTGTGAATACAAAGGCCATGGAGCATTGAGATAACAGAGTTCATGGAGCATTGTGATGAAAGTGGTCATGGATCACTGTGATGACAAGTGTCCTGGAACCTAGTGATGACACGGTTCATACAGCCTTGAGATGACAAGGGCCAAGGCGAATTGTGATGACACGTGTCATGGGGCATAGTGATGACATTGGTCATCTTGCATTGTGATGACAGTGGTCATGTAGAATTTTGATGAAAGGTATCATGGAGCACTGTGATGACAAAGGCCAAGGAACATTTTGATGACAAGTGTCATTGAGCAATGGGATGACACGGGAATGGAGTATTATGATGACAAGTGTTCTGGAGCATTGTGATGACAAGGGCATGGAGCATTGTGATGACAGGGGCCATGGAGCATTGTGATGACAACGGCATGGAGCATTGTGATGACACGGGCATGGAGCATTGTAATGATAGGCTATCTGGAGCATTGTGATGAAAAGTGGATGGAGCATTTTGATGACAGGATCCAAGGAGCATTGTGCTGACAATGGCATGGAGCATTGTGATGAAAAGGGTACTGGAGCACTGTGAGGAATGGCGTCATGGATCATTGTGATGACAGGGGTCATGGAGCTTTGTAATGACAAGCGTCATGGAGCATTGTGATGACACGGTCAAGGAACATTGCGATGACAAGAATTCTGGAGCATTGTGATGAAAGGGCATGGAGCATTCTGATTAAAGGTGACAAGGAGCATTGTGATGATATGGGCAGAGAACTTTGTGATGACAGGGGTCATGGAGCTTTTTGGTAAGAGAGGCCTTGGAGATTTGTGATGGCAGGCGTCATGGGGCATTGTGATGACAGCGGTCTTGGAGCATTGTGATGAAAGTGATCATGGATCATTGTGATGAGAAGTGTCCTGGAACCTTGTGATGACACGGTTCATGGAGCATTGTGATGACAAGGACCATGGCGAATTGTGATGACATCTGTCATGGGGCATTGTGATGACAGTGGTCATCTAGATTTGTAATGAAAGGTATCATGGAGCATAGTGATGACAGGGGCCATGGAACATTGTGATGACAAAGGCCATGGAGCATTGTGATGACAAGTGTCATGGGGCATTTTGATGATATTGGCATGGCGCATTATGATGACAAGTGTTCTGGAGCATTTTGATGACAAGGGCATGGAGCATTGTGATGAAAGGGGCCATGGAGCATTGAGATGACAGGCGTCATGAGGCATGGTGATGACAGTGGTCATGGAGCACTGTGATGAAAGAGATCATGGAGCAATATGATAACAGGGGCCATGGATCATTGTGATGACAGGTGTATTGGAGCATTGTGATGAAAGTAGTCATTGATCATTGTGATGACATGTGTCCTGGAACACTGTGATGACACGGTTCATCGAGTATTGTGATGAAAAGGGTCATAGCGAATTGTGACGACAGGTGTCATGGGGCATTGTGATGACATTGATCATCTAGGAATTGTGATGAAAGGTGTCATGGAGCACTGTGATGACTGGGGGCATGAAGCATTGTTATGAAAATTGTCCTGGATTATTGTGATGACAGCAGTCATGGAGAATTGTGATGACAGGGATTATGCAGCATCGTGTTGACAACGGTATGGACTATTGTGATGACAATGGTCATGGAGCAATGTGATGAAAGTCTTTATGGAACATCGTGATGAAAAGTGCCTGGGAGCATTGTGACGATAAAGGCCATGGAGCAATGTGATGACAAGTGTCATGGAGCATTGTAATGAAAGGTTTCATTGTGCACTGTGATGACAAGGGGGATGGAGTATTGTGATGAAACTGGTCCTGGAGCATTGTGATAACAAAAGCCATGGAGCTTTGTGATGACAGGCATCATGGAGCATTGTGAAGAAAGGGCCCATGGCGAATTGTAATGACAATAGAGAAATGTGATGAAAATGGTCAGCGAGCATAGTGATTAGAGTGGTCATTGAGAATTGTGATGAAAAGCGACATAGAGCATTGTGATGACAAAGGTCATGGAGAACAGTGATGACCAGGGTATTGAAGCATGGTGATGCCACGGTCATGGAACATTGTGATGACAAGAATTCTGGAGCATTGTGAGGAAACAGGCATGGAGCATTGTGATTATAGGGGACATGGAGCATTGTGATGACATGGGCAGGGAACACTGTGATGACAGGTGTTATGGAGCAATGTGATGACAAGTGTCGTGGAGCATTGTCATGAGAGGGGCCTTGGAGAATTGTGATGACCATGGTCATGGAGCATTGTGATGACATGGGCCATGGAGCATTGTGAAGACAAGATTCATGGAGCATTGTGATGACACGGGCATGAAGCATGGTGATGACAACAGACTTGGAGCATTGTGATGACAAGGGTATGGAGCATTGTGATTACAGGAGACATGGAGCATTGTGATGACATTGGCAGGGATCATTGTGATTACGGGGATCATGGAGCATTGTGATGACAAGTGTCATCCAATATTGTGCTGACCCAGATCATGGAGCATTTTGATGAGAGTGGCCTTGGAGCACAGTGATGAGAGACGTCATGGGGCATTATGGTGACAGTGGTCAAGGAGCATTGTGATGAAAGTGTTCATGGAGCAACTGGATTATCGGGACAATGGAGCATTGTGAATACAAAGGCCATGGAGCATTGAGATAACAGAGTTCATGGAGCATTGTGATGAAAGTGGTCATGGATCACTGTGATGACAAGTGTCCTGGAACCTAGTGATGACACGGTTCATACAGCCTTGAGATGACAAGGGCCAAGGCGAATTGTGATGACACGTGTCATGGGGCATAGTGATGACATTGGTCATCTTGCATTGTGATGACAGTGGTCATGTAGAATTTTGATGAAAGGTATCATGGAGCACTGTGATGACAAAGGCCAAGGAACATTTTGATGACAAGTGTCATTGAGCAATGGGATGACACGGGAATGGAGTATTATGATGACAAGTGTTCTGGAGCATTGTGATGACAAGGGCATGGAGCATTGTGATGACAGGGGCCATGGAGCATTGTGATGACAACGGCATGGAGCATTGTGATGACACGGGCATGGAGCATTGTAATGATAGGCTATCTGGAGCATTGTGATGAAAAGTGGATGGAGCATTTTGATGACAGGATCCAAGGAGCATTGTGCTGACAATGGCATGGAGCATTGTGATGAAAAGGGTACTGGAGCACTGCGAGGAAAGGAATCATGGGTCATTGTGATGACAGGGGTCATGGAGCTTTGTGATGACAAGGGTCATGGAGCATTGTGATGACACGGTCAAGGAACATTGTGATGACAAGAATTCTGGAGCATTGTGATGAAAGGGCATGGAGCATTGTGATTAAAGGTGAGAAGGAGCATTGTGATGATATGGGCAGAGAACTTTGTGATGACAGGGGTCATGGAGCTTTTTGGTAAGAGAGGCCTTGGAGATTTGTGATGGCAGGCGTCATGGGGCATTGTGATGACAGCGGTCTTGGAACATTGTGATGAAAGGGGTCATGGAGCACTGTGATTACAGGGGCCATGGAACATTGTGAATACAAAGGCTATGGAGCATTGAGATGACAGTGTTCATGGAGCATGGTGATGAAAGTGATCATGGCGCACTGTGATGAAAGAGATCATGGAGCAATATGATAACAGGGGCCATGGATCATTGTGATGACAGGTGTATTGGAGCATTGTGATGAAAGCAGTCATGGATCATTGTGATGACATGTGTCCTGGAACACTGTGATGACACGGTTCATCGAGTATTGTGATGAAAAGGGTCAGAGCGAATTGTGACGACAGGTGTCATGGGGCATTGTGATGACATTGATCATCTAGGAATTGTGATGAAAGGTGTCATGGAGCACTGTGATGCCTGGGGGCATGAAGCATTGTTATGAAAATTGTCCTGGATTATTGTGATGACAGCAGTCATGGAGAATTGTGATGACAGGGATTATGCAGCATTGTGTTGACAACGGTATGGACTATTGTGATGACAATGGTCATGGAGCAATGTGATGAAAGTTTTTATGGAACATCGTGATGAAAATTGCCTGGGAGCATTGTGACGATAAAGGCCATGGAGCAATGTGATGACAAGTTTCATGGAGCATTGTAATGAAAGGTTTCATTGTGCACTGTGATGACAAGGGGGATGGAGTATTGTGATGAATCTGGTCCTGGAGCATTGTGATAACAAAAGTCATGTAGCTTTGTGATGACAGGCATCATGGAGCATTGTGAAGAAAGGGGCCATGGGAAATTGTAATGACAATAGAGAAATGTGATGAAAATGGTCAGCGAGCGTTATGATTAAAGTGGTCATTGAGAAATGTGATGAAAAGCGACATAGAGCATTGTGATGACAAAGGTCATGGAGAACTGTGATGACCAGGGTCATGTAGCATTGTGATGACACGGTCATGGAACATTGTGATGACAAGAATTCTGGAGCATTGTGATGACAAGGGCCATGGAGCATTGTGATGCCACAGTCATGGAACATTGTGATGACAAGAATTCTGGAGCATTGTGAGGAAACAGGCATGGAGCATTGTGATTATAGGGGACATGGAGCATTGTGATGACATGGGCCATGGAGCATTGTGAAGACAAGATTCATGGAGCATTGTGATGACACGGGCATGAAGCATGGTGATGACAAAAGACCTGAAGCATTGTGATGACAAGGGCATGGAGCATTGTGATTACAGGAGACATGGAGCATTGTGATGACATAGGCAGGGATCATTGTGATTACAGGGATCATGGAGCATTGTGATGACAAGTGTCATCCAATATTGTGCTGACACAGATCATGGAGCATTTTGATGAGAGTGGCCTTGGAGCACAATGATGAGAGACGTCATGGGGCATTATGGTGACAGTGGTCAAGGAGCCTTGTGCTGAAAGTGTTCATGGAGCAACGCGATTATCGGGACAATGGAGCACTGTGAATACAAAGGCCATGGAGCATTGAGATAACAGAGTTCATGGAGCATTGTGATGAAAGTGGTCATGGATCACTGTGATGAGAAGTGTCCTGGAACTTAGTGATGACACGGTTCATACAGCCTTGAGATGACAAGGGCCAAGGCGAATTGTGATGACATTGGTCATCTTGGATTGTGATGACAGTGGTCATGTAGAATTTTGATTAAAGGTATCATGGAGCAGTGTGATGACAAAGGCCAAGGAACATTTTGATGACAAGTGTCATTGAGCAATGGGATGACACGGGAATGGAGTATTATGATGATAAGTGTTCTGGAGCACTGTGATGACAAGGGCATGGAGCATTGTGATTACAGGGGCCATGGAGCATTGTGATGACAACGGCATGGAGCTTTGTGATGACACGGGCATGGAGCATTGTAATGATAGGCTATCTGGAGCATTGTAATGAAAAGGGGACAGAGAATTTTGATGAGATGGTCCAAGGAGAATTGTGCTGACAATGACATGGCGCATTGTGATGAAAAGGGTACTGGAGCACTGTGAGGAAAGGAGTCATGGGTCATTGTGATGACAGGGGTCATGGAGCTTTTTGGTAAGAGAGGCCTTGGAGATTTGTGATGGCAGGCGTCATGGGGCATTGTGATGACAGCGGTCTTGGAGCATTGTGATGAAAGGGGTCATGGAGCACTGTGATTACAGGGGCCATGGAGCATTGTGAATACAAAGGCTATGGAGCATTGAGATGACAGTGTTCATGGAGCATTGTGATGAAAGTGATCATGGATCATTGTGATGACAAGTGTCCTGGAACCTTGTGATGACACGTTTCATGGAGCATTGTGATGACAAGGACCATGGCGAATTGTGATGACATCTGTCATGGGGCATTGTGATGACAGTGGTCATCTAGAATTGTGATGAATGGTAACATGGAGCACTGTGATGACAGGGGCCATGGAACATTGTGATGACAAAGGCCATGGAGCAATGTGATGACAAGTGTCATGGAGCATTGTAATGAAAGGTTTCATTGTGCACTGTGATGACAAGGGGGATGGAGTATTGTGATGAAACTGGTCCTGGAGCATTGTGATAACAAAAGCCATGGAGCTTATTGATGACAGGCATCATGGAGCATTGTGAAGAAAGGGCCCATGGTGAATTGTAATGACAATAGAGAAATGTGATGAAAATGGTCAGTGAGCATAGTGATTAGAGTGGTCATTGAGAATTGTGATGAAAAGCGACATAGAGCATTGTGATGACAAAGGTCATGGAGAACAGTGATGACCAGGGTATTGAAGCATTGTGATGACACGGTCATGGAACATTGTGATGACAAGAATTCTGGAGCATTGTGATGACAAGGGCCATGGAGCATTGTGATGCCACGGTCATGGAACATTGTGATGACAAGAATTCTGGAGCATTGTGAGGAAACAGGCATGGAGCATTGTGATTATAGGGGACATGGAGCATTGTGATGACATGGGCAGGGAACACTGTGATGACAGGTGTTATGGAGCAATGTGATGACAAGTGTCGTGGAGCATTGTGATGAGAGGGGCCTTGGAGAATTGTGATGACAATGGTCATGGAGCATTGTGATGACATGGGCCATGGAGCATTGTGAAGACAAGATTCATGGAGCATTGTGATGACACGGGCATGAAGCATGGTGATGACAACAGACCTGGAGCATTGTGATGACAAGGGTATGGAGCATTGTGATTACAGGAGACATGGAGCATTGTGATGACATTGGCAGGGATCATTGTGATTACGGGGATCATGGAGCATTGTTGTGACAAGTGTCATCCAATATTGTGCTGACCCAGATCATGGAGCATTTTGATGAGAGTGGCCTTGGAGCACAGTGATGAGAGACGTCATGGGGCATTATGTTGACAGTGCTCAAGGAGCCTTGTGCTGAAAGTGTTCATGGAGCAACGCGATTATCGGGACAATGGAGCATTGTGAATACAAAGGCCATGGAGCATTGAGATAACAGAGTTCATGGAGCATTGTGATGAAAGTGGTCATGGATCACTGTGATGACAAGTGTCCTGGAACCTAGTGATGACACGGTTCATACAGCCTTGAGATGACAAGGGCCAAGGCGAATTGTGATGACACCTGTCATGGGGCATTGTGCTGATACTGGTCATCTTGCATTGTGATGACAGTGGTCATGTAGAATTTTGATTAAAGGTATCATGGAACAGTGTGATGTCAAAGGCCAAGGAACATTTTGATGACAAGTGTCATTGAGCAATGGGATGACACGGGAATGGAGTATTATGATGACAAGTGTTCTGGAGCATTGTGATGACAAGGGCATGGAGCATTGTGATTACAGGGGCCATGGAGCATTGTGATGACAACGGCATGGAGCACTGTGTTGACACGGGCATGGAGCATTGTAATGATAGGCTATCTGGAGAATTGTGATGAAAAGGGGATGGAGCATTTTGATGACAGGATCCAAGGAGCATTGTGCTGACAATGGCATGGAGCATTGTGATGAAAAGGGTACTGGAGCACTGTGAGGTAAGGAGTCATGGATCATTGTGATGACAGGGGTCATGGAGCTTTGTGATGACAAGGGTCATGGAGCATTGTAATGACACGGTCAAGGAACATTGCGATGACAAGAATTCTGGAGCATTGTGATGAAAGGGCATGGAGCATTGTGATTAAAGGTGACAAGGAGCATTGTGATGATATGGGCAGAGAACTTTGTGATGACAGGGGTCATGGAGCTTTTTGGTAAGAGAGGCCTTGGAGATTTGTGATGGCAGGCGTCATGGGGCATTGTGATGACAGCGGTCTTGGAGCATTGTGATGAAAGTGATCATGGATCATTGTGATGAGAAGTGTCCTGGAACCTTGTGATGACACGGTTCATGGAGCATTGTGATGACAAGGACCATGGCGAATTGTGATGACATCTGTCATGGGGCATTGTGATGACAGTGGTCATCTAGATTTGTAATGAAAGGTATCATGGAGCATAGTGATGACAGGGGCCATGGAACATTGTGATGACAAAGGCCATGGAGCATTGTGATGACAAGTGTCATGGGGCATTTTGATGATATTGGCATGGCGCATTATGATGACAAGTGTTCTGGAGCATTTTGATGACAAGGGCATGGAGCATTGTGATGAAAGGGGCCATGGAGCATTGAGATGACAGGCGTCATGAGGCATGGTGATGACAGTGGTCATGGAGCACTGTGATGAAAGAGATCATGGAGCAATATGATAACAGGGGCCATGGATCATTGTGATGACAGGTGTATTGGAGCATTGTGATGAAAGTAGTCATTGATCATTGTGATGACATGTGTCCTGGAACACTGTGATGACACGGTTCATCGAGTATTGTGATGAAAAGGGTCATAGCGAATTGTGACGACAGGTGTCATGGGGCATTGTGATGACATTGATCATCTAGGAATTGTGATGAAAGGTGTCATGGAGCACTGTGATGACTGGGGGCATGAAGCATTGTTATGAAAATTGTCCTGGATTATTGTGATGACAGCAGTCATGGAGAATTGTGATGACAGGGATTATGCAGCATCGTGTTGACAACGGTATGGACTATTGTGATGACAATGGTCATGGAGCAATGTGATGAAAGTCTTTATGGAACATCGTGATGAAAAGTGCCTGGGAGCATTGTGACGATAAAGGCCATGGAGCAATGTGATGACAAGTGTCATGGAGCATTGTAATGAAAGGTTTCATTGTGCACTGTGATGACAAGGGGGATGGAGTATTGTGATGAAACTGGTCCTGGAGCATTGTGATAACAAAAGCCATGGAGCTTTGTGATGACAGGCATCATGGAGCATTGTGAAGAAAGGGCCCATGGCGAATTGTAATGACAATAGAGAAATGTGATGAAAATGGTCAGCGAGCATAGTGATTAGAGTGGTCATTGAGAATTGTGATGAAAAGCGACATAGAGCATTGTGATGACAAAGGTCATGGAGAACAGTGATGACCAGGGTATTGAAGCATGGTGATGCCACGGTCATGGAACATTGTGATGACAAGAATTCTGGAGCATTGTGAGGAAACAGGCATGGAGCATTGTGATTATAGGGGACATGGAGCATTGTGATGACATGGGCAGGGAACACTGTGATGACAGGTGTTATGGAGCAATGTGATGACAAGTGTCGTGGAGCATTGTCATGAGAGGGGCCTTGGAGAATTGTGATGACCATGGTCATGGAGCATTGTGATGACATGGGCCATGGAGCATTGTGAAGACAAGATTCATGGAGCATTGTGATGACACGGGCATGAAGCATGGTGATGACAACAGACTTGGAGCATTGTGATGACAAGGGTATGGAGCATTGTGATTACAGGAGACATGGAGCATTGTGATGACATTGGCAGGGATCATTGTGATTACGGGGATCATGGAGCATTGTGATGACAAGTGTCATCCAATATTGTGCTGACCCAGATCATGGAGCATTTTGATGAGAGTGGCCTTGGAGCACAGTGATGAGAGACGTCATGGGGCATTATGGTGACAGTGGTCAAGGAGCATTGTGATGAAAGTGTTCATGGAGCAACTGGATTATCGGGACAATGGAGCATTGTGAATACAAAGGCCATGGAGCATTGAGATAACAGAGTTCATGGAGCATTGTGATGAAAGTGGTCATGGATCACTGTGATGACAAGTGTCCTGGAACCTAGTGATGACACGGTTCATACAGCCTTGAGATGACAAGGGCCAAGGCGAATTGTGATGACACGTGTCATGGGGCATAGTGATGACATTGGTCATCTTGCATTGTGATGACAGTGGTCATGTAGAATTTTGATGAAAGGTATCATGGAGCACTGTGATGACAAAGGCCAAGGAACATTTTGATGACAAGTGTCATTGAGCAATGGGATGACACGGGAATGGAGTATTATGATGACAAGTGTTCTGGAGCATTGTGATGACAAGGGCATGGAGCATTGTGATGACAGGGGCCATGGAGCATTGTGATGACAACGGCATGGAGCATTGTGATGACACGGGCATGGAGCATTGTAATGATAGGCTATCTGGAGCATTGTGATGAAAAGTGGATGGAGCATTTTGATGACAGGATCCAAGGAGCATTGTGCTGACAATGGCATGGAGCATTGTGATGAAAAGGGTACTGGAGCACTGCGAGGAAAGGAATCATGGGTCATTGTGATGACAGGGGTCATGGAGCTTTGTGATGACAAGGGTCATGGAGCATTGTGATGACACGGTCAAGGAACATTGTGATGACAAGAATTCTGGAGCATTGTGATGAAAGGGCATGGAGCATTGTGATTAAAGGTGAGAAGGAGCATTGTGATGATATGGGCAGAGAACTTTGTGATGACAGGGGTCATGGAGCTTTTTGGTAAGAGAGGCCTTGGAGATTTGTGATGGCAGGCGTCATGGGGCATTGTGATGACAGCGGTCTTGGAACATTGTGATGAAAGGGGTCATGGAGCACTGTGATTACAGGGGCCATGGAACATTGTGAATACAAAGGCTATGGAGCATTGAGATGACAGTGTTCATGGAGCATGGTGATGAAAGTGATCATGGCGCACTGTGATGAAAGAGATCATGGAGCAATATGATAACAGGGGCCATGGATCATTGTGATGACAGGTGTATTGGAGCATTGTGATGAAAGCAGTCATGGATCATTGTGATGACATGTGTCCTGGAACACTGTGATGACACGGTTCATCGAGTATTGTGATGAAAAGGGTCAGAGCGAATTGTGACGACAGGTGTCATGGGGCATTGTGATGACATTGATCATCTAGGAATTGTGATGAAAGGTGTCATGGAGCACTGTGATGCCTGGGGGCATGAAGCATTGTTATGAAAATTGTCCTGGATTATTGTGATGACAGCAGTCATGGAGAATTGTGATGACAGGGATTATGCAGCATTGTGTTGACAACGGTATGGACTATTGTGATGACAATGGTCATGGAGCAATGTGATGAAAGTTTTTATGGAACATCGTGATGAAAATTGCCTGGGAGCATTGTGACGATAAAGGCCATGGAGCAATGTGATGACAAGTTTCATGGAGCATTGTAATGAAAGGTTTCATTGTGCACTGTGATGACAAGGGGGATGGAGTATTGTGATGAATCTGGTCCTGGAGCATTGTGATAACAAAAGTCATGTAGCTTTGTGATGACAGGCATCATGGAGCATTGTGAAGAAAGGGGCCATGGGAAATTGTAATGACAATAGAGAAATGTGATGAAAATGGTCAGCGAGCGTTATGATTAAAGTGGTCATTGAGAAATGTGATGAAAAGCGACATAGAGCATTGTGATGACAAAGGTCATGGAGAACTGTGATGACCAGGGTCATGTAGCATTGTGATGACACGGTCATGGAACATTGTGATGACAAGAATTCTGGAGCATTGTGATGACAAGGGCCATGGAGCATTGTGATGCCACAGTCATGGAACATTGTGATGACAAGAATTCTGGAGCATTGTGAGGAAACAGGCATGGAGCATTGTGATTATAGGGGACATGGAGCATTGTGATGACATGGGCCATGGAGCATTGTGAAGACAAGATTCATGGAGCATTGTGATGACACGGGCATGAAGCATGGTGATGACAAAAGACCTGAAGCATTGTGATGACAAGGGCATGGAGCATTGTGATTACAGGAGACATGGAGCATTGTGATGACATAGGCAGGGATCATTGTGATTACAGGGATCATGGAGCATTGTGATGACAAGTGTCATCCAATATTGTGCTGACACAGATCATGGAGCATTTTGATGAGAGTGGCCTTGGAGCACAATGATGAGAGACGTCATGGGGCATTATGGTGACAGTGGTCAAGGAGCCTTGTGCTGAAAGTGTTCATGGAGCAACGCGATTATCGGGACAATGGAGCACTGTGAATACAAAGGCCATGGAGCATTGAGATAACAGAGTTCATGGAGCATTGTGATGAAAGTGGTCATGGATCACTGTGATGAGAAGTGTCCTGGAACTTAGTGATGACACGGTTCATACAGCCTTGAGATGACAAGGGCCAAGGCGAATTGTGATGACATTGGTCATCTTGGATTGTGATGACAGTGGTCATGTAGAATTTTGATTAAAGGTATCATGGAGCAGTGTGATGACAAAGGCCAAGGAACATTTTGATGACAAGTGTCATTGAGCAATGGGATGACACGGGAATGGAGTATTATGATGATAAGTGTTCTGGAGCACTGTGATGACAAGGGCATGGAGCATTGTGATTACAGGGGCCATGGAGCATTGTGATGACAACGGCATGGAGCTTTGTGATGACACGGGCATGGAGCATTGTAATGATAGGCTATCTGGAGCATTGTAATGAAAAGGGGACAGAGAATTTTGATGAGATGGTCCAAGGAGAATTGTGCTGACAATGACATGGCGCATTGTGATGAAAAGGGTACTGGAGCACTGTGAGGAAAGGAGTCATGGGTCATTGTGATGACAGGGGTCATGGAGCTTTTTGGTAAGAGAGGCCTTGGAGATTTGTGATGGCAGGCGTCATGGGGCATTGTGATGACAGCGGTCTTGGAGCATTGTGATGAAAGGGGTCATGGAGCACTGTGATTACAGGGGCCATGGAGCATTGTGAATACAAAGGCTATGGAGCATTGAGATGACAGTGTTCATGGAGCATTGTGATGAAAGTGATCATGGATCATTGTGATGACAAGTGTCCTGGAACCTTGTGATGACACGTTTCATGGAGCATTGTGGTGACAAGGACCATGGCGAATTGTGATGACATCTGTCATGGGGCATTGTGATGACAGTGGTCATCTAGAATTCTGATGAATGGTAACATGGAGCACTGTGATGACAGGGGCCATGGAACATTGTGATGACAAAGGCCATGGAGCAATGTGATGACAAGTGTCATGGAGCATTGTAATGAAAGGTTTCATTGTGCACTGTGATGACAAGGGGGATGGAGTATTGTGATGAAACTGGTCCTGGAGCATTGTGATAACAAAAGCCATGGAGCTTATTGATGACAGGCATCATGGAGCATTGTGAAGAAAGGGCCCATGGTGAATTGTAATGACAATAGAGAAATGTGATGAAAATGGTCAGTGAGCATAGTGATTAGAGTGGTCATTGAGAATTGTGATGAAAAGCGACATAGAGCATTGTGATGACAAAGGTCATGGAGAACAGTGATGACCAGGGTATTGAAGCATTGTGATGACACGGTCATGGAACATTGTGATGACAAGAATTCTGGAGCATTGTGATGACAAGGGCCATGGAGCATTGTGATTATAGGGGACATGGAGCATTGTGATGACATGGGCAGGGAACACTGTGATGACAGGTGTTATGGAGCAATGTGATGACAAGTGTCGTGGAGCATTGTGATGAGAGGGGCCTTGGAGAATTGTGATGACAATGGTCATGGAGCATTGTGATGACATGGGCCATGGAGCATTGTGAAGACAAGATTCATGGAGCATTGTGATGACACGGGCATGAAGCATGGTGATGACAACAGACCTGGAGCATTGTGATGACAAGGGTATGGAGCATTGTGATTACAGGAGACATGGAGCATTGTGATGACATTGGCAGGGATCATTGTGATTACGGGGATCATGGAGCATTGTTGTGACAAGTGTCATCCAATATTGTGCTGACCCAGATCATGGAGCATTTTGATGAGAGTGGCCTTGGAGCACAGTGATGAGAGACGTCATGGGGCATTATGTTGACAGTGCTCAAGGAGCCTTGTGCTGAAAGTGTTCATGGAGCAACGCGATTATCGGGACAATGGAGCATTGTGAATACAAAGGCCATGGAGCATTGAGATAACAGAGTTCATGGAGCATTGTGATGAAAGTGGTCATGGATCACTGTGATGACAAGTGTCCTGGAACCTAGTGATGACACGGTTCATACAGCCTTGAGATGACAAGGGCCAAGGCGAATTGTGATGACACCTGTCATGGGGCATTGTGCTGATACTGGTCATCTTGCATTGTGATGACAGTGGTCATGTAGAATTTTGATTAAAGGTATCATGGAACAGTGTGATGTCAAAGGCCAAGGAACATTTTGATGACAAGTGTCATTGAGCAATGGGATGACACGGGAATGGAGTATTATGATGACAAGTGTTCTGGAGCATTGTGATGACAAGGGCATGGAGCATTGTGATTACAGGGGCCATGGAGCATTGTGATGACAACGGCATGGAGCACTGTGTTGACACGGGCATGGAGCATTGTAATGATAGGCTATCTGGAGAATTGTGATGAAAAGGGGATGGAGCATTTTGATGACAGGATCCAAGGAGCATTGTGCTGACAATGGCATGGAGCATTGTGATGAAAAGGGTACTGGAGCACTGTGAGGTAAGGAGTCATGGATCATTGTGATGACAGGGGTCATGGAGCTTTGTGATGACAAGGGTCATGGAGCATTGTAATGACACGGTCAAGGAACATTGCGATGACAAGAATTCTGGAGCATTGTGATGAAAGGGCATGGAGCATTGTGATTAAAGGTGACAAGGAGCATTGTGATGATATGGGCAGAGAACTTTGTGATGACAGGGGTCATGGAGCATTGTGATGAAAGTGTCATGGAACATTGGGCTGACAGGGATCATGGAGCTTTTTGGTAAGAGAGGCCTTTTGAGATTTGTGATGGCAGGCCTCATGGGGCATTGTGATGACAGCGGTCTTGGAGCATTGGGATGAAAGGGGTAATGGAGCACTGTGATTACAGGGGCCATGGAGCATTGTGAATACAAAGGCTATGGAGCATTGAGATGACAGGGTTCATGTAGCATTGTGATGAAAGTGATCATGGATCATTGTGATGACAAGTGTCATGGGGCATTTTGATGACATTGGCATGGAGCATTTTGATGACAAGAGTTCTGGAGCATTTTGATGAAAAGGGCAGGGAACACTGTGATGACTGGGTTCATGGAGCATTGTGATGAAAGAGGCCATGGAGCATTGAGATGACAGGCCTCATGAGGCATGGTTTTGACAGTGGTCATGGAGCATTGTGATGAAAGAGATCGTGGAGCAATATGATAACAGGGGACATGGATCATTGTGATGACATGTGTACTGGAGCATTGTGTTTAAAGTAGTCATGGAACATTGTGATGACATGTGTCCTGGAACACTGTGATGACACGGTTCATCGAGTATTGCGATGACAAGGGTCATAGCGAATTGTGACGACAGGTGTCATGGGGCATTGTGATGACATTGATCATCTAGGAATTGTGATGAAAGGTGTCATGGAGCACTGTGATGACTGGGGGCATGAAGCATTGTTATGAAAATTGTCCTGGATTATTGTGATGACAGCAGTCATAGAGAATTGTGATGACAGGGATTATGCAGCATTGTGTTGACAAGGGTATGGACTATTGTGATGACAATGGTCATGGAGCAATGTGATGAAAGTATTCATGGAACATCGTGATGAAAAGTGGCTGGGAGCATTGTGACGATAAACGCCATGGAGCATTGTGATGACAAGTGTCATGGAGCATTGTAATGAAAGGTTTCATTGTGCACTGTGATGACAAGGGGGATGGAGTATTGTGATGAAACTGGTCCTGGAGCATTGTGGTAACAAAAGCCATGGAGCTTTGTGATGACAGGCATCATGGAGCATTGTGAAGAAAGGGGCCATGGCGAATTGTAATGACAATAGAATAATGTGATGAAAATGGTCAGCGAGCATAGTGATTAAAGTGGTCATTGAGAATTGTGATGAAAAGCGACATAGAGCATTGTGATGACAAAGGTCATGGAGAACAGTGATGACCAGGGTCATGTAGCATTGTGATGACACAGTCATGGAACATTGTGATGACAAGAATTCTGGAGCATCGTGAGGAAAAAGGCAGGGAGCATTTTGATTATAGGGGACATGGAGCATTGTGATGACATGGGCAGGGAACACTGTGATGACAGGTGTTATGGAGCAATGTGATGACAAGTGTCGTGGAGCATTGTGATGAGAGGGGCCTTGGAGAATTGTGATGACAGGGGTCATGGAGCATTGTGAAGACAAGATTCATGGAGCATTGTGATGACACGGGCATGAAGCATGGTGATGATAACAGACCTGGAGCATTGTGATGACAAGGGCATGGAGCATTGTGATTACAGGAGACATGGAGCACTGTGATGACATTGGCAGGGATCATTGTGATTCCAGGGATCATGGAGCATTGTGAGGACAAGTGTCATCCAATATTGTGCTGACACAGATCATGGAGCATGGTGATGAGAGGGGCCTTGGAGCACAGTGATGAGAGACGTCATGGGGCATTATGGTGACAGTGGTCAAGGAGCATTGTGATGAAAGTGGTCAAGGAGTATTGTGATGAAAATGTTCATGGAGCGACGGGATTATCGGGACAATGGAGCATTGTGAATACAAAGGCCATGGAGCATTGAGATAACAGAGTTCATGGAGCATTGTGATGAAAGTGGTCATGGATCATTGTGATGACAAGTGTCCTGGAACCTAGTGATGACACGGTTCATAAAGCCTTGAGATGACAAGGGCCAAGGCGAATTGTGATGACACGTGTCATGGGGCATTGTGATGATATTGGTCATCTTGCATTGTGATGACAGTGGTCATGTAGAATTTTGATTAAAGGTATCATGGAGCACTGTGATGACAAAGGCCAAGGAACATTTTGATGACAACTGTCATTGAGCAATGGGATGACACGGGAATGGAGTATTATGATGACAAGTGTTCTGGAGCATTGTGATGACAAGGGCATGGAGCATTGTGATTCCAGGGGCCATGGAGCATTGTGATGACAACGGCATGGAGCATTGTGATGACACGGGCATGGAGCATTGTAATGATAGGCTATCTGGAGCATTGTGATGAAAAGTGGATGGAGCATTTTGATGACAGGATCCAAGGAGCATTGTGCTGACAATGGCATGGAGCATTGTGATGAAAAGGGTACTGGAGCACTGTGAGGAATGGCGTCATGGATCATTGTGATGACAGGGGTCATGGAGCTTTGTAATGACAAGCGTCATGGAGCATTGTGATGACACGGTCAAGGAACATTGCGATGACAAGAATTCTGGAGCATTGTGATGAAAGGGCATGGAGCATTCTGATTAAAGGTGACAAGGAGCATTGTGATGATATGGGCAGAGAACTTTGTGATGACAGGGGTCATGGAGCTTTTTGGTAAGAGAGGCCTTGGAGATTTGTGATGGCAGGCGTCATGGGGCATTGTGATGACAGCGGTCTTGGAGCATTGTGATGAAAGTGATCATGGATCCTTGTGATGAGAAGTGTCCTGGAACCTTGTGATGACACGGTTCATGGAGCATTGTGATGACAAGGACCATGGCGAATTGTGATGACATCTGTCATGGGGCATTGTGATGACAGTGGTCATCTAGATTTGTAATGAAAGGTATCATGGAGCATAGTGATGACAGGGGCCATGGAACATTGTGATGACAAAGGCCATGGAGCATTGTGATGACAAGTGTCATGGGGCATTTTGATGATATTGGCATGGCGCATTATGATGACAAGTGTTCTGGAGCATTTTGATGACAAGGGCATGGAGCATTGTGATGAAAGGGGCCATGGAGCATTGAGATGACAGGCGTCATGAGGCATGGTGATGACAGTGGTCATGGAGCACTGTGATGAAAGAGATCATGGAGCAATATGATAACAGGGGCCATGGATCATTGTGATGACAGGTGTATTGGAGCATTGTGATGAAAGTAGTCATGGATCATTGTGATGACATGTGTCCTGGAACACTGTGATGACACGGTTCATCGAGTATTGTGATGAAAAGGGTCATAGCGAATTGTGACGACAGGTGTCATGGGGCATTGTGATGACATTGATCATCTAGGAATTGTGATGAAAGGTGTCATGGAGCACTGTGATGACTGGGGGCATGAAGCATTGTTATGAAAATTGTCCTGAATTATTGTGATGACAGCAGTCATGGAGAATTGTGATGACAGGGATTATGCAGCATCGTGTTGACAACGGTATGGACTATTGTGATGACAATGGTCATGGAGCAATGTGATGAAAGTTTTTATGGAACATCGTGATGAAAAGTGCCTGGGAGCATTGTGACGATAAAGGCCATGGAGCAATGTGATGACAAGTGTCATGGAGCATTGTAATGAAAGGTTTCATTGTGCACTGTGATGACAAGGGGGATGGAGTATTGTGATGAAACTGGTCCTGGAGCATTGTGATAACAAAAGCCATGGAGCTTTGTGATGACAGGCATCATGGAGCATTGTGAAGAAAGGGCCCATGGCGAATTGTAATGACAATAGAGAAATGTGATGAAAATGGTCAGCGAGCATAGTGATTAGAGTGGTCATTGAGAATTGTGATGAAAAGCGACATAGAGCATTGTGATGACAAAGGTCATGGAGAACAGTGATGACCAGGGTATTGAAGCATGGTGATGCCACGGTCATGGAACATTGTGATGACAAGAATTCTGGAGCATTGTGAGGAAACAGGCATGGAGCATTGTGATTATAGGGGACATGGAGCATTGTGATGACATGGGCAGGGAACACTGTGATGACAGGTGTTATGGAGCAATGTGATGACAAGTGTCGTGGAGCATTGTCATGAGAGGGGCCTTGGAGAATTGTGATGACCATGGTCATGGAGCATTGTGATGACATGGGCCATGGAGCATTGTGAAGACAAGATTCATGGAGCATTGTGATGACACGGGCATGAAGCATGGTGATGACAACAGACCTGGAGCATTGTGATGACAAGGGTATGGAGCATTGTGATTACAGGAGACATGGAGCATTGTGATGACATTGGCAGGGATCATTGTGATTACGGGGATCATGGAGCATTGTGATGACAAGTGTCATCCAATATTGTGCTGACCCAGATCATGGAGCATTTTGATGAGAGTGGCCTTGGAGCACAGTGATGAGAGACGTCATGGGGCATTATGGTGACAGTGGTCAAGGAGCATTGTGATGAAAGTGTTCATGGAGCAACGGGATTATCGGGACAATGGAGCATTGTGAATACAAAGGCCATGGAGCATTGAGATAACAGAGTTCATGGAGCATTGTGATAAAAGTGGTCATGGATCACTGTGATGACAAGTGTCCTGGAACCTAGTGATGACACGGTTCATACAGCCTTGAGATGACAAGGGCCAAGGCGAATTGTGATGACACGTGTCTTGGGGCATAGTGATGACATTGGTCATCTTGCATTGTGATGACAGTGGTCATGTAGAATTTTGATGAAAGGTATCATGGAGCACTGTGATGACAAAGGCCAAGGAACATTTTGATGACAAGTGTCATTGAGCAATGGGATGACACGGGAATGGAGTATTATGATGACAAGTGTTCTGGAGCATTGTGATGACAAGGGCATGGAGCATTGTGATGACAGGGGCCATGGAGCATTGTGATGACAACGGCATGGAGCATTGTGATGACACGGGCATGGAGCATTGTAATGATAGGCTATCTGGAGCATTGTGATGAAAAGTGGATGGAGCATTTTGATGACAGGATCCAAGGAGCATTGTGCTGACAATGGCATGGAGCATTGTGATGAAAAGGGTACTGGAGCACTGCGAGGAAAGGAATCATGGGTCATTGTGATGACAGGGGTCATGGAGCTTTGTGATGACAAGGGTCATGGAGCATTGTGATGACACGGTCAAGGAACATTGCGATGACAAGAATTCTGGAGCATTGTGATGAAAGGGCATGGAGCATTGTGATTAAAGGTGAGAAGGAGCATTGTGATGATATGGGCAGAGAACTTTGTGATGACAGGGGTCATGGAGCTTTTTGGTAAGAGAGGCCTTGGAGATTTGTGATGGCAGGCGTCATGGGGCATTGTGATGACAGCGGTCTTGGAACATTGTGATGAAAGGGGTCATGGAGCACTGTGATTACAGGGGCCATGGAACATTGTGAATACAAAGGCTATGGAGCATTGAGATGACAGTGTTCATGGAGCATGGTGATGAAAGTGATCATGGCGCACTGTGATGAAAGAGATCATGGAGCAATATGATAACAGGGGCCATGGATCATTGTGATGACAGGTGTATTGGAGCATTGTGATGAAAGCAGTCATGGATCATTGTGATGACATGTGTCCTGGAACACTGTGATGACACGGTTCATCGAGTATTGTGATGAAAAGGGTCAGAGCGAATTGTGATGACAGGTGTCATGGGGCATTGTGATGACATTGATCATCTAGGAATTGTGATGAAAGGTGTCATGGAGCACTGTGATGCCTGGGGGCATGAAGCATTGTTATGAAAATTGTCCTGGATTATTGTGATGACAGCAGTCATGGAGAATTGTGATGACAGGGATTATGCAGCATTGTGTTGACAACGGTATGGACTATTGTGATGACAATGGTCATGGAGCAATGTGATGAAAGTTTTTATGGAACATCGTGATGAAAATTGCCTGGGAGCATTGTGACGATAAAGGCCATGGAGCAATGTGATGACAAGTGTCATGGAGCATTGTAATGAAAGGTTTCATTGTGCACTGTGATGACAAGGGGGATGGAGTATTGTGATGAATCTGGTCCTGGAGCATTGTGATAACAAAAGTCATGTAGCTTTGTGATGACAGGCATCATGGAGCATTGTGAAGAAAGGGGCCATGGGAAATTGTAATGACAATAGAGAAATGTGATGAAAATGGTCAGCGAGCGTTATGATTAAAGTGGTCATTGAGAAATGTGATGAAAAGCGACATAGAGCATTGTGATGACAAAGGTCATGGAGAACTGTGATGACCAGGGTCATGTAGCATTGTGATGACACGGTCATGGAACATTGTGATGACAAGAATTCTGGAGCATTGTGATGACAAGGGCCATGGAGCATTGTGATGCCACGGTCATGGAACATTGTGATGACAAGAATTCTGGAGCATTGTGAGGAAACAGGCATGGAGCATTGTGATTATAGGGGACATGGAGCATTGTGATGACATGGGCCATGGAGCATTGTGAAGACAAGATTCATGGAGCATTGTGATGACACGGGCATGAAACATGGTGATGACAAAAGACCTGAAGCATTGTGATGACAAGGGCATGGAGCATTGTGATTACAGGAGACATGGAGCATTGTGATGACATAGGCAGGGATCATTGTGATTACAGGGATCATGGAGCATTGTGATGACAAGTGTCATCCAATATTGTGCTGACACAGATCATGGAGCATTTTGATGAGAGTGGCCTTGGAGCACAATGATGAGAGACGTCATGGGGCATTATGGTGACAGTGGTCAAGGAGCCTTGTGCTGAAAGTGTTCATGGAGCAACGCGATTATCGGGACAATGGAGCACTGTGAATACAAAGGCCATGGAGCATTGAGATAACAGAGTTCATGGAGCATTGTGATGAAAGTGGTCATGGATCACTGTGATGAGAAGTGTCCTGGAACTTAGTGATGACACGGTTCATACAGCCTTGAGATGACAAGGGCCAAGGCGAATTGTGATGACATTGGTCATCTTGGATTGTGATGACAGTGGTCATGTAGAATTTTGATTAAAGGTATCATGGAGCAGTGTGATGACAAAGGCCAAGGAACATTTTGATGACAAGTGTCATTGAGCAATGGGATGACACGGTAATGGAGTATTATGATGATAAGTGTTCTGGAGCACTGTGATGACAAGGGCATGGAGCATTGTGATTACAGGGGCCATGGAGCATTGTGATGACAACGGCATGGAGCACTGTGTTGACACGGGCATGGAGCATTGTAATGATAGGCTATCTGGAGCATTGTAATGAAAAGGGGACAGAGAATTTTGATGAGATGGTCCAAGGAGAATTGTGCTGACAATGACATGGCGCATTGTGATGAAAAGGGTACTGGAGCACTGTGAGGAAAGGAGTCATGGGTCATTGTGATGACAGGGGTCATGGAGCTTTTTGGTAAGAGAGGCCTTGGAGATTTGTGATGGCAGGCGTCATGGGGCATTGTGATGACAGCGGTCTTGGAGCATTGTGATGAAAGGGGTCATGGAGCACTGTGATTACAGGGGCCATGGAGCATTGTGAATACAAAGGCTATGGAGCATTGAGATGACAGTGTTCATGGAGCATTGTGATGAAAGTGATCATGGATCATTGTGATGACAAGTGTCCTGGAACCTTGTGATGACACGTTTCATGGAGCATTGTGGTGACAAGGACCATGGCGAATTGTGATGACATCTGTCATGGGGCATTGTGATGACAGTGGTCATCTAGATTTGTAATGAAAGGTATCATGGAGCATAGTGATGACAGGGGCCATGGAACATTGTGATGACAAAGGCCATGGAGCATTGTGATGACAAGTGTCATGGGGCATTTTGATGATATTGGCATGGCGCATTATGATGACAAGTGTTCTGGAGCATTTTGATGACAAGGGCATGGAGCATTGTGATGAAAGGGGCCATGGAGCATTGAGATGACAGGCGTCATGAGGCATGGTGATGACAGTGGTCATGGAGCACTGTGATGAAAGAGATCATGGAGCAATATGATAACAGGGGCCATGGATCATTGTGATGACAGGTGTATTGGAGCATTGTGATGAAAGTAGTCATGGATCATTGTGATGACATGTGTCCTGGAACACTGTGATGACACGGTTCATCGAGTATTGTGATGAAAAGGGTCATAGCGAATTGTGACGACAGGTGTCATGGGGCATTGTGATGACATTGATCATCTAGGAATTGTGATGAAAGGTGTCATGGAGCACTGTGATGACTGGGGGCATGAAGCATTGTTATGAAAATTGTCCTGAATTATTGTGATGACAGCAGTCATGGAGAATTGTGATGACAGGGATTATGCAGCATCGTGTTGACAACGGTATGGACTATTGTGATGACAATGGTCATGGAGCAATGTGATGAAAGTTTTTATGGAACATCGTGATGAAAAGTGCCTGGGAGCATTGTGACGATAAAGGCCATGGAGCAATGTGATGACAAGTGTCATGGAGCATTGTAATGAAAGGTTTCATTGTGCACTGTGATGACAAGGGGGATGGAGTATTGTGATGAAACTGGTCCTGGAGCATTGTGATAACAAAAGCCATGGAGCTTTGTGATGACAGGCATCATGGAGCATTGTGAAGAAAGGGCCCATGGCGAATTGTAATGACAATAGAGAAATGTGATGAAAATGGTCAGCGAGCATAGTGATTAGAGTGGTCATTGAGAATTGTGATGAAAAGCGACATAGAGCATTGTGATGACAAAGGTCATGGAGAACAGTGATGACCAGGGTATTGAAGCATGGTGATGCCACGGTCATGGAACATTGTGATGACAAGAATTCTGGAGCATTGTGAGGAAACAGGCATGGAGCATTGTGATTATAGGGGACATGGAGCATTGTGATGACATGGGCAGGGAACACTGTGATGACAGGTGTTATGGAGCAATGTGATGACAAGTGTCGTGGAGCATTGTCATGAGAGGGGCCTTGGAGAATTGTGATGACCATGGTCATGGAGCATTGTGATGACATGGGCCATGGAGCATTGTGAAGACAAGATTCATGGAGCATTGTGATGACACGGGCATGAAGCATGGTGATGACAACAGACCTGGAGCATTGTGATGACAAGGGTATGGAGCATTGTGATTACAGGAGACATGGAGCATTGTGATGACATTGGCAGGGATCATTGTGATTACGGGGATCATGGAGCATTGTGATGACAAGTGTCATCCAATATTGTGCTGACCCAGATCATGGAGCATTTTGATGAGAGTGGCCTTGGAGCACAGTGATGAGAGACGTCATGGGGCATTATGGTGACAGTGGTCAAGGAGCATTGTGATGAAAGTGTTCATGGAGCAACGGGATTATCGGGACAATGGAGCATTGTGAATACAAAGGCCATGGAGCATTGAGATAACAGAGTTCATGGAGCATTGTGATGAAAGTGGTCATGGATCACTGTGATGACAAGTGTCCTGGAACCTAGTGATGACACGGTTCATACAGCCTTGAGATGACAAGGGCCAAGGCGAATTGTGATGACACGTGTCATGGGGCATAGTGATGACATTGGTCATCTTGCATTGTGATGACAGTGGTCATGTAGAATTTTGATGAAAGGTATCATGGAGCACTGTGATGACAAAGGCCAAGGAACATTTTGATGACAAGTGTCATTGAGCAATGGGATGACACGGGAATGGAGTATTATGATGACAAGTGTTCTGGAGCATTGTGATGACAAGGGCATGGAGCATTGTGATGACAGGGGCCATGGAGCATTGTGATGACAACGGCATGGAGCATTGTGATGACACGGGCATGGAGCATTGTAATGATAGGCTATCTGGAGCATTGTGATGAAAAGTGGATGGAGCATTTTGATGACAGGATCCAAGGAGCATTGTGCTGACAATGGCATGGAGCATTGTGATGAAAAGGGTACTGGAGCACTGCGAGGAAAGGAATCATGGGTCATTGTGATGACAGGGGTCATGGAGCTTTGTGATGACAAGGGTCATGGAGCATTGTGATGACACGGTCAAGGAACATTGCGATGACAAGAATTCTGGAGCATTGTGATGAAAGGGCATGGAGCATTGTGATTAAAGGTGAGAAGGAGCATTGTGATGATATGGGCAGAGAACTTTGTGATGACAGGGGTCATGGAGCTTTTTGGTAAGAGAGGCCTTGGAGATTTGTGATGGCAGGCGTCATGGGGCATTGTGATGACAGCGGTCTTGGAACATTGTGATGAAAGGGGTCATGGAGCACTGTGATTACAGGGGCCATGGAACATTGTGAATACAAAGGCTATGGAGCATTGAGATGACAGTGTTCATGGAGCATGGTGATGAAAGTGATCATGGCGCACTGTGATGAAAGAGATCATGGAGCAATATGATAACAGGGGCCATGGATCATTGTGATGACAGGTGTATTGGAGCATTGTGATGAAAGCAGTCATGGATCATTGTGATGACATGTGTCCTGGAACACTGTGATGACACGGTTCATCGAGTATTGTGATGAAAAGGGTCAGAGCGAATTGTGACGACAGGTGTCATGGGGCATTGTGATGACATTGATCATCTAGGAATTGTGATGAAAGGTGTCATGGAGCACTGTGATGCCTGGGGGCATGAAGCATTGTTATGAAAATTGTCCTGGATTATTGTGATGACAGCAGTCATGGAGAATTGTGATGACAGGGATTATGCAGCATTGTGTTGACAACGGTATGGACTATTGTGATGACAATGGTCATGGAGCAATGTGATGAAAGTTTTTATGGAACATCGTGATGAAAATTGCCTGGGAGCATTGTGACGATAAAGGCCATGGAGCAATGTGATGACAAGTGTCATGGAGCATTGTAATGAAAGGTTTCATTGTGCACTGTGATGACAAGGGGGATGGAGTATTGTGATGAATCTGGTCCTGGAGCATTGTGATAACAAAAGTCATGTAGCTTTGTGATGACAGGCATCATGGAGCATTGTGAAGAAAGGGGCCATGGGAAATTGTAATGACAATAGAGAAATGTGATGAAAATGGTCAGCGAGCGTTATGATTAAAGTGGTCATTGAGAAATGTGATGAAAAGCGACATAGAGCATTGTGATGACAAAGGTCATGGAGAACTGTGATGACCAGGGTCATGTAGCATTGTGATGACACGGTCATGGAACATTGTGATGACAAGAATTCTGGAGCATTGTGATGACAAGGGCCATGGAGCATTGTGATGCCACGGTCATGGAACATTGTGATGACAAGAATTCTGGAGCATTGTGAGGAAACAGGCATGGAGCATTGTGATTATAGGGGACATGGAGCATTGTGATGACATGGGCCATGGAGCATTGTGAAGACAAGATTCATGGAGCATTGTGATGACACGGGCATGAAGCATGGTGATGACAAAAGACCTGAAGCATTGTGATGACAAGGGCATGGAGCATTGTGATTACAGGAGACATGGAGCATTGTGATGACATAGGCAGGGATCATTGTGATTACAGGGATCATGGAGCATTGTGATGACAAGTGTCATCCAATATTGTGCTGACACAGATCATGGAGCATTTTGATGAGAGTGGCCTTGGAGCACAATGATGAGAGACGTCATGGGGCATTATGGTGACAGTGGTCAAGGAGCCTTGTGCTGAAAGTGTTCATGGAGCAACGCGATTATCGGGACAATGGAGCACTGTGAATACAAAGGCCATGGAGCATTGAGATAACAGAGTTCATGGAGCATTGTGATGAAAGTGGTCATGGATCACTGTGATGAGAAGTGTCCTGGAACTTAGTGATGACACGGTTCATACAGCCTTGAGATGACAAGGGCCAAGGCGAATTGTGATGACATTGGTCATCTTGGATTGTGATGACAGTGGTCATGTAGAATTTTGATTAAAGGTATCATGGAGCAGTGTGATGACAAAGGCCAAGGAACATTTTGATGACAAGTGTCATTGAGCAATGGGATGACACGGTAATGGAGTATTATGATGATAAGTGTTCTGGAGCACTGTGATGACAAGGGCATGGAGCATTGTGATTACAGGGGCCATGGAGCATTGTGATGACAACGGCATGGAGCTTTGTGATGACACGGGCATGGAGCATTGTAATGATAGGCTATCTGGAGCATTGTAATGAAAAGGGGACAGAGAATTTTGATGAGATGGTCCAAGGAGAATTGTGCTGACAATGACATGGCGCATTGTGATGAAAAGGGTACTGGAGCACTGTGAGGAAAGGAGTCATGGGTCATTGTGATGACAGGGGTCATGGAGCTTTTTGGTAAGAGAGGCCTTGGAGATTTGTGATGGCAGGCGTCATGGGGCATTGTGATGACAGCGGTCTTGGAGCATTGTGATGAAAGGGGTCATGGAGCACTGTGATTACAGGGGCCATGGAGCATTGTGAATACAAAGGCTATGGAGCATTGAGATGACAGTGTTCATGGAGCATTGTGATGAAAGTGATCATGGATCATTGTGATGACAAGTGTCCTGGAACCTTGTGATGACACGTTTCATGGAGCATTGTGGTGACAAGGACCATGGCGAATTGTGATGACATCTGTCATGGGGCATTGTGATGACAGTGGTCATCTAGAATTGTGATGAATGGTAACATGGAGCACTGTGATGACAGGGGCCATGGAACATTGTGATGACAAAGGCCATGGAGCATTGTGATGACAAGTGTCATGGGGCAATTTGAAGACATTGGCATGGAGCATTATGATGACAAGTGTTCTGGAGCATTTTGATGACAAGGGCATGGAGCTTTGTGATGAGAGGGGCCATGGAACATTGTGATGACAGGCGTCATGAGGCATGGTGATGACAGTGGTCATGGAGCACTGTGATGAAAGAGATCATGGAGCAATATGATAACAGGGGCCATGGATCATTGTGATGACAGGTGTATTGGAGCATTGTGATGAAAGTAGTCATGGATCATTGTGATGACATGTGTCCTGGAACACTGTGATGACACGGTTCATCGAGTATTGTGATGACAAGGGTCAGAGCGAATTGTGTCGACAGGTGTCATGGGGCATTGTGATGACATTGATCATCTAGGAATTGTGAAGAAAGGTGTCATGGAGCACTGTGATGACTGGGGGCATGAAGCATTGTTATGAAAATTGTCCTGGATTATTGTGATGACAGCAGTCATGGAGAATTGTGATGACAGGGATTATGCAGCATTGTGTTGACAAGGGTATGGACTATTGTGATGACAATGGTCATGGAGCAATGTGATGAAAGTCTTTATGGAACATCGTGATGAAAAGTGCCTGGGAGCATTGTGAGGATAAAGGCCATGGAGCAATGTGATGACAAGTGTCATGGAGCATTGTAATGAAAGGTTTCATTGTGCACTGTGATGACAAGGGGGATGGAGTATTGTGATGAAACTGGTCCTGGAGCATTGTGATAACAAAAGCCATGGAGCTTATTGATGACAGGCATCATGGAGCATTGTGAAGAAAGGGGCCATGGCGAATTGTAATGACAATAGAGAAATGTGATGAAAATGGTCAGCGAGCATAGTGATTAGAGTGGTCATTGAGAAATGTGATGAAAAGCGACATAGAGCATTGTGATGACAAAGGTCATGGAGAACAGTTATCACCAGGCTATTGAAGCATTGTGATGACACGGTCATGGAACATTGTGATGACAAGAATTCTGGAGCATTGTGATGAAAAGGGCCATGGAGCATTGTGATGTCACGGTCAAGGAACATTGTGATGACAAGAATTCTGGGGCATTGTGAGGAAACAGGCATGGAGCATTGTGATTATAGGGGACATGGAGCATTGTGATGACATGGGCAGGGAACACTGTGATGACAGGTGTTATGGAGCAATGTGATGACAAGTGTCGTGGAGCATTGTGATGAGAGGGGCCTTGGAGAATTGTGATGACAATGGTCATGGAGCATTGTGATGACATGGGCCATGGAGCATTGTGAAGACAAGATTCATGGAGCATTGTGATGACACGGGCATGAAGCATGGTGATGACAACAGACCTGGAGCATTGTGATGACAAGGGTATGGAGCATTGTGATTACAGGAGACATGGAGCATTGTGATGACATTGGCAGGGATCATTGTGATTACGGGGATCATGGAGCATTGTTGTGACAAGTGTCATCCAATATTGTGCTGACCCAGATCATGGAGCATTTTGATGAGAGTGGCCTTGGAGCACAGTGATGAGAGACGTCATGGGGCATTATGTTGACAGTGGTCAAGGAGCCTTGTGCTGAAAGTGTTCATGGAGCAACGCGATTATCGGGACAATGGAGCATTGTGAATACAAAGGCCATGGAGCATTGAGATAACAGAGTTCATGGAGCATTGTGATGAAAGTGGTCATGGATCACTGTGATGACAAGTGTCCTGGAACCTAGTGATGACACGGTTCATACAGCCTTGAGATGACAAGGGCCAAGGCGAATTGTGATGACACCTGTCATGGGGCATTGTGCTGATACTGGTCATCTTGCATTGTGATGACAGTGGTCATGTAGAATTTTGATTAAAGGTATCATGGAACACTGTGATGTCAAAGGCCAAGGAACATTTTGATGACAAGTGTCATTGAGCAATGGGATGACACGGGAATGGAGTATTATGATGACAAGTGTTCTGGAGCATTGTGATGACAAGGGCATGGAGCATTGTGATTACAGGGGCCATGGAGCATTGTGATGACAATGGCATGGAGCACTGTGTTGACACGGGCATGGAGCATTGTAATGATAGGCTATCTGGAGAATTGTGATGAAAAGGGGATGGAGCATTTTGATGACAGGATCCAAGGAGCATTGTGCTGACAATGGCATGGAGCATTGTGATGAAAAGGGTACTGGAGCACTGTGAGGAAAGGAGTCATGGATCATTGTGATGACAGGGGTCATGGAGCTTTGTGATGACAAGGGTCATGGAGCATTGTAATGACACGGTCAAGGAACATTGCGATGACAAGAATTCTGGAGCATTGTGATGAAAGGGCATGGAGCATTGTGATTAAAGGTGACAAGGAGCATTGTGATGATATGGGCAGAGAACTTTGTGATGACAGGGGTCATGGAGCATTGTGATGAAAGTGTCATGGAACATTGGGCTGACAGGGATCATGGAGCTTTTTGGTAAGAGAGGCCTTTTGAGATTTGTGATGGCAGGCCTCATGGGGCATTGTGATGACAGCGGTCTTGGAGCATTGGGATGAAAGGGGTAATGGAGCACTGTGATTACAGGGGCCATGGAGCATTGTGAATACAAAGGCTATGGAGCATTGAGATGACAGGGTTCATGTAGCATTGTGATGAAAGTGATCATGGATCATTGTGATGACAAGTGTCATGGGGCATTTTGATGACATTGGCATGGAGCATTTTGATGACAAGAGTTCTGGAGCATTTTGATGAAAAGGGCAGGGAACATTGTGATGACTGGGTTCATGGAGCATTGTGATGAAAGAGGCCATGGAGCATTGAGATGACAGGCCTCATGAGGCATGGTTTTGACAGTGGTCATGGAGCATTGTGATGAAAGAGATCGTGGAGCAATATGATAACAGGGGACATGGATCATTGTGATGACATGTGTACTGGAGCATTGTGTTTAAAGTAGTCATGGATCATTGTGATGACATGTGTCCTGGAACACTGTGATGACACGGTTCATCGAGTATTGCGATGACAAGGGTCATAGCGAATTGTGACGACAGGTGTCATGGGGCATTGTGATGACATTGATCATCTAGGAATTGTGATGAAAGGTGTCATGGAGCACTGTGATGACTGGGGGCATGAAGCATTGTTATGAAAATTGTCCTGGATTATTGTGATGACAGCAGTCATAGAGAATTGTGATGACAGGGATTATGCAGCATTGTGTTGACAAGGGTATGGACTATTGTGATGACAATGGTCATGGAGCAATGTGATGAAAGTATTCATGGAACATCGTGATGAAAAGTGGCTGGGAGCATTGTGACGATAAACGCCATGGAGCATTGTGATGACAAGTGTCATGGAGCATTGTAATGAAAGGTTTCATTGTGCACTGTGATGACAAGGGGGATGGAGTATTGTGATGAAACTGGTCCTGGAGCATTGTGGTAACAAAAGCCATGGAGCTTTGTGATGACAGGCATCATGGAGCATTGTGAAGAAAGGGGCCATGGCGAATTGTAATGACAATAGAATAATGTGATGAAAATGGTCAGCGAGCATAGTGATTAAAGTGGTCATTGAGAATTGTGATGAAAAGCGACATAGAGCATTGTGATGACAAAGGTCATGGAGAACAGTGATGACCAGGGTCATGTAGCATTGTGATGACACAGTCATGGAACATTGTGATGACAAGAATTCTGGAGCATCGTGAGGAAAAAGGCAGGGAGCATTTTGATTATAGGGGACATGGAGCATTGTGATGACATGGGCAGGGAACACTGTGATGACAGGTGTTATGGAGCAATGTGATGACAAGTGTCGTGGAGCATTGTGATGAGAGGGGCCTTGGAGAATTGTGATGACAGGGGTCATGGAGCATTGTGAAGACAAGATTCATGGAGCATTGTGATGACACGGGCATGAAGCATGGTGATGATAACAGACCTGGAGCATTGTGATGACAAGGGCATGGAGCATTGTGATTACAGGAGACATGGAGCACTGTGATGACATTGGCAGGGATCATTGTGATTCCAGGGATCATGGAGCATTGTGAGGACAAGTGTCATCCAATATTGTGCTGACACAGATCATGGAGCATGGTGATGAGAGTGGCCTTGGAGCACAGTGATGAGAGACGTCATGGGGCATTATGGTGACAGTGGTCAAGGAGCATTGTGATGAAAGTGGTCAAGGAGCATTGTGATGAAAATGTTCATGGAGCGACGGGATTATCGGGACAATGGAGCATTGTGAATACAAAGGCCATGGAGCATTGAGATAACAGAGTTCATGGAGCATTGTGATGAAAGTGGTCATGGATCATTGTGATGACAAGTGTCCTGGAACCTAGTGATGACACGGTTCATAAAGCCTTGAGATGACAAGGGCCAAGGCGAATTGTGATGACACGTGTCATGGGACATTGTGATGATATTGGTCATCTTGCATTGTGATGACAGTGGTCATGTAGAATTTTGATTAAAGGTATCATGGAGCACTGTGATGACAAAGGCCAAGGAACATTTTGATGACAAGTGTCATTGAGCAATGGGATGACACGGGAATGGAGTATTATGATGACAAGTGTTCTGGAGCATTGTGATGACAAGGGCATGGAGCATTGTGATTACAGGGGCCATGGAGCATTGTGATGACAACGGCATGGAGCATTGTGATGACACGGGCATGGAGCATTGTAATGATAGGCTATCTGGAGCATTGTGATGAAAAGTGGATGGAGCATTTTGATGACAGGATCCAAGGAGCATTGTGCTGACAATGGCATGGAGCATTGTGATGAAAAGGGTACTGGAGCACTGTGAGGAATGGCGTCATGGATCATTGTGATGACAGGGGTCATGGAGCTTTGTAATGACAAGCGTCATGGAGCATTGTGATGACACGGTCAAGGAACATTGCGATGACAAGAATTCTGGAGCATTGTGATGAAAGGGCATGGAGCATTCTGATTAAAGGTGACAAGGAGCATTGTGATGATATGGGCAGAGAACTTTGTGATGACAGGGGTCATGGAGCTTTTTGGTAAGAGAGGCCTTGGAGATTTGTGATGGCAGGCGTCATGGGGCATTGTGATGACAGCGGTCTTGGAGCATTGTGATGAAAGTGATCATGGATCATTGTGATGAGAAGTGTCCTGGAACCTTGTGATGACACGGTTCATGGAGCATTGTGATGACAAGGACCATGGCGAATTGTGATGACATCTGTCATGGGGCATTGTGATGACAGTGGTCATCTAGATTTGTAATGAAAGGTATCATGGAGCATAGTGATGACAGGGGCCATGGAACATTGTGATGACAAAGGCCATGGAGCATTGTGATGACAAGTGTCATGGGGCATTTTGATGATATTGGCATGGCGCATTATGATGACAAGTGTTCTGGAGCATTTTGATGACAAGGGCATGGAGCATTGTGATGAAAGGGGCCATGGAGCATTGAGATGACAGGCGTCATGAGGCATGGTGATGACAGTGGTCATGGAGCACTGTGATGAAAGAGATCATGGAGCAATATGATAACAGGGGCCATGGATCATTGTGATGACAGGTGTATTGGAGCATTGTGATGAAAGTAGTCATGGATCATTGTGATGACATGTGTCCTGGAACACTGTGATGACACGGTTCATCGAGTATTGTGATGAAAAGGGTCAGAGCGAATTGTGACGACAGGTGTCATGGGGCATTGTGATGACATTGATCATCTAGGAATTGTGATGAAAGGTGTCATGGAGCACTGTGATGACTGGGGGCATGAAGCATTGTTATGAAAATTGTCCTGGATTATTGTGATGACAGCAGTCATGGAGAATTGTGATGACAGGGATTATGCAGCATCGTGTTGACAATGGTATGGACTATTGTGATGACAATGGTCATGGAGCAATGTGATGAAAGTTTTTATGGAACATCGTGATGAAAAGTGCCTGGGAGCATTGTGACGATAAAGGCCATGGAGCAATGTGATGACAAGTGTCATGGAGCATTGTAATGAAAGGTTTCATTGTGCACTGTGATGACAAGGGGGATGGAGTATTGTGATGAAACTGGTCCTGGAGCATTGTGATAACAAAAGCCATGGAGCTTTGTGATGACAGGCATCATGGAGCATTGTGAAGAAAGGGCCCATGGCGAATTGTAATGACAATAGAGAAATGTGATGAAAATGGTCAGCGAGCATAGTGATTAGAGTGGTCATTGAGAATTGTGATGAAAAGCGACATAGAGCATTGTGATGACAAAGGTCATGGAGAACAGTGATGACCAGGGTATTGAAGCATGGTGATGACACGGTCATGGAACATTGTGATGACAAGAATTCTGGAGCATTGTGAGGAAACAGGCATGGAGCATTGTGATTATAGGGGACATGGAGCATTGTGATGACATGGGCAGGGAACACTGTGATGACAGGTGTTATGGAGCAATGTGATGACAAGTGTCGTGGAGCATTGTCATGAGAGGGTCCTTGGAGAATTGTGATGACCATGGTCATGGAGCATTGTGATGACATGGGCCATGGAGCATTGTGAAGACAAGATTCATGGAGCATTGTGATGACACGGGCATGAAGCATGGTGATGACAACAGACCTGGAGCATTGTGATGACAAGGGTATGGAGCATTGTGATTACAGGAGACATGGAGCATTGTGATGACATTGGCAGGGATCATTGTGATTACGGGGATCATGGAGCATTGTGATGACAAGTGTCATCCAATATTGTGCTGACCCAGATCATGGAGCATTTTGATGAGAGTGGCCTTGGAGCACAGTGATGAGAGACGTCATGGGGCATTATGGTGACAGTGGTCAAGGAGCATTGTGATGAAAGTGTTCATGGAGCAACGGGATTATCAGGACAATGGAGCATTGTGAATACAAAGGCCATGGAGCATTGAGATACCAGAGTTCATGGAGCATTGTGATGAAAGTGGTCATGGATCACTGTGATGACAAGTGTCCTGGAACCTAGTGATGACACGGTTCATACAGCCTTGAGATGACAAGGGCCAAGGCGAATTGTGATGACACGTGTCATGGGGCATAGTGATGACATTGGTCATCTTGCATTGTGATGACAGTGGTCATGTAGAATTTTGATGAAAGGTATCATGGAGCACTGTGATGACAAAGGCCAAGGAACATTTTGATGACAAGTGTCATTGAGCAATGGGATGACACGGGAATGGAGTATTATGATGACAAGTGTTCTGGAGCATTGTGATGACAAGGGCATGGAGCATTGTGTTGACAGGGGCCATGGAGCATTGTGATGACAACGGCATGGAGCATTGTGATGACACGGGCATGGAGCATTGTAATGATAGGCTATCTGGAGCATTGTGATGAAAAGTGGATGGAGCATTTTGATGACAGGATCCAAGGAGCATTGTGCTGACAATGGCATGGAGCATTGTGATGAAAAGGGTACTGGAGCACTGCGAGGAAAGGAATCATGGGTCATTGTGATGACAGGGGTCATGGAGCTTTGTGATGACAAGGGTCATGGAGCATTGTGATGCCACAGTCATGGAACATTGTGATGACAAGAATTCTGGAGCATTGTGAGGAAACAGGCATGGAGCATTGTGATTATAGGGGACATGGAGCATTGTGATGACATGGGCCATGGAGCATTGTGAAGACAAGATTCATGGAGCATTGTGATGACATAGGCAGGGATCATTGTGATTACAGGGATCATGGAGCATTGTGATGACAAGTGTCATCCAATATTGTGCTGACACAGATCATGGAGCATTTTGATGAGAGTGGCCTTGGAGCACAATGATGAGAGACGTCATGGGGCATTATGGTGACAGTGGTCAAGGAGCCTTGTGCTGAAAGTGTTCATGGAGCAACGCGATTATCGGGACAATGGAGCATTGTGAATACAAAGGCCATGGAGCATTGAGATAACAGAGTTCATGGAGCATTGTGATGAAAGTGGTCATGGATCACTGTGATGAGAAGTGTCCTGGAACTTAGTGATGACACGGTTCATACAGCCTTGAGATGACAAGGGCCAAGGCGAATTGTGATGACATTGGTCATCTTGGATTGTGATGACAGTGGTCATGTAGAATTTTGATTAAAGGTATCATGGAGCAGTGTGATGACAAAGGCCAAGGAACATTTTGATGACAAGTGTCATTGAGCAATGGGATGACACGGGAATGGAGTATTATGATGATAAGTGTTCTGGAGCACTGTGATGACAAGGGCATGGAGCATTGTGATTACAGGGGCCATGGAGCATTGTGATGACAACGGCATGGAGCTTTGTGATGACACGGGCATGGAGCATTGTAATGATAGGCTATCTGGAGCATTGTAATGAAAAGGGGACAGAGAATTTTGATGAGATGGTCCAAGGAGAATTGTGCTGACAATGACATGGCGCATTGTGATGAAAAGGGTACTGGAGCACTGTGAGGAAAGGAGTCATGGGTCATTGTGATGACAGGGGTCATGGAGCTTTTTGGTAAGAGAGGCCTTGGAGATTTGTGATGGCAGGCGTCATGGGGCATTGTGATGACAGCGGTCTTGGAGCATTGTGATGAAAGGGGTCATGGAGCACTGTGATTACAGGGGCCATGGAGCATTGTGAATACAAAGGCTATGGAGCATTGAGATGACAGTGTTCATGGAGCATTGTGATGAAAGTGATCATGGATCATTGTGATGACAAGTGTCCTGGAACCTTGTGATGACACGTTTCATGGAGCATTGTGGTGACAAGGACCATGGCGAATTGTGATGACATCTGTCATGGGGCATTGTGATGACAGTGGTCATCTAGAATTGTGATGAATGGTAACATGGAGCACTGTGATGACAGGGGCCATGGAACATTGTGATGACAAAGGCCATGGAGCAATGTGATGACAAGTGTCATGGAGCATTGTAATGAAAGGTTTCATTGTGCACTGTGATGACAAGGGGGATGGAGTATTGTGATGAAACTGGTCCTGGAGCATTGTGATAACAAAAGCCATGGAGCTTATTGATGACAGGCATCATGGAGCATTGTGAAGAAAGGGCCCATGGTGAATTGTAATGACAATAGAGAAATGTGATGAAAATGGTCAGTGAGCATAGTGATTAGAGTGGTCATTGAGAATTGTGATGAAAAGCGACATAGAGCATTGTGATGACAAAGGTCATGGAGAACAGTGATGACCAGGGTATTGAAGCATTGTGATGACACGGTCATGGAACATTGTGATGACAAGAATTCTGGAGCATTGTGATGACAAGGGCCATGGAGCATTGTGATGCCACGGTCATGGAACATTGTGATGACAAGAATTCTGGAGCATTGTGAGGAAACAGGCATGGAGCATTGTGATTATAGGGGACATGGAGCATTGTGATGACATGGGCAGGGAACACTGTGATGACAGGTGTTATGGAGCAATGTGATGACAAGTGTCGTGGAGCATTGTGATGAGAGGGGCCTTGGAGAATTGTGATGACAATGGTCATGGAGCATTGTGATGACATGGGCCATGGAGCATTGTGAAGACAAGATTCATGGAGCATTGTGATGACACGGGCATGAAGCATGGTGATGACAACAGACCTGGAGCATTGTGATGACAAGGGTATGGAGCATTGTGATTACAGGAGACATGGAGCATTGTGATGACATTGGCAGGGATCATTGTGATTACGGGGATCATGGAGCATTGTTGTGACAAGTGTCATCCAATATTGTGCTGACCCAGATCATGGAGCATTTTGATGAGAGTGGCCTTGGAGCACAGTGATGAGAGACGTCATGGGGCATTATGTTGACAGTGGTCAAGGAGCCTTGTGCTGAAAGTGTTCATGGAGCAACGCGATTATCGGGACAATGGAGCATTGTGAATACAAAGGCCATGGAGCATTGAGATAACAGAGTTCATGGAGCATTGTGATGAAAGTGGTCATGGATCACTGTGATGACAAGTGTCCTGGAACCTAGTGATGACACGGTTCATACAGCCTTGAGATGACAAGGGCCAAGGCGAATTGTGATGACACCTGTCATGGGGCATTGTGCTGATACTGGTCATCTTGCATTGTGATGACAGTGGTCATGTAGAATTTTGATTAAAGGTATCATGGAACAGTGTGATGTCAAAGGCCAAGGAACATTTTGATGACAAGTGTCATTGAGCAATGGGATGACACGGGAATGGAGTATTATGATGACAAGTGTTCTGGAGCATTGTGATGACAAGGGCATGGAGCATTGTGATGACAGGGGCCATGGAGCATTGTGATGACAACGGCATGGAGCACTGTGTTGACACGGGCATGGAGCATTGTAATGATAGGCTATCTGGAGAATTGTGATGAAAAGGGGATGGAGCATTTTGATGACAGGATCCAAGGAGCATTGTGCTGACAATGGCATGGAGCATTGTGATGAAAAGGGTACTGGAGCACTGTGAGGTAAGGAGTCATGGATCATTGTGATGACAGGGGTCATGGAGCTTTGTGATGATAAGGGTCATGGAGCATTGTAATGACACGGTCAAGGAACATTGCGATGACAAGAATTCTGGAGCATTGTGATGAAAGGGCATGGAGCATTGTGATTAAAGGTGACAAGGAGCATTGTGATGATATGGGCAGAGAACTTTGTTATGACAGGGGTCATGGAGCATTGTGATGAAAGTGTCATGGAACATTGGGCTGACAGGGATCATGGAGCTTTTTGGTAAGAGAGGCCTTTTGAGATTTGTGATGGCAGGCCTCATGGGGCATTGTGATGACAGCGGTCTTGGAGCATTGGGATGAAAGGGGTAATGGAGCACTGTGATTACAGGGGCCATGGAGCATTGTGAATACAAAGGCTATGGAGCATTGAGATGACAGGGTTCATGTAGCATTGTGATGAAAGTGATCATGGATCATTGTGATGACAAGTGTCATGGGGCATTTTGATGACATTGGCATGGAGCATTTTGATGACAAGAGTTCTGGAGCATTTTGATGAAAAGGGCAGGGAACATTGTGATGACTGGGTTCATGGAGCATTGTGATGAAAGAGGCCATGGAGCATTGAGATGACAGGCCTCATGAGGCATGGTTTTGACAGTGGTCATGGAGCATTGTGATGAAAGAGATCGTGGAGCAATATGATAACAGGGGACATGGATCATTGTGATGACATGTGTACTGGAGCATTGTGTTTAAAGTAGTCATGGAACATTGTGATGACATGTGTCCTGGAACACTGTGATGACACGGTTCATCGAGTATTGCGATGACAAGGGTCATAGCGAATTGTGACGACAGGTGTCATGGGGCATTGTGATGACATTGATCATCTAGGAATTGTGATGAAAGGTGTCATGGAGCACTGTGATGACTGGGGGCATGAAGCATTTTTATGAAAATTGTCCTGGATTATTGTGATGACAGCAGTCATAGAGAATTGTGATGACAGGGATTATGCAGCATTGTGTTGACAAGGGTATGGACTATTGTGATGACAATGGTCATGGAGCAATGTGATGAAAGTATTCATGGAACATCGTGATGAAAAGTGGCTGGGAGCATTGTGACGATAAACGCCATGGAGCATTGTGATGACAAGTGTCATGGAGCATTGTAATGAAAGGTTTCATTGTGCACTGTGATGACAAGGGGGATGGAGTATTGTGATGAAACTGGTCCTGGAGCATTGTGGTAACAAAAGCCATGGAGCTTTGTGATGACAGGCATCATGGAGCATTGTGAAGAAAGGGGCCATGGCGAATTGTAATGACAATAGAATAATGTGATGAAAATGGTCAGCGAGCATAGTGATTAAAGTGGTCATTGAGAATTGTGATGAAAAGCGACATAGAGCATTGTGATGACAAAGGTCATGGAGAACAGTGATGACCAGGGTCATGTAGCATTGTGATGACACAGTCATGGAACATTGTGATGACAAGAATTCTGGAGCATCGTGAGGAAAAAGGCAGGGAGCATTTTGATTATAGGGGACATGGAGCATTGTGATGACATGGGCAGGGAACACTGTGATGACAGGTGTTATGGAGCAATGTGATGACAAGTGTCGTGGAGCATTGTGATGAGAGGGGCCTTGGAGAATTGTGATGACAGGGGTCATGGAGCATTGTGAAGACAAGATTCATGGAGCATTGTGATGACACGGGCATGAAGCATGGTGATGATAACAGACCTGGAGCATTGTGATGACAAGGGCATGGAGCATTGTGATTACAGGAGACATGGAGCACTGTGATGACATTGGCAGGGATCATTGTGATTCCAGGGATCATGGAGCATTGTGAGGACAAGTGTCATCCAATATTGTGCTGACACAGATCATGGAGCATGGTGATGAGAGTGGCCTTGGAGCACAGTGATGAGAGACGTCATGGGGCATTATGGTGACAGTGGTCAAGGAGCATTGTGATGAAAGTGGTCAAGGAGCATTGTGATGAAAATGTTCATGGAGCGACGGGATTATCGGGACAATGGAGCATTGTGAATACAAAGGCCATGGAGCATTGAGATAACAGAGTTCATGGAGCATTGTGATGAAAGTGGTCATGGATCATTGTGATGACAAGTGTCCTGGAACCTAGTGATGACACGGTTCATAAAGCCTTGAGATGACAAGGGCCAAGGCGAATTGTGATGACACGTGTCATGGGGCATTGTGATGATATTGGTCATCTTGCATTGTGATGACAGTGGTCATGTAGAATTTTGATTAAAGGTATCATGGAGCACTGTGATGACAAAGGCCAAGGAACATTTTGATGACAAGTGTCATTGAGCAATGGGATGACACGGGAATGGAGTATTATGATGACAAGTGTTCTGGAGCATTGTGATGACAAGGGCATGGAGCATTGTGATTACAGGGGCCATGGAGCATTGTGATGACAACGGCATGGAGCATTGTGATGACACGGGCATGGAGCATTGTAATGATAGGCTATCTGGAGCATTGTGATGAAAAGTGGATGGAGCATTTTGATGACAGGATCCAAGGAGCATTGTGCTGACAATGGCATGGAGCATTGTGATGAAAAGGGTACTGGAGCACTGTGAGGAATGGCGTCATGGATCATTGTGATGACAGGGGTCATGGAGCTTTGTAATGACAAGCGTCATGGAGCATTGTGATGACACGGTCAAGGAACATTGCGATGACAAGAATTCTGGAGCATTGTGATGAAAGGGCATGGAGCATTCTGATTAAAGGTGACAAGGAGCATTGTGATGATATGGGCAGAGAACTTTGTGATAACAGGGGTCATGGAGCTTTTTGGTAAGAGAGGCCTTGGAGATTTGTGATGGCAGGCGTCATGGGGCATTGTGATGACAGCGGTCTTGGAGCATTGTGATGAAAGTGATCATGGATCCTTGTGATGAGAAGTGTCCTGGAACCTTGTGATGACACGGTTCATGGAGCATTGTGATGACAAGGACCATGGCGAATTGTGATGACATCTGTCATGGGGCATTGTGATGACAGTGGTCATCTAGATTTGTAATGAAAGGTATCATGGAGCATAGTGATGACAGGGGCCATGGAACATTGTGATGACAAAGGCCATGGAGCATTGTGATGACAAGTGTCATGGGGCATTTTGATGATATTGGCATGGCGCATTATGATGACAAGTGTTCTGGAGCATTTTGATGACAAGGGCATGGAGCATTGTGATGAAAGGGGCCATGGAGCATTGAGATGACAGGCGTCATGAGGCATGGTGATGACAGTGGTCATGGAGCACTGTGATGAAAGAGATCATGGAGCAATATGATAACAGGGGCCATGGATCATTGTGATGACAGGTGTATTGGAGCATTGTGATGAAAGTAGTCATGGATCATTGTGATGACATGTGTCCTGGAACACTGTGATGACACGGTTCATCGAGTATTGTGATGAAAAGGGTCATAGCGAATTGTGACGACAGGTGTCATGGGGCATTGTGATGACATTGATCATCTAGGAATTGTGATGAAAGGTGTCATGGAGCACTGTGATGACTGGGGGCATGAAGCATTGTTATGAAAATTGTCCTGAATTATTGTGATGACAGCAGTCATGGAGAATTGTGATGACAGGGATTATGCAGCATCGTGTTGACAACGGTATGGACTATTGTGATGACAATGGTCATGGAGCAATGTGATGAAAGTTTTTATGGAACATCGTGATGAAAAGTGCCTGGGAGCATTGTGACGATAAAGGCCATGGAGCAATGTGATGACAAGTGTCATGGAGCATTGTAATGAAAGGTTTCATTGTGCACTGTGATGACAAGGGGGATGGAGTATTGTGATGAAACTGGTCCTGGAGCATTGTGATAACAAAAGCCATGGAGCTTTGTGATGACAGGCATCATGGAGCATTGTGAAGAAAGGGCCCATGGCGAATTGTAATGACAATAGAGAAATGTGATGAAAATGGTCAGCGAGCATAGTGATTAGAGTGGTCATTGAGAATTGTGATGAAAAGCGACATAGAGCATTGTGATGACAAAGGTCATGGAGAACAGTGATGACCAGGGTATTGAAGCATGGTGATGCCACGGTCATGGAACATTGTGATGACAAGAATTCTGGAGCATTGTGAGGAAACAGGCATGGAGCATTGTGATTATAGGGGACATGGAGCATTGTGATGACATGGGCAGGGAACACTGTGATGACAGGTGTTATGGAGCAATGTGATGACAAGTGTCGTGGAGCATTGTCATGAGAGGGGCCTTGGAGAATTGTGATGACCATGGTCATGGAGCATTGTGATGACATGGGCCATGGAGCATTGTGAAGACAAGATTCATGGAGCATTGTGATGACACGGGCATGAAGCATGGTGATGACAACAGACCTGGAGCATTGTGATGACAAGGGTATGGAGCATTGTGATTACAGGAGACATGGAGCATTGTGATGACATTGGCAGGGATCATTGTGATTACGGGGATCATGGAGCATTGTGATGACAAGTGTCATCCAATATTGTGCTGACCCAGATCATGGAGCATTTTGATGAGAGTGGCCTTGGAGCACAGTGATGAGAGACGTCATGGGGCATTATGGTGACAGTGGTCAAGGAGCATTGTGATGAAAGTGTTCATGGAGCAACGGGATTATCGGGACAATGGAGCATTGTGAATACAAAGGCCATGGAGCATTGAGATAACAGAGTTCATGGAGCATTGTGATGAAAGTGGTCATGGATCACTGTGATGACAAGTGTCCTGGAACCTAGTGATGACACGGTTCATACAGCCTTGAGATGACAAGGGCCAAGGCGAATTGTGATGACACGTGTCTTGGGGCATAGTGATGACATTGGTCATCTTGCATTGTGATGACAGTGGTCATGTAGAATTTTGATGAAAGGTATCATGGAGCACTGTGATGACAAAGGCCAAGGAACATTTTGATGACAAGTGTCATTGAGCAATGGGATGACACGGGAATGGAGTATTATGATGACAAGTGTTCTGGAGCATTGTGATGACAAGGGCATGGAGCATTGTGATGACAGGGGCCATGGAGCATTGTGATGACAACGGCATGGAGCATTGTGATGACACGGGCATGGAGCATTGTAATGATAGGCTATCTGGAGCATTGTGATGAAAAGTGGATGGAGCATTTTGATGACAGGATCCAAGGAGCATTGTGCTGACAATGGCATGGAGCATTGTGATGAAAAGGGTACTGGAGCACTGCGAGGAAAGGAATCATGGGTCATTGTGATGACAGGGGTCATGGAGCTTTGTGATGACAAGGGTCATGGAGCATTGTGATGACACGGTCAAGGAACATTGCGATGACAAGAATTCTGGAGCATTGTGATGAAAGGGCATGGAGCATTGTGATTAAAGGTGAGAAGGAGCATTGTGATGATATGGGCAGAGAACTTTGTGATGACAGGGGTCATGGAGCTTTTTGGTAAGAGAGGCCTTGGAGATTTGTGATGGCAGGCGTCATGGGGCATTGTGATGACAGCGGTCTTGGAACATTGTGATGAAAGGGGTCATGGAGCACTGTGATTACAGGGGCCATGGAACATTGTGAATACAAAGGCTATGGAGCATTGAGATGACAGTGTTCATGGAGCATGGTGATGAAAGTGATCATGGCGCACTGTGATGAAAGAGATCATGGAGCAATATGATAACAGGGGCCATGGATCATTGTGATGACAGGTGTATTGGAGCATTGTGATGAAAGCAGTCATGGATCATTGTGATGACATGTGTCCTGGAACACTGTGATGACACGGTTCATCGAGTATTGTGATGAAAAGGGTCAGAGCGAATTGTGATGACAGGTGTCATGGGGCATTGTGATGACATTGATCATCTAGGAATTGTGATGAAAGGTGTCATGGAGCACTGTGATGCCTGGGGGCATGAAGCATTGTTATGAAAATTGTCCTGGATTATTGTGATGACAGCAGTCATGGAGAATTGTGATGACAGGGATTATGCAGCATTGTGTTGACAACGGTATGGACTATTGTGATGACAATGGTCATGGAGCAATGTGATGAAAGTTTTTATGGAACATCGTGATGAAAATTGCCTGGGAGCATTGTGACGATAAAGGCCATGGAGCAATGTGATGACAAGTGTCATGGAGCATTGTAATGAAAGGTTTCATTGTGCACTGTGATGACAAGGGGGATGGAGTATTGTGATGAATCTGGTCCTGGAGCATTGTGATAACAAAAGTCATGTAGCTTTGTGATGACAGGCATCATGGAGCATTGTGAAGAAAGGGGCCATGGGAAATTGTAATGACAATAGAGAAATGTGATGAAAATGGTCAGCGAGCGTTATGATTAAAGTGGTCATTGAGAAATGTGATGAAAAGCGACATAGAGCATTGTGATGACAAAGGTCATGGAGAACTGTGATGACCAGGGTCATGTAGCATTGTGATGACACGGTCATGGAACATTGTGATGACAAGAATTCTGGAGCATTGCGATGACAAGGGCCATGGAGCATTGTGATGCCACGGTCATGGAACATTGTGATGACAAGAATTCTGGAGCATTGTGAGGAAACAGGCATGGAGCATTGTGATTATAGGGGACATGGAGCATTGTGATGACATGGGCCATGGAGCATTGTGAAGACAAGATTCATGGAGCATTGTGATGACACGGGCATGAAGCATGGTGATGACAAAAGACCTGAAGCATTGTGATGACAAGGGCATGGAGCATTGTGATTACAGGAGACATGGAGCATTGTGATGACATAGGCAGGGATCATTGTGATTACAGGGATCATGGAGCATTGTGATGACAAGTGTCATCCAATATTGTGCTGACACAGATCATGGAGCATTTTGATGAGAGTGGCCTTGGAGCACAATGATGAGAGACGTCATGGGGCATTATGGTGACAGTGGTCAAGGAGCCTTGTGCTGAAAGTGTTCATGGAGCAACGCGATTATCGGGACAATGGAGCACTGTGAATACAAAGGCCATGGAGCATTGAGATAACAGAGTTCATGGAGCATTGTGATGAAAGTGGTCATGGATCACTGTGATGAGAAGTGTCCTGGAACTTAGTGATGACACGGTTCATACAGCCTTGAGATGACAAGGGCCAAGGCGAATTGTGATGACATTGGTCATCTTGGATTGTGATGACAGTGGTCATGTAGAATTTTGATTAAAGGTATCATGGAGCAGTGTGATGACAAAGGCCAAGGAACATTTTGATGACAAGTGTCATTGAGCAATGGGATGACACGGTAATGGAGTATTATGATGATAAGTGTTCTGGAGCACTGTGATGACAAGGGCATGGAGCATTGTGATTACAGGGGCCATGGAGCATTGTGATGACAACGGCATGGAGCTTTGTGATGACACGGGCATGGAGCATTGTAATGATAGGCTATCTGGAGCATTGTAATGAAAAGGGGACAGAGAATTTTGATGAGATGGTCCAAGGAGAATTGTGCTGACAATGACATGGCGCATTGTGATGAAAAGGGTACTGGAGCACTGTGAGGAAAGGAGTCATGGGTCATTGTGATGACAGGGGTCATGGAGCTTTTTGGTAAGAGAGGCCTTGGAGATTTGTGATGGCAGGCGTCATGGGGCATTGTGATGACAGCGGTCTTGGAGCATTGTGATGAAAGGGGTCATGGAGCACTGTGATTACAGGGGCCATGGAGCATTGTGAATACAAAGGCTATGGAGCATTGAGATGACAGTGTTCATGGAGCATTGTGATGAAAGTGATCATGGATCATTGTGATGACAAGTGTCCTGGAACCTTGTGATGACACGTTTCATGGAGCATTGTGGTGACAAGGACCATGGCGAATTGTGATGACATCTGTCATGGGGCATTGTGATGACAGTGGTCATCTAGAATTGTGATGAATGGTAACATGGAGCACTGTGATGACAGGGGCCATGGAACATTGTGATGACAAAGGCCATGGAGCATTGTGATGACAAGTGTCATGGGGCAATTTGAAGACATTGGCATGGAGCATTATGATGACAAGTGTTCTGGAGCATTTTGATGACAAGGGCATGGAGCTTTGTGATGAGAGGGGCCATGGAACATTGTGATGACAGGCGTCATGAGGCATGGTGATGACAGTGGTCATGGAGCACTGTGATGAAAGAGATCATGGAGCAATATGATAACAGGGGCCATGGATCATTGTGATGACAGGTGTATTGGAGCATTGTGATGAAAGTAGTCATGGATCATTGTGATGACATGTGTCCTGGAACACTGTGATGACACGGTTCATCGAGTATTGTGATGACAAGGGTCAGAGCGAATTGTGTCGACAGGTGTCATGGGGCATTGTGATGACATTGATCATCTAGGAATTGTGAAGAAAGGTGTCATGGAGCACTGTGATGACTGGGGGCATGAAGCATTGTTATGAAAATTGTCCTGGATTATTGTGATGACAGCAGTCATGGAGAATTGTGATGACAGGGATTATGCAGCATTGTGTTGACAACGGTATGGACTATTGTGATGACAATGGTCATGGAGCAATGTGATGAAAGTCTTTATGGAACATCGTGATGAAAAGTGCCTGGGAGCATTGTGACGATAAAGGCCATGGAGCAATGTGATGACAAGTGTCATGGAGCATTGTAATGAAAGGTTTCATTGTGCACTGTGATGACAAGGGGGATGGAGTATTGTGATGAAACTGGTCCTGGAGCATTGTGATAACAAAAGCCATGGAGCTTATTGATGACAGGCATCATGGAGCATTGTGAAGAAAGGGGCCATGGCGAATTGTAATGACAATAGAGAAATGTGATGAAAATGGTCAGCGAGCATAGTGATTAGAGTGGTCATTGAGAATTGTGATGAAAAGCGACATAGAGCATTGTGATGACAAAGGTCATGGAGAACAGTTATCACCAGGCTATTGAAGCATTGTGATGACACGGTCATGGAACATTGTGATGACAAGAATTCTGGAGCATTGTGATGAAAAGGGCCATGGAGCATTGTGATGTCACGGTCAAGGAACATTGTGATGACAAGAATTCTGGGGCATTGTGAGGAAACAGGCATGGAGCATTGTGATTATAGGGGACATGGAGCATTGTGATGACATGGGCAGGGAACACTGTGATGACAGGTGTTATGGAGCAATGTGATGACAAGTGTCGTGGAGCATTGTGATGAGAGGGGCCTTGGAGAATTGTGATGACAATGGTCATGGAGCATTGTGATGACATGGGCCATGGAGCATTGTGAAGACAAGATTCATGGAGCATTGTGATGACACGGGCATGAAGCATGGTGATGACAACAGACCTGGAGCATTGTGATGACAAGGGTATGGAGCATTGTGATTACAGGAGACATGGAGCATTGTGATGACATTGGCAGGGATCATTGTGATTACGGGGATCATGGAGCATTGTTGTGACAAGTGTCATCCAATATTGTGCTGACCCAGATCATGGAGCATTTTGATGAGAGTGGCCTTGGAGCACAGTGATGAGAGACGTCATGGGGCATTATGTTGACAGTGGTCAAGGAGCCTTGTGCTGAAAGTGTTCATGGAGCAACGCGATTATCGGGACAATGGAGCATTGTGAATACAAAGGCCATGGAGCATTGAGATAACAGAGTTCATGGAGCATTGTGATGAAAGTGGTCATGGATCACTGTGATGACAAGTGTCCTGGAACCTAGTGATGACACGGTTCATACAGCCTTGAGATGACAAGGGCCAAGGCGAATTGTGATGACACCTGTCATGGGGCATTGTGCTGATACTGGTCATCTTGCATTGTGATGACAGTGGTCATGTAGAATTTTGATTAAAGGTATCATGGAACACTGTGATGTCAAAGGCCAAGGAACATTTTGATGACAAGTGTCATTGAGCAATGGGATGACACGGGAATGGAGTATTATGATGACAAGTGTTCTGGAGCATTGTGATGACAAGGGCATGGAGCATTGTGATTACAGGGGCCATGGAGCATTGTGATGACAATGGCATGGAGCACTGTGTTGACACGGGCATGGAGCATTGTAATGATAGGCTATCTGGAGAATTGTGATGAAAAGGGGATGGAGCATTTTGATGACAGGATCCAAGGAGCATTGTGCTGACAATGGCATGGAGCATTGTGATGAAAAGGGTACTGGAGCACTGTGAGGAAAGGAGTCATGGATCATTGTGATGACAGGGGTCATGGAGCTTTGTGATGACAAGGGTCATGGAGCATTGTAATGACACGGTCAAGGAACATTGCGATGACAAGAATTCTGGAGCATTGTGATGAAAGGGCATGGAGCATTGTGATTAAAGGTGACAAGGAGCATTGTGATGATATGGGCAGAGAACTTTGTGATGACAGGGGTCATGGAGCATTGTGATGAAAGTGTCATGGAACATTGGGCTGACAGGGATCATGGAGCTTTTTGGTAAGAGAGGCCTTTTGAGATTTGTGATGGCAGGCCTCATGGGGCATTGTGATGACAGCGGTCTTGGAGCATTGGGATGAAAGGGGTAATGGAGCACTGTGATTACAGGGGCCATGGAGCATTGTGAATACAAAGGCTATGGAGCATTGAGATGACAGGGTTCATGTAGCATTGTGATGAAAGTGATCATGGATCATTGTGATGACAAGTGTCATGGGGCATTTTGATGACATTGGCATGGAGCATTTTGATGACAAGAGTTCTGGAGCATTTTGATGAAAAGGGCAGGGAACATTGTGATGACTGGGTTCATGGAGCATTGTGATGAAAGAGGCCATGGAGCATTGAGATGACAGGCCTCATGAGGCATGGTTTTGACAGTGGTCATGGAGCATTGTGATGAAAGAGATCGTGGAGCAATATGATAACAGGGGACATGGATCATTGTGATGACATGTGTACTGGAGCATTGTGTTTAAAGTAGTCATGGATCATTGTGATGACATGTGTCCTGGAACACTGTGATGACACGGTTCATCGAGTATTGCGATGACAAGGGTCATAGCGAATTGTGACGACAGGTGTCATGGGGCATTGTGATGACATTGATCATCTAGGAATTGTGATGAAAGGTGTCATGGAGCACTGTGATGACTGGGGGCATGAAGCATTTTTATGAAAATTGTCCTGGATTATTGTGATGACAGCAGTCATAGAGAATTGTGATGACAGGGATTATGCAGCATTGTGTTGACAAGGGTATGGACTATTGTGATGACAATGGTCATGGAGCAATGTGATGAAAGTATTCATGGAACATCGTGATGAAAAGTGCCTGGGAGCATTGTGACGATAAACGCCATGGAGCATTGTGATGACAAGTGTCATGGAGCATTGTAATGAAAGGTTTCATTGTGCACTGTGATGACAAGGGGGATGGAGTATTGTGAGGAAACTGGTCCTGGAGCATTGTGGTAACAAAAACCATGGAGCTTTGTGATGACAGGCATCATGGAGCATTGTGAAGAAAGGGGCCATGGCGAATTGTAATGACAATAGAATAATGTGATGAAAATGGTCAGCGAGCATAGTGATTAAAGTGGTCATTGAGAATTGTGATGAAAAGCGACATAGAGCATTGTGATGACAAAGGTCATGGAGAACAGTGATGACCAGGGTCATGTAGCATTGTGATGACACAGTCATGGAACATTGTGATGACAAGAATTCTGGAGCATCGTGAGGAAAAAGGCAGGGAGCATTTTGATTATAGGGGACATGGAGCATTGTGATGACATGGGCAGGGAACACTGTGATGACAGGTGTTATGGAGCAATGTGATGACAAGTGTCGTGGAGCATTGTGATGAGAGGGGCCTTGGAGAATTGTGATGACAGGGGTCATGGAGCATTGTGAAGACAAGATTCATGGAGCATTGTGATGACACGGGCATGAAGCATGGTGATGATAACAGACCTGGAGCATTGTGATGACAAGGGCATGGAGCATTGTGATTACAGGAGACATGGAGCACTGTGATGACATTGGCAGGGATCATTGTGATTCCAGGGATCATGGAGCATTGTGAGGACAAGTGTCATCCAATATTGTGCTGACACAGATCATGGAGCATGGTGATGAGAGTGGCCTTGGAGCACAGTGATGAGAGACGTCATGGGGCATTATGGTGACAGTGGTCAAGGAGCATTGTGATGAAAGTGGTCAAGGAGCATTGTGATGAAAATGTTCATGGAGCGACGGGATTATCGGGACAATGGAGCATTGTGAATACAAAGGCCATGGAGCATTGAGATAACAGAGTTCATGGAGCATTGTGATGAAAGTGGTCATGGATCACTGTGATGACAAGTGTCCTGGAACCTAGTGATGACACGGTTCATACAGCCTTGAGATGACAAGGGCCAAGGCGAATTGTGATGACACGTGTCATGGGGCATAGTGATGACATTGGTCATCTTGCATTGTGATGACAGTGGTCATGTAGAATTTTGATGAAAGGTATCATGGAGCACTGTGATGACAAAGGCCAAGGAACATTTTGATGACAAGTGTCATTGAGCAATGGGATGACACGGGAATGGAGTATTATGATGACAAGTGTTCTGGAGCATTGTGATGACAAGGGCATGGAGCATTGTGATTCCAGGGGCCATGGAGCATTGTGATGACAACGGCATGGAGCATTGTGATGACACGGGCATGGAGCATTGTAATGATAGGCTATCTGGAGCATTGTGATGAAAAGTGGATGGAGCATTTTGATGACAGGATCCAAGGAGCATTGTGCTGACAATGGCATGGAGCATTGTGATGAAAAGGGTACTGGAGCACTGTGAGGAATGGCGTCATGGATCATTGTGATGACAGGGGTCATGGAGCTTTGTAATGACAAGCGTCATGGAGCATTGTGATGACACGGTCAAGGAACATTGCGATGACAAGAATTCTGGAGCATTGTGATGAAAGGGCATGGAGCATTCTGATTAAAGGTGACAAGGAGCATTGTGATGATATGGGCAGAGAACTTTGTGATGACAGGGGTCATGGAGCTTTTTGGTAAGAGAGGCCTTGGAGATTTGTGATGGCAGGCGTCATGGGGCATTGTGATGACAGCGGTCTTGGAGCATTGTGATGAAAGTGATCATGGATCATTGTGATGAGAAGTGTCCTGGAACCTTGTGATGACACGGTTCATGGAGCATTGTGATGACAAGGACCATGGCGAATTGTGATGACATCTGTCATGGGGCATTGTGATGACAGTGGTCATCTAGATTTGTAATGAAAGGTATCATGGAGCATAGTGATGACAGGGGCCATGGAACATTGTGATGACAAAGGCCATGGAGCATTGTGATGACAAGTGTCATGGGGCATTTTGATGATATTGGCATGGCGCATTATGATGACAAGTGTTCTGGAGCATTTTGATGACAAGGGCATGGAGCATTGTGATGAAAGGGGCCATGGAGCATTGAGATGACAGGCGTCATGAGGCATGGTGATGACAGTGGTCATGGAGCACTGTGATGAAAGAGATCATGGAGCAATATGATAACAGGGGCCATGGATCATTGTGATGACAGGTGTATTGGAGCATTGTGATGAAAGTAGTCATGGATCATTGTGATGACATGTGTCCTGGAACACTGTGATGACACGGTTCATCGAGTATTGTGATGAAAAGGGTCATAGCGAATTGTGACGACAGGTGTCATGGGGCATTGTGATGACATTGATCATCTAGGAATTGTGAAGAAAGGTGTCATGGAGCACTGTGATGACTGGGGGCATGAAGCATTGTTATGAAAATTGTCCTGGATTATTGTGATGACAGCAGTCATGGAGAATTGTGATGACAGGGATTATGCAGCATCGTGTTGACAACGGTATGGACTATTGTGATGACAATGGTCATGGAGCAATGTGATGAAAGTCTTTATGGAACATCGTGATGAAAAGTGCCTGGGAGCATTGTGACGATAAAGGCCATGGAGCAATGTGATGACAAGTGTCATGGAGCATTGTAATGAAAGGTTTCATTGTGCACTGTGATGACAAGGGGGATGGAGTATTGTGATGAAACTGGTCCTGGAGCATTGTGATAACAAAAGCCATGGAGCTTTGTGATGACAGGCATCATGGAGCATTGTGAAGAAAGGGCCCATGGCGAATTGTAATGACAATAGAGAAATGTGATGAAAATGGTCAGCGAGCATAGTGATTAGAGTGGTCATTGAGAATTGTGATGAAAAGCGACATAGAGCATTGTGATGACAAAGGTCATGGAGAACAGTGATGACCAGGGTATTGAAGCATGGTGATGCCACGGTCATGGAACATTGTGATGACAAGAATTCTGGAGCATTGTGAGGAAACAGGCATGGAGCATTGTGATTATAGGGGACATGGAGCATTGTGATGACATGGGCAGGGAACACTGTGATGACAGGTGTTATGGAGCAATGTGATGACAAGTGTCGTGGAGCATTGTCATGAGAGGGGCCTTGGAGAATTGTGATGACCATGGTCATGGAGCATTGTGATGACATGGGCCATGGAGCATTGTGAAGACAAGATTCATGGAGCATTGTGATGACACGGGCATGAAGCATGGTGATGACAACAGACCTGGAGCATTGTGATGACAAGGGTATGGAGCATTGTGATTACAGGAGACATGGAGCATTGTGATGACATTGGCAGGGATCATTGTGATTACGGGGATCATGGAGCATTGTGATGACAAGTGTCATCCAATATTGTGCTGACCCAGATCATGGAGCATTTTGATGAGAGTGGCCTTGGAGCACAGTGATGAGAGACGTCATGGGGCATTATGGTGACAGTGGTCAAGGAGCATTGTGATGAAAGTGTTCATGGAGCAACTGGATTATCGGGACAATGGAGCATTGTGAATACAAAGGCCATGGAGCATTGAGATAACAGAGTTCATGGAGCATTGTGATGAAAGTGGTCATGGATCACTGTGATGACAAGTGTCCTGGAACCTAGTGATGACACGGTTCATACAGCCTTGAGATGACAAGGGCCAAGGCGAATTGTGATGACACGTGTCATGGGGCATAGTGATGACATTGGTCATCTTGCATTGTGATGACAGTGGTCATGTAGAATTTTGATGAAAGGTATCATGGAGCACTGTGATGACAAAGGCCAAGGAACATTTTGATGACAAGTGTCATTGAGCAATGGGATGACACGGGAATGGAGTATTATGATGACAAGTGTTCTGGAGCATTGTGATGACAAGGGCATGGAGCATTGTGATGACAGGGGCCATGGAGCATTGTGATGACAACGGCATGGAGCATTGTGATGACACGGGCATGGAGCATTGTAATGATAGGCTATCTGGAGCATTGTGATGAAAAGTGGATGGAGCATTTTGATGACAGGATCCAAGGAGCATTGTGCTGACAATGGCATGGAGCATTGTGATGAAAAGGGTACTGGAGCACTGTGAGGAATGGCGTCATGGATCATTGTGATGACAGGGGTCATGGAGCTTTGTAATGACAAGCGTCATGGAGCATTGTGATGACACGGTCAAGGAACATTGCGATGACAAGAATTCTGGAGCATTGTGATGAAAGGGCATGGAGCATTCTGATTAAAGGTGACAAGGAGCATTGTGATGATATGGGCAGAGAACTTTGTGATGACAGGGGTCATGGAGCTTTTTGGTAAGAGAGGCCTTGGAGATTTGTGATGGCAGGCGTCATGGGGCATTGTGATGACAGCGGTCTTGGAGCATTGTGATGAAAGTGATCATGGATCATTGTGATGAGAAGTGTCCTGGAACCTTGTGATGACACGGTTCATGGAGCATTGTGATGACAAGGACCATGGCGAATTGTGATGACATCTGTCATGGGGCATTGTGATGACAGTGGTCATCTAGATTTGTAATGAAAGGTATCATGGAGCATAGTGATGACAGGGGCCATGGAACATTGTGATGACAAAGGCCATGGAGCATTGTGATGACAAGTGTCATGGGGCATTTTGATGATATTGGCATGGCGCATTATGATGACAAGTGTTCTGGAGCATTTTGATGACAAGGGCATGGAGCATTGTGATGAAAGGGGCCATGGAGCATTGAGATGACAGGCGTCATGAGGCATGGTGATGACAGTGGTCATGGAGCACTGTGATGAAAGAGATCATGGAGCAATATGATAACAGGGGCCATGGATCATTGTGATGACAGGTGTATTGGAGCATTGTGATGAAAGTAGTCATGGATCATTGTGATGACATGTGTCCTGGAACACTGTGATGACACGGTTCATCGAGTATTGTGATGAAAAGGGTCATAGCGAATTGTGACGACAGGTGTCATGGGGCATTGTGATGACATTGATCATCTAGGAATTGTGAAGAAAGGTGTCATGGAGCACTGTGATGACTGGGGGCATGAAGCATTGTTATGAAAATTGTCCTGGATTATTGTGATGACAGCAGTCATGGAGAATTGTGATGACAGGGATTATGCAGCATCGTGTTGACAACGGTATGGACTATTGTGATGACAATGGTCATGGAGCAATGTGATGAAAGTCTTTATGGAACATCGTGATGAAAAGTGCCTGGGAGCATTGTGACGATAAAGGCCATGGAGCAATGTGATGACAAGTGTCATGGAGCATTGTAATGAAAGGTTTCATTGTGCACTGTGATGACAAGGGGGATGGAGTATTGTGATGAAACTGGTCCTGGAGCATTGTGATAACAAAAGCCATGGAGCTTTGTGATGACAGGCATCATGGAGCATTGTGAAGAAAGGGCCCATGGCGAATTGTAATGACAATAGAGAAATGTGATGAAAATGGTCAGCGAGCATAGTGATTAGAGTGGTCATTGAGAATTGTGATGAAAAGCGACATAGAGCATTGTGATGACAAAGGTCATGGAGAACAGTGATGACCAGGGTATTGAAGCATGGTGATGCCACGGTCATGGAACATTGTGATGACAAGAATTCTGGAGCATTGTGAGGAAACAGGCATGGAGCATTGTGATTATAGGGGACATGGAGCATTGTGATGACATGGGCAGGGAACACTGTGATGACAGGTGTTATGGAGCAATGTGATGACAAGTGTCGTGGAGCATTGTCATGAGAGGGGCCTTGGAGAATTGTGATGACCATGGTCATGGAGCATTGTGATGACATGGGCCATGGAGCATTGTGAAGACAAGATTCATGGAGCATTGTGATGACACGGGCATGAAGCATGGTGATGACAACAGACTTGGAGCATTGTGATGACAAGGGTATGGAGCATTGTGATTACAGGAGACATGGAGCATTGTGATGACATTGGCAGGGATCATTGTGATTACGGGGATCATGGAGCATTGTGATGACAAGTGTCATCCAATATTGTGCTGACCCAGATCATGGAGCATTTTGATGAGAGTGGCCTTGGAGCACAGTGATGAGAGACGTCATGGGGCATTATGGTGACAGTGGTCAAGGAGCATTGTGATGAAAGTGTTCATGGAGCAACTGGATTATCGGGACAATGGAGCATTGTGAATACAAAGGCCATGGAGCATTGAGATAACAGAGTTCATGGAGCATTGTGATGAAAGTGGTCATGGATCACTGTGATGACAAGTGTCCTGGAACCTAGTGATGACACGGTTCATACAGCCTTGAGATGACAAGGGCCAAGGCGAATTGTGATGACACGTGTCATGGGGCATAGTGATGACATTGGTCATCTTGCATTGTGATGACAGTGGTCATGTAGAATTTTGATGAAAGGTATCATGGAGCACTGTGATGACAAAGGCCAAGGAACATTTTGATGACAAGTGTCATTGAGCAATGGGATGACACGGGAATGGAGTATTATGATGACAAGTGTTCTGGAGCATTGTGATGACAAGGGCATGGAGCATTGTGATGACAGGGGCCATGGAGCATTGTGATGACAACGGCATGGAGCATTGTGATGACACGGGCATGGAGCATTGTAATGATAGGCTATCTGGAGCATTGTGATGAAAAGTGGATGGAGCATTTTGATGACAGGATCCAAGGAGCATTGTGCTGACAATGGCATGGAGCATTGTGATGAAAAGGGTACTGGAGCACTGCGAGGAAAGGAATCATGGGTCATTGTGATGACAGGGGTCATGGAGCTTTGTGATGACAAGGGTCATGGAGCATTGTGATGACACGGTCAAGGAACATTGTGATGACAAGAATTCTGGAGCATTGTGATGAAAGGGCATGGAGCATTGTGATTAAAGGTGAGAAGGAGCATTGTGATGATATGGGCAGAGAACTTTGTGATGACAGGGGTCATGGAGCTTTTTGGTAAGAGAGGCCTTGGAGATTTGTGATGGCAGGCGTCATGGGGCATTGTGATGACAGGGGTCTTGGAACATTGTGATGAAAGGGGTCATGGAGCACTGTGATTACAGGGGCCATGGAACATTGTGAATACAAAGGCTATGGAGCATTGAGATGACAGTGTTCATGGAGCATGGTGATGAAAGTGATCATGGCGCACTGTGATGAAAGAGATCATGGAGCAATATGATAACAGGGGCCATGGATCATTGTGATGACAGGTGTATTGGAGCATTGTGATGAAAGCAGTCATGGATCATTGTGATGACATGTGTCCTGGAACACTGTGATGACACGGTTCATCGAGTATTGTGATGAAAAGGGTCAGAGCGAATTGTGACGACAGGTGTCATGGGGCATTGTGATGACATTGATCATCTAGGAATTGTGATGAAAGGTGTCATGGAGCACTGTGATGCCTGGGGGCATGAAGCATTGTTATGAAAATTGTCCTGGATTATTGTGATGACAGCAGTCATGGAGAATTGTGATGACAGCTATTATGCAGCATTGTGTTGACAAGGGTATGGACTATTGTGATGACAATGGTCATGGAGCAATGTGATGAAAGTTTTTATGGAACATCGTGATGAAAAGTGCCTGGGAGCATTGTGACGATAAAGGCCATGGAGCAATGTGATGACAAGTTTCATGGAGCATTGTAATGAAAGGTTTCATTGTGCACTGTGATGACAAGGGGGATGGAGTATTGTGATGAATCTGGTCCTGGAGCATTGTGATAACAAAAGTCATGTAGCTTTGTGATGACAGGCATCATGGAGCATTGTGAAGAAAGGGGCCATGGGAAATTGTAATGACAATAGAGAAATGTGATGAAAATGGTCAGCGAGCGTTATGATTAAAGTGGTCATTGAGAAATGTGATGAAAAGCGACATAGAGCATTGTGATGACAAAGGTCATGGAGAAATGTGATGACCAGGGTCATGTAGCATTGTGATGACACGGTCATGGAACATTGTGATGACAAGAATTCTGGAGCATTGTGATGACAAGGGCCATGGAGCATTGTGATGCCACAGTCATGGAACATTGTGATGACAAGAATTCTGGAGCATTGTGAGGAAACAGGCATGGAGCATTGTGATTATAGGGGACATGGAGCATTGTGATGACATGGGCCATGGAGCATTGTGAAGACAAGATTCATGGAGCATTGTGATGACACGGGCATGAAGCATGGTGATGACAAAAGACCTGAAGCATTGTGATGACAAGGGCATGGAGCATTGTGATTACAGGAGACATGGAGCATTGTGATGACATAGGCAGGGATCATTGTGATTACAGGGATCATGGAGCATTGTGATGACAAGTGTCATCCAATATTGTGCTGACACAGATCATGGAGCATTTTGATGAGAGTGGCCTTGGAGCACAATGATGAGAGACGTCATGGGGCATTATGGTGACAGTGGTCAAGGAGCCTTGTGCTGAAAGTGTTCATGGAGCAACGCGATTATCGGGACAATGGAGCACTGTGAATACAAAGGCCATGGAGCATTGAGATAACAGAGTTCATGGAGCATTGTGATGAAAGTGGTCATGGATCACTGTGATGAGAAGTGTCCTGGAACTTAGTGATGACACGGTTCATACAGCCTTGAGATGACAAGGGCCAAGGCGAATTGTGATGACATTGGTCATCTTGGATTGTGATGACAGTGGTCATGTAGAATTTTGATTAAAGGTATCATGGAGCAGTGTGATGACAAAGGCCAAGGAACATTTTGATGACAAGTGTCATTGAGCAATGGGATGACACGGGAATGGAGTATTATGATGATAAGTGTTCTGGAGCACTGTGATGACAAGGGCATGGAGCATTGTGATTACAGGGGCCATGGAGCATTGTGATGACAACGGCATGGAGCTTTGTGATGACACGGGCATGGAGCATTGTAATGATAGGCTATCTGGAGCATTGTAATGAAAAGGGGACAGAGAATTTTGATGAGATGGTCCAAGGAGAATTGTGCTGACAATGACATGGCGCATTGTGATGAAAAGGGTACTGGAGCACTGTGAGGAAAGGAGTCATGGGTCATTGTGATGACAGGGGTCATGGAGCTTTTTGGTAAGAGAGGCCTTGGAGATTTGTGATGGCAGGCGTCATGGGGCATTGTGATGACAGCGGTCTTGGAGCATTGTGATGAAAGGGGTCATGGAGCACTGTGATTACAGGGGCCATGGAGCATTGTGAATACAAAGGCTATGGAGCATTGAGATGACAGTGTTCATGGAGCATTGTGATGAAAGTGATCATGGATCATTGTGATGACAAGTGTCCTGGAACCTTGTGATGACACGTTTCATGGAGCATTGTGGTGACAAGGACCATGGCGAATTGTGATGACATCTGTCATGGGGCATTGTGATGACAGTGGTCATCTAGAATTGTGATGAATGGTAACATGGAGCACTGTGATGACAGGGGCCATGGAACATTGTGATGACAAAGGCCATGGAGCAATGTGATGACAAGTGTCATGGAGCATTGTAATGAAAGGTTTCATTGTGCACTGTGATGACAAGGGGGATGGAGTATTGTGATGAAACTGGTCCTGGAGCATTGTGATAACAAAAGCCATGGAGCTTATTGATGACAGGCATCATGGAGCATTGTGAAGAAAGGGCCCATGGTGAATTGTAATGACAATAGAGAAATGTGATGAAAATGGTCAGTGAGCATAGTGATTAGAGTGGTCATTGAGAATTGTGATGAAAAGCGACATAGAGCATTGTGATGACAAAGGTCATGGAGAACAGTGATGACCAGGGTATTGAAGCATTGTGATGACACGGTCATGGAACATTGTGATGACAAGAATTCTGGAGCATTGTGATGACAAGGGCCATGGAGCATTGTGATGCCACGGTCATGGAACATTGTGATGACAAGAATTCTGGAGCATTGTGAGGAAACAGGCATGGAGCATTGTGATTATAGGGGACATGGAGCATTGTGATGACATGGGCAGGGAACACTGTGATGACAGGTGTTATGGAGCAATGTGATGACAAGTGTCGTGGAGCATTGTGATGAGAGGGGCCTTGGAGAATTGTGATGACAATGGTCATGGAGCATTGTGATGACATGGGCCATGGAGCATTGTGAAGACAAGATTCATGGAGCATTGTGATGACACGGGCATGAAGCATGGTGATGACAACAGACCTGGAGCATTGTGATGACAAGGGTATGGAGCATTGTGATTACAGGAGACATGGAGCATTGTGATGACATTGGCAGGGATCATTGTGATTACGGGGATCATGGAGCATTGTTGTGACAAGTGTCATCCAATATTGTGCTGACCCAGATCATGGAGCATTTTGATGAGAGTGGCCTTGGAGCACAGTGATGAGAGACGTCATGGGGCATTATGTTGACAGTGGTCAAGGAGCCTTGTGCTGAAAGTGTTCATGGAGCAACGCGATTATCGGGACAATGGAGCATTGTGAATACAAAGGCCATGGAGCATTGAGATAACAGAGTTCATGGAGCATTGTGATGAAAGTGGTCATGGATCACTGTGATGACAAGTGTCCTGGAACCTAGTGATGACACGGTTCATACAGCCTTGAGATGACAAGGGCCAAGGCGAATTGTGATGACACCTGTCATGGGGCATTGTGCTGATACTGGTCATCTTGCATTGTGATGACAGTGGTCATGTAGAATTTTGATTAAAGGTATCATGGAACAGTGTGATGTCAAAGGCCAAGGAACATTTTGATGACAAGTGTCATTGAGCAATGGGATGACACGGGAATGGAGTATTATGATGACAAGTGTTCTGGAGCATTGTGATGACAAGGGCATGGAGCATTGTGATTACAGGGGCCATGGAGCATTGTGATGACAACGGCATGGAGCACTGTGTTGACACGGGCATGGAGCATTGTAATGATAGGCTATCTGGAGAATTGTGATGAAAAGGGGATGGAGCATTTTGATGACAGGATCCAAGGAGCATTGTGCTGACAATGGCATGGAGCATTGTGATGAAAAGGGTACTGGAGCACTGTGAGGTAAGGAGTCATGGATCATTGTGATGACAGGGGTCATGGAGCTTTGTGATGACAAGGGTCATGGAGCATTGTAATGACACGGTCAAGGAACATTGCGATGACAAGAATTCTGGAGCATTGTGATGAAAGGGCATGGAGCATTGTGATTAAAGGTGACAAGGAGCATTGTGATGATATGGGCAGAGAACTTTGTGATGACAGGGGTCATGGAGCATTGTGATGAAAGTGTCATGGAACATTGGGCTGACAGGGATCATGGAGCTTTTTGGTAAGAGAGGCCTTTTGAGATTTGTGATGGCAGGCCTCATGGGGCATTGTGATGACAGCGGTCTTGGAGCATTGGGATGAAAGGGGTAATGGAGCACTGTGATTACAGGGGCCATGGAGCATTGTGAATACAAAGGCTATGGAGCATTGAGATGACAGGGTTCATGTAGCATTGTGATGAAAGTGATCATGGATCATTGTGATGACAAGTGTCATGGGGCATTTTGATGACATTGGCATGGAGCATTTTGATGACAAGAGTTCTGGAGCATTTTGATGAAAAGGGCAGGGAACACTGTGATGACTGGGTTCATGGAGCATTGTGATGAAAGAGGCCATGGAGCATTGAGATGACAGGCCTCATGAGGCATGGTTTTGACAGTGGTCATGGAGCATTGTGATGAAAGAGATCGTGGAGCAATATGATAACAGGGGACATGGATCATTGTGATGACATGTGTACTGGAGCATTGTGTTTAAAGTAGTCATGGAACATTGTGATGACATGTGTCCTGGAACACTGTGATGACACGGTTCATCGAGTATTGCGATGACAAGGGTCATAGCGAATTGTGACGACAGGTGTCATGGGGCATTGTGATGACATTGATCATCTAGGAATTGTGATGAAAGGTGTCATGGAGCACTGTGATGACTGGGGGCATGAAGCATTGTTATGAAAATTGTCCTGGATTATTGTGATGACAGCAGTCATAGAGAATTGTGATGACAGGGATTATGCAGCATTGTGTTGACAAGGGTATGGACTATTGTGATGACAATGGTCATGGAGCAATGTGATGAAAGTATTCATGGAACATCGTGATGAAAAGTGGCTGGGAGCATTGTGACGATAAACGCCATGGAGCATTGTGATGACAAGTGTCATGGAGCATTGTAATGAAAGGTTTCATTGTGCACTGTGATGACAAGGGGGATGGAGTATTGTGATGAAACTGGTCCTGGAGCATTGTGGTAACAAAAGCCATGGAGCTTTGTGATGACAGGCATCATGGAGCATTGTGAAGAAAGGGGCCATGGCGAATTGTAATGACAATAGAATAATGTGATGAAAATGGTCAGCGAGCATAGTGATTAAAGTGGTCATTGAGAATTGTGATGAAAAGCGACATAGAGCATTGTGATGACAAAGGTCATGGAGAACAGTGATGACCAGGGTCATGTAGCATTGTGATGACACAGTCATGGAACATTGTGATGACAAGAATTCTGGAGCATCGTGAGGAAAAAGGCAGGGAGCATTTTGATTATAGGGGACATGGAGCATTGTGATGACATGGGCAGGGAACACTGTGATGACAGGTGTTATGGAGCAATGTGATGACAAGTGTCGTGGAGCATTGTGATGAGAGGGGCCTTGGAGAATTGTGATGACAGGGGTCATGGAGCATTGTGAAGACAAGATTCATGGAGCATTGTGATGACACGGGCATGAAGCATGGTGATGATAACAGACCTGGAGCATTGTGATGACAAGGGCATGGAGCATTGTGATTACAGGAGACATGGAGCACTGTGATGACATTGGCAGGGATCATTGTGATTCCAGGGATCATGGAGCATTGTGAGGACAAGTGTCATCCAATATTGTGCTGACACAGATCATGGAGCATGGTGATGAGAGTGGCCTTGGAGCACAGTGATGAGAGACGTCATGGGGCATTATGGTGACAGTGGTCAAGGAGCATTGTGATGAAAGTGGTCAAGGAGTATTGTGATGAAAATGTTCATGGAGCGACGGGATTATCGGGACAATGGAGCATTGTGAATACAAAGGCCATGGAGCATTGAGATAACAGAGTTCATGGAGCATTGTGATGAAAGTGGTCATGGATCATTGTGATGACAAGTGTCCTGGAACCTAGTGATGACACGGTTCATAAAGCCTTGAGATGACAAGGGCCAAGGCGAATTGTGATGACACGTGTCATGGGGCATTGTGATGATATTGGTCATCTTGCATTGTGATGACAGTGGTCATGTAGAATTTTGATTAAAGGTATCATGGAGCACTGTGATGACAAAGGCCAAGGAACATTTTGATGACAAGTGTCATTGAGCAATGGGATGACACGGGAATGGAGTATTATGATGACAAGTGTTCTGGAGCATTGTGATGACAAGGGCATGGAGCATTGTGATTCCAGGGGCCATGGAGCATTGTGATGACAACGGCATGGAGCATTGTGATGACACGGGCATGGAGCATTGTAATGATAGGCTATCTGGAGCATTGTGATGAAAAGTGGATGGAGCATTTTGATGACAGGATCCAAGGAGCATTGTGCTGACAATGGCATGGAGCATTGTGATGAAAAGGGTACTGGAGCACTGTGAGGAATGGCGTCATGGATCATTGTGATGACAGGGGTCATGGAGCTTTGTAATGACAAGCGTCATGGAGCATTGTGATGACACGGTCAAGGAACATTGCGATGACAAGAATTCTGGAGCATTGTGATGAAAGGGCATGGAGCATTCTGATTAAAGGTGACAAGGAGCATTGTGATGATATGGGCAGAGAACTTTGTGATAACAGGGGTCATGGAGCTTTTTGGTAAGAGAGGCCTTGGAGATTTGTGATGGCAGGCGTCATGGGGCATTGTGATGACAGCGGTCTTGGAGCATTGTGATGAAAGTGATCATGGATCATTGTGATGAGAAGTGTCCTGGAACCTTGTGATGACACGGTTCATGGAGCATTGTGATGACAAGGACCATGGCGAATTGTGATGACATCTGTCATGGGGCATTGTGATGACAGTGGTCATCTAGATTTGTAATGAAAGGTATCATGGAGCATAGTGATGACAGGGGCCATGGAACATTGTGATGACAAAGGCCATGGAGCATTGTGATGACAAGTGTCATGGGGCATTTTGATGATATTGGCATGGCGCATTATGATGACAAGTGTTCTGGAGCATTTTGATGACAAGGGCATGGAGCATTGTGATGAAAGGGGCCATGGAGCATTGAGATGACAGGCGTCATGAGGCATGGTGATGACAGTGGTCATGGAGCACTGTGATGAAAGAGATCATGGAGCAATATGATAACAGGGGCCATGGATCATTGTGATGACAGGTGTATTGGAGCATTGTGATGAAAGTAGTCATGGATCATTGTGATGACATGTGTCCTGGAACACTGTGATGACACGGTTCATCGAGTATTGTGATGAAAAGGGTCATAGCGAATTGTGACGACAGGTGTCATGGGGCATTGTGATGACATTGATCATCTAGGAATTGTGATGAAAGGTGTCATGGAGCACTGTGATGACTGGGGGCATGAAGCATTGTTATGAAAATTGTCCTGAATTATTGTGATGACAGCAGTCATGGAGAATTGTGATGACAGGGATTATGCAGCATCGTGTTGACAACGGTATGGACTATTGTGATGACAATGGTCATGGAGCAATGTGATGAAAGTTTTTATGGAACATCGTGATGAAAAGTGCCTGGGAGCATTGTGACGATAAAGGCCATGGAGCAATGTGATGACAAGTGTCATGGAGCATTGTAATGAAAGGTTTCATTGTGCACTGTGATGACAAGGGGGATGGAGTATTGTGATGAAACTGGTCCTGGAGCATTGTGATAACAAAAGCCATGGAGCTTTGTGATGACAGGCATCATGGAGCATTGTGAAGAAAGGGCCCATGGCGAATTGTAATGACAATAGAGAAATGTGATGAAAATGGTCAGCGAGCATAGTGATTAGAGTGGTCATTGAGAATTGTGATGAAAAGCGACATAGAGCATTGTGATGACAAAGGTCATGGAGAACAGTGATGACCAGGGTATTGAAGCATGGTGATGCCACGGTCATGGAACATTGTGATGACAAGAATTCTGGAGCATTGTGAGGAAACAGGCATGGAGCATTGTGATTATAGGGGACATGGAGCATTGTGATGACATGGGCAGGGAACACTGTGATGACAGGTGTTATGGAGCAATGTGATGACAAGTGTCGTGGAGCATTGTCATGAGAGGGGCCTTGGAGAATTGTGATGACCATGGTCATGGAGCATTGTGATGACATGGGCCATGGAGCATTGTGAAGACAAGATTCATGGAGCATTGTGATGACACGGGCATGAAGCATGGTGATGACAACAGACCTGGAGCATTGTGATGACAAGGGTATGGAGCATTGTGATTACAGGAGACATGGAGCATTGTGATGACATTGGCAGGGATCATTGTGATTACGGGGATCATGGAGCATTGTGATGACAAGTGTCATCCAATATTGTGCTGACCCAGATCATGGAGCATTTTGATGAGAGTGGCCTTGGAGCACAGTGATGAGAGACGTCATGGGGCATTATGGTGACAGTGGTCAAGGAGCATTGTGATGAAAGTGTTCATGGAGCAACGGGATTATCGGGACAATGGAGCATTGTGAATACAAAGGCCATGGAGCATTGAGATAACAGAGTTCATGGAGCATTGTGATGAAAGTGGTCATGGATCACTGTGATGACAAGTGTCCTGGAACCTAGTGATGACACGGTTCATACAGCCTTGAGATGACAAGGGCCAAGGCGAATTGTGATGACACGTGTCTTGGGGCATAGTGATGACATTGGTCATCTTGCATTGTGATGACAGTGGTCATGTAGAATTTTGATGAAAGGTATCATGGAGCACTGTGATGACAAAGGCCAAGGAACATTTTGATGACAAGTGTCATTGAGCAATGGGATGACACGGGAATGGAGTATTATGATGACAAGTGTTCTGGAGCATTGTGATGACAAGGGCATGGAGCATTGTGATTACAGGGGCCATGGAGCATTGTGATGACAACGGCATGGAGCACTGTGTTGACACGGGCATGGAGCATTGTAATGATAGGCTATCTGGAGAATTGTGATGAAAAGGGGATGGAGCATTTTGATGACAGGATCCAAGGAGCATTGTGCTGACAATGGCATGGAGCATTGTGATGAAAAGGGTACTGGAGCACTGTGAGGTAAGGAGTCATGGATCATTGTGATGACAGGGGTCATGGAGCTTTGTGATGATAAGGGTCATGGAGCATTGTAATGACACGGTCAAGGAACATTGCGATGACAAGAATTCTGGAGCATTGTGATGAAAGGGCATGGAGCATTGTGATTAAAGGTGACAAGGAGCATTGTGATGATATGGGCAGAGAACTTTGTTATGACAGGGGTCATGGAGCATTGTGATGAAAGTGTCATGGAACATTGGGCTGACAGGGATCATGGAGCTTTTTGGTAAGAGAGGCCTTTTGAGATTTGTGATGGCAGGCCTCATGGGGCATTGTGATGACAGCGGTCTTGGAGCATTGGGATGAAAGGGGTAATGGAGCACTGTGATTACAGGGGCCATGGAGCATTGTGAATACAAAGGCTATGGAGCATTGAGATGACAGGGTTCATGTAGCATTGTGATGAAAGTGATCATGGATCATTGTGATGACAAGTGTCATGGGGCATTTTGATGACATTGGCATGGAGCATTTTGATGACAAGAGTTCTGGAGCATTTTGATGAAAAGGGCAGGGAACATTGTGATGACTGGGTTCATGGAGCATTGTGATGAAAGAGGCCATGGAGCATTGAGATGACAGGCCTCATGAGGCATGGTTTTGACAGTGGTCATGGAGCATTGTGATGAAAGAGATCGTGGAGCAATATGATAACAGGGGACATGGATCATTGTGATGACATGTGTACTGGAGCATTGTGTTTAAAGTAGTCATGGAACATTGTGATGACATGTGTCCTGGAACACTGTGATGACACGGTTCATCGAGTATTGCGATGACAAGGGTCATAGCGAATTGTGACGACAGGTGTCATGGGGCATTGTGATGACATTGATCATCTAGGAATTGTGATGAAAGGTGTCATGGAGCACTGTGATGACTGGGGGCATGAAGCATTTTTATGAAAATTGTCCTGGATTATTGTGATGACAGCAGTCATAGAGAATTGTGATGACAGGGATTATGCAGCATTGTGTTGACAAGGGTATGGACTATTGTGATGACAATGGTCATGGAGCAATGTGATGAAAGTATTCATGGAACATCGTGATGAAAAGTGGCTGGGAGCATTGTGACGATAAACGCCATGGAGCATTGTGATGACAAGTGTCATGGAGCATTGTAATGAAAGGTTTCATTGTGCACTGTGATGACAAGGGGGATGGAGTATTGTGATGAAACTGGTCCTGGAGCATTGTGGTAACAAAAGCCATGGAGCTTTGTGATGACAGGCATCATGGAGCATTGTGAAGAAAGGGGCCATGGCGAATTGTAATGACAATAGAATAATGTGATGAAAATGGTCAGCGAGCATAGTGATTAAAGTGGTCATTGAGAATTGTGATGAAAAGCGACATAGAGCATTGTGATGACAAAGGTCATGGAGAACAGTGATGACCAGGGTCATGTAGCATTGTGATGACACAGTCATGGAACATTGTGATGACAAGAATTCTGGAGCATCGTGAGGAAAAAGGCAGGGAGCATTTTGATTATAGGGGACATGGAGCATTGTGATGACATGGGCAGGGAACACTGTGATGACAGGTGTTATGGAGCAATGTGATGACAAGTGTCGTGGAGCATTGTGATGAGAGGGGCCTTGGAGAATTGTGATGACAGGGGTCATGGAGCATTGTGAAGACAAGATTCATGGAGCATTGTGATGACACGGGCATGAAGCATGGTGATGATAACAGACCTGGAGCATTGTGATGACAAGGGCATGGAGCATTGTGATTACAGGAGACATGGAGCACTGTGATGACATTGGCAGGGATCATTGTGATTCCAGGGATCATGGAGCATTGTGAGGACAAGTGTCATCCAATATTGTGCTGACACAGATCATGGAGCATGGTGATGAGAGTGGCCTTGGAGCACAGTGATGAGAGACGTCATGGGGCATTATGGTGACAGTGGTCAAGGAGCATTGTGATGAAAGTGGTCAAGGAGCATTGTGATGAAAATGTTCATGGAGCGACGGGATTATCGGGACAATGGAGCATTGTGAATACAAAGGCCATGGAGCATTGAGATAACAGAGTTCATGGAGCATTGTGATGAAAGTGGTCATGGATCATTGTGATGACAAGTGTCCTGGAACCTAGTGATGACACGGTTCATAAAGCCTTGAGATGACAAGGGCCAAGGCGAATTGTGATGACACGTGTCATGGGGCATTGTGATGATATTGGTCATCTTGCATTGTGATGACAGTGGTCATGTAGAATTTTGATGAAAGGTATCATGGAGCACTGTGATGACAAAGGCCAAGGAACATTTTGATGACAAGTGTCATTGAGCAATGGGATGACACGGGAATGGAGTATTATGATGACAAGTGTTCTGGAGCATTGTGATGACAAGGGCATGGAGCATTGTGATGACAGGGGCCATGGAGCATTGTGATGACAACGGCATGGAGCATTGTGATGACACGGGCATGGAGCATTGTAATGATAGGCTATCTGGAGCATTGTGATGAAAAGTGGATGGAGCATTTTGATGACAGGATCCAAGGAGCATTGTGCTGACAATGGCATGGAGCATTGTGATGAAAAGGGTACTGGAGCACTGTGAGGAATGGCGTCATGGATCATTGTGATGACAGGGGTCATGGAGCTTTGTAATGACAAGCGTCATGGAGCATTGTGATGACACGGTCAAGGAACATTGCGATGACAAGAATTCTGGAGCATTGTGATGAAAGGGCATGGAGCATTCTGATTAAAGGTGACAAGGAGCATTGTGATGATATGGGCAGAGAACTTTGTGATAACAGGGGTCATGGAGCTTTTTGGTAAGAGAGGCCTTGGAGATTTGTGATGGCAGGCGTCATGGGGCATTGTGATGACAGCGGTCTTGGAGCATTGTGATGAAAGTGATCATGGATCCTTGTGATGAGAAGTGTCCTGGAACCTTGTGATGACACGGTTCATGGAGCATTGTGATGACAAGGACCATGGCGAATTGTGATGACATCTGTCATGGGGCATTGTGATGACAGTGGTCATCTAGATTTGTAATGAAAGGTATCATGGAGCATAGTGATGACAGGGGCCATGGAACATTGTGATGACAAAGGCCATGGAGCATTGTGATGACAAGTGTCATGGGGCATTTTGATGATATTGGCATGGCGCATTATGATGACAAGTGTTCTGGAGCATTTTGATGACAAGGGCATGGAGCATTGTGATGAAAGGGGCCATGGAGCATTGAGATGACAGGCGTCATGAGGCATGGTGATGACAGTGGTCATGGAGCACTGTGATGAAAGAGATCATGGAGCAATATGATAACAGGGGCCATGGATCATTGTGATGACAGGTGTATTGGAGCATTGTGATGAAAGTAGTCATGGATCATTGTGATGACATGTGTCCTGGAACACTGTGATGACACGGTTCATCGAGTATTGTGATGAAAAGGGTCATAGCGAATTGTGACGACAGGTGTCATGGGGCATTGTGATGACATTGATCATCTAGGAATTGTGATGAAAGGTGTCATGGAGCACTGTGATGACTGGGGGCATGAAGCATTGTTATGAAAATTGTCCTGAATTATTGTGATGACAGCAGTCATGGAGAATTGTGATGACAGGGATTATGCAGCATCGTGTTGACAACGGTATGGACTATTGTGATGACAATGGTCATGGAGCAATGTGATGAAAGTTTTTATGGAACATCGTGATGAAAAGTGCCTGGGAGCATTGTGACGATAAAGGCCATGGAGCAATGTGATGACAAGTGTCATGGAGCATTGTAATGAAAGGTTTCATTGTGCACTGTGATGACAAGGGGGATGGAGTATTGTGATGAAACTGGTCCTGGAGCATTGTGATAACAAAAGCCATGGAGCTTTGTGATGACAGGCATCATGGAGCATTGTGAAGAAAGGGCCCATGGCGAATTGTAATGACAATAGAGAAATGTGATGAAAATGGTCAGCGAGCATAGTGATTAGAGTGGTCATTGAGAATTGTGATGAAAAGCGACATAGAGCATTGTGATGACAAAGGTCATGGAGAACAGTGATGACCAGGGTATTGAAGCATGGTGATGCCACGGTCATGGAACATTGTGATGACAAGAATTCTGGAGCATTGTGAGGAAACAGGCATGGAGCATTGTGATTATAGGGGACATGGAGCATTGTGATGACATGGGCAGGGAACACTGTGATGACAGGTGTTATGGAGCAATGTGATGACAAGTGTCGTGGAGCATTGTCATGAGAGGGGCCTTGGAGAATTGTGATGATCATGGTCATGGAGCATTGTGATGACATGGGCCATGGAGCATTGTGAAGACAAGATTCATGGAGCATTGTGATGACACGGGCATGAAGCATGGTGATGACAACAGACCTGGAGCATTGTGATGACAAGGGTATGGAGCATTGTGATTACAGGAGACATGGAGCATTGTGATGACATTGGCAGGGATCATTGTGATTACGGGGATCATGGAGCATTGTGATGACAAGTGTCATCCAATATTGTGCTGACCCAGATCATGGAGCATTTTGATGAGAGTGGCCTTGGAGCACAGTGATGAGAGACGTCATGGGGCATTATGGTGACAGTGGTCAAGGAGCATTGTGATGAAAGTGTTCATGGAGCAACGGGATTATCGGGACAATGGAGCATTGTGAATACAAAGGCCATGGAGCATTGAGATAACAGAGTTCATGGAGCATTGTGATGAAAGTGGTCATGGATCACTGTGATGACAAGTGTCCTGGAACCTAGTGATGACACGGTTCATACAGCCTTGAGATGACAAGGGCCAAGGCGAATTGTGATGACACGTGTCTTGGGGCATAGTGATGACATTGGTCATCTTGCATTGTGATGACAGTGGTCATGTAGAATTTTGATGAAAGGTATCATGGAGCACTGTGATGACAAAGGCCAAGGAACATTTTGATGACAAGTGTCATTGAGCAATGGGATGACACGGGAATGGAGTATTATGATGACAAGTGTTCTGGAGCATTGTGATGACAAGGGCATGGAGCATTGTGATGACAGGGGCCATGGAGCATTGTGATGACAACGGCATGGAGCATTGTGATGACACGGGCATGGAGCATTGTAATGATAGGCTATCTGGAGCATTGTGATGAAAAGTGGATGGAGCATTTTGATGACAGGATCCAAGGAGCATTGTGCTGACAATGGCATGGAGCATTGTGATGAAAAGGGTACTGGAGCACTGCGAGGAAAGGAATCATGGGTCATTGTGATGACAGGGGTCATGGAGCTTTGTGATGACAAGGGTCATGGAGCATTGTGATGACACGGTCAAGGAACATTGCGATGACAAGAATTCTGGAGCATTGTGATGAAAGGGCATGGAGCATTGTGATTAAAGGTGAGAAGGAGCATTGTGATGATATGGGCAGAGAACTTTGTGATGACAGGGGTCATGGAGCTTTTTGGTAAGAGAGGCCTTGGAGATTTGTGATGGCAGGCGTCATGGGGCATTCTGATGACAGCGGTCTTGGAACATTGTGATGAAAGGGGTCATGGAGCACTGTGATTACAGGGGCCATGGAACATTGTGAATACAAAGGCTATGGAGCATTGAGATGACAGTGTTCATGGAGCATGGTGATGAAAGTGATCATGGCGCACTGTGATGAAAGAGATCATGGAGCAATATGATAACAGGGGCCATGGATCATTGTGATGACAGGTGTATTGGAGCATTGTGATGAAAGCAGTCATGGATCATTGTGATGACATGTGTCCTGGAACACTGTGATGACACGGTTCATCGAGTATTGTGATGAAAAGGGTCAGAGCGAATTGTGATGACAGGTGTCATGGGGCATTGTGATGACATTGATCATCTAGGAATTGTGATGAAAGGTGTCATGGAGCACTGTGATGCCTGGGGGCATGAAGCATTGTTATGAAAATTGTCCTGGATTATTGTGATGACAGCAGTCATGGAGAATTGTGATGACAGGGATTATGCAGCATTGTGTTGACAACGGTATGGACTATTGTGATGACAATGGTCATGGAGCAATGTGATGAAAGTTTTTATGGAACATCGTGATGAAAATTGCCTGGGAGCATTGTGACGATAAAGGCCATGGAGCAATGTGATGACAAGTGTCATGGAGCATTGTAATGAAAGGTTTCATTGTGCACTGTGATGACAAGGGGGATGGAGTATTGTGATGAATCTGGTCCTGGAGCATTGTGATAACAAAAGTCATGTAGCTTTGTGATGACAGGCATCATGGAGCATTGTGAAGAAAGGGGCCATGGGAAATTGTAATGACAATAGAGAAATGTGATGAAAATGGTCAGCGAGCGTTATGATTAAAGTGGTCATTGAGAAATGTGATGAAAAGCGACATAGAGCATTGTGATGACAAAGGTCATGGAGAACTGTGATGACCAGGGTCATGTAGCATTGTGATGACACGGTCATGGAACATTGTGATGACAAGAATTCTGGAGCATTGTGATGACAAGGGCCATGGAGCATTGTGATGCCACGGTCATGGAACATTGTGATGACAAGAATTCTGGAGCATTGTGAGGAAACAGGCATGGAGCATTGTGATTATAGGGGACATGGAGCATTGTGATGACATGGGCCATGGAGCATTGTGAAGACAAGATTCATGGAGCATTGTGATGACACGGGCATGAAGCATGGTGATGACAAAAGACCTGAAGCATTGTGATGACAAGGGCATGGAGCATTGTGATTACAGGAGACATGGAGCATTGTGATGACATAGGCAGGGATCATTGTGATTACAGGGATCATGGAGCATTGTGATGACAAGTGTCATCCAATATTGTGCTGACACAGATCATGGAGCATTTTGATGAGAGTGGCCTTGGAGCACAATGATGAGAGACGTCATGGGGCATTATGGTGACAGTGGTCAAGGAGCCTTGTGCTGAAAGTGTTCATGGAGCAACGCGATTATCGGGACAATGGAGCACTGTGAATACAAAGGCCATGGAGCATTGAGATAACAGAGTTCATGGAGCATTGTGATGAAAGTGGTCATGGATCACTGTGATGAGAAGTGTCCTGGAACTTAGTGATGACACGGTTCATACAGCCTTGAGATGACAAGGGCCAAGGCGAATTGTGATGACATTGGTCATCTTGGATTGTGATGACAGTGGTCATGTAGAATTTTGATTAAAGGTATCATGGAGCAGTGTGATGACAAAGGCCAAGGAACATTTTGATGACAAGTGTCATTGAGCAATGGGATGACACGGTAATGGAGTATTATGATGATAAGTGTTCTGGAGCACTGTGATGACAAGGGCATGGAGCATTGTGATTACAGGGGCCATGGAGCATTGTGATGACAACGGCATGGAGCTTTGTGATGACACGGGCATGGAGCATTGTAATGATAGGCTATCTGGAGCATTGTAATGAAAAGGGGACAGAGAATTTTGATGAGATGGTCCAAGGAGAATTGTGCTGACAATGACATGGCGCATTGTGATGAAAAGGGTACTGGAGCACTGTGAGGAAAGGAGTCATGGGTCATTGTGATGACAGGGGTCATGGAGCTTTTTGGTAAGAGAGGCCTTGGAGATTTGTGATGGCAGGCGTCATGGGGCATTGTGATGACAGCGGTCTTGGAGCATTGTGATGAAAGGGGTCATGGAGCACTGTGATTACAGGGGCCATGGAGCATTGTGAATACAAAGGCTATGGAGCATTGAGATGACAGTGTTCATGGAGCATTGTGATGAAAGTGATCATGGATCATTGTGATGACAAGTGTCCTGGAACCTTGTGATGACACGTTTCATGGAGCATTGTGGTGACAAGGACCATGGCGAATTGTGATGACATCTGTCCTGGGGCATTGTGATGACAGTGGTCATCTACAATTGTGATGAATGGTAACATGGAGCACTGTGATGACAGGGGCCATGGAACATTGTGATGACAAAGGCCATGGAGCATTGTGATGACAAGTGTCATGGGGCAATTTGAAGACATTGGCATGGAGCATTATGATGACAAGTGTTCTGGAGCATTTTGATGACAAGGGCATGGAGCTTTGTGATGAGAGGGGCCATGGAACATTGTGATGACAGGCGTCATGAGGCATGGTGATGACAGTGGTCATGGAGCACTGTGATGAAAGAGATCATGGAGCAATATGATAACAGGGGCCATGGATCATTGTGATGACAGGTGTATTGGAGCATTGTGATGAAAGTAGTCATGGATCATTGTGATGACATGTGTCCTGGAACACTGTGATGACACGGTTCATCGAGTATTGTGATGACAAGGGTCAGAGCGAATTGTGTCGACAGGTGTCATGGGGCATTGTGATGACATTGATCATCTAGGAATTGTGAAGAAAGGTGTCATGGAGCACTGTGATGACTGGGGGCATGAAGCATTGTTATGAAAATTGTCCTGGATTATTGTGATGACAGCAGTCATGGAGAATTGTGATGACAGGGATTATGCAGCATTGTGTTGACAACGGTATGGACTATTGTGATGACAATGGTCATGGAGCAATGTGATGAAAGTCTTTATGGAACATCGTGATGAAAAGTGCCTGGGAGCATTGTGACGATAAAGGCCATGGAGCAATGTGATGACAAGTGTCATGGAGCATTGTAATGAAAGGTTTCATTGTGCACTGTGATGACAAGGGGGATGGAGTATTGTGATGAAACTGGTCCTGGAGCATTGTGATAACAAAAGCCATGGAGCTTATTGATGACAGGCATCATGGAGCATTGTGAAGAAAGGGGCCATGGCGAATTGTAATGACAATAGAGAAATGTGATGAAAATGGTCAGCGAGCATAGTGATTAGAGTGGTCATTGAGAATTGTGATGAAAAGCGACATAGAGCATTGTGATGACAAAGGTCATGGAGAACAGTTATCACCAGGCTATTGAAGCATTGTGATGACACGGTCATGGAACATTGTGATGACAAGAATTCTGGAGCATTGTGATGAAAAGGGCCATGGAGCATGGTGATGTCACGGTCAAGGAACATTGTGATGACAAGAATTCTGGGGCATTGTGAGGAAACAGGCATGGAGCATTGTGATTATAGGGGACATGGAGCATTGTGATGACATGGGCAGGGAACACTGTGATGACAGGTGTTATGGAGCAATGTGATGACAAGTGTCGTGGAGCATTGTGATGAGAGGGGCCTTGGAGAATTGTGATGACAATGGTCATGGAGCATTGTGATGACATGGGCCATGGAGCATTGTGAAGACAAGATTCATGGAGCATTGTGATGACACGGGCATGAAGCATGGTGATGACAACAGACCTGGAGCATTGTGATGACAAGGGTATGGAGCATTGTGATTACAGGAGACATGGAGCATTGTGATGACATTGGCAGGGATCATTGTGATTACGGGGATCATGGAGCATTGTTGTGACAAGTGTCATCCAATATTGTGCTGACCCAGATCATGGAGCATTTTGATGAGAGTGGCCTTGGAGCACAGTGATGAGAGACGTCATGGGGCATTATGTTGACAGTGGTCAAGGAGCCTTGTGCTGAAAGTGTTCATGGAGCAACGCGATTATCGGGACAATGGAGCATTGTGAATACAAAGGCCATGGAGCATTGAGATAACAGAGTTCATGGAGCATTGTGATGAAAGTGGTCATGGATCACTGTGATGACAAGTGTCCTGGAACCTAGTGATGACACGGTTCATACAGCCTTGAGATGACAAGGGCCAAGGCGAATTGTGATGACACCTGTCATGGGGCATTGTGCTGATACTGGTCATCTTGCATTGTGATGACAGTGGTCATGTAGAATTTTGATTAAAGGTATCATGGAACACTGTGATGTCAAAGGCCAAGGAACATTTTGATGACAAGTGTCATTGAGCAATGGGATGACACGGGAATGGAGTATTATGATGACAAGTGTTCTGGAGCATTGTGATGACAAGGGCATGGAGCATTGTGATTACAGGGGCCATGGAGCATTGTGATGACAATGGCATGGAGCACTGTGTTGACACGGGCATGGAGCATTGTAATGATAGGCTATCTGGAGAATTGTGATGAAAAGGGGATGGAGCATTTTGATGACAGGATCCAAGGAGCATTGTGCTGACAATGGCATGGAGCATTGTGATGAAAAGTGTACTGGAGCACTGTGAGGAAAGGAGTCATGGATCATTGTGATGACAGGGGTCATGGAGCTTTGTGATGACAAGGGTCATGGAGCATTGTAATGACACGGTCAAGGAACATTGCGATGACAAGAATTCTGGAGCATTGTGATGAAAGGGCATGGAGCATTGTGATTAAAGGTGACAAGGAGCATTGTGATGATATGGGCAGAGAACTTTGTGATGACAGGGGTCATGGAGCATTGTGATGAAAGTGTCATGGAACATTGGGCTGACAGGGATCATGGAGCTTTTTGGTAAGAGAGGCCTTTTGAGATTTGTGATGGCAGGCCTCATGGGGCATTGTGATGACAGCGGTCTTGGAGCATTGGGATGAAAGGGGTAATGGAGCACTGTGATTACAGGGGCCATGGAGCATTGTGAATACAAAGGCTATGGAGCATTGAGATGACAGGGTTCATGTAGCATTGTGATGAAAGTGATCATGGATCATTGTGATGACAAGTGTCATGGGGCATTTTGATGACATTGGCATGGAGCATTTTGATGACAAGAGTTCTGGAGCATTTTGATGAAAAGGGCAGGGAACATTGTGATGACTGGGTTCATGGAGCATTGTGATGAAAGAGGCCATGGAGCATTGAGATGACAGGCCTCATGAGGCATGGTTTTGACAGTGGTCATGGAGCATTGTGATGAAAGAGATCGTGGAGCAATATGATAACAGGGGACATGGATCATTGTGATGACATGTGTACTGGAGCATTGTGTTTAAAGTAGTCATGGATCATTGTGATGACATGTGTCCTGGAACACTGTGATGACACGGTTCATCGAGTATTGCGATGACAAGGGTCATAGCGAATTGTGACGACAGGTGTCATGGGGCATTGTGATGACATTGATCATCTAGGAATTGTGATGAAAGGTGTCATGGAGCACTGTGATGACTGGGGGCATGAAGCATTTTTATGAAAATTGTCCTGGATTATTGTGATGACAGCAGTCATAGAGAATTGTGATGACAGGGATTATGCAGCATTGTGTTGACAAGGGTATGGACTATTGTGATGACAATGGTCATGGAGCAATGTGATGAAAGTATTCATGGAACATCGTGATGAAAAGTGCCTGGGAGCATTGTGACGATAAACGCCATGGAGCATTGTGATGACAAGTGTCATGGAGCATTGTAATGAAAGGTTTCATTGTGCACTGTGATGACAAGGGGGATGGAGTATTGTGAGGAAACTGGTCCTGGAGCATTGTGGTAACAAAAACCATGGAGCTTTGTGATGACAGGCATCATGGAGCATTGTGAAGAAAGGGGCCATGGCGAATTGTAATGACAATAGAATAATGTGATGAAAATGGTCAGCGAGCATAGTGATTAAAGTGGTCATTGAGAATTGTGATGAAAAGCGACATAGAGCATTGTGATGACAAAGGTCATGGAGAACAGTGATGACCAGGGTCATGTAGCATTGTGATGACACAGTCATGGAACATTGTGATGACAAGAATTCTGGAGCATCGTGAGGAAAAAGGCAGGGAGCATTTTGATTATAGGGGACATGGAGCATTGTGATGACATGGGCAGGGAACACTGTGATGACAGGTGTTATGGAGCAATGTGATGACAAGTGTCGTGGAGCATTGTGATGAGAGGGGCCTTGGAGAATTGTGATGACAGGGGTCATGGAGCATTGTGAAGACAAGATTCATGGAGCATTGTGATGACACGGGCATGAAGCATGGTGATGATAACAGACCTGGAGCATTGTGATGACAAGGGCATGGAGCATTGTGATTACAGGAGACATGGAGCACTGTGATGACATTGGCAGGGATCATTGTGATTCCAGGGATCATGGAGCATTGTGAGGACAAGTGTCATCCAATATTGTGCTGACACAGATCATGGAGCATGGTGATGAGAGTGGCCTTGGAGCACAGTGATGAGAGACGTCATGGGGCATTATGGTGACAGTGGTCAAGGAGCATTGTGATGAAAGTGGTCAAGGAGCATTGTGATGAAAATGTTCATGGAGCGACGGGATTATCGGGACAATGGAGCATTGTGAATACAAAGGCCATGGAGCATTGAGATAACAGAGTTCATGGAGCATTGTGATGAAAGTGGTCATGGATCACTGTGATGACAAGTGTCCTGGAACCTAGTGATGACACGGTTCATACAGCCTTGAGATGACAAGGGCCAAGGCGAATTGTGATGACACGTGTCATGGGGCATAGTGATGACATTGGTCATCTTGCATTGTGATGACAGTGGTCATGTAGAATTTTGATGAAAGGTATCATGGAGCACTGTGATGACAAAGGCCAAGGAACATTTTGATGACAAGTGTCATTGAGCAATGGGATGACACGGGAATGGAGTATTATGATGACAAGTGTTCTGGAGCATTGTGATGACAAGGGCATGGAGCATTGTGATTCCAGGGGCCATGGAGCATTGTGATGACAACGGCATGGAGCATTGTGATGACACGGGCATGGAGCATTGTAATGATAGGCTATCTGGAGCATTGTGATGAAAAGTGGATGGAGCATTTTGATGACAGGATCCAAGGAGCATTGTGCTGACAATGGCATGGAGCATTGTGATGAAAAGGGTACTGGAGCACTGTGAGGAATGGCGTCATGGATCATTGTGATGACAGGGGTCATGGAGCTTTGTAATGACAAGCGTCATGGAGCATTGTGATGACACGGTCAAGGAACATTGCGATGACAAGAATTCTGGAGCATTGTGATGAAAGGGCATGGAGCATTCTGATTAAAGGTGACAAGGAGCATTGTGATGATATGGGCAGAGAACTTTGTGATGACAGGGGTCATGGAGCTTTTTGGTAAGAGAGGCCTTGGAGATTTGTGATGGCAGGCGTCATGGGGCATTGTGATGACAGCGGTCTTGGAGCATTGTGATGAAAGTGATCATGGATCATTGTGATGAGAAGTGTCCTGGAACCTTGTGATGACACGGTTCATGGAGCATTGTGATGACAAGGACCATGGCGAATTGTGATGACATCTGTCATGGGGCATTGTGATGACAGTGGTCATCTAGATTTGTAATGAAAGGTATCATGGAGCATAGTGATGACAGGGGCCATGGAACATTGTGATGACAAAGGCCATGGAGCATTGTGATGACAAGTGTCATGGGGCATTTTGATGATATTGGCATGGCGCATTATGATGACAAGTGTTCTGGAGCATTTTGATGACAAGGGCATGGAGCATTGTGATGAAAGGGGCCATGGAGCATTGAGATGACAGGCGTCATGAGGCATGGTGATGACAGTGGTCATGGAGCACTGTGATGAAAGAGATCATGGAGCAATATGATAACAGGGGCCATGGATCATTGTGATGACAGGTGTATTGGAGCATTGTGATGAAAGTAGTCATGGATCATTGTGATGACATGTGTCCTGGAACACTGTGATGACACGGTTCATCGAGTATTGTGATGAAAAGGGTCATAGCGAATTGTGACGACAGGTGTCATGGGGCATTGTGATGACATTGATCATCTAGGAATTGTGAAGAAAGGTGTCATGGAGCACTGTGATGACTGGGGGCATGAAGCATTGTTATGAAAATTGTCCTGGATTATTGTGATGACAGCAGTCATGGAGAATTGTGATGACAGGGATTATGCAGCATCGTGTTGACAACGGTATGGACTATTGTGATGACAATGGTCATGGAGCAATGTGATGAAAGTCTTTATGGAACATCGTGATGAAAAGTGCCTGGGAGCATTGTGACGATAAAGGCCATGGAGCAATGTGATGACAAGTGTCATGGAGCATTGTAATGAAAGGTTTCATTGTGCACTGTGATGACAAGGGGGATGGAGTATTGTGATGAAACTGGTCCTGGAGCATTGTGATAACAAAAGCCATGGAGCTTTGTGATGACAGGCATCATGGAGCATTGTGAAGAAAGGGCCCATGGCGAATTGTAATGACAATAGAGAAATGTGATGAAAATGGTCAGCGAGCATAGTGATTAGAGTGGTCATTGAGAATTGTGATGAAAAGCGACATAGAGCATTGTGATGACAAAGGTCATGGAGAACAGTGATGACCAGGGTATTGAAGCATGGTGATGCCACGGTCATGGAACATTGTGATGACAAGAATTCTGGAGCATTGTGAGGAAACAGGCATGGAGCATTGTGATTATAGGGGACATGGAGCATTGTGATGACATGGGCAGGGAACACTGTGATGACAGGTGTTATGGAGCAATGTGATGACAAGTGTCGTGGAGCATTGTCATGAGAGGGGCCTTGGAGAATTGTGATGACCATGGTCATGGAGCATTGTGATGACATGGGCCATGGAGCATTGTGAAGACAAGATTCATGGAGCATTGTGATGACACGGGCATGAAGCATGGTGATGACAACAGACCTGGAGCATTGTGATGACAAGGGTATGGAGCATTGTGATTACAGGAGACATGGAGCATTGTGATGACATTGGCAGGGATCATTGTGATTACGGGGATCATGGAGCATTGTGATGACAAGTGTCATCCAATATTGTGCTGACCCAGATCATGGAGCATTTTGATGAGAGTGGCCTTGGAGCACAGTGATGAGAGACGTCATGGGGCATTATGGTGACAGTGGTCAAGGAGCATTGTGATGAAAGTGTTCATGGAGCAACTGGATTATCGGGACAATGGAGCATTGTGAATACAAAGGCCATGGAGCATTGAGATAACAGAGTTCATGGAGCATTGTGATGAAAGTGGTCATGGATCACTGTGATGACAAGTGTCCTGGAACCTAGTGATGACACGGTTCATACAGCCTTGAGATGACAAGGGCCAAGGCGAATTGTGATGACACGTGTCATGGGGCATAGTGATGACATTGGTCATCTTGCATTGTGATGACAGTGGTCATGTAGAATTTTGATGAAAGGTATCATGGAGCACTGTGATGACAAAGGCCAAGGAACATTTTGATGACAAGTGTCATTGAGCAATGGGATGACACGGGAATGGAGTATTATGATGACAAGTGTTCTGGAGCATTGTGATGACAAGGGCATGGAGCATTGTGATTCCAGGGGCCATGGAGCATTGTGATGACAACGGCATGGAGCATTGTGATGACACGGGCATGGAGCATTGTAATGATAGGCTATCTGGAGCATTGTGATGAAAAGTGGATGGAGCATTTTGATGACAGGATCCAAGGAGCATTGTGCTGACAATGGCATGGAGCATTGTGATGAAAAGGGTACTGGAGCACTGTGAGGAATGGCGTCATGGATCATTGTGATGACAGGGGTCATGGAGCTTTGTAATGACAAGCGTCATGGAGCATTGTGATGACACGGTCAAGGAACATTGCGATGACAAGAATTCTGGAGCATTGTGATGAAAGGGCATGGAGCATTCTGATTAAAGGTGACAAGGAGCATTGTGATGATATGGGCAGAGAACTTTGTGATGACAGGGGTCATGGAGCTTTTTGGTAAGAGAGGCCTTGGAGATTTGTGATGGCAGGCGTCATGGGGCATTGTGATGACAGCGGTCTTGGAGCATTGTGATGAAAGTGATCATGGATCATTGTGATGAGAAGTGTCCTGGAACCTTGTGATGACACGGTTCATGGAGCATTGTGATGACAAGGACCATGGCGAATTGTGATGACATCTGTCATGGGGCATTGTGATGACAGTGGTCATCTAGATTTGTAATGAAAGGTATCATGGAGCATAGTGATGACAGGGGCCATGGAACATTGTGATGACAAAGGCCATGGAGCATTGTGATGACAAGTGTCATGGGGCATTTTGATGATATTGGCATGGCGCATTATGATGACAAGTGTTCTGGAGCATTTTGATGACAAGGGCATGGAGCATTGTGATGAAAGGGGCCATGGAGCATTGAGATGACAGGCGTCATGAGGCATGGTGATGACAGTGGTCATGGAGCACTGTGATGAAAGAGATCATGGAGCAATATGATAACAGGGGCCATGGATCATTGTGATGACAGGTGTATTGGAGCATTGTGATGAAAGTAGTCATTGATCATTGTGATGACATGTGTCCTGGAACACTGTGATGACACGGTTCATCGAGTATTGTGATGAAAAGGGTCATAGCGAATTGTGACGACAGGTGTCATGGGGCATTGTGATGACATTGATCATCTAGGAATTGTGATGAAAGGTGTCATGGAGCACTGTGATGACTGGGGGCATGAAGCATTGTTATGAAAATTGTCCTGGATTATTGTGATGACAGCAGTCATGGAGAATTGTGATGACAGGGATTATGCAGCATCGTGTTGACAACGGTATGGACTATTGTGATGACAATGGTCATGGAGCAATGTGATGAAAGTCTTTATGGAACATCGTGATGAAAAGTGCCTGGGAGCATTGTGACGATAAAGGCCATGGAGCAATGTGATGACAAGTGTCATGGAGCATTGTAATGAAAGGTTTCATTGTGCACTGTGATGACAAGGGGGATGGAGTATTGTGATGAAACTGGTCCTGGAGCATTGTGATAACAAAAGCCATGGAGCTTTGTGATGACAGGCATCATGGAGCATTGTGAAGAAAGGGCCCATGGCGAATTGTAATGACAATAGAGAAATGTGATGAAAATGGTCAGCGAGCATAGTGATTAGAGTGGTCATTGAGAATTGTGATGAAAAGCGACATAGAGCATTGTGATGACAAAGGTCATGGAGAACAGTGATGACCAGGGTATTGAAGCATGGTGATGCCACGGTCATGGAACATTGTGATGACAAGAATTCTGGAGCATTGTGAGGAAACAGGCATGGAGCATTGTGATTATAGGGGACATGGAGCATTGTGATGACATGGGCAGGGAACACTGTGATGACAGGTGTTATGGAGCAATGTGATGACAAGTGTCGTGGAGCATTGTCATGAGAGGGGCCTTGGAGAATTGTGATGACCATGGTCATGGAGCATTGTGATGACATGGGCCATGGAGCATTGTGAAGACAAGATTCATGGAGCATTGTGATGACACGGGCATGAAGCATGGTGATGACAACAGACTTGGAGCATTGTGATGACAAGGGTATGGAGCATTGTGATTACAGGAGACATGGAGCATTGTGATGACATTGGCAGGGATCATTGTGATTACGGGGATCATGGAGCATTGTGATGACAAGTGTCATCCAATATTGTGCTGACCCAGATCATGGAGCATTTTGATGAGAGTGGCCTTGGAGCACAGTGATGAGAGACGTCATGGGGCATTATGGTGACAGTGGTCAAGGAGCATTGTGATGAAAGTGTTCATGGAGCAACTGGATTATCGGGACAATGGAGCATTGTGAATACAAAGGCCATGGAGCATTGAGATAACAGAGTTCATGGAGCATTGTGATGAAAGTGGTCATGGATCACTGTGATGACAAGTGTCCTGGAACCTAGTGATGACACGGTTCATACAGCCTTGAGATGACAAGGGCCAAGGCGAATTGTGATGACACGTGTCATGGGGCATAGTGATGACATTGGTCATCTTGCATTGTGATGACAGTGGTCATGTAGAATTTTGATGAAAGGTATCATGGAGCACTGTGATGACAAAGGCCAAGGAACATTTTGATGACAAGTGTCATTGAGCAATGGGATGACACGGGAATGGAGTATTATGATGACAAGTGTTCTGGAGCATTGTGATGACAAGGGCATGGAGCATTGTGATGACAGGGGCCATGGAGCATTGTGATGACAACGGCATGGAGCATTGTGATGACACGGGCATGGAGCATTGTAATGATAGGCTATCTGGAGCATTGTGATGAAAAGTGGATGGAGCATTTTGATGACAGGATCCAAGGAGCATTGTGCTGACAATGGCATGGAGCATTGTGATGAAAAGGGTACTGGAGCACTGCGAGGAAAGGAATCATGGGTCATTGTGATGACAGGGGTCATGGAGCTTTGTGATGACAAGGGTCATGGAGCATTGTGATGACACGGTCAAGGAACATTGTGATGACAAGAATTCTGGAGCATTGTGATGAAAGGGCATGGAGCATTGTGATTAAAGGTGAGAAGGAGCATTGTGATGATATGGGCAGAGAACTTTGTGATGACAGGGGTCATGGAGCTTTTTGGTAAGAGAGGCCTTGGAGATTTGTGATGGCAGGCGTCATGGGGCATTGTGATGACAGGGGTCTTGGAACATTGTGATGAAAGGGGTCATGGAGCACTGTGATTACAGGGGCCATGGAACATTGTGAATACAAAGGCTATGGAGCATTGAGATGACAGTGTTCATGGAGCATGGTGATGAAAGTGATCATGGCGCACTGTGATGAAAGAGATCATGGAGCAATATGATAACAGGGGCCATGGATCATTGTGATGACAGGTGTATTGGAGCATTGTGATGAAAGCAGTCATGGATCATTGTGATGACATGTGTCCTGGAACACTGTGATGACACGGTTCATCGAGTATTGTGATGAAAAGGGTCAGAGCGAATTGTGATGACAGGTGTCATGGGGCATTGTGATGACATTGATCATCTAGGAATTGTGATGAAAGGTGTCATGGAGCCCTGTGATGAAAGTTTTTATGGAACATCGTGATGAAAATTGCCTGGGAGCATTGTGACGATAAAGGCCATGGAGCAATGTGATGACAAGTGTCATGGAGCATTGTAATGAAAGGTTTCATTGTGCACTGTGATGACAAGGGGGATGGAGTATTGTGATGAATCTGGTCCTGGAGCTTTGTGATAACAAAAGTCATGTAGCTTTGTGATGACAGGCATCATGGAGCATTGTGAAGAAAGGGGCCATGGGAAATTGTAATGACAATAGAGAAATGTGATGAAAATGGTCAGCGAGCGTTATGATTAAAGTGGTCATTGAGAAATGTGATGAAAAGCGACATAGAGCATTGTGATGACAAAGGTCATGGAGAACTGTGATGACCAGGGTCATGTAGCATTGTGATGACACGGTCATGGAACATTGTGATGACAAGAATTCTGGAGCATTGTGATGACAAGGGCCATGGAGCATTGTGATGCCACTGTCATGGAACATTGTGATGACAAGAATTCTGGAGCATTGTGAGGAAACAGGCATGGAGCATTGTGATTATAGGGGACATGGAGCATTGTGATGACATGGGCCATGGAGCATTGTGAAGACAAGATTCATGGAGCATTGTGATGACACGGGCATGAAGCATGGTGATGACAAAAGACCTGAAGCATTGTGATGACAAGGGCATGGAGCATTGTGATTACAGGAGACATGGAGCATTGTGATGACATAGGCAGGGATCATTGTGATTACAGGGATCATGGAGCATTGTGATGACAAGTGTCATCCAATATTGTGCTGACACAGATCATGGAGCATTTTGATGAGAGTGGCCTTGGAGCACAATGATGAGAGACGTCATGGGGCATTATGGTGACAGTGGTCAAGGAGCCTTGTGCTGAAAGTGTTCATGGAGCAACGCGATTATCGGGACAATGGAGCACTGTGAATACAAAGGCCATGGAGCATTGAGATAACAGAGTTCATGGAGCATTGTGATGAAAGTGGTCATGGATCACTGTGATGAGAAGTGTCCTGGAACTTAGTGATGACACGGTTCATACAGCCTTGAGATGACAAGGGCCAAGGCGAATTGTGATGACATTGGTCATCTTGGATTGTGATGACAGTGGTCATGTAGAATTTTGATTAAAGGTATCATGGAGCAGTGTGATGACAAAGGCCAAGGAACATTTTGATGACAAGTGTCATTGAGCAATGGGATGACACGGGAATGGAGTATTATGATGATAAGTGTTCTGGAGCACTGTGATGACAAGGGCATGGAGCATTGTGATTACAGGGGCCATGGAGCATTGTGATGACAACGGCATGGAGCTTTGTGATGACACGGGCATGGAGCATTGTAATGATAGGCTATCTGGAGCATTGTAATGAAAAGGGGACAGAGAATTTTGATGAGATGGTCCAAGGAGAATTGTGCTGACAATGACATGGCGCATTGTGATGAAAAGGGTACTGGAGCACTGTGAGGAAAGGAGTCATGGGTCATTGTGATGACAGGGGTCATGGAGCTTTTTGGTAAGAGAGGCCTTGGAGATTTGTGATGGCAGGCGTCATGGGGCATTGTGATGACAGCGGTCTTGGAGCATTGTGATGAAAGGGGTCATGGAGCACTGTGATTACAGGGGCCATGGAGCATTGTGAATACAAAGGCTATGGAGCATTGAGATGACAGTGTTCATGGAGCATTGTGATGAAAGTGATCATGGATCATTGTGATGACAAGTGTCCTGGAACCTTGTGATGACACGTTTCATGGAGCATTGTGGTGACAAGGACCATGGCGAATTGTGATGACATCTGTCATGGGGCATTGTGATGACAGTGGTCATCTAGAATTGTGATGAATGGTAACATGGAGCACTGTGATGACAGGGGCCATGGAACATTGTGATGACAAAGGCCATGGAGCAATGTGATGACAAGTGTCATGGAGCATTGTAATGAAAGGTTTCATTGTGCACTGTGATGACAAGGGGGATGGAGTATTGTGATGAAACTGGTCCTGGAGCATTGTGATAACAAAAGCCATGGAGCTTATTGATGACAGGCATCATGGAGCATTGTGAAGAAAGGGCCCATGGTGAATTGTAATGACAATAGAGAAATGTGATGAAAATGGTCAGTGAGCATAGTGATTAGAGTGGTCATTGAGAATTGTGATGAAAAGCGACATAGAGCATTGTGATGACAAAGGTCATGGAGAACAGTGATGACCAGGGTATTGAAGCATTGTGATGACACGGTCATGGAACATTGTGATGACAAGAATTCTGGAGCATTGTGATGACAAGGGCCATGGAGCATTGTGATGCCACGGTCATGGAACATTGTGATGACAAGAATTCTGGAGCATTGTGAGGAAACAGGCATGGAGCATTGTGATTATAGGGGACATGGAGCATTGTGATGACATGGGCAGGGAACACTGTGATGACAGGTGTTATGGAGCAATGTGATGACAAGTGTCGTGGAGCATTGTGATGAGAGGGGCCTTGGAGAATTGTGATGACAATGGTCATGGAGCATTGTGATGACATGGGCCATGGAGCATTGTGAAGACAAGATTCATGGAGCATTGTGATGACACGGGCATGAAGCATGGTGATGACAACAGACCTGGAGCATTGTGATGACAAGGGTATGGAGCATTGTGATTACAGGAGACATGGAGCATTGTGATGACATTGGCAGGGATCATTGTGATTACGGGGATCATGGAGCATTGTTGTGACAAGTGTCATCCAATATTGTGCTGACCCAGATCATGGAGCATTTTGATGAGAGTGGCCTTGGAGCACAGTGATGAGAGACGTCATGGGGCATTATGTTGACAGTGGTCAAGGAGCCTTGTGCTGAAAGTGTTCATGGAGCAACGCGATTATCGGGACAATGGAGCATTGTGAATACAAAGGCCATGGAGCATTGAGATAACAGAGTTCATGGAGCATTGTGATGAAAGTGGTCATGGATCACTGTGATGACAAGTGTCCTGGAACCTAGTGATGACACGGTTCATACAGCCTTGAGATGACAAGGGCCAAGGCGAATTGTGATGACACCTGTCATGGGGCATTGTGCTGATACTGGTCATCTTGCATTGTGATGACAGTGGTCATGTAGAATTTTGATTAAAGGTATCATGGAACAGTGTGATGTCAAAGGCCAAGGAACATTTTGATGACAAGTGTCATTGAGCAATGGGATGACACGGGAATGGAGTATTATGATGACAAGTGTTCTGGAGCATTGTGATGACAAGGGCATGGAGCATTGTGATTACAGGGGCCATGGAGCATTGTGATGACAACGGCATGGAGCACTGTGTTGACACGGGCATGGAGCATTGTAATGATAGGCTATCTGGAGAATTGTGATGAAAAGGGGATGGAGCATTTTGATGACAGGATCCAAGGAGCATTGTGCTGACAATGGCATGGAGCATTGTGATGAAAAGGGTACTGGAGCACTGTGAGGTAAGGAGTCATGGATCATTGTGATGACAGGGGTCATGGAGCTTTGTGATGACAAGGGTCATGGAGCATTGTAATGACACGGTCAAGGAACATTGCGATGACAAGAATTCTGGAGCATTGTGATGAAAGGGCATGGAGCATTGTGATTAAAGGTGACAAGGAGCATTGTGATGATATGGGCAGAGAACTTTGTGATGACAGGGGTCATGGAGCATTGTGATGAAAGTGTCATGGAACATTGGGCTGACAGGGATCATGGAGCTTTTTGGTAAGAGAGGCCTTTTGAGATTTGTGATGGCAGGCCTCATGGGGCATTGTGATGACAGCGGTCTTGGAGCATTGGGATGAAAGGGGTAATGGAGCACTGTGATTACAGGGGCCATGGAGCATTGTGAATACAAAGGCTATGGAGCATTGAGATGACAGGGTTCATGTAGCATTGTGATGAAAGTGATCATGGATCATTGTGATGACAAGTGTCATGGGGCATTTTGATGACATTGGCATGGAGCATTTTGATGACAAGAGTTCTGGAGCATTTTGATGAAAAGGGCAGGGAACACTGTGATGACTGGGTTCATGGAGCATTGTGATGAAAGAGGCCATGGAGCATTGAGATGACAGGCCTCATGAGGCATGGTTTTGACAGTGGTCATGGAGCATTGTGATGAAAGAGATCGTGGAGCAATATGATAACAGGGGACATGGATCATTGTGATGACATGTGTACTGGAGCATTGTGTTTAAAGTAGTCATGGAACATTGTGATGACATGTGTCCTGGAACACTGTGATGACACGGTTCATCGAGTATTGCGATGACAAGGGTCATAGCGAATTGTGACGACAGGTGTCATGGGGCATTGTGATGACATTGATCATCTAGGAATTGTGATGAAAGGTGTCATGGAGCACTGTGATGACTGGGGGCATGAAGCATTGTTATGAAAATTGTCCTGGATTATTGTGATGACAGCAGTCATAGAGAATTGTGATGACAGGGATTATGCAGCATTGTGTTGACAAGGGTATGGACTATTGTGATGACAATGGTCATGGAGCAATGTGATGAAAGTATTCATGGAACATCGTGATGAAAAGTGGCTGGGAGCATTGTGACGATAAACGCCATGGAGCATTGTGATGACAAGTGTCATGGAGCATTGTAATGAAAGGTTTCATTGTGCACTGTGATGACAAGGGGGATGGAGTATTGTGATGAAACTGGTCCTGGAGCATTGTGGTAACAAAAGCCATGGAGCTTTGTGATGACAGGCATCATGGAGCATTGTGAAGAAAGGGGCCATGGCGAATTGTAATGACAATAGAATAATGTGATGAAAATGGTCAGCGAGCATAGTGATTAAAGTGGTCATTGAGAATTGTGATGAAAAGCGACATAGAGCATTGTGATGACAAAGGTCATGGAGAACAGTGATGACCAGGGTCATGTAGCATTGTGATGACACAGTCATGGAACATTGTGATGACAAGAATTCTGGAGCATCGTGAGGAAAAAGGCAGGGAGCATTTTGATTATAGGGGACATGGAGCATTGTGATGACATGGGCAGGGAACACTGTGATGACAGGTGTTATGGAGCAATGTGATGACAAGTGTCGTGGAGCATTGTGATGAGAGGGGCCTTGGAGAATTGTGATGACAGGGGTCATGGAGCATTGTGAAGACAAGATTCATGGAGCATTGTGATGACACGGGCATGAAGCATGGTGATGATAACAGACCTGGAGCATTGTGATGACAAGGGCATGGAGCATTGTGATTACAGGAGACATGGAGCACTGTGATGACATTGGCAGGGATCATTGTGATTCCAGGGATCATGGAGCATTGTGAGGACAAGTGTCATCCAATATTGTGCTGACACAGATCATGGAGCATGGTGATGAGAGTGGCCTTGGAGCACAGTGATGAGAGACGTCATGGGGCATTATGGTGACAGTGGTCAAGGAGCATTGTGATGAAAGTGGTCAAGGAGTATTGTGATGAAAATGTTCATGGAGCGACGGGATTATCGGGACAATGGAGCATTGTGAATACAAAGGCCATGGAGCATTGAGATAACAGAGTTCATGGAGCATTGTGATGAAAGTGGTCATGGATCATTGTGATGACAAGTGTCCTGGAACCTAGTGATGACACGGTTCATAAAGCCTTGAGATGACAAGGGCCAAGGCGAATTGTGATGACACGTGTCATGGGGCATTGTGATGATATTGGTCATCTTGCATTGTGATGACAGTGGTCATGTAGAATTTTGATTAAAGGTATCATGGAGCACTGTGATGACAAAGGCCAAGGAACATTTTGATGACAAGTGTCATTGAGCAATGGGATGACACGGGAATGGAGTATTATGATGACAAGTGTTCTGGAGCATTGTGATGACAAGGGCATGGAGCATTGTGATTCCAGGGGCCATGGAGCATTGTGATGACAACGGCATGGAGCATTGTGATGACACGGGCATGGAGCATTGTAATGATAGGCTATCTGGAGCATTGTGATGAAAAGTGGATGGAGCATTTTGATGACAGGATCCAAGGAGCATTGTGCTGACAATGGCATGGAGCATTGTGATGAAAAGGGTACTGGAGCACTGTGAGGAATGGCGTCATGGATCATTGTGATGACAGGGGTCATGGAGCTTTGTAATGACAAGCGTCATGGAGCATTGTGATGACACGGTCAAGGAACATTGCGATGACAAGAATTCTGGAGCATTGTGATGAAAGGGCATGGAGCATTCTGATTAAAGGTGACAAGGAGCATTGTGATGATATGGGCAGAGAACTTTGTGATAACAGGGGTCATGGAGCTTTTTGGTAAGAGAGGCCTTGGAGATTTGTGATGGCAGGCGTCATGGGGCATTGTGATGACAGCGGTCTTGGAGCATTGTGATGAAAGTGATCATGGATCATTGTGATGAGAAGTGTCCTGGAACCTTGTGATGACACGGTTCATGGAGCATTGTGATGACAAGGACCATGGCGAATTGTGATGACATCTGTCATGGGGCATTGTGATGACAGTGGTCATCTAGATTTGTAATGAAAGGTATCATGGAGCATAGTGATGACAGGGGCCATGGAACATTGTGATGACAAAGGCCATGGAGCATTGTGATGACAAGTGTCATGGGGCATTTTGATGATATTGGCATGGCGCATTATGATGACAAGTGTTCTGGAGCATTTTGATGACAAGGGCATGGAGCATTGTGATGAAAGGGGCCATGGAGCATTGAGATGACAGGCGTCATGAGGCATGGTGATGACAGTGGTCATGGAGCACTGTGATGAAAGAGATCATGGAGCAATATGATAACAGGGGCCATGGATCATTGTGATGACAGGTGTATTGGAGCATTGTGATGAAAGTAGTCATGGATCATTGTGATGACATGTGTCCTGGAACACTGTGATGACACGGTTCATCGAGTATTGTGATGAAAAGGGTCATAGCGAATTGTGACGACAGGTGTCATGGGGCATTGTGATGACATTGATCATCTAGGAATTGTGATGAAAGGTGTCATGGAGCACTGTGATGACTGGGGGCATGAAGCATTGTTATGAAAATTGTCCTGAATTATTGTGATGACAGCAGTCATGGAGAATTGTGATGACAGGGATTATGCAGCATCGTGTTGACAACGGTATGGACTATTGTGATGACAATGGTCATGGAGCAATGTGATGAAAGTTTTTATGGAACATCGTGATGAAAAGTGCCTGGGAGCATTGTGACGATAAAGGCCATGGAGCAATGTGATGACAAGTGTCATGGAGCATTGTAATGAAAGGTTTCATTGTGCACTGTGATGACAAGGGGGATGGAGTATTGTGATGAAACTGGTCCTGGAGCATTGTGATAACAAAAGCCATGGAGCTTTGTGATGACAGGCATCATGGAGCATTGTGAAGAAAGGGCCCATGGCGAATTGTAATGACAATAGAGAAATGTGATGAAAATGGTCAGCGAGCATAGTGATTAGAGTGGTCATTGAGAATTGTGATGAAAAGCGACATAGAGCATTGTGATGACAAAGGTCATGGAGAACAGTGATGACCAGGGTATTGAAGCATGGTGATGCCACGGTCATGGAACATTGTGATGACAAGAATTCTGGAGCATTGTGAGGAAACAGGCATGGAGCATTGTGATTATAGGGGACATGGAGCATTGTGATGACATGGGCAGGGAACACTGTGATGACAGGTGTTATGGAGCAATGTGATGACAAGTGTCGTGGAGCATTGTCATGAGAGGGGCCTTGGAGAATTGTGATGACCATGGTCATGGAGCATTGTGATGACATGGGCCATGGAGCATTGTGAAGACAAGATTCATGGAGCATTGTGATGACACGGGCATGAAGCATGGTGATGACAACAGACCTGGAGCATTGTGATGACAAGGGTATGGAGCATTGTGATTACAGGAGACATGGAGCATTGTGATGACATTGGCAGGGATCATTGTGATTACGGGGATCATGGAGCATTGTGATGACAAGTGTCATCCAATATTGTGCTGACCCAGATCATGGAGCATTTTGATGAGAGTGGCCTTGGAGCACAGTGATGAGAGACGTCATGGGGCATTATGGTGACAGTGGTCAAGGAGCATTGTGATGAAAGTGTTCATGGAGCAACGGGATTATCGGGACAATGGAGCATTGTGAATACAAAGGCCATGGAGCATTGAGATAACAGAGTTCATGGAGCATTGTGATGAAAGTGGTCATGGATCACTGTGATGACAAGTGTCCTGGAACCTAGTGATGACACGGTTCATACAGCCTTGAGATGACAAGGGCCAAGGCGAATTGTGATGACACGTGTCTTGGGGCATAGTGATGACATTGGTCATCTTGCATTGTGATGACAGTGGTCATGTAGAATTTTGATGAAAGGTATCATGGAGCACTGTGATGACAAAGGCCAAGGAACATTTTGATGACAAGTGTCATTGAGCAATGGGATGACACGGGAATGGAGTATTATGATGACAAGTGTTCTGGAGCATTGTGATGACAAGGGCATGGAGCATTGTGATGACAGGGGCCATGGAGCATTGTGATGACAACGGCATGGAGCATTGTGATGACACGGGCATGGAGCATTGTAATGATAGGCTATCTGGAGCATTGTGATGAAAAGTGGATGGAGCATTTTGATGACAGGATCCAAGGAGCATTGTGCTGACAATGGCATGGAGCATTGTGATGAAAAGGGTACTGGAGCACTGCGAGGAAAGGAATCATGGGTCATTGTGATGACAGGGGTCATGGAGCTTTGTGATGACAAGGGTCATGGAGCATTGTGATGACACGGTCAAGGAACATTGCGATGACAAGAATTCTGGAGCATTGTGATGAAAGGGCATGGAGCATTGTGATTAAAGGTGAGAAGGAGCATTGTGATGATATGGGCAGAGAACTTTGTGATGACAGGGGTCATGGAGCTTTTTGGTAAGAGAGGCCTTGGAGATTTGTGATGGCAGGCGTCATGGGGCATTGTGATGACAGCGGTCTTGGAACATTGTGATGAAAGGGGTCATGGAGCACTGTGATTACAGGGGCCATGGAACATTGTGAATACAAAGGCTATGGAGCATTGAGATGACAGTGTTCATGGAGCATGGTGATGAAAGTGATCATGGCGCACTGTGATGAAAGAGATCATGGAGCAATATGATAACAGGGGCCATGGATCATTGTGATGACAGGTGTATTGGAGCATTGTGATGAAAGCAGTCATGGATCATTGTGATGACATGTGTCCTGGAACACTGTGATGACACGGTTCATCGAGTATTGTGATGAAAAGGGTCAGAGCGAATTGTGATGACAGGTGTCATGGGGCATTGTGATGACATTGATCATCTAGGAATTGTGATGAAAGGTGTCATGGAGCACTGTGATGCCTGGGGGCATGAAGCATTGTTATGAAAATTGTCCTGGATTATTGTGATGACAGCAGTCATGGAGAATTGTGATGACAGGGATTATGCAGCATTGTGTTGACAACGGTATGGACTATTGTGATGACAATGGTCATGGAGCAATGTGATGAAAGTTTTTATGGAACATCGTGATGAAAATTGCCTGGGAGCATTGTGACGATAAAGGCCATGGAGCAATGTGATGACAAGTGTCATGGAGCATTGTAATGAAAGGTTTCATTGTGCACTGTGATGACAAGGGGGATGGAGTATTGTGATGAATCTGGTCCTGGAGCATTGTGATAACAAAAGTCATGTAGCTTTGTGATGACAGGCATCATGGAGCATTGTGAAGAAAGGGGCCATGGGAAATTGTAATGACAATAGAGAAATGTGATGAAAATGGTCAGCGAGCGTTATGATTAAAGTGGTCATTGAGAAATGTGATGAAAAGCGACATAGAGCATTGTGATGACAAAGGTCATGGAGAACTGTGATGACCAGGGTCATGTAGCATTGTGATGACACGGTCATGGAACATTGTGATGACAAGAATTCTGGAGCATTGTGATGACAAGGGCCATGGAGCATTGTGATGCCACGGTCATGGAACATTGTGATGACAAGAATTCTGGAGCATTGTGAGGAAACAGGCATGGAGCATTGTGATTATAGGGGACATGGAGCATTGTGATGACATGGGCCATGGAGCATTGTGAAGACAAGATTCATGGAGCATTGTGATGACACGGGCATGAAACATGGTGATGACAAAAGACCTGAAGCATTGTGATGACAAGGGCATGGAGCATTGTGATTACAGGAGACATGGAGCATTGTGATGACATAGGCAGGGATCATTGTGATTACAGGGATCATGGAGCATTGTGATGACAAGTGTCATCCAATATTGTGCTGACACAGATCATGGAGCATTTTGATGAGAGTGGCCTTGGAGCACAATGATGAGAGACGTCATGGGGCATTATGGTGACAGTGGTCAAGGAGCCTTGTGCTGAAAGTGTTCATGGAGCAACGCGATTATCGGGACAATGGAGCACTGTGAATACAAAGGCCATGGAGCATTGAGATAACAGAGTTCATGGAGCATTGTGATGAAAGTGGTCATGGATCACTGTGATGAGAAGTGTCCTGGAACTTAGTGATGACACGGTTCATACAGCCTTGAGATGACAAGGGCCAAGGCGAATTGTGATGACATTGGTCATCTTGGATTGTGATGACAGTGGTCATGTAGAATTTTGATTAAAGGTATCATGGAGCAGTGTGATGACAAAGGCCAAGGAACATTTTGATGACAAGTGTCATTGAGCAATGGGATGACACGGTAATGGAGTATTATGATGATAAGTGTTCTGGAGCACTGTGATGACAAGGGCATGGAGCATTGTGATTACAGGGGCCATGGAGCATTGTGATGACAACGGCATGGAGCTTTGTGATGACACGGGCATGGAGCATTGTAATGATAGGCTATCTGGAGCATTGTAATGAAAAGGGGACAGAGAATTTTGATGAGATGGTCCAAGGAGAATTGTGCTGACAATGACATGGCGCATTGTGATGAAAAGGGTACTGGAGCACTGTGAGGAAAGGAGTCATGGGTCATTGTGATGACAGGGGTCATGGAGCTTTTTGGTAAGAGAGGCCTTGGAGATTTGTGATGGCAGGCGTCATGGGGCATTGTGATGACAGCGGTCTTGGAGCATTGTGATGAAAGGGGTCATGGAGCACTGTGATTACAGGGGCCATGGAGCATTGTGAATACAAAGGCTATGGAGCATTGAGATGACAGTGTTCATGGAGCATTGTGATGAAAGTGATCATGGATCATTGTGATGACAAGTGTCCTGGAACCTTGTGATGACACGTTTCATGGAGCATTGTGGTGACAAGGACCATGGCGAATTGTGATGACATCTGTCATGGGGCATTGTGATGACAGTGGTCATCTAGAATTGTGATGAATGGTAACATGGAGCACTGTGATGACAGGGGCCATGGAACATTGTGATGACAAAGGCCATGGAGCATTGTGATGACAAGTGTCATGGGGCAATTTGAAGACATTGGCATGGAGCATTATGATGACAAGTGTTCTGGAGCATTTTGATGACAAGGGCATGGAGCTTTGTGATGAGAGGGGCCATGGAACATTGTGATGACAGGCGTCATGAGGCATGGTGATGACAGTGGTCATGGAGCACTGTGATGAAAGAGATCATGGAGCAATATGATAACAGGGGCCATGGATCATTGTGATGACAGGTGTATTGGAGCATTGTGATGAAAGTAGTCATGGATCATTGTGATGACATGTGTCCTGGAACACTGAGATGACACGGTTCATCGAGTATTGTGATGACAAGGGTCAGAGCGAATTGTGTCGACAGGTGTCATGGGGCATTGTGATGACATTGATCATCTAGGAATTGTGAAGAAAGGTGTCATGGAGCACTGTGATGACTGGGGGCATGAAGCATTGTTATGAAAATTGTCCTGGATTATTGTGATGACAGCAGTCATGGAGAATTGTGATGACAGGGATTATGCAGCATTGTGTTGACAACGGTATGGACTATTGTGATGACAATGGTCATGGAGCAATGTGATGAAAGTCTTTATGGAACATCGTGATGAAAAGTGCCTGGGAGCATTGTGACGATAAAGGCCATGGAGCAATGTGATGACAAGTGTCATGGAGCATTGTAATGAAAGGTTTCATTGTGCACTGTGATGACAAGGGGGATGGAGTATTGTGATGAAACTGGTCCTGGAGCATTGTGATAACAAAAGCCATGGAGCTTATTGATGACAGGCATCATGGAGCATTGTGAAGAAAGGGGCCATGGCGAATTGTAATGACAATAGAGAAATGTGATGAAAATGGTCAGCGAGCATAGTGATTAGAGTGGTCATTGAGAATTGTGATGAAAAGCGACATAGAGCATTGTGATGACAAAGGTCATGGAGAACAGTTATCACCAGGCTATTGAAGCATTGTGATGACACGGTCATGGAACATTGTGATGACAAGAATTCTGCAGCATTGTGATGAAAAGGGCCATGGAGCATTGTGATGTCACGGTCAAGGAACATTGTGATGACAAGAATTCTGGGGCATTGTGAGGAAACAGGCATGGAGCATTGTGATTATAGGGGACATGGAGCATTGTGATGACATGGGCAGGGAACACTGTGATGACAGGTGTTATGGAGCAATGTGATGACAAGTGTCGTGGAGCATTGTGATGAGAGGGGCCTTGGAGAATTGTGATGACAATGGTCATGGAGCATTGTGATGACATGGGCCATGGAGCATTGTGAAGACAAGATTCATGGAGCATTGTGATGACACGGGCATGAAGCATGGTGATGACAACAGACCTGGAGCATTGTGATGACAAGGGTATGGAGCATTGTGATTACAGGAGACATGGAGCATTGTGATGACATTGGCAGGGATCATTGTGATTACGGGGATCATGGAGCATTGTTGTGACAAGTGTCATCCAATATTGTGCTGACCCAGATCATGGAGCATTTTGATGAGAGTGGCCTTGGAGCACAGTGATGAGAGACGTCATGGGGCATTATGTTGACAGTGGTCAAGGAGCCTTGTGCTGAAAGTGTTCATGGAGCAACGCGATTATCGGGACAATGGAGCATTGTGAATACAAAGGCCATGGAGCATTGAGATAACAGAGTTCATGGAGCATTGTGATGAAAGTGGTCATGGATCACTGTGATGACAAGTGTCCTGGAACCTAGTGATGACACGGTTCATACAGCCTTGAGATGACAAGGGCCAAGGCGAATTGTGATGACACCTGTCATGGGGCATTGTGCTGATACTGGTCATCTTGCATTGTGATGACAGTGGTCATGTAGAATTTTGATTAAAGGTATCATGGAACACTGTGATGTCAAAGGCCAAGGAACATTTTGATGACAAGTGTCATTGAGCAATGGGATGACACGGGAATGGAGTATTATGATGACAAGTGTTCTGGAGCATTGTGATGACAAGGGCATGGAGCATTGTGATTACAGGGGCCATGGAGCATTGTGATGACAATGGCATGGAGCACTGTGTTGACACGGGCATGGAGCATTGTAATGATAGGCTATCTGGAGAATTGTGATGAAAAGGGGATGGAGCATTTTGATGACAGGATCCAAGGAGCATTGTGCTGACAATGGCATGGAGCATTGTGATGAAAAGGGTACTGGAGCACTGTGAGGAAAGGAGTCATGGATCATTGTGATGACAGGGGTCATGGAGCTTTGTGATGACAAGGGTCATGGAGCATTGTAATGACACGGTCAAGGAACATTGCGATGACAAGAATTCTGGAGCATTGTGATGAAAGGGCATGGAGCATTGTGATTAAAGGTGACAAGGAGCATTGTGATGATATGGGCAGAGAACTTTGTGATGACAGGGGTCATGGAGCATTGTGATGAAAGTGTCATGGAACATTGGGCTGACAGGGATCATGGAGCTTTTTGGTAAGAGAGGCCTTTTGAGATTTGTGATGGCAGGCCTCATGGGGCATTGTGATGACAGCGGTCTTGGAGCATTGGGATGAAAGGGGTAATGGAGCACTGTGATTACAGGGGCCATGGAGCATTGTGAATACAAAGGCTATGGAGCATTGAGATGACAGGGTTCATGTAGCATTGTGATGAAAGTGATCATGGATCATTGTGATGACAAGTGTCATGGGGCATTTTGATGACATTGGCATGGAGCATTTTGATGACAAGAGTTCTGGAGCATTTTGATGAAAAGGGCAGGGAACATTGTGATGACTGGGTTCATGGAGCATTGTGATGAAAGAGGCCATGGAGCATTGAGATGACAGGCCTCATGAGGCATGGTTTTGACAGTGGTCATGGAGCATTGTGATGAAAGAGATCGTGGAGCAATATGATAACAGGGGACATGGATCATTGTGATGACATGTGTACTGGAGCATTGTGTTTAAAGTAGTCATGGATCATTGTGATGACATGTGTCCTGGAACACTGTGATGACACGGTTCATCGAGTATTGCGATGACAAGGGTCATAGCGAATTGTGACGACAGGTGTCATGGGGCATTGTGATGACATTGATCATCTAGGAATTGTGATGAAAGGTGTCATGGAGCACTGTGATGACTGGGGGCATGAAGCATTTTTATGAAAATTGTCCTGGATTATTGTGATGACAGCAGTCATAGAGAATTGTGATGACAGGGATTATGCAGCATTGTGTTGACAAGGGTATGGACTATTGTGATGACAATGGTCATGGAGCAATGTGATGAAAGTATTCATGGAACATCGTGATGAAAAGTGGCTGGGAGCATTGTGACGATAAACGCCATGGAGCATTGTGATGACAAGTGTCATGGAGCATTGTAATGAAAGGTTTCATTGTGCACTGTGATGACAAGGGGGATGGAGTATTGTGAGGAAACTGGTCCTGGAGCATTGTGGTAACAAAAACCATGGAGCTTTGTGATGACAGGCATCATGGAGCATTGTGAAGAAAGGGGCCATGGCGAATTGTAATGACAATAGAATAATGTGATGAAAATGGTCAGCGAGCATAGTGATTAAAGTGGTCATTGAGAATTGTGATGAAAAGCGACATAGAGCATTGTGATGACAAAGGTCATGGAGAACAGTGATGACCAGGGTCATGTAGCATTGTGATGACACAGTCATGGAACATTGTGATGACAAGAATTCTGGAGCATCGTGAGGAAAAAGGCAGGGAGCATTTTGATTATAGGGGACATGGAGCATTGTGATGACATGGGCAGGGAACACTGTGATGACAGGTGTTATGGAGCAATGTGATGACAAGTGTCGTGGAGCATTGTGATGAGAGGGGCCTTGGAGAATTGTGATGACAGGGGTCATGGAGCATTGTGAAGACAAGATTCATGGAGCATTGTGATGACACGGGCATGAAGCATGGTGATGATAACAGACCTGGAGCATTGTGATGACAAGGGCATGGAGCATTGTGATTACAGGAGACATGGAGCACTGTGATGACATTGGCAGGGATCATTGTGATTCCAGGGATCATGGAGCATTGTGAGGACAAGTGTCATCCAATATTGTGCTGACACAGATCATGGAGCATGGTGATGAGAGTGGCCTTGGAGCACAGTGATGAGAGACGTCATGGGGCATTATGGTGACAGTGGTCAAGGAGCATTGTGATGAAAGTGGTCAAGGAGCATTGTGATGAAAATGTTCATGGAGCGACGGGATTATCGGGACAATGGAGCATTGTGAATACAAAGGCCATGGAGCATTGAGATAACAGAGTTCATGGAGCATTGTGATGAAAGTGGTCATGGATCACTGTGATGACAAGTGTCCTGGAACCTAGTGATGACACGGTTCATACAGCCTTGAGATGACAAGGGCCAAGGCGAATTGTGATGACACGTGTCATGGGGCATAGTGATGACATTGGTCATCTTGCATTGTGATGACAGTGGTCATGTAGAATTTTGATGAAAGGTATCATGGAGCACTGTGATGACAAAGGCCAAGGAACATTTTGATGACAAGTGTCATTGAGCAATGGGATGACACGGGAATGGAGTATTATGATGACAAGTGTTCTGGAGCATTGTGATGACAAGGGCATGGAGCATTGTGATTCCAGGGGCCATGGAGCATTGTGATGACAACGGCATGGAGCATTGTGATGACACGGGCATGGAGCATTGTAATGATAGGCTATCTGGAGCATTGTGATGAAAAGTGGATGGAGCATTTTGATGACAGGATCCAAGGAGCATTGTGCTGACAATGGCATGGAGCATTGTGATGAAAAGGGTACTGGAGCACTGTGAGGAATGGCGTCATGGATCATTGTGATGACAGGGGTCATGGAGCTTTGTAATGACAAGCGTCATGGAGCATTGTGATGACACGGTCAAGGAACATTGCGATGACAAGAATTCTGGAGCATTGTGATGAAAGGGCATGGAGCATTCTGATTAAAGGTGACAAGGAGCATTGTGATGATATGGGCAGAGAACTTTGTGATGACAGGGGTCATGGAGCTTTTTGGTAAGAGAGGCCTTGGAGATTTGTGATGGCAGGCGTCATGGGGCATTGTGATGACAGCGGTCTTGGAGCATTGTGATGAAAGTGATCATGGATCATTGTGATGAGAAGTGTCCTGGAACCTTGTGATGACACGGTTCATGGAGCATTGTGATGACAAGGACCATGGCGAATTGTGATGACATCTGTCATGGGGCATTGTGATGACAGTGGTCATCTAGATTTGTAATGAAAGGTATCATGGAGCATAGTGATGACAGGGGCCATGGAACATTGTGATGACAAAGGCCATGGAGCATTGTGATGACAAGTGTCATGGGGCATTTTGATGATATTGGCATGGCGCATTATGATGACAAGTGTTCTGGAGCATTTTGATGACAAGGGCATGGAGCATTGTGATGAAAGGGGCCATGGAGCATTGAGATGACAGGCGTCATGAGGCATGGTGATGACAGTGGTCATGGAGCACTGTGATGAAAGAGATCATGGAGCAATATGATAACAGGGGCCATGGATCATTGTGATGACAGGTGTATTGGAGCATTGTGATGAAAGTAGTCATGGATCATTGTGATGACATGTGTCCTGGAACACTGTGATGACACGGTTCATCGAGTATTGTGATGAAAAGGGTCATAGCGAATTGTGACGACAGGTGTCATGGGGCATTGTGATGACATTGATCATCTAGGAATTGTGAAGAAAGGTGTCATGGAGCACTGTGATGACTGGGGGCATGAAGCATTGTTATGAAAATTGTCCTGGATTATTGTGATGACAGCAGTCATGGAGAATTGTGATGACAGGGATTATGCAGCATCGTGTTGACAACGGTATGGACTATTGTGATGACAATGGTCATGGAGCAATGTGATGAAAGTCTTTATGGAACATCGTGATGAAAAGTGCCTGGGAGCATTGTGACGATAAAGGCCATGGAGCAATGTGATGACAAGTGTCATGGAGCATTGTAATGAAAGGTTTCATTGTGCACTGTGATGACAAGGGGGATGGAGTATTGTGATGAAACTGGTCCTGGAGCATTGTGATAACAAAAGCCATGGAGCTTTGTGATGACAGGCATCATGGAGCATTGTGAAGAAAGGGCCCATGGCGAATTGTAATGACAATAGAGAAATGTGATGAAAATGGTCAGCGAGCATAGTGATTAGAGTGGTCATTGAGAATTGTGATGAAAAGCGACATAGAGCATTGTGATGACAAAGGTCATGGAGAACAGTGATGACCAGGGTATTGAAGCATGGTGATGCCACGGTCATGGAACATTGTGATGACAAGAATTCTGGAGCATTGTGAGGAAACAGGCATGGAGCATTGTGATTATAGGGGACATGGAGCATTGTGATGACATGGGCAGGGAACACTGTGATGACAGGTGTTATGGAGCAATGTGATGACAAGTGTCGTGGAGCATTGTCATGAGAGGGGCCTTGGAGAATTGTGATGACCATGGTCATGGAGCATTGTGATGACATGGGCCATGGAGCATTGTGAAGACAAGATTCATGGAGCATTGTGATGACACGGGCATGAAGCATGGTGATGACAACAGACCTGGAGCATTGTGATGACAAGGGTATGGAGCATTGTGATTACAGGAGACATGGAGCATTGTGATGACATTGGCAGGGATCATTGTGATTACGGGGATCATGGAGCATTGTGATGACAAGTGTCATCCAATATTGTGCTGACCCAGATCATGGAGCATTTTGATGAGAGTGGCCTTGGAGCACAGTGATGAGAGACGTCATGGGGCATTATGGTGACAGTGGTCAAGGAGCATTGTGCTGAAAGTGTTCATGGAGCAACGCGATTATCGGGACAATGGAGCATTGTGAATACAAAGGCCATGGAGCATTGAGATAACAGAGTTCATGGAGCATTGTGATGAAAGTGGTCATGGATCACTGTGATGACAAGTGTCCTGGAACCTAGTGATGACACGGTTCATACAGCCTTGAGATGACAAGGGCCAAGGCGAATTGTGATGACACGTGTCATGGGGCATAGTGATGACATTGGTCATCTTGCATTGTGATGACAGTGGTCATGTAGAATTTTGATGAAAGGTATCATGGAGCACTGTGATGACAAAGGCCAAGGAACATTTTGATGACAAGTGTCATTGAGCAATGGGATGACACGGGAATGGAGTATTATGATGACAAGTGTTCTGGAGCATTGTGATGACAAGGGCATGGAGCATTGTGATGACAGGGGCCATGGAGCATTGTGATGACAACGGCATGGAGCATTGTGATGACACGGGCATGGAGCATTGTAATGATAGGCTATCTGGAGCATTGTGATGAAAAGTGGATGGAGCATTTTGATGACAGGATCCAAGGAGCATTGTGCTGACAATGGCATGGAGCATTGTGATGAAAAGGGTACTGGAGCACTGCGAGGAAAGGAATCATGGGTCATTGTGATGACAGGGGTCATGGAGCTTTGTGATGACAAGGGTCATGGAGCATTGTGATGACACGGTCAAGGAACATTGTGATGACAAGAATTCTGGAGCATTGTGATGAAAGGGCATGGAGCATTGTGATTAAAGGTGAGAAGGAGCATTGTGATGATATGGGCAGAGAACTTTGTGATGACAGGGGTCATGGAGCTTTTTGGTAAGAGAGGCCTTGGAGATTTGTGATGGCAGGCGTCATGGGGCATTGTGATGACAGGGGTCTTGGAACATTGTGATGAAAGGGGTCATGGAGCACTGTGATTACAGGGGCCATGGAACATTGTGAATACAAAGGCTATGGAGCATTGAGATGACAGTGTTCATGGAGCATGGTGATGAAAGTGATCATGGCGCACTGTGATGAAAGAGATCATGGAGCAATATGATAACAGGGGCCATGGATCATTGTGATGACAGGTGTATTGGAGCATTGTGATGAAAGCAGTCATGGATCATTGTGATGACATGTGTCCTGGAACACTGTGATGACACGGTTCATCGAGTATTGTGATGAAAAGGGTCAGAGCGAATTGTGACGACAGGTGTCATGGGGCATTGTGATGACATTGATCATCTAGGAATTGTGATGAAAGGTGTCATGGAGCACTGTGATGCCTGGGGGCATGAAGCATTGTTATGAAAATTGTCCTGGATTATTGTGATGACAGCAGTCATGGAGAATTGTGATGACAGGGATTATGCAGCATTGTGTTGACAACGGTATGGACTATTGTGATGACAATGGTCATGGAGCAATGTGATGAAAGTTTTTATGGAACATCGTGATGAAAATTGCCTGGGAGCATTGTGACGATAAAGGCCATGGAGCAATGTGATGACAAGTTTCATGGAGCATTGTAATGAAAGGTTTCATTGTGCACTGTGATGACAAGGGGGATGGAGTATTGTGATGAATCTGGTCCTGGAGCATTGTGATAACAAAAGTCATGTAGCTTTGTGATGACAGGCATCATGGAGCATTGTGAAGAAAGGGGCCATGGGAAATTGTAATGACAATAGAGAAATGTGATGAAAATGGTCAGCGAGCGTTATGATTAAAGTGGTCATTGAGAAATGTGATGAAAAGCGACATAGAGCATTGTGATGACAAAGGTCATGGAGAAATGTGATGACCAGGGTCATGTAGCATTGTGATGACACGGTCATGGAACATTGTGATGACAAGAATTCTGGAGCATTGTGATGACAAGGGCCATGGAGCATTGTGATGCCACAGTCATGGAACATTGTGATGACAAGAATTCTGGAGCATTGTGAGGAAACAGGCATGGAGCATTGTGATTATAGGGGACATGGAGCATTGTGATGACATGGGCCATGGAGCATTGTGAAGACAAGATTCATGGAGCATTGTGATGACACGGGCATGAAGCATGGTGATGACAAAAGACCTGAAGCATTGTGATGACAAGGGCATGGAGCATTGTGATTACAGGAGACATGGAGCATTGTGATGACATAGGCAGGGATCATTGTGATTACAGGGATCATGGAGCATTGTGATGACAAGTGTCATCCAATATTGTGCTGACACAGATCATGGAGCATTTTGATGAGAGTGGCCTTGGAGCACAATGATGAGAGACGTCATGGGGCATTATGGTGACAGTGGTCAAGGAGCCTTGTGCTGAAAGTGTTCATGGAGCAACGCGATTATCGGGACAATGGAGCACTGTGAATACAAAGGCCATGGAGCATTGAGATAACAGAGTTCATGGAGCATTGTGATGAAAGTGGTCATGGATCACTGTGATGAGAAGTGTCCTGGAACTTAGTGATGACACGGTTCATACAGCCTTGAGATGACAAGGGCCAAGGCGAATTGTGATGACATTGGTCATCTTGGATTGTGATGACAGTGGTCATGTAGAATTTTGATTAAAGGTATCATGGAGCAGTGTGATGACAAAGGCCAAGGAACATTTTGATGACAAGTGTCATTGAGCAATGGGATGACACGGGAATGGAGTATTATGATGATAAGTGTTCTGGAGCACTGTGATGACAAGGGCATGGAGCATTGTGATTACAGGGGCCATGGAGCATTGTGATGACAACGGCATGGAGCTTTGTGATGACACGGGCATGGAGCATTGTAATGATAGGCTATCTGGAGCATTGTAATGAAAAGGGGACAGAGAATTTTGATGAGATGGTCCAAGGAGAATTGTGCTGACAATGACATGGCGCATTGTGATGAAAAGGGTACTGGAGCACTGTGAGGAAAGGAGTCATGGGTCATTGTGATGACAGGGGTCATGGAGCTTTTTGGTAAGAGAGGCCTTGGAGATTTGTGATGGCAGGCGTCATGGGGCATTGTGATGACAGCGGTCTTGGAGCATTGTGATGAAAGGGGTCATGGAGCACTGTGATTACAGGGGCCATGGAGCATTGTGAATACAAAGGCTATGGAGCATTGAGATGACAGTGTTCATGGAGCATTGTGATGAAAGTGATCATGGATCATTGTGATGACAAGTGTCCTGGAACCTTGTGATGACACGTTTCATGGAGCATTGTGGTGACAAGGACCATGGCGAATTGTGATGACATCTGTCATGGGGCATTGTGATGACAGTGGTCATCTAGAATTGTGATGAATGGTAACATGGAGCACTGTGATGACAGGGGCCATGGAACATTGTGATGACAAAGGCCATGGAGCAATGTGATGACAAGTGTCATGGAGCATTGTAATGAAAGGTTTCATTGTGCACTGTGATGACAAGGGGGATGGAGTATTGTGATGAAACTGGTCCTGGAGCATTGTGATAACAAAAGCCATGGAGCTTATTGATGACAGGCATCATGGAGCATTGTGAAGAAAGGGCCCATGGTGAATTGTAATGACAATAGAGAAATGTGATGAAAATGGTCAGTGAGCATAGTGATTAGAGTGGTCATTGAGAATTGTGATGAAAAGCGACATAGAGCATTGTGATGACAAAGGTCATGGAGAACAGTGATGACCAGGGTATTGAAGCATTGTGATGACACGGTCATGGAACATTGTGATGACAAGAATTCTGGAGCATTGTGATGACAAGGGCCATGGAGCATTGTGATGCCACGGTCATGGAACATTGTGATGACAAGAATTCTGGAGCATTGTGAGGAAACAGGCATGGAGCATTGTGATTATAGGGGACATGGAGCATTGTGATGACATGGGCAGGGAACACTGTGATGACAGGTGTTATGGAGCAATGTGATGACAAGTGTCGTGGAGCATTGTGATGAGAGGGGCCTTGGAGAATTGTGATGACAATGGTCATGGAGCATTGTGATGACATGGGCCATGGAGCATTGTGAAGACAAGATTCATGGAGCATTGTGATGACACGGGCATGAAGCATGGTGATGACAACAGACCTGGAGCATTGTGATGACAAGGGTATGGAGCATTGTGATTACAGGAGACATGGAGCATTGTGATGACATTGGCAGGGATCATTGTGATTACGGGGATCATGGAGCATTGTTGTGACAAGTGTCATCCAATATTGTGCTGACCCAGATCATGGAGCATTTTGATGAGAGTGGCCTTGGAGCACAGTGATGAGAGACGTCATGGGGCATTATGTTGACAGTGGTCAAGGAGCCTTGTGCTGAAAGTGTTCATGGAGCAACGCGATTATCGGGACAATGGAGCATTGTGAATACAAAGGCCATGGAGCATTGAGATAACAGAGTTCATGGAGCATTGTGATGAAAGTGGTCATGGATCACTGTGATGACAAGTGTCCTGGAACCTAGTGATGACACGGTTCATACAGCCTTGAGATGACAAGGGCCAAGGCGAATTGTGATGACACCTGTCATGGGGCATTGTGCTGATACTGGTCATCTTGCATTGTGATGACAGTGGTCATGTAGAATTTTGATTAAAGGTATCATGGAACAGTGTGATGTCAAAGGCCAAGGAACATTTTGATGACAAGTGTCATTGAGCAATGGGATGACACGGGAATGGAGTATTATGATGACAAGTGTTCTGGAGCATTGTGATGACAAGGGCATGGAGCATTGTGATTACAGGGGCCATGGAGCATTGTGATGACAACGGCATGGAGCACTGTGTTGACACGGGCATGGAGCATTGTAATGATAGGCTATCTGGAGAATTGTGATGAAAAGGGGATGGAGCATTTTGATGACAGGATCCAAGGAGCATTGTGCTGACAATGGCATGGAGCATTGTGATGAAAAGGGTACTGGAGCACTGTGAGGTAAGGAGTCATGGATCATTGTGATGACAGGGGTCATGGAGCTTTGTGATGACAAGGGTCATGGAGCATTGTAATGACACGGTCAAGGAACATTGCGATGACAAGAATTCTGGAGCATTGTGATGAAAGGGCATGGAGCATTGTGATTAAAGGTGACAAGGAGCATTGTGATGATATGGGCAGAGAACTTTGTGATGACAGGGGTCATGGAGCATTGTGATGAAAGTGTCATGGAACATTGGGCTGACAGGGATCATGGAGCTTTTTGGTAAGAGAGGCCTTTTGAGATTTGTGATGGCAGGCCTCATGGGGCATTGTGATGACAGCGGTCTTGGAGCATTGGGATGAAAGGGGTAATGGAGCACTGTGATTACAGGGGCCATGGAGCATTGTGAATACAAAGGCTATGGAGCATTGAGATGACAGGGTTCATGTAGCATTGTGATGAAAGTGATCATGGATCATTGTGATGACAAGTGTCATGGGGCATTTTGATGACATTGGCATGGAGCATTTTGATGACAAGAGTTCTGGAGCATTTTGATGAAAAGGGCAGGGAACACTGTGATGACTGGGTTCATGGAGCATTGTGATGAAAGAGGCCATGGAGCATTGAGATGACAGGCCTCATGAGGCATGGTTTTGACAGTGGTCATGGAGCATTGTGATGAAAGAGATCGTGGAGCAATATGATAACAGGGGACATGGATCATTGTGATGACATGTGTACTGGAGCATTGTGTTTAAAGTAGTCATGGAACATTGTGATGACATGTGTCCTGGAACACTGTGATGACACGGTTCATCGAGTATTGCGATGACAAGGGTCATAGCGAATTGTGACGACAGGTGTCATGGGGCATTGTGATGACATTGATCATCTAGGAATTGTGATGAAAGGTGTCATGGAGCACTGTGATGACTGGGGGCATGAAGCATTGTTATGAAAATTGTCCTGGATTATTGTGATGACAGCAGTCATAGAGAATTGTGATGACAGGGATTATGCAGCATTGTGTTGACAAGGGTATGGACTATTGTGATGACAATGGTCATGGAGCAATGTGATGAAAGTATTCATGGAACATCGTGATGAAAAGTGGCTGGGAGCATTGTGACGATAAACGCCATGGAGCATTGTGATGACAAGTGTCATGGAGCATTGTAATGAAAGGTTTCATTGTGCACTGTGATGACAAGGGGGATGGAGTATTGTGATGAAACTGGTCCTGGAGCATTGTGGTAACAAAAGCCATGGAGCTTTGTGATGACAGGCATCATGGAGCATTGTGAAGAAAGGGGCCATGGCGAATTGTAATGACAATAGAATAATGTGATGAAAATGGTCAGCGAGCATAGTGATTAAAGTGGTCATTGAGAATTGTGATGAAAAGCGACATAGAGCATTGTGATGACAAAGGTCATGGAGAACAGTGATGACCAGGGTCATGTAGCATTGTGATGACACAGTCATGGAACATTGTGATGACAAGAATTCTGGAGCATCGTGAGGAAAAAGGCAGGGAGCATTTTGATTATAGGGGACATGGAGCATTGTGATGACATGGGCAGGGAACACTGTGATGACAGGTGTTATGGAGCAATGTGATGACAAGTGTCGTGGAGCATTGTGATGAGAGGGGCCTTGGAGAATTGTGATGACAGGGGTCATGGAGCATTGTGAAGACAAGATTCATGGAGCATTGTGATGACACGGGCATGAAGCATGGTGATGATAACAGACCTGGAGCATTGTGATGACAAGGGCATGGAGCATTGTGATTACAGGAGACATGGAGCACTGTGATGACATTGGCAGGGATCATTGTGATTCCAGGGATCATGGAGCATTGTGAGGACAAGTGTCATCCAATATTGTGCTGACACAGATCATGGAGCATGGTGATGAGAGGGGCCTTGGAGCACAGTGATGAGAGACGTCATGGGGCATTATGGTGACAGTGGTCAAGGAGCATTGTGATGAAAGTGGTCAAGGAGTATTGTGATGAAAATGTTCATGGAGCGACGGGATTATCGGGACAATGGAGCATTGTGAATACAAAGGCCATGGAGCATTGAGATAACAGAGTTCATGGAGCATTGTGATGAAAGTGGTCATGGATCATTGTGATGACAAGTGTCCTGGAACCTAGTGATGACACGGTTCATAAAGCCTTGAGATGACAAGGGCCAAGGCGAATTGTGATGACACGTGTCATGGGGCATTGTGATGATATTGGTCATCTTGCATTGTGATGACAGTGGTCATGTAGAATTTTGATTAAAGGTATCATGGAGCACTGTGATGACAAAGGCCAAGGAACATTTTGATGACAAGTGTCATTGAGCAATGGGATGACACGGGAATGGAGTATTATGATGACAAGTGTTCTGGAGCATTGTGATGACAAGGGCATGGAGCATTGTGATTCCAGGGGCCATGGAGCATTGTGATGACAACGGCATGGAGCATTGTGATGACACGGGCATGGAGCATTGTAATGATAGGCTATCTGGAGCATTGTGATGAAAAGTGGATGGAGCATTTTGATGACAGGATCCAAGGAGCATTGTGCTGACAATGGCATGGAGCATTGTGATGAAAAGGGTACTGGAGCACTGTGAGGAATGGCGTCATGGATCATTGTGATGACAGGGGTCATGGAGCTTTGTAATGACAAGCGTCATGGAGCATTGTGATGACACGGTCAAGGAACATTGCGATGACAAGAATTCTGGAGCATTGTGATGAAAGGGCATGGAGCATTCTGATTAAAGGTGACAAGGAGCATTGTGATGATATGGGCAGAGAACTTTGTGATAACAGGGGTCATGGAGCTTTTTGGTAAGAGAGGCCTTGGAGATTTGTGATGGCAGGCGTCATGGGGCATTGTGATGACAGCGGTCTTGGAGCATTGTGATGAAAGTGATCATGGATCATTGTGATGAGAAGTGTCCTGGAACCTTGTGATGACACGGTTCATGGAGCATTGTGATGACAAGGACCATGGCGAATTGTGATGACATCTGTCATGGGGCATTGTGATGACAGTGGTCATCTAGATTTGTAATGAAAGGTATCATGGAGCATAGTGATGACAGGGGCCATGGAACATTGTGATGAAAAAGGCCATGGAGCATTGTGATGACAAGTGTCATGGGGCATTTTGATGATATTGGCATGGCGCATTATGATGACAAGTGTTCTGGAGCATTTTGATGACAAGGGCATGGAGCATTGTGATGAAAGGGGCCATGGAGCATTGAGATGACAGGCGTCATGAGGCATGGTGATGACAGTGGTCATGGAGCACTGTGATGAAAGAGATCATGGAGCAATATGATAACAGGGGCCATGGATCATTGTGATGACAGGTGTATTGGAGCATTGTGATGAAAGTAGTCATGGATCATTGTGATGACATGTGTCCTGGAACACTGTGATGACACGGTTCATCGAGTATTGTGATGAAAAGGGTCATAGCGAATTGTGACGACAGGTGTCATGGGGCATTGTGATGACATTGATCATCTAGGAATTGTGATGAAAGGTGTCATGGAGCACTGTGATGACTGGGGGCATGAAGCATTGTTATGAAAATTGTCCTGAATTATTGTGATGACAGCAGTCATGGAGAATTGTGATGACAGGGATTATGCAGCATCGTGTTGACAACGGTATGGACTATTGTGATGACAATGGTCATGGAGCAATGTGATGAAAGTTTTTATGGAACATCGTGATGAAAAGTGCCTGGGAGCATTGTGACGATAAAGGCCATGGAGCAATGTGATGACAAGTGTCATGGAGCATTGTAATGAAAGGTTTCATTGTGCACTGTGATGACAAGGGGGATGGAGTATTGTGATGAAACTGGTCCTGGAGCATTGTGATAACAAAAGCCATGGAGCTTTGTGATGACAGGCATCATGGAGCATTGTGAAGAAAGGGCCCATGGCGAATTGTAATGACAATAGAGAAATGTGATGAAAATGGTCAGCGAGCATAGTGATTAGAGTGGTCATTGAGAATTGTGATGAAAAGCGACATAGAGCATTGTGATGACAAAGGTCATGGAGAACAGTGATGACCAGGGTATTGAAGCATGGTGATGCCACGGTCATGGAACATTGTGATGACAAGAATTCTGGAGCATTGTGAGGAAACAGGCATGGAGCATTGTGATTATAGGGGACATGGAGCATTGTGATGACATGGGCAGGGAACACTGTGATGACAGGTGTTATGGAGCAATGTGATGACAAGTGTCGTGGAGCATTGTCATGAGAGGGGCCTTGGAGAATTGTGATGACCATGGTCATGGAGCATTGTGATGACATGGGCCATGGAGCATTGTGAAGACAAGATTCATGGAGCATTGTGATGACACGGGCATGAAGCATGGTGATGACAACAGACCTGGAGCATTGTGATGACAAGGGTATGGAGCATTGTGATTACAGGAGACATGGAGCATTGTGATGACATTGGCAGGGATCATTGTGATTACGGGGATCATGGAGCATTGTGATGACAAGTGTCATCCAATATTGTGCTGACCCAGATCATGGAGCATTTTGATGAGAGTGGCCTTGGAGCACAGTGATGAGAGACGTCATGGGGCATTATGGTGACAGTGGTCAAGGAGCATTGTGATGAAAGTGTTCATGGAGCAACGGGATTATCGGGACAATGGAGCATTGTGAATACAAAGGCCATGGAGCATTGAGATAACAGAGTTCATGGAGCATTGTGATGAAAGTGGTCATGGATCACTGTGATGACAAGTGTCCTGGAACCTAGTGATGACACGGTTCATACAGCCTTGAGATGACAAGGGCCAAGGCGAATTGTGATGACACGTGTCATGGGGCATAGTGATGACATTGGTCATCTTGCATTGTGATGACAGTGGTCATGTAGAATTTTGATGAAAGGTATCATGGAGCACTGTGATGACAAAGGCCAAGGAACATTTTGATGACAAGTGTCATTGAGCAATGGGATGACACGGGAATGGAGTATTATGATGACAAGTGTTCTGGAGCATTGTGATGACAAGGGCATGGAGCATTGTGATGACAGGGGCCATGGAGCATTGTGATGACAACGGCATGGAGCATTGTGATGACACGGGCATGGAGCATTGTAATGATAGGCTATCTGGAGCATTGTGATGAAAAGTGGATGGAGCATTTTGATGACAGGATCCAAGGAGCATTGTGCTGACAATGGCATGGAGCATTGTGATGAAAAGGGTACTGGAGCACTGCGAGGAAAGGAATCATGGGTCATTGTGATGACAGGGGTCATGGAGCTTTGTGATGACAAGGGTCATGGAGCATTGTGATGACACGGTCAAGGAACATTGCGATGACAAGAATTCTGGAGCATTGTGATGAAAGGGCATGGAGCATTGTGATTAAAGGTGAGAAGGAGCATTGTGATGATATGGGCAGAGAACTTTGTGATGACAGGGGTCATGGAGCTTTTTGGTAAGAGAGGCCTTGGAGATTTGTGATGGCAGGCGTCATGGGGCATTGTGATGACAGCGGTCTTGGAACATTGTGATGAAAGGGGTCATGGAGCACTGTGATTACAGGGGCCATGGAACATTGTGAATACAAAGGCTATGGAGCATTGAGATGACAGTGTTCATGGAGCATGGTGATGAAAGTGATCATGGCGCACTGTGATGAAAGAGATCATGGAGCAATATGATAACAGGGGCCATGGATCATTGTGATGACAGGTGTATTGGAGCATTGTGATGAAAGCAGTCATGGATCATTGTGATGACATGTGTCCTGGAACACTGTGATGACACGGTTCATCGAGTATTGTGATGAAAAGGGTCAGAGCGAATTGTGACGACAGGTGTCATGGGGCATTGTGATGACATTGATCATCTAGGAATTGTGATGAAAGGTGTCATGGAGCACTGTGATGCCTGGGGGCATGAAGCATTGTTATGAAAATTGTCCTGGATTATTGTGATGACAGCAGTCATGGAGAATTGTGATGACAGGGATTATGCAGCATTGTGTTGACAACGGTATGGACTATTGTGATGACAATGGTCATGGAGCAATGTGATGAAAGTTTTTATGGAACATCGTGATGAAAATTGCCTGGGAGCATTGTGACGATAAAGGCCATGGAGCAATGTGATGACAAGTGTCATGGAGCATTGTAATGAAAGGTTTCATTGTGCACTGTGATGACAAGGGGGATGGAGTATTGTGATGAATCTGGTCCTGGAGCATTGTGATAACAAAAGTCATGTAGCTTTGTGATGACAGGCATCATGGAGCATTGTGAAGAAAGGGGCCATGGGAAATTGTAATGACAATAGAGAAATGTGATGAAAATGGTCAGCGAGCGTTATGATTAAAGTGGTCATTGAGAAATGTGATGAAAAGCGACATAGAGCATTGTGATGACAAAGGTCATGGAGAACTGTGATGACCAGGGTCATGTAGCATTGTGATGACACGGTCATGGAACATTGTGATGACAAGAATTCTGGAGCATTGTGATGACAAGGGCCATGGAGCATTGTGATGCCACGGTCATGGAACATTGTGATGACAAGAATTCTGGAGCATTGTGAGGAAACAGGCATGGAGCATTGTGATTATAGGGGACATGGAGCATTGTGATGACATGGGCCATGGAGCATTGTGAAGACAAGATTCATGGAGCATTGTGATGACACGGGCATGAAGCATGGTGATGACAAAAGACCTGAAGCATTGTGATGACAAGGGCATGGAGCATTGTGATTACAGGAGACATGGAGCATTGTGATGACATAGGCAGGGATCATTGTGATTACAGGGATCATGGAGCATTGTGATGACAAGTGTCATCCAATATTGTGCTGACACAGATCATGGAGCATTTTGATGAGAGTGGCCTTGGAGCACAATGATGAGAGACGTCATGGGGCATTATGGTGACAGTGGTCAAGGAGCCTTGTGCTGAAAGTGTTCATGGAGCAACGCGATTATCGGGACAATGGAGCACTGTGAATACAAAGGCCATGGAGCATTGAGATAACAGAGTTCATGGAGCATTGTGATGAAAGTGGTCATGGATCACTGTGATGAGAAGTGTCCTGGAACTTAGTGATGACACGGTTCATACAGCCTTGAGATGACAAGGGCCAAGGCGAATTGTGATGACATTGGTCATCTTGGATTGTGATGACAGTGGTCATGTAGAATTTTGATTAAAGGTATCATGGAGCAGTGTGATGACAAAGGCCAAGGAACATTTTGATGACAAGTGTCATTGAGCAATGGGATGACACGGGAATGGAGTATTATGATGATAAGTGTTCTGGAGCACTGTGATGACAAGGGCATGGAGCATTGTGATTACAGGGGCCATGGAGCATTGTGATGACAACGGCATGGAGCTTTGTGATGACACGGGCATGGAGCATTGTAATGATAGGCTATCTGGAGCATTGTAATGAAAAGGGGACAGAGAATTTTGATGAGATGGTCCAAGGAGAATTGTGCTGACAATGACATGGCGCATTGTGATGAAAAGGGTACTGGAGCACTGTGAGGAAAGGAGTCATGGGTCATTGTGATGACAGGGGTCATGGAGCTTTTTGGTAAGAGAGGCCTTGGAGATTTGTGATGGCAGGCGTCATGGGGCATTGTGATGACAGCGGTCTTGGAGCATTGTGATGAAAGGGGTCATGGAGCACTGTGATTACAGGGGCCATGGAGCATTGTGAATACAAAGGCTATGGAGCATTGAGATGACAGTGTTCATGGAGCATTGTGATGAAAGTGATCATGGATCATTGTGATGACAAGTGTCCTGGAACCTTGTGATGACACGTTTCATGGAGCATTGTGGTGACAAGGACCATGGCGAATTGTGATGACATCTGTCATGGGGCATTGTGATGACAGTGGTCATCTAGAATTGTGATGAATGGTAACATGGAGCACTGTGATGACAGGGGCCATGGAACATTGTGATGACAAAGGCCATGGAGCATTGTGATGACAAGTGTCATGGGGCAATTTGAAGACATTGGCATGGAGCATTATGATGACAAGTGTTCTGGAGCATTTTGATGACAAGGGCATGGAGCTTTGTGATGAGAGGGGCCATGGAACATTGTGATGACAGGCGTCATGAGGCATGGTGATGACAGTGGTCATGGAGCACTGTGATGAAAGAGATCATGGAGCAATATGATAACAGGGGCCATGGATCATTGTGATGACAGGTGTATTGGAGCATTGTGATGAAAGTAGTCATGGATCATTGTGATGACATGTGTCCTGGAACACTGTGATGACACGGTTCATCGAGTATTGTGATGACAAGGGTCAGAGCGAATTGTGTCGACAGGTGTCATGGGGCATTGTGATGACATTGATCATCTAGGAATTGTGAAGAAAGGTGTCATGGAGCACTGTGATGACTGGGGGCATGAAGCATTGTTATGAAAATTGTCCTGGATTATTGTGATGACAGCAGTCATGGAGAATTGTGATGACAGGGATTATGCAGCATTGTGTTGACAAGGGTATGGACTATTGTGATGACAATGGTCATGGAGCAATGTGATGAAAGTCTTTATGGAACATCGTGATGAAAAGTGCCTGGGAGCATTGTGAGGATAAAGGCCATGGAGCAATGTGATGACAAGTGTCATGGAGCATTGTAATGAAAGGTTTCATTGTGCACTGTGATGACAAGGGGGATGGAGTATTGTGATGAAACTGGTCCTGGAGCATTGTGATAACAAAAGCCATGGAGCTTATTGATGACAGGCATCATGGAGCATTGTGAAGAAAGGGGCCATGGCGAATTGTAATGACAATAGAGAAATGTGATGAAAATGGTCAGCGAGCATAGTGATTAGAGTGGTCATTGAGAAATGTGATGAAAAGCGACATAGAGCATTGTGATGACAAAGGTCATGGAGAACAGTTATCACCAGGCTATTGAAGCATTGTGATGACACGGTCATGGAACATTGTGATGACAAGAATTCTGGAGCATTGTGATGAAAAGGGCCATGGAGCATTGTGATGTCACGGTCAAGGAACATTGTGATGACAAGAATTCTGGGGCATTGTGAGGAAACAGGCATGGAGCATTGTGATTATAGGGGACATGGAGCATTGTGATGACATGGGCAGGGAACACTGTGATGACAGGTGTTATGGAGCAATGTGATGACAAGTGTCGTGGAGCATTGTGATGAGAGGGGCCTTGGAGAATTGTGATGACAATGGTCATGGAGCATTGTGATGACATGGGCCATGGAGCATTGTGAAGACAAGATTCATGGAGCATTGTGATGACACGGGCATGAAGCATGGTGATGACAACAGACCTGGAGCATTGTGATGACAAGGGTATGGAGCATTGTGATTACAGGAGACATGGAGCATTGTGATGACATTGGCAGGGATCATTGTGATTACGGGGATCATGGAGCATTGTTGTGACAAGTGTCATCCAATATTGTGCTGACCCAGATCATGGAGCATTTTGATGAGAGTGGCCTTGGAGCACAGTGATGAGAGACGTCATGGGGCATTATGTTGACAGTGGTCAAGGAGCCTTGTGCTGAAAGTGTTCATGGAGCAACGCGATTATCGGGACAATGGAGCATTGTGAATACAAAGGCCATGGAGCATTGAGATAACAGAGTTCATGGAGCATTGTGATGAAAGTGGTCATGGATCACTGTGATGACAAGTGTCCTGGAACCTAGTGATGACACGGTTCATACAGCCTTGAGATGACAAGGGCCAAGGCGAATTGTGATGACACCTGTCATGGGGCATTGTGCTGATACTGGTCATCTTGCATTGTGATGACAGTGGTCATGTAGAATTTTGATTAAAGGTATCATGGAACACTGTGATGTCAAAGGCCAAGGAACATTTTGATGACAAGTGTCATTGAGCAATGGGATGACACGGGAATGGAGTATTATGATGACAAGTGTTCTGGAGCATTGTGATGACAAGGGCATGGAGCATTGTGATTACAGGGGCCATGGAGCATTGTGATGACAATGGCATGGAGCACTGTGTTGACACGGGCATGGAGCATTGTAATGATAGGCTATCTGGAGAATTGTGATGAAAAGGGGATGGAGCATTTTGATGACAGGATCCAAGGAGCATTGTGCTGACAATGGCATGGAGCATTGTGATGAAAAGGGTACTGGAGCACTGTGAGGAAAGGAGTCATGGATCATTGTGATGACAGGGGTCATGGAGCTTTGTGATGACAAGGGTCATGGAGCATTGTAATGACACGGTCAAGGAACATTGCGATGACAAGAATTCTGGAGCATTGTGATGAAAGGGCATGGAGCATTGTGATTAAAGGTGACAAGGAGCATTGTGATGATATGGGCAGAGAACTTTGTGATGACAGGGGTCATGGAGCATTGTGATGAAAGTGTCATGGAACATTGGGCTGACAGGGATCATGGAGCTTTTTGGTAAGAGAGGCCTTTTGAGATTTGTGATGGCAGGCCTCATGGGGCATTGTGATGACAGCGGTCTTGGAGCATTGGGATGAAAGGGGTAATGGAGCACTGTGATTACAGGGGCCATGGAGCATTGTGAATACAAAGGCTATGGAGCATTGAGATGACAGGGTTCATGTAGCATTGTGATGAAAGTGATCATGGATCATTGTGATGACAAGTGTCATGGGGCATTTTGATGACATTGGCATGGAGCATTTTGATGACAAGAGTTCTGGAGCATTTTGATGAAAAGGGCAGGGAACATTGTGATGACTGGGTTCATGGAGCATTGTGATGAAAGAGGCCATGGAGCATTGAGATGACAGGCCTCATGAGGCATGGTTTTGACAGTGGTCATGGAGCATTGTGATGAAAGAGATCGTGGAGCAATATGATAACAGGGGACATGGATCATTGTGATGACATGTGTACTGGAGCATTGTGTTTAAAGTAGTCATGGATCATTGTGATGACATGTGTCCTGGAACACTGTGATGACACGGTTCATCGAGTATTGCGATGACAAGGGTCATAGCGAATTGTGACGACAGGTGTCATGGGGCATTGTGATGACATTGATCATCTAGGAATTGTGATGAAAGGTGTCATGGAGCACTGTGATGACTGGGGGCATGAAGCATTTTTATGAAAATTGTCCTGGATTATTGTGATGACAGCAGTCATAGAGAATTGTGATGACAGGGATTATGCAGCATTGTGTTGACAAGGGTATGGACTATTGTGATGACAATGGTCATGGAGCAATGTGATGAAAGTATTCATGGAACATCGTGATGAAAAGTGGCTGGGAGCATTGTGACGATAAACGCCATGGAGCATTGTGATGACAAGTGTCATGGAGCATTGTAATGAAAGGTTTCATTGTGCACTGTGATGACAAGGGGGATGGAGTATTGTGATGAAACTGGTCCTGGAGCATTGTGGTAACAAAAGCCATGGAGCTTTGTGATGACAGGCATCATGGAGCATTGTGAAGAAAGGGGCCATGGCGAATTGTAATGACAATAGAATAATGTGATGAAAATGGTCAGCGAGCATAGTGATTAAAGTGGTCATTGAGAATTGTGATGAAAAGCGACATAGAGCATTGTGATGACAAAGGTCATGGAGAACAGTGATGACCAGGGTCATGTAGCATTGTGATGACACAGTCATGGAACATTGTGATGACAAGAATTCTGGAGCATCGTGAGGAAAAAGGCAGGGAGCATTTTGATTATAGGGGACATGGAGCATTGTGATGACATGGGCAGGGAACACTGTGATGACAGGTGTTATGGAGCAATGTGATGACAAGTGTCGTGGAGCATTGTGATGAGAGGGGCCTTGGAGAATTGTGATGACAGGGGTCATGGAGCATTGTGAAGACAAGATTCATGGAGCATTGTGATGACACGGGCATGAAGCATGGTGATGATAACAGACCTGGAGCATTGTGATGACAAGGGCATGGAGCATTGTGATTACAGGAGACATGGAGCACTGTGATGACATTGGCAGGGATCATTGTGATTCCAGGGATCATGGAGCATTGTGAGGACAAGTGTCATCCAATATTGTGCTGACACAGATCATGGAGCATGGTGATGAGAGTGGCCTTGGAGCACAGTGATGAGAGACGTCATGGGGCATTATGGTGACAGTGGTCAAGGAGCATTGTGATGAAAGTGGTCAAGGAGCATTGTGATGAAAATGTTCATGGAGCGACGGGATTATCGGGACAATGGAGCATTGTGAATACAAAGGCCATGGAGCATTGAGATAACAGAGTTCATGGAGCATTGTGATGAAAGTGGTCATGGATCATTGTGATGACAAGTGTCCTGGAACCTAGTGATGACACGGTTCATAAAGCCTTGAGATGACAAGGGCCAAGGCGAATTGTGATGACACGTGTCATGGGGCATTGTGATGATATTGGTCATCTTGCATTGTGATGACAGTGGTCATGTAGAATTTTGATTAAAGGTATCATGGAGCACTGTGATGACAAAGGCCAAGGAACATTTTGATGACAAGTGTCATTGAGCAATGGGATGACACGGGAATGGAGTATTATGATGACAAGTGTTCTGGAGCATTGTGATGACAAGGGCATGGAGCATTGTGATTCCAGGGGCCATGGAGCATTGTGATGACAACGGCATGGAGCATTGTGATGACACGGGCATGGAGCATTGTAATGATAGGCTATCTGGAGCATTGTGATGAAAAGTGGATGGAGCATTTTGATGACAGGATCCAAGGAGCATTGTGCTGACAATGGCATGGAGCATTGTGATGAAAAGGGTACTGGAGCACTGTGAGGAATGGCGTCATGGATCATTGTGATGACAGGGGTCATGGAGCTTTGTAATGACAAGCGTCATGGAGCATTGTGATGACACGGTCAAGGAACATTGCGATGACAAGAATTCTGGAGCATTGTGATGAAAGGGCATGGAGCATTCTGATTAAAGGTGACAAGGAGCATTGTGATGATATGGGCAGAGAACTTTGTGATGACAGGGGTCATGGAGCTTTTTGGTAAGAGAGGCCTTGGAGATTTGTGATGGCAGGCGTCATGGGGCATTGTGATGACAGCGGTCTTGGAGCATTGTGATGAAAGTGATCATGGATCATTGTGATGAGAAGTGTCCTGGAACCTTGTGATGACACGGTTCATGGAGCATTGTGATGACAAGGACCATGGCGAATTGTGATGACATCTGTCATGGGGCATTGTGATGACAGTGGTCATCTAGATTTGTAATGAAAGGTATCATGGAGCATAGTGATGACAGGGGCCATGGAACATTGTGATGACAAAGGCCATGGAGCATTGTGATGACAAGTGTCATGGGGCATTTTGATGATATTGGCATGGCGCATTATGATGACAAGTGTTCTGGAGCATTTTGATGACAAGGGCATGGAGCATTGTGATGAAAGGGGCCATGGAGCATTGAGATGACAGGCGTCATGAGGCATGGTGATGACAGTGGTCATGGAGCACTGTGATGAAAGAGATCATGGAGCAATATGATAACAGGGGCCTTGGATCATTGTGATGACAGGTGTATTGGAGCATTGTGATGAAAGTAGTCATGGATCATTGTGATGACATATGTCCTGGAACCTAGTGATGACACGGTTCATCGAGTATTGTGATGACAAGGGTCATAGCGAATTGTGACGACAGGTGTCATGGGGCATTGTGATGACATTGATCATCTAGGAATTGTGATGAAAGGTGTCATGGAGCACTGTGATGACTGGGGGCATGAAGCATTGTTATGAAAATTGTCCTGGATTATTGTGATGACAGCAGTCATGGAGAATTGTGATGACAGGGATTATGCAGCATCGTGTTGACAATGGTATGGACTATTGTGATGACAATGGTCATGGAGCAATGTGATGAAAGTTTTTATGGAACATCGTGATGAAAAGTGCCTGGGAGCATTGTGACGATAAAGGCCATGGAGCAATGTGATGACAAGTGTCATGGAGCATTGTAATGAAAGGTTTCATTGTGCACTGTGATGACAAGGGGGATGGAGTATTGTGATGAAACTGGTCCTGGAGCATTGTGATAACAAAAGCCATGGAGCTTTGTGATGACAGGCATCATGGAGCATTGTGAAGAAAGGGCCCATGGCGAATTGTAATGACAATAGAGAAATGTGATGAAAATGGTCAGCGAGCATAGTGATTAGAGTGGTCATTGAGAATTGTGATGAAAAGCGACATAGAGCATTGTGATGACAAAGGTCATGGAGAACAGTGATGACCAGGGTATTGAAGCATGGTGATGACACGGTCATGGAACATTGTGATGACAAGAATTCTGGAGCATTGTGAGGAAACAGGCATGGAGCATTGTGATTATAGGGGACATGGAGCATTGTGATGACATGGGCAGGGAACACTGTGATGACAGGTGTTATGGAGCAATGTGATGACAAGTGTCGTGGAGCATTGTCATGAGAGGGTCCTTGGAGAATTGTGATGACCATGGTCATGGAGCATTGTGATGACATGGGCCATGGAGCATTGTGAAGACAAGATTCATGGAGCATTGTGATGACACGGGCATGAAGCATGGTGATGACAACAGACCTGGAGCATTGTGATGACAAGGGTATGGAGCATTGTGATTACAGGAGACATGGAGCATTGTGATGACATTGGCAGGGATCATTGTGATTACGGGGATCATGGAGCATTGTGATGACAAGTGTCATCCAATATTGTGCTGACCCAGATCATGGAGCATTTTGATGAGAGTGGCCTTGGAGCACAGTGATGAGAGACGTCATGGGGCATTATGGTGACAGTGGTCAAGGAGCATTGTGATGAAAGTGTTCATGGAGCAACGGGATTATCAGGACAATGGAGCATTGTGAATACAAAGGCCATGGAGCATTGAGATACCAGAGTTCATGGAGCATTGTGATGAAAGTGGTCATGGATCACTGTGATGACAAGTGTCCTGGAACCTAGTGATGACACGGTTCATACAGCCTTGAGATGACAAGGGCCAAGGCGAATTGTGATGACACGTGTCATGGGGCATAGTGATGACATTGGTCATCTTGCATTGTGATGACAGTGGTCATGTAGAATTTTGATGAAAGGTATCATGGAGCACTGTGATGACAAAGGCCAAGGAACATTTTGATGACAAGTGTCATTGAGCAATGGGATGACACGGGAATGGAGTATTATGATGACAAGTGTTCTGGAGCATTGTGATGACAAGGGCATGGAGCATTGTGATGACAGGGGCCATGGAGCATTGTGATGACAACGGCATGGAGCATTGTGATGACACGGGCATGGAGCATTGTAATGATAGGCTATCTGGAGCATTGTGATGAAAAGTGGATGGAGCATTTTGATGACAGGATCCAAGGAGCATTGTGCTGACAATGGCATGGAGCATTGTGATGAAAAGGGTACTGGAGCACTGCGAGGAAAGGAATCATGGGTCATTGTGATGACAGGGGTCATGGAGCTTTGTGATGACAAGGGTCATGGAGCATTGTGATGACACGGTCAAGGAACATTGCGATGACAAGAATTCTGGAGCATTGTGATGAAAGGGCATGGAGCATTGTGATTAAAGGTGAGAAGGAGCATTGTGATGATATGGGCAGAGAACTTTGTGATGACAGGGGTCATGGAGCTTTTTGGTAAGAGAGGCCTTGGAGATTTGTGATGGCAGGCGTCATGGGGCATTGTGATGACAGCGGTCTTGGAACATTGTGATGAAAGGGGTCATGGAGCACTGTGATTACAGGGGCCATGGAACATTGTGAATACAAAGGCTATGGAGCATTGAGATGACAGTGTTCATGGAGCATGGTGATGAAAGTGATCATGGCACACTGTGATGAAAGAGATCATGGAGCAATATGATAACAGGGGCCATGGATCATTGTGATGACAGGTGTATTGGAGCATTGTGATGAAAGCAGTCATGGATCATTGTGATGACATGTGTCCTGGAACACTGTGATGACACGGTTCATCGAGTATTGTGATGAAAAGGGTCAGAGCGAATTGTGACGACAGGTGTCATGGGGCATTGTGATGACATTGATCATCTAGGAATTGTGATGAAAGGTGTCATGGAGCACTGTGATGCCTGGGGGCATGAAGCATTGTTATGAAAATTGTCCTGGATTATTGTGATGACAGCAGTCATGGAGAATTGTGATGACAGGGATTATGCAGCATTGTGTTGACAACGGTATGGACTATTGTGATGACAATGGTCATGGAGCAATGTGATGAAAGTTTTTATGGAACATCGTGATGAAAATTGCCTGGGAGCATTGTGACGATAAAGGCCATGGAGCAATGTGATGACAAGTGTCATGGAGCATTGTAATGAAAGGTTTCATTGTGCACTGTGATGACAAGGGGGATGGAGTATTGTGATGAATCTGGTCCTGGAGCATTGTGATAACAAAAGTCATGTAGCTTTGTGATGACAGGCATCATGGAGCATTGTGAAGAAAGGGGCCATGGGAAATTGTAATGACAATAGAGAAATGTGATGAAAATGGTCAGCGAGCGTTATGATTAAAGTGGTCATTGAGAAATGTGATGAAAAGCGACATAGAGCATTGTGATGACAAAGGTCATGGAGAACTGTGATGACCAGGGTCATGTAGCATTGTGATGACACGGTCATGGAACATTGTGATGACAAGAATTCTGGAGCATTGTGATGACAAGGGCCATGGAGCATTGTGATGCCACGGTCATGGAACATTGTGATGACAAGAATTCTGGAGCATTGTGAGGAAACAGGCATGGAGCATTGTGATTATAGGGGACATGGAGCATTGTGATGACATGGGCCATGGAGCATTGTGAAGACAAGATTCATGGAGCATTGTGATGACACGGGCATGAAGCATGGTGATGACAAAAGACCTGAAGCATTGTGATGACAAGGGCATGGAGCATTGTGATTACAGGAGACATGGAGCATTGTGATGACATAGGCAGGGATCATTGTGATTACAGGGATCATGGAGCATTGTGATGACAAGTGTCATCCAATATTGTGCTGACACAGATCATGGAGCATTTTGATGAGAGTGGCCTTGGAGCACAATGATGAGAGACGTCATGGGGCATTATGGTGACAGTGGTCAAGGAGCCTTGTGCTGAAAGTGTTCATGGAGCAACGCGATTATCGGGACAATGGAGCACTGTGAATACAAAGGCCATGGAGCATTGAGATAACAGAGTTCATGGAGCATTGTGATGAAAGTGGTCATGGATCACTGTGATGAGAAGTGTCCTGGAACTTAGTGATGACACGGTTCATACAGCCTTGAGATGACAAGGGCCAAGGCGAATTGTGATGACATTGGTCATCTTGGATTGTGATGACAGTGGTCATGTAGAATTTTGATTAAAGGTATCATGGAGCAGTGTGATGACAAAGGCCAAGGAACATTTTGATGACAAGTGTCATTGAGCAATGGGATGACACGGGAATGGAGTATTATGATGATAAGTGTTCTGGAGCACTGTGATGACAAGGGCATGGAGCATTGTGATTACAGGGGCCATGGAGCATTGTGATGACAACGGCATGGAGCTTTGTGATGACACGGGCATGGAGCATTGTAATGATAGGCTATCTGGAGCATTGTAATGAAAAGGGGACAGAGAATTTTGATGAGATGGTCCAAGGAGAATTGTGCTGACAATGACATGGCGCATTGTGATGAAAAGGGTACTGGAGCACTGTGAGGAAAGGAGTCATGGGTCATTGTGATGACAGGGGTCATGGAGCTTTTTGGTAAGAGAGGCCTTGGAGATTTGTGATGGCAGGCGTCATGGGGCATTGTGATGACAGCGGTCTTGGAGCATTGTGATGAAAGGGGTCATGGAGCACTGTGATTACAGGGGCCATGGAGCATTGTGAATACAAAGGCTATGGAGCATTGAGATGACAGTGTTCATGGAGCATTGTGATGAAAGTGATCATGGATCATTGTGATGACAAGTGTCCTGGAACCTTGTGATGACACGTTTCATGGAGCATTGTGGTGACAAGGACCATGGCGAATTGTGATGACATCTGTCATGGGGTATTGTGATGACAGTGGTCATCTAGAATTGTGATGAATGGTAACATGGAGCACTGTGATGACAGGGGCCATGGAACATTGTGATGACAAAGGCCATGGAGCATTGTGATGACAAGTGTCATGGGGCAATTTGAAGACATTGGCATGGAGCATTATGATGACAAGTGTTCTGGAGCATTTTGATGACAAGGGCATGGAGCTTTGTGATGAGAGGGGCCATGGAACATTGTGATGACAGGCGTCATGAGGCATGGTGATGACAGTGGTCATGGAGCACTGTGATGAAAGAGATCATGGAGCAATATGATAACAGGGGCCATGGATCATTGTGATGACAGGTGTATTGGAGCATTGTGATGAAAGTAGTCATGGATCATTGTGATGACATGTGTCCTGGAACACTGTGATGACACGGTTCATCGAGTATTGTGATGACAAGGGTCAGAGCGAATTGTGTCGACAGGTGTCATGGGGCATTGTGATGACATTGATCATCTAGGAATTGTGAAGAAAGGTGTCATGGAGCACTGTGATGACTGGGGGCATGAAGCATTGTTATGAAAATTGTCCTGGATTATTGTGATGACAGCAGTCATGGAGAATTGTGATGACAGGGATTATGCAGCATTGTGTTGACAACGGTATGGACTATTGTGATGACAATGGTCATGGAGCAATGTGATGAAAGTCTTTATGGAACATCGTGATGAAAAGTGCCTGGGAGCATTGTGACGATAAAGGCCATGGAGCAATGTGATGACAAGTGTCATGGAGCATTGTAATGAAAGGTTTCATTGTGCACTGTGATGACAAGGGGGATGGAGTATTGTGATGAAACTGGTCCTGGAGCATTGTGGTAACAAAAGCCATGGAGCTTTGTGATGACAGGCATCATGGAGCATTGTGAAGAAAGGGGCCATGGCGAATTGTAATGACAATAGAATAATGTGATGAAAATGGTCAGCGAGCATAGTGATTAAAGTGGTCATTGAGAATTGTGATGAAAAGCGACATAGAGCATTGTGATGACAAAGGTCATGGAGAACAGTGATGACCAGGGTCATGTAGCATTGTGATGACACAGTCATGGAACATTGTGATGACAAGAATTCTGGAGCATCGTGAGGAAAAAGGCAGGGAGCATTTTGATTATAGGTGACATGGAGCATTGTGATGACATGGGCAGGGAACACTGTGATGACAGGTGTTATGGAGCAATGTGATGACAAGTGTCGTGGAGCATTGTGATGAGAGGGGCCTTGGAGAATTGTGATGACAGGGGTCATGGAGCATTGTGAAGACAAGATTCATGGAGCATTGTGATGACACGGGCATGAAGCATGGTGATGATAACAGACCTGGAGCATTGTGATGACAAGGGCATGGAGCATTGTGATTACAGGAGACATGGAGCACTGTGATGACATTGGCAGGGATCATTGTGATTCCAGGGATCATGGAGCATTGTGAGGACAAGTGTCATCCAATATTGTGCTGACACAGATCATGGAGCATGGTGATGAGAGTGGCCTTGGAGCACAGTGATGAGAGACGTCATGGGGCATTATGGTGACAGTGGTCAAGGAGCATTGTGATGAAAGTGGTCAAGGAGCATTGTGATGAAAATGTTCATGGAGCGACGGGATTATCGGGACAATGGAGCATTGTGAATACAAAGGCCATGGAGCTATGAGATAACAGAGTTCATGGAGCATTGTGATGAAAGTGGTCATGGATCATTGTGATGACAAGTGTCCTGGAACCTAGTGATGACACGGTTCATAAAGCCTTGAGATGACAAGGGCCAAGGCGAATTGTGATGACACGTGTCATGGGACATTGTGATGATATTGGTCATCTTGCATTGTGATGACAGTGGTCATGTAGAATTTTGATTAAAGGTATCATGGAGCACTGTGATGACAAAGGCCAAGGAACATTTTGATGACAAGTGTCATTGAGCAATGGGATGACACGGGAATGGAGTATTATGATGACAAGTGTTCTGGAGCATTGTGATGACAAGGGCATGGAGCATTGTGATTACAGGGGCCATGGAGCATTGTGATGACAAGGACCATGGCGAATTGTGATGACATCTGTCATGGGGCATTGTGATGACAGTGGTCATCTAGAATTTTGATGAAAGGTATCATGGAGCACTGTGATGACAGGGGCCATGGAACATTGTGATGACAAAGGCCATGGAGCATTGTGATGACAAGTGTCATGGGGCATTTTGATGACATTGGCATGGAGCATTATGATGACAAGAGATCTGGAGCATTGTGATGACAAGGGCATGGAGCATTGTGATTAAAGGTGACAAGGAGCATTGTGATGACAACGGCATGGAGCATTGTGATGACACGGGCATGGAGCATTGTAATGATAGGCTATCTGGAACATTGTGATGAAAAAGGGACGGAGCATTTTGATGAGAGCGTCCAAGGAGCATTGTGCTGACAATGGCATGGAGCATTGTGATGAAAAGGGTACTGGAGCACTGTGAGGAAAGGAGTCATGGATCATTGTGATGACAGGGGTCATGGAGCTTTGTGATGACAAGGGTCATGGAGCATTGTGATGACACGGTCAAGGAACATTGCGATGACAAGAATTCTGGAGCATTGTGATGAAAGGGCATGGAGCATTGTGATTAAAGGTGACAAGGAGCATTGTGATGATATGGGCAGAGAATTTTGTGATGACAGGGGTCATGGAGCTTTTTGGTAAGAGAGGCCTTGGAGATTTGTGATGGCAGGCGTCATGGGGCATTGTGATGACAGCGGTCTTGGAGCATTGTGATGAAAGTGATCATGGATCATTGTGATGAGAAGTGTCCTGGAACCTTGTGATGACACGGTTCATGGAGCATTGTGATGACAAGGACCATGGCGAATTGTGATGACATCTGTCATGGGGCATTGTGATGACAGTGGTCATCTAGATTTGTAATGAAAGGTATCATGGAGCATAGTGATGACAGGGGCCATGGAACATTGTGATGACAAAGGCCATGGAGCATTGTGATGACAAGTGTCATGGGGCATTTTGATGATATTGGCATGGCACATTATGATGACAAGTGTTCTGGAGCATTTTGATGACAAGGGCATGGAGCATTGTGATGAAAGGGGCCATGGAGCATTGAGATGACAGGCGTCATGAGGCATGGTGATGACAGTGGTCATGGAGCACTGTGATGAAAGAGATCATGGAGCAATATGATAACAGGGGCCATGGATCATTGTGATGACATGTGTATTGGAGCATTGTGATGAAAGTAGTCATGGATCATTGTGATGACATGTGTCCTGGAACACTGTGATGACACGGTTCATCGAGTATTGTGATGAAAAGGGTCATAGCGAATTGTGACGACAGGTGTCATGGGGCATTGTGATGACATTGATCATCTAGGAATTGTGATGAAAGGTGTCATGGAGCACTGTGATGACTGGGGGCATGAAGCATTGTTATGAAAATTGTCCTGGATTATTGTGATGACAGCAGTCATGGAGAATTGTGATGACAGGGATTATGCAGCATTGTGTTGACAAGGGTATGGACTATTGTGATGACAATGGTCATGGAGCAATGTGATGAAAGTCTTTATGGAACATCGTGATGAAAAGTGGCTGGGAGCATTGTGAGGATAAAGGCCATGGAGCAATGTGATGACAAGTGTCATGGAGCATTGTAATGAAAGGTTTCATTGTGCACTGTGATGACAAGGGGGATGGAGTATTGTGATGAAACTGGTCCTGGAGCATTGTGATAACAAAAGCCATGGAGCTTATTGATGACAGGCATCATGGAGCATTGTGAAGAAAAGGGCCTTGGCGAATTGTAATGACAATAGAGAAATGTGATGAAAATGGTCAGCGAGCATAGTGATTAGAGTGGTCATTGAGAATTGTGATGAAAAGCGACATAGAGCATTGTGATGACAAAGGTCATGGAGAACAGTGATGACCAGGGTATTGAAGCATTGTGATGACACGGTCATGGAACATTGTGATGACAAGAATTCTGGAGCATTGTGATGACAAGGGCCATGGAGCATTGTGATGCCACGGTCATGGAACATTGTGATGACAAGAATTCTGGAGCATTGTGAGGAAACAGGCATGGAGCATTGTGATTATAGGGGACATGGAGCATTGTGATGACATGGGCAGGGAACACTGTGATGACAGGTGTTATGGAGCAATGTGATGACAAGTGTCGTGGAGCATTGTCATGAGAGGGGCCTTGGAGAATTGTGATGACCATGGTCATGGAGCATTGTGATGACATGGGCCATGGAGCATTGTGAAGACAAGATTCATGGAGCATTGTGATGACACGGGCATGAAGCATGGTGATGACAACAGACCTGGAGCATTGTGATGACAAGGGTATGGAGCATTGTGATTACAGGAGACATGGAGCATTGTGATGACATTGGCAGGGATCATTGTGATTACGGGGATCATGGAGCATTGTGATGACAAGTGTCATCCAATATTGTGCTGACCCAGATCATGGAGCATTTTGATGAGAGTGGCCTTGGAGCACAGTGATGAGAGACGTCATGGGGCATTATGGTGACAGTGGTCAAGGAGCATTGTGATGAAAGTGTTCATGGAGCAACGGGATTATCGGGACAATGGAGCATTGTGAATACAAAGGCCATGGAGCATTGAGATAACAGAGTTCATGGAGCATTGTGATGAAAGTGGTCATGGATCACTGTGATGACAAGTGTCCTGGAACCTAGTGATGACACGGTTCATACAGCCTTGAGATGACAAGGGCCAAGGCGAATTGTGATGACACGTGTCATGGGGCATAGTGATGACATTGGTCATCTTGCATTGTGATGACAGTGGTCATGTAGAATTTTGATGAAAGGTATCATGGAGCACTGTGATGACAAAGGCCAAGGAACATTTTGATGACAAGTGTCATTGAGCAATGGGATGACACGGGAATGGAGTATTATGATGACAAGTGTTCTGGAGCATTGTGATGACAAGGGCATGGAGCATTGTGATGACAGGGGCCATGGAGCATTGTGATGACAACGGCATGGAGCATTGTGATGACACGGGCATGGAGCATTGTAATGATAGGCTATCTGGAGCATTGTGATGAAAAGTGGATGGAGCATTTTGATGACAGGATCCAAGGAGCATTGTGCTGACAATGGCATGGAGCATTGTGATGAAAAGGGTACTGGAGCACTGCGAGGAAAGGAATCATGGGTCATTGTGATGACAGGGGTCATGGAGCTTTGTGATGACAAGGGTCATGGAGCATTGTGATGACACGGTCAAGGAACATTGCGATGACAAGAATTCTGGAGCATTGTGATGAAAGGGCATGGAGCATTGTGATTAAAGGTGAGAAGGAGCATTGTGATGATATGGGCAGAGAACTTTGTGATGACAGGGGTCATGGAGCTTTTTGGTAAGAGAGGCCTTGGAGATTTGTGATGGCAGGCGTCATGGGGCATTGTGATGACAGCGGTCTTGGAACATTGTGATGAAAGGGGTCATGGAGCACTGTGATTACAGGGGCCATGGAACATTGTGAATACAAAGGCTATGGAGCATTGAGATGACAGTGTTCATGGAGCATGGTGATGAAAGTGATCATGGCGCACTGTGATGAAAGAGATCATGGAGCAATATGATAACAGGGGCCATGGATCATTGTGATGACAGGTGTATTGGAGCATTGTGATGAAAGCAGTCATGGATCATTGTGATGACATGTGTCCTGGAACACTGTGATGACACGGTTCATCGAGTATTGTGATGAAAAGGGTCAGAGCGAATTGTGACGACAGGTGTCATGGGGCATTGTGATGACATTGATCATCTAGGAATTGTGATGAAAGGTGTCATGGAGCACTGTGATGCCTGGGGGCATGAAGCATTGTTATGAAAATTGTCCTGGATTATTGTGATGACAGCAGTCATGGAGAATTGTGATGACAGGGATTATGCAGCATTGTGTTGACAACGGTATGGACTATTGTGATGACAATGGTCATGGAGCAATGTGATGAAAGTTTTTATGGAACATCGTGATGAAAATTGCCTGGGAGCATTGTGACGATAAAGGCCATGGAGCAATGTGATGACAAGTGTCATGGAGCATTGTAATGAAAGGTTTCATTGTGCACTGTGATGACAAGGGGGATGGAGTATTGTGATGAATCTGGTCCTGGAGCATTGTGATAACAAAAGTCATGTAGCTTTGTGATGACAGGCATCATGGAGCATTGTGAAGAAAGGGGCCATGGGAAATTGTAATGACAATAGAGAAATGTGATGAAAATGGTCAGCGAGCGTTATGATTAAAGTGGTCATTGAGAAATGTGATGAAAAGCGACATAGAGCATTGTGATGACAAAGGTCATGGAGAACTGTGATGACCAGGGTCATGTAGCATTGTGATGACACGGTCATGGAACATTGTGATGACAAGAATTCTGGAGCATTGTGATGACAAGGGCCATGGAGCATTGTGATGCCACGGTCATGGAACATTGTGATGACAAGAATTCTGGAGCATTGTGAGGAAACAGGCATGGAGCATTGTGATTATAGGGGACATGGAGCATTGTGATGACATGGGCCATGGAGCATTGTGAAGACAAGATTCATGGAGCATTGTGATGACACGGGCATGAAGCATGGTGATGACAAAAGACCTGAAGCATTGTGATGACAAGGGCATGGAGCATTGTGATTACAGGAGACATGGAGCATTGTGATGACATAGGCAGGGATCATTGTGATTACAGGGATCATGGAGCATTGTGATGACAAGTGTCATCCAATATTGTGCTGACACAGATCATGGAGCATTTTGATGAGAGTGGCCTTGGAGCACAATGATGAGAGACGTCATGGGGCATTATGGTGACAGTGGTCAAGGAGCCTTGTGCTGAAAGTGTTCATGGAGCAACGCGATTATCGGGACAATGGAGCACTGTGAATACAAAGGCCATGGAGCATTGAGATAACAGAGTTCATGGAGCATTGTGATGAAAGTGGTCATGGATCACTGTGATGAGAAGTGTCCTGGAACTTAGTGATGACACGGTTCATACAGCCTTGAGATGACAAGGGCCAAGGCGAATTGTGATGACATTGGTCATCTTGGATTGTGATGACAGTGGTCATGTAGAATTTTGATTAAAGGTATCATGGAGCAGTGTGATGACAAAGGCCAAGGAACATTTTGATGACAAGTGTCATTGAGCAATGGGATGACACGGGAATGGAGTATTATGATGATAAGTGTTCTGGAGCACTGTGATGACAAGGGCATGGAGCATTGTGATTACAGGGGCCATGGAGCATTGTGATGACAACGGCATGGAGCTTTGTGATGACACGGGCATGGAGCATTGTAATGATAGGCTATCTGGAGCATTGTAATGAAAAGGGGACAGAGAATTTTGATGAGATGGTCCAAGGAGAATTGTGCTGACAATGACATGGCGCATTGTGATGAAAAGGGTACTGGAGCACTGTGAGGAAAGGAGTCATGGGTCATTGTGATGACAGGGGTCATGGAGCTTTTTGGTAAGAGAGGCCTTGGAGATTTGTGATGGCAGGCGTCATGGGGCATTGTGATGACAGCGGTCTTGGAGCATTGTGATGAAAGGGGTCATGGAGCACTGTGATTACAGGGGCCATGGAGCATTGTGAATACAAAGGCTATGGAGCATTGAGATGACAGTGTTCATGGAGCATTGTGATGAAAGTGATCATGGATCATTGTGATGACAAGTGTCCTGGAACCTTGTGATGACACGTTTCATGGAGCATTGTGGTGACAAGGACCATGGCGAATTGTGATGACATCTGTCATGGGGCATTGTGATGACAGTGGTCATCTAGAATTGTGATGAATGGTAACATGGAGCACTGTGATGACAGGGGCCATGGAACATTGTGATGACAAAGGCCATGGAGCATTGTGATGACAAGTGTCATGGGGCAATTTGAAGACATTGGCATGGAGCATTATGATGACAAGTGTTCTGGAGCATTTTGATGACAAGGGCATGGAGCTTTGTGATGAGAGGGGCCATGGAACATTGTGATGACAGGCGTCATGAGGCATGGTGATGACAGTGGTCATGGAGCACTGTGATGAAAGAGATCATGGAGCAATATGATAACAGGGGCCATGGATCATTGTGATGACAGGTGTATTGGAGCATTGTGATGAAAGTAGTCATGGATCATTGTGATGACATGTGTCCTGGAACACTGTGATGACACGGTTCATCGAGTATTGTGATGACAAGGGTCAGAGCGAATTGTGTCGACAGGTGTCATGGGGCATTGTGATGACATTGATCATCTAGGAATTGTGAAGAAAGGTGTCATGGAGCACTGTGATGACTGGGGGCATGAAGCATTGTTATGAAAATTGTCCTGGATTATTGTGATGACAGCAGTCATGGAGAATTGTGATGACAGGGATTATGCAGCATTGTGTTGACAAGGGTATGGACTATTGTGATGACAATGGTCATGGAGCAATGTGATGAAAGTCTTTATGGAACATCGTGATGAAAAGTGCCTGGGAGCATTGTGAGGATAAAGGCCATGGAGCAATGTGATGACAAGTGTCATGGAGCATTGTAATGAAAGGTTTCATTGTGCACTGTGATGACAAGGGGGATGGAGTATTGTGATGAAACTGGTCCTGGAGCATTGTGATAACAAAAGCCATGGAGCTTATTGATGACAGGCATCATGGAGCATTGTGAAGAAAGGGGCCATGGCGAATTGTAATGACAATAGAGAAATGTGATGAAAATGGTCAGCGAGCATAGTGATTAGAGTGGTCATTGAGAAATGTGATGAAAAGCGACATAGAGCATTGTGATGACAAAGGTCATGGAGAACAGTTATCACCAGGCTATTGAAGCATTGTGATGACACGGTCATGGAACATTGTGATGACAAGAATTCTGGAGCATTGTGATGAAAAGGGCCATGGAGCATTGTGATGTCACGGTCAAGGAACATTGTGATGACAAGAATTCTGGGGCATTGTGAGGAAACAGGCATGGAGCATTGTGATTATAGGGGACATGGAGCATTGTGATGACATGGGCAGGGAACACTGTGATGACAGGTGTTATGGAGCAATGTGATGACAAGTGTCGTGGAGCATTGTGATGAGAGGGGCCTTGGAGAATTGTGATGACAATGGTCATGGAGCATTGTGATGACATGGGCCATGGAGCATTGTGAAGACAAGATTCATGGAGCATTGTGATGACACGGGCATGAAGCATGGTGATGACAACAGACCTGGAGCATTGTGATGACAAGGGTATGGAGCATTGTGATTACAGGAGACATGGAGCATTGTGATGACATTGGCAGGGATCATTGTGATTACGGGGATCATGGAGCATTGTTGTGACAAGTGTCATCCAATATTGTGCTGACCCAGATCATGGAGCATTTTGATGAGAGTGGCCTTGGAGCACAGTGATGAGAGACGTCATGGGGCATTATGTTGACAGTGGTCAAGGAGCCTTGTGCTGAAAGTGTTCATGGAGCAACGCGATTATCGGGACAATGGAGCATTGTGAATACAAAGGCCATGGAGCATTGAGATAACAGAGTTCATGGAGCATTGTGATGAAAGTGGTCATGGATCACTGTGATGACAAGTGTCCTGGAACCTAGTGATGACACGGTTCATACAGCCTTGAGATGACAAGGGCCAAGGCGAATTGTGATGACACCTGTCATGGGGCATTGTGCTGATACTGGTCATCTTGCATTGTGATGACAGTGGTCATGTAGAATTTTGATTAAAGGTATCATGGAACACTGTGATGTCAAAGGCCAAGGAACATTTTGATGACAAGTGTCATTGAGCAATGGGATGACACGGGAATGGAGTATTATGATGACAAGTGTTCTGGAGCATTGTGATGACAAGGGCATGGAGCATTGTGATTACAGGGGCCATGGAGCATTGTGATGACAATGGCATGGAGCACTGTGTTGACACGGGCATGGAGCATTGTAATGATAGGCTATCTGGAGAATTGTGATGAAAAGGGGATGGAGCATTTTGATGACAGGATCCAAGGAGCATTGTGCTGACAATGGCATGGAGCATTGTGATGAAAAGGGTACTGGAGCACTGTGAGGAAAGGAGTCATGGATCATTGTGATGACAGGGGTCATGGAGCTTTGTGATGACAAGGGTCATGGAGCATTGTAATGACACGGTCAAGGAACATTGCGATGACAAGAATTCTGGAGCATTGTGATGAAAGGGCATGGAGCATTGTGATTAAAGGTGACAAGGAGCATTGTGATGATATGGGCAGAGAACTTTGTGATGACAGGGGTCATGGAGCATTGTGATGAAAGTGTCATGGAACATTGGGCTGACAGGGATCATGGAGCTTTTTGGTAAGAGAGGCCTTTTGAGATTTGTGATGGCAGGCCTCATGGGGCATTGTGATGACAGCGGTCTTGGAGCATTGGGATGAAAGGGGTAATGGAGCACTGTGATTACAGGGGCCATGGAGCATTGTGAATACAAAGGCTATGGAGCATTGAGATGACAGGGTTCATGTAGCATTGTGATGAAAGTGATCATGGATCATTGTGATGACAAGTGTCATGGGGCATTTTGATGACATTGGCATGGAGCATTTTGATGACAAGAGTTCTGGAGCATTTTGATGAAAAGGGCAGGGAACATTGTGATGACTGGGTTCATGGAGCATTGTGATGAAAGAGGCCATGGAGCATTGAGATGACAGGCCTCATGAGGCATGGTTTTGACAGTGGTCATGGAGCATTGTGATGAAAGAGATCGTGGAGCAATATGATAACAGGGGACATGGATCATTGTGATGACATGTGTACTGGAGCATTGTGTTTAAAGTAGTCATGGATCATTGTGATGACATGTGTCCTGGAACACTGTGATGACACGGTTCATCGAGTATTGCGATGACAAGGGTCATAGCGAATTGTGACGACAGGTGTCATGGGGCATTGTGATGACATTGATCATCTAGGAATTGTGATGAAAGGTGTCATGGAGCACTGTGATGACTGGGGGCATGAAGCATTTTTATGAAAATTGTCCTGGATTATTGTGATGACAGCAGTCATAGAGAATTGTGATGACAGGGATTATGCAGCATTGTGTTGACAAGGGTATGGACTATTGTGATGACAATGGTCATGGAGCAATGTGATGAAAGTATTCATGGAACATCGTGATGAAAAGTGGCTGGGAGCATTGTGACGATAAACGCCATGGAGCATTGTGATGACAAGTGTCATGGAGCATTGTAATGAAAGGTTTCATTGTGCACTGTGATGACAAGGGGGATGGAGTATTGTGATGAAACTGGTCCTGGAGCATTGTGGTAACAAAAGCCATGGAGCTTTGTGATGACAGGCATCATGGAGCATTGTGAAGAAAGGGGCCATGGCGAATTGTAATGACAATAGAATAATGTGATGAAAATGGTCAGCGAGCATAGTGATTAAAGTGGTCATTGAGAATTGTGATGAAAAGCGACATAGAGCATTGTGATGACAAAGGTCATGGAGAACAGTGATGACCAGGGTCATGTAGCATTGTGATGACACAGTCATGGAACATTGTGATGACAAGAATTCTGGAGCATCGTGAGGAAAAAGGCAGGGAGCATTTTGATTATAGGGGACATGGAGCATTGTGATGACATGGGCAGGGAACACTGTGATGACAGGTGTTATGGAGCAATGTGATGACAAGTGTCGTGGAGCATTGTGATGAGAGGGGCCTTGGAGAATTGTGATGACAGGGGTCATGGAGCATTGTGAAGACAAGATTCATGGAGCATTGTGATGACACGGGCATGAAGCATGGTGATGATAACAGACCTGGAGCATTGTGATGACAAGGGCATGGAGCATTGTGATTACAGGAGACATGGAGCACTGTGATGACATTGGCAGGGATCATTGTGATTCCAGGGATCATGGAGCATTGTGAGGACAAGTGTCATCCAATATTGTGCTGACACAGATCATGGAGCATGGTGATGAGAGTGGCCTTGGAGCACAGTGATGAGAGACGTCATGGGGCATTATGGTGACAGTGGTCAAGGAGCATTGTGATGAAAGTGGTCAAGGAGCATTGTGATGAAAATGTTCATGGAGCGACGGGATTATCGGGACAATGGAGCATTGTGAATACAAAGGCCATGGAGCATTGAGATAACAGAGTTCATGGAGCATTGTGATGAAAGTGGTCATGGATCATTGTGATGACAAGTGTCCTGGAACCTAGTGATGACACGGTTCATAAAGCCTTGAGATGACAAGGGCCAAGGCGAATTGTGATGACACGTGTCATGGGGCATTGTGATGATATTGGTCATCTTGCATTGTGATGACAGTGGTCATGTAGAATTTTGATTAAAGGTATCATGGAGCACTGTGATGACAAAGGCCAAGGAACATTTTGATGACAAGTGTCATTGAGCAATGGGATGACACGGGAATGGAGTATTATGATGACAAGTGTTCTGGAGCATTGTGATGACAAGGGCATGGAGCATTGTGATTCCAGGGGCCATGGAGCATTGTGATGACAACGGCATGGAGCATTGTGATGACACGGGCATGGAGCATTGTAATGATAGGCTATCTGGAGCATTGTGATGAAAAGTGGATGGAGCATTTTGATGACAGGATCCAAGGAGCATTGTGCTGACAATGGCATGGAGCATTGTGATGAAAAGGGTACTGGAGCACTGTGAGGAATGGCGTCATGGATCATTGTGATGACAGGGGTCATGGAGCTTTGTAATGACAAGCGTCATGGAGCATTGTGATGACACGGTCAAGGAACATTGCGATGACAAGAATTCTGGAGCATTGTGATGAAAGGGCATGGAGCATTCTGATTAAAGGTGACAAGGAGCATTGTGATGATATGGGCAGAGAACTTTGTGATGACAGGGGTCATGGAGCTTTTTGGTAAGAGAGGCCTTGGAGATTTGTGATGGCAGGCGTCATGGGGCATTGTGATGACAGCGGTCTTGGAGCATTGTGATGAAAGTGATCATGGATCATTGTGATGAGAAGTGTCCTGGAACCTTGTGATGACACGGTTCATGGAGCATTGTGATGACAAGGACCATGGCGAATTGTGATGACATCTGTCATGGGGCATTGTGATGACAGTGGTCATCTAGATTTGTAATGAAAGGTATCATGGAGCATAGTGATGACAGGGGCCATGGAACATTGTGATGACAAAGGCCATGGAGCATTGTGATGACAAGTGTCATGGGGCATTTTGATGATATTGGCATGGCGCATTATGATGACAAGTGTTCTGGAGCATTTTGATGACAAGGGCATGGAGCATTGTGATGAAAGGGGCCATGGAGCATTGAGATGACAGGCGTCATGAGGCATGGTGATGACAGTGGTCATGGAGCACTGTGATGAAAGAGATCATGGAGCAATATGATAACAGGGGCCTTGGATCATTGTGATGACAGGTGTATTGGAGCATTGTGATGAAAGTAGTCATGGATCATTGTGATGACATATGTCCTGGAACCTAGTGATGACACGGTTCATCGAGTATTGTGATGACAAGGGTCATAGCGAATTGTGACGACAGGTGTCATGGGGCATTGTGATGACATTGATCATCTAGGAATTGTGATGAAAGGTGTCATGGAGCACTGTGATGACTGGGGGCATGAAGCATTGTTATGAAAATTGTCCTGGATTATTGTGATGACAGCAGTCATGGAGAATTGTGATGACAGGGATTATGCAGCATCGTGTTGACAATGGTATGGACTATTGTGATGACAATGGTCATGGAGCAATGTGATGAAAGTTTTTATGGAACATCGTGATGAAAAGTGCCTGGGAGCATTGTGACGATAAAGGCCATGGAGCAATGTGATGACAAGTGTCATGGAGCATTGTAATGAAAGGTTTCATTGTGCACTGTGATGACAAGGGGGATGGAGTATTGTGATGAAACTGGTCCTGGAGCATTGTGATAACAAAAGCCATGGAGCTTTGTGATGACAGGCATCATGGAGCATTGTGAAGAAAGGGCCCATGGCGAATTGTAATGACAATAGAGAAATGTGATGAAAATGGTCAGCGAGCATAGTGATTAGAGTGGTCATTGAGAATTGTGATGAAAAGCGACATAGAGCATTGTGATGACAAAGGTCATGGAGAACAGTGATGACCAGGGTATTGAAGCATGGTGATGACACGGTCATGGAACATTGTGATGACAAGAATTCTGGAGCATTGTGAGGAAACAGGCATGGAGCATTGTGATTATAGGGGACATGGAGCATTGTGATGACATGGGCAGGGAACACTGTGATGACAGGTGTTATGGAGCAATGTGATGACAAGTGTCGTGGAGCATTGTCATGAGAGGGTCCTTGGAGAATTGTGATGACCATGGTCATGGAGCATTGTGATGACATGGGCCATGGAGCATTGTGAAGACAAGATTCATGGAGCATTGTGATGACACGGGCATGAAGCATGGTGATGACAACAGACCTGGAGCATTGTGATGACAAGGGTATGGAGCATTGTGATTACAGGAGACATGGAGCATTGTGATGACATTGGCAGGGATCATTGTGATTACGGGGATCATGGAGCATTGTGATGACAAGTGTCATCCAATATTGTGCTGACCCAGATCATGGAGCATTTTGATGAGAGTGGCCTTGGAGCACAGTGATGAGAGACGTCATGGGGCATTATGGTGACAGTGGTCAAGGAGCATTGTGATGAAAGTGTTCATGGAGCAACGGGATTATCAGGACAATGGAGCATTGTGAATACAAAGGCCATGGAGCATTGAGATACCAGAGTTCATGGAGCATTGTGATGAAAGTGGTCATGGATCACTGTGATGACAAGTGTCCTGGAACCTAGTGATGACACGGTTCATACAGCCTTGAGATGACAAGGGCCAAGGCGAATTGTGATGACACGTGTCATGGGGCATAGTGATGACATTGGTCATCTTGCATTGTGATGACAGTGGTCATGTAGAATTTTGATGAAAGGTATCATGGAGCACTGTGATGACAAAGGCCAAGGAACATTTTGATGACAAGTGTCATTGAGCAATGGGATGACACGGGAATGGAGTATTATGATGACAAGTGTTCTGGAGCATTGTGATGACAAGGGCATGGAGCATTGTGATGACAGGGGCCATGGAGCATTGTGATGACAACGGCATGGAGCATTGTGATGACACGGGCATGGAGCATTGTAATGATAGGCTATCTGGAGCATTGTGATGAAAAGTGGATGGAGCATTTTGATGACAGGATCCAAGGAGCATTGTGCTGACAATGGCATGGAGCATTGTGATGAAAAGGGTACTGGAGCACTGCGAGGAAAGGAATCATGGGTCATTGTGATGACAGGGGTCATGGAGCTTTGTGATGACAAGGGTCATGGAGCATTGTGATGACACGGTCAAGGAACATTGCGATGACAAGAATTCTGGAGCATTGTGATGAAAGGGCATGGAGCATTGTGATTAAAGGTGAGAAGGAGCATTGTGATGATATGGGCAGAGAACTTTGTGATGACAGGGGTCATGGAGCTTTTTGGTAAGAGAGGCCTTGGAGATTTGTGATGGCAGGCGTCATGGGGCATTGTGATGACAGCGGTCTTGGAACATTGTGATGAAAGGGGTCATGGAGCACTGTGATTACAGGGGCCATGGAACATTGTGAATACAAAGGCTATGGAGCATTGAGATGACAGTGTTCATGGAGCATGGTGATGAAAGTGATCATGGCACACTGTGATGAAAGAGATCATGGAGCAATATGATAACAGGGGCCATGGATCATTGTGATGACAGGTGTATTGGAGCATTGTGATGAAAGCAGTCATGGATCATTGTGATGACATGTGTCCTGGAACACTGTGATGACACGGTTCATCGAGTATTGTGATGAAAAGGGTCAGAGCGAATTGTGACGACAGGTGTCATGGGGCATTGTGATGACATTGATCATCTAGGAATTGTGATGAAAGGTGTCATGGAGCACTGTGATGCCTGGGGGCATGAAGCATTGTTATGAAAATTGTCCTGGATTATTGTGATGACAGCAGTCATGGAGAATTGTGATGACAGGGATTATGCAGCATTGTGTTGACAACGGTATGGACTATTGTGATGACAATGGTCATGGAGCAATGTGATGAAAGTTTTTATGGAACATCGTGATGAAAATTGCCTGGGAGCATTGTGACGATAAAGGCCATGGAGCAATGTGATGACAAGTGTCATGGAGCATTGTAATGAAAGGTTTCATTGTGCACTGTGATGACAAGGGGGATGGAGTATTGTGATGAATCTGGTCCTGGAGCATTGTGATAACAAAAGTCATGTAGCTTTGTGATGACAGGCATCATGGAGCATTGTGAAGAAAGGGGCCATGGGAAATTGTAATGACAATAGAGAAATGTGATGAAAATGGTCAGCGAGCGTTATGATTAAAGTGGTCATTGAGAAATGTGATGAAAAGCGACATAGAGCATTGTGATGACAAAGGTCATGGAGAACTGTGATGACCAGGGTCATGTAGCATTGTGATGACACGGTCATGGAACATTGTGATGACAAGAATTCTGGAGCATTGTGATGACAAGGGCCATGGAGCATTGTGATGCCACGGTCATGGAACATTGTGATGACAAGAATTCTGGAGCATTGTGAGGAAACAGGCATGGAGCATTGTGATTATAGGGGACATGGAGCATTGTGATGACATGGGCCATGGAGCATTGTGAAGACAAGATTCATGGAGCATTGTGATGACACGGGCATGAAGCATGGTGATGACAAAAGACCTGAAGCATTGTGATGACAAGGGCATGGAGCATTGTGATTACAGGAGACATGGAGCATTGTGATGACATAGGCAGGGATCATTGTGATTACAGGGATCATGGAGCATTGTGATGACAAGTGTCATCCAATATTGTGCTGACACAGATCATGGAGCATTTTGATGAGAGTGGCCTTGGAGCACAATGATGAGAGACGTCATGGGGCATTATGGTGACAGTGGTCAAGGAGCCTTGTGCTGAAAGTGTTCATGGAGCAACGCGATTATCGGGACAATGGAGCACTGTGAATACAAAGGCCATGGAGCATTGAGATAACAGAGTTCATGGAGCATTGTGATGAAAGTGGTCATGGATCACTGTGATGAGAAGTGTCCTGGAACTTAGTGATGACACGGTTCATACAGCCTTGAGATGACAAGGGCCAAGGCGAATTGTGATGACATTGGTCATCTTGGATTGTGATGACAGTGGTCATGTAGAATTTTGATTAAAGGTATCATGGAGCAGTGTGATGACAAAGGCCAAGGAACATTTTGATGACAAGTGTCATTGAGCAATGGGATGACACGGGAATGGAGTATTATGATGATAAGTGTTCTGGAGCACTGTGATGACAAGGGCATGGAGCATTGTGATTACAGGGGCCATGGAGCATTGTGATGACAACGGCATGGAGCTTTGTGATGACACGGGCATGGAGCATTGTAATGATAGGCTATCTGGAGCATTGTAATGAAAAGGGGACAGAGAATTTTGATGAGATGGTCCAAGGAGAATTGTGCTGACAATGACATGGCGCATTGTGATGAAAAGGGTACTGGAGCACTGTGAGGAAAGGAGTCATGGGTCATTGTGATGACAGGGGTCATGGAGCTTTTTGGTAAGAGAGGCCTTGGAGATTTGTGATGGCAGGCGTCATGGGGCATTGTGATGACAGCGGTCTTGGAGCATTGTGATGAAAGGGGTCATGGAGCACTGTGATTACAGGGGCCATGGAGCATTGTGAATACAAAGGCTATGGAGCATTGAGATGACAGTGTTCATGGAGCATTGTGATGAAAGTGATCATGGATCATTGTGATGACAAGTGTCCTGGAACCTTGTGATGACACGTTTCATGGAGCATTGTGGTGACAAGGACCATGGCGAATTGTGATGACATCTGTCATGGGGTATTGTGATGACAGTGGTCATCTAGAATTGTGATGAATGGTAACATGGAGCACTGTGATGACAGGGGCCATGGAACATTGTGATGACAAAGGCCATGGAGCATTGTGATGACAAGTGTCATGGGGCAATTTGAAGACATTGGCATGGAGCATTATGATGACAAGTGTTCTGGAGCATTTTGATGACAAGGGCATGGAGCTTTGTGATGAGAGGGGCCATGGAACATTGTGATGACAGGCGTCATGAGGCATGGTGATGACAGTGGTCATGGAGCACTGTGATGAAAGAGATCATGGAGCAATATGATAACAGGGGCCATGGATCATTGTGATGACAGGTGTATTGGAGCATTGTGATGAAAGTAGTCATGGATCATTGTGATGACATGTGTCCTGGAACACTGTGATGACACGGTTCATCGAGTATTGTGATGACAAGGGTCAGAGCGAATTGTGTCGACAGGTGTCATGGGGCATTGTGATGACATTGATCATCTAGGAATTGTGAAGAAAGGTGTCATGGAGCACTGTGATGACTGGGGGCATGAAGCATTGTTATGAAAATTGTCCTGGATTATTGTGATGACAGCAGTCATGGAGAATTGTGATGACAGGGATTATGCAGCATTGTGTTGACAACGGTATGGACTATTGTGATGACAATGGTCATGGAGCAATGTGATGAAAGTCTTTATGGAACATCGTGATGAAAAGTGCCTGGGAGCATTGTGACGATAAAGGCCATGGAGCAATGTGATGACAAGTGTCATGGAGCATTGTAATGAAAGGTTTCATTGTGCACTGTGATGACAAGGGGGATGGAGTATTGTGATGAAACTGGTCCTGGAGCATTGTGGTAACAAAAGCCATGGAGCTTTGTGATGACAGGCATCATGGAGCATTGTGAAGAAAGGGGCCATGGCGAATTGTAATGACAATAGAATAATGTGATGAAAATGGTCAGCGAGCATAGTGATTAAAGTGGTCATTGAGAATTGTGATGAAAAGCGACATAGAGCATTGTGATGACAAAGGTCATGGAGAACAGTGATGACCAGGGTCATGTAGCATTGTGATGACACAGTCATGGAACATTGTGATGACAAGAATTCTGGAGCATCGTGAGGAAAAAGGCAGGGAGCATTTTGATTATAGGTGACATGGAGCATTGTGATGACATGGGCAGGGAACACTGTGATGACAGGTGTTATGGAGCAATGTGATGACAAGTGTCGTGGAGCATTGTGATGAGAGGGGCCTTGGAGAATTGTGATGACAGGGGTCATGGAGCATTGTGAAGACAAGATTCATGGAGCATTGTGATGACACGGGCATGAAGCATGGTGATGATAACAGACCTGGAGCATTGTGATGACAAGGGCATGGAGCATTGTGATTACAGGAGACATGGAGCACTGTGATGACATTGGCAGGGATCATTGTGATTCCAGGGATCATGGAGCATTGTGAGGACAAGTGTCATCCAATATTGTGCTGACACAGATCATGGAGCATGGTGATGAGAGTGGCCTTGGAGCACAGTGATGAGAGACGTCATGGGGCATTATGGTGACAGTGGTCAAGGAGCATTGTGATGAAAGTGGTCAAGGAGCATTGTGATGAAAATGTTCATGGAGCGACGGGATTATCGGGACAATGGAGCATTGTGAATACAAAGGCCATGGAGCTATGAGATAACAGAGTTCATGGAGCATTGTGATGAAAGTGGTCATGGATCATTGTGATGACAAGTGTCCTGGAACCTAGTGATGACACGGTTCATAAAGCCTTGAGATGACAAGGGCCAAGGCGAATTGTGATGACACGTGTCATGGGACATTGTGATGATATTGGTCATCTTGCATTGTGATGACAGTGGTCATGTAGAATTTTGATTAAAGGTATCATGGAGCACTGTGATGACAAAGGCCAAGGAACATTTTGATGACAAGTGTCATTGAGCAATGGGATGACACGGGAATGGAGTATTATGATGACAAGTGTTCTGGAGCATTGTGATGACAAGGGCATGGAGCATTGTGATTACAGGGGCCATGGAGCATTGTGATGACAAGGACCATGGCGAATTGTGATGACATCTGTCATGGGGCATTGTGATGACAGTGGTCATCTAGAATTTTGATGAAAGGTATCATGGAGCACTGTGATGACAGGGGCCATGGAACATTGTGATGACAAAGGCCATGGAGCATTGTGATGACAAGTGTCATGGGGCATTTTGATGACATTGGCATGGAGCATTATGATGACAAGAGATCTGGAGCATTGTGATGACAAGGGCATGGAGCATTGTGATTAAAGGTGACAAGGAGCATTGTGATGACAACGGCATGGAGCATTGTGATGACACGGGCATGGAGCATTGTAATGATAGGCTATCTGGAACATTGTGATGAAAAAGGGACGGAGCATTTTGATGAGAGCGTCCAAGGAGCATTGTGCTGACAATGGCATGGAGCATTGTGATGAAAAGGGTACTGGAGCACTGTGAGGAAAGGAGTCATGGATCATTGTGATGACAGGGGTCATGGAGCTTTGTGATGACAAGGGTCATGGAGCATTGTGATGACACGGTCAAGGAACATTGCGATGACAAGAATTCTGGAGCATTGTGATGAAAGGGCATGGAGCATTGTGATTAAAGGTGACAAGGAGCATTGTGATGATATGGGCAGAGAATTTTGTGATGACAGGGGTCATGGAGCTTTTTGGTAAGAGAGGCCTTGGAGATTTGTGATGGCAGGCGTCATGGGGCATTGTGATGACAGCGGTCTTGGAGCATTGTGATGAAAGTGATCATGGATCATTGTGATGAGAAGTGTCCTGGAACCTTGTGATGACACGGTTCATGGAGCATTGTGATGACAAGGACCATGGCGAATTGTGATGACATCTGTCATGGGGCATTGTGATGACAGTGGTCATCTAGATTTGTAATGAAAGGTATCATGGAGCATAGTGATGACAGGGGCCATGGAACATTGTGATGACAAAGGCCATGGAGCATTGTGATGACAAGTGTCATGGGGCATTTTGATGATATTGGCATGGCACATTATGATGACAAGTGTTCTGGAGCATTTTGATGACAAGGGCATGGAGCATTGTGATGAAAGGGGCCATGGAGCATTGAGATGACAGGCGTCATGAGGCATGGTGATGACAGTGGTCATGGAGCACTGTGATGAAAGAGATCATGGAGCAATATGATAACAGGGGCCATGGATCATTGTGATGACATGTGTATTGGAGCATTGTGATGAAAGTAGTCATGGATCATTGTGATGACATGTGTCCTGGAACACTGTGATGACACGGTTCATCGAGTATTGTGATGAAAAGGGTCATAGCGAATTGTGACGACAGGTGTCATGGGGCATTGTGATGACATTGATCATCTAGGAATTGTGATGAAAGGTGTCATGGAGCACTGTGATGACTGGGGGCATGAAGCATTGTTATGAAAATTGTCCTGGATTATTGTGATGACAGCAGTCATGGAGAATTGTGATGACAGGGATTATGCAGCATTGTGTTGACAAGGGTATGGACTATTGTGATGACAATGGTCATGGAGCAATGTGATGAAAGTCTTTATGGAACATCGTGATGAAAAGTGGCTGGGAGCATTGTGAGGATAAAGGCCATGGAGCAATGTGATGACAAGTGTCATGGAGCATTGTAATGAAAGGTTTCATTGTGCACTGTGATGACAAGGGGGATGGAGTATTGTGATGAAACTGGTCCTGGAGCATTGTGATAACAAAAGCCATGGAGCTTATTGATGACAGGCATCATGGAGCATTGTGAAGAAAAGGGCCTTGGCGAATTGTAATGACAATAGAGAAATGTGATGAAAATGGTCAGCGAGCATAGTGATTAGAGTGGTCATTGAGAATTGTGATGAAAAGCGACATAGAGCATTGTGATGACAAAGGTCATGGAGAACAGTGATGACCAGGGTATTGAAGCATTGTGATGACACGGTCATGGAACATTGTGATGACAAGAATTCTGGAGCATTGTGATGACAAGGGCCATGGAGCATTGTGATGCCACGGTCATGGAACATTGTGATGACAAGAATTCTGGAGCATTGTGAGGAAACAGGCATGGAGCATTGTGATTATAGGGGACATGGAGCATTGTGATGACATGGGCAGGGAACACTGTGATGACAGGTGTTATGGAGCAATGTGATGACAAGTGTCGTGGAGCATTGTGATGAGAGGGGCCTTGGAGAATTGTGATGACAATGGTCATGGAGCATTGTGATGACATGGGCCATGGAGCATTGTGAAGACAAGATTCATGGAGCATTGTGATGACACGGGCATGAAGCATGGTGATGACAACAGACCTGGAGCATTGTGATGACAAGGGTATGGAGCATTGTGATTACAGGAGACATGGAGCATTGTGATGACATTGGCAGGGATCATTTTGATTACGGGGATCATGGAGCATTGTTGTGACAAGTGTCATCCAATATTGTGCTGACCCAGATCATGGAGCATTTTGATGAGAGTGGCCTTGGAGCACAGTGATGAGAGACGTCATGGGGCATTATGTTGACAGTGCTCAAGGAGCCTTGTGCTGAAAGTGTTCATGGAGCAACGCGATTATCGGGACAATGGAGCATTGTGAATACAAAGGCCATGGAGCATTGAGATAACAGAGTTCATGGAGCATTGTGATGAAAGTGGTCATGGATCACTGTGATGACAAGTGTCCTGGAACCTAGTGATGACACGGTTCATACAGCCTTGAGATGACAAGGGCCAAGGCGAATTGTGATGACACCTGTCATGGGGCATTGTGCTGATACTGGTCATCTTGCATTGTGATGACAGTGGTCATGTAGAATTTTGATTAAAGGTATCATGGAACACTGTGATGTCAAAGGCCAAGGAACATTTTGATGACAAGTGTCATTGAGCAATGGGATGACACGGGAATGGAGTATTATGATGACAAGTGTTCTGGAGCATTGTGATGACAAGGGCATGGAGCATTGTTATTACAGGGGCCATGGAGCATTGTGATGACAACGGCATGGAGCACTGTGTTGACACGGGCATGGAGCATTGTAATGATAGGCTATCTGGAGAATTGTGATGAAAAGGGGATGGAGCATTTTGATGACAGGATCCAAGGAGCATTGTGCTGACAATGGCATGGAGCATTGTGATGAAAAGGGTACTGGAGCACTGTGAGGTAAGGAGTCATGGATCATTGTGATGACAGGGGTCATGGAGCTTTGTGATGACAAGGGTCATGGAGCATTGTAATGACACGGTCAAGGAACATTGCGATGACAAGAATTCTGGAGCATTGTGATGAAAGGGCATGGAGCATTGTGATTAAAGGTGACAAGGAGCATTGTGATGATATGGGCAGAGAACTTTGTGATGACAGGGGTCATGGAGCATTGTGATGAAAGTGTCATGGAACATTGGGCTGACAGGGATCATGGAGCTTTTTGGTAAGAGAGGCCTTTTGAGATTTGTGATGGCAGGCCTCATGGGGCATTGTGATGACAGCGGTCTTGGAGCATTGGGATGAAAGGGGTAATGGAGCACTGTGATTACAGGGGCCATGGAGCATTGTGAATACAAAGGCTATGGAGCATTGAGATGACAGGGTTCATGTAGCATTGTGATGAAAGTGATCATGGGTCATTGTGATGACAAGTGTCATGGGGCATTTTGATGACATTGGCATGGAGCATTTTGATGACAAGAGTTCTGGAGCATTTTGATGAAAAGGGCAGGGAACATTGTGATGACTGGGTTCATGGAGCATTGTGATGAAAGAGGCCATGGAGCATTGAGATGACAGGCCTCATGAGGCATGGTTTTGACAGTGGTCATGGAGCATTGTGATGAAAGAGATCGTGGAGCAATATGATAACAGGGGACATGGATCATTGTGATGACATGTGTACTGGAGCATTGTGTTTAAAGTAGTCATGGATCATTGTGATGACATGTGTCCTGGAACACTGTGATGACACGGTTCATCGAGTATTGCGATGACAAGGGTCATAGCGAATTGTGACGACAGGTGTCATGGGGCATTGTGATGACATTGATCATCTAGGAATTGTGATGAAAGGTGTCATGGAGCACTGTGATGACTGGGGGCATGAAGCATTTTTATGAAAATTGTCCTGGATTATTGTGATGACAGCAGTCATAGAGAATTGTGATGACAGGGATTATGCAGCATTGTGTTGACAAGGGTATGGACTATTGTGATGACAATGGTCATGGAGCAATGTGATGAAAGTATTCATGGAACATCGTGATGAAAAGTGGCTGGGAGCATTGTGACGATAAACGCCATGGAGCATTGTGATGACAAGTGTCATGGAGCATTGTAATGAAAGGTTTCATTGTGCACTGTGATGACAAGGGGGATGGAGTATTGTGATGAAACTGGTCCTGGAGCATTGTGGTAACAAAAGCCATGGAGCTTTGTGATGACAGGCATCATGGAGCATTGTGAAGAAAGGGGCCATGGCGAATTGTAATGACAATAGAATAATGTGATGAAAATGGTCAGCGAGCATAGTGATTAAAGTGGTCATTGAGAATTGTGATGAAAAGCGACATAGAGCATTGTGATGACAAAGGTCATGGAGAACTGTGATGACCAGGGTCATGTAGCATTGTGATGACACAGTCATGGAACATTGTGATGACAGGAATTCTGGAGCATCGTGAGGAAAAAGGCAGGGAGCATTGTGATTATAGGGGACATGGAGCATTGTGATGACATGGGCAGGGAACACTGTGATGACAGGTGTTATGGAGCAATGTGATGACAAGTGTCGTGGAGCATTGTGATGAGAGGGGCCTTGGAGAATTGTGATGACAGGGGTCATGGAGCATTGTGAAGACAAGATTCATGGAGCATTGTGATGACACGGGCATGAAGCATGGTGATGATAACAGACCTGGAGCATTGTGATGACAAGGGCATGGAGCATTGTGATTACAGGAGACATGGAGCACTGTGATGACATTGGCAGGGATCATTGTGATTCCAGGGATCATGGAGCATTGTGAGGACAAGTGTCATCCAATATTGTGCTGACACAGATCATGGAGCATGGTGATGAGAGTGGCCTTGGAGCACAGTGATGAGAGACGTCATGGGGCATTATGGTGACAGTGGTCAAGGAGCATTGTGATGAAAGTGGTCAAGGAGCATTGTGATGAAAATGTTCATGGAGCGACGGGATTATCGGGACAATGGAGCATTGTGAATACAAAGGCCATGGAGCATTGAGATAACAGAGTTCATGGAGCATTGTGATGAAAGTGGTCATGGATCATTGTGATGACAAGTGTCCTGGAACCTAGTGATGACACGGTTCATAAAGCCTTGAGATGACAAGGGCCAAGGCGAATTGTGATGACACGTGTCATGGGACATTGTGATGATATTGGTCATCTTGCATTGTGATGACAGTGGTCATGTAGAATTTTGATTAAAGGTATCATGGAGCACTGTGATGACAAAGGCCAAGGAACATTTTGATGACAAGTGTCATTGAGCAATGGGATGACACGGGAATGGAGTATTATGATGACAAGTGTTCTGGAGCATTGTGATGACAAGGGCATGGAGCATTGTGATTACAGGGGCCATGGAGCATTGTGATGACAAGGACCATGGCGAATTGTGATGACATCTGTCATGGGGCATTGTGATGACAGTGGTCATCTAGAATTTTGATGAAAGGTATCATGGAGCACTGTGATGACAGGGGCCATGGAACATTGTGATGACAAAGGCCATGGAGCATTGTGATGACAAGTGTCATGGGGCATTTTGATGACATTGGCATGGAGCATTATGATGACAAGAGATCTGGAGCATTGTGATGACAAGGGCATGGAGCATTGTGATTAAAGGTGACAAGGAGCATTGTGATGACAACGGCATGGAGCATTGTGATGACACGGGCATGGAGCATTGTAATGATAGGCTATCTGGAACATTGTGATGAAAAAGGGACGGAGCATTTTGATGAGAGCGTCCAAGGAGCATTGTGCTGACAATGGCATGGAGCATTGTGATGAAAAGGGTACTGGAGCACTGTGAGGAAAGGAGTCATGGATCATTGTGATGACAGGGGTCATGGAGCTTTGTGATGACAAGGGTCATGGAGCATTGTGATGACACGGTCAAGGAACATTGCGATGACAAGAATTCTGGAGCATTGTGATGAAAGGGCATGGAGCATTGTGATTAAAGGTGACAAGGAGCATTGTGATGATATGGGCAGAGAATTTTGTGATGACAGGGGTCATGGAGCTTTTTGGTAAGAGAGGCCTTGGAGATTTGTGATGGCAGGCGTCATGGGGCATTGTGATGACAGCGGTCTTGGAGCATTGTGATGAAAGTGATCATGGATCATTGTGATGAGAAGTGTCTTGGAACCTTGTGATGACACAGTTCATGGAGCATTGTGATGACAAGGACCATGGCGAATTGTGATGACATCTGTCATGGGGCATTGTGATGACAGTGGTCATCTAGATTTGTAATGAAAGGTATCATGGAGCATAGTGATGACAGGGGCCATGGAACATTGTGATGACAAAGGCCATGGAGCATTGTGATGACAAGTGTCATGGGGCATTTTGATGATATTGGCATGGCACATTATGATGACAAGTGTTCTGGAGCATTTTGATGACAAGGGCATGGAGCATTGTGATGAAAGGGGCCATGGAGCATTGAGATGACAGGCGTCATGAGGCATGGTGATGACAGTGGTCATGGAGCACTGTGATGAAAGAGATCATGGAGCAATATGATAACAGGGGCCATGGATCATTGTGATGACATGTGTATTGGAGCATTGTGATGAAAGTAGTCATGGATCATTGTGATGACATGTGTCCTGGAACACTGTGATGACACGGTTCATCGAGTATTGTGATGAAAAGGGTCATAGCGAATTGTAACGACAGGTGTCATGGGGCATTGTGATGACATTGATCATCTAGGAATTGTGATGAAAGGTGTCATGGAGCACTGTGATGACTGGGGGCATGAAGCATTGTTATGAAAATTGTCCTGGATTATTGTGATGACAGCAGTCATGGAGAATTGTGATGACAGGGATTATGCAGCATTGTGTTGACAAGGGTATGGACTATTGTGATGACAATGGTCATGGAGCAATGTGATGAAAGTCTTTATGGAACATCGTGATGAAAAGTGGCTGGGAGCATTGTGAGGATAAAGGCCATGGAGCAATGTGATGACAAGTGTCATGGAGCATTGTAATGAAAGGTTTCATTGTGCACTGTGATGACAAGGGGGATGGAGTATTGTGATGAAACTGGTCCTGGAGCATTGTGATAACAAAAGCCATGGAGCTTATTGATGACAGGCATCATGGAGCATTGTGAAGAAAAGGGCCTTGGCGAATTGTAATGACAATAGAGAAATGTGATGAAAATGGTCAGCGAGCATAGTGATTAGAGTGGTCATTGAGAATTGTGATGAAAAGCGACATAGAGCATTGTGATGACAAAGGTCATGGAGAACAGTGATGACCAGGGTATTGAAGCATTGTGATGACACGGTCATGGAACATTGTGATGACAAGAATTCTGGAGCATTGTGATGACAAGGGCCATGGAGCATTGTGATGCCACGGTCATGGAACATTGTGATGACAAGAATTCTGGAGCATTGTGAGGAAACAGGCATGGAGCATTGTGATTATAGGGGACATGGAGCATTGTGATGACATGGGCAGGGAACACTGTGATGACAGGTGTTATGGAGCAATGTGATGACAAGTGTCGTGGAGCATTGTGATGAGAGGGGCCTTGGAGAATTGTGATGACAATGGTCATGGAGCATTGTGATGACATGGGCCATGGAGCATTGTGAAGACAAGATTCATGGAGCATTGTGATGACACGGGCATGAAGCATGGTGATGACAACAGACCTGGAGCATTGTGATGACAAGGGTATGGAGCATTGTGATTACAGGAGACATGGAGCATTGTGATGACATTGGCAGGGATCATTGTGATTACGGGGATCATGGAGCATTGTTGTGACAAGTGTCATCCAATATTGTGCTGACCCAGATCATGGAGCATTTTGATGAGAGTGGCCTTGGAGCACAGTGATGAGAGACGTCATGGGGCATTATGTTGACAGTGCTCAAGGAGCCTTGTGCTGAAAGTGTTCATGGAGCAACGCGATTATCGGGACAATGGAGCATTGTGAATACAAAGGCCATGGAGCATTGAGATAACAGAGTTCATGGAGCATTGTGATGAAAGTGGTCATGGATCACTGTGATGACAAGTGTCCTGGAACCTAGTGATGACACGGTTCATACAGCCTTGAGATGACAAGGGCCAAGGCGAATTGTGATGACACCTGTCATGGGGCATTGTGCTGATACTGGTCATCTTGCATTGTGATGACAGTGGTCATGTAGAATTTTGATTAAAGGTATCATGGAACACTGTGATGTCAAAGGCCAAGGAACATTTTGATGACAAGTGTCATTGAGCAATGGGATGACACGGGAATGGAGTATTATGATGACAAGTGTTCTGGAGCATTGTGATGACAAGGGCATGGAGCATTGTGATTACAGGGGCCATGGAGCATTGTGATGACAACGGCATGGAGCACTGTGTTGACACGGGCATGGAGCATTGTAATGATAGGCTATCTGGAGAATTGTGATGAAAAGGGGATGGAGCATTTTGATGACAGGATCCAAGGAGCATTGTGCTGACAATGGCATGGAGCATTGTGATGAAAAGGGTACTGGAGCACTGTGAGGTAAGGAGTCATGGATCATTGTGATGACAGGGGTCATGGAGCTTTGTGATGACAAGGGTCATGGAGCATTGTAATGACATGGTCAAGGAACATTGCGATGACAAGAATTCTGGAGCATTGTGATGAAAGGGCATGGAGCATTGTGATTAAAGGTGACAAGGAGCATTGTGATGATATGGGCAGAGAACTTTGTGATGACAGGGGTCATGGAGCATTGTGATGAAAGTGTCATGGAACATTGGGCTGACAGGGATCATGGAGCTTTTTGGTAAGAGAGGCCTTTTGAGATTTGTGATGGCAGGCCTCATGGGGCATTGTGATGACAGCGGTCTTGGAGCATTGGGATGAAAGGGGTAATGGAGCACTGTGATTACAGGGGCCATGGAGCATTGTGAATACAAAGGCTATGGAGCATTGAGATGACAGGGTTCATGTAGCATTGTGATGAAAGTGATCATGGGTCATTGTGATGACAAGTGTCATGGGGCATTTTGATGACATTGGCATGGAGCATTTTGATGACAAGAGTTCTGGAGCATTTTGATGAAAAGGGCAGGGAACATTGTGATGACTGGGTTCATGGAGCATTGTGATGAAAGAGGCCATGGAGCATTGAGATGACAGGCCTCATGAGGCATGGTTTTGACAGTGGTCATGGAGCATTGTGATGAAAGAGATCGTGGAGCAATATGATAACAGGGGACATGGATCATTGTGATGACATGTGTACTGGAGCATTGTGTTTAAAGTAGTCATGGATCATTGTGATGACATGTGTCCTGGAACACTGTGATGACACGGTTCATCGAGTATTGCGATGACAAGGGTCATAGCGAATTGTGACGACAGGTGTCATGGGGCATTGTGATGACATTGATCATCTAGGAATTGTGATGAAAGGTGTCATGGAGCACTGTGATGACTGGGGGCATGAAGCATTTTTATGAAAATTGTCCTGGATTATTGTGATGACAGCAGTCATAGAGAATTGTGATGACAGGGATTATGCAGCATTGTGTTGACAAGGGTATGGACTATTGTGATGACAATGGTCATGGAGCAATGTGATGAAAGTATTCATGGAACATCGTGATGAAAAGTGGCTGGGAGCATTGTGACGATAAACGCCATGGAGCATTGTGATGACAAGTGTCATGGAGCATTGTAATGAAAGGTTTCATTGTGCACTGTGATGACAAGGGGGATGGAGTATTGTGATGAAACTGGTCCTGGAGCATTGTGGTAACAAAAGCCATGGAGCTTTGTGATGACAGGCATCATGGAGCATTGTGAAGAAAGGGGCCATGGCGAATTGTAATGACAATAGAATAATGTGATGAAAATGGTCAGCGAGCATAGTGATTAAAGTGGTCATTGAGAATTGTGATGAAAAGCGACATAGAGCATTGTGATGACAAAGGTCATGGAGAACTGTGATGACCAGGGTCATGTAGCATTGTGATGACACAGTCATGGAACATTGTGATGACAAGAATTCTGGAGCATCGTGAGGAAAAAGGCAGGGAGCATTGTGATTATAGGGGACATGGAGCATTGTGATGACATGGGCAGGGAACACTGTGATGACAGGTGTTATGGAGCAATGTGATGACAAGTGTCGTGGAGCATTGTGATGAGAGGGGCCTTGGAGAATTGTGATGACAGGGGTCATGGAGCATTGTGAAGACAAGATTCATGGAGCATTGTGATGACACGGGCATGAAGCATGGTGATGATAACAGACCTGGAGCATTGTGATGACAAGGGCATGGAGCATTGTGATTACAGGAGACATGGAGCACTGTGATGACATTGGCAGGGATCATTGTGATTCCAGGGATCATGGAGCATTGTGAGGACAAGTGTCATCCAATATTGTGCTGACACAGATCATGGAGCATGGTGATGAGAGTGGCCTTGGAGCACAGTGATGAGAGACGTCATGGGGCATTATGGTGACAGTGGTCAAGGAGCATTGTGATGAAAGTGGTCAAGGAGCATTGTGATGAAAATGTTCATGGAGCGACGGGATTATCGGGACAATGGAGCATTGTGAATACAAAGGCCATGGAGCATTGAGATAACAGAGTTCATGGAGCATTGTGATGAAAGTGGTCATGGATCATTGTGATGACAAGTGTCCTGGAACCTAGTGATGACACGGTTCATAAAGCCTTGAGATGACAAGGGCCAAGGCGAATTGTGATGACACGTGTCATGGGACATTGTGATGATATTGGTCATCTTGCATTGTGATGACAGTGGTCATGTAGAATTTTGATTAAAGGTATCATGGAGCACTGTGATGACAAAGGCCAAGGAACATTTTGATGACAAGTGTCATTGAGCAATGGGATGACACGGGAATGGAGTATTATGATGACAAGTGTTCTGGAGCATTGTGATGACAAGGGCATGGAGCATTGTGATTCCAGGGGCCATGGAGCATTGTGATGACAACGGCATGGAGCATTGTGATGACACGGGCATGGAGCATTGTAATGATAGGCTATCTGGAGCATTGTGATGAAAAGTGGATGGAGCATTTTGATGACAGGATCCAAGGAGCATTGTGCTGACAATGGCATGGAGCATTGTGATGAAAAGGGTACTGGAGCACTGTGAGGAATGGCGTCATGGATCATTGTGATGACAGGGGTCATGGAGCTTTGTAATGACAAGCGTCATGGAGCATTGTGATGACACGGTCAAGGAACATTGCGATGACAAGAATTCTGGAGCATTGTGATGAAAGGGCATGGAGCATTCTGATTAAAGGTGACAAGGAGCATTGTGATGATATGGGCAGAGAACTTTGTGATGACAGGGGTCATGGAGCTTTTTGGTAAGAGAGGCCTTGGAGATTTGTGATGGCAGGCGTCATGGGGCATTGTGATGACAGCGGTCTTGGAGCATTGTGATGAAAGTGATCATGGATCATTGTGATGAGAAGTGTCCTGGAACCTTGTGATGACACGGTTCATGGAGCATTGTGATGACAAGGACCATGGCGAATTGTGATGACATCTGTCATGGGGCATTGTGATGACAGTGGTCATCTAGATTTGTAATGAAAGGTATCATGGAGCATAGTGATGACAGGGGCCATGGAACATTGTGATGACAAAGGCCATGGAGCATTGTGATGACAAGTGTCATGGGGCATTTTGATGATATTGGCATGGCGCATTATGATGACAAGTGTTCTGGAGCATTTTGATGACAAGGGCATGGAGCATTGTGATGAAAGGGGCCATGGAGCATTGAGATGACAGGCGTCATGAGGCATGGTGATGACAGTGGTCATGGAGCACTGTGATGAAAGAGATCATGGAGCAATATGATAACAGGGGCCATGGATCATTGTGATGACAGGTGTATTGGAGCATTGTGATGAAAGTAGTCATGGATCATTGTGATGACATGTGTCCTGGAACACTGTGATGACACGGTTCATCGAGTATTGTGATGAAAAGGGTCATAGCGAATTGTGACGACAGGTGTCATGGGGCATTGTGATGACATTGATCATCTAGGAATTGTGATGAAAGGTGTCATGGAGCACTGTGATGACTGGGGGCATGAAGCATTGTTATGAAAATTGTCCTGAATTATTGTGATGACAGCAGTCATGGAGAATTGTGATGACAGGGATTATGCAGCATCGTGTTGACAACGGTATGGACTATTGTGATGACAATGGTCATGGAGCAATGTGATGAAAGTTTTTATGGAACATCGTGATGAAAAGTGCCTGGGAGCATTGTGACGATAAAGGCCATGGAGCAATGTGATGACAAGTGTCATGGAGCATTGTAATGAAAGGTTTCATTGTGCACTGTGATGACAAGGGGGATGGAGTATTGTGATGAAACTGGTCCTGGAGCATTGTGATAACAAAAGCCATGGAGCTTTGTGATGACAGGCATCATGGAGCATTGTGAAGAAAGGGCCCATGGCGAATTGTAATGACAATAGAGAAATGTGATGAAAATGGTCAGCGAGCATAGTGATTAGAGTGGTCATTGAGAATTGTGATGAAAAGCGACATAGAGCATTGTGATGACAAAGGTCATGGAGAACAGTGATGACCAGGGTATTGAAGCATGGTGATGCCACGGTCATGGAACATTGTGATGACAAGAATTCTGGAGCATTGTGAGGAAACAGGCATGGAGCATTGTGATTATAGGGGACATGGAGCATTGTGATGACATGGGCAGGGAACACTGTGATGACAGGTGTTATGGAGCAATGTGATGACAAGTGTCGTGGAGCATTGTCATGAGAGGGGCCTTGGAGAATTGTGATGACCATGGTCATGGAGCATTGTGATGACATGGGCCATGGAGCATTGTGAAGACAAGATTCATGGAGCATTGTGATGACACGGGCATGAAGCATGGTGATGACAACAGACCTGGAGCATTGTGATGACAAGGGTATGGAGCATTGTGATTACAGGAGACATGGAGCATTGTGATGACATTGGCAGGGATCATTGTGATTACGGGGATCATGGAGCATTGTGATGACAAGTGTCATCCAATATTGTGCTGACCCAGATCATGGAGCATTTTGATGAGAGTGGCCTTGGAGCACAGTGATGAGAGACGTCATGGGGCATTATGGTGACAGTGGTCAAGGAGCATTGTGATGAAAGTGTTCATGGAGCAACGGGATTATCGGGACAATGGAGCATTGTGAATACAAAGGCCATGGAGCATTGAGATAACAGAGTTCATGGAGCATTGTGATGAAAGTGGTCATGGATCACTGTGATGACAAGTGTCCTGGAACCTAGTGATGACACGGTTCATACAGCCTTGAGATGACAAGGGCCAAGGCGAATTGTGATGACACGTGTCATGGGGCATAGTGATGACATTGGTCATCTTGCATTGTGATGACAGTGGTCATGTAGAATTTTGATGAAAGGTATCATGGAGCACTGTGATGACAAAGGCCAAGGAACATTTTGATGACAAGTGTCATTGAGCAATGGGATGACACGGGAATGGAGTATTATGATGACAAGTGTTCTGGAGCATTGTGATGACAAGGGCATGGAGCATTGTGATGACAGGGGCCATGGAGCATTGTGATGACAACGGCATGGAGCATTGTGATGACACGGGCATGGAGCATTGTAATGATAGGCTATCTGGAGCATTGTGATGAAAAGTGGATGGAGCATTTTGATGACAGGATCCAAGGAGCATTGTGCTGACAATGGCATGGAGCATTGTGATGAAAAGGGTACTGGAGCACTGCGAGGAAAGGAATCATGGGTCATTGTGATGACAGGGGTCATGGAGCTTTGTGATGACAAGGGTCATGGAGCATTGTGATGACACGGTCAAGGAACATTGCGATGACAAGAATTCTGGAGCATTGTGATGAAAGGGCATGGAGCATTGTGATTAAAGGTGAGAAGGAGCATTGTGATGATATGGGCAGAGAACTTTGTGATGACAGGGGTCATGGAGCTTTTTGGTAAGAGAGGCCTTGGAGATTTGTGATGGCAGGCGTCATGGGGCATTGTGATGACAGCGGTCTTGGAACATTGTGATGAAAGGGGTCATGGAGCACTGTGATTACAGGGGCCATGGAACATTGTGAATACAAAGGCTATGGAGCATTGAGATGACAGTGTTCATGGAGCATGGTGATGAAAGTGATCATGGCGCACTGTGATGAAAGAGATCATGGAGCAATATGATAACAGGGGCCATGGATCATTGTGATGACAGGTGTATTGGAGCATTGTGATGAAAGCAGTCATGGATCATTGTGATGACATGTGTCCTGGAACACTGTGATGACACGGTTCATCGAGTATTGTGATGAAAAGGGTCAGAGCGAATTGTGACGACAGGTGTCATGGGGCATTGTGATGACATTGATCATCTAGGAATTGTGATGAAAGGTGTCATGGAGCACTGTGATGCCTGGGGGCATGAAGCATTGTTATGAAAATTGTCCTGGATTATTGTGATGACAGCAGTCATGGAGAATTGTGATGACAGGGATTATGCAGCATTGTGTTGACAACGGTATGGACTATTGTGATGACAATGGTTATGGAGCAATGTGATGAAAGTTTTTATGGAACATCGTGATGAAAATTGCCTGGGAGCATTGTGACGATAAAGGCCATGGAGCAATGTGATGACAAGTGTCATGGAGCATTGTAATGAAAGGTTTCATTGTGCACTGTGATGACAAGGGGGATGGAGTATTGTGATGAATCTGGTCCTGGAGCATTGTGATAACAAAAGTCATGTAGCTTTGTGATGACAGGCATCATGGAGCATTGTGAAGAAAGGGGCCATGGGAAATTGTAATGACAATAGAGAAATGTGATGAAAATGGTCAGCGAGCGTTATGATTAAAGTGGTCATTGAGAAATGTGATGAAAAGCGACATAGAGCATTGTGATGACAAAGGTCATGGAGAACTGTGATGACCAGGGTCATGTAGCATTGTGATGACACGGTCATGGAACATTGTGATGACAAGAATTCTGGAGCATTGTGATGACAAGGGCCATGGAGCATTGTGATGCCACGGTCATGGAACATTGTGATGACAAGAATTCTGGAGCATTGTGAGGAAACAGGCATGGAGCATTGTGATTATAGGGGACATGGAGCATTGTGATGACATGGGCCATGGAGCATTGTGAAGACAAGATTCATGGAGCATTGTGATGACACGGGCATGAAGCATGGTGATGACAAAAGACCTGAAGCATTGTGATGACAAGGGCATGGAGCATTGTGATTACAGGAGACATGGAGCATTGTGATGACATAGGCAGGGATCATTGTGATTACAGGGATCATGGAGCATTGTGATGACAAGTGTCATCCAATATTGTGCTGACACAGATCATGGAGCATTTTGATGAGAGTGGCCTTGGAGCACAATGATGAGAGACGTCATGGGGCATTATGGTGACAGTGGTCAAGGAGCCTTGTGCTGAAAGTGTTCATGGAGCAACGCGATTATCGGGACAATGGAGCACTGTGAATACAAAGGCCATGGAGCATTGAGATAACAGAGTTCATGGAGCATTGTGATGAAAGTGGTCATGGATCACTGTGATGAGAAGTGTCCTGGAACTTAGTGATGACACGGTTCATACAGCCTTGAGATGACAAGGGCCAAGGCGAATTGTGATGACATTGGTCATCTTGGATTGTGATGACAGTGGTCATGTAGAATTTTGATTAAAGGTATCATGGAGCAGTGTGATGACAAAGGCCAAGGAACATTTTGATGACAAGTGTCATTGAGCAATGGGATGACATGGGAATGGAGTATTATGATGATAAGTGTTCTGGAGCACTGTGATGACAAGGGCATGGAGCATTGTGATTACAGGGGCCATGGAGCATTGTGATGACAACGGCATGGAGCTTTGTGATGACACGGGCATGGAGCATTGTAATGATAGGCTATCTGGAGCATTGTAATGAAAAGGGGACAGAGAATTTTGATGAGATGGTCCAAGGAGAATTGTGCTGACAATGACATGGCGCATTGTGATGAAAAGGGTACTGGAGCACTGTGAGGAAAGGAGTCATGGGTCATTGTGATGACAGGGGTCATGGAGCTTTTTGGTAAGAGAGGCCTTGGAGATTTGTGATGGCAGGCGTCATGGGGCATTGTGATGACAGCGGTCTTGGAGCATTGTGATGAAAGGGGTCATGGAGCACTGTGATTACAGGGGCCATGGAGCATTGTGAATACAAAGGCTATGGAGCATTGAGATGACAGTGTTCATGGAGCATTGTGATGAAAGTGATCATGGATCATTGTGATGACAAGTGTCCTGGAACCTTGTGATGACACGTTTCATGGAGCATTGTGGTGACAAGGACCATGGCGAATTGTGATGACATCTGTCATGGGGCATTGTGATGACAGTGGTCATCTAGAATTGTGATGAATGGTAACATGGAGCACTGTGATGACAGGGGCCATGGAACATTGTGATGACAAAGGCCATGGAGCATTGTGATGACAAGTGTCATGGGGCAATTTGAAGACATTGGCATGGAGCATTATGATGACAAGTGTTCTGGAGCATTTTGATGACAAGGGCATGGAGCTTTGTGATGAGAGGGGCCATGGAACATTGTGATGACAGGCGTCATGAGGCATGGTGATGACAGTGGTCATGGAGCACTGTGATGAAAGAGATCATGGAGCAATATGATAACAGGGGCCATGGATCATTGTGATGACAGGTGTATTGGAGCATTGTGATGAAAGTAGTCATGGATCATTGTGATGACATGTGTCCTGGAACACTGTGATGACACGGTTCATCGAGTATTGTGATGACAAGGGTCAGAGCGAATTGTGTCGACAGGTGTCATGGGGCATTGTGATGACATTGATCATCTAGGAATTGTGAAGAAAGGTGTCATGGAGCACTGTGATGACTGGGGGCATGAAGCATTGTTATGAAAATTGTCCTGGATTATTGTGATGACAGCAGTCATGGAGAATTGTGATGACAGGGATTATGCAGCATTGTGTTGACAACGGTATGGACTATTGTGATGACAATGGTCATGGAGCAATGTGATGAAAGTCTTTATGGAACATCGTGATGAAAAGTGCCTGGGAGCATTGTGACGATAAAGGCCATGGAGCAATGTGATGACAAGTGTCATGGAGCATTGTAATGAAAGGTTTCATTGTGCACTGTGATGACAAGGGGGATGGAGTATTGTGATGAAACTGGTCCTGGAGCATTGTGATAACAAAAGCCATGGAGCTTATTGATGACAGGCATCATGGAGCATTGTGAAGAAAGGGGCCATGGCGAATTGTAATGACAATAGAGAAATGTGATGAAAATGGTCAGCGAGCATAGTGATTAGAGTGGTCATTGAGAAATGTGATGAAAAGCGACATAGAGCATTGTGATGACAAAGGTCATGGAGAACAGTTATCACCAGGCTATTGAAGCATTGTGATGACACGGTCATGGAACATTGTGATGACAAGAATTCTGGAGCATTGTGATGAAAAGGGCCATGGAGCATTGTGATGTCACGGTCAAGGAACATTGTGATGACAAGAATTCTGGGGCATTGTGAGGAAACAGGCATGGAGCATTGTGATTATAGGGGACATGGAGCATTGTGATGACATGGGCAGGGAACACTGTGATGACAGGTGTTATGGAGCAATGTGATGACAAGTGTCGTGGAGCATTGTGATGAGAGGGGCCTTGGAGAATTGTGATGACAATGGTCATGGAGCATTGTGATGACATGGGCCATGGAGCATTGTGAAGACAAGATTCATGGAGCATTGTGATGACACGGGCATGAAGCATGGTGATGACAACAGACCTGGAGCATTGTGATGACAAGGGTATGGAGCATTGTGATTACAGGAGACATGGAGCATTGTGATGACATTGGCAGGGATCATTGTGATTACGGGGATCATGGAGCATTGTTGTGACAAGTGTCATCCAATATTGTGCTGACCCAGATCATGGAGCATTTTGATGAGAGTGGCCTTGGAGCACAGTGATGAGAGACGTCATGGGGCATTATGTTGACAGTGGTCAAGGAGCCTTGTGCTGAAAGTGTTCATGGAGCAACGCGATTATCGGGACAATGGAGCATTGTGAATACAAAGGCCATGGAGCATTGAGATAACAGAGTTCATGGAGCATTGTGATGAAAGTGGTCATGGATCACTGTGATGACAAGTGTCCTGGAACCTAGTGATGACACGGTTCATACAGCCTTGAGATGACAAGGGCCAAGGCGAATTGTGATGACACCTGTCATGGGGCATTGTGCTGATACTGGTCATCTTGCATTGTGATGACAGTGGTCATGTAGAATTTTGATTAAAGGTATCATGGAACACTGTGATGTCAAAGGCCAAGGAACATTTTGATGACAAGTGTCATTGAGCAATGGGATGACACGGGAATGGAGTATTATGATGACAAGTGTTCTGGAGCATTGTGATGACAAGGGCATGGAGCATTGTGATTACAGGGGCCATGGAGCATTGTGATGACAATGGCATGGAGCACTGTGTTGACACGGGCATGGAGCATTGTAATGATAGGCTATCTGGAGAATTGTGATGAAAAGGGGATGGAGCATTTTGATGACAGGATCCAAGGAGCATTGTGCTGACAATGGCATGGAGCATTGTGATGAAAAGGGTACTGGAGCACTGTGAGGAAAGGAGTCATGGATCATTGTGATGACAGGGGTCATGGAGCTTTGTGATGACAAGGGTCATGGAGCATTGTAATGACACGGTCAAGGAACATTGCGATGACAAGAATTCTGGAGCATTGTGATGAAAGGGCATGGAGCATTGTGATTAAAGGTGACAAGGAGCATTGTGATGATATGGGCAGAGAACTTTGTGATGACAGGGGTCATGGAGCATTGTGATGAAAGTGTCATGGAACATTGGGCTGACAGGGATCATGGAGCTTTTTGGTAAGAGAGGCCTTTTGAGATTTGTGATGGCAGGCCTCATGGGGCATTGTGATGACAGCGGTCTTGGAGCATTGGGATGAAAGGGGTAATGGAGCACTGTGATTACAGGGGCCATGGAGCATTGTGAATACAAAGGCTATGGAGCATTGAGATGACAGGGTTCATGTAGCATTGTGATGAAAGTGATCATGGATCATTGTGATGACAAGTGTCATGGGGCATTTTGATGACATTGGCATGGAGCATTTTGATGACAAGAGTTCTGGAGCATTTTGATGAAAAGGGCAGGGAACATTGTGATGACTGGGTTCATGGAGCATTGTGATGAAAGAGGTCATGGAGCATTGAGATGACAGGCCTCATGAGGCATGGTTTTGACAGTGGTCATGGAGCATTGTGATGAAAGAGATCGTGGAGCAATATGATAACAGGGGACATGGATCATTGTGATGACATGTGTACTGGAGCATTGTGTTTAAAGTAGTCATGGATCATTGTGATGACATGTGTCCTGGAACACTGTGATGACACGGTTCATCGAGTATTGCGATGACAAGGGTCATAGCGAATTGTGACGACAGGTGTCATGGGGCATTGTGATGACATTGATCATCTAGGAATTGTGATGAAAGGTGTCATGGAGCACTGTGATGACTGGGGGCATGAAGCATTTTTATGAAAATTGTCCTGGATTATTGTGATGACAGCAGTCATAGAGAATTGTGATGACAGGGATTATGCAGCATTGTGTTGACAAGGGTATGGACTATTGTGATGACAATGGTCATGGAGCAATGTGATGAAAGTATTCATGGAACATCGTGATGAAAAGTGGCTGGGAGCATTGTGACGATAAACGCCATGGAGCATTGTGATGACAAGTGTCATGGAGCATTGTAATGAAAGGTTTCATTGTGCACTGTGATGACAAGGGGGATGGAGTATTGTGATGAAACTGGTCCTGGAGCATTGTGGTAACAAAAGCCATGGAGCTTATTGATGACAGGCATCATGGAGCATTGTGAAGAAAGGGGCCATGGCGAATTGTAATGACAATAGAATAATGTGATGAAAATGGTCAGCGAGCATAGTGATTAAAGTGGTCATTGAGAATTGTGATGAAAAGCGACATAGAGCATTGTGATGACAAAGGTCATGGAGAACAGTGATGACCAGGGTCATGTAGCATTGTGATGACACAGTCATGGAACATTGTGATGACAAGAATTCTGGAGCATCGTGAGGAAAAAGGCAGGGAGCATTTTGATTATAGGGGACATGGAGCATTGTGATGACATGGGCAGGGAACACTGTGATGACAGGTGTTATGGAGCAATGTGATGACAAGTGTCGTGGAGCATTGTGATGAGAGGGGCCTTGGAGAATTGTGATGACAGGGGTCATGGAGCATTGTGAAGACAAGATTCATGGAGCATTGTGATGACACGGGCATGAAGCATGGTGATGATAACAGACCTGGAGCATTGTGATGACAAGGGCATGGAGCATTGTGATTACAGGAGACATGGAGCACTGTGATGACATTGGCAGGGATCATTGTGATTCCAGGGATCATGGAGCATTGTGAGGACAAGTGTCATCCAATATTGTGCTGACACAGATCATGGAGCATGGTGATGAGAGTGGCCTTGGAGCACAGTGATGAGAGACGTCATGGGGCATTATGGTGACAGTGGTCAAGGAGCATTGTGATGAAAGTGGTCAAGGAGCATTGTGATGAAAATGTTCATGGAGCGACGGGATTATCGGGACAATGGAGCATTGTGAATACAAAGGCCATGGAGCATTGAGATAACAGAGTTCATGGAGCATTGTGATGAAAGTGGTCATGGATCATTGTGATGACAAGTGTCCTGGAACCTAGTGATGACACGGTTCATAAAGCCTTGAGATGACAAGGGCCAAGGCGAATTGTGATGACACGTGTCATGGGGCATTGTGATGATATTGGTCATCTTGCATTGTGATGACAGTGGTCATGTAGAATTTTGATTAAAGGTATCATGGAGCACTGTGATGACAAAGGCCAAGGAACATTTTGATGACAAGTGTCATTGAGCAATGGGATGACACGGGAATGGAGTATTATGATGACAAGTGTTCTGGAGCATTGTGATGACAAGGGCATGGAGCATTGTGATTCCAGGGGCCATGGAGCATTGTGATGACAACGGCATGGAGCATTGTGATGACACGGGCATGGAGCATTGTAATGATAGGCTATCTGGAGCATTGTGATGAAAAGTGGATGGAGCATTTTGATGACAGGATCCAAGGAGCATTGTGCTGACAATGGCATGGAGCATTGTGATGAAAAGGGTACTGGAGCACTGTGAGGAATGGCGTCATGGATCATTGTGATGACAGGGGTCATGGAGCTTTGTAATGACAAGCGTCATGGAGCATTGTGATGACACGGTCAAGGAACATTGCGATGACAAGAATTCTGGAGCATTGTGATGAAAGGGCATGGAGCATTCTGATTAAAGGTGACAAGGAGCATTGTGATGATATGGGCAGAGAACTTTGTGATGACAGGGGTCATGGAGCTTTTTGGTAAGAGAGGCCTTGGAGATTTGTGATGGCAGGCGTCATGGGGCATTGTGATGACAGCGGTCTTGGAGCATTGTGATGAAAGTGATCATGGATCATTGTGATGAGAAGTGTCCTGGAACCTTGTGATGACACGGTTCATGGAGCATTGTGATGACAAGGACCATGGCGAATTGTGATGACATCTGTCATGGGGCATTGTGATGACAGTGGTCATCTAGATTTGTAATGAAAGGTATCATGGAGCATAGTGATGACAGGGGCCATGGAACATTGTGATGACAAAGGCCATGGAGCATTGTGATGACAAGTGTCATGGGGCATTTTGATGATATTGGCATGGCGCATTATGATGACAAGTGTTCTGGAGCATTTTGATGACAAGGGCATGGAGCATTGTGATGAAAGGGGCCATGGAGCATTGAGATGACAGGCGTCATGAGGCATGGTGATGACAGTGGTCATGGAGCACTGTGATGAAAGAGATCATGGAGCAATATGATAACAGGGGCCATGGATCATTGTGATGACAGGTGTATTGGAGCATTGTGATGAAAGTAGTCATGGATCATTGTGATGACATGTGTCCTGGAACACTGTGATGACACGGTTCATCGAGTATTGTGATGAAAAGGGTCATAGCGAATTGTGACGACAGGTGTCATGGGGCATTGTGATGACATTGATCATCTAGGAATTGTGATGAAAGGTGTCATGGAGCACTGTGATGACTGGGGGCATGAAGCATTGTTATGAAAATTGTCCTGAATTATTGTGATGACAGCAGTCATGGAGAATTGTGATGACAGGGATTATGCAGCATCGTGTTGACAACGGTATGGACTATTGTGATGACAATGGTCATGGAGCAATGTGATGAAAGTTTTTATGGAACATCGTGATGAAAAGTGCCTGGGAGCATTGTGACGATAAAGGCCATGGAGCAATGTGATGACAAGTGTCATGGAGCATTGTAATGAAAGGTTTCATTGTGCACTGTGATGACAAGGGGGATGGAGTATTGTGATGAAACTGGTCCTGGAGCATTGTGATAACAAAAGCCATGGAGCTTATTGATGACAGGCATCATGGAGCATTGTGAAGAAAGGGGCCATGGCGAATTGTAATGACAATAGAGAAATGTGATGAAAATGGTCAGCGAGCATAGTGATTAGAGTGGTCATTGAGAATTGTGATGAAAAGCGACATAGAGCATTGTGATGACAAAGGTCATGGAGAACAGTTATCACCAGGCTATTGAAGCATTGTGATGACACGGTCATGGAACATTGTGATGACAAGAATTCTGGAGCATTGTGATGAAAAGGGCCATGGAGCATTGTGATGTCACGGTCAAGGAACATTGTGATGACAAGAATTCTGGGGCATTGTGAGGAAACAGGCATGGAGCATTGTGATTATAGGGGACATGGAGCATTGTGATGACATGGGCAGGGAACACTGTGATGACAGGTGTTATGGAGCAATGTGATGACAAGTGTCGTGGAGCATTGTGATGAGAGGGGCCTTGGAGAATTGTGATGACAATGGTCATGGAGCATTGTGATGACATGGGCCATGGAGCATTGTGAAGACAAGATTCATGGAGCATTGTGATGACACGGGCATGAAGCATGGTGATGACAACAGACCTGGAGCATTGTGATGACAAGGGTATGGAGCATTGTGATTACAGGAGACATGGAGCATTGTGATGACATTGGCAGGGATCATTGTGATTACGGGGATCATGGAGCATTGTTGTGACAAGTGTCATCCAATATTGTGCTGACCCAGATCATGGAGCATTTTGATGAGAGTGGCCTTGGAGCACAGTGATGAGAGACGTCATGGGGCATTATGTTGACAGTGGTCAAGGAGCCTTGTGCTGAAAGTGTTCATGGAGCAACGCGATTATCGGGACAATGGAGCATTGTGAATACAAAGGCCATGGAGCATTGAGATAACAGAGTTCATGGAGCATTGTGATGAAAGTGGTCATGGATCACTGTGATGACAAGTGTCCTGGAACCTAGTGATGACACGGTTCATACAGCCTTGAGATGACAAGGGCCAAGGCGAATTGTGATGACACCTGTCATGGGGCATTGTGCTGATACTGGTCATCTTGCATTGTGATGACAGTGGTCATGTAGAATTTTGATTAAAGGTATCATGGAACACTGTGATGTCAAAGGCCAAGGAACATTTTGATGACAAGTGTCATTGAGCAATGGGATGACACGGGAATGGAGTATTATGATGACAAGTGTTCTGGAGCATTGTGATGACAAGGGCATGGAGCATTGTGATTACAGGGGCCATGCAGCATTGTGATGACAACGGCATGGAGCACTGTGTTGACACGGGCATGGAGCATTGTAATGATAGGCTATCTGGAGAATTGTGATGAAAAGGGGATGGAGCATTTTGATGACAGGATCCAAGGAGCATTGTGCTGACAATGGCATGGAGCATTGTGATGAAAAGGGTACTGGAGCACTGTGAGGTAAGGAGTCATGGATCATTGTGATGACAGGGGTCATGGAGCTTTGTGATGACAAGGGTCATGGAGCATTGTAATGACATGGTCAAGGAACATTGCGATGACAAGAATTCTGGAGCATTGTGATGAAAGGGCATGGAGCATTGTGATTAAAGGTGACAAGGAGCATTGTGATGATATGGGCAGAGAACTTTGTGATGACAGGGGTCATGGAGCATTGTGATGAAAGTGTCATGGAACATTGGGCTGACAGGGATCATGGAGCTTTTTGGTAAGAGAGGCCTTTTGAGATTTGTGATGGCAGGCCTCATGGGGCATTGTGATGACAGCGGTCTTGGAGCATTGGGATGAAAGGGGTAATGGAGCACTGTGATTACAGGGGCCATGGAGCATTGTGAATACAAAGGCTATGGAGCATTGAGATGACAGGGTTCATGTAGCATTGTGATGAAAGTGATCATGGGTCATTGTGATGACAAGTGTCATGGGGCATTTTGATGACATTGGCATGGAGCATTTTGATGACAAGAGTTCTGGAGCATTTTGATGAAAAGGGCAGGGAACATTGTGATGACTGGGTTCATGGAGCATTGTGATGAAAGAGGCCATGGAGCATTGAGATGACAGGCCTCATGAGGCATGGTTTTGACAGTGGTCATGGAGCATTGTGATGAAAGAGATCGTGGAGCAATATGATAACAGGGGACATGGATCATTGTGATGACATGTGTACTGGAGCATTGTGTTTAAAGTAGTCATGGATCATTGTGATGACATGTGTCCTGGAACACTGTGATGACACGGTTCATCGAGTATTGCGATGACAAGGGTCATAGCGAATTGTGACGACAGGTGTCATGGGGCATTGTGATGACATTGATCATCTAGGAATTGTGATGAAAGGTGTCATGGAGCACTGTGATGACTGGGGGCATGAAGCATTTTTATGAAAATTGTCCTGGATTATTGTGATGACAGCAGTCATAGAGAATTGTGATGACAGGGATTATGCAGCATTGTGTTGACAAGGGTATGGACTATTGTGATGACAATGGTCATGGAGCAATGTGATGAAAGTATTCATGGAACATCGTGATGAAAAGTGGCTGGGAGCATTGTGACGATAAACGCCATGGAGCATTGTGATGACAAGTGTCATGGAGCATTGTAATGAAAGGTTTCATTGTGCACTGTGATGACAAGGGGGATGGAGTATTGTGATGAAACTGGTCCTGGAGCATTGTGGTAACAAAAGCCATGGAGCTTTGTGATGACAGGCATCATGGAGCATTGTGAAGAAAGGGGCCATGGCGAATTGTAATGACAATAGAATAATGTGATGAAAATGGTCAGCGAGCATAGTGATTAAAGTGGTCATTGAGAATTGTGATGAAAAGCGACATAGAGCATTGTGATGACAAAGGTCATGGAGAACTGTGATGACCAGGGTCATGTAGCATTGTGATGACACAGTCATGGAACATTGTGATGACAAGAATTCTGGAGCATCGTGAGGAAAAAGGCAGGGAGCATTGTGATTATAGGGGACATGGAGCATTGTGATGACATGGGCAGGGAACACTGTGATGACAGGTGTTATGGAGCAATGTGATGACAAGTGTCGTGGAGCATTGTGATGAGAGGGGCCTTGGAGAATTGTGATGACAGGGGTCATGGAGCATTGTGAAGACAAGATTCATGGAGCATTGTGATGACACGGGCATGAAGCATGGTGATGATAACAGACCTGGAGCATTGTGATGACAAGGGCATGGAGCATTGTGATTACAGGAGACATGGAGCACTGTGATGACATTGGCAGGGATCATTGTGATTCCAGGGATCATGGAGCATTGTGAGGACAAGTGTCATCCAATATTGTGCTGACACAGATCATGGAGCATGGTGATGAGAGTGGCCTTGGAGCACAGTGATGAGAGACGTCATGGGGCATTATGGTGACAGTGGTCAAGGAGCATTGTGATGAAAGTGGTCAAGGAGCATTGTGATGAAAATGTTCATGGAGCGACGGGATTATCGGGACAATGGAGCATTGTGAATACAAAGGCCATGGAGCATTGAGATAACAGAGTTCATGGAGCATTGTGATGAAAGTGGTCATGGATCATTGTGATGACAAGTGTCCTGGAACCTAGTGATGACACGGTTCATAAAGCCTTGAGATGACAAGGGCCAAGGCGAATTGTGATGACACGTGTCATGGGACATTGTGATGATATTGGTCATCTTGCATTGTGATGACAGTGGTCATGTAGAATTTTGATTAAAGGTATCATGGAGCACTGTGATGACAAAGGCCAAGGAACATTTTGATGACAAGTGTCATTGAGCAATGGGATGACACGGGAATGGAGTATTATGATGACAAGTGTTCTGGAGCATTGTGATGACAAGGGCATGGAGCATTGTGATTCCAGGGGCCATGGAGCATTGTGATGACAACGGCATGGAGCATTGTGATGACACGGGCATGGAGCATTGTAATGATAGGCTATCTGGAGCATTGTGATGAAAAGTGGATGGAGCATTTTGATGACAGGATCCAAGGAGCATTGTGCTGACAATGGCATGGAGCATTGTGATGAAAAGGGTACTGGAGCACTGTGAGGAATGGCGTCATGGATCATTGTGATGACAGGGGTCATGGAGCTTTGTAATGACAAGCGTCATGGAGCATTGTGATGACACGGTCAAGGAACATTGCGATGACAAGAATTCTGGAGCATTGTGATGAAAGGGCATGGAGCATTCTGATTAAAGGTGACAAGGAGCATTGTGATGATATGGGCAGAGAACTTTGTGATGACAGGGGTCATGGAGCTTTTTGGTAAGAGAGGCCTTGGAGATTTGTGATGGCAGGCGTCATGGGGCATTGTGATGACAGCGGTCTTGGAGCATTGTGATGAAAGTGATCATGGATCATTGTGATGAGAAGTGTCCTGGAACCTTGTGATGACACGGTTCATGGAGCATTGTGATGACAAGGACCATGGCGAATTGTGATGACATCTGTCATGGGGCATTGTGATGACAGTGGTCATCTAGATTTGTAATGAAAGGTATCATGGAGCATAGTGATGACAGGGGCCATGGAACATTGTGATGACAAAGGCCATGGAGCATTGTGATGACAAGTGTCATGGGGCATTTTGATGATATTGGCATGGCGCATTATGATGACAAGTGTTCTGGAGCATTTTGATGACAAGGGCATGGAGCATTGTGATGAAAGGGGCCATGGAGCATTGAGATGACAGGCGTCATGAGGCATGGTGATGACAGTGGTCATGGAGCACTGTGATGAAAGAGATCATGGAGCAATATGATAACAGGGGCCATGGATCATTGTGATGACAGGTGTATTGGAGCATTGTGATGAAAGTAGTCATGGATCATTGTGATGACATGTGTCCTGGAACACTGTGATGACACGGTTCATCGAGTATTGTGATGAAAAGGGTCATAGCGAATTGTGACGACAGGTGTCATGGGGCATTGTGATGACATTGATCATCTAGGAATTGTGATGAAAGGTGTCATGGAGCACTGTGATGACTGGGGGCATGAAGCATTGTTATGAAAATTGTCCTGAATTATTGTGATGACAGCAGTCATGGAGAATTGTGATGACAGGGATTATGCAGCATCGTGTTGACAACGGTATGGACTATTGTGATGACAATGGTCATGGAGCAATGTGATGAAAGTTTTTATGGAACATCGTGATGAAAAGTGCCTGGGAGCATTGTGACGATAAAGGCCATGGAGCAATGTGATGACAAGTGTCATGGAGCATTGTAATGAAAGGTTTCATTGTGCACTGTGATGACAAGGGGGATGGAGTATTGTGATGAAACTGGTCCTGGAGCATTGTGATAACAAAAGCCATGGAGCTTTGTGATGACAGGCATCATGGAGCATTGTGAAGAAAGGGCCCATGGCGAATTGTAATGACAATAGAGAAATGTGATGAAAATGGTCAGCGAGCATAGTGATTAGAGTGGTCATTGAGAATTGTGATGAAAAGCGACATAGAGCATTGTGATGACAAAGGTCATGGAGAACAGTGATGACCAGGGTATTGAAGCATGGTGATGCCACGGTCATGGAACATTGTGATGACAAGAATTCTGGAGCATTGTGAGGAAACAGGCATGGAGCATTGTGATTATAGGGGACATGGAGCATTGTGATGACATGGGCAGGGAACACTGTGATGACAGGTGTTATGGAGCAATGTGATGACAAGTGTCGTGGAGCATTGTCATGAGAGGGGCCTTGGAGAATTGTGATGACCATGGTCATGGAGCATTGTGATGACATGGGCCATGGAGCATTGTGAAGACAAGATTCATGGAGCATTGTGATGACACGGGCATGAAGCATGGTGATGACAACAGACCTGGAGCATTGTGATGACAAGGGTATGGAGCATTGTGATTACAGGAGACATGGAGCATTGTGATGACATTGGCAGGGATCATTGTGATTACGGGGATCATGGAGCATTGTGATGACAAGTGTCATCCAATATTGTGCTGACCCAGATCATGGAGCATTTTGATGAGAGTGGCCTTGGAGCACAGTGATGAGACACGTCATGGGGCATTATGGTGACAGTGGTCAAGGAGCATTGTGATGAAAGTGTTCATGGAGCAACGGGATTATCGGGACAATGGAGCATTGTGAATACAAAGGCCATGGAGCATTGAGATAACAGAGTTCATGGAGCATTGTGATGAAAGTGGTCATGGATCACTGTGATGACAAGTGTCCTGGAACCTAGTGATGACACGGTTCATACAGCCTTGAGATGACAAGGGCCAAGGCGAATTGTGATGACACCTGTCATGGGGCATTGTGCTGATACTGGTCATCTTGCATTGTGATGACAGTGGTCATGTAGAATTTTGATTAAAGGTATCATGGAACACTGTGATGTCAAAGGCCAAGGAACATTTTGATGACAAGTGTCATTGAGCAATGGGATGACACGGGAATGGAGTATTATGATGACAAGTGTTCTGGAGCATTGTGATGACAAGGGCATGGAGCATTGTGATTACAGGGGCCATGCAGCATTGTGATGACAACGGCATGGAGCACTGTGTTGACACGGGCATGGAGCATTGTAATGATAGGCTATCTGGAGAATTGTGATGAAAAGGGGATGGAGCATTTTGATGACAGGATCCAAGGAGCATTGTGCTGACAATGGCATGGAGCATTGTGATGAAAAGGGTACTGGAGCACTGTGAGGTAAGGAGTCATGGATCATTGTGATGACAGGGGTCATGGAGCTTTGTGATGACAAGGGTCATGGAGCATTGTAATGACATGGTCAAGGAACATTGCGATGACAAGAATTCTGGAGCATTGTGATGAAAGGGCATGGAGCATTGTGATTAAAGGTGACAAGGAGCATTGTGATGATATGGGCAGAGAACTTTGTGATGACAGGGGTCATGGAGCATTGTGATGAAAGTGTCATGGAACATTGGGCTGACAGGGATCATGGAGCTTTTTGGTAAGAGAGGCCTTTTGAGATTTGTGATGGCAGGCCTCATGGGGCATTGTGATGACAGCGGTCTTGGAGCATTGGGATGAAAGGGGTAATGGAGCACTGTGATTACAGGGGCCATGGAGCATTGTGAATACAAAGGCTATGGAGCATTGAGATGACAGGGTTCATGTAGCATTGTGATGAAAGTGATCATGGGTCATTGTGATGACAAGTGTCATGGGGCATTTTGATGACATTGGCATGGAGCATTTTGATGACAAGAGTTCTGGAGCATTTTGATGAAAAGGGCAGGGAACATTGTGATGACTGGGTTCATGGAGCATTGTGATGAAAGAGGCCATGGAGCATTGAGATGACAGGCCTCATGAGGCATGGTTTTGACAGTGGTCATGGAGCATTGTGATGAAAGAGATCGTGGAGCAATATGATAACAGGGGACATGGATCATTGTGATGACATGTGTACTGGAGCATTGTGTTTAAAGTAGTCATGGATCATTGTGATGACATGTGTCCTGGAACACTGTGATGACACGGTTCATCGAGTATTGCGATGACAAGGGTCATAGCGAATTGTGACGACAGGTGTCATGGGGCATTGTGATGACATTGATCATCTAGGAATTGTGATGAAAGGTGTCATGGAGCACTGTGATGACTGGGGGCATGAAGCATTTTTATGAAAATTGTCCTGGATTATTGTGATGACAGCAGTCATAGAGAATTGTGATGACAGGGATTATGCAGCATTGTGTTGACAAGGGTATGGACTATTGTGATGACAATGGTCATGGAGCAATGTGATGAAAGTATTCATGGAACATCGTGATGAAAAGTGGCTGGGAGCATTGTGACGATAAACGCCATGGAGCATTGTGATGACAAGTGTCATGGAGCATTGTAATGAAAGGTTTCATTGTGCACTGTGATGACAAGGGGGATGGAGTATTGTGATGAAACTGGTCCTGGAGCATTGTGGTAACAAAAGCCATGGAGCTTTGTGATGACAGGCATCATGGAGCATTGTGAAGAAAGGGGCCATGGCGAATTGTAATGACAATAGAATAATGTGATGAAAATGGTCAGCGAGCATAGTGATTAAAGTGGTCATTGAGAATTGTGATGAAAAGCGACATAGAGCATTGTGATGACAAAGGTCATGGAGAACTGTGATGACCAGGGTCATGTAGCATTGTGATGACACAGTCATGGAACATTGTGATGACAAGAATTCTGGAGCATCGTGAGGAAAAAGGCAGGGAGCATTGTGATTATAGGGGACATGGAGCATTGTGATGACATGGGCAGGGAACACTGTGATGACAGGTGTTATGGAGCAATGTGATGACAAGTGTCGTGGAGCATTGTGATGAGAGGGGCCTTGGAGAATTGTGATGACAGGGGTCATGGAGCATTGTGAAGACAAGATTCATGGAGCATTGTGATGACACGGGCATGAAGCATGGTGATGATAACAGACCTGGAGCATTGTGATGACAAGGGCATGGAGCATTGTGATTACAGGAGACATGGAGCACTGTGATGACATTGGCAGGGATCATTGTGATTCCAGGGATCATGGAGCATTGTGAGGACAAGTGTCATCCAATATTGTGCTGACACAGATCATGGAGCATGGTGATGAGAGTGGCCTTGGAGCACAGTGATGAGAGACGTCATGGGGCATTATGGTGACAGTGGTCAAGGAGCATTGTGATGAAAGTGGTCAAGGAGCATTGTGATGAAAATGTTCATGGAGCGACGGGATTATCGGGACAATGGAGCATTGTGAATACAAAGGCCATGGAGCATTGAGATAACAGAGTTCATGGAGCATTGTGATGAAAGTGGTCATGGATCATTGTGATGACAAGTGTCCTGGAACCTAGTGATGACACGGTTCATAAAGCCTTGAGATGACAAGGGCCAAGGCGAATTGTGATGACACGTGTCATGGGACATTGTGATGATATTGGTCATCTTGCATTGTGATGACAGTGGTCATGTAGAATTTTGATTAAAGGTATCATGGAGCACTGTGATGACAAAGGCCAAGGAACATTTTGATGACAAGTGTCATTGAGCAATGGGATGACACGGGAATGGAGTATTATGATGACAAGTGTTCTGGAGCATTGTGATGACAAGGGCATGGAGCATTGTGATTCCAGGGGCCATGGAGCATTGTGATGACAACGGCATGGAGCATTGTGATGACACGGGCATGGAGCATTGTAATGATAGGCTATCTGGAGCATTGTGATGAAAAGTGGATGGAGCATTTTGATGACAGGATCCAAGGAGCATTGTGCTGACAATGGCATGGAGCATTGTGATGAAAAGGGTACTGGAGCACTGTGAGGAATGGCGTCATGGATCATTGTGATGACAGGGGTCATGGAGCTTTGTAATGACAAGCGTCATGGAGCATTGTGATGACACGGTCAAGGAACATTGCGATGACAAGAATTCTGGAGCATTGTGATGAAAGGGCATGGAGCATTCTGATTAAAGGTGACAAGGAGCATTGTGATGATATGGGCAGAGAACTTTGTGATGACAGGGGTCATGGAGCTTTTTGGTAAGAGAGGCCTTGGAGATTTGTGATGGCAGGCGTCATGGGGCATTGTGATGACAGCGGTCTTGGAGCATTGTGATGAAAGTGATCATGGATCCTTGTGATGAGAAGTGTCCTGGAACCTTGTGATGACACGGTTCATGGAGCATTGTGATGACAAGGACCATGGCGAATTGTGATGACATCTGTCATGGGGCATTGTGATGACAGTGGTCATCTAGATTTGTAATGAAAGGTATCATGGAGCATAGTGATGACAGGGGCCATGGAACATTGTGATGACAAAGGCCATGGAGCATTGTGATGACAAGTGTCATGGGGCATTTTGATGATATTGGCATGGCGCATTATGATGACAAGTGTTCTGGAGCATTTTGATGACAAGGGCATGGAGCATTGTGATGAAAGGGGCCATGGAGCATTGAGATGACAGGCGTCATGAGGCATGGTGATGACAGTGGTCATGGAGCACTGTGATGAAAGAGATCATGGAGCAATATGATAACAGGGGCCATGGATCATTGTGATGACAGGTGTATTGGAGCATTGTGATGAAAGTAGTCATGGATCATTGTGATGACATGTGTCCTGGAACACTGTGATGACACGGTTCATCGAGTATTGTGATGAAAAGGGTCAGAGCGAATTGTGACGACAGGTGTCATGGGGCATTGTGATGACATTGATCATCTAGGAATTGTGATGAAAGGTGTCATGGAGCACTGTGATGACTGGGGGCATGAAGCATTGTTATGAAAATTGTCCTGAATTATTGTGATGACAGCAGTCATGGAGAATTGTGATGACAGGGATTATGCAGCATCGTGTTGACAACGGTATGGACTATTGTGATGACAATGGTCATGGAGCAATGTGATGAAAGTTTTTATGGAACATCGTGATGAAAAGTGCCTGGGAGCATTGTGACGATAAAGGCCATGGAGCAATGTGATGACAAGTGTCATGGAGCATTGTAATGAAAGGTTTCATTGTGCACTGTGATGACAAGGGGGATGGAGTATTGTGATGAAACTGGTCCTGGAGCATTGTGATAACAAAAGCCATGGAGCTTTGTGATGACAGGCATCATGGAGCATTGTGAAGAAAGGGCCCATGGCGAATTGTAATGACAATAGAGAAATGTGATGAAAATGGTCAGCGAGCATAGTGATTAGAGTGGTCATTGAGAATTGTGATGAAAAGCGACATAGAGCATTGTGATGACAAAGGTCATGGAGAACAGTGATGACCAGGGTATTGAAGCATGGTGATGCCACGGTCATGGAACATTGTGATGACAAGAATTCTGGAGCATTGTGAGGAAACAGGCATGGAGCATTGTGATTATAGGGGACATGGAGCATTGTGATGACATGGGCAGGGAACACTGTGATGACAGGTGTTATGGAGCAATGTGATGACAAGTGTCGTGGAGCATTGTCATGAGAGGGGCCTTGGAGAATTGTGATGACCATGGTCATGGAGCATTGTGATGACATGGGCCATGGAGCATTGTGAAGACAAGATTCATGGAGCATTGTGATGACACGGGCATGAAGCATGGTGATGACAACAGACCTGGAGCATTGTGATGACAAGGGTATGGAGCATTGTGATTACAGGAGACATGGAGCATTGTGATGACATTGGCAGGGATCATTGTGATTACGGGGATCATGGAGCATTGTGATGACAAGTGTCATCCAATATTGTGCTGACCCAGATCATGGAGCATTTTGATGAGAGTGGCCTTGGAGCACAGTGATGAGAGACGTCATGGGGCATTATGGTGACAGTGGTCAAGGAGCATTGTGATGAAAGTGTTCATGGAGCAACGGGATTATCGGGACAATGGAGCATTGTGAATACAAAGGCCATGGAGCATTGAGATAACAGAGTTCATGGAGCATTGTGATGAAAGTGGTCATGGATCACTGTGATGACAAGTGTCCTGGAACCTAGTGATGACACGGTTCATACAGCCTTGAGATGACAAGGGCCAAGGCGAATTGTGATGACACGTGTCATGGGGCATAGTGATGACATTGGTCATCTTGCATTGTGATGACAGTGGTCATGTAGAATTTTGATGAAAGGTATCATGGAGCACTGTGATGACAAAGGCCAAGGAACATTTTGATGACAAGTGTCATTGAGCAATGGGATGACACGGGAATGGAGTATTATGATGACAAGTGTTCTGGAGCATTGTGATGACAAGGGCATGGAGCATTGTGATGACAGGGGCCATGGAGCATTGTGATGACAACGGCATGGAGCATTGTGATGACACGGGCATGGAGCATTGTAATGATAGGCTATCTGGAGCATTGTGATGAAAAGTGGATGGAGCATTTTGATGACAGGATCCAAGGAGCATTGTGCTGACAATGGCATGGAGCATTGTGATGAAAAGGGTACTGGAGCACTGCGAGGAAAGGAATCATGGGTCATTGTGATGACAGGGGTCATGGAGCTTTGTGATGACAAGGGTCATGGAGCATTGTGATGACACGGTCAAGGAACATTGCGATGACAAGAATTCTGGAGCATTGTGATGAAAGGGCATGGAGCATTGTGATTAAAGGTGAGAAGGAGCATTGTGATGATATGGGCAGAGAACTTTGTGATGACAGGGGTCATGGAGCTTTTTGGTAAGAGAGGCCTTGGAGATTTGTGATGGCAGGCGTCATGGGGCATTGTGATGACAGCGGTCTTGGAACATTGTGATGAAAGGGGTCATGGAGCACTGTGATTACAGGGGCCATGGAACATTGTGAATACAAAGGCTATGGAGCATTGAGATGACAGTGTTCATGGAGCATGGTGATGAAAGTGATCATGGCGCACTGTGATGAAAGAGATCATGGAGCAATATGATAACAGGGGCCATGGATCATTGTGATGACAGGTGTATTGGAGCATTGTGATGAAAGCAGTCATGGATCATTGTGATGACATGTGTCCTGGAACACTGTGATGACACGGTTCATCGAGTATTGTGATGAAAAGGGTCAGAGCGAATTGTGACGACAGGTGTCATGGGGCATTGTGATGACATTGATCATCTAGGAATTGTGATGAAAGGTGTCATGGAGCACTGTGATGCCTGGGGGCATGAAGCATTGTTATGAAAATTGTCCTGGATTATTGTGATGACAGCAGTCATGGAGAATTGTGATGACAGGGATTATGCAGCATTGTGTTGACAACGGTATGGACTATTGTGATGACAATGGTCATGGAGCAATGTGATGAAAGTTTTTATGGAACATCGTGATGAAAATTGCCTGGGAGCATTGTGACGATAAAGGCCATGGAGCAATGTGATGACAAGTGTCATGGAGCATTGTAATGAAAGGTTTCATTGTGCACTGTGATGACAAGGGGGATGGAGTATTGTGATGAATCTGGTCCTGGAGCATTGTGATAACAAAAGTCATGTAGCTTTGTGATGACAGGCATCATGGAGCATTGTGAAGAAAGGGGCCATGGGAAATTGTAATGACAATAGAGAAATGTGATGAAAATGGTCAGCGAGCGTTATGATTAAAGTGGTCATTGAGAAATGTGATGAAAAGCGACATAGAGCATTGTGATGACAAAGGTCATGGAGAACTGTGATGACCAGGGTCATGTAGCATTGTGATGACACGGTCATGGAACATTGTGATGACAAGAATTCTGGAGCATTGTGATGACAAGGGCCATGGAGCATTGTGATGCCACGGTCATGGAACATTGTGATGACAAGAATTCTGGAGCATTGTGAGGAAACAGGCATGGAGCATTATGATTATAGGGGACATGGAGCATTGTGATGACATGGGCCATGGAGCATTGTGAAGACAAGATTCATGGAGCATTGTGATGACACGGGCATGAAGCATGGTGATGACAAAAGACCTGAAGCATTGTGATGACAAGGGCATGGAGCATTGTGATTACAGGAGACATGGAGCATTGTGATGACATAGGCAGGGATCATTGTGATTACAGGGATCATGGAGCATTGTGATGACAAGTGTCATCCAATATTGTGCTGACACAGATCATGGAGCATTTTGATGAGAGTGGCCTTGGAGCACAATGATGAGAGACGTCATGGGGCATTATGGTGACAGTGGTCAAGGAGCCTTGTGCTGAAAGTGTTCATGGAGCAACGCGATTATCGGGACAATGGAGCACTGTGAATACAAAGGCCATGGAGCATTGAGATAACAGAGTTCATGGAGCATTGTGATGAAAGTGGTCATGGATCACTGTGATGAGAAGTGTCCTGGAACTTAGTGATGACACGGTTCATACAGCCTTGAGATGACAAGGGCCAAGGCGAATTGTGATGACATTGGTCATCTTGGATTGTGATGACAGTGGTCATGTAGAATTTTGATTAAAGGTATCATGGAGCAGTGTGATGACAAAGGCCAAGGAACATTTTGATGACAAGTGTCATTGAGCAATGGGATGACACGGGAATGGAGTATTATGATGATAAGTGTTCTGGAGCACTGTGATGACAAGGGCATGGAGCATTGTGATTACAGGGGCCATGGAGCATTGTGATGACAACGGCATGGAGCTTTGTGATGACACGGGCATGGAGCATTGTAATGATAGGCTATCTGGAGCATTGTAATGAAAAGGGGACAGAGAATTTTGATGAGATGGTCCAAGGAGAATTGTGCTGACAATGACATGGCGCATTGTGATGAAAAGGGTACTGGAGCACTGTGAGGAAAGGAGTCATGGGTCATTGTGATGACAGGGGTCATGGAGCTTTTTGGTAAGAGAGGCCTTGGAGATTTGTGATGGCAGGCGTCATGGGGCATTGTGATGACAGCGGTCTTGGAGCATTGTGATGAAAGGGGTCATGGAGCACTGTGATTACAGGGGCCATGGAGCATTGTGAATACAAAGGCTATGGAGCATTGAGATGACAGTGTTCATGGAGCATTGTGATGAAAGTGATCATGGATCATTGTGATGACAAGTGTCCTGGAACCTTGTGATGACACGTTTCATGGAGCATTGTGGTGACAAGGACCATGGCGAATTGTGATGACATCTGTCATGGGGCATTGTGATGACAGTGGTCATCTAGAATTGTGATGAATGGTAACATGGAGCACTGTGATGACAGGGGCCATGGAACATTGTGATGACAAAGGCCATGGAGCATTGTGATGACAAGTGTCATGGGGCAATTTGAAGACATTGGCATGGAGCATTATGATGACAAGTGTTCTGGAGCATTTTGATGACAAGGGCATGGAGCTTTGTGATGAGAGGGGCCATGGAACATTGTGATGACAGGCGTCATGAGGCATGGTGATGACAGTGGTCATGGAGCACTGTGATGAAAGAGATCATGGAGCAATATGATAACAGGGGCCATGGATCATTGTGATGACAGGTGTATTGGAGCATTGTGATGAAAGTAGTCATGGATCATTGTGATGACATGTGTCCTGGAACACTGTGATGACACGGTTCATCGAGTATTGTGATGACAAGGGTCAGAGCGAATTGTGTCGACAGGTGTCATGGGGCATTGTGATGACATTGATCATCTAGGAATTGTGAAGAAAGGTGTCATGGAGCACTGTGATGACTGGGGGCATGAAGCATTGTTATGAAAATTGTCCTGGATTATTGTGATGACAGCAGTCATGGAGAATTGTGATGACAGGGATTATGCAGCATTGTGTTGACAACGGTATGGACTATTGTGATGACAATGGTCATGGAGCAATGTGATGAAAGTCTTTATGGAACATCGTGATGAAAAGTGCCTGGGAGCATTGTGACGATAAAGGCCATGGAGCAATGTGATGACAAGTGTCATGGAGCATTGTAATGAAAGGTTTCATTGTGCACTGTGATGACAAGGGGGATGGAGTATTGTGATGAAACTGGTCCTGGAGCATTGTGATAACAAAAGCCATGGAGCTTATTGATGACAGGCATCATGGAGCATTGTGAAGAAAGGGGCCATGGCGAATTGTAATGACAATAGAGAAATGTGATGAAAATGGTCAGCGAGCATAGTGATTAGAGTGGTCATTGAGAATTGTGATGAAAAGCGACATAGAGCATTGTGATGACAAAGGTCATGGAGAACAGTTATCACCAGGCTATTGAAGCATTGTGATGACACGGTCATGGAACATTGTGATGACAAGAATTCTGGAGCATTGTGATGAAAAGGGCCATGGAGCATTGTGATGTCACGGTCAAGGAACATTGTGATGACAAGAATTCTGGGGCATTGTGAGGAAACAGGCATGGAGCATTGTGATTATAGGGGACATGGAGCATTGTGATGACATGGGCAGGGAACACTGTGATGACAGGTGTTATGGAGCAATGTGATGACAAGTGTCGTGGAGCATTGTGATGAGAGGGGCCTTGGAGAATTGTGATGACAATGGTCATGGAGCATTGTGATGACATGGGCCATGGAGCATTGTGAAGACAAGATTCATGGAGCATTGTGATGACACGGGCATGAAGCATGGTGATGACAACAGACCTGGAGCATTGTGATGACAAGGGTATGGAGCATTGTGATTACAGGAGACATGGAGCATTGTGATGACATTGGCAGGGATCATTGTGATTACGGGGATCATGGAGCATTGTTGTGACAAGTGTCATCCAATATTGTGCTGACCCAGATCATGGAGCATTTTGATGAGAGTGGCCTTGGAGCACAGTGATGAGAGACGTCATGGGGCATTATGTTGACAGTGGTCAAGGAGCCTTGTGCTGAAAGTGTTCATGGAGCAACGCGATTATCGGGACAATGGAGCATTGTGAATACAAAGGCCATGGAGCATTGAGATAACAGAGTTCATGGAGCATTGTGATGAAAGTGGTCATGGATCACTGTGATGACAAGTGTCCTGGAACCTAGTGATGACACGGTTCATACAGCCTTGAGATGACAAGGGCCAAGGCGAATTGTGATGACACCTGTCATGGGGCATTGTGCTGATACTGGTCATCTTGCATTGTGATGACAGTGGTCATGTAGAATTTTGATTAAAGGTATCATGGAACACTGTGATGTCAAAGGCCAAGGAACATTTTGATGACAAGTGTCATTGAGCAATGGGATGACACGGGAATGGAGTATTATGATGACAAGTGTTCTGGAGCATTGTGATGACAAGGGCATGGTGCATTGTGATTACAGGGGCCATGGAGCATTGTGATGACAATGGCATGGAGCACTGTGTTGACACGGGCATGGAGCATTGTAATGATAGGCTATCTGGAGAATTGTGATGAAAAGGGGATGGAGCATTTTGATGACAGGATCCAAGGAGCATTGTGCTGACAATGGCATGGAGCATTGTGATGAAAAGGGTACTGGAGCACTGTGAGGAAAGGAGTCATGGATCATTGTGATGACAGGGGTCATGGAGCTTTGTGATGACAAGGGTCATGGAGCATTGTAATGACACGGTCAAGGAACATTGCGATGACAAGAATTCTGGAGCATTGTGATGAAAGGGCATGGAGCATTGTGATTAAAGGTGACAAGGAGCATTGTGATGATATGGGCAGAGAACTTTGTGATGACAGGGGTCATGGAGCATTGTGATGAAAGTGTCATGGAACATTGGGCTGACAGGGATCATGGAGCTTTTTGGTAAGAGAGGCCTTTTGAGATTTGTGATGGCAGGCCTCATGGGGCATTGTGATGACAGCGGTCTTGGAGCATTGGGATGAAAGGGGTAATGGAGCACTGTGATTACAGGGGCCATGGAGCATTGTGAATACAAAGGCTATGGAGCATTGAGATGACAGGGTTCATGTAGCATTGTGATGAAAGTGATCATGGATCATTGTGATGACAAGTGTCATGGGGCATTTTGATGACATTGGCATGGAGCATTTTGATGACAAGAGTTCTGGAGCATTTTGATGAAAAGGGCAGGGAACATTGTGATGACTGGGTTCATGGAGCATTGTGATGAAAGAGGCCATGGAGCATTGAGATGACAGGCCTCATGAGGCATGGTTTTGACAGTGGTCATGGAGCATTGTGATGAAAGAGATCGTGGAGCAATATGATAACAGGGGACATGGATCATTGTGATGACATGTGTACTGGAGCATTGTGTTTAAAGTAGTCATGGATCATTGTGATGACATGTGTCCTGGAACACTGTGATGACACGGTTCATCGAGTATTGCGATGACAAGGGTCATAGCGAATTGTGACGACAGGTGTCATGGGGCATTGTGATGACATTGATCATCTAGGAATTGTGATGAAAGGTGTCATGGAGCACTGTGATGACTGGGGGCATGAAGCATTTTTATGAAAATTGTCCTGGATTATTGTGATGACAGCAGTCATAGAGAATTGTGATGACAGGGATTATGCAGCATTGTGTTGACAAGGGTATGGACTATTGTGATGACAATGGTCATGGAGCAATGTGATGAAAGTATTCATGGAACATCGTGATGAAAAGTGGCTGGGAGCATTGTGACGATAAACGCCATGGAGCATTGTGATGACAAGTGTCATGGAGCATTGTAATGAAAGGTTTCATTGTGCACTGTGATGACAAGGGGGATGGAGTATTGTGATGAAACTGGTCCTGGAGCATTGTGGTAACAAAAGCCATGGAGCTTTGTGATGACAGGCATCATGGAGCATTGTGAAGAAAGGGGCCATGGCGAATTGTAATGACAATAGAATAATGTGATGAAAATGGTCAGCGAGCATAGTGATTAAAGTGGTCATTGAGAATTGTGATGAAAAGCGACATAGAGCATTGTGATGACAAAGGTCATGGAGAACAGTGATGACCAGGGTCATGTAGCATTGTGATGACACAGTCATGGAACATTGTGATGACAAGAATTCTGGAGCATCGTGAGGAAAAAGGCAGGGAGCATTTTGATTATAGGGGACATGGAGCATTGTGATGACATGGGCAGGGAACACTGTGATGACAGGTGTTATGGAGCAATGTGATGACAAGTGTCGTGGAGCATTGTGATGAGAGGGGCCTTGGAGAATTGTGATGACAGGGGTCATGGAGCATTGTGAAGACAAGATTCATGGAGCATTGTGATGACACGGGCATGAAGCATGGTGATGATAACAGACCTGGAGCATTGTGATGACAAGGGCATGGAGCATTGTGATTACAGGAGACATGGAGCACTGTGATGACATTGGCAGGGATCATTGTGATTCCAGGGATCATGGAGCATTGTGAGGACAAGTGTCATCCAATATTGTGCTGACACAGATCATGGAGCATGGTGATGAGAGTGGCCTTGGAGCACAGTGATGAGAGACGTCATGGGGCATTATGGTGACAGTGGTCAAGGAGCATTGTGATGAAAGTGGTCAAGGAGCATTGTGATGAAAATGTTCATGGAGCGACGGGATTATCGGGACAATGGAGCATTGTGAATACAAAGGCCATGGAGCATTGAGATAACAGAGTTCATGGAGCATTGTGATGAAAGTGGTCATGGATCATTGTGATGACAAGTGTCCTGGAACCTAGTGATGACACGGTTCATAAAGCCTTGAGATGACAAGGGCCAAGGCGAATTGTGATGACACGTGTCATGGGACATTGTGATGATATTGGTCATCTTGCATTGTGATGACAGTGGTCATGTAGAATTTTGATTAAAGGTATCATGGAGCACTGTGATGACAAAGGCCAAGGAACATTTTGATGACAAGTGTCATTGAGCAATGGGATGACACGGGAATGGAGTATTATGATGACAAGTGTTCTGGAGCATTGTGATGACAAGGGCATGGAGCATTGTGATTCCAGGGGCCATGGAGCATTGTGATGACAACGGCATGGAGCATTGTGATGACACGGGCATGGAGCATTGTAATGATAGGCTATCTGGAGCATTGTGATGAAAAGTGGATGGAGCATTTTGATGACAGGATCCAAGGAGCATTGTGCTGACAATGGCATGGAGCATTGTGATGAAAAGGGTACTGGAGCACTGTGAGGAATGGCGTCATGGATCATTGTGATGACAGGGGTCATGGAGCTTTGTAATGACAAGCGTCATGGAGCATTGTGATGACACGGTCAAGGAACATTGCGATGACAAGAATTCTGGAGCATTGTGATGAAAGGGCATGGAGCATTCTGATTAAAGGTGACAAGGAGCATTGTGATGATATGGGCAGAGAACTTTGTGATGACAGGGGTCATGGAGCTTTTTGGTAAGAGAGGCCTTGGAGATTTGTGATGGCAGGCGTCATGGGGCATTGTGATGACAGCGGTCTTGGAGCATTGTGATGAAAGTGATCATGGATCATTGTGATGAGAAGTGTCCTGGAACCTTGTGATGACACGGTTCATGGAGCATTGTGATGACAAGGACCATGGCGAATTGTGATGACATCTGTCATGGGGCATTGTGATGACAGTGGTCATCTAGATTTGTAATGAAAGGTATCATGGAGCATAGTGATGACAGGGGCCATGGAACATTGTGATGACAAAGGCCATGGAGCATTGTGATGACAAGTGTCATGGGGCATTTTGATGATATTGGCATGGCGCATTATGATGACAAGTGTTCTGGAGCATTTTGATGACAAGGGCATGGAGCATTGTGATGAAAGGGGCCATGGAGCATTGAGATGACAGGCGTCATGAGGCATGGTGATGACAGTGGTCATGGAGCACTGTGATGAAAGAGATCATGGAGCAATATGATAACAGGGGCCATGGATCATTGTGATGACAGGTGTATTGGAGCATTGTGATGAAAGTAGTCATGGATCATTGTGATGACATGTGTCCTGGAACACTGTGATGACACGGTTCATCGAGTATTGTGATGAAAAGGGTCAGAGCGAATTGTGACGACAGGTGTCATGGGGCATTGTGATGACATTGATCATCTAGGAATTGTGATGAAAGGTGTCATGGAGCACTGTGATGACTGGGGGCATGAAGCATTGTTATGAAAATTGTCCTGGATTATTGTGATGACAGCAGTCATGGAGAATTGTGATGACAGGGATTATGCAGCATCGTGTTGACAACGGTATGGACTATTGTGATGACAATGGTCATGGAGCAATGTGATGAAAGTTTTTATGGAACATCGTGATGAAAAGTGCCTGGGAGCATTGTGACGATAAAGGCCATGGAGCAATGTGATGACAAGTGTCATGGAGCATTGTAATGAAAGGTTTCATTGTGCACTGTGATGACAAGGGGGATGGAGTATTGTGATGAAACTGGTCCTGGAGCATTGTGATAACAAAAGCCATGGAGCTTTGTGATGACAGGCATCATGGAGCATTGTGAAGAAAGGGCCCATGGCGAATTGTAATGACAATAGAGAAATGTGATGAAAATGGTCAGCGAGCATAGTGATTAGAGTGGTCATTGAGAATTGTGATGAAAAGCGACATAGAGCATTGTGATGACAAAGGTCATGGAGAACAGTGATGACCAGGGTATTGAAGCATGGTGATGACACGGTCATGGAACATTGTGATGACAAGAATTCTGGAGCATTGTGAGGAAACAGGCATGGAGCATTGTGATTATAGGGGACATGGAGCATTGTGATGACATGGGCAGGGAACACTGTGATGACAGGTGTTATGGAGCAATGTGATGACAAGTGTCGTGGAGCATTGTCATGAGAGGGTCCTTGGAGAATTGTGATGACCATGGTCATGGAGCATTGTGATGACATGGGCCATGGAGCATTGTGAAGACAAGATTCATGGAGCATTGTGATGACACGGGCATGAAGCATGGTGATGACAACAGACCTGGAGCATTGTGATGACAAGGGTATGGAGCATTGTGATTACAGGAGACATGGAGCATTGTGATGACATTGGCAGGGATCATTGTGATTACGGGGATCATGGAGCATTGTGATGACAAGTGTCATCCAATATTGTGCTGACCCAGATCATGGAGCATTTTGATGAGAGTGGCCTTGGAGCACAGTGATGAGAGACGTCATGGGGCATTATGGTGACAGTGGTCAAGGAGCATTGTGATGAAAGTGTTCATGGAGCAACGGGATTATCAGGACAATGGAGCATTGTGAATACAAAGGCCATGGAGCATTGAGATACCAGAGTTCATGGAGCATTGTGATGAAAGTGGTCATGGATCACTGTGATGACAAGTGTCCTGGAACCTAGTGATGACACGGTTCAAACAGCCTTGAGATGACAAGGGCCAAGGCGAATTGTGATGACACGTGTCATGGGGCATAGTGATGACATTGGTCATCTTGCATTGTGATGACAGTGGTCATGTAGAATTTTGATGAAAGGTATCATGGAGCACTGTGATGACAAAGGCCAAGGAACATTTTGATGACAAGTGTCATTGAGCAATGGGATGACACGGGAATGGAGTATTATGATGACAAGTGTTCTGGAGCATTGTGATGACAAGGGCATGGAGCATTGTGATGACAGGGGCCATGGAGCATTGTGATGACAACGGCATGGAGCATTGTGATGACACGGGCATGGAGCATTGTAATGATAGGCTATCTGGAGCATTGTGATGAAAAGTGGATGGAGCATTTTGATGACAGGATCCAAGGAGCATTGTGCTGACAATGGCATGGAGCATTGTGATGAAAAGGGTACTGGAGCACTGCGAGGAAAGGAATCATGGGTCATTGTGATGACAGGGGTCATGGAGCTTTGTGATGACAAGGGTCATGGAGCATTGTGATGACACGGTCAAGGAACATTGCGATGACAAGAATTCTGGAGCATTGTGATGAAAGGGCATGGAGCATTGTGATTAAAGGTGAGAAGGAGCATTGTGATGATATGGGCAGAGAACTTTGTGATGACAGGGGTCATGGAGCTTTTTGGTAAGAGAGGCCTTGGAGATTTGTGATGGCAGGCGTCATGGGGCATTGTGATGACAGCGGTCTTGGAACATTGTGATGAAAGGGGTCATGGAGCACTGTGATTACAGGGGCCATGGAACATTGTGAATACAAAGGCTATGGAGCATTGAGATGACAGTGTTCATGGAGCATGGTGATGAAAGTGATCATGGCACACTGTGATGAAAGAGATCATGGAGCAATATGATAACAGGGGCCATGGATCATTGTGATGACAGGTGTATTGGAGCATTGTGATGAAAGCAGTCATGGATCATTGTGATGACATGTGTCCTGGAACACTGTGATGACACAGTTCATCGAGTATTGTGATGAAAAGGGTCAGAGCGAATTGTGACGACAGGTGTCATGGGGCATTGTGATGACATTGATCATCTAGGAATTGTGATGAAAGGTGTCATGGAGCACTGTGATGCCTGGGGGCATGAAGCATTGTTATGAAAATTGTCCTGGATTATTGTGATGACAGCAGTCATGGAGAATTGTGATGACAGGGATTATGCAGCATTGTGTTGACAACGGTATGGACTATTGTGATGACAATGGTCATGGAGCAATGTGATGAAAGTTTTTATGGAACATCGTGATGAAAATTGCCTGGGAGCATTGTGACGATAAAGGCCATGGAGCAATGTGATGACAAGTGTCATGGAGCATTGTAATGAAAGGTTTCATTGTGCACTGTGATGACAAGGGGGATGGAGTATTGTGATGAATCTGGTCCTGGAGCATTGTGATAACAAAAGTCATGTAGCTTTGTGATGACAGGCATCATGGAGCATTGTGAAGAAAGGGGCCATGGGAAATTGTAATGACAATAGAGAAATGTGATGAAAATGGTCAGCGAGCGTTATGATTAAAGTGGTCATTGAGAAATGTGATGAAAAGCGACATAGAGCATTGTGATGACAAAGGTCATGGAGAACTGTGATGACCAGGGTCATGTAGCATTGTGATGACACGGTCATGGAACATTGTGATGACAAGAATTCTGGAGCATTGTGATGACAAGGGCCATGGAGCATTGTGATGCCACGGTCATGGAACATTGTGATGACAAGAATTCTGGAGCATTGTGAGGAAACAGGCATGGAGCATTGTGATTATAGGGGACATGGAGCATTGTGATGACATGGGCCATGGAGCATTGTGAAGACAAGATTCATGGAGCATTGTGATGACACGGGCATGAAGCATGGTGATGACAAAAGACCTGAAGCATTGTGATGACAAGGGCATGGAGCATTGTGATTACAGGAGACATGGAGCATTGTGATGACATAGGCAGGGATCATTGTGATTACAGGGATCATGGAGCATTGTGATGACAAGTGTCATCCAATATTGTGCTGACACAGATCATGGAGCATTTTGATGAGAGTGGCCTTGGAGCACAATGATGAGAGACGTCATGGGGCATTATGGTGACAGTGGTCAAGGAGCCTTGTGCTGAAAGTGTTCATGGAGCAACGCGATTATCGGGACAATGGAGCATTGTGAATACAAAGGCCATGGAGCATTGAGATTACAGAGTTCATGGAGCATTGTGATGAAAGTGGTCATGGATCACTGTGATGACAAGTGTCCTGGAACCTAGTGATGACACGGTTCATACAGCCTTGAGATGACAAGGGCCAAGGCGAATTGTGATGACATTGGTCATCTTGGATTGTGATGACAGTGGTCATGTAGAATTTTGATTAAAGGTATCATGGAGCAGTGTGATGACAAAGGCCAAGGAACATTTTGATGACAAGTGTCATTGAGCAATGGGATGACACGGGAATGGAGTATTATGATGATAAGTGTTCTGGAGCACTGTGATGACAAGGGCATGGAGCATTGTGATTACAGGGGCCATGGAGCATTGTGATGACAACGGCATGGAGCTTTGTGATGACACGGGCATGGAGCATTGTAATGATAGGCTATCTGGAGCATTGTAATGAAAAGGGGACAGAGAATTTTGATGAGATGGTCCAAGGAGAATTGTGCTGACAATGACATGGCGCATTGTGATGAAAAGGGTACTGGAGCACTGTGAGGAAAGGAGTCATGGGTCATTGTGATGACAGGGGTCATGGAGCTTTTTGGTAAGAGAGGCCTTGGAGATTTGTGATGGCAGGCGTCATGGGGCATTGTGATGACAGCGGTCTTGGAGCATTGTGATGAAAGGGGTCATGGAGCACTGTGATTACAGGGGCCATGGAGCATTGTGAATACAAAGGCTATGGAGCATTGAGATGACAGTGTTCATGGAGCATTGTGATGAAAGTGATCATGGATCATTGTGATGACAAGTGTCCTGGAACCTTGTGATGACACGTTTCATGGAGCATTGTGGTGACAAGGACCATGGCGAATTGTGATGACATCTGTCATGGGGCATTGTGATGACAGTGGTCATCTAGAATTGTGATGAATGGTAACATGGAGCACTGTGATGACAGGGGCCATGGAACATTGTGATGACAAAGGCCATGGAGCATTGTGATGACAAGTGTCATGGGGCAATTTGAAGACATTGGCATGGAGCATTATGATGACAAGTGTTCTGGAGCATTTTGATGACAAGGGCATGGAGCTTTGTGATGAGAGGGGCCATGGAACATTGTGATGACAGGCGTCATGAGGCATGGTGATGACAGTGGTCATGGAGCACTGTGATGAAAGAGATCATGGAGCAATATGATAACAGGGGCCATGGATCATTGTGATGACAGGTGTATTGGAGCATTGTGATGAAAGTAGTCATGGATCATTGTGATGACATGTGTCCTGGAACACTGTGATGACACGGTTCATCGAGTATTGTGATGACAAGGGTCAGAGCGAATTGTGTCGACAGGTGTCATGGGGCATTGTGATGACATTGATCATCTAGGAATTGTGAAGAAAGGTGTCATGGAGCACTGTGATGACTGGGGGCATGAAGCATTGTTATGAAAATTGTCCTGGATTATTGTGATGACAGCAGTCATGGAGAATTGTGATGACAGGGATTATGCAGCATTGTGTTGACAACGGTATGGACTATTGTGATGACAATGGTCATGGAGCAATGTGATGAAAGTCTTTATGGAACATCGTGATGAAAAGCGCCTGGGAGCATTGTGACGATAAAGGCCATGGAGCAATGTGATGACAAGTGTCATGGAGCATTGTAATGAAAGGTTTCATTGTGCACTGTGATGACAAGGGGGATGGAGTATTGTGATGAAACTGGTCCTGGAGCATTGTGGTAACAAAAGCCATGGAGCTTTGTGATGACAGGCATCATGGAGCATTGTGAAGAAAGGGGCCATGGCGAATTGTAATGACAATAGAATAATGTGATGAAAATTGTCAGCGAGCATAGTGATTAAAGTGGTCATTGAGAATTGTGATGAAAAGCAACATAGAGCATTGTGATGACAAAGGTCATGGAGAACAGTGATGACCAGGGTCATGTAGCATTGTGATGACACAGTCATGGAACATTGTGATGACAAGAATTCTGGAGCATCGTGAGGAAAAAGGCAGGGAGCATTTTGATTATAGGGGACATGGAGCATTGTGATGACATGGGCAGGGAACACTGTGATGACAGGTGTTATGGAGCAATGTGATGACAAGTGTCGTGGAGCATTGTGATGAGAGGGGCCTTGGAGAATTGTGATGACAGGGGTCATGGAGCATTGTGAAGACAAGATTCATGGAGCATTGTGATGACACGGGCATGAAGCATGGTGATGATAACAGACCTGGAGCATTGTGATGACAAGGGCATGGAGCATTGTGATTACAGGAGACATGGAGCACTGTGATGACATTGGCAGGGATCATTGTGATTCCAGGGATCATGGAGCATTGTGAGGACAAGTGTCATCCAATATTGTGCTGACACAGATCATGGAGCATGGTGATGAGAGTGGCCTTGGAGCACAGTGATGAGAGACGTCATGGGGCATTATGGTGACAGTGGTCAAGGAGCATTGTGATGAAAGTGGTCAAGGAGCATTGTGATGAAAATGTTCATGGAGCGACGGGATTATCGGGACAATGGAGCATTGTGAATACAAAGGCCATGGAGCATTGAGATAACAGAGTTCATGGAGCATTGTGATGAAAGTGGTCATGGATCATTGTGATGACAAGTGTCCTGGAACCTAGTGATGACACGGTTCATAAAGCCTTGAGATGACAAGGGCCAAGGCGAATTGTGATGACACGTGTCATGGGACATTGTGATGATATTGGTCATCTTGCATTGTGATGACAGTGGTCATGTAGAATTTTGATTAAAGGTATCATGGAGCACTGTGATGACAAAGGCCAAGGAACATTTTGATGACAAGTGTCATTGAGCAATGGGATGACACGGGAATGGAGTATTATGATGACAAGTGTTCTGGAGCATTGTGATGACAAGGGCATGGAGCATTGTGATTCCAGGGGCCATGGAGCATTGTGATGACAACGGCATGGAGCATTGTGATGACACGGGCATGGAGCATTGTAATGATAGGCTATCTGGAGCATTGTGATGAAAAGTGGATGGAGCATTTTGATGACAGGATCCAAGGAGCATTGTGCTGACAATGGCATGGAGCATTGTGATGAAAAGGGTACTGGAGCACTGTGAGGAATGGCGTCATGGATCATTGTGATGACAGGGGTCATGGAGCTTTGTAATGACAAGCGTCATGGAGCATTGTGATGACACGGTCAAGGAACATTGCGATGACAAGAATTCTGGAGCATTGTGATGAAAGGGCATGGAGCATTCTGATTAAAGGTGACAAGGAGCATTGTGATGATATGGGCAGAGAACTTTGTGATGACAGGGGTCATGGAGCTTTTTGGTAAGAGAGGCCTTGGAGATTTGTGATGGCAGGCGTCATGGGGCATTGTGATGACAGCGGTCTTGGAGCATTGTGATGAAAGTGATCATGGATCATTGTGATGAGAAGTGTCCTGGAACCTTGTGATGACACGGTTCATGGAGCATTGTGATGACAAGGACCATGGCGAATTGTGATGACATCTGTCATGGGGCATTGTGATGACAGTGGTCATCTAGATTTGTAATGAAAGGTATCATGGAGCATAGTGATGACAGGGGCCATGGAACATTGTGATGACAAAGGCCATGGAGCATTGTGATGACAAGTGTCATGGGGCATTTTGATGATATTGGCATGGCGCATTATGATGACAAGTGTTCTGGAGCATTTTGATGACAAGGGCATGGAGCATTGTGATGAAAGGGGCCATGGAGCATTGAGATGACAGGCGTCATGAGGCATGGTGATGACAGTGGTCATGGAGCACTGTGATGAAAGAGATCATGGAGCAATATGATAACAGGGGCCATGGATCATTGTGATGACAGGTGTATTGGAGCATTGTGATGAAAGTAGTCATGGATCATTGTGATGACATGTGTCCTGGAACACTGTGATGACACGGTTCATCGAGTATTGTGATGAAAAGGGTCATAGCGAATTGTGACGACAGGTGTCATGGGGCATTGTGATGACATTGATCATCTAGGAATTGTGATGAAAGGTGTCATGGAGCACTGTGATGACTGGGGGCATGAAGCATTGTTATGAAAATTGTCCTGGATTATTGTGATGACAGCAGTCATGGAGAATTGTGATGACAGGGATTATGCAGCATCGTGTTGACAATGGTATGGACTATTGTGATGACAATGGTCATGGAGCAATGTGATGAAAGTTTTTATGGAACATCGTGATGAAAAGTGCCTGGGAGCATTGTGACGATAAAGGCCATGGAGCAATGTGATGACAAGTGTCATGGAGCATTGTAATGAAAGGTTTCATTGTGCACTGTGATGACAAGGGGGATGGAGTATTGTGATGAAACTGGTCCTGGAGCATTGTGATAACAAAAGCCATGGAGCTTTGTGATGACAGGCATCATGGAGCATTGTGAAGAAAGGGCCCATGGCGAATTGTAATGACAATAGAGAATTGTGATGAAAATGGTCAGCGAGCATAGTGATTAGAGTGGTCATTGAGAATTGTGATGAAAAGCGACATAGAGCATTGTGATGACAAAGGTCATGGAGAACAGTGATGACCAGGGTATTGAAGCATGGTGATGACACGGTCATGGAACATTGTGATGACAAGAATTCTGGAGCATTGTGAGGAAACAGGCATGGAGCATTGTGATTATAGGGGACATGGAGCATTGTGATGACATGGGCAGGGAACACTGTGATGACAGGTGTTATGGAGCAATGTGATGACAAGTGTCGTGGAGCATTGTCATGAGAGGGTCCTTGGAGAATTGTGATGACCATGGTCATGGAGCATTGTGATGACATGGGCCATGGAGCATTGTGAAGACAAGATTCATGGAGCATTGTGATGACACGGGCATGAAGCATGGTGATGACAACAGACCTGGAGCATTGTGATGACAAGGGTATGGAGCATTGTGATTACAGGAGACATGGAGCATTGTGATGACATTGGCAGGGATCATTGTGATTACGGGGATCATGGAGCATTGTGATGACAAGTGTCATCCAATATTGTGCTGACCCAGATCATGGAGCATTTTGATGAGAGTGGCCTTGGAGCACAGTGATGAGAGACGTCATGGGGCATTATGGTGACAGTGGTCAAGGAGCATTGTGATGAAAGTGTTCATGGAGCAACGGGATTATCAGGACAATGGAGCATTGTGAATACAAAGGCCATGGAGCATTGAGATACCAGAGTTCATGGAGCATTGTGATGAAAGTGGTCATGGATCACTGTGATGACAAGTGTCCTGGAACCTAGTGATGACACGGTTCATACAGCCTTGAGATGACAAGGGCCAAGGCGAATTGTGATGACACGTGTCATGGGGCATAGTGATGACATTGGTCATCTTGCATTGTGATGACAGTGGTCATGTAGAATTTTGATGAAAGGTATCATGGAGCACTGTGATGACAAAGGCCAAGGAACATTTTGATGACAAGTGTCATTGAGCAATGGGATGACACGGGAATGGAGTATTATGATGACAAGTGTTCTGGAGCATTGTGATGACAAGGGCATGGAGCATTGTGATGACAGGGGCCATGGAGCATTGTGATGACAACGGCATGGAGCATTGTGATGACACGGGCATGGAGCATTGTAATGATAGGCTATCTGGAGCATTGTGATGAAAAGTGGATGGAGCATTTTGATGACAGGATCCAAGGAGCATTGTGCTGACAATGGCATGGAGCATTGTGATGAAAAGGGTACTGGAGCACTGCGAGGAAAGGAATCATGGGTCATTGTGATGACAGGGGTCATGGAGCTTTGTGATGACAAGGGTCATGGAGCATTGTGATGACACGGTCAAGGAACATTGCGATGACAAGAATTCTGGAGCATTGTGATGAAAGGGCATGGAGCATTGTGATTAAAGGTGAGAAGGAGCATTGTGATGATATGGGCAGAGAACTTTGTGATGACAGGGGTCATGGAGCTTTTTGGTAAGAGAGGCCTTGGAGATTTGTGATGGCAGGCGTCATGGGGCATTGTGATGACAGCGGTCTTGGAACATTGTGATGAAAGGGGTCATGGAGCACTGTGATTACAGGGGCCATGGAACATTGTGAATACAAAGGCTATGGAGCATTGAGATGACAGTGTTCATGGAGCATGGTGATGAAAGTGATCATGGCACACTGTGATGAAAGAGATCATGGAGCAATATGATAACAGGGGCCATGGATCATTGTGATGACAGGTGTATTGGAGCATTGTGATGAAAGCAGTCATGGATCATTGTGATGACATGTGTCCTGGAACACTGTGATGACACGGTTCATCGAGTATTGTGATGAAAAGGGTCAGAGCGAATTGTGACGACAGGTGTCATGGGGCATTGTGATGACATTGATCATCTAGGAATTGTGATGAAAGGTGTCATGGAGCACTGTGATGCCTGGGGGCATGAAGCATTGTTATGAAAATTGTCCTGGATTATTGTGATGACAGCAGTCATGGAGAATTGTGATGACAGGGATTATGCAGCATTGTGTTGACAACGGTATGGACTATTGTGATGACAATGGTCATGGAGCAATGTGATGAAAGTTTTTATGGAACATCGTGATGAAAATTGCCTGGGAGCATTGTGACGATAAAGGCCATGGAGCAATGTGATGACAAGTGTCATGGAGCATTGTAATGAAAGGTTTCATTGTGCACTGTGATGACAAGGGGGATGGAGTATTGTGATGAATCTGGTCCTGGAGCATTGTGATAACAAAAGTCATGTAGCTTTGTGATGACAGGCATCATGGAGCATTGTGAAGAAAGGGGCCATGGGAAATTGTAATGACAATAGAGAAATGTGATGAAAATGGTCAGCGAGCGTTATGATTAAAGTGGTCATTGAGAAATGTGATGAAAAGCGACATAGAGCATTGTGATGACAAAGGTCATGGAGAACTGTGATGACCAGGGTCATGTAGCATTGTGATGACACGGTCATGGAACATTGTGATGACAAGAATTCTGGAGCATTGTGATGACAAGGGCCATGGAGCATTGTGATGCCACGGTCATGGAACATTGTGATGACAAGAATTCTGGAGCATTGTGAGGAAACAGGCATGGAGCATTGTGATTATAGGGGACATGGAGCATTGTGATGACATGGGCCATGGAGCATTGTGAAGACAAGATTCATGGAGCATTGTGATGACACGGGCATGAAGCATGGTGATGACAAAAGACCTGAAGCATTGTGATGACAAGGGCATGGAGCATTGTGATTACAGGAGACATGGAGCATTGTGATGACATAGGCAGGGATCATTGTGATTACAGGGATCATGGAGCATTGTGATGACAAGTGTCATCCAATATTGTGCTGACACAGATCATGGAGCATTTTGATGAGAGTGGCCTTGGAGCACAATGATGAGAGACGTCATGGGGCATTATGGTGACAGTGGTCAAGGAGCCTTGTGCTGAAAGTGTTCATGGAGCAACGCGATTATCGGGACAATGGAGCATTGTGAATACAAAGGCCATGGAGCATTGAGATTACAGAGTTCATGGAGCATTGTGATGAAAGTGGTCATGGATCACTGTGATGACAAGTGTCCTGGAACCTAGTGATGACACGGTTCATACAGCCTTGAGATGACAAGGGCCAAGGCGAATTGTGATGACATTGGTCATCTTGGATTGTGATGACAGTGGTCATGTAGAATTTTGATTAAAGGTATCATGGAGCAGTGTGATGACAAAGGCCAAGGAACATTTTGATGACAAGTGTCATTGAGCAATGGGATGACACGGGAATGGAGTATTATGATGATAAGTGTTCTGGAGCACTGTGATGACAAGGGCATGGAGCATTGTGATTACAGGGGCCATGGAGCATTGTGATGACAACGGCATGGAGCTTTGTGATGACACGGGCATGGAGCATTGTAATGATAGGCTATCTGGAGCATTGTAATGAAAAGGGGACAGAGAATTTTGATGAGATGGTCCAAGGAGAATTGTGCTGACAATGACATGGCGCATTGTGATGAAAAGGGTACTGGAGCACTGTGAGGAAAGGAGTCATGGGTCATTGTGATGACAGGGGTCATGGAGCTTTTTGGTAAGAGAGGCCTTGGAGATTTGTGATGGCAGGCGTCATGGGGCATTGTGATGACAGCGGTCTTGGAGCATTGTGATGAAAGGGGTCATGGAGCACTGTGATTACAGGGGCCATGGAGCATTGTGAATACAAAGGCTATGGAGCATTGAGATGACAGTGTTCATGGAGCATTGTGATGAAAGTGATCATGGATCATTGTGATGACAAGTGTCCTGGAACCTTGTGATGACACGTTTCATGGAGCATTGTGGTGACAAGGACCATGGCGAATTGTGATGACATCTGTCATGGGGCATTGTGATGACAGTGGTCATCTAGAATTGTGATGAATGGTAACATGGAGCACTGTGATGACAGGGGCCATGGAACATTGTGATGACAAAGGCCATGGAGCATTGTGATGACAAGTGTCATGGGGCAATTTGAAGACATTGGCATGGAGCATTATGATGACAAGTGTTCTGGAGCATTTTGATGACAAGGGCATGGAGCTTTGTGATGAGAGGGGCCATGGAACATTGTGATGACAGGCGTCATGAGGCATGGTGATGACAGTGGTCATGGAGCACTGTGATGAAAGAGATCATGGAGCAATATGATAACAGGGGCCATGGATCATTGTGATGACAGGTGTATTGGAGCATTGTGATGAAAGTAGTCATGGATCATTGTGATGACATGTGTCCTGGAACACTGTGATGACACGGTTCATCGAGTATTGTGATGACAAGGGTCAGAGCGAATTGTGTCGACAGGTGTCATGGGGCATTGTGATGACATTGATCATCTAGGAATTGTGAAGAAAGGTGTCATGGAGCACTGTGATGACTGGGGGCATGAAGCATTGTTATGAAAATTGTCCTGGATTATTGTGATGACAGCAGTCATGGAGAATTGTGATGACAGGGATTATGCAGCATTGTGTTGACAACGGTATGGACTATTGTGATGACAATGGTCATGGAGCAATGTGATGAAAGTCTTTATGGAACATCGTGATGAAAAGCGCCTGGGAGCATTGTGACGATAAAGGCCATGGAGCAATGTGATGACAAGTGTCATGGAGCATTGTAATGAAAGGTTTCATTGTGCACTGTGATGACAAGGGGGATGGAGTATTGTGATGAAACTGGTCCTGGAGCATTGTGGTAACAAAAGCCATGGAGCTTTGTGATGACAGGCATCATGGAGCATTGTGAAGAAAGGGGCCATGGCGAATTGTAATGACAATAGAATAATGTGATGAAAATGGTCAGCGAGCATAGTGATTAAAGTGGTCATTGAGAATTGTGATGAAAAGCGACATAGAGCATTGTGATGACAAAGGTCATGGAGAACAGTGATGACCAGGGTCATGTAGCATTGTGATGACACAGTCATGGAACATTGTGATGACAAGAATTCTGGAGCATCGTGAGGAAAAAGGCAGGGAGCATTTTGATTATAGGGGACATGGAGCATTGTGATGACATGGGCAGGGAACACTGTGATGACAGGTGTTATGGAGCAATGTGATGACAAGTGTCGTGGAGCATTGTGATGAGAGGGGCCTTGGAGAATTGTGATGACAGGGGTCATGGAGCATTGTGAAGACAAGATTCATGGAGCATTGTGATGACACGGGCATGAAGCATGGTGATGATAACAGACCTGGAGCATTGTGATGACAAGGGCATGGAGCATTGTGATTACAGGAGACATGGAGCACTGTGATGACATTGGCAGGGATCATTGTGATTCCAGGGATCATGGAGCATTGTGAGGACAAGTGTCATCCAATATTGTGCTGACACAGATCATGGAGCATGGTGATGAGAGTGGCCTTGGAGCACAGTGATGAGAGACGTCATGGGGCATTATGGTGACAGTGGTCAAGGAGCATTGTGATGAAAGTGGTCAAGGAGCATTGTGATGAAAATGTTCATGGAGCGACGGGATTATCGGGACAATGGAGCATTGTGAATACAAAGGCCATGGAGCATTGAGATAACAGAGTTCATGGAGCATTGTGATGAAAGTGGTCATGGATCATTGTGATGACAAGTGTCCTGGAACCTAGTTATGACACGGTTCATAAAGCCTTGAGATGACAAGGGCCAAGGCGAATTGTGATGACACGTGTCATGGGACATTGTGATGATATTGGTCATCTTGCATTGTGATGACAGTGGTCATGTAGAATTTTGATTAAAGGTATCATGGAGCACTGTGATGACAAAGGCCAAGGAACATTTTGATGACAAGTGTCATTGAGCAATGGGATGACACGGGAATGGAGTATTATGATGACAAGTGTTCTGGAGCATTGTGATGACAAGGGCATGGAGCATTGTGATTACAGGGGCCATGGAGCATTGTGATGACAAGGACCATGGCGAATTGTGATGACATCTGTCATGGGGCATTGTGATGACAGTGGTCATCTAGAATTTTGATGAAAGGTATCATGGAGCACTGTGATGACAGGGGCCATGGAACATTGTGATGACAAAGGCCATGGAGCATTGTGATGACAAGTGTCATGGGGCATTTTGATGACATTGGCATGGAGCATTATGATGACAAGAGATCTGGAGCATTGTGATGACAAGGGCATGGAGCATTGTGATTAAAGGTGACAAGGAGCATTGTGATGACAACGGCATGGAGCATTGTGATGACACGGGCATGGAGCATTGTAATGATAGGCTATCTGGAACATTGTGATGAAAAAGGGACGGAGCATTTTGATGAGAGCGTCCAAGGAGCATTGTGCTGACAATGGCATGGAGCATTGTGATGAAAAGGGTACTGGAGCACTGTGAGGAAAGGAGTCATGGATCATTGTGATGACAGGGGTCATGGAGCTTTGTGATGACAAGGGTCATGGAGCATTGTGATGACACGGTCAAGGAACATTGCGATGACAAGAATTCTGGAGCATTGTGATGAAAGGGCATGGAGCATTGTGATTAAAGGTGACAAGGAGCATTGTGATGATATGGGCAGAGAATTTTGTGATGACAGGGGTCATGGTGCTTTTTGGTAAGAGAGGCCTTGGAGATTTGTGATGGCAGGCGTCATGGGGCATTGTGATGACAGCGGTCTTGGAGCATTGTGATGAAAGTGATCATGGATCATTGTGATGAGAAGTGTCCTGGAACCTTGTGATGACACGGTTCATGGAGCATTGTGATGACAAGGACCATGGCGAATTGTGATGACATCTGTCATGGGGCATTGTGATGACAGTGGTCATCTAGATTTGTAATGAAAGGTATCATGGAGCATAGTGATGACAGGGGCCATGGAACATTGTGATGACAAAGGCCATGGAGCATTGTGATGACAAGTGTCATGGGGCATTTTGATGATATTGGCATGGCACATTATGATGACAAGTGTTCTGGAGCATTTTGATGACAAGGGCATGGAGCATTGTGATGAAAGGGGCCATGGAGCATTGAGATGACAGGCGTCATGAGGCATGGTGATGACAGTGGTCATGGAGCACTGTGATGAAAGAGATCATGGAGCAATATGATAACAGGGGCCATGGATCATTGTGATGACATGTGTATTGGAGCATTGTGATGAAAGTAGTTATGGATCATTGTGATGACATGTGTCCTGGAACACTGTGATGACACGGTTCATCGAGTATTGTGATGAAAAGGGTCATAGCGAATTGTGACGACAGGTGTCATGGGGCATTGTGATGACATTGATCATCTAGGAATTGTGATGAAAGGTGTCATGGAGCACTGTGATGACTGGGGGCATGAAGCATTGTTATGAAAATTGTCCTGGATTATTGTGATGACAGCAGTCATGGAGAATTGTGATGACAGGGATTATGGAGCATTGTGTTGACAAGGGTATGGACTATTGTGATGACAATGGTCATGGAGCAATGTGATGAAAGTCTTTATGGAACATCGTGATGAAAAGTGCCTGGGAGCATTGTGAGGATAAAGGCCATGGAGCAATGTGATGACAAGTGTCATGGAGCATTGTAATGAAAGGTTTCATTGTGCACTGTGATGACAAGGGGGATGGAGTATTGTGATGAAACTGGTCCTGGAGCATTGTGATAACAAAAGCCATGGAGCTTATTGATGACAGGCATCATGGAGCATTGTGAAGAAAAGGGCCTTGGCGAATTGTAATGACAATAGAGAAATGTGATGAAAATGGTCAGCGAGCATAGTGATTAGAGTGGTCATTGAGAATTGTGATGAAAAGCGACATAGAGCATTGTGATGACAAAGGTCATGGAGAACAGTGATGACCAGGGTATTGAAGCATTGTGATGACACGGTCATGGAACATTGTGATGACAAGAATTCTGGAGCATTGTGATGACAAGGGCCATGGAGCATTGTGATGCCACGGTCATGGAACATTGTGATGACAAGAATTCTGGAGCATTGTGAGGAAACAGGCATGGAGCATTGTGATTATAGGGGACATGGAGCATTGTGATGACATGGGCAGGGAACACTGTGATGACAGGTGTTATGGAGCAATGTGATGACAAGTGTCGTGGAGCATTGTGATGAGAGGGGCCTTGGAGAATTGTGATGACAATGGTCATGGAGCATTGTGATGACATGGGCCATGGAGCATTGTGAAGACAAGATTCATGGAGCATTGTGATGACACGGGCATGAAGCATGGTGATGACAACAGACCTGGAGCATTGTGATGACAAGGGTATGGAGCATTGTGATTACAGGAGACATGGAGCATTGTGATGACATTGGCAGGGATCATTGTGATTACGGGGATCATGGAGCATTGTTGTGACAAGTGTCATCCAATATTGTGCTGACCCAGATCATGGAGCATTTTGATGAGAGTGGCCTTGGAGCACAGTGATGAGAGACGTCATGGGGCATTATGTTGACAGTGCTCAAGGAGCCTTGTGCTGAAAGTGTTCATGGAGCAACGCGATTATCGGGACAATGGAGCATTGTGAATACAAAGGCCATGGAGCATTGAGATAACAGAGTTCATGGAGCATTGTGATGAAAGTGGTCATGGATCACTGTGATGACAAGTGTCCTGGAACCTAGTGATGACACGGTTCATACAGCCTTGAGATGACAAGGGCCAAGGCGAATTGTGATGACACCTGTCATGGGGCATTGTGCTGATACTGGTCATCTTGCATTGTGATGACAGTGGTCATGTAGAATTTTGATTAAAGGTATCATGGAACACTGTGATGTCAAAGGCCAAGGAACATTTTGATGACAAGTGTCATTGAGCAATGGGATGACACGGGAATGGAGTATTATGATGACAAGTGTTCTGGAGCATTGTGATGACAAGGGCATGGAGCATTGTGATTACAGGGGCCATGCAGCATTGTGATGACAACGGCATGGAGCACTGTGTTGACACGGGCATGGAGCATTGTAATGATAGGCTATCTGGAGAATTGTGATGAAAAGGGGATGGAGCATTTTGATGACAGGATCCAAGGAGCATTGTGCTGACAATGGCATGGAGCATTGTGATGAAAAGGGTACTGGAGCACTGTGAGGTAAGGAGTCATGGATCATTGTGATGACAGGGGTCATGGAGCTTTGTGATGACAAGGGTCATGGAGCATTGTAATGACATGGTTAAGGAACATTGCGATGACAAGAATTCTGGAGCATTGTGATGAAAGGGCATGGAGCATTGTGATTAAAGGTGACAAGGAGCATTGTGATGATATGGGCAGAGAACTTTGTGATGACAGGGGTCATGGAGCATTGTGATGAAAGTGTCATGGAACATTGGGCTGACAGGGATCATGGAGCTTTTTGGTAAGAGAGGCCTTTTGAGATTTGTGATGGCAGGCCTCATGGGGCATTGTGATGACAGCGGTCTTCGAGCATTGGGATGAAAGGGGTAATGGAGCACTGTGATTACAGGGGCCATGGAGCATTGTGAATACAAAGGCTATGGAGCATTGAGATGACAGGGTTCATGTAGCATTGTGATGAAAGTGATCATGGGTCATTGTGATGACAAGTGTCATGGGGCATTTTGATGACATTGGCATGGAGCATTTTGATGACAAGAGTTCTGGAGCATTTTGATGAAAAGGGCAGGGAACATTGTGATGACTGGGTTCATGGAGCATTGTGATGAAAGAGGCCATGGAGCATTGAGATGACAGGCCTCATGAGGCATGGTTTTGACAGTGGTCATGGAGCATTGTGATGAAAGAGATCGTGGAGCAATATGATAACAGGGGACATGGATCATTGTGATGACATGTGTACTGGAGCATTGTGTTTAAAGTAGTCATGGATCATTGTGATGACATGTGTCCTGGAACACTGTGATGACACGGTTCATCGAGTATTGCGATGACAAGGGTCATAGCGAATTGTGACGACAGGTGTCATGGGGCATTGTGATGACATTGATCATCTAGGAATTGTGATGAAAGGTGTCATGGAGCACTGTGATGACTGGGGGCATGAAGCATTTTTATGAAAATTGTCCTGGATTATTGTGATGACAGCAGTCATAGAGAATTGTGATGACAGGGATTATGCAGCATTGTGTTGACAAGGGTATGGACTATTGTGATGACAATGGTCATGGAGCAATGTGATGAAAGTATTCATGGAACATCGTGATGAAAAGTGGCTGGGAGCATTGTGACGATAAACGCCATGGAGCATTGTGATGACAAGTGTCATGGAGCATTGTAATGAAAGGTTTCATTGTGCACTGTGATGACAAGGGGGATGGAGTATTGTGATGAAACTGGTCCTGGAGCATTGTGGTAACAAAAGCCATGGAGCTTTGTGATGACAGGCATCATGGAGCATTGTGAAGAAAGGGGCCATGGCGAATTGTAATGACAATAGAATAATGTGATGAAAATGGTCAGCGAGCATAGTGATTAAAGTGGTCATTGAGAATTGTGATGAAAAGCGACATAGAGCATTGTGATGACAAAGGTCATGGAGAACTGTGATGACCAGGGTCATGTAGCATTGTGATGACACAGTCATGGAACATTGTGATGACAAGAATTCTGGAGCATCGTGAGGAAAAAGGCAGGGAGCATTGTGATTATAGGGGACATGGAGCATTGTGATGACATGGGCAGGGAACACTGTGATGACAGGTGTTATGGAGCAATGTGATGACAAGTGTCGTGGAGCATTGTGATGAGAGGGGCCTTGGAGAATTGTGATGACAGGGGTCATGGAGCATTGTGAAGACAAGATTCATGGAGCATTGTGATGACACGGGCATGAAGCATGGTGATGATAACAGACCTGGAGCATTGTGATGACAAGGGCATGGAGCATTGTGATTACAGGAGACATGGAGCACTGTGATGACATTGACAGGGATCATTGTGATTCCAGGGATCATGGAGCATTGTGAGGACAAGTGTCATCCAATATTGTGCTGACACAGATCATGGAGCATGGTGATGAGAGTGGCCTTGGAGCACAGTGATGAGAGACGTCATGGGGCATTATGGTGACAGTGGTCAAGGAGCATTGTGATGAAAGTGGTCAAGGAGCATTGTGATGAAAATGTTCATGGAGCGACGGGATTATCGGGACAATGGAGCATTGTGAATACAAAGGCCATGGAGCATTGAGATAACAGAGTTCATGGAGCATTGTGATGAAAGTGGTCATGGATCATTGTGATGACAAGTGTCCTGGAACCTAGTGATGACACGGTTCATAAAGCCTTGAGATGACAAGGGCCAAGGCGAATTGTGATGACACGTGTCATGGGACATTGTGATGATATTGGTCATCTTGCATTGTGATGACAGTGGTCATGTAGAATTTTGATTAAAGGTATCATGGAGCACTGTGATGACAAAGGCCAAGGAACATTTTGATGACAAGTGTCATTGAGCAATGGGATGACACGGGAATGGAGTATTATGATGACAAGTGTTCTGGAGCATTGTGATGACAAGGGCATGGAGCATTGTGATTCCACGGGCCATGGAGCATTGTGATGACAACGGCATGGAGCATTGTGATGACACGGGCATGGAGCATTGTAATGATAGGCTATCTGGAGCATTGTGATGAAAAGTGGATGGAGCATTTTGATGACAGGATCCAAGGAGCATTGTGCTGACAATGGCATGGAGCATTGTGATGAAAAGGGTACTGGAGCACTGTGAGGAATGGCGTCATGGATCATTGTGATGACAGGGGTCATGGAGCTTTGTAATGACAAGCGTCATGGAGCATTGTGATGACACGGTCAAGGAACATTGCGATGACAAGAATTCTGGAGCATTGTGATGAAAGGGCATGGAGCATTCTGATTAAAGGTGACAAGGAGCATTGTGATGATATGGGCAGAGAACTTTGTGATGACAGGGGTCATGGAGCTTTTTGGTAAGAGAGGCCTTGGAGATTTGTGATGGCAGGCGTCATGGGGCATTGTGATGACAGCGGTCTTGGAGCACTGTGATGAAAGTGATCATGGATCATTGTGATGAGAAGTGTCCTGGAACCTTGTGATGACACGGTTCATGGAGCATTGTGATGACAAGGACCATGGCGAATTGTGATGACATCTGTCATGGGGCATTGTGATGACAGTGGTCATCTAGATTTGTAATGAAAGGTATCATGGAGCATAGTGATGACAGGGGCCATGGAACATTGTGATGACAAAGGCCATGGAGCATTGTGATGACAAGTGTCATGGGGCATTTTGATGATATTGGCATGGCGCATTATGATGACAAGTGTTCTGGAGCATTTTGATGACAAGGGCATGGAGCATTGTGATGAAAGGGGCCATGGAGCATTGAGATGACAGGCGTCATGAGGCATGGTGATGACAGTGGTCATGGAGCACTGTGATGAAAGAGATCATGGAGCAATATGATAACAGGGGCCATGGATCATTGTGATGACAGGTGTATTGGAGCATTGTGATGAAAGTAGTCATGGATCATTGTGATGACATGTGTCCTGGAACACTGTGATGACACGGTTCATCGAGTATTGTGATGAAAAGGGTCATAGCGAATTGTGACGACAGGTGTCATGGGGCATTGTGATGACATTGATCATCTAGGAATTGTGATGAAAGGTGTCATGGAGCACTGTGATGACTGGGGGCATGAAGCATTGTTATGAAAATTGTCCTGGATTATTGTGATGACAGCAGTCATGGAGAATTGTGATGACAGGGATTATGCAGCATCGTGTTGACAACGGTATGGACTATTGTGATGACAATGGTCATGGAGCAATGTGATGAAAGTCTTTATGGAACATCGTGATGAAAAGTGCCTGGGAGCATTGTGACGATAAAGGCCATGGAGCAATGTGATGACAAGTGTCATGGAGCATTGTAATGAAAGGTTTCATTGTGCACTGTGATGACAAGGGGGATGGAGTATTGTGATGAAACTGGTCCTGGAGCATTGTGATAACAAAAGCCATGGAGCTTTGTGATGACAGGCATCATGGAGCATTGTGAAGAAAGGGCCCATGGCGAATTGTAATGACAATAGAGAAATGTGATGAAAATGGTCAGCGAGCATAGTGATTAGAGTGGTCATTGAGAATTGTGATGAAAAGTGACATAGAGCATTGTGATGACAAAGGTCATGGAGAACAGTGATGACCAGGGTATTGAAGCATGGTGATGACACGGTCATGGAACATTGTGATGACAAGAATTCTGGAGCATTGTGAGGAAACAGGCATGGAGCATTGTGATTATAGGGGACATGGAGCATTGTGATGACATGGGCAGGGAACACTGTGATGACAGGTGTTATGGAGCAATGTGATGACAAGTGTCGTGGAGCATTGTCATGAGAGGGGCCTTGGAGAATTGTGATGACCATGGTCATGGAGCATTGTGATGACATGGGCCATGGAGCATTGTGAAGACAAGATTCATGGAGCATTGTCATGACACGGGCATGAAGCATGGTGATGACAACAGACCTGGAGCATTGTGATGACAAGGGTATGGAGCATTGTGATTACAGGAGACATGGAGCATTGTGATGACATTGGCAGGGATCATTGTGATTACGGGGATCATGGAGCATTGTGATGACAAGTGTCATCCAATATTGTGCTGACCCAGATCATGGAGCATTTTGATGAGAGTGGCCTTGGAGCACAGTGATGAGAGACGTCATGGGGCATTATGGTGACAGTGGTCAAGGAGCATTGTGATGAAAGTGTTCATGGAGCAACTGGATTATCGGGACAATGGAGCATTGTGAATACAAAGGCCATGGAGCATTGAGATAACAGAGTTCATGGAGCATTGTGATGAAAGTGGTCATGGATCACTGTGATGACAAGTGTCCTGGAACCTAGTGATGACACGGTTCATACAGCCTTGAGATGACAAGGGCCAAGGCGAATTGTGATGACACGTGTCATGGGGCATAGTGATGACATTGGTCATCTTGCATTGTGATGACAGTGGTCATGTAGAATTTTGATGAAAGGTATCATGGAGCACTGTGATGACAAAGGCCAAGGAACATTTTGATGACAAGTGTCATTGAGCAATGGGATGACACGGGAATGGAGTATTATGATGACAAGTGTTCTGGAGCATTGTGATGACAAGGGCATGGAGCATTGTGATGACAGGGGCCATGGAGCATTGTGATGACAACGGCATGGAGCATTGTGATGACACGGGCATGGAGCATTGTAATGATAGGCTATCTGGAGCATTGTGATGAAAAGTGGATGGAGCATTTTGATGACAGGATCCAAGGAGCATTGTGCTGACAATGGCATGGAGCATTGTGATGAAAAGGGTACTGGAGCATTGCGAGGAAAGGAATCATGGGTCATTGTGATGACAGGGGTCATGGAGCTTTGTGATGACAAGGGTCATGGAGCATTGTGATGACACGGTCAAGGAACATTGTGATGACAAGAATTCTGGAGCATTGTGATGAAAGGGCATGGAGCATTGTGATTAAAGGTGAGAAGGAGCATTGTGATGATATGGGCAGAGAACTTTGTGATGACAGGGATCATGGAGCTTTTTGGTAAGAGAGGCCTTGGAGATTTGTGATGGCAGGCGTCATGGGGCATTGTGATGACAGGGGTCTTGGAACATTGTGATGAAAGGGGTCATGGAGCACTGTGATTACAGGGGCCATGGAACATTGTGAATACAAAGGCTATGGAGCATTGAGATGACAGTGTTCATGGAGCATGGTGATGAAAGTGATCATGGCGCACTGTGATGAAAGAGATCATGGAGCAATATGATAACAGGGGCCATGGATCATTGTGATGACAGGTGTATTGGAGCATTGTGATGAAAGCAGTCATGGATCATTGTGATGACATGTGTCCTGGAACACTGTGATGACACGGTTCATCGAGTATTGTGATGAAAAGGGTCAGAGCGAATTGTGACGACAGGTGTCATGGGGCATTGTGATGACATTGATCATCTAGGAATTGTGATGAAAGGTGTCATGGAGCACTGTGATGCCTGGGGGCATGAAGCATTGTTATGAAAATTGTCCTGGATTATTGTGATGACAGCAGTCATGGAGAATTGTGATGACAGGGATTATGCAGCATTGTGTTGACAACGGTATGGACTATTGTGATGACAATGGTCATGGAGCAATGTGATGAAAGTTTTTATGGAACATCGTGATGAAAATTGCCTGGGAGCATTGTGACGATAAAGGCCATGGAGCAATGTGATGACAAGTTTCATGGAGCATTGTAATGAAAGGTTTCATTGTGCACTGTGATGACAAGGGGGATGGAGTATTGTGATGAATCTGGTCCTGGAGCATTGTGATAACAAAAGTCATGTAGCTTTGTGATGACAGGCATCATGGAGCATTGTGAAGAAAGGGGCCATGGGAAATTGTAATGACAATAGAGAAATGTGATGAAAATGGTCAGCGAGCGTTATGATTAAAGTGGTCATTGAGAAATGTGATGAAAAGCGACATAGAGCATTGTGATGACAAAGGTCATGGAGAAATGTGATGACCAGGGTCATGTAGCATTGTGATGACACGGTCATGGAACATTGTGATGACAAGAATTCTGGAGCATTGTGATGACAAGGGCCATGGAGCATTGTGATGCCACAGTCATGGAACATTGTGATGACAAGAATTCTGGAGCATTGTGAGGAAACAGGCATGGAGCATTGTGATTATAGGGGACATGGAGCATTGTGATGACATGGGCCATGGAGCATTGTGAAGACAAGATTCATGGAGCATTGTGATGACACGGGCATGAAGCATGGTGATGACAAAAGACCTGAAGCATTGTGATGACAAGGGCATGGAGCATTGTGATTACAGGAGACATGGAGCATTGTGATGACATAGGCAGGGATCATTGTGATTACAGGGATCATGGAGCATTGTGATGACAAGTGTCATCCAATATTGTGCTGACACAGATCATGGAGCATTTTGATGAGAGTGGCCTTGGAGCACAATGATGAGAGACGTCATGGGGCATTATGGTGACAGTGGTCAAGGAGCCTTGTGCTGAAAGTGTTCATGGAGCAACGCGATTATCGGGACAATGGAGCATTGTGAATACAAAGGCCATGGAGCATTGAGATAACAGAGTTCATGGAGCATTGTGATGAAAGTGGTCATGGATCACTGTGATGAGAAGTGTCCTGGAACTTAGTGATGACACGGTTCATACAGCCTTGAGATGACAAGGGCCAAGGCGAATTGTGATGACATTGGTCATCTTGGATTGTGATGACAGTGGTCATGTAGAATTTTGATTAAAGGTATCATGGAGCAGTGTGATGACAAAGGCCAAGGAACATTTTGATGACAAGTGTCATTGAGCAATGGGATGACACGGGAATGGAGTATTATGATGATAAGTGTTCTGGAGCACTGTGATGACAAGGGCATGGAGCATTGTGATTACAGGGGCCATGGAGCATTGTGATGACAACGGCATGGAGCTTTGTGATGACACGGGCATGGAGCATTGTAATGATAGGCTATCTGGAGCATTGTAATGAAAAGGGGACAGAGAATTTTGATGAGATGGTCCAAGGAGAATTGTGCTGACAATGACATGGCGCATTGTGATGAAAAGGGTACTGGAGCACTGTGAGGACAGGAGTCATGGGTCATTGTGATGACAGGGGTCATGGAGCTTTTTGGTAAGAGAGGCCTTGGAGATTTGTGATGGCAGGCGTCATGGGGCATTGTGATGACAGCGGTCTTGGAGCATTGTGATGAAAGGGGTCATGGAGCACTGTGATTACAGGGGCCATGGAGCATTGTGAATACAAAGGCTATGGAGCATTGAGATGACAGTGTTCATGGAGCATTGTGATGAAAGTGATCATGGATCATTGTGATGACAAGTGACCTGGAACCTTGTGATGACACGTTTCATGGAGCATTGTGGTGACAAGGACCATGGCGAATTGTGATGACATCTGTCATGGGGCATTGTGATGACAGTGGTCATCTAGAATTGTGAAGAATGGTAACATGGAGCACTGTGATGACAGGGGCCATGGAACATTGTGATGACAAAGGCCATGGAGCAATGTGATGACAAGTGTCATGGAGCATTGTAATGAAAGGTTTCATTGTGCACTGTGATGACAAGGGGGATGGAGTATTGTGATGAAACTGGTCCTGGAGCATTGTGATAACAAAAGCCATGGAGCTTTGTGATGACAGGCATCATGGAGCATTGTGAAGAAAGGGCCCATGGTGAATTGTAATGACAATAGAGAAATGTGATGAAAATGGTCAGTGAGCATAGTGATTAGAGTGGTCATTGAGAATTGTGATGAAAAGCGACATAGAGCATTGTGATGACAAAGGTCATGGAGAACAGTGATGACCAGGGTATTGAAGCATTGTGATGACACGGTCATGGAACATTGTGATGACAAGAATTCTGGAGCATTGTGATGACAAGGGCCATGGAGCATTGTGATGCCACGGTCATGGAACATTGTGATGACAAGAATTCTGGAGCATTGTGAGGAAACAGGCATGGAGCATTGTGATTATAGGGGACATGGAGCATTGTGATGACATGGGCAGGGAACACTGTGATGACAGGTGTTATGGAGCAATGTGATGACAAGTGTCGTGGAGCATTGTGATGAGAGGGGCCTTGGAGAATTGTGATGACAATGGTCATGGAGCATTGTGATGACATGGGCCATGGAGCATTGTGAAGACAAGATTCATGGAGCATTGTGATGACACGGGCATGAAGCATGGTGATGACAACAGACCTGGAGCATTGTGATGACAAGGGTATGGAGCATTGTGATTACAGGAGACATGGAGCATTGTGATGACATTGGCAGGGATCATTGTGATTACGGGGATCATGGAGCATTGTTGTGACAAGTGTCATCCAATATTGTGCTGACCCAGATCATGGAGCATTTTGATGAGAGTGGCCTTGGAGCACAGTGATGAGAGACGTCATGGGGCATTATGTTGACAGTGGTCAAGGAGCCTTGTGCTGAAAGTGTTCATGGAGCAACGGGATTATCGGGACAATGGAGCATTGTGAATACAAAGGCCATGGAGCATTGAGATAACAGAGTTCATGGAGCATTGTGATGAAAGTGGTCATGGATCACTGTGATGACAAGTGTCCTGGAACCTAGTGATGACACGGTTCATACAGCCTTGAGATGACAAGGGCCAAGGCGAATTGTGATGACACCTGTCATGGGGCATTGTGCTGATACTGGTCATCTTGCATTGTGATGACAGTGGTCATGTAGAATTTTGATTAAAGGTATCATGGAACAGTGTGATGTCAAAGGCCAAGGAACATTTTGATGACAAGTGTCATTGAGCAATGGGATGACACGGGAATGGAGTATTATGATGACAAGTGTTCTGGAGCATTGTGATGACAAGGGCATGGAGCATTGTGATTACAGGGGCCATGGAGCATTGTGATGACAACGGCATGGAGCACTGTGTTGACACGGGCATGGAGCATTGTAATGATAGGCTATCTGGAGAATTGTGATGAAAAGGGGATGGAGCATTTTGATGACAGGATCCAAGGAGCATTGTGCTGACAATGGCATGGAGCATTGTGATGAAAAGGGTACTGGAGCACTGTGAGGTAAGGAGTCATGGATCATTGTGATGACAGGGGTCATGGAGCTTTGTGATGACAAGGGTCATGGAGCATTGTAATGACACGGTCAAGGAACATTGCGATGACAAGAATTCTGGAGCATTGTGATGAAAGGGCATGGAGCATTGTGATTAAAGGTGACAAGGAGCATTGTGATGATATGGGCAGAGAACTTTGTGATGACAGGGGTCATGGAGCATTGTGATGAAAGTGTCATGGAACATTGGGCTGACAGGGATCATGGAGCTTTTTGGTAAGAGAGGCCTTTTGAGATTTGTGATGGCAGGCCTCATGGGGCATTGTGATGACAGCGGTCTTGGAGCATTGGGATGAAAGGGGTAATGGAGCACTGTGATTACAGGGGCCATGGAGCATTGTGAATACAAAGGCTATGGAGCATTGAGATGACAGGGTTCATGTAGCATTGTGATGAAAGTGATCATGGATCATTGTGATGACAAGTGTCATGGGGCATTTTGATGACATTGGCATGGAGCATTTTGATGACAAGAGTTCTGGAGCATTTTGATGAAAAGGGCAGGGAACATTGTGATGACTGGGTTCATGGAGCATTGTGATGAAAGAGGCCATGGAGCATTGAGATGACAGGCCTCATGAGGCATGGTTTTGACAGTGGTCATGGAGCATTGTGATGAAAGAGATCGTGGAGCAATATGATAACAGGGGACATGGATCATTGTGATGACATGTGTACTGGAGCATTGTGTTTAAAGTAGTCATGGAACATTGTGATGACATGTGTTCTGGAACACTGTGATGACACGGTTCATCGAGTATTGCGATGACAAGGGTCATAGCGAATTGTGACGACAGGTGTCATGGGGCATTGTGATGACATTGATCATCTAGGAATTGTGATGAAAGGTGTCATGGAGCACTGTGATGACTGGGGGCATGAAGCATTTTTATGAAAATTGTCCTGGATTATTGTGATGACAGCAGTCATAGAGAATTGTGATGACAGGGATTATGCAGCATTGTGTTGACAAGGGTATGGACTATTGTGATGACAATGGTCATGGAGCAATGTGATGAAAGTATTCATGGAACATCGTGATGAAAAGTGGCTGGGAGCATTGTGACGATAAACGCCATGGAGCATTGTGATGACAAGTGTCATGGAGCATTGTAATGAAAGGTTTCATTGTGCACTGTGATGACAAGGGGGATGGAGTATTGTGATGAAACTGGTCCTGGAGCATTGTGGTAACAAAAGCCATGGAGCTTTGTGATGACAGGCATCATGGAGCATTGTGAAGAAAGGGGCCATGGCGAATTGTAATGACAATAGAATAATGTGATGAAAATGGTCAGCGAGCATAGTGATTAAAGTGGTCATTGAGAATTGTGATGAAAAGCGACATAGAGCATTGTGATGACAAAGGTCATGGAGAACAGTGATGACCAGGGTCATGTAGCATTGTGATGACACAGTCATGGAACATTGTGATGACAAGAATTCTGGAGCATCGTGAGGAAAAAGGCAGGGAGCATTTTGATTATAGGGGACATGGAGCATTGTGATGACATGGGCAGGGAACACTGTGATGACAGGTGTTATGGAGCAATGTGATGACAAGTGTCGTGGAGCATTGTGATGAGAGGGGCCTTGGAGAATTGTGATGACAGGGGTCATGGAGCATTGTGAAGACAAGATTCATGGAGCATTGTGATGACACGGGCATGAAGCATGGTGATGATAACAGACCTGGAGCATTGTGATGACAAGGGCATGGAGCATTGTGATTACAGGAGACATGGAGCACTGTGATGACATTGGCAGGGATCATTGTGATTCCAGGGATCATGGAGCATTGTGAGGACAAGTGTCATCCAATATTGTGCTGACACAGATCATGGAGCATGGTGATGAGAGTGGCCTTGGAGCACAGTGATGAGAGACGTCATGGGGCATTATGGTGACAGTGGTCAAGGAGCATTGTGATGAAAGTGGTCAAGGAGCATTGTGATGAAAATGTTCATGGAGCGACGGGATTATCGGGACAATGGAGCATTGTGAATACAAAGGCCATGGAGCATTGAGATAACAGAGTTCATGGAGCATTGTGATGAAAGTGGTCATGGATCATTGTGATGACAAGTGTCCTGGAACCTAGTGATGACACGGTTCATAAAGCCTTGAGATGACAAGGGCCAAGGCGAATTGTGATGACACGTGTCATGGGGCATTGTGATGATATTGGTCATCTTGCATTGTGATGACAGTGGTCATGTAGAATTTTGATTAAAGGTATCATGGAGCACTGTGATGACAAAGGCCAAGGAACATTTTGATGACAAGTGTCATTGAGCAATGGGATGACACGGGAATGGAGTATTATGATGACAAGTGTTCTGGAGCATTGTGATGACAAGGGCATGGAGCATTGTGATTCCAGGGGCCATGGAGCATTGTGATGACAACGGCATGGAGCATTGTGATGACACGGGCATGGAGCATTGTAATGATAGGCTATCTGGAGCATTGTGATGAAAAGTGGATGGAGCATTTTGATGACAGGATCCAAGGAGCATTGTGCTGACAATGGCATGGAGCATTGTGATGAAAAGGGTACTGGAGCACTGTGAGGAATGGCGTCATGGATCATTGTGATGACAGGGGTCATGGAGCTTTGTAATGACAAGCGTCATGGAGCATTGTGATGACACGGTCAAGGAACATTGCGATGACAAGAATTCTGGAGCATTGTGATGAAAGGGCATGGAGCATTCTGATTAAAGGTGACAAGGAGCATTGTGATGATATGGGCAGAGAACTTTGTGATAACAGGGGTCATGGAGCTTTTTGGTAAGAGAGGCCTTGGAGATTTGTGATGGCAGGCGTCATGGGGCATTGTGATGACAGCGGTCTTGGAGCATTGTGATGAAAGTGATCATGGATCATTGTGATGAGAAGTGTCCTGGAACCTTGTGATGACACGGTTCATGGAGCATTGTGATGACAAGGACCATGGCGAATTGTGATGACATCTGTCATGGGGCATTGTGATGACAGTGGTCATCTAGATTTGTAATGAAAGGTATCATGGAGCATAGTGATGACAGGGGCCATGGAACATTGTGATGACAAAGGCCATGGAGCATTGTGATGACAAGTGTCATGGGGCATTTTGATGATATTGGCATGGCGCATTATGATGACAAGTGTTCTGGAGCATTTTGATGACAAGGGCATGGAGCATTGTGATGAAAGGGGCCATGGAGCATTGAGATGACAGGCGTCATGAGGCATGGTGATGACAGTGGTCATGGAGCACTGTGATGAAAGAGATCATGGAGCAATATGATAACAGGGGCCATGGATCATTGTGATGACAGGTGTATTGGAGCATTGTGATGAAAGTAGTCATGGATCATTGTGATGACATGTGTCCTGGAACACTGTGATGACACGGTTCATCGAGTATTGTGATGAAAAGGGTCATAGCGAATTGTGACGACAGGTGTCATGGGGCATTGTGATGACATTGATCATCTAGGAATTGTGATGAAAGGTGTCATGGAGCACTGTGATGACTGGGGGCATGAAGCATTGTTATGAAAATTGTCCTGAATTATTGTGATGACAGCAGTCATGGAGAATTGTGATGACAGGGATTATGCAGCATCGTGTTGACAACGGTATGGACTATTGTGATGACAATGGTCATGGAGCAATGTGATGAAAGTTTTTATGGAACATCGTGATGAAAAGTGCCTGGGAGCATTGTGACGATAAAGGCCATGGAGCAATGTGATGACAAGTGTCATGGAGCATTGTAATGAAAGGTTTCATTGTGCACTGTGATGACAAGGGGGATGGAGTATTGTGATGAAACTGGTCCTGGAGCATTGTGATAACAAAAGCCATGGAGCTTTGTGATGACAGGCATCATGGAGCATTGTGAAGAAAGGGCCCATGGCGAATTGTAATGACAATAGAGAAATGTGATGAAAATGGTCAGCGAGCATAGTGATTAGAGTGGTCATTGAGAATTGTGATGAAAAGCGACATAGAGCATTGTGATGACAAAGGTCATGGAGAACAGTGATGACCAGGGTATTGAAGCATGGTGATGCCACGGTCATGGAACATTGTGATGACAAGAATTCTGGAGCATTGTGAGGAAACAGGCATGGAGCATTGTGATTATAGGGGACATGGAGCATTGTGATGACATGGGCAGGGAACACTGTGATGACAGGTGTTATGGAGCAATGTGATGACAAGTGTCGTGGAGCATTGTCATGAGAGGGGCCTTGGAGAATTGTGATGACCATGGTCATGGAGCATTGTGATGACATGGGCCATGGAGCATTGTGAAGACAAGATTCATGGAGCATTGTGATGACACGGGCATGAAGCATGGTGATGACAACAGACCTGGAGCATTGTGATGACAAGGGTATGGAGCATTGTGATTACAGGAGACATGGAGCATTGTGATGACATTGGCACGGATCATTGTGATTACGGGGATCATGGAGCATTGTGATGACAAGTGTCATCCAATATTGTGCTGACCCAGATCATGGAGCATTTTGATGAGAGTGGCCTTGGAGCACAGTGATGAGAGACGTCATGGGGCATTATGGTGACAGTGGTCAAGGAGCATTGTGATGAAAGTGTTCATGGAGCAACGGGATTATCGGGACAATGGAGCATTGTGAATACAAAGGCCATGGAGCATTGAGATACCAGAGTTCATGGAGCATTGTGATGAAAGTGGTCATGGATCACTGTGATGACAAGTGTCCTGGAACCTAGTGATGACACGGTTCATACAGCCTTGAGATGACAAGGGCCAAGGCGAATTGTGATGACACGTGTCATGGGGCATAGTGATGACATTGGTCATCTTGCATTGTGATGACAGTGGTCATGTAGAATTTTGATGAAAGGTATCATGGAGCACTGTGATGACAAAGGCCAAGGAACATTTTGATGACAAGTGTCATTGAGCAATGGGATGACACGGGAATGGAGTATTATGATGACAAGTGTTCTGGAGCATTGTGATGACAAGGGCATGGAGCATTGTGATGACAGGGGCCATGGAGCATTGTGATGACAACGGCATGGAGCATTGTGATGACACGGGCATGGAGCATTGTAATGATAGGCTATCTGGAGCATTGTGATGAAAAGTGGATGGAGCATTTTGATGACAGGATCCAAGGAGCATTGTGCTGACAATGGCATGGAGCATTGTGATGAAAAGGGTACTGGAGCACTGCGAGGAAAGGAATCATGGGTCATTGTGATGACAGGGGTCATGGAGCTTTGTGATGACAAGGGTCATGGAGCATTGTGATGACACGGTCAAGGAACATTGTGATGACAAGAATTCTGGAGCATTGTGATGAAAGGGCATGGAGCATTGTGATTAAAGGTGAGAAGGAGCATTGTGATGATATGGGCAGAGAACTTTGTGATGACAGGGGTCATGGAGCTTTTTGGTAAGAGAGGCCTTGGAGATTTGTGATGGCAGGCGTCATGGGGCATTGTGATGACAGCGGTCTTGGAACATTGTGATGAAAGGGGTCATGGAGCACTGTGATTACAGGGGCCATGGAACATTGTGAATACAAAGGCTATGGAGCATTCAGATGACAGTGTTCATGGAGCATGGTGATGAAAGTGATCATGGTGCACTGTGATGAAAGAGATCATGGAGCAATATGATAACAGGGGCCATGGATCATTGTGATGACAGGTGTATTGGAGCATTGTGATGAAAGCAGTCATGGATCATTGTGATGACATGTGTCCTGGAACACTGTGATGACACGGTTCATCGAGTATTGTGATGAAAAGGGTCAGAGCGAATTGTGACGACAGGTGTCATGGGGCATTGTGATGACATTGATCATCTAGGAATTGTGATGAAAGGTGTCATGGAGCACTGTGATGCCTGGGGGCATGAAGCATTGTTATGAAAATTGTCCTGGATTATTGTGATGACAGCAGTCATGGAGAATTGTGATGACAGGGATTATGCAGCATTGTGTTGACAACGGTATGGACTATTGTGATGACAATGGTCATGGAGCAATGTGATGAAAGTTTTTATGGAACATCGTGATGAAAAGTGCCTGGGAGCATTGTGACGATAAAGGCCATGGAGCAATGTGATGACAAGTGTCATGGAGCATTGTAATGAAAGGTTTCATTGTGCACTGTGATGACAAGGGGGATGGAGTATTGTGATGAAACTGGTCCTGGAGCATTGTGATAACAAAAGCCATGGAGCTTTGTGATGACAGGCATCATGGAGCATTGTGAAGAAAGGGCCCATGGCGAATTGTAATGACAATAGAGAAATGTGATGAAAATGGTCAGCGAGCATAGTGATTAGAGTGGTCATTGAGAATTGTGATGAAAAGCGACATAGAGCATTGTGATGACAAAGGTCATGGAGAACAGTGATGACCAGGGTATTGAAGCATGGTGATGCCACGGTCATGGAACATTGTGATGACAAGAATTCTGGAGCATTGTGAGGAAACAGGCATGGAGCATTGTGATTATAGGGGACATGGAGCATTGTGATGACATGGGCAGGGAACACTGTGATGACAGGTGTTATGGAGCAATGTGATGACAAGTGTCGTGGAGCATTGTCATGAGAGGGGCCTTGGAGAATTGTGATGACCATGGTCATGGAGCATTGTGATGACATGGGCCATGGAGCATTGTGAAGACAAGATTCATGGAGCATTGTGATGACACGGGCATGAAGCATGGTGATGACAACAGACCTGGAGCATTGTGATGACAAGGGTATGGAGCATTGTGATTACAGGAGACATGGAGCATTGTGATGACATTGGCACGGATCATTGTGATTACGGGGATCATGGAGCATTGTGATGACAAGTGTCATCCAATATTGTGCTGACCCAGATCATGGAGCATTTTGATGAGAGTGGCCTTGGAGCACAGTGATGAGAGACGTCATGGGGCATTATGGTGACAGTGGTCAAGGAGCATTGTGATGAAAGTGTTCATGGAGCAACGGGATTATCGGGACAATGGAGCATTGTGAATACAAAGGCCATGGAGCATTGAGATACCAGAGTTCATGGAGCATTGTGATGAAAGTGGTCATGGATCACTGTGATGACAAGTGTCCTGGAACCTAGTGATGACACGGTTCATACAGCCTTGAGATGACAAGGGCCAAGGCGAATTGTGATGACACGTGTCATGGGGCATAGTGATGACATTGGTCATCTTGCATTGTGATGACAGTGGTCATGTAGAATTTTGATGAAAGGTATCATGGAGCACTGTGATGACAAAGGCCAAGGAACATTTTGATGACAAGTGTCATTGAGCAATGGGATGACACGGGAATGGAGTATTATGATGACAAGTGTTCTGGAGCATTGTGATGACAAGGGCATGGAGCATTGTGATGACAGGGGCCATGGAGCATTGTGATGACAACGGCATGGAGCATTGTGATGACACGGGCATGGAGCATTGTAATGATAGGCTATCTGGAGCATTGTGATGAAAAGTGGATGGAGCATTTTGATGACAGGATCCAAGGAGCATTGTGCTGACAATGGCATGGAGCATTGTGATGAAAAGGGTACTGGAGCACTGCGAGGAAAGGAATCATGGGTCATTGTGATGACAGGGGTCATGGAGCTTTGTGATGACAAGGGTCATGGAGCATTGTGATGACACGGTCAAGGAACATTGCGATGACAAGAATTCTGGAGCATTGTGATGAAAGGGCATGGAGCATTGTGATTAAAGGTGAGAAGGAGCATTGTGATGATATGGGCAGAGAACTTTGTGATGACAGGGGTCATGGAGCTTTTTGGTAAGAGAGGCCTTGGAGATTTGTGATGGCAGGCGTCATGGGGCATTGTGATGACAGCGGTCTTGGAACATTGTGATGAAAGGGGTCATGGAGCACTGTGATTACAGGGGCCATGGAACATTGTGAATACAAAGGCTATGGAGCATTCAGATGACAGTGTTCATGGAGCATGGTGATGAAAGTGATCATGGCGCACTGTGATGAAAGAGATCATGGAGCAATATGATAACAGGGGCCATGGATCATTGTGATGACAGGTGTATTGGAGCATTGTGATGAAAGCAGTCATGGATCATTGTGATGACATGTGTCCTGGAACACTGTGATGACACGGTTCATCGAGTATTGTGATGAAAAGGGTCAGAGCGAATTGTGACGACAGGTGTCATGGGGCATTGTGATGACATTGATCATCTAGGAATTGTGATGAAAGGTGTCATGGAGCACTGTGATGCCTGGGGGCATGAAGCATTGTTATGAAAATTGTCCTGGATTATTGTGATGACAGCAGTCATGGAGAATTGTGATGACAGGGATTATGCAGCATTGTGTTGACAACGGTATGGACTATTGTGATGACAATGGTCATGGAGCAATGTGATGAAAGTTTTTATGGAACATCGTGATGAAAATTGCCTGGGAGCATTGTGACGATAAAGGCCATGGAGCAATGTGATGACAAGTGTCATGGAGCATTGTAATGAAAGGTTTCATTGTGCACTGTGATGACAAGGGGGATGGAGTATTGTGATGAATCTGGTCCTGGAGCATTGTGATAACAAAAGTCATGTAGCTTTGTGATGACAGGCATCATGGAGCATTGTGAAGAAAGGGGCCATGGGAAATTGTAATGACAATAGAGAAATGTGATGAAAATGGTCAGCGAGCGTTATGATTAAAGTGGTCATTGAGAAATGTGATGAAAAGCGACATAGAGCATTGTGATGACAAAGGTCATGGAGAACTGTGATGACCAGGGTCATGTAGCATTGTGATGACACGGTCATGGAACATTGTGATGACAAGAATTCTGGAGCATTGTGATGACAAGGGCCATGGAGCATTGTGATGCCACGGTCATGGAACATTGTGATGACAAGAATTCTGGAGCATTGTGAGGAAACAGGCATGGAGCATTGTGATTATAGGGGACATGGAGCATTGTGATGACATGGGCCATGGAGCATTGTGAAGACAAGATTCATGGAGCATTGTGATGACACGGGCATGAAGCATGGTGATGACAAAAGACCTGAAGCATTGTGATGACAAGGGCATGGAGCATTGTGATTACAGGAGACATGGAGCATTGTGATGACATAGGCAGGGATCATTGTGATTACAGGGATCATGGAGCATTGTGATGACAAGTGTCATCCAATATTGTGCTGACACAGATCATGGAGCATTTTGATGAGAGTGGCCTTGGAGCACAATGATGAGAGACGTCATGGGGCATTATGGTGACAGTGGTCAAGGAGCCTTGTGCTGAAAGTGTTCATGGAGCAACGCGATTATCGGGACAATGGAGCATTGTGAATACAAAGGCCATGGAGCATTGAGATTACAGAGTTCATGGAGCATTGTGATGAAAGTGGTCATGGATCACTGTGATGACAAGTGTCCTGGAACCTAGTGATGACACGGTTCATACAGCCTTGAGATGACAAGGGCCAAGGCGAATTGTGATGACATTGGTCATCTTGGATTGTGATGACAGTGGTCATGTAGAATTTTGATTAAAGGTATCATGGAGCAGTGTGATGACAAAGGCCAAGGAACATTTTGATGACAAGTGTCATTGAGCAATGGGATGACACGGGAATGGAGTATTATGATGATAAGTGTTCTGGAGCACTGTGATGACAAGGGCATGGAGCATTGTGATTACAGGGGCCATGGAGCATTGTGATGACAACGGCATGGAGCTTTGTGATGACACGGGCATGGAGCATTGTAATGATAGGCTATCTGGAGCATTGTAATGAAAAGGGGACAGAGAATTTTGATGAGATGGTCCAAGGAGAATTGTGCTGACAATGACATGGCGCATTGTGATGAAAAGGGTACTGGAGCACTGTGAGGAAAGGAGTCATGGGTCATTGTGATGACAGGGGTCATGGAGCTTTTTGGTAAGAGAGGCCTTGGAGATTTGTGATGGCAGGCGTCATGGGGCATTGTGATGACAGCGGTCTTGGAGCATTGTGATGAAAGGGGTCATGGAGCACTGTGATTACAGGGGCCATGGAGCATTGTGAATACAAAGGCTATGGAGCATTGAGATGACAGTGTTCATGGAGCATTGTGATGAAAGTGATCATGGATCATTGTGATGACAAGTGTCCTGGAACCTTGTGATGACACGTTTCATGGAGCATTGTGGTGACAAGGACCATGGCGAATTGTGATGACATCTGTCATGGGGCATTGTGATGACAGTGGTCATCTAGAATTGTGATGAATGGTAACATGGAGCACTGTGATGACAGGGGCCATGGAACATTGTGATGACAAAGGCCATGGAGCATTGTGATGACAAGTGTCATGGGGCAATTTGAAGACATTGGCATGGAGCATTATGATGACAAGTGTTCTGGAGCATTTTGATGACAAGGGCATGGAGCTTTGTGATGAGAGGGGCCATGGAACATTGTGATGACAGGCGTCATGAGGCATGGTGATGACAGTGGTCATGGAGCACTGTGATGAAAGAGATCATGGAGCAATATGATAACAGGGGCCATGGATCATTGTGATGACAGGTGTATTGGAGCATTGTGATGAAAGTAGTCATGGATCATTGTGATGACATGTGTCCTGGAACACTGTGATGACACGGTTCATCGAGTATTGTGATGACAAGGGTCAGAGCGAATTGTGTCGACAGGTGTCATGGGGCATTGTGATGACATTGATCATCTAGGAATTGTGAAGAAAGGTGTCATGGAGCACTGTGATGACTGGGGGCATGAAGCATTGTTATGAAAATTGTCCTGGATTATTGTGATGACAGCAGTCATGGAGAATTGTGATGACAGGGATTATGCAGCATTGTGTTGACAACGGTATGGACTATTGTGATGACAATGGTCATGGAGCAATGTGATGAAAGTCTTTATGGAACATCGTGATGAAAAGCGCCTGGGAGCATTGTGACGATAAACGCCATGGAGCATTGTGATGACAAGTGTCATGGAGCATTGTAATGAAAGGTTTCATTGTGCACTGTGATGACAAGGGGGATGGAGTATTGTGATGAAACTGGTCCTGGAGCATTGTGGTAACAAAAGCCATGGAGCTTATTGATGACAGGCATCATGGAGCATTGTGAAGAAAGGGGCCATGGCGAATTGTAATGACAATAGAATAATGTGATGAAAATGGTCAGCGAGCATAGTGATTAAAGTGGTCATTGAGAATTGTGATGAAAAGCGATATAGAGCATTGTGATGACAAAGGTCATGGAGAACAGTGATGACCAGGGTCATGTAGCATTGTGATGACACAGTCATGGAACATTGTGATGACAAGAATTCTGGAGCATCGTGAGGAAAAAGGCAGGGAGCATTTTGATTATAGGGGACATGGAGCATTGTGATGACATGGGCAGGGAACACTGTGATGACAGGTGTTATGGAGCAATGTGATGACAAGTGTCGTGGAGCATTGTGATGAGAGGGGCCTTGGAGAATTGTGATGACAGGGGTCATGGAGCATTGTGAAGACAAGATTCATGGAGCATTGTGATGACACGGGCATGAAGCATGGTGATGATAACAGACCTGGAGCATTGTGATGACAAGGGCATGGAGCATTGTGACTACAGGAGACATGGAGCACTGTGATGACATTGGCAGGGATCATTGTGATTCCAGGGATCATGGAGCATTGTGAGGACAAGTGTCATCCAATATTGTGCTGACACAGATCATGGAGCATGGTGATGAGAGTGGCCTTGGAGCACAGTGATGAGAGACGTCATGGGGCATTATGGTGACAGTGGTCAAGGAGCATTGTGATGAAAGTGGTCAAGGAGCATTGTGATGAAAATGTTCATGGAGCGACGGGATTATCGGGACAATGGAGCATTGTGAATACAAAGGCCATGGAGCATTGAGATAACAGAGTTCATGGAGCATTGTGATGAAAGTGGTCATGGATCATTGTGATGACAAGTGTCCTGGAACCTAGTGATGACACGGTTCATAAAGCCTTGAGATGACAAGGGCCAAGGCGAATTGTGATGACACGTGTCATGGGACATTGTGATGATATTGGTCATCTTGCATTGTGATGACAGTGGTCATGTAGAATTTTGATTAAAGGTATCATGGAGCACTGTGATGACAAAGGCCAAGGAACATTTTGATGACAAGTGTCATTGAGCAATGGGATGACACGGGAATGGAGTATTATGATGACAAGTGTTCTGGAGCATTGTGATGACAAGGGCATGGAGCATTGTGATTACAGGGGCCATGGAGCATTGTGATGACAAGGACCATGGCGAATTGTGATGACATCTGTCATGGGGCATTGTGATGACAGTGGTCATCTAGAATTTTGATGAAAGGTATCATGGAGCACTGTGATGACAGGGGCCATGGAACATTGTGATGACAAAGGCCATGGAGCATTGTGATGACAAGTGTCATGGGGCATTTTGATGACATTGGCATGGAGCATTATGATGACAAGAGATCTGGAGCATTGTGATGACAAGGGCATGGAGCATTGTGATTAAAGGTGACAAGGAGCATTGTGATGACAACGGCATGGAGCATTGTGATGACACGGGCATGGAGCATTGTAATGATAGGCTATCTGGAACATTGTGATGAAAAAGGGACGGAGCATTTTGATGAGAGCGTCCAAGGAGCATTGTGCTGACAATGGCATGGAGCATTGTGATGAAAAGGGTACTGGAGCACTGTGAGGAAAGGAGTCATGGATCATTGTGATGACAGGGGTCATGGAGCTTTGTGATGACAAGGGTCATGGAGCATTGTGATGACACGGTCAAGGAACATTGCGATGACAAGAATTCTGGAGCATTGTGATGAAAGGGCATGGAGCATTGTGATTAAAGGTGACAAGGAGCATTGTGATGATATGGGCAGAGAATTTTGTGATGACAGGGGTCATGGAGCTTTTTGGTAAGAGAGGCCTTGGAGATTTGTGATGGCAGGCGTCATGGGGCATTGTGATGACAGCGGTCTTGGAGCATTGTGATGAAAGTGATCATGGATCATTGTGATGAGAAGTGTCCTGGAACCTTGTGATGACACGGTTCATGGAGCATTGTGATGACAAGGACCATGGCGAATTGTGATGACATCTGTCATGGGGCATTGTGATGACAGTGGTCATCTAGATTTGTAATGAAAGGTATCATGGAGCATAGTGATGACAGGGGCCATGGAACATTGTGATGACAAAGGCCATGGAGCATTGTGATGACAAGTGTCATGGGGCATTTTGATGATATTGGCATGGCACATTATGATGACAAGTGTTCTGGAGCATTTTGATGACAAGGGCATGGAGCATTGTGATGAAAGGGGCCATGGAGCATTGAGATGACAGGCGTCATGAGGCATGGTGATGACAGTGGTCATGGAGCACTGTGATGAAAGAGATCATGGAGCAATATGATAACAGGGGCCATGGATCATTGTGATGACATGTGTATTGGAGCATTGTGATGAAAGTAGTCATGGATCATTGTGATGACATGTGTCCTGGAACACTGTGATGACACGGTTCATCGAGTATTGTGATGAAAAGGGTCATAGCGAATTGTGACGACAGGTGTCATGGGGCATTGTGATGACATTGATCATCTAGGAATTGTGATGAAAGGTGTCATGGAGCACTGTGATGACTGGGGGCATGAAGCATTGTTATGAAAATTGTCCTGGATTATTGTGATGACAGCAGTCATGGAGAATTGTGATGACAGGGATTATGCAGCATTGTGTTGACAAGGGTATGGACTATTGTGATGACAATGGTCATGGAGCAATGTGATGAAAGTCTTTATGGAACATCGTGATGAAAAGTGCCTGGGAGCATTGTGACGATAAAGGCCATGGAGCAATGTGATAACAAGTGTCATGGAGCATTGTAATGAAAGGTTTCATTGTGCACTGTGATGACAAGGGGGATGGAGTATTGTGATGAAACTGGTCCTGGAGCATTGTGATAACAAAAGCCATGGAGCTTATTGATGACAGGCATCATGGAGCATTGTGAAGAAAAGGGCCTTGGCGAATTGTAATGACAATAGAGAAATGTGATGAAAATGGTCAGCGAGCATAGTGATTAGAGTGGTCATTGAGAATTGTGATGAAAAGCGACATAGAGCATTGTGATGACAAATGTCATGGAGAACAGTGATGACCAGGGTATTGAAGCATTGTGATGACACGGTCATGGAACATTGTGATGACAAGAATTCTGGAGCATTGTGATGACAAGGGCCATGGAGCATTGTGATGCCACGGTCATGGAACATTGTGATGACAAGAATTCTGGAGCATTGTGAGGAAACAGGCATGGAGCATTGTGATTATAGGGGACATGGAGCATTGTGATGACATGGGCAGGGAACACTGTGATGACAGGTGTTATGGAGCAATGTGATGACAAGTGTCGTGGAGCATTGTGATGAGAGGGGCCTTGGAGAATTGTGATGACAATGGTCATGGAGCATTGTGATGACATGGGCCATGGAGCATTGTGAAGACAAGATTCATGGAGCATTGTGATGACACGGGCATGAAGCATGGTGATGACAACAGACCTGGAGCATTGTGATGACAAGGGTATGGAGCATTGTGATTACAGGAGACATGGAGCATTGTGATGACATTGGCAGGGATCATTGTGATTACGGGGATCATGGAGCATTGTTGTGACAAGTGTCATCCAATATTGTGCTGACCCAGATCATGGAGCATTTTGATGAGAGTGGCCTTGGAGCACAGTGATGAGAGACGTCATGGGGCATTATGTTGACAGTGCTCAAGGAGCCTTGTGCTGAAAGTGTTCATGGAGCAACGCGATTATCGGGACAATGGAGCATTGTGAATACAAAGGCCATGGAGCATTGAGATAACAGAGTTCATGGAGCATTGTGATGAAAGTGGTCATGGATCACTGTGATGACAAGTGTCCTGGAACCTAGTGATGACACGGTTCATACAGCCTTGAGATGACAAGGGCCAAGGCGAATTGTGATGACACCTGTCATGGGGCATTGTGCTGATACTGGTCATCTTGCATTGTGATGACAGTGGTCATGTAGAATTTTGATTAAAGGTATCATGGAACACTGTGATGTCAAAGGCCAAGGAACATTTTGATGACAAGTGTCATTGAGCAATGGGATGACACGGGAATGGAGTATTATGATGACAAGTGTTCTGGAGCATTGTGATGACAAGGGCATGGAGCATTGTGATTACAGGGGCCATGCAGCATTGTGATGACAACGGCATGGAGCACTGTGTTGACACGGGCATGGAGCATTGTAATGATAGGCTATCTGGAGAATTGTGATGAAAAGGGGATGGAGCATTTTGATGACAGGATCCAAGGAGCATTGTGCTGACAATGGCATGGAGCATTGTGATGAAAAGGGTACTGGAGCACTGTGAGGTAAGGAGTCATGGATCATTGTGATGACAGGGGTCATGGAGCTTTGTGATGACAAGGGTCATGGAGCATTGTAATGACATGGTTAAGGAACATTGCGATGACAAGAATTCTGGAGCATTGTGATGAAAGGGCATGGAGCATTGTGATTAAAGGTGACAAGGAGCATTGTGATGATATGGGCAGAGAACTTTGTGATGACAGGGGTCATGGAGCATTGTGATGAAAGTGTCATGGAACATTGGGCTGACAGGGATCATGGAGCTTTTTGGTAAGAGAGGCCTTTTGAGATTTGTGATGGCAGGCCTCATGGGGCATTGTGATGACAGCGGTCTTCGAGCATTGGGATGAAAGGGGTAATGGAGCACTGTGATTACAGGGGCCATGGAGCATTGTGAATACAAAGGCTATGGAGCATTGAGATGACAGGGTTCATGTAGCATTGTGATGAAAGTGATCATGGGTCATTGTGATGACAAGTGTCATGGGGCATTTTGATGACATTGGCATGGAGCATTTTGATGACAAGAGTTCTGGAGCATTTTGATGAAAAGGGCAGGGAACATTGTGATGACTGGGTTCATGGAGCATTGTGATGAAAGAGGCCATGGAGCATTGAGATGACAGGCCTCATGAGGCATGGTTTTGACAGTGGTCATGGAGCATTGTGATGAAAGAGATCGTGGAGCAATATGATAACAGGGGACATGGATCATTGTGATGACATGTGTACTGGAGCATTGTGTTTAAAGTAGTCATGGATCATTGTGATGACATGTGTCCTGGAACACTGTGATGACACGGTTCATCGAGTATTGCGATGACAAGGGTCATAGCGAATTGTGACGACAGGTGTCATGGGGCATTGTGATGACATTGATCATCTAGGAATTGTGATGAAAGGTGTCATGGAACACTGTGATGACTGGGGGCATGAAGCATTTTTATGAAAATTGTCCTGGATTATTGTGATGACAGCAGTCATAGAGAATTGTGATGACAGGGATTATGCAGCATTGTGTTGACAAGGGTATGGACTATTGTGATGACAATGGTCATGGAGCAATGTGATGAAAGTATTCATGGAACATCGTGATGAAAAGTGGCTGGGAGCATTGTGACGATAAACGCCATGGAGCATTGTGATGACAAGTGTCATGGAGCATTGTAATGAAAGGTTTCATTGTGCACTGTGATGACAAGGGGGATGGAGTATTGTGATGAAACTGGTCCTGGAGCATTGTGGTAACAAAAGCCATGGAGCTTTGTGATGACAGGCATCATGGAGCATTGTGAAGAAAGGGGCCATGGCGAATTGTAATGACAATAGAATAATGTGATGAAAATGGTCAGCGAGCATAGTGATTAAAGTGGTCATTGAGAATTGTGATGAAAAGCGACATAGAGCATTGTGATGACAAAGGTCATGGAGAACTGTGATGACCAGGGTCATGTAGCATTGTGATGACACAGTCATGGAACATTGTGATGACAAGAATTCTGGAGCATCGTGAGGAAAAAGGCAGGGAGCATTGTGATTATAGGGGACATGGAGCATTGTGATGACATGGGCAGGGAACACTGTGATGACAGGTGTTATGGAGCAATGTGATGACAAGTGTCGTGGAGCATTGTGATGAGAGGGGCCTTGGAGAATTGTGATGACAGGGGTCATGGAGCATTGTGAAGACAAGATTCATGGAGCATTGTGATGACACGGGCATGAAGCATGGTGATGATAACAGACCTGGAGCATTGTGATGACAAGGGCATGGAGCATTGTGATTACAGGAGACATGGAGCACTGTGATGACATTGGCAGGGATCATTGTGATTCCAGGGATCATGGAGCATTGTGAGGACAAGTGTCATCCAATATTGTGCTGACACAGATCATGGAGCATGGTGATGAGAGTGGCCTTGGAGCACAGTGATGAGAGACGTCATGGGGCATTATGGTGACAGTGGTCAAGGAGCATTGTGATGAAAGTGGTCAAGGAGCATTGTGATGAAAATGTTCATGGAGCGACGGGATTATCGGGACAATGGAGCATTGTGAATACAAAGGCCATGGAGCATTGAGATAACAGAGTTCATGGAGCATTGTGATGAAAGTGGTCATGGATCATTGTGATGACAAGTGTCCTGGAACCTAGTGATGACACGGTTCATAAAGCCTTGAGATGACAAGGGCCAAGGCGAATTGTGATGACACGTGTCATGGGACATTGTGATGATATTGGTCATCTTGCATTGTGATGACAGTGGTCATGTAGAATTTTGATTAAAGGTATCATGGAGCACTGTGATGACAAAGGCCAAGGAACATTTTGATGACAAGTGTCATTGAGCAATGGGATGACACGGGAATGGAGTATTATGATGACAAGTGTTCTGGAGCATTGTGATGACAAGGGCATGGAGCATTGTGATTCCAGGGGCCATGGAGCATTGTGATGACAACGGCATGGAGCATTGTGATGACACGGGCATGGAGCATTGTAATGATAGGCTATCTGGAGCATTGTGATGAAAAGTGGATGGAGCATTTTGATGACAGGATCCAAGGAGCATTGTGCTGACAATGGCATGGAGCATTGTGATGAAAAGGGTACTGGAGCACTGTGAGGAATGGCGTCATGGATCATTGTGATGACAGGGGTCATGGAGCTTTGTAATGACAAGCGTCATGGAGCATTGTGATGACACGGTCAAGGAACATTGCGATGACAAGAATTCTGGAGCATTGTGATGAAAGGGCATGGAGCATTCTGATTAAAGGTGACAAGGAGCATTGTGATGATATGGGCAGAGAACTTTGTGATGACAGGGGTCATGGAGCTTTTTGGTAAGAGAGGCCTTGGAGATTTGTGATGGCAGGCGTCATGGGGCATTGTGATGACAGCGGTCTTGGAGCATTGTGATGAAAGTGATCATGGATCATTGTGATGAGAAGTGTCCTGGAACCTTGTGATGACACGGTTCATGGAGCATTGTGATGACAAGGACCATGGCGAATTGTGATGACATCTGTCATGGGGCATTGTGATGACAGTGGTCATCTAGATTTGTAATGAAAGGTATCATGGAGCATAGTGATGACAGGGGCCATGGAACATTGTGATGACAAAGGCCATGGAGCATTGTGATGACAAGTGTCATGGGGCATTTTGATGATATTGGCATGGCGCATTATGATGACAAGTGTTCTGGAGCATTTTGATGACAAGGGCATGGAGCATTGTGATGAAAGGGGCCATGGAGCATTGAGATGACAGGCGTCATGAGGCATGGTGATGACAGTGGTCATGGAGCACTGTGATGAAAGAGATCATGGAGCAATATGATAACAGGGGCCATGGATCATTGTGATGACAGGTGTATTGGAGCATTGTGATGAAAGTAGTCATGGATCATTGTGATGACATGTGTCCTGGAACACTGTGATGACACGGTTCATCGAGTATTGTGATGAAAAGGGTCATAGCGAATTGTGACGACAGGTGTCATGGGGCATTGTGATGACATTGATCATCTAGGAATTGTGATGAAAGGTGTCATGGAGCACTGTGATGACTGGGGGCATGAAGCATTGTTATGAAAATTGTCCTGGATTATTGTGATGACAGCAGTCATGGAGAATTGTGATGACAGGGATTATGCAGCATCGTGTTGACAACGGTATGGACTATTGTGATGACAATGGTCATGGAGCAATGTGATGAAAGTCTTTATGGAACATCGTGATGAAAAGTGCCTGGGAGCATTGTGACGATAAAGGCCATGGAGCAATGTGATGACAAGTGTCATGGAGCATTGTAATGAAAGGTTTCATTGTGCACTGTGATGACAAGGGGGATGGAGTATTGTGATGAAACTGGTCCTGGAGCATTGTGATAACAAAAGCCATGGAGCTTTGTGATGACAGGCATCATGGAGCATTGTGAAGAAAGGGCCCATGGCGAATTGTAATGACAATAGAGAAATGTGATGAAAATGGTCAGCGAGCATAGTGATTAGAGTGGTCATTGAGAATTGTGATGAAAAGTGACATAGAGCATTGTGATGACAAAGGTCATGGAGAACAGTGATGACCAGGGTATTGAAGCATGGTGATGACACGGTCATGGAACATTGTGATGACAAGAATTCTGGAGCATTGTGAGGAAACAGGCATGGAGCATTGTGATTATAGGGGACATGGAGCATTGTGATGACATGGGCAGGGAACACTGTGATGACAGGTGTTATGGAGCAATGTGATGACAAGTGTCGTGGAGCATTGTCATGAGAGGGGCCTTGGAGAATTGTGATGACCATGGTCATGGAGCATTGTGATGACATGGGCCATGGAGCATTGTGAAGACAAGATTCATGGAGCATTGTCATGACACGGGCATGAAGCATGGTGATGACAACAGACCTGGAGCATTGTGATGACAAGGGTATGGAGCATTGTGATTACAGGAGACATGGAGCATTGTGATGACATTGGCAGGGATCATTGTGATTACGGGGATCATGGAGCATTGTGATGACAAGTGTCATCCAATATTGTGCTGACCCAGATCATGGAGCATTTTGATGAGAGTGGCCTTGGAGCACAGTGATGAGAGACGTCATGGGGCATTATGGTGACAGTGGTCAAGGAGCATTGTGATGAAAGTGTTCATGGAGCAACTGGATTATCGGGACAATGGAGCATTGTGAATACAAAGGCCATGGAGCATTGAGATAACAGAGTTCATGGAGCATTGTGATGAAAGTGGTCATGGATCACTGTGATGACAAGTGTCCTGGAACCTAGTGATGACACGGTTCATACAGCCTTGAGATGACAAGGGCCAAGGCGAATTGTGATGACACGTGTCATGGGGCATAGTGATGACATTGGTCATCTTGCATTGTGATGACAGTGGTCATGTAGAATTTTGATGAAAGGTATCATGGAGCACTGTGATGACAAAGGCCAAGGAACATTTTGATGACAAGTGTCATTGAGCAATGGGATGACACGGGAATGGAGTATTATGATGACAAGTGTTCTGGAGCATTGTGATGACAAGGGCATGGAGCATTGTGATGACAGGGGCCATGGAGCATTGTGATGACAACGGCATGGAGCATTGTGATGACACGGGCATGGAGCATTGTAATGATAGGCTATCTGGAGCATTGTGATGAAAAGTGGATGGAGCATTTTGATGACAGGATCCAAGGAGCATTGTGCTGACAATGGCATGGAGCATTGTGATGAAAAGGGTACTGGAGCACTGCGAGGAAAGGAATCATGGGTCATTGTGATGACAGGGGTCATGGAGCTTTGTGATGACAAGGGTCATGGAGCATTGTGATGACACGGTCAAGGAACATTGTGATGACAAGAATTCTGGAGCATTGTGATGAAAGGGCATGGAGCATTGTGATTAAAGGTGAGAAGGAGCATTGTGATGATATGGGCAGAGAACTTTGTGATGACAGGGATCATGGAGCTTTTTGGTAAGAGAGGCCTTGGAGATTTGTGATGGCAGGCGTCATGGGGCATTGTGATGACAGGGGTCTTGGAACATTGTGATGAAAGGGGTCATGGAGCACTGTGATTACAGGGGCCATGGAACATTGTGAATACAAAGGCTATGGAGCATTGAGATGACAGTGTTCATGGAGCATGGTGATGAAAGTGATCATGGCGCACTGTGATGAAAGAGATCATGGAGCAATATGATAACAGGGGCCATGGATCATTGTGATGACAGGTGTATTGGAGCATTGTGATGAAAGCAGTCATGGATCATTGTGATGACATGTGTCCTGGAACACTGTGATGACACGGTTCATCGAGTATTGTGATGAAAAGGGTCAGAGCGAATTGTGACGACAGGTGTCATGGGGCATTGTGATGACATTGATCATCTAGGAATTGTGATGAAAGGTGTCATGGAGCACTGTGATGCCTGGGGGCATGAAGCATTGTTATGAAAATTGTCCTGGATTATTGTGATGACAGCAGTCATGGAGAATTGTGATGACAGGGATTATGCAGCATTGTGTTGACAACGGTATGGACTATTGTGATGACAATGGTCATGGAGCAATGTGATGAAAGTTTTTATGGAACATCGTGATGAAAATTGCCTGGGAGCATTGTGACGATAAAGGCCATGGAGCAATGTGATGACAAGTTTCATGGAGCATTGTAATGAAAGGTTTCATTGTGCACTGTGATGACAAGGGGGATGGAGTATTGTGATGAATCTGGTCCTGGAGCATTGTGATAACAAAAGTCATGTAGCTTTGTGATGACAGGCATCATGGAGCATTGTGAAGAAAGGGGCCATGGGAAATTGTAATGACAATAGAGAAATGTGATGAAAATGGTCAGCGAGCGTTATGATTAAAGTGGTCATTGAGAAATGTGATGAAAAGCGACATAGAGCATTGTGATGACAAAGGTCATGGAGAAATGTGATGACCAGGGTCATGTAGCATTGTGATGACACGGTCATGGAACATTGTGATGACAAGAATTCTGGAGCATTGTGATGACAAGGGCCATGGAGCATTGTGATGCCACAGTCATGGAACATTGTGATGACAAGAATTCTGGAGCATTGTGAGGAAACAGGCATGGAGCATTGTGATTATAGGGGACATGGAGCATTGTGATGACATGGGCCATGGAGCATTGTGAAGACAAGATTCATGGAGCATTGTGATGACACGGGCATGAAGCATGGTGATGACAAAAGACCTGAAGCATTGTGATGACAAGGGCATGGAGCATTGTGATTACAGGAGACATGGAGCATTGTGATGACATAGGCAGGGATCATTGTGATTACAGGGATCATGGAGCATTGTGATGACAAGTGTCATCCAATATTGTGCTGACACAGATCATGGAGCATTTTGATGAGAGTGGCCTTGGAGCACAATGATGAGAGACGTCATGGGGCATTATGGTGACAGTGGTCAAGGAGCCTTGTGCTGAAAGTGTTCATGGAGCAACGCGATTATCGGGACAATGGAGCATTGTGAATACAAAGGCCATGGAGCATTGAGATAACAGAGTTCATGGAGCATTGTGATGAAAGTGGTCATGGATCACTGTGATGAGAAGTGTCCTGGAACTTAGTGATGACACGGTTCATACAGCCTTGAGATGACAAGGGCCAAGGCGAATTGTGATGACATTGGTCATCTTGGATTGTGATGACAGTGGTCATGTAGAATTTTGATTAAAGGTATCATGGAGCAGTGTGATGACAAAGGCCAAGGAACATTTTGATGACAAGTGTCATTGAGCAATGGGATGACACGGGAATGGAGTATTATGATGATAAGTGTTCTGGAGCACTGTGATGACAAGGGCATGGAGCATTGTGATTACAGGGGCCATGGAGCATTGTGATGACAACGGCATGGAGCTTTGTGATGACACGGGCATGGAGCATTGTAATGATAGGCTATCTGGAGCATTGTAATGAAAAGGGGACAGAGAATTTTGATGAGATGGTCCAAGGAGAATTGTGCTGACAATGACATGGCGCATTGTGATGAAAAGGGTACTGGAGCACTGTGAGGAAAGGAGTCATGGGTCATTGTGATGACAGGGGTCATGGAGCTTTTTGGTAAGAGAGGCCTTGGAGATTTGTGATGGCAGGCGTCATGGGGCATTGTGATGACAGCGGTCTTGGAGCATTGTGATGAAAGGGGTCATGGAGCACTGTGATTACAGGGGCCATGGAGCATTGTGAATACAAAGGCTATGGAGCATTGAGATGACAGTGTTCATGGAGCATTGTGATGAAAGTGATCATGGATCATTGTGATGACAAGTGACCTGGAACCTTGTGATGACACGTTTCATGGAGCATTGTGGTGACAAGGACCATGGCGAATTGTGATGACATCTGTCATGGGGCATTGTGATGACAGTGGTCATCTAGAATTGTGATGAAAGGTATCGTGGAGCACTGTGATGACAGGGGCCATGGAACATTGTGATGACAAAGGCCATGGAGCAATGTGATGACAAGTGTCATGGAGCATTGTAATGAAAGGTTTCATTGTGCACTGTGATGACAAGGGGGATGGAGTATTGTGATGAAACTGGTCCTGGAGCATTGTGATAACAAAAGCCATGGAGCTTATTGATGACAGGCATCATGGAGCATTGTGAAGAAAGGGCCCATGGTGAATTGTAATGACAATAGAGAAATGTGATGAAAATGGTCAGTGAGCATAGTGATTAGAGTGGTCATTGAGAATTGTGATGAAAAGCGACATAGAGCATTGTGATGACAAAGGTCATGGAGAACAGTGATGACCAGGGTATTGAAGCATTGTGATGACACGGTCATGGAACATTGTGATGACAAGAATTCTGGAGCATTGTGATGACAAGGGCCATGGAGCATTGTGATGCCACGGTCATGGAACATTGTGATGACAAGAATTCTGGAGCATTGTGAGGAAACAGGCATGGAGCATTGTGATTATAGGGGACATGGAGCATTGTGATGACATGGGCAGGGAACACTGTGATGACAGGTGTTATGGAGCAATGTGATGACAAGTGTCGTGGAGCATTGTCATGAGAGGGGCCTTGGAGAATTGTGATGACCATGGTCATGGAGCATTGTGATGACATGGGCCATGGAGCATTGTGAAGACAAGATTCATGGAGCATTGTGATGACACGGGCATGAAGCATGGTGATGACAACAGACCTGGAGCATTGTGATGACAAGGGTATGGAGCATTGTGATTACAGGAGACATGGAGCATTGTGATGACATTGGCAGGGATCATTGTGATTACGGGGATCATGGAGCATTGTTGTGACAAGTGTCATCCAATATTGTGCTGACACAGATCATGGAGCATGGTGATGAGAGTGGCCTTGGAGCACAGTGATGAGAGACGTCATGGGGCATTATGGTGACAGTGGTCAAGGAGCATTGTGATGAAAGTGGTCAAGGAGCATTGTGATGAAAATGTTCATGGAGCGACGGGATTATCGGGACAATGGAGCATTGTGAATACAAAGGCCATGGAGCATTGAGATAACAGAGTTCATGGAGCATTGTGATGAAAGTGGTCATGGATCATTGTGATGACAAGTGTCCTGGAACCTAGTGATGACACGGTTCATAAAGCCTTGAGATGACAAGGGCCAAGGCGAATTGTGATGACACGTGTCATGGGACATTGTGATGATATTGGTCATCTTGCATTGTGATGACAGTGGTCATGTAGAATTTTGATTAAAGGTATCATGGAGCACTGTGATGACAAAGGCCAAGGAACATTTTGATGACAAGTGTCATTGAGCAATGGGATGACACGGGAATGGAGTATTATGATGACAAGTGTTCTGGAGCATTGTGATGACAAGGGCAGGGGGCATTGTGGTGACAGAGGCCATGGAGCATTGCGATGACAATGGCATGGAGCATTGTGATGACACGGGCATGGAGCATTGTAATGATAGGCTATCTGGAGCATTGTGATGAAAAGGGGATGGAGCATTTTGATGAGAGGGTCCAATGAGCATTGTGCTGACAATGGCATGGAGCATTGTGATGAAAAGGGTACTGGAGCACTGTGAGGTAAGGAGTCATGGATCATTGTGATGACAGGGGTCATGGAGCTTTGTGATGACAAGGGTCATGGAGCATTGTAATGACACGGTCAAGGAACATTGCGATGACAAGAATTCTGGAGCATTGTGATGAAAGGGCATGGAGCATTGTGATTAAAGTTGACAAGGAGCATTGTGATGATATGGGCAGAGAACTTTGTGATGACAGGGGTCATGGAGCATTGTGATGAAAGTGTCATGGAACATTGGGCTGACAGGGATCATGGAGCTTTTTGGTAAGAGAGGCCTTTTGAGATTTGTGATGGCAGGCCTCATGGGGCATTGTGATGACAGCGGTCTTGGAGCATTGGGATGAAAGGGGTAATGGAGCACTGTGATTACAGGGGCCATGGAGCATTGTGAATACAAAGGCTATGGAGCATTGAGATGACAGGGTTCATGTAGCATTGTGATGAAAGTGATCATGGATCATTGTGATGACAAGTGTCATGGGGCATTTTGATGACATTGGCATGGAGCATTTTGATGACAAGAGTTCTGGAGCATTTTGATGAAAAGGGCAGGGAACATTGTGATGACTGGGTTCATGGAGCATTGTGATGAAAGAGGCCATGGAGCATTGAGATGACAGGCCTCATGAGGCATGGTTTTGACAGTGGTCATGGAGCATTGTGATGAAAGAGATCGTGGAGCAATATGATAACAGGGGACATGGATCATTGTGATGACATGTGTACTGGAGCATTGTGTTTAAAGTAGTCATGGAACATTGTGATGACATGTGTCCTGGAACACTGTGATGACACGGTTCATCGAGTATTGCGATGACAAGGGTCATAGCGAATTGTGACGACAGGTGTCATGGGGCATTGTGATGACATTGATCATCTAGGAATTGTGATGAAAGGTGTCATGGAGCACTGTGATGACTGGGGGCATGAAGCATTTTTATGAAAATTGTCCTGGATTATTGTGATGACAGCAGTCATAGAGAATTGTGATGACAGGGATTATGCAGCATTGTGTTGACAAGGGTATGGACTATTGTGATGACAATGGTCATGGAGCAATGTGATGAAAGTATTCATGGAACATCGTGATGAAAAGTGGCTGGGAGCATTGTGACGATAAACGCCATGGAGCATTGTGATGACAAGTGTCATGGAGCATTGTAATGAAAGGTTTCATTGTGCACTGTGATGACAAGGGGGATGGAGTATTGTGATGAAACTGGTCCTGGAGCATTGTGGTAACAAAAGCCATGGAGCTTTGTGATGACAGGCATCATGGAGCATTGTGAAGAAAGGGGCCATGGCGAATTGTAATGACAATAGAATAATGTGATGAAAATGGTCAGCGAGCATAGTGATTAAAGTGGTCATTGAGAATTGTGATGAAAAGCGACATAGAGCATTGTGATGACAAAGGTCATGGAGAACAGTGATGACCAGGGTCATGTAGCATTGTGATGACACAGTCATGGAACATTGTGATGACAAGAATTCTGGAGCATCGTGAGGAAAAAGGCAGGGAGCATTTTGATTATAGGGGACATGGAGCATTGTGATGACATGGGCAGGGAACACTGTGATGACAGGTGTTATGGAGCAATGTGATGACAAGTGTCGTGGAGCATTGTGATGAGAGGGGCCTTGGAGAATTGTGATGACAGGGGTCATGGAGCATTGTGAAGACAAGATTCATGGAGCATTGTGATGACACGGGCATGAAGCATGGTGATGATAACAGACCTGGAGCATTGTGATGACAAGGGCATGGAGCATTGTGATTACAGGAGACATGGAGCACTGTGATGACATTGGCAGGGATCATTGTGATTCCAGGGATCATGGAGCATTGTGAGGACAAGTGTCATCCAATATTGTGCTGACACAGATCATGGAGCATGGTGATGAGAGTGGCCTTGGAGCACAGTGATGAGAGACGTCATGGGGCATTATGGTGACAGTGGTCAAGGAGCATTGTGATGAAAGTGGTCAAGGAGCATTGTGATGAAAATGTTCATGGAGCGACGGGATTATCGGGACAATGGAGCATTGTGAATACAAAGGCCATGGAGCATTGAGATAACAGAGTTCATGGAGCATTGTGATGAAAGTGGTCATGGATCATTGTGATGACAAGTGTCCTGGAACCTAGTGATGACACGGTTCATAAAGCCTTGAGATGACAAGGGCCAAGGCGAATTGTGATGACACGTGTCATGGGGCATTGTGATGATATTGGTCATCTTGCATTGTGATGACAGTGGTCATGTAGAATTTTGATTAAAGGTATCATGGAGCACTGTGATGACAAAGGCCAAGGAACATTTTGATGACAAGTGTCATTGAGCAATGGGATGACACGGGAATGGAGTATTATGATGACAAGTGTTCTGGAGCATTGTGATGACAAGGGCATGGAGCATTGTGATTCCAGGGGCCATGGAGCATTGTGATGACAACGGCATGGAGCATTGTGATGACACGGGCATGGAGCATTGTAATGATAGGCTATCTGGAGCATTGTGATGAAAAGTGGATGGAGCATTTTGATGACAGGATCCAAGGAGCATTGTGCTGACAATGGCATGGAGCATTGTGATGAAAAGGGTACTGGAGCACTGTGAGGAATGGCGTCATGGATCATTGTGATGACAGGGGTCATGGAGCTTTGTAATGACAAGCGTCATGGAGCATTGTGATGACACGGTCAAGGAACATTGCGATGACAAGAATTCTGGAGCATTGTGATGAAAGGGCATGGAGCATTCTGATTAAAGGTGACAAGGAGCATTGTGATGATATGGGCAGAGAACTTTGTGATAACAGGGGTCATGGAGCTTTTTGGTAAGAGAGGCCTTGGAGATTTGTGATGGCAGGCGTCATGGGGCATTGTGATGACAGCGGTCTTGGAGCATTGTGATGAAAGTGATCATGGATCATTGTGATGAGAAGTGTCCTGGAACCTTGTGATGACACGGTTCATGGAGCATTGTGATGACAAGGACCATGGCGAATTGTGATGACATCTGTCATGGGGCATTGTGATGACAGTGGTCATCTAGATTTGTAATGAAAGGTATCATGGAGCATAGTGATGACAGGGGCCATGGAACATTGTGATGACAAAGGCCATGGAGCATTGTGATGACAAGTGTCATGGGGCATTTTGATGATATTGGCATGGCGCATTATGATGACAAGTGTTCTGGAGCATTTTGATGACAAGGGCATGGAGCATTGTGATGAAAGGGGCCATGGAGCATTGAGATGACAGGCGTCATGAGGCATGGTGATGACAGTGGTCATGGAGCACTGTGATGAAAGAGATCATGGAGCAATATGATAACAGGGGCCATGGATCATTGTGATGACAGGTGTATTGGAGCATTGTGATGAAAGTAGTCATGGATCATTGTGATGACATGTGTCCTGGAACACTGTGATGACACGGTTCATCGAGTATTGTGATGAAAAGGGTCATAGCGAATTGTGACGACAGGTGTCATGGGGCATTGTGATGACATTGATCATCTAGGAATTGTGATGAAAGGTGTCATGGAGCACTGTGATGACTGGGGGCATGAAGCATTGTTATGAAAATTGTCCTGAATTATTGTGATGACAGCAGTCATGGAGAATTGTGATGACAGGGATTATGCAGCATCGTGTTGACAACGGTATGGACTATTGTGATGACAATGGTCATGGAGCAATGTGATGAAAGTTTTTATGGAACATCGTGATGAAAAGTGCCTGGGAGCATTGTGACGATAAAGGCCATGGAGCAATGTGATGACAAGTGTCATGGAGCATTGTAATGAAAGGTTTCATTGTGCACTGTGATGACAAGGGGGATGGAGTATTGTGATGAAACTGGTCCTGGAGCATTGTGATAACAAAAGCCATGGAGCTTTGTGATGACAGGCATCATGGAGCATTGTGAAGAAAGGGCCCATGGCGAATTGTAATGACAATAGAGAAATGTGATGAAAATGGTCAGCGAGCATAGTGATTAGAGTGGTCATTGAGAATTGTGATGAAAAGCGACATAGAGCATTGTGATGACAAAGGTCATGGAGAACAGTGATGACCAGGGTATTGAAGCATGGTGATGCCACGGTCATGGAACATTGTGATGACAAGAATTCTGGAGCATTGTGAGGAAACAGGCATGGAGCATTGTGATTATAGGGGACATGGAGCATTGTGATGACATGGGCAGGGAACACTGTGATGACAGGTGTTATGGAGCAATGTGATGACAAGTGTCGTGGAGCATTGTCATGAGAGGGGCCTTGGAGAATTGTGATGACCATGGTCATGGAGCATTGTGATGACATGGGCCATGGAGCATTGTGAAGACAAGATTCATGGAGCATTGTGATGACACGGGCATGAAGCATGGTGATGACAACAGACCTGGAGCATTGTGATGACAAGGGTATGGAGCATTGTGATTACAGGAGACATGGAGCATTGTGATGACATTGGCACGGATCATTGTGATTACGGGTATCATGGAGCATTGTGATGACAAGTGTCATCCAATATTGTGCTGACCCAGATCATGGAGCATTTTGATGAGAGTGGCCTTGGAGCACAGTGATGAGAGACGTCATGGGGCATTATGGTGACAGTGGTCAAGGAGCATTGTGATGAAAGTGTTCATGGAGCAACGGGATTATCGGGACAATGGAGCATTGTGAATACAAAGGCCATGGAGCACTGAGATAACAGAGTTCATGGAGCATTGTGATGAAAGTGGTCATGGATCACTGTGATGACAAGTGTCCTGGAACCTAGTGATGACACGGTTCATACAGCCTTGAGATGACAAGGGCCAAGGCGAATTGTGATGACACGTGTCATGGGGCATAGTGATGACATTGGTCATCTTGCATTGTGATGACAGTGGTCATGTAGAATTTTGATGAAAGGTATCATGGAGCACTGTGATGACAAAGGCCAAGGAACATTTTGATGACAAGTGTCATTGAGCAATGGGATGACACGGGAATGGAGTATTATGATGACAAGTGTTCTGGAGCATTGTGATGACAAGGGCATGGAGCATTGTGATGACAGGGGCCATGGAGCATTGTGATGACAACGGCATGGAGCATTGTGATGACACGGGCATGGAGCATTGTAATGATAGGCTATCTGGAGCATTGTGATGAAAAGTGGATGGAGCATTTTGATGACAGGATCCAAGGAGCATTGTGCTGACAATGGCATGGAGCATTGTGATGAAAAGGGTACTGGAGCACTGCGAGGAAAGGAATCATGGGTCATTGTGATGACAGGGGTCATGGAGCTTTGTGATGACAAGGGTCATGGAGCATTGTGATGACACGGTCAAGGAACATTGCGATGACAAGAATTCTGGAGCATTGTGATGAAAGGGCATGGAGCATTGTGATTAAAGGTGAGAAGGAGCATTGTGATGATATGGGCAGAGAACTTTGTGATGACAGGGGTCATGGAGCTTTTTGGTAAGAGAGGCCTTGGAGATTTGTGATGGCAGGCGTCATGGGGCATTGTGATGACAGCGGTCTTGGAACATTGTGATGAAAGGGGTCATGGAGCACTGTGATTACAGGGGCCATGGAACATTGTGAATACAAAGGCTATGGAGCATTCAGATGACAGTGTTCATGGAGCATGGTGATGAAAGTGATCATGGCGCACTGTGATGAAAGAGATCATGGAGCAATATGATAACAGGGGCCATGGATCATTGTGATGACAGGTGTATTGGAGCATTGTGATGAAAGCAGTCATGGATCATTGTGATGACATGTGTCCTGGAACACTGTGATGACACGGTTCATCGAGTATTGTGATGAAAAGGGTCAGAGCGAATTGTGACGACAGGTGTCATGGGGCATTGTGATGACATTGATCATCTAGGAATTGTGATGAAAGGTGTCATGGAGCACTGTGATGCCTGGGGGCATGAAGCATTGTTATGAAAATTGTCCTGGATTATTGTGATGACAGCAGTCATGGAGAATTGTGATGACAGGGATTATGCAGCATTGTGTTGACAACGGTATGGACTATTGTGATGACAATGGTCATGGAGCAATGTGATGAAAGTTTTTATGGAACATCGTGATGAAAATTGCCTGGGAGCATTGTGACGATAAAGGCCATGGAGCAATGTGATGACAAGTGTCATGGAGCATTGTAATGAAAGGTTTCATTGTGCACTGTGATGACAAGGGGGATGGAGTATTGTGATGAATCTGGTCCTGGAGCATTGTGATAACAAAAGTCATGTAGCTTTGTGATGACAGGCATCATGGAGCATTGTGAAGAAAGGGGCCATGGGAAATTGTAATGACAATAGAGAAATGTGATGAAAATGGTCAGCGAGCGTTATGATTAAAGTGGTCATTGAGAAATGTGATGAAAAGCGACATAGAGCATTGTGATGACAAAGGTCATGGAGAACTGTGATGACCAGGGTCATGTAGCATTGTGATGACACGGTCATGGAACATTGTGATGACAAGAATTCTGGAGCATTGTGATGACAAGGGCCATGGAGCATTGTGATGCCACGGTCATGGAACATTGTGATGACAAGAATTCTGGAGCATTGTGAGGAAACAGGCATGGAGCATTGTGATTATAGGGGACATGGAGCATTGTGATGACATGGGCCATGGAGCATTGTGAAGACAAGATTCATGGAGCATTGTGATGACACGGGCATGAAGCATGGTGATGACAAAAGACCTGAAGCATTGTGATGACAAGGGCATGGAGCATTGTGATTACAGGAGACATGGAGCATTGTGATGACATAGGCAGGGATCATTGTGATTACAGGGATCATGGAGCATTGTGATGACAAGTGTCATCCAATATTGTGCTGACACAGATCATGGAGCATTTTGATGAGAGTGGCCTTGGAGCACAATGATGAGAGACGTCATGGGGCATTATGGTGACAGTGGTCAAGGAGCCTTGTGCTGAAAGTGTTCATGGAGCAACGCGATTATCGGGACAATGGAGCATTGTGAATACAAAGGCCATGGAGCATTGAGATTACAGAGTTCATGGAGCATTGTGATGAAAGTGGTCATGGATCACTGTGATGACAAGTGTCCTGGAACCTAGTGATGACACGGTTCATACAGCCTTGAGATGACAAGGGCCAAGGCGAATTGTGATGACATTGGTCATCTTGGATTGTGATGACAGTGGTCATGTAGAATTTTGATTAAAGGTATCATGGAGCAGTGTGATGACAAAGGCCAAGGAACATTTTGATGACAAGTGTCATTGAGCAATGGGATGACACGGGAATGGAGTATTATGATGATAAGTGTTCTGGAGCACTGTGATGACAAGGGCATGGAGCATTGTGATTACAGGGGCCATGGAGCATTGTGATGACAACGGCATGGAGCTTTGTGATGACACGGGCATGGAGCATTGTAATGATAGGCTATCTGGAGCATTGTAATGAAAAGGGGACAGAGAATTTTGATGAGATGGTCCAAGGAGAATTGTGCTGACAATGACATGGCGCATTGTGATGAAAAGGGTACTGGAGCACTGTGAGGAAAGGAGTCATGGGTCATTGTGATGACAGGGGTCATGGAGCTTTTTGGTAAGAGAGGCCTTGGAGATTTGTGATGGCAGGCGTCATGGGGCATTGTGATGACAGCGGTCTTGGAGCATTGTGATGAAAGGGGTCATGGAGCACTGTGATTACAGGGGCCATGGAGCATTGTGAATACAAAGGCTATGGAGCATTGAGATGACAGTGTTCATGGAGCATTGTGATGAAAGTGATCATGGATCATTGTGATGACAAGTGTCCTGGAACCTTGTGATGACACGTTTCATGGAGCATTGTGGTGACAAGGACCATGGCGAATTGTGATGACATCTGTCATGGGGCATTGTGATGACAGTGGTCATCTAGAATTGTGATGAATGGTAACATGGAGCACTGTGATGACAGGGGCCATGGAACATTGTGATGACAAAGGCCATGGAGCATTGTGATGACAAGTGTCATGGGGCAATTTGAAGACATTGGCATGGAGCATTATGATGACAAGTGTTCTGGAGCATTTTGATGACAAGGGCATGGAGCATTGTGATGAAAGGGGCCATGGAGCATTGAGATGACAGGCGTCATGAGGCATGGTGATGACAGTGGTCATGGAGCACTGTGATGAAAGAGATCATGGAGCAATATGATAACAGGGGCCATGGATCATTGTGATGACAGGTGTATTGGAGCATTGTGATGAAAGTAGTCATGGATCATTGTGATGACATGTGTCCTGGAACACTGTGATGACACGGTTCATCGAGTATTGTGATGAAAAGGGTCATAGCGAATTGTGACGACAGGTGTCATGGGGCATTGTGATGACATTGATCATCTAGGAATTGTGATGAAAGGTGTCATGGAGCACTGTGATGACTGGGGGCATGAAGCATTGTTATGAAAATTGTCCTGAATTATTGTGATGACAGCAGTCATGGAGAATTGTGATGACAGGGATTATGCAGCATCGTGTTGACAACGGTATGGACTATTGTGATGACAATGGTCATGGAGCAATGTGATGAAAGTTTTTATGGAACATCGTGATGAAAAGTGCCTGGGAGCATTGTGACGATAAAGGCCATGGAGCAATGTGATGACAAGTGTCATGGAGCATTGTAATGAAAGGTTTCATTGTGCACTGTGATGACAAGGGGGATGGAGTATTGTGATGAAACTGGTCCTGGAGCATTGTGATAACAAAAGCCATGGAGCTTTGTGATGACAGGCATCATGGAGCATTGTGAAGAAAGGGCCCATGGCGAATTGTAATGACAATAGAGAAATGTGATGAAAATGGTCAGCGAGCATAGTGATTAGAGTGGTCATTGAGAATTGTGATGAAAAGCGACATAGAGCATTGTGATGACAAAGGTCATGGAGAACAGTGATGACCAGGGTATTGAAGCATGGTGATGCCACGGTCATGGAACATTGTGATGACAAGAATTCTGGAGCATTGTGAGGAAACAGGCATGGAGCATTGTGATTATAGGGGACATGGAGCATTGTGATGACATGGGCAGGGAACACTGTGATGACAGGTGTTATGGAGCAATGTGATGACAAGTGTCGTGGAGCATTGTCATGAGAGGGGCCTTGGAGAATTGTGATGACCATGGTCATGGAGCATTGTGATGACATGGGCCATGGAGCATTGTGAAGACAAGATTCATGGAGCATTGTGATGACACGGGCATGAAGCATGGTGATGACAACAGACCTGGAGCATTGTGATGACAAGGGTATGGAGCATTGTGATTACAGGAGACATGGAGCATTGTGATGACATTGGCACGGATCATTGTGATTACGGGGATCATGGAGCATTGTGATGACAAGTGTCATCCAATATTGTGCTGACCCAGATCATGGAGCATTTTGATGAGAGTGGCCTTGGAGCACAGTGATGAGAGACGTCATGGGGCATTATGGTGACAGTGGTCAAGGAGCATTGTGATGAAAGTGTTCATGGAGCAACGGGATTATCGGGACAATGGAGCATTGTGAATACAAAGGCCATGGAGCACTGAGATAACAGAGTTCATGGAGCATTGTGATGAAAGTGGTCATGGATCACTGTGATGACAAGTGTCCTGGAACCTAGTGATGACACGGTTCATACAGCCTTGAGATGACAAGGGCCAAGGCGAATTGTGATGACACGTGTCATGGGGCATAGTGATGACATTGGTCATCTTGCATTGTGATGACAGTGGTCATGTAGAATTTTGATGAAAGGTATCATGGAGCACTGTGATGACAAAGGCCAAGGAACATTTTGATGACAAGTGTCATTGAGCAATGGGATGACACGGGAATGGAGTATTATGATGACAAGTGTTCTGGAGCATTGTGATGACAAGGGCATGGAGCATTGTGATGACAGGGGCCATGGAGCATTGTGATGACAACGGCATGGAGCATTGTGATGACACGGGCATGGAGCATTGTAATGATAGGCTATCTGGAGCATTGTGATGAAAAGTGGATGGAGCATTTTGATGACAGGATCCAAGGAGCATTGTGCTGACAATGGCATGGAGCATTGTGATGAAAAGGGTACTGGAGCACTGCGAGGAAAGGAATCATGGGTCATTGTGATGACAGGGGTCATGGAGCTTTGTGATGACAAGGGTCATGGAGCATTGTGATGACACGGTCAAGGAACATTGCGATGACAAGAATTCTGGAGCATTGTGATGAAAGGGCATGGAGCATTGTGATTAAAGGTGAGAAGGAGCATTGTGATGATATGGGCAGAGAACTTTGTGATGACAGGGGTCATGGAGCTTTTTGGTAAGAGAGGCCTTGGAGATTTGTGATGGCAGGCGTCATGGGGCATTGTGATGACAGCGGTCTTGGAACATTGTGATGAAAGGGGTCATGGAGCACTGTGATTACAGGGGCCATGGAACATTGTGAATACAAAGGCTATGGAGCATTCAGATGACAGTGTTCATGGAGCATGGTGATGAAAGTGATCATGGCGCACTGTGATGAAAGAGATCATGGAGCAATATGATAACAGGGGCCATGGATCATTGTGATGACAGGTGTATTGGAGCATTGTGATGAAAGCAGTCATGGATCATTGTGATGACATGTGTCCTGGAACACTGTGATGACACGGTTCATCGAGTATTGTGATGAAAAGGGTCAGAGCGAATTGTGACGACAGGTGTCATGGGGCATTGTGATGACATTGATCATCTAGGAATTGTGATGAAAGGTGTCATGGAGCACTGTGATGCCTGGGGGCATGAAGCATTGTTATGAAAATTGTCCTGGATTATTGTGATGACAGCAGTCATGGAGAATTGTGATGACAGGGATTATGCAGCATTGTGTTGACAACGGTATGGACTATTGTGATGACAATGGTCATGGAGCAATGTGATGAAAGTTTTTATGGAACATCGTGATGAAAATTGCCTGGGAGCATTGTGACGATAAAGGCCATGGAGCAATGTGATGACAAGTGTCATGGAGCATTGTAATGAAAGGTTTCATTGTGCACTGTGATGACAAGGGGGATGGAGTATTGTGATGAATCTGGTCCTGGAGCATTGTGATAACAAAAGTCATGTAGCTTTGTGATGACAGGCATCATGGAGCATTGTGAAGAAAGGGGCCATGGGAAATTGTAATGACAATAGAGAAATGTGATGAAAATGGTCAGCGAGCGTTATGATTAAAGTGGTCATTGAGAAATGTGATGAAAAGCGACATAGAGCATTGTGATGACAAAGGTCATGGAGAACTGTGATGACCAGGGTCATGTAGCATTGTGATGACACGGTCATGGAACATTGTGATGACAAGAATTCTGGAGCATTGTGATGACAAGGGCCATGGAGCATTGTGATGCCACGGTCATGGAACATTGTGATGACAAGAATTCTGGAGCATTGTGAGGAAACAGGCATGGAGCATTGTGATTATAGGGGACATGGAGCATTGTGATGACATGGGCCATGGAGCATTGTGAAGACAAGATTCATGGAGCATTGTGATGACACGGGCATGAAGCATGGTGATGACAAAAGACCTGAAGCATTGTGATGACAAGGGCATGGAGCATTGTGATTACAGGAGACATGGAGCATTGTGATGACATAGGCAGGGATCATTGTGATTACAGGGATCATGGAGCATTGTGATGACAAGTGTCATCCAATATTGTGCTGACACAGATCATGGAGCATTTTGATGAGAGTGGCCTTGGAGCACAATGATGAGAGACGTCATGGGGCATTATGGTGACAGTGGTCAAGGAGCCTTGTGCTGAAAGTGTTCATGGAGCAACGCGATTATCGGGACAATGGAGCATTGTGAATACAAAGGCCATGGAGCATTGAGATTACAGAGTTCATGGAGCATTGTGATGAAAGTGGTCATGGATCACTGTGATGACAAGTGTCCTGGAACCTAGTGATGACACGGTTCATACAGCCTTGAGATGACAAGGGCCAAGGCGAATTGTGATGACATTGGTCATCTTGGATTGTGATGACAGTGGTCATGTAGAATTTTGATTAAAGGTATCATGGAGCAGTGTGATGACAAAGGCCAAGGAACATTTTGATGACAAGTGTCATTGAGCAATGGGATGACACGGGAATGGAGTATTATGATGATAAGTGTTCTGGAGCACTGTGATGACAAGGGCATGGAGCATTGTGATTACAGGGGCCATGGAGCATTGTGATGACAACGGCATGGAGCTTTGTGATGACACGGGCATGGAGCATTGTAATGATAGGCTATCTGGAGCATTGTAATGAAAAGGGGACAGAGAATTTTGATGAGATGGTCCAAGGAGAATTGTGCTGACAATGACATGGCGCATTGTGATGAAAAGGGTACTGGAGCACTGTGAGGAAAGGAGTCATGGGTCATTGTGATGACAGGGGTCATGGAGCTTTTTGGTAAGAGAGGCCTTGGAGATTTGTGATGGCAGGCGTCATGGGGCATTGTGATGACAGCGGTCTTGGAGCATTGTGATGAAAGGGGTCATGGAGCACTGTGATTACAGGGGCCATGGAGCATTGTGAATACAAAGGCTATGGAGCATTGAGATGACAGTGTTCATGGAGCATTGTGATGAAAGTGATCATGGATCATTGTGATGACAAGTGTCCTGGAACCTTGTGATGACACGTTTCATGGAGCATTGTGGTGACAAGGACCATGGCGAATTGTGATGACATCTGTCATGGGGCATTGTGATGACAGTGGTCATCTAGAATTGTGATGAATGGTAACATGGAGCACTGTGATGACAGGGGCCATGGAACATTGTGATGACAAAGGCCATGGAGCATTGTGATGACAAGTGTCATGGGGCAATTTGAAGACATTGGCATGGAGCATTATGATGACAAGTGTTCTGGAGCATTTTGATGACAAGGGCATGGAGCTTTGTGATGAGAGGGGCCATGGAACATTGTGATGACAGGCGTCATGAGGCATGGTGATGACAGTGGTCATGGAGCACTGTGATGAAAGAGATCATGGAGCAATATGATAACAGGGGCCATGGATCATTGTGATGACAGGTGTATTGGAGCATTGTGATGAAAGTAGTCATGGATCATTGTGATGACATGTGTCCTGGAACACTGTGATGACACGGTTCATCGAGTATTGTGATGACAAGGGTCAGAGCGAATTGTGTCGACAGGTGTCATGGGGCATTGTGATGACATTGATCATCTAGGAATTGTGAAGAAAGGTGTCATGGAGCACTGTGATGACTGGGGGCATGAAGCATTGTTATGAAAATTGTCCTGGATTATTGTGATGACAGCAGTCATGGAGAATTGTGATGACAGGGATTATGCAGCATTGTGTTGACAACGGTATGGACTATTGTGATGACAATGGTCATGGAGCAATGTGATGAAAGTCTTTATGGAACATCGTGATGAAAAGCGCCTGGGAGCATTGTGACGATAAACGCCATGGAGCATTGTGATGACAAGTGTCATGGAGCATTGTAATGAAAGGTTTCATTGTGCACTGTGATGACAAGGGGGATGGAGTATTGTGATGAAACTGGTCCTGGAGCATTGTGGTAACAAAAGCCATGGAGCTTTGTGATGACAGGCATCATGGAGCATTGTGAAGAAAGGGGCCATGGCGAATTGTAATGACAATAGAATAATGTGATGAAAATGGTCAGCGAGCATAGTGATTAAAGTGGTCATTGAGAATTGTGATGAAAAGCGACATAGAGCATTGTGATGACAAAGGTCATGGAGAACAGTGATGACCAGGGTCATGTAGCATTGTGATGACACAGTCATGGAACATTGTGATGACAAGAATTCTGGAGCATCGTGAGGAAAAAGGCAGGGAGCATTTTGATTATAGGGGACATGGAGCATTGTGATGACATGGGCAGGGAACACTGTGATGACAGGTGTTATGGAGCAATGTGATGACAAGTGTCGTGGAGCATTGTGATGAGAGGGGCCTTGGAGAATTGTGATGACAGGGGTCATGGAGCATTGTGAAGACAAGATTCATGGAGCATTGTGATGACACGGGCATGAAGCATGGTGATGATAACAGACCTGGAGCATTGTGATGACAAGGGCATGGAGCATTGTGATTACAGGAGACATGGAGCACTGTGATGACATTGGCAGGGATCATTGTGATTCCAGGGATCATGGAGCATTGTGAGGACAAGTGTCATCCAATATTGTGCTGACACAGATCATGGAGCATGGTGATGAGAGTGGCCTTGGAGCACAGTGATGAGAGACGTCATGGGGCATTATGGTGACAGTGGTCAAGGAGCATTGTGATGAAAGTGGTCAAGGAGCATTGTGATGAAAATGTTCATGGAGCGACGGGATTATCGGGACAATGGAGCATTGTGAATACAAAGGCCATGGAGCATTGAGATAACAGAGTTCATGGAGCATTGTGATGAAAGTGGTCATGGATCATTGTGATGACAAGTGTCCTGGAACCTAGTGATGACACGGTTCATAAAGCCTTGAGATGACAAGGGCCAAGGCGAATTGTGATGACACGTGTCATGGGACATTGTGATGATATTGGTCATCTTGCATTGTGATGACAGTGGTCATGTAGAATTTTGATTAAAGGTATCATGGAGCACTGTGATGACAAAGGCCAAGGAACATTTTGATGACAAGTGTCATTGAGCAATGGGATGACACGGGAATGGAGTATTATGATGACAAGTGTTCTGGAGCATTGTGATGACAAGGGCATGGAGCATTGTGATTACAGGGGCCATGGAGCATTGTGATGACAAGGACCATGGCGAATTGTGATGACATCTGTCATGGGGCATTGTGATGACAGTGGTCATCTAGAATTTTGATGAAAGGTATCATGGAGCACTGTGATGACAGGGGCCATGGAACATTGTGATGACAAAGGCCATGGAGCATTGTGATGACAAGTGTCATGGGGCATTTTGATGACATTGGCATGGAGCATTATGATGACAAGAGATCTGGAGCATTGTGATGACAAGGGCATGGAGCATTGTGATTAAAGGTGACAAGGAGCATTGTGATGACAACGGCATGGAGCATTGTGATGACACGGGCATGGAGCATTGTAATGATAGGCTATCTGGAACATTGTGATGAAAAAGGGACGGAGCATTTTGATGAGAGCGTCCAAGGAGCATTGTGCTGACAATGGCATGGAGCATTGTGATGAAAAGGGTACTGGAGCACTGTGAGGAAAGGAGTCATGGATCATTGTGATGACAGGGGTCATGGAGCTTTGTGATGACAAGGGTCATGGAGCATTGTGATGACACGGTCAAGGAACATTGCGATGACAAGAATTCTGGAGCATTGTGATGAAAGGGCATGGAGCATTGTGATTAAAGGTGACAAGGAGCATTGTGATGATATGGGCAGAGAATTTTGTGATGACAGGGGTCATGGTGCTTTTTGGTAAGAGAGGCCTTGGAGATTTGTGATGGCAGGCGTCATGGGGCATTGTGATGACAGCGGTCTTGGAGCATTGTGATGAAAGTGATCATGGATCATTGTGATGAGAAGTGTCCTGGAACCTTGTGATGACACGGTTCATGGAGCATTGTGATGACAAGGACCATGGCGAATTGTGATGACATCTGTCATGGGGCATTGTGATGACAGTGGTCATCTAGATTTGTAATGAAAGGTATCATGGAGCATAGTGATGACAGGGGCCATGGAACATTGTGATGACAAAGGCCATGGAGCATTGTGATGACAAGTGTCATGGGGCATTTTGATGATATTGGCATGGCACATTATGATGACAAGTGTTCTGGAGCATTTTGATGACAAGGGCATGGAGCATTGTGATGAAAGGGGCCATGGAGCATTGAGATGACAGGCGTCATGAGGCATGGTGATGACAGTGGTCATGGAGCACTGTGATGAAAGAGATCATGGAGCAATATGATAACAGGGGCCATGGATCATTGTGATGACATGTGTATTGGAGCATTGTGATGAAAGTAGTCATGGATCATTGTGATGACATGTGTCCTGGAACACTGTGATGACACGGTTCATCGAGTATTGTGATGAAAAGGGTCATAGCGAATTGTGACGACAGGTGTCATGGGGCATTGTGATGACATTGATCATCTAGGAATTGTGATGAAAGGTGTCATGGAGCACTGTGATGACTGGGGGCATGAAGCATTGTTATGAAAATTGTCCTGGATTATTGTGATGACAGCAGTCATGGAGAATTGTGATGACAGGGATTATGCAGCATTGTGTTGACAAGGGTATGGACTATTGTGATGACAATGGTCATGGAGCAATGTGATGAAAGTCTTTATGGAACATCGTGATGAAAAGTGCCTGGGAGCATTGTGAGGATAAAGGCCATGGAGCAATGTGATGACAAGTGTCATGGAGCATTGTAATGAAAGGTTTCATTGTGCACTGTGATGACAAGGGGGATGGAGTATTGTGATGAAACTGGTCCTGGAGCATTGTGATAACAAAAGCCATGGAGCTTATTGATGACAGGCATCATGGAGCATTGTGAAGAAAAGGGCCTTGGCGAATTGTAATGACAATAGAGAAATGTGATGAAAATGGTCAGCGAGCATAGTGATTAGAGTGGTCATTGAGAATTGTGATGAAAAGCGACATAGAGCATTGTGATGACAAAGGTCATGGAGAACAGTGATGACCAGGGTATTGAAGCATTGTGATGACACGGTCATGGAACATTGTGATGACAAGAATTCTGGAGCATTGTGATGACAAGGGCCATGGAGCATTGTGATGCCACGGTCATGGAACATTGTGATGACAAGAATTCTGGAGCATTGTGAGGAAACAGGCATGGAGCATTGTGATTATAGGGGACATGGAGCATTGTGATGACATGGGCAGGGAACACTGTGATGACAGGTGTTATGGAGCAATGTGATGACAAGTGTCGTGGAGCATTGTGATGAGAGGGGCCTTGGAGAATTGTGATGACAATGGTCATGGAGCATTGTGATGACATGGGCCATGGAGCATTGTGAAGACAAGATTCATGGAGCATTGTGATGACACGGGCATGAAGCATGGTGATGACAACAGACCTGGAGCATTGTGATGACAAGGGTATGGAGCATTGTGATTACAGGAGACATGGAGCATTGTGATGACATTGGCAGGGATCATTGTGATTACGGGGATCATGGAGCATTGTTGTGACAAGTGTCATCCAATATTGTGCTGACCCAGATCATGGAGCATTTTGATGAGAGTGGCCTTGGAGCACAGTGATGAGAGACGTCATGGGGCATTATGTTGACAGTGCTCAAGGAGCCTTGTGCTGAAAGTGTTCATGGAGCAACGCGATTATCGGGACAATGGAGCATTGTGAATACAAAGGCCATGGAGCATTGAGATAACAGAGTTCATGGAGCATTGTGATGAAAGTGGTCATGGATCACTGTGATGACAAGTGTCCTGGAACCTAGTGATGACACGGTTCATACAGCCTTGAGATGACAAGGGCCAAGGCGAATTGTGATGACACCTGTCATGGGGCATTGTGCTGATACTGGTCATCTTGCATTGTGATGACAGTGGTCATGTAGAATTTTGATTAAAGGTATCATGGAACACTGTGATGTCAAAGGCCAAGGAACATTTTGATGACAAGTGTCATTGAGCAATGGGATGACACGGGAATGGAGTATTATGATGACAAGTGTTCTGGAGCATTGTGATGACAAGGGCATGGAGCATTGTGATTACAGGGGCCATGCAGCATTGTGATGACAACGGCATGGAGCACTGTGTTGACACGGGCATGGAGCATTGTAATGATAGGCTATCTGGAGAATTGTGATGAAAAGGGGATGGAGCATTTTGATGACAGGATCCAAGGAGCATTGTGCTGACAATGGCATGGAGCATTGTGATGAAAAGGGTACTGGAGCACTGTGAGGTAAGGAGTCATGGATCATTGTGATGACAGGGGTCATGGAGCTTTGTGATGACAAGGGTCATGGAGCATTGTAATGACATGGTCAAGGAACATTGCGATGACAAGAATTCTGGAGCATTGTGATGAAAGGGCATGGAGCATTGTGATTAAAGGTGACAAGGAGCATTGTGATGATATGGGCAGAGAACTTTGTGATGACAGGGGTCATGGAGCATTGTGATGAAAGTGTCATGGAACATTGGGCTGACTGGGATCATGGAGCTTTTTGGTAAGAGAGGCCTTTTGAGATTTGTGATGGCAGGCCTCATGGGGCATTGTGATGACAGCGGTCTTCGAGCATTGGGATGAAAGGGGTAATGGAGCACTGTGATTACAGGGGCCATGGAGCATTGTGAATACAAAGGCTATGGAGCATTGAGATGACAGGGTTCATGTAGCATTGTGATGAAAGTGATCATGGGTCATTGTGATGACAAGTGTCATGGGGCATTTTGATGACATTGGCATGGAGCATTTTGATGACAAGAGTTCTGGAGCATTTTGATGAAAAGGGCAGGGAACATTGTGATGACTGGGTTCATGGAGCATTGTGATGAAAGAGGCCATGGAGCATTGAGATGACAGGCCTCATGAGGCATGGTTTTGACAGTGGTCATGGAGCATTGTGATGAAAGAGATCGTGGAGCAATATGATAACAGGGGACATGGATCATTGTGATGACATGTGTACTGGAGCATTGTGTTTAAAGTAGTCATGGATCATTGTGATGACATGTGTCCTGGAACACTGTGATGACACGGTTCATCGAGTATTGCGATGACAAGGGTCATAGCGAATTGTGACGACAGGTGTCATGGGGCATTGTGATGACATTGATCATCTAGGAATTGTGATGAAAGGTGTCATGGAGCACTGTGATGACTGGGGGCATGAAGCATTTTTATGAAAATTGTCCTGGATTATTGTGATGACAGCAGTCATAGAGAATTGTGATGACAGGGATTATGCAGCATTGTGTTGACAAGGGTATGGACTATTGTGATGACAATGGTCATGGAGCAATGTGATGAAAGTATTCATGGAACATCGTGATGAAAAGTGGCTGGGAGCATTGTGACGATAAACGCCATGGAGCATTGTGATGACAAGTGTCATGGAGCATTGTAATGAAAGGTTTCATTGTGCACTGTGATGACAAGGGGGATGGAGTATTGTGATGAAACTGGTCCTGGAGCATTGTGGTAACAAAAGCCATGGAGCTTTGTGATGACAGGCATCATGGAGCATTGTGAAGAAAGGGGCCATGGCGAATTGTAATGACAATAGAATAATGTGATGAAAATGGTCAGCGAGCATAGTGATTAAAGTGGTCATTGAGAATTGTGATGAAAAGCGACATAGAGCATTGTGATGACAAAGGTCATGGAGAACTGTGATGACCAGGGTCATGTAGCATTGTGATGACACAGTCATGGAACATTGTGATGACAAGAATTCTGGAGCATCGTGAGGAAAAAGGCAGGGAGCATTGTGATTATAGGGGACATGGAGCATTGTGATGACATGGGCAGGGAACACTGTGATGACAGGTGTTATGGAGCAATGTGATGACAAGTGTCGTGGAGCATTGTGATGAGAGGGGCCTTGGAGAATTGTGATGACAGGGGTCATGGAGCATTGTGAAGACAAGATTCATGGAGCATTGTGATGACACGGGCATGAAGCATGGTGATGATAACAGACCTGGAGCATTGTGATGACAAGGGCATGGAGCATTGTGATTACAGGAGACATGGAGCACTGTGATGACATTGACAGGGATCATTGTGATTCCAGGGATCATGGAGCATTGTGAGGACAAGTGTCATCCAATATTGTGCTGACACAGATCATGGAGCATGGTGATGAGAGTGGCCTTGGAGCACAGTGATGAGAGACGTCATGGGGCATTATGGTGACAGTGGTCAAGGAGCATTGTGATGAAAGTGGTCAAGGAGCATTGTGATGAAAATGTTCATGGAGCGACGGGATTATCGGGACAATGGAGCATTGTGAATACAAAGGCCATGGAGCATTGAGATAACAGAGTTCATGGAGCATTGTGATGAAAGTGGTCATGGATCATTGTGATGACAAGTGTCCTGGAACCTAGTGATGACACGGTTCATAAAGCCTTGAGATGACAAGGGCCAAGGCGAATTGTGATGACACGTGTCATGGGACATTGTGATGATATTGGTCATCTTGCATTGTGATGACAGTGGTCATGTAGAATTTTGATTAAAGGTATCATGGAGCACTGTGATGACAAAGGCCAAGGAACATTTTGATGACAAGTGTCATTGAGCAATGGGATGACACGGGAATGGAGTATTATGATGACAAGTGTTCTGGAGCATTGTGATGACAAGGGCATGGAGCATTGTGATTCCAGGGGCCATGGAGCATTGTGATGACAACGGCATGGAGCATTGTGATGACACGGGCATGGAGCATTGTAATGATAGGCTATCTGGAGCATTGTGATGAAAAGTGGATGGAGCATTTTGATGACAGGATCCAAGGAGCATTGTGCTGACAATGGCATGGAGCATTGTGATGAAAAGGGTACTGGAGCACTGTGAGGAATGGCGTCATGGATCATTGTGATGACAGGGGTCATGGAGCTTTGTAATGACAAGCGTCATGGAGCATTGTGATGACACGGTCAAGGAACATTGCGATGACAAGAATTCTGGAGCATTGTGATGAAAGGGCATGGAGCATTCTGATTAAAGGTGACAAGGAGCATTGTGATGATATGGGCAGAGAACTTTGTGATGACAGGGGTCATGGAGCTTTTTGGTAAGAGAGGCCTTGGAGATTTGTGATGGCAGGCGTCATGGGGCATTGTGATGACAGCGGTCTTGGAGCATTGTGATGAAAGTGATCATGGATCATTGTGATGAGAAGTGTCCTGGAACCTTGTGATGACACGGTTCATGGAGCATTGTGATGACAAGGACCATGGCGAATTGTGATGACATCTGTCATGGGGCATTGTGATGACAGTGGTCATCTAGATTTGTAATGAAAGGTATCATGGAGCATAGTGATGACAGGGGCCATGGAACATTGTGATGACAAAGGCCATGGAGCATTGTGATGACAAGTGTCATGGGGCATTTTGATGATATTGGCATGGCGCATTATGATGACAAGTGTTCTGGAGCATTTTAATGACAAGGGCATGGAGCATTGTGATGAAAGGGGCCATGGAGCATTGAGATGACAGGCGTCATGAGGCATGGTGATGACAGTGGTCATGGAGCACTGTGATGAAAGAGATCATGGAGCAATATGATAACAGGGGACATGGATCATTGTGATGACAGGTGTATTGGAGCATTGTGATGAAAGTAGTCATGGATCATTGTGATGACATGTGTCCTGGAACACTGTGATGACACGGTTCATCGAGTATTGTGATGAAAAGGGTCATAGCGAATTGTGACGACAGGTGTCATGGGGCATTGTGATGACATTGATCATCTAGGAATTGTGATGAAAGGTGTCATGGAGCACTGTGATGACTGGGGGCATGAAGCATTGTTATGAAAATTGTCCTGGATTATTGTGATGACAGCAGTCATGGAGAATTGTGATGACAGGGATTATGCAGCATCGTGTTGACAACGGTATGGACTATTGTGATGACAATGGTCATGGAGCAATGTGATGAAAGTCTTTATGGAACATCGTGATGAAAAGTGCCTGGGAGCATTGTGACGATAAAGGCCATGGAGCAATGTGATGACAAGTGTCATGGAGCATTGTAATGAAAGGTTTCATTGTGCACTGTGATGACAAGGGGGATGGAGTATTGTGATGAAACTGGTCCTGGAGCATTGTGATAACAAAAGCCATGGAGCTTTGTGATGACAGGCATCATGGAGCATTGTGAAGAAAGGGCCCATGGCGAATTGTAATGACAATAGAGAAATGTGATGAAAATGGTCAGCGAGCATAGTGATTAGAGTGGTCATTGAGAATTGTGATGAAAAGTGACATAGAGCATTGTGATGACAAAGGTCATGGAGAACAGTGATGACCAGGGTATTGAAGCATGGTGATGACACGGTCATGGAACATTGTGATGACAAGAATTCTGGAGCATTGTGAGGAAACAGGCATGGAGCATTGTGATTATAGGGGACATGGAGCATTGTGATGACATGGGCAGGGAACACTGTGATGACAGGTGTTATGGAGCAATGTGATGACAAGTGTCGTGGAGCATTGTCATGAGAGGGGCCTTGGAGAATTGTGATGACCATGGTCATGGAGCATTGTGATGACATGGGCCATGGAGCATTGTGAAGACAAGATTCATGGAGCATTGTCATGACACGGGCATGAAGCATGGTGATGACAACAGACCTGGAGCATTGTGATGACAAGGGTATGGAGCATTGTGATTACAGGAGACATGGAGCATTGTGATGACATTGGCAGGGATCATTGTGATTACGGGGATCATGGAGCATTGTGATGACAAGTGTCATCCAATATTGTGCTGACCCAGATCATGGAGCATTTTGATGAGAGTGGCCTTGGAGCACAGTGATGAGAGACGTCATGGGGCATTATGGTGACAGTGGTCAAGGAGCATTGTGATGAAAGTGTTCATGGAGCAACTGGATTATCGGGACAATGGAGCATTGTGAATACAAAGGCCATGGAGCATTGAGATAACAGAGTTCATGGAGCATTGTGATGAAAGTGGTCATGGATCACTGTGATGACAAGTGTCCTGGAACCTAGTGATGACACGGTTCATACAGCCTTGAGATGACAAGGGCCAAGGCGAATTGTGATGACACGTGTCATGGGGCATAGTGATGACATTGGTCATCTTGCATTGTGATGACAGTGGTCATGTAGAATTTTGATGAAAGGTATCATGGAGCACTGTGATGACAAAGGCCAAGGAACATTTTGATGACAAGTGTCATTGAGCAATGGGATGACACGGGAATGGAGTATTATGATGACAAGTGTTCTGGAGCATTGTGATGACAAGGGCATGGAGCATTGTGATGACAGGGGCCATGGAGCATTGTGATGACAACGGCATGGAGCATTGTGATGACACGGGCATGGAGCATTGTAATGATAGGCTATCTGGAGCATTGTGATGAAAAGTGGATGGAGCATTTTGATGACAGGATCCAAGGAGCATTGTGCTGACAATGGCATGGAGCATTGTGATGAAAAGGGTACTGGAGCACTGCGAGGAAAGGAATCATGGGTCATTGTGATGACAGGGGTCATGGAGCTTTGTGATGACAAGGGTCATGGAGCATTGTGATGACACGGTCAAGGAACATTGCGATGACAAGAATTCTGGAGCATTGTGATGAAAGGGCATGGAGCATTGTGATTAAAGGTGAGAAGGAGCATTGTGATGATATGGGCAGAGAACTTTGTGATGACAGGGATCATGGAGCTTTTTGGTAAGAGAGGCCTTGGAGATTTGTGATGGCAGGCGTCATGGGGCATTGTGATGACAGGGGTCTTGGAACATTGTGATGAAAGGGGTCATGGAGCACTGTGATTACAGGGGCCATGGAACATTGTGAATACAAAGGCTATGGAGCATTGAGATGACAGTGTTCATGGAGCATGGTGATGAAAGTGATCATGGCGCACTGTGATGAAAGAGATCATGGAGCAATATGATAACAGGGGCCATGGATCATTGTGATGACAGGTGTATTGGAGCATTGTGATGAAAGCAGTCATGGATCATTGTGATGACATGTGTCCTGGAACACTGTGATGACACGGTTCATCGAGTATTGTGATGAAAAGGGTCAGAGCGAATTGTGACGACAGGTGTCATGGGGCATTGTGATGACATTGATCATCTAGGAATTGTGATGAAAGGTGTCATGGAGCACTGTGATGCCTGGGGGCATGAAGCATTGTTATGAAAATTGTCCTGGATTATTGTGATGACAGCAGTCATGGAGAATTGTGATGACAGGGATTATGCAGCATTGTGTTGACAACGGTATGGACTATTGTGATGACAATGGTCATGGAGCAATGTGATGAAAGTTTTTATGGAACATCGTGATGAAAATTGCCTGGGAGCATTGTGACGATAAAGGCCATGGAGCAATGTGATGACAAGTTTCATGGAGCATTGTAATGAAAGGTTTCATTGTGCACTGTGATGACAAGGGGGATGGAGTATTGTGATGAATCTGGTCCTGGAGCATTGTGATAACAAAAGTCATGTAGCTTTGTGATGACAGGCATCATGGAGCATTGTGAAGAAAGGGGCCATGGGAAATTGTAATGACAATAGAGAAATGTGATGAAAATGGTCAGCGAGCGTTATGATTAAAGTGGTCATTGAGAAATGTGATGAAAAGCGACATAGAGCATTGTGATGACAAAGGTCATGGAGAAATGTGATGACCAGTGTCATGTAGCATTGTGATGACACGGTCATGGAACATTGTGATGACAAGAATTCTGGAGCATTGTGATGACAAGGGCCATGGAGCATTGTGATGCCACAGTCATGGAACATTGTGATGACAAGAATTCTGGAGCATTGTGAGGAAACAGGCATGGAGCATTGTGATTATAGGGGACATGGAGCATTGTGATGACATGGGCCATGGAGCATTGTGAAGACAAGATTCATGGAGCATTGTGATGACACGGGCATGAAGCATGGTGATGACAAAAGACCTGAAGCATTGTGATGACAAGGGCATGGAGCATTGTGATTACAGGAGACATGGAGCATTGTGATGACATAGGCAGGGATCATTGTGATTACAGGGATCATGGAGCATTGTGATGACAAGTGTCATCCAATATTGTGCTGACACAGATCATGGAGCATTTTGATGAGAGTGGCCTTGGAGCACAATGATGAGAGACGTCATGGGGCATTATGGTGACAGTGGTCAAGGAGCCTTGTGCTGAAAGTGTTCATGGAGCAACGCGATTATCGGGACAATGGAGCATTGTGAATACAAAGGCCATGGAGCATTGAGATTACAGAGTTCATGGAGCATTGTGATGAAAGTGGTCATGGATCACTGTGATGACAAGTGTCCTGGAACCTAGTGATGACACGGTTCATACAGCCTTGAGATGACAAGGGCCAAGGCGAATTGTGATGACATTGGTCATCTTGGATTGTGATGACAGTGGTCATGTAGAATTTTGATTAAAGGTATCATGGAGCAGTGTGATGACAAAGGCCAAGGAACATTTTGATGACAAGTGTCATTGAGCAATGGGATGACACGGGAATGGAGTATTATGATGATAAGTGTTCTGGAGCACTGTGATGACAAGGGCATGGAGCATTGTGATTACAGGGGCCATGGAGCATTGTGATGACAACGGCATGGAGCTTTGTGATGACACGGGCATGGAGCATTGTAATGATAGGCTATCTGGAGCATTGTAATGAAAAGGGGACAGAGAATTTTGATGAGATGGTCCAAGGAGAATTGTGCTGACAATGACATGGCGCATTGTGATGAAAAGGGTACTGGAGCACTGTGAGGAAAGGAGTCATGGGTCATTGTGATGACAGGGGTCATGGAGCTTTTTGGTAAGAGAGGCCTTGGAGATTTGTGATGGCAGGCGTCATGGGGCATTGTGATGACAGCGGTCTTGGAGCATTGTGATGAAAGGGGTCATGGAGCACTGTGATTACAGGGGCCATGGAGCATTGTGAATACAAAGGCTATGGAGCATTGAGATGACAGTGTTCATGGAGCATTGTGATGAAAGTGATCATGGATCATTGTGATGACAAGTGTCCTGGAACCTTGTGATGACACGTTTCATGGAGCATTGTGGTGACAAGGACCATGGCGAATTGTGATGACATCTGTCATGGGGCATTGTGATGACAGTGGTCATCTAGAATTGTGATGAATGGTAACATGGAGCACTGTGATGACAGGGGCCATGGAACATTGTGATGACAAAGGCCATGGAGCATTGTGATGACAAGTGTCATGGGGCAATTTGAAGACATTGGCATGGAGCATTATGATGACAAGTGTTCTGGAGCATTTTGATGACAAGGGCATGGAGCTTTGTGATGAGAGGGGCCATGGAACATTGTGATGACAGGCGTCATGAGGCATGGTGATGACAGTGGTCATGGAGCACTGTGATGAAAGAGATCATGGAGCAATATGATAACAGGGGCCATGGATCATTGTGATGACAGGTGTATTGGAGCATTGTGATGAAAGTAGTCATGGATCATTGTGATGACATGTGTCCTGGAACACTGTGATGACACGGTTCATCGAGTATTGTGATGACAAGGGTCAGAGCGAATTGTGTCGACAGGTGTCATGGGGCATTGTGATGACATTGATCATCTAGGAATTGTGAAGAAAGGTGTCATGGAGCACTGTGATGACTGGGGGCATGAAGCATTGTTATGAAAATTGTCCTGGATTATTGTGATGACAGCAGTCATGGAGAATTGTGATGACAGGGATTATGCAGCATTGTGTTGACAACGGTATGGACTATTGTGATGACAATGGTCATGGAGCAATGTGATGAAAGTCTTTATGGAACATCGTGATGAAAAGCGCCTGGGAGCATTGTGACGATAAAGGCCATGGAGCAATGTGATGACAAGTGTCATGGAGCATTGTAATGAAAGGTTTCATTGTGCACTGTGATGACAAGGGGGATGGAGTATTGTGATGAAACTGGTCCTGGAGCATTGTGGTAACAAAAGCCATGGAGCTTTGTGATGACAGGCATCATGGAGCATTGTGAAGAAAGGGGCCATGGCGAATTGTAATGACAATAGAATAATGTGATGAAAATGGTCAGCGAGCATAGTGATTAAAGTGGTCATTGAGAATTGTGATGAAAAGCGACATAGAGCATTGTGATGACAAAGGTCATGGAGAACAGTGATGACCAGGGTCATGTAGCATTGTGATGACACAGTCATGGAACATTGTGATGACAAGAATTCTGGAGCATCGTGAGGAAAAAGGCAGGGAGCATTTTGATTATAGGGGACATGGAGCATTGTGATGACATGGGCAGGGAACACTGTGATGACAGGTGTTATGGAGCAATGTGATGACAAGTGTCGTGGAGCATTGTGATGAGAGGGGCCTTGGAGAATTGTGATGACAGGGGTCATGGAGCATTGTGAAGACAAGATTCATGGAGCATTGTGATGACACGGGCATGAAGCATGGTGATGATAACAGACCTGGAGCATTGTGATGACAAGGGCATGGAGCATTGTGATTACAGGAGACATGGAGCACTGTGATGACATTGGCAGGGATCATTGTGATTCCAGGGATCATGGAGCATTGTGAGGACAAGTGTCATCCAATATTGTGCTGACACAGATCATGGAGCATGGTGATGAGAGTGGCCTTGGAGCACAGTGATGAGAGACGTCATGGGGCATTATGGTGACAGTGGTCAAGGAGCATTGTGATGAAAGTGGTCAAGGAGCATTGTGATGAAAATGTTCATGGAGCGACGGGATTATCGGGACAATGGAGCATTGTGAATACAAAGGCCATGGAGCATTGAGATAACAGAGTTCATGGAGCATTGTGATGAAAGTGGTCATGGATCATTGTGATGACAAGTGTCCTGGAACCTAGTGATGACACGGTTCATAAAGCCTTGAGATGACAAGGGCCAAGGCGAATTGTGATGACACGTGTCATGGGACATTGTGATGATATTGGTCATCTTGCATTGTGATGACAGTGGTCATGTAGAATTTTGATTAAAGGTATCATGGAGCACTGTGATGACAAAGGCCAAGGAACATTTTGATGACAAGTGTCATTGAGCAATGGGATGACACGGGAATGGAGTATTATGATGACAAGTGTTCTGGAGCATTGTGATGACAAGGGCATGGAGCATTGTGATTACAGGGGCCATGGAGCATTGTGATGACAAGGACCATGGCGAATTGTGATGACATCTGTCATGGGGCATTGTGATGACAGTGGTCATCTAGAATTTTGATGAAAGGTATCATGGAGCACTGTGATGACAGGGGCCATGGAACATTGTGATGACAAAGGCCATGGAGCATTGTGATGACAAGTGTCATGGGGCATTTTGATGACATTGGCATGGAGCATTATGATGACAAGAGATCTGGAGCATTGTGATGACAAGGGCATGGAGCATTGTGATTAAAGGTGACAAGGAGCATTGTGATGACAACGGCATGGAGCATTGTGATGACACGGGCATGGAGCATTGTAATGATAGGCTATCTGGAACATTGTGATGAAAAAGGGACGGAGCATTTTGATGAGAGCGTCCAAGGAGCATTGTGCTGACAATGGCATGGAGCATTGTGATGAAAAGGGTACTGGAGCACTGTGAGGAAAGGAGTCATGGATCATTGTGATGACAGGGGTCATGGAGCTTTGTGATGACAAGGGTCATGGAGCATTGTGATGACACGGTCAAGGAACATTGCGATGACAAGAATTCTGGAGCATTGTGATGAAAGGGCATGGAGCATTGTGATTAAAGGTGACAAGGAGCATTGTGATGATATGGGCAGAGAATTTTGTGATGACAGGGGTCATGGTGCTTTTTGGTAAGAGAGGCCTTGGAGATTTGTGATGGCAGGCGTCATGGGGCATTGTGATGACAGCGGTCTTGGAGCATTGTGATGAAAGTGATCATGGATCATTGTGATGAGAAGTGTCCTGGAACCTTGTGATGACACGGTTCATGGAGCATTGTGATGACAAGGACCATGGCGAATTGTGATGACATCTGTCATGGGGCATTGTGATGACAGTGGTCATCTAGATTTGTAATGAAAGGTATCATGGAGCATAGTGATGACAGGGGCCATGGAACATTGTGATGACAAAGGCCATGGAGCATTGTGATGACAAGTGTCATGGGGCATTTTGATGATATTGGCATGGCACATTATGATGACAAGTGTTCTGGAGCATTTTGATGACAAGGGCATGGAGCATTGTGATGAAAGGGGCCATGGAGCATTGAGATGACAGGCGTCATGAGGCATGGTGATGACAGTGGTCATGGAGCACTGTGATGAAAGAGATCATGGAGCAATATGATAACAGGGGCCATGGATCATTGTGATGACATGTGTATTGGAGCATTGTGATGAAAGTAGTCATGGATCATTGTGATGACATGTGTCCTGGAACACTGTGATGACACGGTTCATCGAGTATTGTGATGAAAAGGGTCATAGCGAATTGTGACGACAGGTGTCATGGGGCATTGTGATGACATTGATCATCTAGGAATTGTGATGAAAGGTGTCATGGAGCACTGTGATGACTGGGGGCATGAAGCATTGTTATGAAAATTGTCCTGGATTATTGTGATGACAGCAGTCATGGAGAATTGTGATGACAGGGATTATGCAGCATTGTGTTGACAAGGGTATGGACTATTGTGATGACAATGGTCATGGAGCAATGTGATGAAAGTCTTTATGGAACATCGTGATGAAAAGTGCCTGGGAGCATTGTGAGGATAAAGGCCATGGAGCAATGTGATGACAAGTGTCATGGAGCATTGTAATGAAAGGTTTCATTGTGCACTGTGATGACAAGGGGGATGGAGTATTGTGATGAAACTGGTCCTGGAGCATTGTGATAACAAAAGCCATGGAGCTTATTGATGACAGGCATCATGGAGCATTGTGAAGAAAAGGGCCTTGGCGAATTGTAATGACAATAGAGAAATGTGATGAAAATGGTCAGCGAGCATAGTGATTAGAGTGGTCATTGAGAATTGTGATGAAAAGCGACATAGAGCATTGTGATGACAAAGGTCATGGAGAACAGTGATGACCAGGGTATTGAAGCATTGTGATGACACGGTCATGGAACATTGTGATGACAAGAATTCTGGAGCATTGTGATGACAAGGGCCATGGAGCATTGTGATGCCACGGTCATGGAACATTGTGATGACAAGAATTCTGGAGCATTGTGAGGAAACAGGCATGGAGCATTGTGATTATAGGGGACATGGAGCATTGTGATGACATGGGCAGGGAACACTGTGATGACAGGTGTTATGGAGCAATGTGATGACAAGTGTCGTGGAGCATTGTGATGAGAGGGGCCTTGGAGAATTGTGATGACAATGGTCATGGAGCATTGTGATGACATGGGCCATGGAGCATTGTGAAGACAAGATTCATGGAGCATTGTGATGACACGGGCATGAAGCATGGTGATGACAACAGACCTGGAGCATTGTGATGACAAGGGTATGGAGCATTGTGATTACAGGAGACATGGAGCATTGTGATGACATTGGCAGGGATCATTGTGATTACGGGGATCATGGAGCATTGTTGTGACAAGTGTCATCCAATATTGTGCTGACCCAGATCATGGAGCATTTTGATGAGAGTGGCCTTGGAGCACAGTGATGAGAGACGTCATGGGGCATTATGTTGACAGTGCTCAAGGAGCCTTGTGCTGAAAGTGTTCATGGAGCAACGCGATTATCGGGACAATGGAGCATTGTGAATACAAAGGCCATGGAGCATTGAGATAACAGAGTTCATGGAGCATTGTGATGAAAGTGGTCATGGATCACTGTGATGACAAGTGTCCTGGAACCTAGTGATGACACGGTTCATACAGCCTTGAGATGACAAGGGCCAAGGCGAATTGTGATGACACCTGTCATGGGGCATTGTGCTGATACTGGTCATCTTGCATTGTGATGACAGTGGTCATGTAGAATTTTGATTAAAGGTATCATGGAACACTGTGATGTCAAAGGCCAAGGAACATTTTGATGACAAGTGTCATTGAGCAATGGGATGACACGGGAATGGAGTATTATGATGACAAGTGTTCTGGAGCATTGTGATGACAAGGGCATGGAGCATTGTGATTACAGGGGCCATGCAGCATTGTGATGACAACGGCATGGAGCACTGTGTTGACACGGGCATGGAGCATTGTAATGATAGGCTATCTGGAGAATTGTGATGAAAAGGGGATGGAGCATTTTGATGACAGGATCCAAGGAGCATTGTGCTGACAATGGCATGGAGCATTGTGATGAAAAGGGTACTGGAGCACTGTGAGGTAAGGAGTCATGGATCATTGTGATGACAGGGGTCATGGAGCTTTGTGATGACAAGGGTCATGGAGCATTGTAATGACATGGTCAAGGAACATTGCGATGACAAGAATTCTGGAGCATTGTGATGAAAGGGCATGGAGCATTGTGATTAAAGGTGACAAGGAGCATTGTGATGATATGGGCAGAGAACTTTGTGATGACAGGGGTCATGGAGCATTGTGATGAAAGTGTCATGGAACATTGGGCTGACTGGGATCATGGAGCTTTTTGGTAAGAGAGGCCTTTTGAGATTTGTGATGGCAGGCCTCATGGGGCATTGTGATGACAGCGGTCTTCGAGCATTGGGATGAAAGGGGTAATGGAGCACTGTGATTACAGGGGCCATGGAGCATTGTGAATACAAAGGCTATGGAGCATTGAGATGACAGGGTTCATGTAGCATTGTGATGAAAGTGATCATGGGTCATTGTGATGACAAGTGTCATGGGGCATTTTGATGACATTGGCATGGAGCATTTTGATGACAAGAGTTCTGGAGCATTTTGATGAAAAGGGCAGGGAACATTGTGATGACTGGGTTCATGGAGCATTGTGATGAAAGAGGCCATGGAGCATTGAGATGACAGGCCTCATGAGGCATGGTTTTGACAGTGGTCATGGAGCATTGTGATGAAAGAGATCGTGGAGCAATATGATAACAGGGGACATGGATCATTGTGATGACATGTGTACTGGAGCATTGTGTTTAAAGTAGTCATGGATCATTGTGATGACATGTGTCCTGGAACACTGTGATGACACGGTTCATCGAGTATTGCGATGACAAGGGTCATAGCGAATTGTGACGACAGGTGTCATGGGGCATTGTGATGACATTGATCATCTAGGAATTGTGATGAAAGGTGTCATGGAGCACTGTGATGACTGGGGGCATGAAGCATTTTTATGAAAATTGTCCTGGATTATTGTGATGACAGCAGTCATAGAGAATTGTGATGACAGGGATTATGCAGCATTGTGTTGACAAGGGTATGGACTATTGTGATGACAATGGTCATGGAGCAATGTGATGAAAGTATTCATGGAACATCGTGATGAAAAGTGGCTGGGAGCATTGTGACGATAAACGCCATGGAGCATTGTGATGACAAGTGTCATGGAGCATTGTAATGAAAGGTTTCATTGTGCACTGTGATGACAAGGGGGATGGAGTATTGTGATGAAACTGGTCCTGGAGCATTGTGGTAACAAAAGCCATGGAGCTTTGTGATGACAGGCATCATGGAGCATTGTGAAGAAAGGGGCCATGGCGAATTGTAATGACAATAGAATAATGTGATGAAAATGGTCAGCGAGCATAGTGATTAAAGTGGTCATTGAGAATTGTGATGAAAAGCGACATAGAGCATTGTGATGACAAAGGTCATGGAGAACTGTGATGACCAGGGTCATGTAGCATTGTGATGACACAGTCATGGAACATTGTGATGACAAGAATTCTGGAGCATCGTGAGGAAAAAGGCAGGGAGCATTGTGATTATAGGGGACATGGAGCATTGTGATGACATGGGCAGGGAACACTGTGATGACAGGTGTTATGGAGCAATGTGATGACAAGTGTCGTGGAGCATTGTGATGAGAGGGGCCTTGGAGAATTGTGATGACAGGGGTCATGGAGCATTGTGAAGACAAGATTCATGGAGCATTGTGATGACACGGGCATGAAGCATGGTGATGATAACAGACCTGGAGCATTGTGATGACAAGGGCATGGAGCATTGTGATTACAGGAGACATGGAGCACTGTGATGACATTGACAGGGATCATTGTGATTCCAGGGATCATGGAGCATTGTGAGGACAAGTGTCATCCAATATTGTGCTGACACAGATCATGGAGCATGGTGATGAGAGTGGCCTTGGAGCACAGTGATGAGAGACGTCATGGGGCATTATGGTGACAGTGGTCAAGGAGCATTGTGATGAAAGTGGTCAAGGAGCATTGTGATGAAAATGTTCATGGAGCGACGGGATTATCGGGACAATGGAGCATTGTGAATACAAAGGCCATGGAGCATTGAGATAACAGAGTTCATGGAGCATTGTGATGAAAGTGGTCATGGATCATTGTGATGACAAGTGTCCTGGAACCTAGTGATGACACGGTTCATAAAGCCTTGAGATGACAAGGGCCAAGGCGAATTGTGATGACACGTGTCATGGGACATTGTGATGATATTGGTCATCTTGCATTGTGATGACAGTGGTCATGTAGAATTTTGATTAAAGGTATCATGGAGCACTGTGATGACAAAGGCCAAGGAACATTTTGATGACAAGTGTCATTGAGCAATGGGATGACACGGGAATGGAGTATTATGATGACAAGTGTTCTGGAGCATTGTGATGACAAGGGCATGGAGCATTGTGATTCCAGGGGCCATGGAGCATTGTGATGACAACGGCATGGAGCATTGTGATGACACGGGCATGGAGCATTGTAATGATAGGCTATCTGGAGCATTGTGATGAAAAGTGGATGGAGCATTTTGATGACAGGATCCAAGGAGCATTGTGCTGACAATGGCATGGAGCATTGTGATGAAAAGGGTACTGGAGCACTGTGAGGAATGGCGTCATGGATCATTGTGATGACAGGGGTCATGGAGCTTTGTAATGACAAGCGTCATGGAGCATTGTGATGACACGGTCAAGGAACATTGCGATGACAAGAATTCTGGAGCATTGTGATGAAAGGGCATGGAGCATTCTGATTAAAGGTGACAAGGAGCATTGTGATGATATGGGCAGAGAACTTTGTGATGACAGGGGTCATGGAGCTTTTTGGTAAGAGAGGCCTTGGAGATTTGTGATGGCAGGCGTCATGGGGCATTGTGATGACAGCGGTCTTGGAGCATTGTGATGAAAGTGATCATGGATCATTGTGATGAGAAGTGTCCTGGAACCTTGTGATGACACGGTTCATGGAGCATTGTGATGACAAGGACCATGGCGAATTGTGATGACATCTGTCATGGGGCATTGTGATGACAGTGGTCATCTAGATTTGTAATGAAAGGTATCATGGAGCATAGTGATGACAGGGGCCATGGAACATTGTGATGACAAAGGCCATGGAGCATTGTGATGACAAGTGTCATGGGGCATTTTGATGATATTGGCATGGCGCATTATGATGACAAGTGTTCTGGAGCATTTTAATGACAAGGGCATGGAGCATTGTGATGAAAGGGGCCATGGAGCATTGAGATGACAGGCGTCATGAGGCATGGTGATGACAGTGGTCATGGAGCACTGTGATGAAAGAGATCATGGAGCAATATGATAACAGGGGACATGGATCATTGTGATGACAGGTGTATTGGAGCATTGTGATGAAAGTAGTCATGGATCATTGTGATGACATGTGTCCTGGAACACTGTGATGACACGGTTCATCGAGTATTGTGATGAAAAGGGTCATAGCGAATTGTGACGACAGGTGTCATGGGGCATTGTGATGACATTGATCATCTAGGAATTGTGATGAAAGGTGTCATGGAGCACTGTGATGACTGGGGGCATGAAGCATTGTTATGAAAATTGTCCTGGATTATTGTGATGACAGCAGTCATGGAGAATTGTGATGACAGGGATTATGCAGCATCGTGTTGACAACGGTATGGACTATTGTGATGACAATGGTCATGGAGCAATGTGATGAAAGTCTTTATGGAACATCGTGATGAAAAGTGCCTGGGAGCATTGTGACGATAAAGGCCATGGAGCAATGTGATGACAAGTGTCATGGAGCATTGTAATGAAAGGTTTCATTGTGCACTGTGATGACAAGGGGGATGGAGTATTGTGATGAAACTGGTCCTGGAGCATTGTGATAACAAAAGCCATGGAGCTTTGTGATGACAGGCATCATGGAGCATTGTGAAGAAAGGGCCCATGGCGAATTGTAATGACAATAGAGAAATGTGATGAAAATGGTCAGCGAGCATAGTGATTAGAGTGGTCATTGAGAATTGTGATGAAAAGTGACATAGAGCATTGTGATGACAAAGGTCATGGAGAACAGTGATGACCAGGGTATTGAAGCATGGTGATGACACGGTCATGGAACATTGTGATGACAAGAATTCTGGAGCATTGTGAGGAAACAGGCATGGAGCATTGTGATTATAGGGGACATGGAGCATTGTGATGACATGGGCAGGGAACACTGTGATGACAGGTGTTATGGAGCAATGTGATGACAAGTGTCGTGGAGCATTGTCATGAGAGGGGCCTTGGAGAATTGTGATGACCATGGTCATGGAGCATTGTGATGACATGGGCCATGGAGCATTGTGAAGACAAGATTCATGGAGCATTGTCATGACACGGGCATGAAGCATGGTGATGACAACAGACCTGGAGCATTGTGATGACAAGGGTATGGAGCATTGTGATTACAGGAGACATGGAGCATTGTGATGACATTGGCAGGGATCATTGTGATTACGGGGATCATGGAGCATTGTGATGACAAGTGTCATCCAATATTGTGCTGACCCAGATCATGGAGCATTTTGATGAGAGTGGCCTTGGAGCACAGTGATGAGAGACGTCATGGGGCATTATGGTGACAGTGGTCAAGGAGCATTGTGATGAAAGTGTTCATGGAGCAACTGGATTATCGGGACAATGGAGCATTGTGAATACAAAGGCCATGGAGCATTGAGATAACAGAGTTCATGGAGCATTGTGATGAAAGTGGTCATGGATCACTGTGATGACAAGTGTCCTGGAACCTAGTGATGACACGGTTCATACAGCCTTGAGATGACAAGGGCCAAGGCGAATTGTGATGACACGTGTCATGGGGCATAGTGATGACATTGGTCATCTTGCATTGTGATGACAGTGGTCATGTAGAATTTTGATGAAAGGTATCATGGAGCACTGTGATGACAAAGGCCAAGGAACATTTTGATGACAAGTGTCATTGAGCAATGGGATGACACGGGAATGGAGTATTATGATGACAAGTGTTCTGGAGCATTGTGATGACAAGGGCATGGAGCATTGTGATGACAGGGGCCATGGAGCATTGTGATGACAACGGCATGGAGCATTGTGATGACACGGGCATGGAGCATTGTAATGATAGGCTATCTGGAGCATTGTGATGAAAAGTGGATGGAGCATTTTGATGACAGGATCCAAGGAGCATTGTGCTGACAATGGCATGGAGCATTGTGATGAAAAGGGTACTGGAGCACTGCGAGGAAAGGAATCATGGGTCATTGTGATGACAGGGGTCATGGAGCTTTGTGATGACAAGGGTCATGGAGCATTGTGATGACACGGTCAAGGAACATTGCGATGACAAGAATTCTGGAGCATTGTGATGAAAGGGCATGGAGCATTGTGATTAAAGGTGAGAAGGAGCATTGTGATGATATGGGCAGAGAACTTTGTGATGACAGGGATCATGGAGCTTTTTGGTAAGAGAGGCCTTGGAGATTTGTGATGGCAGGCGTCATGGGGCATTGTGATGACAGGGGTCTTGGAACATTGTGATGAAAGGGGTCATGGAGCACTGTGATTACAGGGGCCATGGAACATTGTGAATACAAAGGCTATGGAGCATTGAGATGACAGTGTTCATGGAGCATGGTGATGAAAGTGATCATGGCGCACTGTGATGAAAGAGATCATGGAGCAATATGATAACAGGGGCCATGGATCATTGTGATGACAGGTGTATTGGAGCATTGTGATGAAAGCAGTCATGGATCATTGTGATGACATGTGTCCTGGAACACTGTGATGACACGGTTCATCGAGTATTGTGATGAAAAGGGTCAGAGCGAATTGTGACGACAGGTGTCATGGGGCATTGTGATGACATTGATCATCTAGGAATTGTGATGAAAGGTGTCATGGAGCACTGTGATGCCTGGGGGCATGAAGCATTGTTATGAAAATTGTCCTGGATTATTGTGATGACAGCAGTCATGGAGAATTGTGATGACAGGGATTATGCAGCATTGTGTTGACAACGGTATGGACTATTGTGATGACAATGGTCATGGAGCAATGTGATGAAAGTTTTTATGGAACATCGTGATGAAAATTGCCTGGGAGCATTGTGACGATAAAGGCCATGGAGCAATGTGATGACAAGTTTCATGGAGCATTGTAATGAAAGGTTTCATTGTGCACTGTGATGACAAGGGGGATGGAGTATTGTGATGAATCTGGTCCTGGAGCATTGTGATAACAAAAGTCATGTAGCTTTGTGATGACAGGCATCATGGAGCATTGTGAAGAAAGGGGCCATGGGAAATTGTAATGACAATAGAGAAATGTGATGAAAATGGTCAGCGAGCGTTATGATTAAAGTGGTCATTGAGAAATGTGATGAAAAGCGACATAGAGCATTGTGATGACAAAGGTCATGGAGAAATGTGATGACCAGTGTCATGTAGCATTGTGATGACACGGTCATGGAACATTGTGATGACAAGAATTCTGGAGCATTGTGATGACAAGGGCCATGGAGCATTGTGATGCCACAGTCATGGAACATTGTGATGACAAGAATTCTGGAGCATTGTGAGGAAACAGGCATGGAGCATTGTGATTATAGGGGACATGGAGCATTGTGATGACATGGGCCATGGAGCATTGTGAAGACAAGATTCATGGAGCATTGTGATGACACGGGCATGAAGCATGGTGATGACAAAAGACCTGAAGCATTGTGATGACAAGGGCATGGAGCATTGTGATTACAGGAGACATGGAGCATTGTGATGACATAGGCAGGGATCATTGTGATTACAGGGATCATGGAGCATTGTGATGACAAGTGTCATCCAATATTGTGCTGACACAGATCATGGAGCATTTTGATGAGAGTGGCCTTGGAGCACAATGATGAGAGACGTCATGGGGCATTATGGTGACAGTGGTCAAGGAGCCTTGTGCTGAAAGTGTTCATGGAGCAACGCGATTATCGGGACAATGGAGCATTGTGAATACAAAGGCCATGGAGCATTGAGATTACAGAGTTCATGGAGCATTGTGATGAAAGTGGTCATGGATCACTGTGATGACAAGTGTCCTGGAACCTAGTGATGACACGGTTCATACAGCCTTGAGATGACAAGGGCCAAGGCGAATTGTGATGACATTGGTCATCTTGGATTGTGATGACAGTGGTCATGTAGAATTTTGATTAAAGGTATCATGGAGCAGTGTGATGACAAAGGCCAAGGAACATTTTGATGACAAGTGTCATTGAGCAATGGGATGACACGGGAATGGAGTATTATGATGATAAGTGTTCTGGAGCACTGTGATGACAAGGGCATGGAGCATTGTGATTACAGGGGCCATGGAGCATTGTGATGACAACGGCATGGAGCTTTGTGATGACACGGGCATGGAGCATTGTAATGATAGGCTATCTGGAGCATTGTAATGAAAAGGGGACAGAGAATTTTGATGAGATGGTCCAAGGAGAATTGTGCTGACAATGACATGGCGCATTGTGATGAAAAGGGTACTGGAGCACTGTGAGGAAAGGAGTCATGGGTCATTGTGATGACAGGGGTCATGGAGCTTTTTGGTAAGAGAGGCCTTGGAGATTTGTGATGGCAGGCGTCATGGGGCATTGTGATGACAGCGGTCTTGGAGCATTGTGATGAAAGGGGTCATGGAGCACTGTGATTACAGGGGCCATGGAGCATTGTGAATACAAAGGCTATGGAGCATTGAGATGACAGTGTTCATGGAGCATTGTGATGAAAGTGATCATGGATCATTGTGATGACAAGTGTCCTGGAACCTTGTGATGACACGTTTCATGGAGCATTGTGGTGACAAGGACCATGGCGAATTGTGATGACATCTGTCATGGGGCATTGTGATGACAGTGGTCATCTAGAATTGTGATGAATGGTAACATGGAGCACTGTGATGACAGGGGCCATGGAACATTGTGATGACAAAGGCCATGGAGCATTGTGATGACAAGTGTCATGGGGCAATTTGAAGACATTGGCATGGAGCATTATGATGACAAGTGTTCTGGAGCATTTTGATGACAAGGGCATGGAGCTTTGTGATGAGAGGGGCCATGGAACATTGTGATGACAGGCGTCATGAGGCATGGTGATGACAGTGGTCATGGAGCACTGTGATGAAAGAGATCATGGAGCAATATGATAACAGGGGCCATGGATCATTGTGATGACAGGTGTATTGGAGCATTGTGATGAAAGTAGTCATGGATCATTGTGATGACATGTGTCCTGGAACACTGTGATGACACGGTTCATCGAGTATTGTGATGACAAGGGTCAGAGCGAATTGTGTCGACAGGTGTCATGGGGCATTGTGATGACATTGATCATCTAGGAATTGTGAAGAAAGGTGTCATGGAGCACTGTGATGACTGGGGGCATGAAGCATTGTTATGAAAATTGTCCTGGATTATTGTGATGACAGCAGTCATGGAGAATTGTGATGACAGGGATTATGCAGCATTGTGTTGACAACGGTATGGACTATTGTGATGACAATGGTCATGGAGCAATGTGATGAAAGTCTTTATGGAACATCGTGATGAAAAGCGCCTGGGAGCATTGTGACGATAAACGCCATGGAGCATTGTGATGACAAGTGTCATGGAGCATTGTAATGAAAGGTTTCATTGTGCACTGTGATGACAAGGGGGATGGAGTATTGTGATGAAACTGGTCCTGGAGCATTGTGGTAACAAAAGCCATGGAGCTTTGTGATGACAGGCATCATGGAGCATTGTGAAGAAAGGGGCCATGGCGAATTGTAATGACAATAGAATAATGTGATGAAAATGGTCAGCGAGCATAGTGATTAAAGTGGTCATTGAGAATTGTGATGAAAAGCGACATAGAGCATTGTGATGACAAAGGTCATGGAGAACAGTGATGACCAGGGTCATGTAGCATTGTGATGACACAGTCATGGAACATTGTGATGACAAGAATTCTGGAGCATCGTGAGGAAAAAGGCAGGGAGCATTTTGATTATAGGGGACATGGAGCATTGTGATGACATGGGCAGGGAACACTGTGATGACAGGTGTTATGGAGCAATGTGATGACAAGTGTCGTGGAGCATTGTGATGAGAGGGGCCTTGGAGAATTGTGATGACAGGGGTCATGGAGCATTGTGAAGACAAGATTCATGGAGCATTGTGATGACACGGGCATGAAGCATGGTGATGATAACAGACCTGGAGCATTGTGATGACAAGGGCATGGAGCATTGTGATTACAGGAGACATGGAGCACTGTGATGACATTGGCAGGGATCATTGTGATTCCAGGGATCATGGAGCATTGTGAGGACAAGTGTCATCCAATATTGTGCTGACACAGATCATGGAGCATGGTGATGAGAGTGGCCTTGGAGCACAGTGATGAGAGACGTCATGGGGCATTATGGTGACAGTGGTCAAGGAGCATTGTGATGAAAGTGGTCAAGGAGCATTGTGATGAAAATGTTCATGGAGCGACGGGATTATCGGGACAATGGAGCATTGTGAATACAAAGGCCATGGAGCATTGAGATAACAGAGTTCATGGAGCATTGTGATGAAAGTGGTCATGGATCATTGTGATGACAAGTGTCCTGGAACCTAGTGATGACACGGTTCATAAAGCCTTGAGATGACAAGGGCCAAGGCGAATTGTGATGACACGTGTCATGGGACATTGTGATGATATTGGTCATCTTGCATTGTGATGACAGTGGTCATGTAGAATTTTGATTAAAGGTATCATGGAGCACTGTGATGACAAAGGCCAAGGAACATTTTGATGACAAGTGTCATTGAGCAATGGGATGACACGGGAATGGAGTATTATGATGACAAGTGTTCTGGAGCATTGTGATGACAAGGGCATGGAGCATTGTGATTACAGGGGCCATGGAGCATTGTGATGACAAGGACCATGGCGAATTGTGATGACATCTGTCATGGGGCATTGTGATGACAGTGGTCATCTAGAATTTTGATGAAAGGTATCATGGAGCACTGTGATGACAGGGGCCATGGAACATTGTGATGACAAAGGCCATGGAGCATTGTGATGACAAGTGTCATGGGGCATTTTGATGACATTGGCATGGAGCATTATGATGACAAGAGATCTGGAGCATTGTGATGACAAGGGCATGGAGCATTGTGATTAAAGGTGACAAGGAGCATTGTGATGACAACGGCATGGAGCATTGTGATGACACGGGCATGGAGCATTGTAATGATAGGCTATCTGGAACATTGTGATGAAAAAGGGACGGAGCATTTTGATGAGAGCGTCCAAGGAGCATTGTGCTGACAATGGCATGGAGCATTGTGATGAAAAGGGTACTGGAGCACTGTGAGGAAAGGAGTCATGGATCATTGTGATGACAGGGGTCATGGAGCTTTGTGATGACAAGGGTCATGGAGCATTGTGATGACACGGTCAAGGAACATTGCGATGACAAGAATTCTGGAGCATTGTGATGAAAGGGCATGGAGCATTGTGATTAAAGGTGACAAGGAGCATTGTGATGATATGGGCAGAGAATTTTGTGATGACAGGGGTCATGGTGCTTTTTGGTAAGAGAGGCCTTGGAGATTTGTGATGGCAGGCGTCATGGGGCATTGTGATGACAGCGGTCTTGGAGCATTGTGATGAAAGTGATCATGGATCATTGTGATGAGAAGTGTCCTGGAACCTTGTGATGACACGGTTCATGGAGCATTGTGATGACAAGGACCATGGCGAATTGTGATGACATCTGTCATGGGGCATTGTGATGACAGTGGTCATCTAGATTTGTAATGAAAGGTATCATGGAGCATAGTGATGACAGGGGCCATGGAACATTGTGATGACAAAGGCCATGGAGCATTGTGATGACAAGTGTCATGGGGCATTTTGATGATATTGGCATGGCACATTATGATGACAAGTGTTCTGGAGCATTTTGATGACAAGGGCATGGAGCATTGTGATGAAAGGGGCCATGGAGCATTGAGATGACAGGCGTCATGAGGCATGGTGATGACAGTGGTCATGGAGCACTGTGATGAAAGAGATCATGGAGCAATATGATAACAGGGGCCATGGATCATTGTGATGACATGTGTATTGGAGCATTGTGATGAAAGTAGTCATGGATCATTGTGATGACATGTGTCCTGGAACACTGTGATGACACGGTTCATCGAGTATTGTGATGAAAAGGGTCATAGCGAATTGTGACGACAGGTGTCATGGGGCATTGTGATGACATTGATCATCTAGGAATTGTGATGAAAGGTGTCATGGAGCACTGTGATGACTGGGGGCATGAAGCATTGTTATGAAAATTGTCCTGGATTATTGTGATGACAGCAGTCATGGAGAATTGTGATGACAGGGATTATGCAGCATTGTGTTGACAAGGGTATGGACTATTGTGATGACAATGGTCATGGAGCAATGTGATGAAAGTCTTTATGGAACATCGTGATGAAAAGTGCCTGGGAGCATTGTGAGGATAAAGGCCATGGAGCAATGTGATGACAAGTGTCATGGAGCATTGTAATGAAAGGTTTCATTGTGCACTGTGATGACAAGGGGGATGGAGTATTGTGATGAAACTGGTCCTGGAGCATTGTGATAACAAAAGCCATGGAGCTTATTGATGACAGGCATCATGGAGCATTGTGAAGAAAAGGGCCTTGGCGAATTGTAATGACAATAGAGAAATGTGATGAAAATGGTCAGCGAGCATAGTGATTAGAGTGGTCATTGAGAATTGTGATGAAAAGCGACATAGAGCATTGTGATGACAAAGGTCATGGAGAACAGTGATGACCAGGGTATTGAAGCATTGTGATGACACGGTCATGGAACATTGTGATGACAAGAATTCTGGAGCATTGTGATGACAAGGGCCATGGAGCATTGTGATGCCACGGTCATGGAACATTGTGATGACAAGAATTCTGGAGCATTGTGAGGAAACAGGCATGGAGCATTGTGATTATAGGGGACATGGAGCATTGTGATGACATGGGCAGGGAACACTGTGATGACAGGTGTTATGGAGCAATGTGATGACAAGTGTCGTGGAGCATTGTGATGAGAGGGGCCTTGGAGAATTGTGATGACAATGGTCATGGAGCATTGTGATGACATGGGCCATGGAGCATTGTGAAGACAAGATTCATGGAGCATTGTGATGACACGGGCATGAAGCATGGTGATGACAACAGACCTGGAGCATTGTGATGACAAGGGTATGGAGCATTGTGATTACAGGAGACATGGAGCATTGTGATGACATTGGCAGGGATCATTGTGATTACGGGGATCATGGAGCATTGTTGTGACAAGTGTCATCCAATATTGTGCTGACCCAGATCATGGAGCATTTTGATGAGAGTGGCCTTGGAGCACAGTGATGAGAGACGTCATGGGGCATTATGTTGACAGTGCTCAAGGAGCCTTGTGCTGAAAGTGTTCATGGAGCAACGCGATTATCGGGACAATGGAGCATTGTGAATACAAAGGCCATGGAGCATTGAGATAACAGAGTTCATGGAGCATTGTGATGAAAGTGGTCATGGATCACTGTGATGACAAGTGTCCTGGAACCTAGTGATGACACGGTTCATACAGCCTTGAGATGACAAGGGCCAAGGCGAATTGTGATGACACCTGTCATGGGGCATTGTGCTGATACTGGTCATCTTGCATTGTGATGACAGTGGTCATGTAGAATTTTGATTAAAGGTATCATGGAACACTGTGATGTCAAAGGCCAAGGAACATTTTGATGACAAGTGTCATTGAGCAATGGGATGACACGGGAATGGAGTATTATGATGACAAGTGTTCTGGAGCATTGTGATGACAAGGGCATGGAGCATTGTGATTACAGGGGCCATGCAGCATTGTGATGACAACGGCATGGAGCACTGTGTTGACACGGGCATGGAGCATTGTAATGATAGGCTATCTGGAGAATTGTGATGAAAAGGGGATGGAGCATTTTGATGACAGGATCCAAGGAGCATTGTGCTGACAATGGCATGGAGCATTGTGATGAAAAGGGTACTGGAGCACTGTGAGGTAAGGAGTCATGGATCATTGTGATGACAGGGGTCATGGAGCTTTGTGATGACAAGGGTCATGGAGCATTGTAATGACATGGTCAAGGAACATTGCGATGACAAGAATTCTGGAGCATTGTGATGAAAGGGCATGGAGCATTCTGATTAAAGGTGACAAGGAGCATTGTGATGATATGGGCAGAGAACTTTGTGATGACAGGGGTCATGGAGCATTGTGATGAAAGTGTCATGGAACATTGGGCTGACAGGGATCATGGAGCTTTTTGGTAAGAGAGGCCTTTTGAGATTTGTGATGGCAGGCCTCATGGGGCATTGTGATGACAGCGGTCTTCGAGCATTGGGATGAAAGGGGTAATGGAGCACTGTGATTACAGGGGCCATGGAGCATTGTGAATACAAAGGCTATGGAGCATTGAGATGACAGGGTTCATGTAGCATTGTGATGAAAGTGATCATGGGTCATTGTGATGACAAGTGTCATGGGGCATTTTGATGACATTGGCATGGAGCATTTTGATGACAAGAGTTCTGGAGCATTTTGATGAAAAGGGCAGGGAACATTGTGATGACTGGGTTCATGGAGCATTGTGATGAAAGAGGCCATGGAGCATTGAGATGACAGGCCTCATGAGGCATGGTTTTGACAGTGGTCATGGAGCATTGTGATGAAAGAGATCGTGGAGCAATATGATAACAGGGGACATGGATCATTGTGATGACATGTGTACTGGAGCATTGTGTTTAAAGTAGTCATGGATCATTGTGATGACATGTGTCCTGGAACACTGTGATGACACGGTTCATCGAGTATTGCGATGACAAGGGTCATAGCGAATTGTGACGACAGGTGTCATGGGGCATTGTGATGACATTGATCATCTAGGAATTGTGATGAAAGGTGTCATGGAGCACTGTGATGACTGGGGGCATGAAGCATTTTTATGAAAATTGTCCTGGATTATTGTGATGACAGCAGTCATAGAGAATTGTGATGACAGGGATTATGCAGCATTGTGTTGACAAGGGTATGGACTATTGTGATGACAATGGTCATGGAGCAATGTGATGAAAGTATTCATGGAACATCGTGATGAAAAGTGGCTGGGAGCATTGTGACGATAAACGCCATGGAGCATTGTGATGACAAGTGTCATGGAGCATTGTAATGAAAGGTTTCATTGTGCACTGTGATGACAAGGGGGATGGAGTATTGTGATGAAACTGGTCCTGGAGCATTGTGGTAACAAAAGCCATGGAGCTTTGTGATGACAGGCATCATGGAGCATTGTGAAGAAAGGGGCCATGGCGAATTGTAATGACAATAGAATAATGTGATGAAAATGGTCAGCGAGCATAGTGATTAAAGTGGTCATTGAGAATTGTGATGAAAAGCGACATAGAGCATTGTGATGACAAAGGTCATGGAGAACTGTGATGACCAGGGTCATGTAGCATTGTGATGACACAGTCATGGAACATTGTGATGACAAGAATTCTGGAGCATCGTGAGGAAAAAGGCAGGGAGCATTGTGATTATAGGGGACATGGAGCATTGTGATGACATGGGCAGGGAACACTGTGATGACAGGTGTTATGGAGCAATGTGATGACAAGTGTCGTGGAGCATTGTGATGAGAGGGGCCTTGGAGAATTGTGATGACAGGGGTCATGGAGCATTGTGAAGACAAGATTCATGGAGCATTGTGATGACACGGGCATGAAGCATGGTGATGATAACAGACCTGGAGCATTGTGATGACAAGGGCATGGAGCATTGTGATTACAGGAGACATGGAGCACTGTGATGACATTGACAGGGATCATTGTGATTCCAGGGATCATGGAGCATTGTGAGGACAAGTGTCATCCAATATTGTGCTGACACAGATCATGGAGCATGGTGATGAGAGTGGCCTTGGAGCACAGTGATGAGAGACGTCATGGGGCATTATGGTGACAGTGGTCAAGGAGCATTGTGATGAAAGTGGTCAAGGAGCATTGTGATGAAAATGTTCATGGAGCGACGGGATTATCGGGACAATGGAGCATTGTGAATACAAAGGCCATGGAGCATTGAGATAACAGAGTTCATGGAGCATTGTGATGAAAGTGGTCATGGATCATTGTGATGACAAGTGTCCTGGAACCTAGTGATGACACGGTTCATAAAGCCTTGAGATGACAAGGGCCAAGGCGAATTGTGATGACACGTGTCATGGGACATTGTGATGATATTGGTCATCTTGCATTGTGATGACAGTGGTCATGTAGAATTTTGATTAAAGGTATCATGGAGCACTGTGATGACAAAGGCCAAGGAACATTTTGATGACAAGTGTCATTGAGCAATGGGATGACACGGGAATGGAGTATTATGATGACAAGTGTTCTGGAGCATTGTGATGACAAGGGCATGGAGCATTGTGATTCCAGGGGCCATGGAGCATTGTGATGACAACGGCATGGAGCATTGTGATGACACGGGCATGGAGCATTGTAATGATAGGCTATCTGGAGCATTGTGATGAAAAGTGGATGGAGCATTTTGATGACAGGATCCAAGGAGCATTGTGCTGACAATGGCATGGAGCATTGTGATGAAAAGGGTACTGGAGCACTGTGAGGAATGGCGTCATGGATCATTGTGATGACAGGGGTCATGGAGCTTTGTAATGACAAGCGTCATGGAGCATTGTGATGACACGGTCAAGGAACATTGCGATGACAAGAATTCTGGAGCATTGTGATGAAAGGGCATGGAGCATTCTGATTAAAGGTGACAAGGAGCATTGTGATGATATGGGCAGAGAACTTTGTGATGACAGGGGTCATGGAGCTTTTTGGTAAGAGAGGCCTTGGAGATTTGTGATGGCAGGCGTCATGGGGCATTGTGATGACAGCGGTCTTGGAGCATTGTGATGAAAGTGATCATGGATCATTGTGATGAGAAGTGTCCTGGAACCTTGTGATGACACGGTTCATGGAGCATTGTGATGACAAGGACCATGGCGAATTGTGATGACATCTGTCATGGGGCATTGTGATGACAGTGGTCATCTAGATTTGTAATGAAAGGTATCATGGAGCATAGTGATGACAGGGGCCATGGAACATTGTGATGACAAAGGCCATGGAGCATTGTGATGACAAGTGTCATGGGGCATTTTGATGATATTGGCATGGCGCATTATGATGACAAGTGTTCTGGAGCATTTTAATGACAAGGGCATGGAGCATTGTGATGAAAGGGGCCATGGAGCATTGAGATGACAGGCGTCATGAGGCATGGTGATGACAGTGGTCATGGAGCACTGTGATGAAAGAGATCATGGAGCAATATGATAACAGGGGACATGGATCATTGTGATGACAGGTGTATTGGAGCATTGTGATGAAAGTAGTCATGGATCATTGTGATGACATGTGTCCTGGAACACTGTGATGACACGGTTCATCGAGTATTGTGATGAAAAGGGTCATAGCGAATTGTGACGACAGGTGTCATGGGGCATTGTGATGACATTGATCATCTAGGAATTGTGATGAAAGGTGTCATGGAGCACTGTGATGACTGGGGGCATGAAGCATTGTTATGAAAATTGTCCTGGATTATTGTGATGACAGCAGTCATGGAGAATTGTGATGACAGGGATTATGCAGCATCGTGTTGACAACGGTATGGACTATTGTGATGACAATGGTCATGGAGCAATGTGATGAAAGTCTTTATGGAACATCGTGATGAAAAGTGCCTGGGAGCATTGTGACGATAAAGGCCATGGAGCAATGTGATGACAAGTGTCATGGAGCATTGTAATGAAAGGTTTCATTGTGCACTGTGATGACAAGGGGGATGGAGTATTGTGATGAAACTGGTCCTGGAGCATTGTGATAACAAAAGCCATGGAGCTTTGTGATGACAGGCATCATGGAGCATTGTGAAGAAAGGGCCCATGGCGAATTGTAATGACAATAGAGAAATGTGATGAAAATGGTCAGCGAGCATAGTGATTAGAGTGGTCATTGAGAATTGTGATGAAAAGTGACATAGAGCATTGTGATGACAAAGGTCATGGAGAACAGTGATGACCAGGGTATTGAAGCATGGTGATGACACGGTCATGGAACATTGTGATGACAAGAATTCTGGAGCATTGTGAGGAAACAGGCATGGAGCATTGTGATTATAGGGGACATGGAGCATTGTGATGACATGGGCAGGGAACACTGTGATGACAGGTGTTATGGAGCAATGTGATGACAAGTGTCGTGGAGCATTGTCATGAGAGGGGCCTTGGAGAATTGTGATGACCATGGTCATGGAGCATTGTGATGACATGGGCCATGGAGCATTGTGAAGACAAGATTCATGGAGCATTGTCATGACACGGGCATGAAGCATGGTGATGACAACAGACCTGGAGCATTGTGATGACAAGGGTATGGAGCATTGTGATTACAGGAGACATGGAGCATTGTGATGACATTGGCAGGGATCATTGTGATTACGGGGATCATGGAGCATTGTGATGACAAGTGTCATCCAATATTGTGCTGACCCAGATCATGGAGCATTTTGATGAGAGTGGCCTTGGAGCACAGTGATGAGAGACGTCATGGGGCATTATGGTGACAGTGGTCAAGGAGCATTGTGATGAAAGTGTTCATGGAGCAACTGGATTATCGGGACAATGGAGCATTGTGAATACAAAGGCCATGGAGCATTGAGATAACAGAGTTCATGGAGCATTGTGATGAAAGTGGTCATGGATCACTGTGATGACAAGTGTCCTGGAACCTAGTGATGACACGGTTCATACAGCCTTGAGATGACAAGGGCCAAGGCGAATTGTGATGACACGTGTCATGGGGCATAGTGATGACATTGGTCATCTTGCATTGTGATGACAGTGGTCATGTAGAATTTTGATGAAAGGTATCATGGAGCACTGTGATGACAAAGGCCAAGGAACATTTTGATGACAAGTGTCATTGAGCAATGGGATGACACGGGAATGGAGTATTATGATGACAAGTGTTCTGGAGCATTGTGATGACAAGGGCATGGAGCATTGTGATGACAGGGGCCATGGAGCATTGTGATGACAACGGCATGGAGCATTGTGATGACACGGGCATGGAGCATTGTAATGATAGGCTATCTGGAGCATTGTGATGAAAAGTGGATGGAGCATTTTGATGACAGGATCCAAGGAGCATTGTGCTGACAATGGCATGGAGCATTGTGATGAAAAGGGTACTGGAGCACTGCGAGGAAAGGAATCATGGGTCATTGTGATGACAGGGGTCATGGAGCTTTGTGATGACAAGGGTCATGGAGCATTGTGATGACACGGTCAAGGAACATTGCGATGACAAGAATTCTGGAGCATTGTGATGAAAGGGCATGGAGCATTGTGATTAAAGGTGAGAAGGAGCATTGTGATGATATGGGCAGAGAACTTTGTGATGACAGGGATCATGGAGCTTTTTGGTAAGAGAGGCCTTGGAGATTTGTGATGGCAGGCGTCATGGGGCATTGTGATGACAGGGGTCTTGGAACATTGTGATGAAAGGGGTCATGGAGCACTGTGATTACAGGGGCCATGGAACATTGTGAATACAAAGGCTATGGAGCATTGAGATGACAGTGTTCATGGAGCATGGTGATGAAAGTGATCATGGCGCACTGTGATGAAAGAGATCATGGAGCAATATGATAACAGGGGCCATGGATCATTGTGATGACAGGTGTATTGGAGCATTGTGATGAAAGCAGTCATGGATCATTGTGATGACATGTGTCCTGGAACACTGTGATGACACGGTTCATCGAGTATTGTGATGAAAAGGGTCAGAGCGAATTGTGACGACAGGTGTCATGGGGCATTGTGATGACATTGATCATCTAGGAATTGTGATGAAAGGTGTCATGGAGCACTGTGATGCCTGGGGGCATGAAGCATTGTTATGAAAATTGTCCTGGATTATTGTGATGACAGCAGTCATGGAGAATTGTGATGACAGGGATTATGCAGCATTGTGTTGACAACGGTATGGACTATTGTGATGACAATGGTCATGGAGCAATGTGATGAAAGTTTTTATGGAACATCGTGATGAAAATTGCCTGGGAGCATTGTGACGATAAAGGCCATGGAGCAATGTGATGACAAGTTTCATGGAGCATTGTAATGAAAGGTTTCATTGTGCACTGTGATGACAAGGGGGATGGAGTATTGTGATGAATCTGGTCCTGGAGCATTGTGATAACAAAAGTCATGTAGCTTTGTGATGACAGGCATCATGGAGCATTGTGAAGAAAGGGGCCATGGGAAATTGTAATGACAATAGAGAAATGTGATGAAAATGGTCAGCGAGCGTTATGATTAAAGTGGTCATTGAGAAATGTGATGAAAAGCGACATAGAGCATTGTGATGACAAAGGTCATGGAGAAATGTGATGACCAGGGTCATGTAGCATTGTGATGACACGGTCATGGAACATTGTGATGACAAGAATTCTGGAGCATTGTGATGACAAGGGCCATGGAGCATTGTGATGCCACAGTCATGGAACATTGTGATGACAAGAATTCTGGAGCATTGTGAGGAAACAGGCATGGAGCATTGTGATTATAGGGGACATGGAGCATTGTGATGACATGGGCCATGGAGCATTGTGAAGACAAGATTCATGGAGCATTGTGATGACACGGGCATGAAGCATGGTGATGACAAAAGACCTGAAGCATTGTGATGACAAGGGCATGGAGCATTGTGATTACAGGAGACATGGAGCATTGTGATGACATAGGCAGGGATCATTGTGATTACAGGGATCATGGAGCATTGTGATGACAAGTGTCATCCAATATTGTGCTGACACAGATCATGGAGCATTTTGATGAGAGTGGCCTTGGAGCACAATGATGAGAGACGTCATGGGGCATTATGGTGACAGTGGTCAAGGAGCCTTGTGCTGAAAGTGTTCATGGAGCAACGCGATTATCGGGACAATGGAGCATTGTGAATACAAAGGCCATGGAGCATTGAGATAACAGAGTTCATGGAGCATTGTGATGAAAGTGGTCATGGATCACTGTGATGAGAAGTGTCCTGGAACTTAGTGATGACACGGTTCATACAGCCTTGAGATGACAAGGGCCAAGGCGAATTGTGATGACATTGGTCATCTTGGATTGTGATGACAGTGGTCATGTAGAATTTTGATTAAAGGTATCATGGAGCAGTGTGATGACAAAGGCCAAGGAACATTTTGATGACAAGTGTCATTGAGCAATGGGATGACACGGGAATGGAGTATTATGATGATAAGTGTTCTGGAGCACTGTGATGACAAGGGCATGGAGCATTGTGATTACAGGGGCCATGGAGCATTGTGATGACAACGGCATGGAGCTTTGTGATGACACGGGCATGGAGCATTGTAATGATAGGCTATCTGGAGCATTGTAATGAAAAGGGGACAGAGAATTTTGATGAGATGGTCCAAGGAGAATTGTGCTGACAATGACATGGCGCATTGTGATGAAAAGGGTACTGGAGCACTGTGAGGAAAGGAGTCATGGGTCATTGTGATGACAGGGGTCATGGAGCTTTTTGGTAAGAGAGGCCTTGGAGATTTGTGATGGCAGGCGTCATGGGGCATTGTGATGACAGCGGTCTTGGAGCATTGTGATGAAAGGGGTCATGGAGCACTGTGATTACAGGGGCCATGGAGCATTGTGAATACAAAGGCTATGGAGCATTGAGATGACAGTGTTCATGGAGCATTGTGATGAAAGTGATCATGGATCATTGTGATGACAAGTGACCTGGAACCTTGTGATGACACGTTTCATGGAGCATTGTGGTGACAAGGACCATGGCGAATTGTGATGACATCTGTCATGGGGCATTGTGATGACAGTGGTCATCTAGAATTGTGATGAAAGGTATCGTGGAGCACTGTGATGACAGGGGCCATGGAACATTGTGATGACAAAGGCCATGGAGCAATGTGATGACAAGTGTCATGGAGCATTGTAATGAAAGGTTTCATTGTGCACTGTGATGACAAGGGGGATGGAGTATTGTGATGAAACTGGTCCTGGAGCATTGTGATAACAAAAGCCATGGAGCTTATTGATGACAGGCATCATGGAGCATTGTGAAGAAAGGGCCCATGGTGAATTGTAATGACAATAGAGAAATGTGATGAAAATGGTCAGTGAGCATAGTGATTAGAGTGGTCATTGAGAATTGTGATGAAAAGCGACATAGAGCATTGTGATGACAAAGGTCATGGAGAACAGTGATGACCAGGGTATTGAAGCATTGTGATGACACGGTCATGGAACATTGTGATGACAAGAATTCTGGAGCATTGTGATGACAAGGGCCATGGAGCATTGTGATGCCACGGTCATGGAACATTGTGATGACAAGAATTCTGGAGCATTGTGAGGAAACAGGCATGGAGCATTGTGATTATAGGGGACATGGAGCATTGTGATGACATGGGCAGGGAACACTGTGATGACAGGTGTTATGGAGCAATGTGATGACAAGTGTCGTGGAGCATTGTGATGAGAGGGGCCTTGGAGAATTGTGATGACAATGGTCATGGAGCATTGTGATGACATGGGCCATGGAGCATTGTGAAGACAAGATTCATGGAGCATTGTGATGACACGGGCATGAAGCATGGTGATGACAACAGACCTGGAGCATTGTGATGACAAGGGTATGGAGCATTGTGATTACAGGAGACATGGAGCATTGTGATGACATTGGCAGGGATCATTGTGATTACGGGGATCATGGAGCATTGTTGTGACAAGTGTCATCCAATATTGTGCTGACCCAGATCATGGAGCATTTTGATGAGAGTGGCCTTGGAGCACAGTGATGAGAGACGTCATGGGGCATTATGTTGACAGTGGTCAAGGAGCCTTGTGCTGAAAGTGTTCATGGAGCAACGCGATTATCGGGACAATGGAGCATTGTGAATACAAAGGCCATGGAGCATTGAGATAACAGAGTTCATGGAGCATTGTGATGAAAGTGGTCATGGATCACTGTGATGACAAGTGTCCTGGAACCTAGTGATGACACGGTTCATACAGCCTTGAGATGACAAGGGCCAAGGCGAATTGTGATGACACCTGTCATGGGGCATTGTGCTGATACTGGTCATCTTGCATTGTGATGACAGTGGTCATGTAGAATTTTGATTAAAGGTATCATGGAACAGTGTGATGTCAAAGGCCAAGGAACATTTTGATGACAAGTGTCATTGAGCAATGGGATGACACGGGAATGGAGTATTATGATGACAAGTGTTCTGGAGCATTGTGATGACAAGGGCATGGAGCATTGTGATTACAGGGGCCATGGAGCATTGTGATGACAACGGCATGGAGCACTGTGTTGACACGGGCATGGAGCATTGTAATGATAGGCTATCTGGAGAATTGTGATGAAAAGGGGATGGAGCATTTTGATGACAGGATCCAAGGAGCATTGTGCTGACAATGGCATGGAGCATTGTGATGAAAAGGGTACTGGAGCACTGTGAGGTAAGGAGTCATGGATCATTGTGATGACAGGGGTCATGGAGCTTTGTGATGACAAGGGTCATGGAGCATTGTAATGACACGGTCAAGGAACATTGCGATGACAAGAATTCTGGAGCATTGTGATGAAAGGGCATGGAGCATTGTGATTAAAGGTGACAAGGAGCATTGTGATGATATGGGCAGAGAACTTTGTGATGACAGGGGTCATGGAGCATTGTGATGAAAGTGTCATGGAACATTGGGCTGACAGGGATCATGGAGCTTTTTGGTAAGAGAGGCCTTTTGAGATTTGTGATGGCAGGCCTCATGGGGCATTGTGATGACAGCGGTCTTGGAGCATTGGGATGAAAGGGGTAATGGAGCACTGTGATTACAGGGGCCATGGAGCATTGTGAATACAAAGGCTATGGAGCATTGAGATGACAGGGTTCATGTAGCATTGTGATGAAAGTGATCATGGATCATTGTGATGACAAGTGTCATGGGGCATTTTGATGACATTGGCATGGAGCATTTTGATGACAAGAGTTCTGGAGCATTTTGATGAAAAGGGCAGGGAACATTGTGATGACTGGGTTCATGGAGCATTGTGATGAAAGAGGCCATGGAGCATTGAGATGACAGGCCTCATGAGGCATGGTTTTGACAGTGGTCATGGAGCATTGTGATGAAAGAGATCGTGGAGCAATATGATAACAGGGGACATGGATCATTGTGATGACATGTGTACTGGAGCATTGTGTTTAAAGTAGTCATGGAACATTGTGATGACATGTGTCCTGGAACACTGTGATGACACGGTTCATCGAGTATTGCGATGACAAGGGTCATAGCGAATTGTGACGACAGGTGTCATGGGGCATTGTGATGACATTGATCATCTAGGAATTGTGATGAAAGGTGTCATGGAGCACTGTGATGACTGGGGGCATGAAGCATTTTTATGAAAATTGTCCTGGATTATTGTGATGACAGCAGTCATAGAGAATTGTGATGACAGGGATTATGCAGCATTGTGTTGACAAGGGTATGGACTATTGTGATGACAATGGTCATGGAGCAATGTGATGAAAGTATTCATGGAACATCGTGATGAAAAGTGGCTGGGAGCATTGTGACGATAAACGCCATGGAGCATTGTGATGACAAGTGTCATGGAGCATTGTAATGAAAGGTTTCATTGTGCACTGTGATGACAAGGGGGATGGAGTATTGTGATGAAACTGGTCCTGGAGCATTGTGGTAACAAAAGCCATGGAGCTTTGTGATGACAGGCATCATGGAGCATTGTGAAGAAAGGGGCCATGGCGAATTGTAATGACAATAGAATAATGTGATGAAAATGGTCAGCGAGCATAGTGATTAAAGTGGTCATTGAGAATTGTGATGAAAAGCGACATAGAGCATTGTGATGACAAAGGTCATGGAGAACAGTGATGACCAGGGTCATGTAGCATTGTGATGACACAGTCATGGAACATTGTGATGACAAGAATTCTGGAGCATCGTGAGGAAAAAGGCAGGGAGCATTTTGATTATAGGGGACATGGAGCATTGTGATGACATGGGCAGGGAACACTGTGATGACAGGTGTTATGGAGCAATGTGATGACAAGTGTCGTGGAGCATTGTGATGAGAGGGGCCTTGGAGAATTGTGATGACAGGGGTCATGGAGCATTGTGAAGACAAGATTCATGGAGCATTGTGATGACACGGGCATGAAGCATGGTGATGATAACAGACCTGGAGCATTGTGATGACAAGGGCATGGAGCATTGTGATTACAGGAGACATGGAGCACTGTGATGACATTGGCAGGGATCATTGTGATTCCAGGGATCATGGAGCATTGTGAGGACAAGTGTCATCCAATATTGTGCTGACACAGATCATGGAGCATGGTGATGAGAGTGGCCTTGGAGCACAGTGATGAGAGACGTCATGGGGCATTATGGTGACAGTGGTCAAGGAGCATTGTGATGAAAGTGGTCAAGGAGCATTGTGATGAAAATGTTCATGGAGCGACGGGATTATCGGGACAATGGAGCATTGTGAATACAAAGGCCATGGAGCATTGAGATAACAGAGTTCATGGAGCATTGTGATGAAAGTGGTCATGGATCATTGTGATGACAAGTGTCCTGGAACCTAGTGATGACACGGTTCATAAAGCCTTGAGATGACAAGGGCCAAGGCGAATTGTGATGACACGTGTCATGGGGCATTGTGATGATATTGGTCATCTTGCATTGTGATGACAGTGGTCATGTAGAATTTTGATTAAAGGTATCATGGAGCACTGTGATGACAAAGGCCAAGGAACATTTTGATGACAAGTGTCATTGAGCAATGGGATGACACGGGAATGGAGTATTATGATGACAAGTGTTCTGGAGCATTGTGATGACAAGGGCATGGAGCATTGTGATTCCAGGGGCCATGGAGCATTGTGATGACAACGGCATGGAGCATTGTGATGACACGGGCATGGAGCATTGTAATGATAGGCTATCTGGAGCATTGTGATGAAAAGTGGATGGAGCATTTTGATGACAGGATCCAAGGAGCATTGTGCTGACAATGGCATGGAGCATTGTGATGAAAAGGGTACTGGAGCACTGTGAGGAATGGCGTCATGGATCATTGTGATGACAGGGGTCATGGAGCTTTGTAATGACAAGCGTCATGGAGCATTGTGATGACACGGTCAAGGAACATTGCGATGACAAGAATTCTGGAGCATTGTGATGAAAGGGCATGGAGCATTCTGATTAAAGGTGACAAGGAGCATTGTGATGATATGGGCAGAGAACTTTGTGATAACAGGGGTCATGGAGCTTTTTGGTAAGAGAGGCCTTGGAGATTTGTGATGGCAGGCGTCATGGGGCATTGTGATGACAGCGGTCTTGGAGCATTGTGATGAAAGTGATCATGGATCATTGTGATGAGAAGTGTCCTGGAACCTTGTGATGACACGGTTCATGGAGCATTGTGATGACAAGGACCATGGCGAATTGTGATGACATCTGTCATGGGGCATTGTGATGACAGTGGTCATCTAGATTTGTAATGAATGGTATCATGGAGCATAGTGATGACAGGGGCCATGGAACATTGTGATGACAAAGGCCATGGAGCATTGTGATGACAAGTGTCATGGGGCATTTTGATGATATTGGCATGGCGCATTATGATGACAAGTGTTCTGGAGCATTTTGATGACAAGGGCATGGAGCATTGTGATGAAAGGGGCCATGGAGCATTGAGATGACAGGCGTCATGAGGCATGGTGATGACAGTGGTCATGGAGCACTGTGATGAAAGAGATCATGGAGCAATATGATAACAGGGGCCATGGATCATTGTGATGACAGGTGTATTGGAGCATTGTGATGAAAGTAGTCATGGATCATTGTGATGACATGTGTCCTGGAACACTGTGATGACACGGTTCATCGAGTATTGTGATGAAAAGGGTCAGAGCGAATTGTGACGACAGGTGTCATGGGGCATTGTGATGACATTGATCATCTAGGAATTGTGATGAAAGGTGTCATGGAGCACTGTGATGACTGGGGGCATGAAGCATTGTTATGAAAATTGTCCTGAATTATTGTGATGACAGCAGTCATGGAGAATTGTGATGACAGGGATTATGCAGCATCGTGTTGACAACGGTATGGACTATTGTGATGACAATGGTCATGGAGCAATGTGATGAAAGTTTTTATGGAACATCGTGATGAAAAGTGCCTGGGAGCATTGTGACGATAAAGGCCATGGAGCAATGTGATGACAAGTGTCATGGAGCATTGTAATGAAAGGTTTCATTGTGCACTGTGATGACAAGGGGGATGGAGTATTGTGATGAAACTGGTCCTGGAGCATTGTGATAACAAAAGCCATGGAGCTTTGTGATGACAGGCATCATGGAGCATTGTGAAGAAAGGGCCCATGGCGAATTGTAATGACAATAGAGAAATGTGATGAAAATGGTCAGCGAGCATAGTGATTAGAGTGGTCATTGAGAATTGTGATGAAAAGCGACATAGAGCATTGTGATGACAAAGGTCATGGAGAAAAGTGATGACCAGGGTATTGAAGCATGGTGATGCCACGGTCATGGAACATTGTGATGACAAGAATTCTGGAGCATTGTGAGGAAACAGGCATGGAGCATTGTGATTATAGGGGACATGGAGCATTGTGATGACATGGGCAGGGAACACTGTGATGACAGGTGTTATGGAGCAATGTGATGACAAGTGTCGTGGAGCATTGTCATGAGAGGGGCCTTGGAGAATTGTGATGACCATGGTCATGGAGCATTGTGATGACATGGGCCATGGAGCATTGTGAAGACAAGATTCATGGAGCATTGTGATGACACGGGCATGAAGCATGGTGATGACAACAGACCTGGAGCATTGTGATGACAAGGGTATGGAGCATTGTGATTACAGGAGACATGGAGCATTGTGATGACATTGGCACGGATCATTGTGATTACGGGGATCATGGAGCATTGTGATGACAAGTGTCATCAAATATTGTGCTGACCCAGATCATGGAGCATTTTGATGAGAGTGGCCTTGGAGCACAGTGATGAGAGACGTCATGGGGCATTATGGTGACAGTGGTCAAGGAGCATTGTGATGAAAGTGTTCATGGAGCAACGGGATTATCGGGACAATGGAGCATTGTGAATACAAAGGCCATGGAGCATTGAGATAACAGAGTTCATGGAGCATTGTGATGAAAGTGGTCATGGATCACTGTGATGACAAGTGTCCTGGAACCTAGTGATGACACGGTTCATACAGCCTTGAGATGACAAGGGTCAAGGCGAATTGTGATGACACGTGTCATGGGGCATAGTGATGACATTGGTCATCTTGCCTTGTGATGACAGTGGTCATGTAGAATTTTGATGAAAGGTATCATGGAGCACTGTGATGACAAAGGCCAAGGAACATTTTGATGACAAGTGTCATTGAGCAATGGGATGACACGGGAATGGAGTATTATGATGACAAGTGTTCTGGAGCATTGTGATGACAAGGGCATGGAGCATTGTGATGACAGGGGCCATGGAGCATTGTGATGACAACGGCATGGAGCATTGTGATGACACGGGCATGGAGCATTGTAATGATAGGCTATCTGGAGCATTGTGATGAAAAGTGGATGGAGCATTTTGATGACAGGATCCAAGGAGCATTGTGCTGACAATGGCATGGAGCATTGTGATGAAAAGGGTACTGGAGCACTGCGAGGAAAGGAATCATGGGTCATTGTGATGACAGGGGTCATGGAGCTTTGTGATGACAAGGGTCATGGAGCATTGTGATGACACGGTCAAGGAACATTGCGATGACAAGAATTCTGGAGCATTGTGATGAAAGGGCATGGAGCATTGTGATTAAAGGTGAGAAGGAGCATTGTGATGATATGGGCAGAGAACTTTGTGATGACAGGGGTCATGGAGCTTTTTGGTAAGAGAGGCCTTGGAGATTTGTGATGGCAGGCGTCATGGGGCATTGTGATGACAGCGGTCTTGGAACATTGTGATGAAAGGGGTCATGGAGCACTGTGATTACAGGGGCCATGGAACATTGTGAATACAAAGGCTATGGAGCATTCAGATGACAGTGTTCATGGAGCATGGTGATGAAAGTGATCATGGCGCACTGTGATGAAAGAGATCATGGAGCAATATGATAACAGGGGCCATGGATCATTGTGATGACAGGTGTATTGGAGCATTGTGATGAAAGCAGTCATGGATCATTGTGATGACATGTGTCCTGGAACACTGTGATGACACGGTTCATCGAGTATTGTGATGAAAAGGGTCAGAGCGAATTGTGACGACAGGTGTCATGGGGCATTGTGATGACATTGATCATCTAGGAATTGTGATGAAAGGTGTCATGGAGCACTGTGATGCCTGGGGGCATGAAGCATTGTTATGAAAATTGTCCTGGATTATTGTGATGACAGCAGTCATGGAGAATTGTGATGACAGGGATTATGCAGCATTGTGTTGACAACGGTATGGACTATTGTGATGACAATGGTCATGGAGCAATGTGATGAAAGTTTTTATGGAACATCGTGATGAAAATTGCCTGGGAGCATTGTGACGATAAAGGCCATGGAGCAATGTGATGACAAGTGTCATGGAGCATTGTAATGAAAGGTTTCATTGTGCACTGTGATGACAAGGGGGATGGAGTATTGTGATGAATCTGGTCCTGGAGCATTGTGATAACAAAAGTCATGTAGCTTTGTGATGACAGGCATCATGGAGCATTGTGAAGAAAGGGGCCATGGGAAATTGTAAAGACAATAGAGAAATGTGATGAAAATGGTCAGCGAGCGTTATGATTAAAGTGGTCATTGAGAAATGTGATGAAAAGCGACATAGAGCATTGTGGTGACAAAGGTCATGGAGAACTGTGATGACCAGGGTCATGTAGCATTGTGATGACACGGTCATGGAACATTGTGATGACAAGAATTCTGGAGCATTGTGATGACAAGGGCCATGGAGCATTGTGATGCCACGGTCATGGAACATTGTGATGACAAGAATTCTGGAGCATTGTGAGGAAACAGGCATGGAGCATTGTGATTATAGGGGACATGGAGCATTGTGATGACATGGGCCATGGAGCATTGTGAAGACAAGATTCATGGAGCATTGTGATGACACGGGCATGAAGCATGGTGATGACAAAAGACCTGAAGCATTGTGATGACAAGGGCATGGAGCATTATGATTACAGGAGACATGGAGCATTGTGATGACATAGGCAGGGATCATTGTGATTACAGGGATCATGGAGCATTGTGATGACAAGTGTCATCCAATATTGTGCTGACACAGATCATGGAGCATTTTGATGAGAGTGGCCTTGGAGCACAATGATGAGAGACGTCATGGGGCATTATGGTGACAGTGGTCAAGGAGCCTTGTGCTGAAAGTGTTCATGGAGCAACGCGATTATCGGGACAATGGAGCACTGTGAATACAAAGGCCATGGAGCATTGAGATAACAGAGTTCATGGAGCATTGTGATGAAAGTGGTCATGGATCACTGTGATGAGAAGTGTCCTGGAACTTAGTGATGACACGGTTCATACAGCCTTGAGATGACAAGGGCCAAGGCGAATTGTGATGACATTGGTCATCTTGGATTGTGATGACAGTGGTCATGTAGAATTTTGATTAAAGGTATCATGGAGCAGTGTGATGACAAAGGCCAAGGAACATTTTGATGACAAGTGTCATTGAGCAATGGGATGACACGGGAATGGAGTATTATGATGACAAGTGTTCTGGAGCATTGTGATGACAAGGGCATGGAGCATTGTGATTCCAGGGGCCATGGAGCATTGTGATGACAACGGCATGGAGCTTTGTGATGACACGGGCATGGAGCATTGTAATGATAGGCTATCTGGAGCATTGTAATGAAAAGGGGACAGAGAATTTTGATGAGATGGTCCAAGGAGAATTGTGCTGACAATGACATGGCGCATTGTGATGAAAAGGGTACTGGAGCACTGTGAGGAAAGGAGTCATGGGTCATTGTGATGACAGGGGTCATGGAGCTTTTTGGTAAGAGAGGCCTTGGAGATTTGTGATGGCAGGCGTCATGGGGCATTGTGATGACAGCGGTCTTGGAGCATTGTGATGAAAGGGGTCATGGAGCACTGTGATTACAGGGGCCATGGAGCATTGTGAATACAAAGGCTATGGAGCATTGAGATGACAGTGTTCATGGAGCATTGTGATGAAAGTGATCATGGATCATTGTGATGACAAGTGTCCTGGAACCTTGTGATGACACGTTTCATGGAGCATTGTGGTGACAAGGACCATGGCGAATTGTGATGACATCTGTCATGGGGCATTGTGATGACAGTGGTCATCTAGAATTGTGATGAATGGTAACATGGAGCACTGTGATGACAGGGGCCATGGAACATTGTGATGACAAAGGCCATGGAGCATTGTGATGACAAGTGTCATGGGGCAATTTGAAGACATTGGCATGGAGCATTATGATGACAAGTGTTCTGGAGCATTTTGATGACAAGGGCATGGAGCTTTGTGATGAGAGGGGCCATGGAACATTGTGATGACAGGCGTCATGAGGCATGGTGATGACAGTGGTCATGGAGCACTGTGATGAAAGAGATCATGGAGCAATATGATAACAGGGGCCATGGATCATTGTGATGACAGGTGTATTGGAGCATTGTGATGAAAGTAGTCATGGATCATTGTGATGACATGTGTCCTGGAACACTGTGATGACACGGTTCATCGAGTATTGTGATGACAAGGGTCAGAGCGAATTGTGTCGACAGGTGTCATGGGGCATTGTGATGACATTGATCATCTAGGAATTGTGAAGAAAGGTGTCATGGAGCACTGTGATGACTGGGGGCATGAAGCATTGTTATGAAAATTGTCCTGGATTATTGTGATGACAGCAGTCATGGAGAATTGTGATGACAGGGATTATGCAGCATTGTGTTGACAACGGTATGGACTATTGTGATGACAATGGTCATGGAGCAATGTGATGAAAGTCTTTATGGAACATCGTGATGAAAAGTGCCTGGGAGCATTGTGACGATAAAGGCCATGGAGCAATGTGATGACAAGTGTCATGGAGCATTGTAATGAAAGGTTTCATTGTGCACTGTGATGACAAGGGGGATGGAGTATTGTGATGAAACTGGTCCTGGAGCATTGTGATAACAAAAGCCATGGAGCTTATTGATGACAGGCATCATGGAGCATTGTGAAGAAAGGGGCCATGGTGAATTGTAATGACAATAGAGAAATGTGATGAAAATGGTCAGCGAGCATAGTGATTAGAGTGGTCATTGAGAATTGTGATGAAAAGCGACATAGAGCATTGTGATGACAAAGGTCATGGAGAACAGTTATCACCAGGCTATTGAAGCATTGTGATGACACGGTCATGGAACATTGTGATGACAAGAATTCTGGAGCATTGTGATGAAAAGGGCCATGGAGCATTGTGATGTCACGGTCAAGGAACATTGTGATGACAAGAATTCTGGGGCATTGTGAGGAAACAGGCATGGAGCATTGTGATTATAGGGGACATGGAGCATTGTGATGACATGGGCAGGGAACACTGTGATGACAGGTGTTATGGAGCAATGTGATGACAAGTGTCGTGGAGCATTGTGATGAGAGGGGCCTTGGAGAATTGTGATGACAATGGTCATGGAGCATTGTGATGACATGGGCCATGGAGCATTGTGAAGACAAGATTCATGGAGCATTGTGATGACACGGGCATGAAGCATGGTGATGACAACAGACCTGGAGCATTGTGATGACAAGGGTATGGAGCATTGTGATTACAGGAGACATGGAGCATTGTGATGACATTGGCAGGGATCATTGTGATTACGGGGATCATGGAGCATTGTTGTGACAAGTGTCATCCAATATTGTGCTGACCCAGATCATGGAGCATTTTGATGAGAGTGGCCTTGGAGCACAGTGATGAGAGACGTCATGGGGCATTATGTTGACAGTGGTCAAGGAGCCTTGTGCTGAAAGTGTTCATGGAGCAACGCGATTATCGGGACAATGGAGCATTGTGAATACAAAGGCCATGGAGCATTGAGATAACAGAGTTCATGGAGCATTGTGATGAAAGTGGTCATGGATCACTGTGATGACAAGTGTCCTGGAACCTAGTGATGACACGGTTCATACAGCCTTGAGATGACAAGGGCCAAGGCGAATTGTGATGACACCTGTCATGGGGCATTGTGCTGATACTGGTCATCTTGCATTGTGATGACAGTGGTCATGTAGAATTTTGATTAAAGGTATCATGGAACACTGTGATGTCAAAGGCCAAGGAACATTTTGATGACAAGTGTCATTGAGCAATGGGATGACACGGGAATGGAGTATTATGATGACAAGTGTTCTGGAGCATTGTGATGACAAGGGCATGGAGCATTGTGATTACAGGGGCCATGGAGCATTGTGATGACAATGGCATGGAGCACTGTGTTGACACGGGCATGGAGCATTGTAATGATAGGCTATCTGGAGAATTGTGATGAAAAGGGGATGGAGCATTTTGATGACAGGATCCAAGGAGCATTGTGCTGACAATGGCATGGAGCATTGTGATGAAAAGGGTACTGGAGCACTGTGAGGAAAGGAGTCATGGATCATTGTGATGACAGGGGTCATGGAGCTTTGTGATGACAAGGGTCATGGAGCATTGTAATGACACGGTCAAGGAACATTGCGATGACAAGAATTCTGGAGCATTGTGATGAAAGGGCATGGAGCATTGTGATTAAAGGTGACAAGGAGCATTGTGATGATATGGGCAGAGAACTTTGTGATGACAGGGGTCATGGAGCATTGTGATGAAAGTGTCATGGAACATTGGGCTGACAGGGATCATGGAGCTTTTTGGTAAGAGAGGCCTTTTGAGATTTGTGATGGCAGGCCTCATGGGGCATTGTGATGACAGCGGTCTTGGAGCATTGGGATGAAAGGGGTAATGGAGCACTGTGATTACAGGGGCCATGGAGCATTGTGAATACAAAGGCTATGGAGCATTGAGATGACAGGGTTCATGTAGCATTGTGATGAAAGTGATCATGGATCATTGTGATGACAAGTGTCATGGGGCATTTTGATGACATTGGCATGGAGCATTTTGATGACAAGAGTTCTGGAGCATTTTGATGAAAAGGGCAGGGAACATTGTGATGACTGGGTTCATGGAGCATTGTGATGAAAGAGGCCATGGAGCATTGAGATGACAGGCCTCATGAGGCATGGTTTTGACAGTGGTCATGGAGCATTGTGATGAAAGAGATCGTGGAGCAATATGATAACAGGGGACATGGATCATTGTGATGACATGTGTACTGGAGCATTGTGTTTAAAGTAGTCATGGATCATTGTGATGACATGTGTCCTGGAACACTGTGATGACACGGTTCATCGAGTATTGCGATGACAAGGGTCATAGCGAATTGTGACGACAGGTGTCATGGGGCATTGTGATGACATTGATCATCTAGGAATTGTGATGAAAGGTGTCATGGAGCACTGTGATGACTGGGGGCATGAAGCATTTTTATGAAAATTGTCCTGGATTATTGTGATGACAGCAGTCATAGAGAATTGTGATGACAGGGATTATGCAGCATTGTGTTGACAAGGGTATGGACTATTGTGATGACAATGGTCATGGAGCAATGTGATGAAAGTATTCATGGAACATCGTGATGAAAAGTGGCTGGGAGCATTGTGACGATAAACGCCATGGAGCATTGTGATGACAAGTGTCATGGAGCATTGTAATGAAAGGTTTCATTGTGCACTGTGATGACAAGGGGGATGGAGTATTGTGATGAAACTGGTCCTGGAGCATTGTGGTAACAAAAGCCATGGAGCTTTGTGATGACAGGCATCATGGAGCATTGTGAAGAAAGGGGCCATGGCGAATTGTAATGACAATAGAATAATGTGATGAAAATGGTCAGCGAGCATAGTGATTAAAGTGGTCATTGAGAATTGTGATGAAAAGCGACATAGAGCATTGTGATGACAAAGGTCATGGAGAACAGTGATGACCAGGGTCATGTAGCATTGTGATGACACAGTCATGGAACATTGTGATGACAAGAATTCTGGAGCATCGTGAGGAAAAAGGCAGGGAGCATTTTGATTATAGGGGACATGGAGCATTGTGATGACATGGGCAGGGAACACTGTGATGACAGGTGTTATGGAGCAATGTGATGACAAGTGTCGTGGAGCATTGTGATGAGAGGGGCCTTGGAGAATTGTGATGACAGGGGTCATGGAGCATTGTGAAGACAAGATTCATGGAGCATTGTGATGACACGGGCATGAAGCATGGTGATGATAACAGACCTGGAGCATTGTGATGACAAGGGCATGGAGCATTGTGATTACAGGAGACATGGAGCACTGTGATGACATTGGCAGGGATCATTGTGATTCCAGGGATCATGGAGCATTGTGAGGACAAGTGTCATCCAATATTGTGCTGACACAGATCATGGAGCATGGTGATGAGAGTGGCCTTGGAGCACAGTGATGAGAGACGTCATGGGGCATTATGGTGACAGTGGTCAAGGAGCATTGTGATGAAAGTGGTCAAGGAGCATTGTGATGAAAATGTTCATGGAGCGACGGGATTATCGGGACAATGGAGCATTGTGAATACAAAGGCCATGGAGCATTGAGATAACAGAGTTCATGGAGCATTGTGATGAAAGTGGTCATGGATCATTGTGATGACAAGTGTCCTGGAACCTAGTGATGACACGGTTCATAAAGCCTTGAGATGACAAGGGCCAAGGCGAATTGTGATGACACGTGTCATGGGGCATTGTGATGATATTGGTCATCTTGCATTGTGATGACAGTGGTCATGTAGAATTTTGATTAAAGGTATCATGGAGCACTGTGATGACAAAGGCCAAGGAACATTTTGATGACAAGTGTCATTGAGCAATGGGATGACACGGGAATGGAGTATTATGATGACAAGTGTTCTGGAGCATTGTGATGACAAGGGCATGGAGCATTGTGATTCCAGGGGCCATGGAGCATTGTGATGACAACGGCATGGAGCATTGTGATGACACGGGCATGGAGCATTGTAATGATAGGCTATCTGGAGCATTGTGATGAAAAGTGGATGGAGCATTTTGATGACAGGATCCAAGGAGCATTGTGCTGACAATGGCATGGAGCATTGTGATGAAAAGGGTACTGGAGCACTGTGAGGAATGGCGTCATGGATCATTGTGATGACAGGGGTCATGGAGCTTTGTAATGACAAGCGTCATGGAGCATTGTGATGACACGGTCAAGGAACATTGCGATGACAAGAATTCTGGAGCATTGTGATGAAAGGGCATGGAGCATTCTGATTAAAGGTGACAAGGAGCATTGTGATGATATGGGCAGAGAACTTTGTGATAACAGGGGTCATGGAGCTTTTTGGTAAGAGAGGCCTTGGAGATTTGTGATGGCAGGCGTCATGGGGCATTGTGATGACAGCGGTCTTGGAGCATTGTGATGAAAGTGATCATGGATCATTGTGATGAGAAGTGTCCTGGAACCTTGTGATGACACGGTTCATGGAGCATTGTGATGACAAGGACCATGGCGAATTGTGATGACATCTGTCATGGGGCATTGTGATGACAGTGGTCATCTAGATTTGTAATGAATGGTATCATGGAGCATAGTGATGACAGGGGCCATGGAACATTGTGATGACAAAGGCCATGGAGCATTGTGATGACAAGTGTCATGGGGCATTTTGATGATATTGGCATGGCGCATTATGATGACAAGTGTTCTGGAGCATTTTGATGACAAGGGCATGGAGCATTGTGATGAAAGGGGCCATGGAGCATTGAGATGACAGGCGTCATGAGGCATGGTGATGACAGTGGTCATGGAGCACTGTGATGAAAGAGATCATGGAGCAATATGATAACAGGGGCCATGGATCATTGTGATGACAGGTGTATTGGAGCATTGTGATGAAAGTAGTCATGGATCATTGTGATGACATGTGTCCTGGAACACTGTGATGACACGGTTCATCGAGTATTGTGATGAAAAGGGTCAGAGCGAATTGTGACGACAGGTGTCATGGGGCATTGTGATGACATTGATCATCTAGGAATTGTGATGAAAGGTGTCATGGAGCACTGTGATGACTGGGGGCATGAAGCATTGTTATGAAAATTGTCCTGAATTATTGTGATGACAGCAGTCATGGAGAATTGTGATGACAGGGATTATGCAGCATCGTGTTGACAACGGTATGGACTATTGTGATGACAATGGTCATGGAGCAATGTGATGAAAGTTTTTATGGAACATCGTGATGAAAAGTGCCTGGGAGCATTGTGACGATAAAGGCCATGGAGCAATGTGATGACAAGTGTCATGGAGCATTGTAATGAAAGGTTTCATTGTGCACTGTGATGACAAGGGGGATGGAGTATTGTGATGAAACTGGTCCTGGAGCATTGTGATAACAAAAGCCATGGAGCTTTGTGATGACAGGCATCATGGAGCATTGTGAAGAAAGGGCCCATGGCGAATTGTAATGACAATAGAGAAATGTGATGAAAATGGTCAGCGAGCATAGTGATTAGAGTGGTCATTGAGAATTGTGATGAAAAGCGACATAGAGCATTGTGATGACAAAGGTCATGGAGAACAGTGATGACCAGGGTATTGAAGCATGGTGATGCCACGGTCATGGAACATTGTGATGACAAGAATTCTGGAGCATTGTGAGGAAACAGGCATGGAGCATTGTGATTATAGGGGACATGGAGCATTGTGATGACATGGGCAGGGAACACTGTGATGACAGGTGTTATGGAGCAATGTGATGACAAGTGTCGTGGAGCATTGTCATGAGAGGGGCCTTGGAGAATTGTGATGACCATGGTCATGGAGCATTGTGATGACATGGGCCATGGAGCATTGTGAAGACAAGATTCATGGAGCATTGTGATGACACGGGCATGAAGCATGGTGATGACAACAGACCTGGAGCATTGTGATGACAAGGGTATGGAGCATTGTGATTACAGGAGACATGGAGCATTGTGATGACATTGGCACGGATCATTGTGATTACGGGGATCATGGAGCATTGTGATGACAAGTGTCATCAAATATTGTGCTGACCCAGATCATGGAGCATTTTGATGAGAGTGGCCTTGGAGCACAGTGATGAGAGACGTCATGGGGCATTATGGTGACAGTGGTCAAGGAGCATTGTGATGAAAGTGTTCATGGAGCAACGGGATTATCGGGACAATGGAGCATTGTGAATACAAAGGCCATGGAGCATTGAGATAACAGAGTTCATGGAGCATTGTGATGAAAGTGGTCATGGATCACTGTGATGACAAGTGTCCTGGAACCTAGTGATGACACGGTTCATACAGCCTTGAGATGACAAGGGTCAAGGCGAATTGTGATGACACGTGTCATGGGGCATAGTGATGACATTGGTCATCTTGCCTTGTGATGACAGTGGTCATGTAGAATTTTGATGAAAGGTATCATGGAGCACTGTGATGACAAAGGCCAAGGAACATTTTGATGACAAGTGTCATTGAGCAATGGGATGACACGGGAATGGAGTATTATGATGACAAGTGTTCTGGAGCATTGTGATGACAAGGGCATGGAGCATTGTGATGACAGGGGCCATGGAGCATTGTGATGACAACGGCATGGAGCATTGTGATGACACGGGCATGGAGCATTGTAATGATAGGCTATCTGGAGCATTGTGATGAAAAGTGGATGGAGCATTTTGATGACAGGATCCAAGGAGCATTGTGCTGACAATGGCATGGAGCATTGTGATGAAAAGGGTACTGGAGCACTGCGAGGAAAGGAATCATGGGTCATTGTGATGACAGGGGTCATGGAGCTTTGTGATGACAAGGGTCATGGAGCATTGTGATGACACGGTCAAGGAACATTGCGATGACAAGAATTCTGGAGCATTGTGATGAAAGGGCATGGAGCATTGTGATTAAAGGTGAGAAGGAGCATTGTGATGATATGGGCAGAGAACTTTGTGATGACAGGGGTCATGGAGCTTTTTGGTAAGAGAGGCCTTGGAGATTTGTGATGGCAGGCGTCATGGGGCATTGTGATGACAGCGGTCTTGGAACATTGTGATGAAAGGGGTCATGGAGCACTGTGATTACAGGGGCCATGGAACATTGTGAATACAAAGGCTATGGAGCATTCAGATGACAGTGTTCATGGAGCATGGTGATGAAAGTGATCATGGCGCACTGTGATGAAAGAGATCATGGAGCAATATGATAACAGGGGCCATGGATCATTGTGATGACAGGTGTATTGGAGCATTGTGATGAAAGCAGTCATGGATCATTGTGATGACATGTGTCCTGGAACACTGTGATGACACGGTTCATCGAGTATTGTGATGAAAAGGGTCAGAGCGAATTGTGACGACAGGTGTCATGGGGCATTGTGATGACATTGATAACCTAGGAATTGTGATGAAAGGTGTCATGGAGCACTGTGATGCCTGGGGGCATGAAGCATTGTTATGAAAATTGTCCTGGATTATTGTGATGACAGCAGTCATGGAGAATTGTGATGACAGGGATTATGCAGCATTGTGTTGACAATGGTATGGACTATTGTGATGACAATGGTCATGGAGCAATGTGATGAAAGTTTTTATGGAACATCGTGATGAAAATTGCCTGGGAGCATTGTGACGATAAAGGCCATGGAGCAATGTGATGACAAGTGTCATGGAGCATTGTAATGAAAGGTTTCATTGTGCACTGTGATGACAAGGGGGATGGAGTATTGTGATGAATCTGGTCCTGGAGCATTGTGATAACAAAAGTCATGTAGCTTTGTGATGACAGGCATCATGGAGCATTGTGAAGAAAGGGGCCATGGGAAATTGTAAAGACAATAGAGAAATGTGATGAAAATGGTCAGCGAGCGTTATGATTAAAGTGGTCATTGAGAAATGTGATGAAAAGCGACATAGAGCATTGTGGTGACAAAGGTCATGGAGAACTGTGATGACCAGGGTCATGTAGCATTGTGATGACACGGTCATGGAACATTGTGATGACAAGAATTCTGGAGCATTGTGATGACAAGGGCCATGGAGCATTGTGATGCCACGGTCATGGAACATTGTGATGACAAGAATTCTGGAGCATTGTGAGGAAACAGGCATGGAGCATTGTGATTATAGGGGACATGGAGCATTGTGATGACATGGGCCATGGAGCATTGTGAAGACAAGATTCATGGAGCATTGTGATGACACGGGCATGAAGCATGGTGATGACAAAAGACCTGAAGCATTGTGATGACAAGGGCATGGAGCATTATGATTACAGGAGACATGGAGCATTGTGATGACATAGGCAGGGATCATTGTGATTACAGGGATCATGGAGCATTGTGATGACAAGTGTCATCCAATATTGTGCTGACACAGATCATGGAGCATTTTGATGAGAGTGGCCTTGGAGCACAATGATGAGAGACGTCATGGGGCATTATGGTGACAGTGGTCAAGGAGCCTTGTGCTGAAAGTGTTCATGGAGCAACGCGATTATCGGGACAATGGAGCACTGTGAATACAAAGGCCATGGAGCATTGAGATAACAGAGTTCATGGAGCATTGTGATGAAAGTGGTCATGGATCACTGTGATGAGAAGTGTCCTGGAACTTAGTGATGACACGGTTCATACAGCCTTGAGATGACAAGGGCCAAGGCGAATTGTGATGACATTGGTCATCTTGGATTGTGATGACAGTGGTCATGTAGAATTTTGATTAAAGGTATCATGGAGCAGTGTGATGACAAAGGCCAAGGAACATTTTGATGACAAGTGTCATTGAGCAATGGGATGACACGGGAATGGAGTATTATGATGACAAGTGTTCTGGAGCATTGTGATGACAAGGGCATGGAGCATTGTGATTCCAGGGGCCATGGAGCATTGTGATGACAACGGCATGGAGCTTTGTGATGACACGGGCATGGAGCATTGTAATGATAGGCTATCTGGAGCATTGTAATGAAAAGGGGACAGAGAATTTTGATGAGATGGTCCAAGGAGAATTGTGCTGACAATGACATGGCGCATTGTGATGAAAAGGGTACTGGAGCACTGTGAGGAAAGGAGTCATGGGTCATTGTGATGACAGGGGTCATGGAGCTTTTTGGTAAGAGAGGCCTTGGAGATTTGTGATGGCAGGCGTCATGGGGCATTGTGATGACAGCGGTCTTGGAGCATTGTGATGAAAGGGGTCATGGAGCACTGTGATTACAGGGGCCATGGAGCATTGTGAATACAAAGGCTATGGAGCATTGAGATGACAGTGTTCATGGAGCATTGTGATGAAAGTGATCATGGATCATTGTGATGACAAGTGTCCTGGAACCTTGTGATGACACGTTTCATGGAGCATTGTGGTGACAAGGACCATGGCGAATTGTGATGACATCTGTCATGGGGCATTGTGATGACAGTGGTCATCTAGAATTGTGATGAATGGTAACATGGAGCACTGTGATGACAGGGGCCATGGAACATTGTGATGACAAAGGCCATGGAGCATTGTGATGACAAGTGTCATGGGGCAATTTGAAGACATTGGCATGGAGCATTATGATGACAAGTGTTCTGGAGCATTTTGATGACAAGGGCATGGAGCTTTGTGATGAGAGGGGCCATGGAACATTGTGATGACAGGCGTCATGAGGCATGGTGATGACAGTGGTCATGGAGCACTGTGATGAAAGAGATCATGGAGCAATATGATAACAGGGGCCATGGATCATTGTGATGACAGGTGTATTGGAGCATTGTGATGAAAGTAGTCATGGATCATTGTGATGACATGTGTCCTGGAACACTGTGATGACACGGTTCATCGAGTATTGTGATGACAAGGGTCAGAGCGAATTGTGTCGACAGGTGTCATGGGGCATTGTGATGACATTGATCATCTAGGAATTGTGAAGAAAGGTGTCATGGAGCACTGTGATGACTGGGGGCATGAAGCATTGTTATGAAAATTGTCCTGGATTATTGTGATGACAGCAGTCATGGAGAATTGTGATGACAGGGATTATGCAGCATTGTGTTGACAACGGTATGGACTATTGTGATGACAATGGTCATGGAGCAATGTGATGAAAGTCTTTATGGAACATCGTGATGAAAAGTGCCTGGGAGCATTGTGACGATAAAGGCCATGGAGCAATGTGATGACAAGTGTCATGGAGCATTGTAATGAAAGGTTTCATTGTGCACTGTGATGACAAGGGGGATGGAGTATTGTGATGAAACTGGTCCTGGAGCATTGTGATAACAAAAGCCATGGAGCTTATTGATGACAGGCATCATGGAGCATTGTGAAGAAAGGGGCCATGGTGAATTGTAATGACAATAGAGAAATGTGATGAAAATGGTCAGCGAGCATAGTGATTAGAGTGGTCATTGAGAATTGTGATGAAAAGCGACATAGAGCATTGTGATGACAAAGGTCATGGAGAACAGTTATCACCAGGCTATTGAAGCATTGTGATGACACGGTCATGGAACATTGTGATGACAAGAATTCTGGAGCATTGTGATGAAAAGGGCCATGGAGCATTGTGATGTCACGGTCAAGGAACATTGTGATGACAAGAATTCTGGGGCATTGTGAGGAAACAGGCATGGAGCATTGTGATTATAGGGGACATGGAGCATTGTGATGACATGGGCAGGGAACACTGTGATGACAGGTGTTATGGAGCAATGTGATGACAAGTGTCGTGGAGCATTGTGATGAGAGGGGCCTTGGAGAATTGTGATGACAATGGTCATGGAGCATTGTGATGACATGGGCCATGGAGCATTGTGAAGACAAGATTCATGGAGCATTGTGATGACACGGGCATGAAGCATGGTGATGACAACAGACCTGGAGCATTGTGATGACAAGGGTATGGAGCATTGTGATTACAGGAGACATGGAGCATTGTGATGACATTGGCAGGGATCATTGTGATTACGGGGATCATGGAGCATTGTTGTGACAAGTGTCATCCAATATTGTGCTGACCCAGATCATGGAGCATTTTGATGAGAGTGGCCTTGGAGCACAGTGATGAGAGACGTCATGGGGCATTATGTTGACAGTGGTCAAGGAGCCTTGTGCTGAAAGTGTTCATGGAGCAACGCGATTATCGGGACAATGGAGCATTGTGAATACAAAGGCCATGGAGCATTGAGATAACAGAGTTCATGGAGCATTGTGATGAAAGTGGTCATGGATCACTGTGATGACAAGTGTCCTGGAACCTAGTGATGACACGGTTCATACAGCCTTGAGATGACAAGGGCCAAGGCGAATTGTGATGACACCTGTCATGGGGCATTGTGCTGATACTGGTCATCTTGCATTGTGATGACAGTGGTCATGTAGAATTTTGATTAAAGGTATCATGGAACACTGTGATGTCAAAGGCCAAGGAACATTTTGATGACAAGTGTCATTGAGCAATGGGATGACACGGGAATGGAGTATTATGATGACAAGTGTTCTGGAGCATTGTGATGACAAGGGCATGGAGCATTGTGATTACAGGGGCCATGGAGCATTGTGATGACAATGGCATGGAGCACTGTGTTGACACGGGCATGGAGCATTGTAATGATAGGCTATCTGGAGAATTGTGATGAAAAGGGGATGGAGCATTTTGATGACAGGATCCAAGGAGCATTGTGCTGACAATGGCATGGAGCATTGTGATGAAAAGGGTACTGGAGCACTGTGAGGAAAGGAGTCATGGATCATTGTGATGACAGGGGTCATGGAGCTTTGTGATGACAAGGGTCATGGAGCATTGTAATGACACGGTCAAGGAACATTGCGATGACAAGAATTCTGGAGCATTGTGATGAAAGGGCATGGAGCATTGTGATTAAAGGTGACAAGGAGCATTGTGATGATATGGGCAGAGAACTTTGTGATGACAGGGGTCATGGAGCATTGTGATGAAAGTGTCATGGAACATTGGGCTGACAGGGATCATGGAGCTTTTTGGTAAGAGAGGCCTTTTGAGATTTGTGATGGCAGGCCTCATGGGGCATTGTGATGACAGCGGTCTTGGAGCATTGGGATGAAAGGGGTAATGGAGCACTGTGATTACAGGGGCCATGGAGCATTGTGAATACAAAGGCTATGGAGCATTGAGATGACAGGGTTCATGTAGCATTGTGATGAAAGTGATCATGGATCATTGTGATGACAAGTGTCATGGGGCATTTTGATGACATTGGCATGGAGCATTTTGATGACAAGAGTTCTGGAGCATTTTGATGAAAAGGGCAGGGAACATTGTGATGACTGGGTTCATGGAGCATTGTGATGAAAGAGGCCATGGAGCATTGAGATGACAGGCCTCATGAGGCATGGTTTTGACAGTGGTCATGGAGCATTGTGATGAAAGAGATCGTGGAGCAATATGATAACAGGGGACATGGATCATTGTGATGACATGTGTACTGGAGCATTGTGTTTAAAGTAGTCATGGATCATTGTGATGACATGTGTCCTGGAACACTGTGATGACACGGTTCATCGAGTATTGCGATGACAAGGGTCATAGCGAATTGTGACGACAGGTGTCATGGGGCATTGTGATGACATTGATCATCTAGGAATTGTGATGAAAGGTGTCATGGAGCACTGTGATGACTGGGGGCATGAAGCATTTTTATGAAAATTGTCCTGGATTATTGTGATGACAGCAGTCATAGAGAATTGTGATGACAGGGATTATGCAGCATTGTGTTGACAAGGGTATGGACTATTGTGATGACAATGGTCATGGAGCAATGTGATGAAAGTATTCATGGAACATCGTGATGAAAAGTGGCTGGGAGCATTGTGACGATAAACGCCATGGAGCATTGTGATGACAAGTGTCATGGAGCATTGTAATGAAAGGTTTCATTGTGCACTGTGATGACAAGGGGGATGGAGTATTGTGATGAAACTGGTCCTGGAGCATTGTGGTAACAAAAGCCATGGAGCTTTGTGATGACAGGCATCATGGAGCATTGTGAAGAAAGGGGCCATGGCGAATTGTAATGACAATAGAATAATGTGATGAAAATGGTCAGCGAGCATAGTGATTAAAGTGGTCATTGAGAATTGTGATGAAAAGCGACATAGAGCATTGTGATGACAAAGGTCATGGAGAACAGTGATGACCAGGGTCATGTAGCATTGTGATGACACAGTCATGGAACATTGTGATGACAAGAATTCTGGAGCATCGTGAGGAAAAAGGCAGGGAGCATTTTGATTATAGGGGACATGGAGCATTGTGATGACATGGGCAGGGAACACTGTGATGACAGGTGTTATGGAGCAATGTGATGACAAGTGTCGTGGAGCATTGTGATGAGAGGGGCCTTGGAGAATTGTGATGACAGGGGTCATGGAGCATTGTGAAGACAAGATTCATGGAGCATTGTGATGACACGGGCATGAAGCATGGTGATGATAACAGACCTGGAGCATTGTGATGACAAGGGCATGGAGCATTGTGATTACAGGAGACATGGAGCACTGTGATGACATTGGCAGGGATCATTGTGATTCCAGGGATCATGGAGCATTGTGAGGACAAGTGTCATCCAATATTGTGCTGACACAGATCATGGAGCATGGTGATGAGAGTGGCCTTGGAGCACAGTGATGAGAGACGTCATGGGGCATTATGGTGACAGTGGTCAAGGAGCATTGTGATGAAAGTGGTCAAGGAGCATTGTGATGAAAATGTTCATGGAGCGACGGGATTATCGGGACAATGGAGCATTGTGAATACAAAGGCCATGGAGCATTGAGATAACAGAGTTCATGGAGCATTGTGATGAAAGTGGTCATGGATCATTGTGATGACAAGTGTCCTGGAACCTAGTGATGACACGGTTCATAAAGCCTTGAGATGACAAGGGCCAAGGCGAATTGTGATGACACGTGTCATGGGGCATTGTGATGATATTGGTCATCTTGCATTGTGATGACAGTGGTCATGTAGAATTTTGATTAAAGGTATCATGGAGCACTGTGATGACAAAGGCCAAGGAACATTTTGATGACAAGTGTCATTGAGCAATGGGATGACACGGGAATGGAGTATTATGATGACAAGTGTTCTGGAGCATTGTGATGACAAGGGCATGGAGCATTGTGATTCCAGGGGCCATGGAGCATTGTGATGACAACGGCATGGAGCTTTGTGATGACACGGGCATGGAGCATTGTAATGATAGGCTATCTGGAGCATTGTAATGAAAAGGGGACAGAGAATTTTGATGAGATGGTCCAAGGAGAATTGTGCTGACAATGACATGGCGCATTGTGATGAAAAGGGTACTGGAGCACTGTGAGGAAAGGAGTCATGGGTCATTGTGATGACAGGGGTCATGGAGCTTTTTGGTAAGAGAGGCCTTGGAGATTTGTGATGGCAGGCGTCATGGGGCATTGTGATGACAGCGGTCTTGGAGCATTGTGATGAAAGGGGTCATGGAGCACTGTGATTACAGGGGCCATGGAGCATTGTGAATACAAAGGCTATGGAGCATTGAGATGACAGTGTTCATGGAGCATTGTGATGAAAGTGATCATGGATCATTGTGATGACAAGTGTCCTGGAACCTTGTGATGACACGTTTCATGGAGCATTGTGGTGACAAGGACCATGGCGAATTGTGATGACATCTGTCATGGGGCATTGTGATGACAGTGGTCATCTAGAATTGTGATGAATGGTAACATGGAGCACTGTGATGACAGGGGCCATGGAACATTGTGATGACAAAGGCCATGGAGCATTGTGATGACAAGTGTCATGGGGCAATTTGAAGACATTGGCATGGAGCATTATGATGACAAGTGTTCTGGAGCATTTTGATGACAAGGGCATGGAGCTTTGTGATGAGAGGGGCCATGGAACATTGTGATGACAGGCGTCATGAGGCATGGTGATGACAGTGGTCATGGAGCACTGTGATGAAAGAGATCATGGAGCAATATGATAACAGGGGCCATGGATCATTGTGATGACAGGTGTATTGGAGCATTGTGATGAAAGTAGTCATGGATCATTGTGATGACATGTGTCCTGGAACACTGTGATGACACGGTTCATCGAGTATTGTGATGACAAGGGTCAGAGCGAATTGTGTCGACAGGTGTCATGGGGCATTGTGATGACATTGATCATCTAGGAATTGTGAAGAAAGGTGTCATGGAGCACTGTGATGACTGGGGGCATGAAGCATTGTTATGAAAATTGTCCTGGATTATTGTGATGACAGCAGTCATGGAGAATTGTGATGACAGGGATTATGCAGCATTGTGTTGACAACGGTATGGACTATTGTGATGACAATGGTCATGGAGCAATGTGATGAAAGTCTTTATGGAACATCGTGATGAAAAGTGCCTGGGAGCATTGTGACGATAAAGGCCATGGAGCAATGTGATGACAAGTGTCATGGAGCATTGTAATGAAAGGTTTCATTGTGCACTGTGATGACAAGGGGGATGGAGTATTGTGATGAAACTGGTCCTGGAGCATTGTGATAACAAAAGCCATGGAGCTTATTGATGACAGGCATCATGGAGCATTGTGAAGAAAGGGGCCATGGCGAATTGTAATGACAATAGAGAAATGTGATGAAAATGGTCAGCGAGCATAGTGATTAGAGTGGTCATTGAGAATTGTGATGAAAAGCGACATAGAGCATTGTGATGACAAAGGTCATGGAGAACAGTTATCACCAGGCTATTGAAGCATTGTGATGACACGGTCATGGAACATTGTGATGACAAGAATTCTGGAGCATTGTGATGAAAAGGGCCATGGAGCATTGTGATGTCACGGTCAAGGAACATTGTGATGACAAGAATTCTGGGGCATTGTGAGGAAACAGGCATGGAGCATTGTGATTATAGGGGACATGGAGCATTGTGATGACATGGGCAGGGAACACTGTGATGACAGGTGTTATGGAGCAATGTGATGACAAGTGTCGTGGAGCATTGTGATGAGAGGGGCCTTGGAGAATTGTGATGACAATGGTCATGGAGCATTGTGATGACATGGGCCATGGAGCATTGTGAAGACAAGATTCATGGAGCATTGTGATGACACGGGCATGAAGCATGGTGATGACAACAGACCTGGAGCATTGTGATGACAAGGGTATGGAGCATTGTGATTACAGGAGACATGGAGCATTGTGATGACATTGGCAGGGATCATTGTGATTACGGGGATCATGGAGCATTGTTGTGACAAGTGTCATCCAATATTGTGCTGACCCAGATCATGGAGCATTTTGATGAGAGTGGCCTTGGAGCACAGTGATGAGAGACGTCATGGGGCATTATGTTGACAGTGGTCAAGGAGCCTTGTGCTGAAAGTGTTCATGGAGCAACGCGATTATCGGGACAATGGAGCATTGTGAATACAAAGGCCATGGAGCATTGAGATAACAGAGTTCATGGAGCATTGTGATGAAAGTGGTCATGGATCACTGTGATGACAAGTGTCCTGGAACCTAGTGATGACACGGTTCATACAGCCTTGAGATGACAAGGGCCAAGGCGAATTGTGATGACACCTGTCATGGGGCATTGTGCTGATACTGGTCATCTTGCATTGTGATGACAGTGGTCATGTAGAATTTTGATTAAAGGTATCATGGAACACTGTGATGTCAAAGGCCAAGGAACATTTTGATGACAAGTGTCATTGAGCAATGGGATGACACGGGAATGGAGTATTATGATGACAAGTGTTCTGGAGCATTGTGATGACAAGGGCATGGAGCATTGTGATTCCAGGGGCCATGGAGCATTGTGATGACAATGGCATGGAGCACTGTGTTGACACGGGCATGGAGCATTGTAATGATAGGCTATCTGGAGAATTGTGATGAAAAGGGGATGGAGCATTTTGATGACAGGATCCAAGGAGCATTGTGCTGACAATGGCATGGAGCATTGTGATGAAAAGGGTACTGGAGCACTGTGAGGAAAGGAGTCATGGATCATTGTGATGACAGGGGTCATGGAGCTTTGTGATGACAAGGGTCATGGAGCATTGTAATGACACGGTCAAGGAACATTGCGATGACAAGAATTCTGGAGCATTGTGATGAAAGGGCATGGAGCATTGTGATTAAAGGTGACAAGGAGCATTGTGATGATATGGGCAGAGAACTTTGTGATGACAGGGGTCATGGAGCATTGTGATGAAAGTGTCATGGAACATTGGGCTGACAGGGATCATGGAGCTTTTTGGTAAGAGAGGCCTTTTGAGATTTGTGATGGCAGGCCTCATGGGGCATTGTGATGACAGCGGTCTTGGAGCATTGGGATGAAAGGGGTAATGGAGCACTGTGATTACAGGGGCCATGGAGCATTGTGAATACAAAGGCTATGGAGCATTGAGATGACAGGGTTCATGTAGCATTGTGATGAAAGTGATCATGGATCATTGTGATGACAAGTGTCATGGGGCATTTTGATGACATTGGCATGGAGCATTTTGATGACAAGAGTTCTGGAGCATTTTGATGAAAAGGGCAGGGAACATTGTGATGACTGGGTTCATGGAGCATTGTGATGAAAGAGGCCATGGAGCATTGAGATGACAGGCCTCATGAGGCATGGTTTTGACAGTGGTCATGGAGCATTGTGATGAAAGAGATCGTGGAGCAATATGATAACAGGGGACATGGATCATTGTGATGACATGTGTACTGGAGCATTGTGTTTAAAGTAGTCATGGATCATTGTGATGACATGTGTCCTGGAACACTGTGATGACACGGTTCATCGAGTATTGCGATGACAAGGGTCATAGCGAATTGTGACGACAGGTGTCATGGGGCATTGTGATGACATTGATCATCTAGGAATTGTGATGAAAGGTGTCATGGAGCACTGTGATGACTGGGGGCATGAAGCATTTTTATGAAAATTGTCCTGGATTATTGTGATGACAGCAGTCATAGAGAATTGTGATGACAGGGATTATGCAGCATTGTGTTGACAACGGTATGGACTATTGTGATGACAATGGTCATGGAGCAATGTGATGAAAGTATTCATGGAACATCGTGATGAAAAGTGGCTGGGAGCATTGTGACGATAAACGCCATGGAGCATTGTGATGACAAGTGTCATGGAGCATTGTAATGAAAGGTTTCATTGTGCACTGTGATGACAAGGGGGATGGAGTATTGTGATGAAACTGGTCCTGGAGCATTGTGGTAACAAAAGCCATGGAGCTTTGTGATGACAGGCATCATGGAGCATTGTGAAGAAAGGGGCCATGGCGAATTGTAATGACAATAGAATAATGTGATGAAAATGGTCAGCGAGCATAGTGATTAAAGTGGTCATTGAGAATTGTGATGAAAAGCGACATAGAGCATTGTGATGACAAAGGTCATGGAGAACTGTGATGACCAGGGTCATGTAGCATTGTGATGACACAGTCATGGAACATTGTGATGACAAGAATTCTGGAGCATCGTGAGGAAAAAGGCAGGGAGCATTGTGATTATAGGGGACATGGAGCATTGTGATGACATGGGCAGGGAACACTGTGATGACAGGTGTTATGGAGCAATGTGATGACAAGTGTCGTGGAGCATTGTGATGAGAGGGGCCTTGGAGAATTGTGATGACAGGGGTCATGGAGCATTGTGAAGACAAGATTCATGGAGCATTGTGATGACACGGGCATGAAGCATGGTGATGATAACAGACCTGGAGCATTGTGATGACAAGGGCATGGAGCATTGTGATTACAGGAGACATGGAGCACTGTGATGACATTGGCAGGGATCATTGTGATTCCAGGGATCATGGAGCATTGTGAGGACAAGTGTCATCCAATATTGTGCTGACACAGATCATGGAGCATGGTGATGAGAGTGGCCTTGGAGCACAGTGATGAGAGACGTCATGGGGCATTATGGTGACAGTGGTCAAGGAGCATTGTGATGAAAGTGGTCAAGGAGCATTGTGATGAAAATGTTCATGGAGCGACGGGATTATCGGGACAATGGAGCATTGTGAATACAAAGGCCATGGAGCATTGAGATAACAGAGTTCATGGAGCATTGTGATGAAAGTGGTCATGGATCATTGTGATGACAAGTGTCCTGGAACCTAGTGATGACACGGTTCATAAAGCCTTGAGATGACAAGGGCCAAGGCGAATTGTGATGACACGTGTCATGGGACATTGTGATGATATTGGTCATCTTGCATTGTGATGACAGTGGTCATGTAGAATTTTGATTAAAGGTATCATGGAGCACTGTGATGACAAAGGCCAAGGAACATTTTGATGACAAGTGTCATTGAGCAATGGGATGACACGGGAATGGAGTATTATGATGACAAGTGTTCTGGAGCATTGTGATGACAAGGGCATGGAGCATTGTGATTCCAGGGGCCATGGAGCATTGTGATGACAACGGCATGGAGCTTTGTGATGACACGGGCATGGAGCATTGTAATGATAGGCTATCTGGAGCATTGTAATGAAAAGGGGACAGAGAATTTTGATGAGATGGTCCAAGGAGAATTGTGCTGACAATGACATGGCGCATTGTGATGAAAAGGGTACTGGAGCACTGTGAGGAAAGGAGTCATGGGTCATTGTGATGACAGGGGTCATGGAGCTTTTTGGTAAGAGAGGCCTTGGAGATTTGTGATGGCAGGCGTCATGGGGCATTGTGATGACAGCGGTCTTGGAGCATTGTGATGAAAGGGGTCATGGAGCACTGTGATTACAGGGGCCATGGAGCATTGTGAATACAAAGGCTATGGAGCATTGAGATGACAGGGTTGATGGAGCATTGTGATGAAAGTGATCATGGATCATTGTGATGAGAAGTGTCCTGGAACCTTGTGATGACAAGGTTCATGGAGCACTGTGATGACAAGGACCATGGCGAATTGTGATGACATCTGTCATGGGGCATTGTGATGACAGTGGTCATCTAGAATTGTGATGAATGGTAACATGGAGCACTGTGATGACAGGGGCCATGGAACATTGTGATGACAAAGGCCATGGAGCATTGTGATGACAAGTGTCATGGGGCAATTTGAAGACATTGGCATGGAGCATTATGATGACAAGTGTTCTGGAGCATTTTGATGACAAGGGCATGGAGCTTTGTGATGAGAGGGGCCATGGAACATTGTGATGACAGGCGTCATGAGGCATGGTGATGACAGTGGTCATGGAGCACTGTGATGAAAGAGATCATGGAGCAATATGATAACAGGGGCCATGGATCATTGTGATGACAGGTGTATTGGAGCATTGTGATGAAAGTAGTCATGGATCATTGTGATGACATGTGTCCTGGAACACTGTGATGACACGGTTCATCGAGTATTGTGATGACAAGGGTCAGAGCGAATTGTGTCGACAGGTGTCATGGGGCATTGTGATGACATTGATCATCTAGGAATTGTGAAGAAAGGTGTCATGGAGCACTGTGATGACTGGGGGCATGAAGCATTGTTATGAAAATTGTCCTGGATTATTGTGATGACAGCAGTCATGGAGAATTGTGATGACAGGGATTATGCAGCATTGTGTTGACAACGGTATGGACTATTGTGATGACAATGGTCATGGAGCAATGTGATGAAAGTCTTTATGGAACATCGTGATGAAAAGTGCCTGGGAGCATTGTGACGATAAAGGCCATGGAGCAATGTGATGACAAGTGTCATGGAGCATTGTAATGAAAGGTTTCATTGTGCACTGTGATGACAAGGGGGATGGAGTATTGTGATGAAACTGGTCCTGGAGCATTGTGATAACAAAAGCCATGGAGCTTATTGATGACAGGCATCATGGAGCATTGTGAAGAAAGGGGCCATGGCGAATTGTAATGACAATAGAGAAATGTGATGAAAATGGTCAGCGAGCATAGTGATTAGAGTGGTCATTGAGAATTGTGATGAAAAGCGACATAGAGCATTGTGATGACAAAGGTCATGGAGAACAGTTATCACCAGGCTATTGAAGCATTGTGATGACACGGTCATGGAACATTGTGATGACAAGAATTCTGGAGCATTGTGATGAAAAGGGCCATGGAGCATTGTGATGTCACGGTCAAGGAACATTGTGATGACAAGAATTCTGGGGCATTGTGAGGAAACAGGCATGGAGCATTGTGATTATAGGGGACATGGAGCATTGTGATGACATGGGCAGGGAACACTGTGATGACAGGTGTTATGGAGCAATGTGATGACAAGTGTCGTGGAGCATTGTGATGAGAGGGGCCTTGGAGAATTGTGATGACAATGGTCATGGAGCATTGTGATGACATGGGCCATGGAGCATTGTGAAGACAAGATTCATGGAGCATTGTGATGACACGGGCATGAAGCATGGTGATGACAACAGACCTGGAGCATTGTGATGACAAGGGTATGGAGCATTGTGATTACAGGAGACATGGAGCATTGTGATGACATTGGCAGGGATCATTGTGATTACGGGGATCATGGAGCATTGTTGTGACAAGTGTCATCCAATATTGTGCTGACCCAGATCATGGAGCATTTTGATGAGAGTGGCCTTGGAGCACAGTGATGAGAGACGTCATGGGGCATTATGTTGACAGTGGTCAAGGAGCCTTGTGCTGAAAGTGTTCATGGAGCAACGCGATTATCGGGACAATGGAGCATTGTGAATACAAAGGCCATGGAGCATTGAGATAACAGAGTTCATGGAGCATTGTGATGAAAGTGGTCATGGATCACTGTGATGACAAGTGTCCTGGAACCTAGTGATGACACGGTTCATACAGCCTTGAGATGACAAGGGCCAAGGCGAATTGTGATGACACCTGTCATGGGGCATTGTGCTGATACTGGTCATCTTGCATTGTGATGACAGTGGTCATGTAGAATTTTGATTAAAGGTATCATGGAACACTGTGATGTCAAAGGCCAAGGAACATTTTGATGACAAGTGTCATTGAGCAATGGGATGACACGGGAATGGAGTATTATGATGACAAGTGTTCTGGAGCATTGTGATGACAAGGGCATGGAGCATTGTGATTACAGGGGCCATGGAGCATTGTGATGACAATGGCATGGAGCACTGTGTTGACACGGGCATGGAGCATTGTAATGATAGGCTATCTGGAGAATTGTGATGAAAAGGGGATGGAGCATTTTGATGACAGGATCCAAGGAGCATTGTGCTGACAATGGCATGGAGCATTGTGATGAAAAGGGTACTGGAGCACTGTGAGGAAAGGAGTCATGGATCATTGTGATGACAGGGGTCATGGAGCTTTGTGATGACAAGGGTCATGGAGCATTGTAATGACACGGTCAAGGAACATTGCGATGACAAGAATTCTGGAGCATTGTGATGAAAGGGCATGGAGCATTGTGATTAAAGGTGACAAGGAGCATTGTGATGATATGGGCAGAGAACTTTGTGATGACAGGGGTCATGGAGCATTGTGATGAAAGTGTCATGGAACATTGGGCTGACAGGGATCATGGAGCTTTTTGGTAAGAGAGGCCTTTTGAGATTTGTGATGGCAGGCCTCATGGGGCATTGTGATGACAGCGGTCTTGGAGCATTGGGATGAAAGGGGTAATGGAGCACTGTGATTACAGGGGCCATGGAGCATTGTGAATACAAAGGCTATGGAGCATTGAGATGACAGGGTTCATGTAGCATTGTGATGAAAGTGATCATGGATCATTGTGATGACAAGTGTCATGGGGCATTTTGATGACATTGGCATGGAGCATTTTGATGACAAGAGTTCTGGAGCATTTTGATGAAAAGGGCAGGGAACATTGTGATGACTGGGTTCATGGAGCATTGTGATGAAAGAGGCCATGGAGCATTGAGATGACAGGCCTCATGAGGCATGGTTTTGACAGTGGTCATGGAGCATTGTGATGAAAGAGATCGTGGAGCAATATGATAACAGGGGACATGGATCATTGTGATGACATGTGTACTGGAGCATTGTGTTTAAAGTAGTCATGGATCATTGTGATGACATGTGTCCTGGAACACTGTGATGACACGGTTCATCGAGTATTGCGATGACAAGGGTCATAGCGAATTGTGACGACAGGTGTCATGGGGCATTGTGATGACATTGATCATCTAGGAATTGTGATGAAAGGTGTCATGGAGCACTGTGATGACTGGGGGCATGAAGCATTTTTATGAAAATTGTCCTGGATTATTGTGATGACAGCAGTCATAGAGAATTGTGATGACAGGGATTATGCAGCATTGTGTTGACAAGGGTATGGACTATTGTGATGACAATGGTCATGGAGCAATGTGATGAAAGTATTCATGGAACATCGTGATGAAAAGTGGCTGGGAGCATTGTGACGATAAACGCCATGGAGCATTGTGATGACAAGTGTCATGGAGCATTGTAATGAAAGGTTTCATTGTGCACTGTGATGACAAGGGGGATGGAGTATTGTGATGAAACTGGTCCTGGAGCATTGTGGTAACAAAAGCCATGGAGCTTTGTGATGACAGGCATCATGGAGCATTGTGAAGAAAGGGGCCATGGCGAATTGTAATGACAATAGAATAATGTGATGAAAATGGTCAGCGAGCATAGTGATTAAAGTGGTCATTGAGAATTGTGATGAAAAGCGACATAGAGCATTGTGATGACAAAGGTCATGGAGAACAGTGATGACCAGGGTCATGTAGCATTGTGATGACACAGTCATGGAACATTGTGATGACAAGAATTCTGGAGCATCGTGAGGAAAAAGGCAGGGAGCATTTTGATTATAGGGGACATGGAGCATTGTGATGACATGGGCAGGGAACACTGTGATGACAGGTGTTATGGAGCAATGTGATGACAAGTGTCGTGGAGCATTGTGATGAGAGGGGCCTTGGAGAATTGTGATGACAGGGGTCATGGAGCATTGTGAAGACAAGATTCATGGAGCATTGTGATGACACGGGCATGAAGCATGGTGATGATAACAGACCTGGAGCATTGTGATGACAAGGGCATGGAGCATTGTGATTACAGGAGACATGGAGCACTGTGATGACATTGGCAGGGATCATTGTGATTCCAGGGATCATGGAGCATTGTGAGGACAAGTGTCATCCAATATTGTGCTGACACAGATCATGGAGCATGGTGATGAGAGTGGCCTTGGAGCACAGTGATGAGAGACGTCATGGGGCATTATGGTGACAGTGGTCAAGGAGCATTGTGATGAAAGTGGTCAAGGAGCATTGTGATGAAAATGTTCATGGAGCGACGGGATTATCGGGACAATGGAGCATTGTGAATACAAAGGCCATGGAGCATTGAGATAACAGAGTTCATGGAGCATTGTGATGAAAGTGGTCATGGATCATTGTGATGACAAGTGTCCTGGAACCTAGTGATGACACGGTTCATAAAGCCTTGAGATGACAAGGGCCAAGGCGAATTGTGATGACACGTGTCATGGGGCATTGTGATGATATTGGTCATCTTGCATTGTGATGACAGTGGTCATGTAGAATTTTGATTAAAGGTATCATGGAGCACTGTGATGACAAAGGCCAAGGAACATTTTGATGACAAGTGTCATTGAGCAATGGGATGACACGGGAATGGAGTATTATGATGACAAGTGTTCTGGAGCATTGTGATGACAAGGGCATGGAGCATTGTGATTCCAGGGGCCATGGAGCATTGTGATGACAACGGCATGGAGCTTTGTGATGACACGGGCATGGAGCATTGTAATGATAGGCTATCTGGAGCATTGTAATGAAAAGGGGACAGAGAATTTTGATGAGATGGTCCAAGGAGAATTGTGCTGACAATGACATGGCGCATTGTGATGAAAAGGGTACTGGAGCACTGTGAGGAAAGGAGTCATGGGTCATTGTGATGACAGGGGTCATGGAGCTTTTTGGTAAGAGAGGCCTTGGAGATTTGTGATGGCAGGCGTCATGGGGCATTGTGATGACAGCGGTCTTGGAGCATTGTGATGAAAGGGGTCATGGAGCACTGTGATTACAGGGGCCATGGAGCATTGTGAATACAAAGGCTATGGAGCATTGAGATGACAGTGTTCATGGAGCATTGTGATGAAAGTGATCATGGATCATTGTGATGACAAGTGTCCTGGAACCTTGTGATGACACGTTTCATGGAGCATTGTGGTGACAAGGACCATGGCGAATTGTGATGACATCTGTCATGGGGCATTGTGATGACAGTGGTCATCTAGAATTGTGATGAATGGTAACATGGAGCACTGTGATGACAGGGGCCATGGAACATTGTGATGACAAAGGCCATGGAGCATTGTGATGACAAGTGTCATGGGGCAATTTGAAGACATTGGCATGGAGCATTATGATGACAAGTGTTCTGGAGCATTTTGATGACAAGGGCATGGAGCTTTGTGATGAGAGGGGCCATGGAACATTGTGATGACAGGCGTCATGAGGCATGGTGATGACAGTGGTCATGGAGCACTGTGATGAAAGAGATCATGGAGCAATATGATAACAGGGGCCATGGATCATTGTGATGACAGGTGTATTGGAGCATTGTGATGAAAGTAGTCATGGATCATTGTGATGACATGTGTCCTGGAACACTGTGATGACACGGTTCATCGAGTATTGTGATGACAAGGGTCAGAGCGAATTGTGTCGACAGGTGTCATGGGGCATTGTGATGACATTGATCATCTAGGAATTGTGAAGAAAGGTGTCATGGAGCACTGTGATGACTGGGGGCATGAAGCATTGTTATGAAAATTGTCCTGGATTATTGTGATGACAGCAGTCATGGAGAATTGTGATGACAGGGATTATGCAGCATTGTGTTGACAACGGTATGGACTATTGTGATGACAATGGTCATGGAGCAATGTGATGAAAGTCTTTATGGAACATCGTGATGAAAAGTGCCTGGGAGCATTGTGACGATAAAGGCCATGGAGCAATGTGATGACAAGTGTCATGGAGCATTGTAATGAAAGGTTTCATTGTGCACTGTGATGACAAGGGGGATGGAGTATTGTGATGAAACTGGTCCTGGAGCATTGTGATAACAAAAGCCATGGAGCTTATTGATGACAGGCATCATGGAGCATTGTGAAGAAAGGGGCCATGGCGAATTGTAATGACAATAGAGAAATGTGATGAAAATGGTCAGCGAGCATAGTGATTAGAGTGGTCATTGAGAATTGTGATGAAAAGCGACATAGAGCATTGTGATGACAAAGGTCATGGAGAACAGTTATCACCAGGCTATTGAAGCATTGTGATGACACGGTCATGGAACATTGTGATGACAAGAATTCTGGAGCATTGTGATGAAAAGGGCCATGGAGCATTGTGATGTCACGGTCAAGGAACATTGTGATGACAAGAATTCTGGGGCATTGTGAGGAAACAGGCATGGAGCATTGTGATTATAGGGGACATGGAGCATTGTGATGACATGGGCAGGGAACACTGTGATGACAGGTGTTATGGAGCAATGTGATGACAAGTGTCGTGGAGCATTGTGATGAGAGGGGCCTTGGAGAATTGTGATGACAATGGTCATGGAGCATTGTGATGACATGGGCCATGGAGCATTGTGAAGACAAGATTCATGGAGCATTGTGATGACACGGGCATGAAGCATGGTGATGACAACAGACCTGGAGCATTGTGATGACAAGGGTATGGAGCATTGTGATTACAGGAGACATGGAGCATTGTGATGACATTGGCAGGGATCATTGTGATTACGGGGATCATGGAGCATTGTTGTGACAAGTGTCATCCAATATTGTGCTGACCCAGATCATGGAGCATTTTGATGAGAGTGGCCTTGGAGCACAGTGATGAGAGACGTCATGGGGCATTATGTTGACAGTGGTCAAGGAGCCTTGTGCTGAAAGTGTTCATGGAGCAACGCGATTATCGGGACAATGGAGCATTGTGAATACAAAGGCCATGGAGCATTGAGATAACAGAGTTCATGGAGCATTGTGATGAAAGTGGTCATGGATCACTGTGATGACAAGTGTCCTGGAACCTAGTGATGACACGGTTCATACAGCCTTGAGATGACAAGGGCCAAGGCGAATTGTGATGACACCTGTCATGGGGCATTGTGCTGATACTGGTCATCTTGCATTGTGATGACAGTGGTCATGTAGAATTTTGATTAAAGGTATCATGGAACACTGTGATGTCAAAGGCCAAGGAACATTTTGATGACAAGTGTCATTGAGCAATGGGATGACACGGGAATGGAGTATTATGATGACAAGTGTTCTGGAGCATTGTGATGACAAGGGCATGGAGCATTGTGATTACAGGGGCCATGGAGCATTGTGATGACAATGGCATGGAGCACTGTGTTGACACGGGCATGGAGCATTGTAATGATAGGCTATCTGGAGAATTGTGATGAAAAGGGGATGGAGCATTTTGATGACAGGATCCAAGGAGCATTGTGCTGACAATGGCATGGAGCATTGTGATGAAAAGGGTACTGGAGCACTGTGAGGAAAGGAGTCATGGATCATTGTGATGACAGGGGTCATGGAGCTTTGTGATGACAAGGGTCATGGAGCATTGTAATGACACGGTCAAGGAACATTGCGATGACAAGAATTCTGGAGCATTGTGATGAAAGGGCATGGAGCATTGTGATTAAAGGTGACAAGGAGCATTGTGATGATATGGGCAGAGAACTTTGTGATGACAGGGGTCATGGAGCATTGTGATGAAAGTGTCATGGAACATTGGGCTGACAGGGATCATGGAGCTTTTTGGTAAGAGAGGCCTTTTGAGATTTGTGATGGCAGGCCTCATGGGGCATTGTGATGACAGCGGTCTTGGAGCATTGGGATGAAAGGGGTAATGGAGCACTGTGATTACAGGGGCCATGGAGCATTGTGAATACAAAGGCTATGGAGCATTGAGATGACAGGGTTCATGTAGCATTGTGATGAAAGTGATCATGGATCATTGTGATGACAAGTGTCATGGGGCATTTTGATGACATTGGCATGGAGCATTTTGATGACAAGAGTTCTGGAGCATTTTGATGAAAAGGGCAGGGAACATTGTGATGACTGGGTTCATGGAGCATTGTGATGAAAGAGGCCATGGAGCATTGAGATGACAGGCCTCATGAGGCATGGTTTTGACAGTGGTCATGGAGCATTGTGATGAAAGAGATCGTGGAGCAATATGATAACAGGGGACATGGATCATTGTGATGACATGTGTACTGGAGCATTGTGTTTAAAGTAGTCATGGATCATTGTGATGACATGTGTCCTGGAACACTGTGATGACACGGTTCATCGAGTATTGCGATGACAAGGGTCATAGCGAATTGTGACGACAGGTGTCATGGGGCATTGTGATGACATTGATCATCTAGGAATTGTGATGAAAGGTGTCATGGAGCACTGTGATGACTGGGGGCATGAAGCATTTTTATGAAAATTGTCCTGGATTATTGTGATGACAGCAGTCATAGAGAATTGTGATGACAGGGATTATGCAGCATTGTGTTGACAAGGGTATGGACTATTGTGATGACAATGGTCATGGAGCAATGTGATGAAAGTATTCATGGAACATCGTGATGAAAAGTGGCTGGGAGCATTGTGACGATAAACGCCATGGAGCATTGTGATGACAAGTGTCATGGAGCATTGTAATGAAAGGTTTCATTGTGCACTGTGATGACAAGGGGGATGGAGTATTGTGATGAAACTGGTCCTGGAGCATTGTGGTAACAAAAGCCATGGAGCTTTGTGATGACAGGCATCATGGAGCATTGTGAAGAAAGGGGCCATGGCGAATTGTAATGACAATAGAATAATGTGATGAAAATGGTCAGCGAGCATAGTGATTAAAGTGGTCATTGAGAATTGTGATGAAAAGCGACATAGAGCATTGTGATGACAAAGGTCATGGAGAACTGTGATGACCAGGGTCATGTAGCATTGTGATGACACAGTCATGGAACATTGTGATGACAAGAATTCTGGAGCATCGTGAGGAAAAAGGCAGGGAGCATTGTGATTATAGGGGACATGGAGCATTGTGATGACATGGGCAGGGAACACTGTGATGACAGGTGTTATGGAGCAATGTGATGACAAGTGTCGTGGAGCATTGTGATGAGAGGGGCCTTGGAGAATTGTGATGACAGGGGTCATGGAGCATTGTGAAGACAAGATTCATGGAGCATTGTGATGACACGGGCATGAAGCATGGTGATGATAACAGACCTGGAGCATTGTGATGACAAGGGCATGGAGCATTGTGATTACAGGAGACATGGAGCACTGTGATGACATTGGCAGGGATCATTGTGATTCCAGGGATCATGGAGCATTGTGAGGACAAGTGTCATCCAATATTGTGCTGACACAGATCATGGAGCATGGTGATGAGAGTGGCCTTGGAGCACAGTGATGAGAGACGTCATGGGGCATTATGGTGACAGTGGTCAAGGAGCATTGTGATGAAAGTGGTCAAGGAGCATTGTGATGAAAATGTTCATGGAGCGACGGGATTATCGGGACAATGGAGCATTGTGAATACAAAGGCCATGGAGCATTGAGATAACAGAGTTCATGGAGCATTGTGATGAAAGTGGTCATGGATCATTGTGATGACAAGTGTCCTGGAACCTAGTGATGACACGGTTCATAAAGCCTTGAGATGACAAGGGCCAAGGCGAATTGTGATGACACGTGTCATGGGGCATTGTGATGATATTGGTCATCTTGCATTGTGATGACAGTGGTCATGTAGAATTTTGATTAAAGGTATCATGGAGCACTGTGATGACAAAGGCCAAGGAACATTTTGATGACAAGTGTCATTGAGCAATGGGATGACACGGGAATGGAGTATTATGATGACAAGTGTTCTGGAGCATTGTGATGACAAGGGCATGGAGCATTGTGATTCCAGGGGCCATGGAGCATTGTGATGACAACGGCATGGAGCTTTGTGATGACACGGGCATGGAGCATTGTAATGATAGGCTATCTGGAGCATTGTAATGAAAAGGGGACAGAGAATTTTGATGAGATGGTCCAAGGAGAATTGTGCTGACAATGACATGGCGCATTGTGATGAAAAGGGTACTGGAGCACTGTGAGGAAAGGAGTCATGGGTCATTGTGATGACAGGGGTCATGGAGCTTTTTGGTAAGAGAGGCCTTGGAGATTTGTGATGGCAGGCGTCATGGGGCATTGTGATGACAGCGGTCTTGGAGCATTGTGATGAAAGGGGTCATGGAGCACTGTGATTACAGGGGCCATGGAGCATTGTGAATACAAAGGCTATGGAGCATTGAGATGACAGTGTTCATGGAGCATTGTGATGAAAGTGATCATGGATCATTGTGATGACAAGTGTCCTGGAACCTTGTGATGACACGTTTCATGGAGCATTGTGATGACAAGGACCATGGCGAATTGTGATGACATCTGTCATGGGGCATTGTGATGACAGTGGTCATCTAGAATTGTGATGAATGGTAACATGGAGCACTGTGATGACAGGGGCCATGGAACATTGTGATGACAAAGGCCATGGAGCATTGTGATGACAAGTGTCATGGGGCAATTTGAAGACATTGGCATGGAGCATTATGATGACAAGTGTTCTGGAGCATTTTGATGACAAGGGCATGGAGCTTTGTGATGAGAGGGGCCATGGAACATTGTGATGACAGGCGTCATGAGGCATGGTGATGACAGTGGTCATGGAGCACTGTGATGAAAGAGATCATGGAGCAATATGATAACAGGGGCCATGGATCATTGTGATGACAGGTGTATTGGAGCATTGTGATGAAAGTAGTCATGGATCATTGTGATGACATGTGTCCTGGAACACTGTGATGACACGGTTCATCGAGTATTGTGATGACAAGGGTCAGAGCGAATTGTGTCGACAGGTGTCATGGGGCATTGTGATGACATTGATCATCTAGGAATTGTGAAGAAAGGTGTCATGGAGCACTGTGATGACTGGGGGCATGAAGCATTGTTATGAAAATTGTCCTGGATTATTGTGATGACAGCAGTCATGGAGAATTGTGATGACAGGGATTATGCAGCATTGTGTTGACAACGGTATGGACTATTGTGATGACAATGGTCATGGAGCAATGTGATGAAAGTCTTTATGGAACATCGTGATGAAAAGTGCCTGGGAGCATTGTGACGATAAAGGCCATGGAGCAATGTGATGACAAGTGTCATGGAGCATTGTAATGAAAGGTTTCATTGTGCACTGTGATGACAAGGGGGATGGAGTATTGTGATGAAACTGGTCCTGGAGCATTGTGATAACAAAAGCCATGGAGCTTATTGATGACAGGCATCATGGAGCATTGTGAAGAAAGGGGCCATGGCGAATTGTAATGACAATAGAGAAATGTGATGAAAATGGTCAGCGAGCATAGTGATTAGAGTGGTCATTGAGAATTGTGATGAAAAGCGACATAGAGCATTGTGATGACAAAGGTCATGGAGAACAGTTATCACCAGGCTATTGAAGCATTGTGATGACACGGTCATGGAACATTGTGATGACAAGAATTCTGGAGCATTGTGATGAAAAGGGCCATGGAGCATTGTGATGTCACGGTCAAGGAACATTGTGATGACAAGAATTCTGGGGCATTGTGAGGAAACAGGCATGGAGCATTGTGATTATAGGGGACATGGAGCATTGTGATGACATGGGCAGGGAACACTGTGATGACAGGTGTTATGGAGCAATGTGATGACAAGTGTCGTGGAGCATTGTGATGAGAGGGGCCTTGGAGAATTGTGATGACAATGGTCATGGAGCATTGTGATGACATGGGCCATGGAGCATTGTGAAGACAAGATTCATGGAGCATTGTGATGACACGGGCATGAAGCATGGTGATGACAACAGACCTGGAGCATTGTGATGACAAGGGTATGGAGCATTGTGATTACAGGAGACATGGAGCATTGTGATGACATTGGCAGGGATCATTGTGATTACGGGGATCATGGAGCATTGTTGTGACAAGTGTCATCCAATATTGTGCTGACCCAGATCATGGAGCATTTTGATGAGAGTGGCCTTGGAGCACAGTGATGAGAGACGTCATGGGGCATTATGGTGACAGTGGTCAAGGAGCCTTGTGCTGAAAGTGTTCATGGAGCAACGCGATTATCGGGACAATGGAGCATTGTGAATACAAAGGCCATGGAGCATTGAGATGACAGGGTTCATGTAGCATTGTGATGAAAGTGATCATGGATCATTGTGATGACAAGTGTCATGGGGCATTTTGATGACATTGGCATGGAGCATTTTGATGACAAGAGTTCTGGAGCATTTTGATGAAAAGGGCAGGGAACATTGTGATGACTGGGTTCATGGAGCATTGTGATGAAAGAGGCCATGGAGCATTGAGATGACAGGCCTCATGAGGCATGGTTTTGACAGTGGTCATGGAGCATTGTGATGAAAGAGATCGTGGAGCAATATGATAACAGGGGACATGGATCATTGTGATGACATGTGTACTGGAGCATTGTGTTTAAAGTAGTCATGGATCATTGTGATGACATGTGTCCTGGAACACTGTGATGACACGGTTCATCGAGTATTGCGATGACAAGGGTCATAGCGAATTGTGACGACAGGTGTCATGGGGCATTGTGATGACATTGATCATCTAGGAATTGTGATGAAAGGTGTCATGGAGCACTGTGATGACTGGGGGCATGAAGCATTTTTATGAAAATTGTCCTGGATTATTGTGATGACAGCAGTCATAGAGAATTGTGATGACAGGGATTATGCAGCATTGTGTTGACAAGGGTATGGACTATTGTGATGACAATGGTCATGGAGCAATGTGATGAAAGTATTCATGGAACATCGTGATGAAAAGTGGCTGGGAGCATTGTGACGATAAACGCCATGGAGCATTGTGATGACAAGTGTCATGGAGCATTGTAATGAAAGGTTTCATTGTGCACTGTGATGACAAGGGGGATGGAGTATTGTGATGAAACTGGTCCTGGAGCATTGTGGTAACAAAAGCCATGGAGCTTTGTGATGACAGGCATCATGGAGCATTGTGAAGAAAGGGGCCATGGCGAATTGTAATGACAATAGAATAATGTGATGAAAATGGTCAGCGAGCATAGTGATTAAAGTGGTCATTGAGAATTGTGATGAAAAGCGACATAGAGCATTGTGATGACAAAGGTCATGGAGAACAGTGATGACCAGGGTCATGTAGCATTGTGATGACACAGTCATGGAACATTGTGATGACAAGAATTCTGGAGCATCGTGAGGAAAAAGGCAGGGAGCATTTTGATTATAGGGGACATGGAGCATTGTGATGACATGGGCAGGGAACACTGTGATGACAGGTGTTATGGAGCAATGTGATGACAAGTGTCGTGGAGCATTGTGATGAGAGGGGCCTTGGAGAATTGTGATGACAGGGGTCATGGAGCATTGTGAAGACAAGATTCATGGAGCATTGTGATGACACGGGCATGAAGCATGGTGATGATAACAGACCTGGAGCATTGTGATGACAAGGGCATGGAGCATTGTGATTACAGGAGACATGGAGCACTGTGATGACATTGGCAGGGATCATTGTGATTCCAGGGATCATGGAGCATTGTGAGGACAAGTGTCATCCAATATTGTGCTGACACAGATCATGGAGCATGGTGATGAGAGTGGCCTTGGAGCACAGTGATGAGAGACGTCATGGGGCATTATGGTGACAGTGGTCAAGGAGCATTGTGATGAAAGTGGTCAAGGAGCATTGTGATGAAAATGTTCATGGAGCGACGGGATTATCGGGACAATGGAGCATTGTGAATACAAAGGCCATGGAGCATTGAGATAACAGAGTTCATGGAGCATTGTGATGAAAGTGGTCATGGATCATTGTGATGACAAGTGTCCTGGAACCTAGTGATGACACGGTTCATAAAGCCTTGAGATGACAAGGGCCAAGGCGAATTGTGATGACACGTGTCATGGGGCATTGTGATGATATTGGTCATCTTGCATTGTGATGACAGTGGTCATGTAGAATTTTGATGAAAGGTATCATGGAGCACTGTGATGACAAAGGCCAAGGAACATTTTGATGACAAGTGTCATTGAGCAATGGGATGACACGGGAATGGAGTATTATGATGACAAGTGTTCTGGAGCATTGTGATGACAAGGGCATGGAGCATTGTGATGACAGGGGCCATGGAGCATTGTGATGACAACGGCATGGAGCATTGTGATGACACGGGCATGGAGCATTGTAATGATAGGCTATCTGGAGCATTGTGATGAAAAGTGGATGGAGCATTTTGATGACAGGATCCAAGGAGCATTGTGCTGACAATGGCATGGAGAATTCTGATGAAAAGGGTACTGGAGCACTGTGAGGAATGGCGTCATGGATCATTGTGATGACAGGGGTCATGGAGCTTTGTAATGACAAGCGTCATGGAGCATTGTGATGACACGGTCAAGGAACATTGCGATGACAAGAATTCTGGAGCATTGTGATGAAAGGGCATGGAGCATTCTGATTAAAGGTGACAAGGAGCATTGTGATGATATGGGCAGAGAACTTTGTGATGACAGGGGTCATGGAGCTTTTTGGTAAGAGAGGCCTTGGAGATTTGTGATGGCAGGCGTCATGGGGCATTGTGATGACAGCGGTCTTGGAGCATTGTGATGAAAGTGATCATGGATCATTGTGATGAGAAGTGTCCTGGAACCTTGTGATGACACGGTTCATGGAGCATTGTGATGACAAGGACCATGGCGAATTGTGATGACATCTGTCATGGGGCATTGTGATGACAGTGGTCATCTAGATTTGTAATGAAAGGTATCATGGAGCATAGTGATGACAGGGGCCATGGAACATTGTGATGACAAAGGCCATGGAGCATTGTGATGACAAGTGTCATGGGTCATTTTGATGACATTGGCATGGAGCATTATGTTGAAAAGAGATTTGGAGTATTTTGATGACAAGGGCATGGAGCTTTGTGATGAGAGGGTCCATGGAACATTGGGATGACAAAGGCCATGGAGCATTGTGATGACAAGTGTCATGGGGCATTTTGATGACATTGGCATGGCACATTATGATGACAAGTGTTCTGGAGCATTTTGATGACAAGGGCATGGAGCTTTGTGATGAGAGGGGTCATGGAAGATTGTGATGACAAAGGCCATGGAGAATTGTGATGCCACGGTCATGGAACATTGTGATGACAAGAATTCTGGAGCATCGTGAGGAAAAAGGCATGGAGCTTTGTGATTATAGGGGACATGGAGCATTGTGATGACATGGGCAGGGAACACTGTGATGACAGGTGTTATGGAGCAATGTGATGACAAGTGTCATGGAGCATTGTGATGAGAGGGGCCTTGGAGAATTGTGATGACAGGGGTCATGGAGCATTGTGAAGACAAGATTCATGGAGCATTGTGATAACACGGGCATGAAGCATGGTGATGATAACAGACCTGGAGCATTGTGATGACAAGGGCATGGAGCATTGAGATGACAGGCGTCATGAGGCATGGTGATGACTGTGGTCATGGAGCATTGTGATGTAAGAGATCATGGAAAAATATGATAACAGGGTCCATGGATCATTGTGATGACAGGTGTATTGGAGCATTGTGATGAAAGTAGTCATGGATCATTGTGATGACATGTGTCCTGGAACACTGTGATGACACGGTTCATCGTGTATTGTGATGACAAGGGTCAGAGCGAATTGTGACGACAGTTGCCATGGGGCATTGTGATGACATAGGTCATCTAGGAATTTTGATGAAAGGTATCATGGAGCACTGTGATGACTGGGGGCATGAAGCATTGTTTTGAAAATTGTCCTGGATTATTGTGATGACAGCAGTCATGGAGAATTGTGATGACAGGGATTATGCAGCATTGTGTTGACAAGGGTATGGACTATTTTGATGACAATGGTCATGGAGCAATGTGATGAAAGTTTTTATGGAACTTCGTGATGAAAAGTGCCTGGGAGCATTGTGACGATAAAGGCCATGGAGCAATGTGATGACAAGTGTCATGGAGCATTGTAATGAAAGGTTTCATTGTGCACTGTGATGACAAGGGGGATGGAGTATTGTGATGAAACTGGTCCTGGAGCATTGTGATAACAAAGAACATGGAGCTTTGTGATGACAGGCATCATGGAGCATTGTGAAGAAAGGGGCCATGGGGAATTGTAATGACAATAGAGAAATGTGATGAAAATGTTCAGCGAGCATAGTGATTAGAGTGGTCATTGAGAATTGTGATGAAAAGCGACATAGAGCATTGTGATGACAAAGGTCATGGAGAACAGTGATGACCAGGGTATTGAAGCATTGTGATGCCACGGTCATGGAACATTGTGATGACAAGAATTCTGGAGCATTGTGATGACAAGGGCCATGGAGCATTGTGATGCCACGGTCATGGAACATTGTGATGACAAGAATTCTGGAGCATTGTGAGGAAACAGGCATGGAGCATTGTGATTATAGGGGACATGGAGCATTGTGATGACATGGGCAGGGAACACTGTGATGACAGGTGTTATGGAGCAATGTGATGACAAGTGTCGTGGAGCATTGTGATGAGATGGGCCTTGGAGAATTGTGATGACAGTGGTCCTGGAGCATTGTGATGACATGGGCCATGGAGCATTGTGAAGACAAGATTCATGGAGCATTGTGATGACACGGGCATGAAGCATGGTGATGACAACAGACCTGGAGCATTGTGATGACAAAGGTATGAGGCATTGTGATTTCAGGAGACATGGAGCATTGTGATGACGTTGGCAGGGATCATTGTAATTACGGGGATCATGGAGCATTGTGATGACAAGTGTCATGCAATATTGTGCTGACACAGATCATGGAGCATTTTGGTGACAGTGGCCTTGGAGCACAGTGATGAGAGACATCATGGGGCATTATGGTGACAGTGGTCAAGGAGCATTGTGATGAAAGCGTTCATGGAGCAACGCGATTATCGGGACAATGGAGCATTGTGAATACAAAGGCCATGGAGCATTGAGATAACAGAGTTCATGGAGCATTGTGATGAAAGTGGTCATGGATCACTGTGATGACAAGTGTCCTGGAACCTAGTGATGACACGGTTCATACAGCCTTGAGATGACAAGGGCCAAGGCGAATTGTGATGACACGTGTCATGGGGCATTGTGATGACATTGGTCATCTTGCATTGTGATGACAGTGGTCATGTAGAATTTTGATTAAAGGTATCATGGAGCACTGTGATGACAAAGGCCAAGGAACATTTTGATGACAAGTGTCATTGAGCAATGGGAAGACACGGGAATGGAGTATTATGATGACAAGTGTTCTGGACCATTGTGATGACAAGGGCATGGAGCATTTTGATTACAGGGGACATGGAGCATTGTGATGACAACGGCATGGATCATTGTGATGACCCGGGCATGGAGCATTGTAATGATAAGCTATCTGGAGCATTCTGATGAAAAGGGGATGGAGCATTTTGATGAGAGGGTTCAAGGAGCATTGTGCTGACAATGGCATGTAGCATTGTGATGAAAAGGGTACTGGAGCAGTGTGAGGAATGGAGTCATGGATCATTGTGATGACAGGGGTCATGGAGCTTTGTGATGACAAGGGTCATGGAGCATTGTGATGACACGGTCAAGGAACATTTCGATGACAAGAATTCTGAAGCATTGTGATGAAAGGGCATGGAGCATTGTGATTAAAGGTGACAAGGAGCATTGTGATGATATGGGCAGAAAACTTTGTGATGACAGGGGTCATGGAGCTTTTTGGTAAGAGAGGCCTTGGAGATTTGTGATGGCAGGCGTCATGGGGCATTGTGATGACAGCGGTCTTGGAGCATTGTGATGAAAGGGGTCATGGAGCACTGTGATTACAGGGGCCATGGAGAATTGTGAATACAAAGGTTATGGAGCAGTGAGATGACGGTGTTCATGGAGCATTGTGATGACAAGTGTCCTGGAACCTTGTGATGACATGGTTCATGGAGCATTGGATGACAAGGACCATGGCGAATTGTGATGACATCTGTCATGGGGCATTGTGATGACAGTGGTCATCTAGAATTGTGATGAAAGGTATCATGGAGCACTGTGATGACAGGGGCCATGGAACATTGTGACGACAAAGGCCATGGAGCATTGTGATGACAAGTGTCATGGGGAATTTTGATGACATTGGCATGGAGCATTATGATGAAAAGAGTACTGGAGCATTTTGAAGATAAGGGCATGGAGCACTGTGATGACAAGGGCCATGGAATATTGTGATGACAAAGGCCATGGAGCATTGTGATGACAAGTGTCATGGGGCATATTGATGACATTGGCATGGAGCATTATGATGACAAGGGTTCTGGAGCATTTTGATGACAAGGGCATGGAGCATTGTGATGACAGGGCCCATGGATCATTGTGAAGAAAAGGGCAGGGAACATTGTGATGACTGGGTTCATGGAGCATTGTGATGAAAGGGGCCATGGAGCATTGAGATGACAGGCGTCATGAGGCATGGTGATGACAGTGGTCATGGAGCATTGGGATGAAAGTGATCATGCAGCAATATGATAAGAGGGTCCATAGAGCATTGTGATGACAGGAGTATTGGAGCATTGTGATGAAAGTAGTCATGGATCATTGTGATGACATGTGTCCTGGAACACTGTGATGACACGGTTCATCGAGTATTGTGATGAAAAGGGTCATAGCGAATTGTGACGACAGGAGTCATGGGGCATTGTGATAACATTGATCATATAGGGTTTGTGATGACAGGGATTATGCAGCATTGTGTTGACAAGGGTATGGACTATTGTGATGACAATGGTCATGGAGCAATGTGATGAAAGTTTTCATGGAACATCGTGATGAAAAGTGCCTGGGAGCATTGTGACAATAAAGGCCATGGAGCATTGTGATGACAAGTGTCAAGGAGCATTGTAATGAAAGGTTTCATTGTGCACTGTGATGACAAGGGGGTGGAGTATTGTGATGAAACTGGTCCTGGTGCGTTGTGATAACAAAAGCCATGGAGCTTTGTGATAACAGGCATCATGGAGCATTGTGAAGAAAGGGGCCTGGGGAATTGTAATGACAATAGAGAAATGTGATGAAAATGGTCAGCGAGCATAGTGATTAATGTGGTCATTGAGAATGGTGGTGAAAAGCGACATAGAGCATTGTGATGACAAAGGTCATGGAGAACAATGATGACCAGGGTATTGAAACATTGTGATGACACGGTCATGGAACATTGTGATGACAAGAATTCTGGAGCATTGTGAGGAAAAAGGCATGGAGCATTGTGATTATAGGGGACATGGAGCATTGTGATGACATGGGTAGGGAACACTGTGATGACAGGTGTTATGGAGCAATGTGATGACAAGTGTGGTGGAGCATTGTGATGAGAGGGGCCTTGGAGAATTGTGATGACAGTTTGTCATGGAGCATGGTGATGACATGGACCATGGAGCATTGTGAAGACAAGATTCATGGAGCGTTGTGATGACACGGGCATGGAGCATTGTGATGACATTGGTAGGGATCATTGTGATTCCCGGGATCATGGAGCATTGTGATGACAAGTGTCATCCAATATTGTGCTGACACAGATCATGGAGCATTTTGATGAGAGTGGCCTTGGAGCACAGTGATGAGAGACGTCATGTGGCATTATGGTGACAATGGTCAAGGAGCATTGTTATTAAAGTGTTCATGGAGCAACGGGATTATCGGGACAATGGAGCATTGTGAATACAAAGGCCATGGAGCATTGAGATACCAGAGTTCATGGAGCATTGTGATGAAAGTGGTCATGGATCACTGTGATGACAAGTGTCCTGGAACCTAGTGATGACACGGTTCATACAGCCTTGAGATGACAAGGGCCAAGGCGAATTGTGATGACACTTGTCATGGGGCATTGTGATGACATTGGTCATCTTGCATTTTGATGACAGTGGTCATGTAGAATTTTGATTAAAGGTATCATGGAGCACTGTGATGACAAAGGCCAAGGAACCTTTTGATGACAAGTGTCATTGAGCAATGGGATGACACGGGAATGGAGTATTATGATGACAAGTGTTCTGGAGCATTGTGATGACAAGGGCATGGAGCATTGTGATTAAAGGTGACAAGGAGCATTGTGATGACAGGGTCCATGGAACATTTTGATGACAAAGGCCATGGAGCATTGTGATGCCACGGTCATGGAACATTGTGATAACAAGAATCCTGGAGCATCGTGAGGAAAAAGGCATGGAGTATTTTGATTATAGGGGACATGGAGCATTGTGATGACATTGGCAGGGAACACTGTGATGACAGGTGTTATGGAGCAATGTGATGACAAGTGTCATGGAGCATTGTGATGAGAGGGGCCTTGGAGTATTGTGATGACAGGGGTCATGGAGCATTGGGATAACATGGGCCATGGATCATTGTGAAGAGAAGATTCGTGGAGCATTGTGATGACACGGGCATGAAGCATGGTGATGACAACAGACCTGGAGCATTGTGATGACAAGGGCATGGAGCATTGTGATTACAGGAGACATGGAGCATTGTGATGACATTGGCAGGGATCATTGTGATTCCAGGGATCATGGAGCATTGTGATGACAAGTGTCATCGCATATTGTGCTGACACGGATCATGGAGCATTTTAATGAGAGTGGCCTTGGAGCAGAGTGATGAGAGACGTCATGGGGCATTATGGTGACAGTGGTCAAGGAGCATTGTGATGAAAGTGTTCATGGAGCAACGCGATTATCGGGACAATGGAGCATTGTGAATACAAAGGCCATGGAGCATTGAGATAACAGAGTTCATGGAGCATTGTGATGAAAGTGGTCATGGATCACTGTGATGACAAGTGTCCTGGAACCTAGTGATGACACGGTTCATACAGCCTTGAGATGACAAGGGCCAAGGCAAATTGTTATGACACGTATCATGGGGCATTGTGATGACATTGGTCATCTTGCATTGTGATGACAGTGGTCATGTAGAATTTTGATTAAAGGTATCATGGAGCACTGTGATGACAAAGGCCAAGGAACATTTTGATGACAAGTGTCATTGAGCAATGGGATGACACGGGAATGGAGTATTATGATGACAAGTGTTCTGGAGCATTGTGATGACAAGGGCATGGAGCATTGTGATTACAGGGGCCAGGGAGCATTGTGATGACAACGGCATGGAAAATTGTGATGACACGGCCATGGAGCATTGTAATGATAGCCTATCTGGAGCATTGTGATGAAAAGGGGATGGAGCATTTGGATGAGAGTGTCTAAGGAGCATTGTGCTGACAATGGCATGGAGCATTGTGATGAAAAGGGTACTGGAGCACTGTGAGGAAAGGATTCATGGATCATTGTGATGACAGGGGTCATGGAGCTTTGTGATGACAAGGGTCATGGAGCATTGTGATGACACGGTCAAGGAACATTGCGATGACAAGAATTCTGGAGCATTGTGATGAAAGGGCATGGAGGATTGTGATTAACGGTGACAAGGAGCATTGTGATGATATGGGCAGAGAACTTTGTCATGACAGGCGTCATGGAGCATTGTGATGAAAAGCGTCATGGAATATTGTGCTGACAGGGATCATGGAGCTTTTTGGTAATAGAGGCCTTGGAGATTTGTGATGGCAGGCATCATGGGGCATTGTGATGACAGCGGTCTTGGAGCATTGCGATGAAAGGGGTCATGGAGCACTGTGTTTACAGGGGCCATGGAGCATTGTGAATTCAAAGGCTATGGAGCATTGTGATGAAAGTGATCATGGATCATTGTGATGACAAGTGTCCTGGAACATTGTGATGACACGGTTCATGGAGCATTGTGATGACAAGGACCATGGAGAATTGTGATGACATCTGTCATGGGGCATTGTGATGACAGTGGTCATCTAGAATTGTGATGATAGGTATGATGGAGCACTGTGATGTCAGGGGCCATGGAACATTGTGATGACAAAGGCCATGGAGCATTGTGATGACAAGTGTCATCGGGCATTTTGATGACATTGGCATAGAGCATTATGATGACATGTGTTCTGGAGCATTTTGATGACAAGGGCATGGAGTATTGTGAGGACAGGAACCATGGAACATTGTGATGACAAAGGCCATGGAGCATTGTGATGACAAGTGTCATGGGGCATTTTGATGACATTGGCATAGAGCATTATGATGACAAGAGTTCTGGAGCATTTTGATGACAAGGGCATGGAGCATTGTGATGACAGGGCCCATGGAGCATTTTGATGAAAAGGGCAGGGAAAATTGTGATGACTGTGTTCATGGAGCATTGTGATGAAAGGGGCCATGGAGCATTGTGATGACAACGGCATGGAACATTGTGATGACACGGGCATGGAGCATTGTAATGATAGGCTATCTGGAGCATTGTGATGAAAAGGGGATGGAGGATTTTGATGACATTGTCTAAGGAGCATTGTGCTGACAATGGCATGGAGCATTGTGATGAAAAGGATAGTGGAGCACTGTGAGGAAAGGTGTCATGGATCATTGTGATGACAGGGGTCATGGAGCTTTGTGATGACAAGGGTCATGGAGCATTGTGATGACACGGTCAAGGAATATTGCGATGACAAGAATTCTGGAGCATTGTGATGAAAGGGCATGGAGCATTCTGATTAAAGGTGACAAGGAGCATTGTGATGATATGGGCAGAGAACTTTGTGATGACAGGGGTCATGGAGCTTTTTGGTAAGAGAGGCCATGGAGATTTCTGATGGCAGGCGTCATGGGGCATTGTGAGGACAGCGGTCTTGGAACATTGTGATGAAAGGGGTCATGGAGCACTGTGATTACAGGGGACATGGAACATTGTGATGACTGTGTTCATGGAGCATTCTGATGAAAGGGGCCATGGAGCATTGAGATGACAGGCATCATGATTCATGGTGATGACAGTGGTCATGGAGCACTGTGATGAAAGAGATCATGGAGCAATATGATAAAAGGGGCCATAGAGCATTGTGATGACAGGTGTATTGGAGCATTGTGATGAAAGTAGTCATGGATCATTGTGATGACATGTGTCCTGGAACACTGTGATGACACGGTTCATCGAGTATTGTGATGACAAGGGTCATAGCGAATTGTGACGACAGGTGTCATGGGGCATTGTGATGACATTGATCATCTAGGAATTGTGATGAAAGGTGTCATGGAGCACTGTGATGACTGGGGGAATGAAGCATTGTTATGAAACTTGTCCTGGATTATTGTGATGACAGCAGTCATGGAGAATTGGGATGACAGGGATTATGCAGCATTGTGTTGACAAGGGTATGGACTATTGTGATGACAATGGTCATGGAGCAATGTGATGAAAGTTTTCATGGAACATCGTGATGAAAAGTGCCTGGGATCATTGTGACGATAAAGGCCATGGAGCATTGTGATGACAAGTGTCATGGAGCATTGTGATGAAAGGTTTCATTGTGCACTGTGATGACAAGGGGGATGGAGTATTGTGATGAAAGTGGTCCTGGAGCATTGTGATAACAAAAGCCTTGGAGCTTTGTGATGACAGGCATCATGGAGCATTGTGATCAAAGCGGTCCTGGAGAATTGTGAGGAAACGGGTCATGGATTATTGTGATGGAAGTGTTCCTGGAACATTGTGATGACAAGTGCCATGGAGCATTTTAATGAAAGGGGTACTGGAGCATTGTACAGAAATAGTTCATGGATCATCGTGATTAAACGGATCATGGAATATTGTGATGACAAGGGTTTCGGAGCATTGTGATGACAGGGGTCATGGAGCATTGTGATGAGACGGGCATGGAGCATTATGAGGACAAGAGTTCTGGAGCATTGTGTTGACAAGGGCATGGAGCATTGTGATGACTCGGGCCATGGCCAATTCTGATGACAGGTGTCATCAGGCATTGTGATGACAGAGGTTATCTAGCATTGTGATGAAAGGTACCATGGATCCCTGTTATAACAGGGGCCATGGAGCATTGTGATGACAAAGGCCATGGAGCATTTTGATGAAAAGTGTAATGGAGAATTGTGAAGAGACGGGAATGGAGCATTATGATGACAAGAGTTCTGGAGCATTGTGTTGACAAGGGAATGGAGCATTGTGATTCCAGGGACCATGGAGGGTAGTGATGACATCTGTCATGGAACATTGTGCTGACAGGGGCCATGGAGCATTGTGATGACAGGTATAATGTGGCATTGTGATGACAGTGGTCATAGAGCATTGTGATGAAAAGGATCATGGAGCAATGTGATTACAGGGACCATGTAGCATTGCGAATGCATACGCTATGGAGCATTGTGATGACAGGAGTCAAGGAGCATTGTGATGTAAGTGGTCATAGATCATTGTGATGACAAGTGTCCAGGACCATTGTGATGACACGGGTCGTGGAGCATTGCGATGACAAGGGCCATGCGAATTGTGATGACATGTGTCTTGGGGCATTGTGATGACATTGGTCATCTAGCATTTTGATGAAATGTAACATGGAGCACTGTGATAACAGGGGCCATGGAGCACTGTGATGACAATGGTCGTGGAGCATTTTCATGAAAAGTGTCATGGAGAATTGTGATGAGATGGGCATGGAGCATTATGATGACAAGAGTTCTAGAGTATTGTGTTGACAAGGGTATGGAGCAATGTAATTACAGGGACCATGTAGCATTGCGAATGCATACACTATGGAACATTGTGATGACAACTGTCATGGAACATTGTGATGACAGGGTTCATGGAGCATTGTGATTAATGGGGCCATGGAGCATTTTGATGACAAGGGCAGGCGAACATTTTTATTACATTTGTAATGGAGCATTGTGATGACATGAGCAGCGAACATTGTGATGACAGGTGTCATGGAACTTTGTGATTACAGGGGACATGGAGCATTTTGATGACATGGGCAGGCAACATTGTGATGACAGTTGTCATGGAGCATTGTGATGACAATTGTCATGTAACGTTGTGCTGACAGGGATCATTGAGCATTGTGATGACAGGCGTACTGGAGCCTTCTGGGGAACGGTGTCATGGGTCATTGTGATTACAGCGATCATGGAACATTGTGATGACAGTGGTCATGGATCATTGTAATGACAGGGGCCATGGAGCATTGTGATGACAGGGGTCATGGGGCATTCTGATGAGAGTGGTCATGTAGCATTGTGATGAAAGGGGTCATGGAGCACTGTGATTACAGAAGACATGTATAATTGTGATGACAAAGGCCATGGAGCATTGTGATGACAGGGGTCATGGGGCATTGTGATGAGAGTGGTCATGGAGCACTGTGAATACAGGGGTCATGGGGCTTTGTGATGAGAGTGGTCATGGAGCATTGTGATGAAAGGGGTCATGGAGCACTGTGATTACAGGGGCCATGTATTAATTGTGATGACAAAGGCCAAGGAGCATTGTGATGACAGGTGTCATGGGGCATTGTGATGAGAGTGGTCATGGAGCATTGTGACGACAATGGTCATGGAGCATTGTGATGACTGGTATCATGGAGCATTGTTCTGAAAAAGGTCATGGGGCAGTGTAATGACAAGTATCATGAAGCATGTGATGAAAGGAATCATGGAGCATTGTGATTAAAAGGATCATGAGACATTTTGATGACAAGAGCCATGGAACATTGTGATGACAGGGATAATGGAGCATTGTGATGACAAGGGCTATGGAGCATTGTGATGACTGGGGACATGGGACATGGTGATGACAGTGGTCATGGAGCACTGTGATGACAAAGACCACGGAGCATTGTGATGACAGGTGTCATGGAGCATTGTGATGAAATGGGACATGGATCACTACGATGACATGGGTAATGGAGCATTGTGATGATTCGGGCATGTAGCACTGTGATGACAGGGGTCACGCAGCATTGTGATGACAGGGGTCATGCAGCATTGTGATGACATGGTCATGGAGCATAGTGATGACAAGAGTTCTGGAGCATTTTGATGACAAGGCATGGATCATTGTGATCACAGGGGCCATGAAGCATTGAGATGACAAGGGAATGGAGCATTGTGATGAAAGCGTTCCTGGAGAATTGTGAGGAAACGGGTCATGGATTATTGTGATGGAAGGGTTGTTGGAGCATTGTGATGACATGTGCCATGGAGCATTTTAATGAAAGGGGTACTGGAGCATTGTACAGAAATGGTTCATGGATCATCGTGATTACACGGATCATGGAATATTGTGATGAAAAGAGTTTTGGAGCATTGTGATGACCGGGGTCATAGAGCATTGTAATAGCAGGGTTGATGGGGCATTGTGATGACAGGGGCATGGAGCATTGTGATGACAGAAGTCATAGAATATTGTGATGACAAGGGCCATGGAGCATTGTCATGAAAGGTCTTAACTGCATTGTGATGAGAGTGGTCATGGAGCATTGTGATAAAATTTGTCATGAAGCACTGTTATTACAGGGGCCATGTAGAATTTTGATGACAAAGGCCATGGAGCATTGCGATGACAGGGGTCAAGGAGCATTGTGATGAAAGTGGTTATAGAGCATTGTCATGACACGGGCATGGAGCATTATGATGAGAAGTTATCTGGAGCATTGCGATGACAAGGGTATGGAGCATTTTGATTACAGGGGCCAGGGAGCATTGAGATGACAAAGGTAGGGAACATTGTGATGACAGCCATCATGTATCATTGTGGTGATATCTGTCATGGAACATTGTGCTGACAGGGGCCATAGAGCATTGTGATGACAGGTGTCATGTGGCCTTGTGATGAAAGTGGTCATGGAGCATTGTGATGACTGGTATCATGGAGCATTGTACTGAAAAAGGTCATGGGGCAGTGTAAAGACAAGTATCATAGAGTATATGATGAAAGGAGTCATGGAGCATTGTGATTAAAAGGATCATGAGGTATTTTGATGACAAGAGTCATGGAACATTGTGATGACAGGGATAAAGGAGCATTGTGATGAGAAAGACCACGGAGCATTGTGATGATATGGGCTTGGAGCATTGTGATGACAGGGATCATGCAGCATTGTGATGACAGGGGTCATGCAGCATTGTGATGACATGGGCATGGAGCATAGTGATTACAGGGGTCATGAAGCATTGTGATGACAAGTGTCATGGAACATTGTGATGACATGTTTCATGGAGCATTGTGATTAAAGGGGCCATGGAGCATTTTGATGACAAGTGCAGGTGAACCTTTTGATTACATTTGTAATGGAGCATTGTGATGACATGGGCAGGGAACATTGTGATGACAGGTGTAATGGAAACTTGTGATTACAGGGGACATGGAGCATTTTGATGACATGGGCAGGCAACATTGTGATGACAGGTGTCATGGAGCATTTTGATGACTATTGTCATGTAACGTTGTGCTGACAGGGATCATGGAGCATTGTGATGAGACGGGCATTGGAGCATTGTGATGACAGGCGTACTGGAGCCTTCTGAGGATAGGTGTCATGGGTCATTGTGATTACAGCGATCATGGAACATTGTGATGACAGTGGTCATGGAGCATTGTAATGACAGGGGCCATGGAGCAGTGTGATGACAGGGGTCATGGAGCACTTTGATGATAGGGGCCATGTATAATTGTGATGAAAAAGGCCATGGAGCATTGTGATGACAGTTGTCATGGAGCATTGTGTTGAAAGGGGTATGGAGCATTGTGACGACAATGGTCATGGAGCATTGTGATGACTGGTATCATGGAGCATTGTTCTGAAAAAGGTCATGGGGCAGTGTAATGACAAGTATCATGGAGCATGTGATGAAAGGAGTCATGGAGCATTGTGATTAAAAGGATCATGAGGTATTTTGATGACAAGAGTCATGGAACATTGTGATGACAGGGATAAAGTAGCATTGTGATGAGAAAGACCACGGAGCATTGTGATGACAGATGTCATGCAGCATTGTGATGAAAGGGGTCATGGATCACTACGATGACATGGGTAATGGAGCATTGTGATGATATGGGCTCGGAGCATTGTGATGACAGGGGTCATGCAGCATTGTGATGATAGGGGTCATGCAGCATTGTGGTGACATGGGCATGGAGCATAGTGATGACAAGAGTTCTGGAGCATTTTGATGACAAGGGCATGGATCATTGTGATGACAGGGGCCATGAAGCATTGAGATGACAAGGGAATGGAGCATTTTGATGAAAGCGGTCCTGGAGAATTGTGAGGAAACGGGTCATGGATTATTGTGATGGAAGGGTTGTTGGAGCATTGTGATGACATGTGCCATGGAGCATTTTAATGAAAGGGGTATTGGAGCATTGTACAGAAATGGTTCATGGATCATCGTGATTACACGGATCATGGAATATTGTGATGACAAGGTTTTTGGAGCATTGTGATGACAGGGGTCATGGAGCATTGTAATAACAGGGGTGATGGGGACTTGTGATGAAAGGGGCATGGAGCATTGTGATGACAGAAGTCATAGAATATTGTGATGACAAGGGCCATTTAGCATTGTCATGAAAGGTCTTATCTGGCAGTGTGATGAGAGTGGTCATGGAGCATTGTGATAAATGTTGTCCTGAAGCACTGTTATTACAGGGCCATGTAGAATTTTGATGACAAAGGCCATGGAGCATTGTGATGACAGGCAACATGGAGCAATTTGATGAAAGTGGTCATGGAGCATTGTGATGACACGGGCATGGAGCATTATGATGAGAAGTTATCTGGAGCATTGCGATGACAAGGGTATGGAGCATTTTGATTACAGGGGCCAGGGAGCATTGAGATGACAAAGGTAGGGAACATTGTGATGACAGCCGTCATGTATCATTGTAATGATATCTGTCATGGAACATTGTGCTGACAGGGGCCATAGAGCATTGTGATGACAGGTGTCATGTGGCCTTGTGATGAAAGTGGTCATGGAGCATTGTGATGACTGGTATCATGGAGCATTGTACTGAAAAAGGTCATGGGGCAGTGTAATGACAAGTATCATGGAGTATTTGATGAAAGGAGTCATGGAGCATTGTGATTAAAAGGATCATGAGGTATTTTGATGACAAGAGTCATGGAACATTGTGATGACAGGGATAAAGGAGCATTGTGATGAGAAAGACCACGGAGCATTGTGATGATATGGGCTTGGAGCATTGTGATGACAGGGATCATGCAGCATTGTGATGACAGGGGTCATGCAGCATTGTGATGACATGGGCATGGAGCATAGTGATTACAGGCGTCATGGAGCATTGTGATGACAAGTGTCATGGAACATTGTGATGACATGTTTCATGGAGCATTGTGATTAAAGGGGCCATGGAGCATTTTGATGACAAGGGCAGGCGAACCTTTTGATTACATTTGTAATGGAGCATTGTGATGACATGGGCAGGGAACATTGTGATGACAGGTGTAATGGAAACTTGTGATTACAGGGGACATGGAGCATTTTGATGACATGGGGAGGCAACATTGTGATGACAGGTGTCATGGAGCATTGTGATGACTATTGTCATGTAACGTTGTGCTAACAGGGATCATGGAGCATTGTGATGAGACGAGCATTGGAGCATTGTGATGACAGGCGTACTGGAGCCTTCTGAGGATAGGTGTCATGGGTCATTGTGATTACAGCGATCATGGAACATTGTGATGACAGTGGTCATGGAGCATTGTAATGACAGGGGCCATGGAGCATTGTGATGACAGGGGTCATGGAGCACTGTGATGATAGGGGCCATGTATAATTGTGATGACAAAGGCCATGGAGCATTGTGATGAGAGTTGTCATGGAGCATTGTGTTGAAAGGGGCATGGAGCATTGTGACGACAATGGTCATGGAGCATTGTGATGACTGGTATCATGGAGCATTGTTCTGAAAAAGGTCATGGGGCAGTGTAATGACAAGAATCATGGAGCATGTGATGAAAGGAGTCATGGAGCATTGTGATTAAAAGGATCATGAGGTATTTTGATGACAAGAGTCATGGAACATTGTGATGACAGGGATAAAGTAGCATTGTGATGAAAAAGACCACGGAGCATTGTGATGACAGATGTCATGCAGCATTGTGATGAAAGGGGTCATGGATCACTACGATGACATGGGTAATGGAGCATTGTGATGATATGGGCTTGGAGCATTGTGATGACAGGGGTCATGCAGCATTGTGATGATAGGGGTCATGCAGCATTGTGGTGACATGGGCATGGAGCATAGTGATGACAAGAGTTCTGGAGCATTTTGATGACAAGGGCATGGATCATTGTGATGACAGGGGCCATGAAGCATTGAGATGACAAGGGAATGGAGCATTGTGATCAAAGCGGTCCTGGAGAATTGTGAGGAAAAGGGTCATGGATTATTGTGATGGAAGGGTTGTTGGAGCATTGTGATGACATGTGCCATGGAGCATTTTAATGAAAGGGGTACTGGAGCATTGTACAAAAATGGTTCATGGATCATCGTGATTACACGGATCATGGAATATTGTGATGACAAGGTTTTTGGAGCATTGTGATGACAGGGATCATGGAGCATTGTAATAACAGGGGTGATGGGGACTTGTGATGACAGGGGCATGGAGCATTGTGATGACAGAAGTCATAGAATATTGTGATGACAAGGGCCGTTTAGCATTGTCATGAAAGGTCTTATCTGGCAGTGTGATGAGAGTGGTCATGGAGCATTGTGATAAATGTTGTCCTGAAGCACTGTTATTACAGGGGCCATGTAGAATTTTGATGACAAAGGCCATGGAGCATTGTGATGACAGGCAACATGGAGCAATTTGATGAAAGTGGTCATGGAGCATTGTGATGACACGGGCATGGAGCATTATGATGAGAAGTTATCTGGAGCATTGCGATGACAAGGGTATGGAGCATTTTGATTACAGGGGCCAGGGAGCATTGAGATGACAAAGGGAGGGAACATTGTGATGACAGCCGTCATGTATCATTGTGATGATATTTGTCATGGAACATTGTGCTGACAGGGGCCATAGAGCATTGTGATGACAGGTGTCATGTGGCCTTGTGATGAAAGTGGTCATGGAGCATTGTGATGACTGGTATCATGGAGCATTGTACTGAAAAAGGTCATGGGGCAGTGTAATGACAAGTATCATGGAGTATATGATGAAAGGAGTCATGGAGCATTGTGATTAAAAGGATCATGAGGTATTTTGATGACAAGAGTCATGGAACATTGTGATGACAGGGATAAAGGAGCATTGTGATGAGAAAGACCACGGAGCATTGTGATGACAGGTGGCATGGAGCATTGTGATGAAAGGGGTCATGGATCACTACGATGACATGGGTAATGGAGCATTGTGATGATATGGGCTTGGAGCATTGTGATGACAGGGATCATGCAGCATTGTGATGACAGGGGTCATGCAGCATTGTGATGACATGGGCATGGAGCATAGTGATTACAGGGGTCATGGAGCATTGTGATGACAAGTGTCATGGAACATTGTGATGACATGTTTCATGGAGCATTGTGATTAAAGGGGCCATGGAGCATTTTGATGACAAGGGCAGGCGAACTTTTTGATTACATTGGTAATGGAGCATTGTGATGACATGGGCAGGGAACATTGTGATGACAGGTGTAATGGAACCTTGTGATTACAGGGGACATGGAGCATTTTGATGACATGGGCAGGCAACATTGTGATGACAGGTGTCATGGAGCATTGTGATGACTATTGTCATGTAACGTTGTGCTGACAGGGATCATGGAGCATTGTGATGAGACGGGCATTGGAGCATTGTGATGACAGGCGTACTGGAGCCTTCTGAGGATAGGTGTCATGGGTCATTGTGATTACAGCGATCATGGAACATTGTGATGACAGTGGTCATGGAGCATTGTAATGAAAGGGGCCATGGAGCATTGTGATGACAGGGGTCATGGGGCATTGTGATGAGAGTTGTCATGGAACATTGTGATGAAAGGGGTCATGGAGCACTGTGATGAAAGGGGCCATGTATAATTGTGATGACAAAGGCCATGGAGCATTGTGATGACAGTTGTCATGGAGCATTGTGTTGAAAGGGGCATGGAGCATTGTGACGACAATGGTCATGGAGCATTGTGATGACTGGTATCATGGAGCATTGTTCTGAAAAACGTCATGGGGCAGTGTAATGATAAGTATCATGGAGCATGTGATGAAAGGAGTCATGGAGCATTGTGATTAAAAGAATCATGAGGTATTTTGATGACAAGAGTCATGGAACATTGTGATGACAGGGATAAAGGAGCATTGTGATGAGAAAGATCACGGAGCATTGTGATGACAGGTGTCATGGAGCATTGTGATGAAAGGGGTCATGGATCACTACGATGACATGGGTAATGGAGCATTGTGATGATATGGACTTGGAGCATTGTGATGACAGGGGTCATGCAGCATGGTGATGACAGGGGTCATGCAGCATTGTGATGACATGGGCATGGAGCATAGTGATGACAAGACTTCTGGAGCATTTTGATGACAAGGGCATGCATCATTGTGATTACAGGGGCCATGAAGCATTGAGATGACAAGGGAATGGAGCATTGTGATCAAAGCGGTCCTGGAGTATTGTGAGGAAACGGGTCATGGATTATTGTGATGGAACGGTTCTTGGAGCATTGTGATGACATGTGCCATGGAGCATTTTAATGAAAGGGGTACTGGAGCATTGTACAGAAATGGTTCATGGATCATCGTGATTACACGGATCATGGAATATTGTGATGACAAGGGTTTCGGAGCATGGTGATGACAGGGGTCATGGAGCATTGTAATAACAGGGGTGATGGGGACTTGTGATGACAGGGGCATGGAGAATTGTGATAACAGAAGTCATAGAATATTGTGATGACAAGGGCCGTTTAGCATTGTCATGAAAGGTCTTATCTGGCAGTGTGATGAGAGTGGTCATGGAGCATTGTGATAAATGTTGTCCTGAAGCACTGTTATTACAGGGGCCATGTAGAATTTTGATGACAAAGGCCATGGAGCATTGTTATGACAGGCAACATGGAGCAATTTGATGAAAGTGGTCATGGAGCATTGTGATGACACGGGCATGGAGCATTATGATGAGAAGTTATCTGGAGCATTGCGATGACAAGGGTATGGAGCATTTTGATTACAAGGGCCAGGGAGCATTGAGATGACAAAGGGAGGGAACATTGTGATGACAGCCGTCATGTATCATTGTGATGATATCTGTCATGGAACATTGTGCTGACAGGGGCCATAGAGCATTGTGATGACAGGTGTCATGTGGCCTTGTGATGAAAGTGGTCATGGAGCATTGTGATGACTGGTATCATGGAGCATTGTACTGAAAAAGGTCATGGGGCTGTGTAATGACAAGTATCATGGAGTATATGATGAAAGGAGTCATGGAGCATTGTGATTAAAAGGATCATGAGGTATTTTGATGACAAGAGTCATGGAACATTGTGATGACAGGGATAAAGGAGCATTGTGATGAGAAAGACCACGGAGCATTGTGATGACAGGTGGCATGGAGCATTGTGATGAAAGGGGTCATGGATCACTACGATGACATGGGTAATGGAGCATTGTGATGATATGGGCTTGGAGCATTGTGATGACAGGGATCATGCAGCATTGTGATAACAGGGGTCATGCAGCATTGTGATGACATGGGCATGGAGCATAGTGATTACAGGGGTCATGGAGCATTGTGATGACAAGTGTCATGGAACATTGTGATGACATGTTTCATGGAGCATTGTGATTAAAGGGGCCATGGAGCATATTGATGACAAGGGCAGGCGAACTTTTTGATTACATTTGTAATGGAGCATTGTGATGACATGGGCAGGGAACATTGTGATGACAGGTGTAATGGAACCTTGTGATTACAGGGGACATGGAGCATTTTGATGACATGGGCAGGCAACATTGTGATGACAGGTGTCATGGAGCATTGTGATGACTATTGTCATGTAACGTTGTGCTGACAGGGATCATGGAGCATTGTGATGAGACGGGCATTGGAGCATTGTGATGACAGGCGTACTGGAGCCTTCTGAGGATAGGTGTCATGGGTCATTGTGATTACAGCGATGATGGAACATTGTGATGACAGTGGTCATGGAGCATTGTAATGAAAGGGGCCATGGAGCATTGTGATGACAGGGGTCATGGGGCATTGTGATGAGAGTTGTCATGGAGCATTGTGATGAAAGGGGTCATGGAGCACTGTGATGAAAGGGGCCATGTATAATTGTGATGACAAAGGCCATGGAGCATTGTGATGACAGTTGTCATGGAGCATTGTGTTGAAAGGGGCATGGAGCATTGTGACGACAATGGTCATGGAGCATTGTGATGACTGGTATCATGGAGCATTGTTCTGAAAAACGTCATGGGGCAGTGTAATGATAAGTATCATGGAGCATGTGATGAAAGGAGTCATGGAGCATTGTGATTAAAAGGATCATGAGGTATTTTGATGACAAGAGTCATGGAACATTGTGATGACAGGGATAAAGGAGCATTGTGATGAGAAAGATCACGGAGCATTGTGATGACAGGTGTCATGGAGCATTGTGATGAAAGGGGTCATGGATCACTACGATGACATGGGTAATGGAGCATTGTGATGATATGGGCTTGGAGCATTGTGATGACAGGGTTCATGCAGCATGGTGATGACAGGGGTCATGCAGCATTGTGATGACATGGGCATGGAGCATAGTGATGACAAGACTTCTGGAGCATTTTGATGACAAGGGCATGCATCATTGTGATTACAGGGGCCATGAAGCATTGAGATGACAAGGGAATGGAGCATTGTGATCAAAGCGGTCCTGGAGAATTGTGAGGAAACGGGTCATGGATTATTGTGATGGAAGGGTTCTTGGAGCATTGTGATGACATGTGCCATGGAGCATTTTAATGAAAGGGGTACTGGAGCATTGTACAGAAATGGTTCATGGATCATCGTGATTACACGGATCATGGAATATTGTGATGACAAGGGTTTCGGAGCATGGTGATGACAGGGGTCATGGAGCATTGTAATAACAGGGGTGATGGGGACTTGTGATGACAGGGGCATGGAGCATTGTGATGACAGAAGTCATAGAATATTGTGATGACAAGGGCCATTTAGCATTGTCATGAAAGGTCTTATCTGGCATTGTGATGAGAGTGGTCATGGAGCATTGTGATAAATGTTGTCCTGAAGCACTGTTATTACAGGGGCCACGTAGAATTTTGATGACAAAGGCCATGGAGCATTGGGATGACAGGCATCATGGAGCAATTTGATGAAAGTGGTCATGGAGCATTGTGATGGAATGCGCCATGGAACATTGTGAAGACAAGTGTCCTGGAGCATTGTGATGACAAGGGCCATGGCCAATTCTGATGACAGGTGTCCTGGAGCATTGTGATGACAGTGGTCATCTATCATTATGATGAAAGGTATCACGGAGCACTGTGATGACAGGGGCCATGGAGCATTGTGATGACACGGGCATGGAGCATTATGATGAGAAGTGATCTGGAGCATTGCGATGAAAAGGGTATGGAGCATTGTGATTACAGGGGCCAGGGAGCATTGAGATGACAAAGGCAGGGAACATTGTGATGACAGCGGTCATGGATCATTGTGATGATATCTGTCATGGAACATTGTGCTGACAGGGGCCATAGAGCATTGTGATGACAGGTGTCATGTGGCCTTGTAATGACAGTGGTCATAGAGCATTGTGATGAAAAGGATCATGGAGCAATGTGATTAGAGGGGCCATGGAGCATTGTGAATACATAGGCCATGGAGCATTGCGATGACAGGGGTCAAGGAGCATTGTGATGAAAGTGGTCATGGAGCATTGTGATGACATGGGTATGGAGCATTATGATGACAAGAGTTCTGGAGCATTGTGATGACAAGGGTATGGAGCATTGTGATTACAGGGGACCAGGAGATTTGTGATTACATCGGCAGTGAATATTGTGATGACAGGGGTCATGGAGCATTGTGATGACAAGGGCCATGGCGAATTGTGATGACAGGGGTCATGGGGCATTGTGATGACAGTGGTCATCTAGAATTGTGATGAAAGGTAACATGGAGCACTGTGATAACAGGGGCCATGGAGCATTGTGATGACAAAGGCCATGGAGCAATTTGATGAAAAATGTCATGGAGAATGGGGAAGAGACGGCCATCGAGCATTATGATGACAAGAGTTCTGGAGCATTGTGTTGACAAGGGTATGGAGCATTGTGATTCCAGGGACCATGGAGGATAGTGATGACATCTGTCATAGAACTTTGTGATGACAGGGGCCATGGAGCATTGTGATGACAGGTATAATGTGGCATTGTGATGACAGTGGTCATAGAGCATTGTGATGAAAAGGATCATGGAGCAATGTGATTACAGGGACCATGAAGCATTGCGAATGCATATGCTATGGAGGATTGTGATGACAGGAGTCAAGGAGAATTGTGATGAAAAGGGCAATGGCGAATTTTGATGACATGTGTCTTGGGGCATTGTGATGACAGTGGTCATCTAGAATTGTGATGAAAGGTATCATGGAGCACTTTGATGACAGGGTCCATGGAGTATTGTGATGACAAGGCCATGGAACATTGTGATGACAAGTATCATGGAGCTTTGTGATGTCACGGGCATTCATCATTACGATGACAGGAGTTCTGGAGCATTGTGATGACTAGGGCATGGAGCATTGTGATTACAGGGGTCATGGAGCATTGTGATGACAAGTGTCATGGAACATTGTGATGACATGTTTCATGGAGCATTGTGATTAAAGGGGCCATGGAGCATTTTGATGACAAGGGCAGGCGAACCTTTTGATTACATTTGTAATGTAGCATTGTGATGACATGGGCAGGGAACATTGTGATGACAGGTGTAATGGAACCTTGTGATTACAGGGGACATGGAGCATTTTGATGACATGGGCAGGCAACACTGTGATGACAGGTGTCATGGAGCATTGTGATGACAATTGTCATGGAACGTTGTGCTGACAGGGATCATGGAGCATTGTGATGAGACGGGCATTGGAGCATTGTGATGACAGGCGTACTGGAGCCTTCTGGGGAACGGTGTCATGGGTCATTGTGATTACAGCGATCATGGAACATTGTGATGACAGTGGTCATGGAGCATTGTAATGACAGGGGCCATGGAGCATTGTGATGACAGTTGTCATGGAGCATTGTGTTGAAAGGGGCATGGAGCATTGTGACGACAATGGTCATGGAGCATTGTGATGACTGGTATCATGGAGCATTGTTCTGAAAAATGTCATGGGGCAGTGTAATGACAAGTATCATGGAGCATGTGATGAAAGGAGTCTTGGAGCATTGTGATTAAAAGGATCATGAGGTATTTTGATGACAAGAGTCATGGAACATTGTGATGACAGGGATAAAGTAGCATTGTGATGAGAAAGACCACGGAGCATTGTGATGACAGATGTCATGCAGCATTGTGATGAAAGGGGTCATGGATCACTACAATGACATGGGTAATGGAGCATTGTGATGATATGGGCTTGGAGCATTGTGATGACAGGGATCATGCAGCATTGTGATGACAGGGGTCATGCAGCATTGTGATGACATGGGCATGGAGCATAGTGATTACAGGGGTCATGGAGCATTGTGATGACAAGTGTCATGGAACATTGTGATGACATGTTTCATGGAGCATTGTGATTAAAGGGGCCATGGAGCATTTTGATGACAAGGGCAGGCGAACCTTTTGATTACATTGGTAATGGAGCATTGTGATGACATGGGCAGGGAACATTGTGATGACAGGTGTAATGGAACCTTGTGATTACAGGGGACATGGAGCATTTTGATGACATGGGCAGGCAACATTGTGATGACAGGTGTCATAGAGCATTGTGATGACTATTGTCATGTAACGTTGTGCTGACAGGGATCATGGAGCATTGTGATGAGACGGGCATTGGAGCATTGTGATGACAGGCGTACTGGAGCCTACTGAGGATAGGTGTCATGGGTCATTGTGATTACAGCGATCATGGATCATTGTGATGACAGTGGTCATGGAGCATTGTAATGACAGGGGCCATGGAGCATTGTGATGACAGGGGTCATGGGGCATTGTGATGAGAGATGTCATGGAGCATTGTGATGAAAGGGGTCATGGAGCACTGTGATGAAAGGGGCAATGTATAATTGTGATGACAAAGGCCATGGAGCATTGTGATGACAGTTGTCATATAGCATTGTGTTGAAAGGGGCATGGAGCATTGTGACGACAATGGTCATGGAGCATTGTGATGACTGGTATCATGGAGCATTGTTCTGAAAAACGTCATGGGGCAGTGTAATGATAAGTATCATGGAGCATGTGATGAAAGGAGTCATGAAGCATAGTGATTAAAAGGATCATGAGGTATTTTGATGACAAGAGTCATGGAACATTGTGATGACAGGGATAAAGGAGCATTGTGATGTGAAAGACCACGGAGCATTGTGATGACAGGTGTCATGGAGCATTGTGATGAAAGGGGTCATGGATCACTACGATGACATGGGTAATGGAGCATTGTGATGATATGGGCTTGGAGCATTGTGATGACAGGGTTCATGCAACATGGTAATGACAGGGGTCATGCAGCATTGTGATGACATGGGCATGGAGCATAGTGATGACCAATGTTCTGGAGCATTTTGATGACAAGGGCATGGATCATTGTGATGACAGGGGCCATGAAGCATTGAGATGACAAGTGAATGGAGCATTGTGATCAAAGCGGTCCTGGAGAATTGTGAGGAAACGGGTCATGGATTATTGTGATGGAAGGGTTGTTGGAGCATTGTGATGACATGTGCCATGGAGCATTTTAATGAAAGGGGTACTGGAGCATTGTACAGAAATGGTTCATGGATCATCGTGATTACACGAATCATGGAATATTGTGATGACAAGGGTTTCGGAGCATTGTGATGACAGGGGTCATGGAGCATTGTAATAACAGGGGTGATGGGGATTTGTGATGACAGGGGCATGGAGCATTGTGATGACAGAAGTCATAGAATATTGTGATGACAAGGGCCATGGAGCATTGTCATGAAAGGTCTTATCTGGCATTGTGATGAGAGTGGTCATGGAGCATTGTGATAAATGTTGTCCTGAAGCACTGTTATTACAGGGGCCATGTAGAATTTTGATGACAAAGGCCATGGAGCATTGGGATGACAGCCATCATGGAGCAATTTGATGAAAGTGGTCATGGAGCATTGTGTTGGAATGCGCCATGGAACATTGTGAAGACAAGTGTCCTGGAGCATTGTGATGACAAGGGCCATGGCCAATTCTGATGACAGGTGTCCTGGAGCATTGTGATGACAGTGGTCATCTATCATTATGATGAAAGGTATCACGGAGCACTGTGATGACAGGGGCCATGGAGCATTGTGATGACACGGGCATGGAGCATTATGATGAGAAGTGATCTGGAGCATTGCGATGAAAAGGGTATGGAGCATTGTGATTACAGGGGCCAGGGAGCATTGAGATGACAAAGGCAGGGAACATTGTGATGACAGCGGTCATGGATCATTGTGATGATATCTGTCATGGAACATTGTGCTGACAGGGGCCATAGAGCATTGTGATGACAGGTGTCATGTGGCCTTGTAATGACAGTGGTCATAGAGCATTGTGATGAAAAGGATCATGGAGCAATGTGATTAGAGGGGCCATGGAGCATTGTGAATACATAGGCCATGGAGCATTGCGATGACAGGGGTCAAGGAGCATTGTGATGAAAGTGGTCATGGAGCATTGTGATGACATGGGTATGGAGCATTATGATGACAAGAGTTCTGGAGCATTGTGATGACAAGGGTATGGAGCATTGTGATTACAGGGGACCAGGAGATTTGTGATTACATCGGCAGTGAATATTGTGATGACAGGGGTCATGGAGCATTGTGATGACAAGGGCCATGGCGAATTGTGATGACAGGGGTCATGGGGCATTGTGATGACAGTGGTCATCTAGAATTGTGATGAAAGGTAACATGGAGCACTGTGATAACAGGGGCCATGGAGCATTGTGATGACAAAGGCCATGGAGCAATTTGATGAAAAATGTCATGGAGAATGGGGAAGAGACGGCCATCGAGCATTATGATGACAAGAGTTCTGGAGCATTGTGTTGACAAGGGTATGGAGCATTGTGATTCCAGGTACCATGGAGGATAGTGATGACATCTGTCATAGAACTTTGTGATGACAGGGGCCATGGAGCATTGTGATGACAGGTATAATGTGGCATTGTGATGACAGTGGTCATAGAGCATTGTGATGAAAAGGATCATGGAGCAATGTGATTACAGGGACCATGAAGCATTGCGAATGCATATGCTATGGAGGATTGTGATGACAGGAGTCAAGGAGAATTGTGATGAAAAGGGCCATGGCGAATTTTGATGACACGTGTCTTGGGGCATTGTGATGACAGTGGTCATCTAGAATTGTGATGAAAGGTATCATGGAGCACTTTGATGACAGGGTCCATGGAGTATTGTGATGACAAGGCCATGGAACATTGTGATGACAAGTATCATGGAGCTTTGTGATGTCACGGGCATTCATCATTACGATGACAGGAGTTCTGGAGCATTGTGATGACTAGGGCATGGAGCATTGTGATTACAGGGGTCATGGAGCATTGTGATGACAAGTGTCATGGAACATTGTGATGACATGTTTCATGGAGCATTGTGATTAAAGGGGCCATGGAGCATTTTGATGACAAGGGCAGGCGAACCTTTTGATTACATTTGTAATGGAGCATTGTGATGACCTGGGCAGGGAACATTGTGAAGACAGGTGTAATGGAACATTGTGATTACAGGGGACATGGAGCATTTTGATGACATGGGAAGGCAACATTGTGATGACAGGTGTCATGGAGCATTGTAATAACAGGGGTGATGGGGACTTGTGATGACAGGGGCATGGAGCATTGTGATGACAGAAGTCATAGAATATTGTGATGACAAGGGCCATTTAGCATTGTCATGAAAGGTCTTATCTGGCAGTGTGATGAGAGTGGTCATGGAGCATTGTGATAAATGTTGTCCTGAAGCACTGTTATTACAGGGGCCATGTAGAATTTTGATGACAAAGGCCATGGAGCATTGTGATGACAGGCAACATGGAGCAATTTGATGAAAGTGGTCATGGAGCATTGTGATGACACGGGCATGGAGCATTATGATGAGAAGTTATCTGGAGCATTGCGATGACAAGGGTATGGAGCATTTTGATTACAGGGGCCAGGGAGCATTGAGATGACAAAGGGAGGGAACATTGTGATGACAGCCGTCATGTATCATTGTGATGATATCTGTCATGGAACATTGTGCTGACAGGGGCCATAGAGCATTGTGATGACAGGTGTCATGTGGCCTTGTGATGAAAGTGGTCATGGAGCATTGTGATGACGGGTATCATGGAGCATTGTACTGAAAAAGGTCATGGGGCAGTGTAATGACAAGTATCATGGAGTATATGATGAAAGGAGTCATGGAGCATTGTGATTAAAAGGATCATGAGGTATTTTGATGACAAGAGTCATGGAACATTGTGATGACAGGGATAAAGGAGCATTGTGATGAGAAAGACCACGGAGCATTGTGATGACAGGTGTCATGGAGCATTGTGATGAAAGGGGTCATGGATCACTACGATGACATGGGTAATGGAGCATTGTGATGATATGGGCTTGGAGCATTGTGATGACAGGGATCATGCAGCATTGTGATGACAGGGGTCATGCAGCATTGTGATGACATGGGCATGGAGCATAGTGATTACAGGGGTCATGGAGCATTGTGATGACAAGTGTCATGGAACATTGTGATGACATGTTTCATGGGGCATTGTGATTAAAGGGGCCATGGAGCATTTTGATGACAAGGGCAGGTGAACGTTTTGATTACATTTGTAATGGAGCATTGTGATGACATGGGCAGGGAACATTGTGATGACAGGTGTAATGGAAACTTGTGATTACAGGGGACATGGAGCATTTTGATGACATGGGCAGGCAACATTGTGATGACAGGTGTCATGGAGCATTGTGATGACTATTGTCATGTAACGTTGTGCTGACAGGGATCATGGAGCATTGTGATGAGACGGGCATTGGAGCATTGTGATGACAGGCGTACTGGAGCCTTCTGAGGATAGGTGTCATGGGTCATTGTGATTACAGCGATCATGGAACATTGTGATGACAATGGTCATGGAGCATTGTAATGACAGGGGCCATGGAGCATTGTGATGACAGGGGTCATGGAGCACTGTGATGACAGGGGCCATGTATAATTGTGATGACAAAGGCCATGGAGCATTGTGATGACAGTTGTCATGGAGCATTGTGTTGAAAGGGGCATGGAGCATTGTGACGACAATGGTCATGGAGCATTGTGATGACTGGTATCATGGAGCATTGTTCTGAAAAATGTCATGGGGCAGTGTAATGACAAGTATCATGGAGCATGTGATGAAAGGAGTCATGGAGCATTGTGATTAAAAGGATCATGAGGTATTTTGATGACAAGAGTCATGGAACATTGTGATGACAGGGATAAAGTAGCATTGTGATGAGAAAGACCACGGAGCATTGTGATGACAGATGTCATGCAGCATTGTGATGAAAGGGGTCATGGATCACTACGATGACATGGGTAATGGAGCATTGTGATGATATGGGCTTGGAGCATTGTGATGACAGGGATCATGCAGCATTGTGATGACAGGGGTCATGCAGCATTGTGATGACATGGGCATGGAGCATAGTGATTACAGGGGTCATGGAGCATTGTGATGACAAGTGTCATGGAACATTGTGATGACAGGGTTCATGGAGCATTGTGATTAAAGGGGCCATGGAGCATTTTGATGACAAGTGCAGGCGAACATTTTGATTACATTGGTAATGGAGCATTGTGATGACATGGGCAGGGAACATTGTGAAGACAGGTGTAATGGAACATTGTGATTACAGGGGACATGGAGCATTTTGATGACATGGGCAGGCAACATTGTGATGACAGGTGTCATGGAGCATTGTGATGACAATTGTCATGGAACGTTGTGCTGACAGGGATCATGGAGCATTGTGATGAGACGGTCATTGGAGCATTGTGATGACAGGCGTACTGGAGCCTTCTGAGGAAAGGTGTCATGAGTCATTGTGATTACAGCGATCATGGTACATTGTGATGACAGTGGTCATGGAGCATTGTAATGACAGGGGCCATGGAGCATTGTGATGACAGGGTCATGGGGCATTGTGATGAAAGGGGTCATGGAGCACTGTGATCACAGGGGCCATGTATAATTGTGATGACAAAGGCCATGGAGCATTGTGATGACAGTTGTCATGGAGCATTGTGTTGAAAGGGGCATGGAGCATTGTGACGACAATGGTCATGGAGCATTGTGATGACTGGTAGCATGGAGCATTGTTCTGAAAAAGGTCATGGGGCAGTGTAATGACAAGTATCATGGAGGATGTGATGAAAGGAGTCATGGAGCATTGTGATTAAATGGATCATGAGGCATTTTGATGACAAGAGTCATGGAACATTGTGATGACAGGGCTAATGGAGCATTGTGATGACAAGAGCTATGGAGCATTGTGATGACTGGGGTCATGGAGCATTGTGATGAAAGGGGTCATGGATCACTACGATGACATGGGTAATGGAGCATTGTGATGATATGAGCATGGAGCATTGTGATGACAGGGGCCAGGGAGCATTGAGAATGACAAGGGCAGGGAACATTGTGATGACAGCAGTCATGGATCATTGTGATGATACCTGTCATGGAACATTGTGCTGACAGGGGCTATAGAGCATTGTGATGACAGGTGTCATGTGGCATTGTGATGACAGTGGTCATAGAGCATTGTGATGACAGGGGTCAAGGAGCATTGTGATGAAAGTGGTCATGGAGCACTGTGATGACACGGGAATGGAGCATTATGATGACAAGAGTTCTGGAGCATTGTGATGATAAGGGTATGGAGCATTGTGATTACAGGGGACCAGGATCATTGTGATTACATGGGCAGTGAATATTGTGATGACAGGGGTCATGGAGCACTGTGATGACTAGTGTCATGGAACATTGTGATGACAGGGATCATGGAGAATTGTGATGAGAGGGGCCTTGGAGCATTATGATGATAGGCGTCATGGGGCATTGTGATGACAGCGGTCTTGGAGCATTGTGATGAAAGGGATCATGGAGCAATGTGATTACAGGAGCCATGGAGCATTGTGAATGCATAGGCCATGGAGCAATGGAATGACAGGGGTCAAGGAGCATTGTGATGTAAGTTGTCATGGATCATTGTGATGACTATTGTCCATGAACATTGTGATGACATGGTTCATGGAGCATTGTGATGACAGGTGTCATGTGGAATTGTGATGAGAGCGGTCATATAGAATTGTGATGAAAGGTATCATGGAGCACTGTGATGTCAGGGGCCATGGAACATTGTGATGACAAAGGCCATTGAGCATTGTGATGACAAGTGTCATGGGGCATTTTGATGACATTGGCATGGAACATTATGCTGACTATGTTCTGCAGCATTTTGATGACAAGGGCATGGAGATTTGTGATGAGAGGGGCCATGGAACATTGTGATGACAAAGGCCATGGAGCCTTGTGATGACAAGTGTCATGGGGAATTTTGATGACATTGGCATGGAGCATTATGATGACAAGAGTTCTGGAGCATTTTGATGACAAGGGCATGGAGCTTTGTGATGAGAGGGCCCATGGAACATTGTGATGACAAAGGCCATGGAGCATTGTGATGCCACGGTCATGGAACTTTGTGATGACAAGAATTCTGGAGCATCGTGAGGAAAAAGACATGGAGCATTGTGATTAAAGGGGACATGGAGCATTGTGATGACAAGGGCCATGGAGCATTGTGATGCCACGGTCATGGAACATTGGGATGACAAGAATTCTGGAACATTGTGAGGAAACAGGCATGGAGCATTGTGATTAAAGGGGACATGGAGCATTGTGATGACATGGGCAGGGAACACTGTGATGACAGGCGTTATGGAGCAATGTGATGACAAGTGTCGTGGAGCATTGTGATGAGAGGGGCCTTGGAGAATTGTGATGACAGGGGTCATGGAGCATTGTGATGACATGGGCCATGGAGCATTGTGAAGACAATATTCATGGAGCATTGTGATGACACGGGCATGGAGCATTGTAATGATAGGCTATCTGGAGCATTGTGATAAAAAGGGGATGGAGCATTTTGATAAAATGGTCCAAGTAGCATTGTGCTGACAATGGCATGGAGCATTGTGATGAAAAGGGTACTGGAGCATTGTGAGGAAAGGAGTCATGGATCATTGTGGTGACAGGGGTCATGGAGCTTTGTGATGAAAAGGGTCATGGAGCTTTTTGGTAAGAGAGGCCTTTTGAGATTTGTGATGGCAGGCCTCATGGGGCATTGTGATGAGAGCGGTCTTGGAGCATTGTGATGAAAGGGGTCATGGAGCACTGTGATTACAGGGGCCATGGAGCATTGTGAATACAAAGGCTATGGAGCATTGAGATGACATGGTTCATGGAGCATTGTGATGAAAGTGATCATGGATCATTGTGATAACAAGTGTCCTGGAACCTTGTGATGACACGGTTCAAGGAGCACTGTGATGACAAGGACCATGGCGAATTGTGATGACATATGTCCTGGGGCATTGTGATGACAGTGGTCATCTACAATTGTGATGAAAGGTATCATGGAGCACTGTGATGACAGGGGCCATGGAACATTGTGATGACAAAGGCCATGGAGCATTTTGATGACAAGTGTCATGGGGCATTTTGATGACATTGGCATGGAGCATTATGATGAAAAGAGTTCTGGAGCGTTTTGATGACAAGGGCATGGAGATTTGTGATGAGAAGAGCCATGGAACATTGTGATGACAAAGGCCATGGAGCATTTTGATGACAAGTGTCATGGGGCATTTTGATGACATTGGCATGGAGCATTATGATGAAAAGTGTTCTGGAGCGTTTTGATGACAAGGGCATGGAGATTTGTGATGAGAAGGGCCATGGAACATTGTGATGACAAAGGCCATGGAGCATTGTGATGCCAAGTGTCATGGGGCATTTTGATGACATTGGCATTACCATTATGATGAAAAGTGTCCTGGAGCATTTTGATGACAAGGGCATGGAGCATTGTGATGACAGGGTCCATGGAACATTTTGATGACAAAGGCCATGGAGCATTGTGATGCCACGGTCATGGAACATTGTGATAACAAGAATCCTGGAGCATCGTGAGGAAAAAGGCATGGAGTATTTTGATTATAGGGGACATGGAGCATTGTGATGACATTGGCAGGGAACACTGTGATGACAGGTGTTATGGAGCAATGTGATGACAAGTGTCATGGAGCATTGTGATGAGAGGGGCCTTGGAGTATTGTGATGACAGGGGTCATGGAGCATTGGGATAACATGGGCCATGGATCATTGTGAAGAGAAGATTCGTGGAGCATTGTGATGACACGGGCATGAAGCATGGTGATGACAACAGACCTGGAGCATTGTGATGACAAGGGCATGGAGCATTGTGATTACAGGAGACATGGAGCATTGTGATGACATTGGCAGGGATCATTGTGATTCCAGGGATCATGGAGCATTGTGATGACAAGTGTCATCGCATATTGTGCTGACACGGATCATGGAGCATTTTAATGAGAGTGGCCTTGGAGCAGAGTGATGAGAGACGTCATGGGGCATTATGGTGACAGTGGTCAAGGAGCATTGTGATGAAAGTGTTCATGGAGCAACGCGATTATCGGGACAATGGAGCATTGTGAATACAAAGGCCATGGAGCATTGAGATAAGAGAGTTCATGGAGCATTGTGATGAAAGTGGTCATGGATCACTGTGATGACAAGTGTCCTGGAACCTAGTGATGACACGGTTCATACAGCCTTGAGATGACAAGGGCCAAGGCGTATTGTGATGACACGTGTCATGGGGCATTGTGATGACATTGGTCATCTTGCATTGTGATGACAGTGGTAATGTAGAATTTTGATTAAAGGTATCATGGAGCACTGTGATGACAAAGGGCAAGGAACATTTTGATGACAAGTGTCATTGAGCAATGGAATGACACGGGAATGGAGTATTATGATGACAAGGGTTCTGGAGCATTGTGATGACAACGGCATGGAGCATTGTGATGACACGGGCATGGAGCATTGTAATGATAAGCTATCTGGAGCATTGTGATGAAAAGGGGATGGAGCATTTTGATGACAGGGTCCAAGGAGCATTGTGCTGACAATGGCATGGAGCATTGTGATGAAAAGGGTACTGGAGCACTGTGAGGAAAGGAGTCATGGATCATTGTGATGACAGGGGTCATGGAGCTTTGTGATGACAAGGGTCATGGAGCATTGTGATGACACGGTCAAGGAACATTGCGATGACAAGTATTCTGGAGCACTGTGATGAAAGGGCATGGAGCATTGTGATTAAAGGTGACAAGGAGCATTGTGATGATATGGGCAGAGAACTTTGTGATGACAGGGGTCATGGAGATTTTTGGTAAGAGAGGCCTTGGAGATTTGTGATGGCAGGCGTCATGGGGCATTGTGATGACAGCGATCTTGGAGCATTGTGATGAAAGGGGTCATGGAGCACTGTTATTAAAAGGGCCATGGAGCATTGTGAATACAAATGCTATGGAGCATTGAGATGACAGGGTTGATGGAGCATTGTGATGAAAGTGATCATGGATCATTGTGATGACAAGTGTCCTGGAACCTTGTGATGACACGGTTCATGGAGCATTGTGATGACAAGGACCATGGCGAATTGTGATGACATCTGTCATGGGGCATTGTGATGACAGTGGTCATATAGAATTGTGATGAAAGGTATCATGGAGCACTGTGATGACAGGGGCCATGGAACATTGTGATGACAAAGGCCATGGAGCATTGTGATGACAAGTGTCATGGGGCATTTTGATGACATTGGCATGGCGCATTATGATGACAAGAGTTCTGGAGCATTTTGATGACAAGGGCATGGAGCATTGTGATGAAAGGGGCCATGGAGCATTGAGATGACAGGCGTCATGAAGCATGGTAATGACACTGGTCATGGAGCATTGTGATGAAAGAGATCATGGAGCAATATGATAACAGGGGCCTTGGATCATTGTGATGACAGGTGTATTGGAGCATTGTGATGAAAGTAGTCATGGATCATTGTGATGACATGTGTCCTGGAACCTAGTGATGACACGGTTCATCGAGTATTGTGATGACAAGGGTCATAGCGAATTGTGACGACAGGTGTCATGGGGCATTGTGATGACATTGATCATCTAGGAATTGTGATGAAAGGTGTCATGGAGCACTGTGATGACTGGGGGCATGAAGCATTGTTATGAAAATTGTCCTGGATTATTGTGATGACAGCAGTCATGGAGAATTGTGATGACAGCTATTATGCAGCATTGTGTTGACAAGGGTATGGACTATTGTGATGACAATGGTCATGGAGCAATGTGATGAAAGTTTTCATGGAGCATCGTGATGAAAAGTGCCTGGGAGCATTGTGACGATAAAGGCCATGGAGTATTGTGATGACAAGTGTCATGGAGCATTGTAATGAAAGGTTTCATTGTGCACTGTGATGACAAGGGGGATGGAGTATTGTGATGAAACTGGTCCTGGAGCATTGTGATAACAAAAGCCATGGAGCTATGTGATGACAGGCATCATGGAGCATTGTGAAGAAAGGGGCCATGGGGAACTGTAATGACAATAGAGACATGTGATGAAAATGGTCAGCGAGCATAGTGATTAAAGTGGTCATTGAGAATTGTGATGAAAAGCGACAGAGAGCATTGTGATGACAAAGGTCATGGAGAACATTGATGACCAGGGTATTGAAGCATTGTGATGACACGGTCATGGAACATTGTGATGACAAGAATTCTGGAGCATTGTGATGACAAGGGCCATGGAGCATAGTGATGCCACGGTCATGGAACATTCTGATGACAAGAATTCTGGAGAATTGTGAGGAAACAGGCATGGAGCATTGTGATTATAGCGGACATGGAGCATTGTGATGACATGGGCAGGGAACACTGTGATGACAGATGTTATGGAGCAATGTGATGACAAGTGTCGTGGAGCATTGTGATGAGAGGGGCCTTGGAGAATTGTGATGGCAGGGGTCATGGTGCATTGTGATGACATGGGACATGGAGCATTGTGAAGACAAGATTCATGGAGCATTGTGATGACACGGGCATGAAGCATGGTGATGACAACAGACCTGGAGCATTGTGATGACAAGGGCATGGAGCATTGTGATTACAGGTGACATGGAGCATTGTGATGACATTGGCAGGGATCATTGTGATTCCAGGGATCATGGAGCATTGTGATGACAAGTGTCATGCAATATTGTGCTGACACAGATCATGGAGCATTTTGATGAGAGTGGCCTTGGAGCACAGTGATGAGAGATGTCATGGGGCATTATGGTGACAGTGGTAAAGGAGCATTGTGATGAAAGTGTTCATGGAGCAACGCGATTATCGGGACAATGGAGCATTGTGAATACAAAGGCCATGGAGCATTGAGATAACAGAGTTCATGGAGCATTGTGATGAAAGTGGTCATGGATCACTGTGATGACAAGTGTCCTGGAACCTAGTGATGACACGGTTCATACAGCCTTGAGATGACAAGGGCCAAGGCGAATTGTGATGACACGTGTCATGGGGCATTGTGATGAAATTGGTCATCTTGCATTGTGATGACAGTGGTCATGTAGAATTTTGATTAAAGGTATCATGGAGCACTGTGATGACAAAGGCCAAGGAACATTTTGATGACAAGTGTCATTGAGCAATGGGATGACACGGGAATGGAGTATTATGATGACAAGTGTTCTGGAGCATTGTGATGACAAGGGCAGGGGGCATTGTAATGATAGGCTATCTGGAGCATTGTGATGAAAAGGGGATGGAGCATTTTGATGAGAGGGTCCAAGGAGCATTGTGCTGACAATGGCATGGAGCATTGTGATGAAAAGGGTACTGGAGCACTGTGAGGAAAGGAGTCATGGATCATTGTGATGACAGGGGTCATGGAGCTTTGTGATGACAAGGGTTATGGAACATTGTGATGACACGGTCAAGGAACATTGCGATGACAAGAATTCTGGAGCATTGTGATGAAAGGGCATGGAGCATTGTGATTAAAGGTGACAAGGAGCATTGTGATGATATGGGCAGAGAACTTTGTGATGACAGGGGTCATGGAGCTTTTTGGTAAGAGAGGCCTTGGAGATTTCTGATTGCAGGCGTCATGGGGCATTGTGATGACAGTGGTCTTGGAGCATTGTGATGAAAAGGGTCATGGAGCACTGTGATTACAGGGGCCATGGAGCATTGTGAATACAAAGGCTATGGAGCAGTGAGATGACAGGGTTCATGGAGCATTGTGATGAAAGGGATCATGGATCATTGTGATGACAAGTGTCCTGGAACATTGTGATGACGCGGTTCATGGAGCACTGTGATGACAAGGACCATGGCGAATTGTGATGACATCTGTCCTGGGGCATTGTGATGACAGTGGTCATCTAGAATTGTGATGAAAGGTATCGTGGAGCACTGTGATGACAGGGGCCATGGAACATTGTGATGACAAAGGCCATGGAGCATTGTGATGACAAGTGTCATGGAGCATTGTAATGAAAGGTTTCATTTTGCACTGTGATGACAAGGGGGATGGAGTATTGTGATGAAACTGGTCCTGGAGCATTGTGATAACAAAAGCCATGGAGCTTTGTGATGACAGGCATCATGGAGCATTGTGAAGAAAGGGGCCATGGGGAATTGTAATGACAATAGAGAAATGTGATGAAAATGGTCAGCGAGCATAGTGATTAAAGTGGTCATTGAGAATTGTGATGAAAAGCGACAGAGAGCATTGTGATGACAGAGGTCATGGAGAACAGTGATGACCAGGTTCATGTAGCATTGTGATGTCACGGTCATGGAACATTGTGATGACAAGAATTCTGGAGCATTGTGATGACAAGGGCCATGGAACATTGTGAGGACAAGAATTCTGGAGCATTGTGAGGAAACAGGCATGGAGCATTGTGATTATAGGGGACATGGAGCATTGTGATGACATGGGCAGGGAACACTGTGATGACAGGTGTTATGGAGCAATGTGATGACAAATGTCGTGGATCATTGTGATGAGAGGGGCCTTGGAGAATTGTGATGACAGGGGTCATGGAGCATTGGGATGACATGGGCCATGGAGCATTGTGAAGAGAAGATTCATGGAGCATTGTGATGACACGGGCATGAAGCATGGTGATGACAACAGACCTGGAGCATTGTGATGACAAGGGCATGGAGCATTGTGATGAAAAGGGTACTGGAGCACTGTGAGGAAAGGAGTCATGGATCATTGTGATGACAGGGGTCATGGAGCTTTGTGATGACAAGGGTTATGGAGCATTGTGATGACACGGTCAAGGAACATTGCGATGACAAGAATTCTGGAGCATTGTGATGAAAGGGCATGGAGCATTGTGATTAAAGGTGACAAGGAGCATTGTGATGATATGGGCAGAGAACTTTGTGATGACAGGGGTCTTGGAGCTTTTTGGTAAGAGAGGCCTTGGAGATTTCTGATTGCAGGCGTCATGGGGCATTGTGATGACAGTGGTCTTGGAGCATTGTGATGAAAAGGGTCATGGAGCACTGTGATTACAGGGGCCATGGAGCATTGTGAATACAAAGGCTATGGAGCAGTGAGATGACAGGGTTCATGGAGCATTGTGATGACAAGTGTCCTGGAACATTGTGATGACACGGTTCATGGAGCATTGTGATGACAAGGACCATGGCGAATTGTGATGACATCTGTCCTGGGGCATTGTGATGACAGTGGTCATCCAGAATTGTGATGAAAGGTATCATGGAGCACTGTGATGACAGGGGCCATGGAACATTGTGATGACAAAGGCCATGGAGCATTGTGATGACAAGTGTCATGGAGCATTGTAATGAAAGGTTTCATTTTGCACTGTGATGACAAGGGGGATGGAATATTGTGATGAAACTGGTCCTGGAGCATTGTGATAACAAAAGCCATGGAGCTTTGTGATGACAGGCATCATGGAGCATTGTGAAGAAAGGGGCCATGGGGAATTGTAATGACAATAGAGAAATGTGATGAAAATGGTCAGCGAGCGTAGTGATTAAAGTGGTCATTGAGAATTGTGATGAAAAGCGACAGAGAGCATTGTGATGACAAAGGTCATGGAGAACAGTGATGACCAGGGTCATGTAGCCTTGTGATGTCACGGTCATGGAACATTGTGATGACAAGAATTCTGGAACATTGTGATGACAAGGGCCATGGAACAGTGTGAGGACAAGAATTCTGGAGCATTGTGAGGAAACAGGCATGGAGCATTGTGATTATAGGGGACATGGAGCATTGTGATGACATGGGCAGGGAACACTGTGATGACAGGTGTTATGGAGCAATGTGATGACAAATGTCGTGGATCATTGTGATGAGAGGGGCCTTGGAGAATTGTGATGACAGGGGTCATGGAGCATTGTGATGACATGGGCCATGGAGCATTGTGAAGACAAGATTCATGGAGCATTGTGATGACACGGGCATGAAGCATGGTGATGACAACAGACCTGGAGCATTGTGATGACAAGGGCATGGAGCATTGTGATTCCAGGAGACCTGGAGCATTGTGATGACATTGGCAGGGATCATTGTGATTCCAGGGATCATGGAGCATTGTGATGAAAAGTGTCATCCCATATTGTGCTGACACAGATCATGGAGCATTTTGATGAGAGTGGCCTTGGAGCACAGTGATGAGAGACGTCATGGGGCATTATGGTGACAGTGGTAAAGGAGCATTGTGATGAAAGTGTTCATGGAGCAACGCGATTATCGGGACAATGGAGCATTGTGAATAGAAAGGCCATGGAGCATTGAGATAACAGAGTTCATGGAGCAGTGTGATGAAAGTGGTCATGGATCACTGTGATGACAAGTGTCCTGGAACCTAGTGATGACACGGTTCATACAGCTTTGAGATGACAAGGGCCAAGGCGAATTGTGATGACACTTGTCATGGGGCATTGTGATGACATTGGTCATCTTGCATTTTGATGACAGTGGTCATGTAGAATTTTGATTAAAGGTAGCATGGAGCACTGTGATGACAAAGGCCAAGGAACCTTTTGATGACAAGTGTCATTGAGCAATGGGATGACACGGGAATGGAGTATTATGATGACAAGTGTTCTGGAGCATTGTGATGACAAGGGCATGGAGCATTGTGATTAAAGGTGACAAGGAGCATTGTGATGACAACGGCATGGAGCATTGTGATGACACGGGCATGGAGCATTGTAATGATAGGCTATCTGGAACATTGTGATGAAAAAGGGACGGAGCATTTTGATGAGAGCGTCCAAGGAGCATTGTGCTGACAATGGCATGGAGCATTGTGATGAAAAGGGTACTGGAGCACTGTGAGGAAAGGAGTCATGGATCATTGTGATGACAGGGGTCATGGAGCTTTGTGATGACAAGGGTCATGGAGCATTGTGATGACACGGTCAAGGAACATTGCGATGACAAGAATTCTGGAGCATTGTGATGAAAGGGCATGGAGCATTGTGATTAAAGGTGACAAGGAGCATTGTGATGATATGGGCAGAGAATTTTGTGATGACAGGGGTCATGGAGCTTTTTGGTAAGAGAGGCCTTGGAGATTTGTGATGGCAGGCGTCATGGGGCATTGTGATGACAGCGGTCTTGGAGCATTGGGTTGAAAGGGGTCATGGAGCACTGTGATTACAGGGGCCATGGAGCATTGTGAATACAAAGGCTATGGAGCAGTGAGATGATATGTTTCATGGAGCATTGTGATGAAAGTGATCCTGGATCATTGTGATGACAAGTGTCCTGGAACCTTGTGATGACACGGTTCATGGAGCATTGTGATGACAAGGACCAAGGCGAATTGTGATGACATCGGTCATGGGGCATTGTGATGACAGTGGTCATCTAGAATTGTGATGAAAGGTATCATGGAGCACTGTGATGTCAGGGGCCATGGAACATTGTGATGACAAAGGCCATTGAGCATTGTGATGACAAGTGTCATGGGGCATTTTGATGACATTGGCATGGAACATTATGCTGACAATGTTCTGCAGCATTTTGATGACAAGGGCATGGAGATTTGTGATGAGAGGGGCCATGGAACATTGTGATGACAAAGGCCATGGAGCCTTGTGATGACAAGTGTCATGGGGAATTTTGATGACATTGGCATGGAGCATTATGATGACAAGAGTTCTGGAGCATTTTGATGACAAGGGCATGGAGCTTTGTGATGAGAGGGCCCATGGAACATTGTGATGACAAAGGCCATGGAGCATTGTGATGCCACGGTCATGGAACTTTGTGATGACAAGAATTCTGGAGCATCGTGAGGAAAAAGACATGGAGCATTGTGATTAAAGGGGACATGGAGCATTGTGATGACAAGGGCCATGGAGCATTGTGATGCCACGGTCATGGAACATTGGAATGACAAGAATTCTGGAACATTGTGAGGAAACAGGCATGGAGCATTGTGATTAAAGGGGACATGGAGCATTGTGATGACATGGGCAGGGAACACTGTGATGACAGGCGTTATGGAGCAATGTGATGACAAGTGTCGTGGAGCATTGTGATGAGAGGGGCCTTGGAGAATTGTGATGACAGGGGTCATGGAGCATTGTGATGACATGGGCCATGGAGAATTGTGAAGACAATATTCATGGAGCATTGTGATGACACGGGCATGGAGCATTGTAATGATAGGCTATCTGGAGCATTGTGATAAAAAGGGGATGGAGCATTTTGATAAAATGGTCCAAGTAGCATTGTGCTGACAATGGCATGTAGCATTGTGATGAAAAGGGTACTGGAGCACTGTGAGGAAAGGAGTCAAGGATCATTGTGGTGACAGGGGTCATGGAGCTTTGTGATGACAAGGGTCATGGAGCATTGTGATGACACGGTCAAGGAACATTGCGATGACAAGTATTCTGGAGCACTGTGATGAAAGGGCATGGAGCATTGTGATTAAAGGTGACAAGGCCATTGTGATGATATGGGCAGAGAACTTTGTGATGACAGGGGTCGTGGAGATTTTTGGTAAGAGAGGCCTTGGAGATTTGTGATGGTAGGCGTCATGGGGCATTGTGCTGACAGCGATCTTGGAGCATTGTGATGAAAGGGGTCATGGAGCACTGTTATTAAAAGGGCCATGGAGCATTGTGAATACAAATGCTATGGAGCATTGAGATCACAGGGTTGATGGAGCATTGTGATGAAAGTGATCATGGATCATTGTGATGACAAGTGTCCTGGAACCTTGTGATGACACGGTTCATGGAGCATTGTGATGACAAGGACCATGGCGAATTGTGATGACATCTGTCATGGGGCATTGTGATGACAGTGGTCATCTAGAATTGTGATGAAAGGTATCATGGAGCACTGTGATGACAGGGGCCATGGAACATTGTGATGACAAAGGCCATGGAGCATTGTGATGACAAGTGTCATGGGGCATTTTGATGACATTGGCATGGAGCATTATGATGACAAGAGATCTGGAGCATTTTGATGACAAGGGCATGGAGCATTATGATGACAAGAGATCTGGAGCATTTTGATGACAAGGGCATGGAGCTTTGTGATGAGAGGGGCCATGGAACATTGTGATGACAAAGGCCATGGAGCATTGTGATGACAAGTGTCATGGGGCATTTTGATGACATTGGCATGGCGCATTATGATGACAAGAGTTCTGGAGCATTTTGATGACAAGGGCATGGAGCATTGTGATGAAAGGGGCCATGGAGCATTGAGATGACAGGCGTCATGAAGCATGGTAATGACACTGGTCATGGAGCATTGTGATGAAAGAGATCATGGAGCATTATGATAACAGGGGCCTTGGATCATTGTGATGACAGGTGTATTGGAGCATTGTGATGAAAGTAGTCATGGATCATTGTGATGACATGTGTCCTGGAACACTGTGATGACACGGTTCATCGAGTATTGTGATGACAAGGGTCATAGCGAATTGTGACGACAGGTGTCATGGGGCATTGTGATGACATTGATCATCTAGGAATTGTGATGAAAGGTGTCATGGAGCACTGTGATGACTGGGGGCATGAAGCATTGTTATGAAAATTGTCCTGGATTATTGTGATGACAGCAGTCATGGAGAATTGTGATGACAGCTATTATGCAGCATTGTGTTGACAAGGGTATGGACTATTGTGATGACAATGGTCATGGAGCAATGTGATGAAAGTTTTCATGGAGCATCGTGATGAAAAGTGCCTGGGAGCATTGTGACGATAAAGGCCATGGAGTATTGTGATGACAAGTGTCATGGAGCATTGTAATGAAAGGTTTCATTGTGCACTGTGATGACAAGGGGGATGGAGTATTGTGATGAAACTGGTCCTGGAGCATTGTGATAACAAAAGCCATGGAGCTATGTGATGACAGGCATCATGGAGCATTGTGAAGAAAGGGGCCATGGGGAACTGTAATGACAATAGAGACATGTGATGAAAATGGTCAGCGAGCATAGTGATTAAAGTGGTCATTGAGAATTGTGATGAAAAGCGACAGAGAGCATTGTGATGACAAAGGTCATGGAGAACATTGATGACCAGGGTATTGAAGCATTGTGATGACACGGTCATGGAACATTGTGATGACAAGAATTCTGGAGCATTGTGATGACAAGGGCCATGGAGCATAGTGATGCCACGGTCATGGAACATTCTGATGACAAGAATTCTGGAGAATTGTGAGGAAACAGGCATGGAGCATTGTGATTATAGCGGACATGGAGCATTGTGATGACATGGGCAGGGAACACTGTGATGACAGGTGTTATGGAGCAATGTGATGACAAGTGTCGTGGAGCATTGTGATGAGAGGGGCCTTGGAGAATTGTGATGGCAGGGGTCATGGTGCATTGTGATGACATGGGACATGGAGCATTGTGAAGACAAGATTCATGGAGCATTGTGATGACACGGGCATGAAGCATGGTGATGACAACAGACCTGGAGCATTGTGATGAGAAGGGCATGGAGCATTGTGATGAAAAGGGTACTGGAGCACTGTGAGGAAAGGAGTCATGGATCATTGTGATGACAGGGGTCATGGAGCTTTGTGATGACAAGGGTTATGGAGCATTGTGATGACACGGTCAAGGAACATTGCGATGACAAGAATTCTGGAGCATTGTGATGAAAGGGCATGGAGCATTGTGATTAAAGGTGACAAGGCCATTGTGATGATATGGGCAGAGAACTTTGTGATGACAGGGGTCATGGAGCTTTTTGGTAAGAGAGGCCTTGGAGATTTCTGATTGCAGGCGTCATGGGGCATTGTGATGACAGTGGTCTTGGAGCATTGTGAAGAAAAGGGTCATGGAGCAGTGTGATTACAGGGGCCATGGAGCATTGTGAATACAAAGGCTATGGAGCAGTGAGATGACAGGGTTCATGGAGCATTGTGATGAAAGGGATCATGGATCATTGTGATGACAAGTGTCCTGGAACATTGTGATGACACGGTTCATGGAGCACTGTGATGACAAGGAACATGGCGAATTGTGATGACATCTGTCCTGGGGCATTGTAATGACAGTGGTCATCTAGAATTGTGATGAAAGGTATCGTGGAGCACTGTGATGACAGGGGCCATGGAACATTGTGATGACAAAGGCCATGGAGCATTGTGATGACAAGTGTCATGGAGCATTGTAATGAAAGGTTTCATTGTGCACTGTGATGACAAGGGGGATGGAGTATTGTGATGAAACTGGTCCTGGAGCATTGTGATAACAAAAGCCATGGAGCTTTGTGATGACAGGCATCATGGAGCATTGTGAAGAAAGGGGCCATGGGGAATTGTAATGACAATAGAGAAATGTGATGAAAATGGTCAGCGAGCATAGTGATTAAAGTGGTCATTGAGAATTGTGATGAAAAGCGACAGAGAGCATTGTGATGACAAAGGTCATGGAGAACAGTGATGACCAGGGTCATGTAGCATTGTGATGTCACAGTCATGGAACATTGTGATGACAAGAATTCTGGAATGTTGTGATGACAAGGGCCATGGAACAGTGTGAGGACAAGAATTCTGGAGCATTGTGAGGAAACAGGCATGGAGCATTGTGATTATAGGGGACATGGAGCATTGTGATGACATGGGCAGGGAACACTGTGATGACAGGTGTTATGGAGCAATGTGATGACAAATGTCGTGGATCATTGTGATGAGAGGGGCCTTGGAGAATTGTGATGACAGGGGTCATGGAGCATTGGGATGACATGGGCCATGGAGCATTGTGAAGAGAAGATTCATGGAGCATTGTGATGACACGGGCATGAAGCATGGTGATGACAACAGACCTGGAGCATTGTGATGACAAGGGCATGGAGCATTGTGATTCCAGGAGACCTGGAGCATTGTGATGACATTGGCAGGGATCATTGTGATTCCAGGGATCATGGAGCATTGTGATGAAAAGTGTCATCCCATATTGTGCTGACACAGATCATGGAGCATTTTGATGAGAGTGGCCTTGGAGCACAGTGATGAGAGACGTCATGGGGCATTATGGTGACAGTGGTAAAGGAGCATTGTGATGAAAGTGTTCATGGAGCAACGCGATTATCGGGACAATGGAGCATTGTGAATAGAAAGGCCATGGAGCATTGAGATAACAGAGTTCATGGAGCAGTGTGATGAAAGTGGTCATGGATCACTGTGATGACAAGTGTCCTGGAACCTAGTGATGACACGGTTCATACAGCCTTGAGATGACAAGGGCCAAGGCGAATTGTGATGACACTTGTCATGGGGCATTGTGATGACATTGGTCATCTTGCATTTTGATGACAGTGGTCATGTAGAATTTTGATTAAAGGTATCATGGAGCACTGTGATGACAAAGGCCAAGGAACCTTTTGATGACAAGTGTCATTGAGCAATGGGATGACACGGGAATGGAGTATTATGATGACAAGTGTTCTGGAGCATTGTGATGACAAGGGCATGGAGCATTGTGATTAAAGGTGACAAGGAGCATTGTGATGACAACGGCATGGAGCATTGTGATGACACGGGCATGGAGCATTGTAATGATAGGCTATCTGGAACATTGTGATGAAAAAGGGACGGAGCATTTTGATGAGAGCGTCCAAGGAGCATTGTGCTGACAATGGCATGGAGCATTGTGATGAAAAGGGTACTGGAGCACTGTGAGGAAAGGAGTCATGGATCATTGTGATGACAGGGGTCATGGAGCTTTGTGATGACAAGGGTCATGGAGCATTGTGATGACACGGTCAAGGAACATTGCGATGACAAGAATTCTGGAGCATTGTGATGAAAGGGCATGGAGCATTGTGATTAAAGGTGACAAGGAGCATTGTGATGATATGGGCAGAGAATTTTGTGATGACAGGGGTCATGGAGCTTTTTGGTAAGAGAGGCCTTGGAGATTTGTGACGGCAGGCGTCATGGGGCATTGTGATGACAGCGGTCTTGGAGCATTGGGTTGAAAGGGGTCATGGAGCACTGTGATTACAGGGGCCATGGAGCATTGTGAATACAAAGGCTATGGAGCAGTGAGATGATATGTTTCATGGAGCATTGTGATGAAAGTGATCATGGATCATTGTGATGACAAGTGTCCTGGAACCTTGTGATGACACGGTTCATGGAGCATTGTGATGACAGTGGTCATCTAGAATTGTGATGAAAGGTATCATGGAGCACTGTGATGTCAGGGGCCATGGAACATTGTGATGACAAAGGCTATGGAGCATTGTGATGACAAGTGTCATGGGGCATTTTGATGACATTGGCATGGAACATTATGCTGACAATGTTCTGCAGCATTTTGATGACAAGGGCATGGAGATTTGTGATGAGAGGGGCCATGGAACATTGTGATGACAAAGGCCATGGAGCCTTGTGATGACAAGTGTCATGGGGCATTTTGATGACATTGGCATGGAGCATTATGATGAAAAGAGTTCTGGAGCGTTTTGATGACAAGGGCATGGAGATTTGTGATGAGAAGGGCCATGGAACATTGTGATGACAAAGGCCATGGAGTATTGTGATGCCAAGTGTCATGGGGCATTTTGATGACATTGGCATTACCATTATGATGAAAAGTGTCCTGGAGCATTTTGATGACAAGGGCATGGAGCATTGTGATGACAGGGTCCATGGAACATTTTGATGACAAAGGCCATGGAGCATTGTGATGCCACGGTCATGGAACATTGTGATAACAAGAATCCTGGAGCATCGTGAGGAAAAAGGCATGGAGTATTGTGATTATAGGGGACATGGAGCATTGTGATGACATGGGCAGGGAACACTGTGATGACAGGTGTTATGGAGCAATGTGATGACAAGTGTCATGGAGCATTGTGATGAGAGGGGCCTTGGAGTATTGTGATGACAGGGGTCATGGAGCATTGGGATAACATGGGCCATGGAGCATTGTGAAGAGAAGATTCGTGGAGCATTGTGATGACACGGGCATGAAGCATGGTGATGACAACAGACCTGGAGCATTGTGATGACAAGGGCATGGAGCATTGTGATTACAGGAGACATGGAGCATTGTGATGACATTGGCAGGGATCATTGTGATTCCAGGGATCATGGAGCATTGTGATGACAAGTGTCATCGCATATTGTGCTGACACGGATCATGGAGCATTTTAATGAGAGTGGCCTTGGAGCAGAGTGATGAGAGACGTCATGGGGCATTATGGTGACAGTGGTCAAGGAGCATTGTGATGAAAGTGTTCATGGAGCAACGCGATTATCGGGACAATGGAGCATTGTGAATACAAAGGCCACGGAGCATTGAGATAACAGAGTTCATGGAGCATTGTGATGAAAGTGGTCATGGATCACTGTGATGACAAGTGTCCTGGAACCTAGTGATGACACGGTTCATACAGCCTTGAGATGACAAGGGCCAAGGCGTATTGTGATGACACGTGTCATGGGGCATTGTGATGACATTGGTCATCTTGCATTGTGATGACAGTGGTAATGTAGAATTTTGATTAAAGGTAACATGGAGCACTGTGATGACAAAGGGCAAGGAACATTTTGATGACAAGTGTCATTGACCAATGGAATGACACGGGAATGGAGTATTATGATGACAAGGGTTCTGGAGCATTGTGATGACAATGGCATGGAGCATTGTGATGACACCGGCATGGAGCATTGTAATGATAAGCTATGTGGAGCATTGTGATGAAAAGGGGATGGAGCATTTTGATGACAGGGTCCAAGGAGCATTGTGCTGACAATGGCATGGAGCATTGTGATGAAAAGGGTACTGGAGCACTGTGAGGAAAGGAGTCATGGATCATTGTGGTGACAGGGGTCATGGAGGTTTGTGATGACAAGGGTCATGGAGCTTTTTGGTAAGAGAGGCCTTGGAGATTTGTGATGGCAGGCGTCATGGGGCATTGTGATGAGAGCGGTCTTGGAGCATTGTGATGAAAGGGGTCATGGAGCACTGTGATTACAGGGGCCATGGAGCATTGTGAATACAAAGGCTATGGAGCATTGAGATGACATGGTTCATGGAGCATTGTGATGACACGGTCAAGGAACATTGCGATGACAAGTATTCTGGAGCACTGTGATGAAAGGGCATGGAGCATTGTGATTAAAGGTGACAAGGCCATTGTGATGATATGGGCAGAGAACTTTGTGATGACAGGGGTCGTGGAGATTTTTGGTAAGAGAGGCCTTGGAGATTTGTGATGGCAGGCGTCATGGGGCATTGTGATGACAGCGGTCTTGGAGCATTGGGTTGAAAGGGGTCATGGAGCACTGTGATTACAGGGGCCATGGAGCATTGTGAATACAAAGGCTATGGAGCAGTGAGATGATATGTTTCATGGAGCATTGTGATGAAAGTGATCATGGATCATTGTGATGACAAGTGTCCTGGAACCTTGTGATGACACGGTTCATGGAGCATTGTGATGACAAGGACCAAGGCGAATTGTGATGACATCGGTCATGGGGCATTGTGATGACAGTGGTCATCTAGAATTGTGATGAAAGGTATCATGGAGCACTGTGATGTCAGGGGCCATGGAACATTGTGATGACAAAGGCCATTGAGCATTGTGATGACAAGTGTCATGGGGCATTTTGATGACATTGGCATGGAACATTATGCTGACGATGTTCTGCAGCATTTTGATGACAAGGGCATGGAGATTTGTGATGAGAGGGGCCATGGAACATTGTGATGACAAAGACCATGGAGCCTTGTGATGACAAGTGTCATGGGGAATTTTGATGACATTGGCATGGAGCATTATGATGACAAGTGTTCTGGAGCATTTTGATGACAAGGGCATGGAGCTTTGTGATGAGAGGGCCCATGGAACATTGTGATGACAAAGGCCATGGGGCATTGTGATGCCACGGTCATGGAACTTTGTGATGACAAGAATTCTGGAGCATCGTGAGGAAAAAGACATGGAGCATTGTGATTAAAGGGGACATGGAGCATTGTGATGACTAGGGCCATGGAGCATTGTGATGCCACGGTCATGGAACATTGGGATGACAAGAATTCTGGAACATTGTGAGGAAACAGGCATGGAGCATTGTGATTAAAGGGGACATGGAGCATTGTGATGACATGGGCAGGGAACACTGTGATGACAGGCGTTATGGAGCAATGTGATGACAAGTGTCGTGGAGCATTGTGATGAGAGGGGCCTTGGAGAATTGTGATGACAGGGGTCATGGAGCATTGTGATGACATGGGCCATGGAGCATTGTGAAGACAATATTCATGGAGCATTGTGATGACACGGGCATGGAGCATTGTAATGATAGGCTATCTGGAGCATTTTGATAAAATGGTCCAAGTAGCATTGTGCTGACAATGGCATGGAGCATTGTGATGAAAAGGGTACTGGAGCACTGTGAGGAAAGGAGTCAAGGATCATTGTGGTGACAGGGGTCATGGAGCTTTGTGATGACAAGGGTCATGGAGCATTGTGATGACACGGTCAAGGAACATTGCGATGACAAGTATTCTGGAGCACTGTGATGAAAGGGCATGGAGCATTGTGATTAAAGGTGACAAGGCCATTGTGATGATATGGGCAGAGAACTTTGTGATGACAGGGGTCGTGGAGATTTTTGGTAAGAGAGGCCTTGGAGATTTGTGATGGCAGGCGTCATGGGGCATTGTGATGACAGCGGTCTTGGAGCATTGGGTTGAAAGGGGTCATGGAGCACTGTGATTACAGGGGCCATGGAGCATTGTGAATACAAAGGCTATGGAGCAGTGAGATGATATGTTTCATGGAGCATTGTGATGAAAGTGATCATGGATCATTGTGATGACAAGTGTCCTGGAACCTTGTGATGACACGGTTCATGGAGCATTGTGATGACAAGGACCAAGGCGAATTGTGATGACATCGGTCATGGGGCATTGTGATGACAGTGGTCATCTAGAATTGTGATGAAAGGTATCATGGAGCACTGTGATGTCAGGGGCCATGGAACATTGTGATGACAAAGGCCATGGAGCATTGTGATGACAAGTGTCATGGGGCATTTTGATGACATTGGCATGGCGCATTATGATGACAAGAGTTCTGGAGCATTTTGATGACAAGGGCATGGAGCATTGTGATGAAAGGGGCCATGGAGCATTGAGATGACAGGCGTCATGAAGCATGGTAATGACACTGGTCATGGAGCATTGTGATGAAAGAGATCATGGAGCAATATGATAACAGGGGCCTTGGATCATTGTGATGACAGGTGTATTGGAGCATTGTGATGAAAGTAGTCATGGATCATTGTGATGACATGTGTCCTGGAACCTAGTGATGACACGGTTCATCGAGTATTGTGATGACAAGGGTCATAGCGAATTGTGACGACAGGTGTCATGGGGCATTGTGATGACACTGATCATCTAGGAATTGTGATGAAAGGTGTCATGGAGCACTGTGATGACTGGGGGCATGAAGCATTGTTGTGAAAATTGTCCTGGATTATTGTGATGACAGCAGTCATGGAGAATTGTGATGACAGCTATTATGCAGCATTGTGTTGACAAGGGTATGGACTATTGTGATGACAATGGTCATGGAGCAATGTGATGAAAGTTTTCATGGAGCATCGTGATGAAAAGTGCCTGGGAGCATTGTGACGATAAAGGCCATGGAGTATTGTGATGACAAGTGTCATGGAGCATTGTAATGAAAGGTTTCATTGTGCACTGTGATGACAAGGGGGATGGAGTATTGTGATGAAACTGGTCCTGGAGCATTGTGATAACAAAAGCCATGGAGCTATGTGATGACAGGCATCATGGAGCATTGTGAAGAAAGGGGCCATGGGGAACTGTAATGACAATAGAGACATGTGATGAAAATGGTCAGCGAGCATAGTGATTAAAGTGGTCATTGAGAATTGTGATGAAAAGCGACAGAGAGCATTGTGATGACAAAGGTCATGGAGAACATTGATGACCAGGGTATTGAAGCATTGTGATGACACGGTCATGGAACATTGTGATGACAAGAATTCTGGAGCATTGTGATGACAAGGGCCATGGAGCATAGTGATGCCACGGTCATGGAACATTCTGATGACAAGAATTCTGGAGAATTGTGAGGAAACAGGCATGGAGCATTGTGATTATAGCGGACATGGAGCATTGTGATGACATGGGCAGGGAACACTGTGATGACAGGTGTTATGGAGCAATGTGATGACAAGTGTCGTGGAGCATTGTGATGAGAGGGGCCTTGGAGAATTGTGATGACAGGGGTCATGGTGCATTGTGATGACATGGGACATGGAGCATTGTGAAGACAAGATTCATGGAGCATTGTGATGACACGGGCATGAAGCATGGTGATGACAACAGACCTGGAGCATTGTGATGACAAGGGCATGGAGCATTGTGATGAAAAGGGTACTGGAGCACTGTGAGGAAAGGAGTCATGGATCATTGTGATGACAGGGGTCATGGAGCTTTGTGATGACAAGGGTTATGGAGCATTGTGATGACACGGTCAAGGAACATTGCGATGACAAGAATTCTGGAGCATTGTGATGAAAGGGCATGGAGCATTGTGATTAAAGGTGACAAGGAGCATTGTGATGATATGGGCAGAGAACTTTGTGATGACAGGGGTCATGGAGCTTTTTGGTAAGAGAGGCCTTGGAGATTTCTGATTGCAGGCGTCATGGGGCATTGTGATGACAGTGGTCTTTGAGCATTGTGATGAAAAGGGTTATGGAGCACTGTGATTACAGGGGCCATGGAGCATTGTGAATACAAAGGCTATGGAGCAGTGAGATGACAGGGTTCATGGAGCATTGTGATGAAAGGGATCATGGATCATTGTGATGACAAGTGTCCTGGAACATTGTGATAACACGGTTCATGGAGCACTGTGATGACAAGGACCATGGCGAATTGTGATGACATCTGTCCTGGGGCATTGTGATGACAGTGGTCATCTAGAATTGTGATGAAAGGTATCGTGGAGCACTGTGATGACAGGGGCCATGGAACATTGTGATGACAAAGGCCATGGAGCATTGTGATGACAAGTGTCATGGAGCATTGTAATGAAAGGTTTCATTGTGCACTGTGATGACAAGTGGGATGGAGTATTGTGATGAACCTGGTCCTGGAGCATTGTGAAAACAAAAGCCATGGAGCTTTGTGATGACAGGCATCATGGAGCATTGTGAAGAAAGGGGCCATGGGGAATTGTAATGACAATAGAGAAATGTGATGAAAATGGTCAGCGAGCGTAGTGATTAAAGTGGTCATTGAGAATTGTGATGAAAAGCGACAGAGAGCATTGTGATGACAAAGGTCATGGAGAACAGTGATGACCAGGGTCATGTAGCATTGTGATGTCACGGTCATGGAACATTGTGATGACAAGAATTCTGGAACATTGTGATGACAAGGGCCATGGAACAGTGTGAGGACAAGAATTCTGGAGCATTGTGAGGAAACAGGCATGGAGCATTGTGATTATAGGGGACATGGAGCATTGTGATGACATGGGCAGGGAACACTGTGATGACAGGTGTTATGGAGCAATGTGATGACAAATGTCGTGGATCATTGTGATGAGAGGGGCCTTGGAGAATTGTGATGACAGGGGTCATGGAGCATTGTGATGACATGGGCCATGGAGCATTGTGAAGACAAGATTCATGGAGCATTGTGATGACATGGGCATGAAGCATGGTGATGACAACAGACCTGGAGCATTGTGATGACAAGGGCATGGAGCATTGTGATTCCAGGAGACCTGGAGCATTGTGATGACATTGGCAGGGATCATTGTGATTCCAGGGATCATGGAGCATTGTGATGAAAAGTGTCATCCCATATTGTGCTGACACAGATCATGGAGCATTTTGATGAGAGTGGCCTTGGAGCACAGTGATGAGAGACGTCATGGGGCATTATGGTGACAGTGGTAAAGGAGCATTGTGATGAAAGTGTTCATGGAGCAACGCGATTATCGGGACAATGGAGCATTGTGAATAGAAAGGCCATGGAGCATTGAGATAACAGAGTTCATGGAGCAGTGTGATGAAAGTGGTCATGGATCACTGTGATGACAAGTGTCCTGGAACCTAGTGATGACACGGTTCATACAGCTTTGAGATGACAAGGGCCAAGGCGAATTGTGATGACACTTGTCATGGGGCATTGTGATGACATTGGTCATCTTGCATTTTGATGACAGTGGTCATGTAGAATTTTGATTAAAGGTAGCATGGAGCACTGTGATGACAAAGGCCAAGGAACCTTTTGATGACAAGTGTCATTGAGCAATGGGATGACACGGGAATGGAGTATTATGATGACAAGTGTTCTGGAGCATTGTGATGACAAGGGCATGGAGCATTGTGATTAAAGGTGACAAGGAGCATTGTGATGACAACGGCATGGAGCATTGTGATGACACGGGCATGGAGCATTGTAATGATAGGCTATCTGGAGCATTGTGATGAAAAGTGGATGGAGCATTTTGATGACAGGATCCAAGGAGCATTGTGCTGACAATGGCATGGAGCATTGTGATGAAAAGGGTACTGGAGCACTGTGAGGAATGGCGTCATGGATCATTGTGATGACAGGGGTCATGGAGCTTTGTAATGACAAGCGTCATGGAGCATTGTGATGACACGGTCAAGGAACATTGCGATGACAAGAATTCTGGAGCATTGTGATGAAAGGGCATGGAGCATTCTGATTAAAGGTGACAAGGAGCATTGTGATGATATGGGCAGAGAACTTTGTGATGACAGGGGTCATGGAGCTTTTTGGTAAGAGAGGCCTTGGAGATTTGTGATGGCAGGCGTCATGGGGCATTGTGATGACAGCGGTCTTGGAGCATTGTGATGAAAGTGATCATGGATCATTGTGATGAGAAGTGTCCTGGAACCTTGTGATGACACGGTTCATGGAGCATTGTGATGACAAGGACCATGGCGAATTGTGATGACATCTGTCATGGGGCATTGTGATGACAGTGGTCATCTAGATTTGTAATGAAAGGTATCATGGAGCATAGTGATGACAGGGGCCATGGAACATTGTGATGACAAAGGCCATGGAGCATTGTGATGACAAGTGTCATGGGGCATTTTGATGATATTGGCATGGTGCATTATGATGACAAGTGTTCTGGAGCATTTTGATGACAAGGGCATGGAGCATTGTGATGAAAGGGGCCATGGAGCATTGAGATGACAGGCGTCATGAGGCATGGTGATGACAGTGGTCATGGAGCACTGTGATGAAAGAGATCATGGAGCAATATGATAACAGGGGCAATGGATCATTGTGATGACAGGTGTATTGGAGCATTGTGATGAAAGTAGTCATGGATCATTGTGATGACATGTGTCCTGGAACACTGTGATGACACGGTTCATCGAGTATTGTGATGAAAAGGGTCATAGCGAATTGTGACGACAGGTGTCATGGGGCATTGTGATGACATTGATCATCTAGGAATTGTGATGAAAGGTGTCATGGAGCACTGTGATGACTGGGGGCATGAAGCATTGTTATGAAAATTGTCCTGGATTATTGTGATGACAGCAGTCATGGAGAATTGTGATGACAGGGATTATGCAGCATCGTGTTGACAACGGTATGGACTATTGTGATGACAATGGTCATGGAGCAATGTGATGAAAGTCTTTATGGAACATCGTGATGAAAAGTGCCTGGGAGCATTGTGACGATAAAGGCCATGGAGCAATGTGATGACAAGTGTCATGGAGCATTGTAATGAAAGGTTTCATTGTGCACTGTGATGACAAGGGGGATGGAGTATTGTGATGAAACTGGTCCTGGAGCATTGTGATAACAAAAGCCATGGAGCTTTGTGATGACAGGCATCATGGAGCATTGTGAAGAAAGGGCCCATGGCGAATTGTAATGACAATAGAGAAATGTGATGAAAATGGTCAGCGAGCATAGTGATTAGAGTGGTCATTGAGAATTGTGATGAAAAGTGACATAGAGCATTGTGATGACAAAGGTCATGGAGAACAGTGATGACCAGGGTATTGAAGCATGGTGATGACACGGTCATGGACCATTGTGATGACAAGAATTCTGGAGCATTGTGAGGAAACAGGCATGGAGCATTGTGATTATAGGGGACATGGAGCATTGTGATGACATGGGCAGGGAACACTGTGATGACAGGTGTTATGGAGCAATGTGATGACAAGTGTCGTGGAGCATTGTCATGAGAGGGGCCTTGAAGAATTGTGATGACCATGGTCATGGAGCATTGTGATGACATGGGCCATGGAGCATTGTGAAGACAAGATTCATGGAGCATTGTGATGACATGGGCATGAAGCATGGTGATGACAACAGACCTGGAGCATTGTGATGACAAGGGTATGGAGCATTGTGATTACAGGAGACATGGAGCATTGTGATGACATTGGCAGGGATCATTGTGATTACGGGGATCATGGAGCATTGTGATGACAAGTGTCATCCAATATTGTGCTGACCCAGATCATGGAGCATTTTGATGAGAGTGGCCTTGGAGCAGAGTGATGAGAGACGTCATGGGGCATTATGGTGACAGTGGTCAAGGAGCATTGTGATGAAAGTGTTCATGGAGCAACTGGATTATCGGGACAATGGAGCATTGTGAATACAAAGGCCATGGAGCATTGAGATAACAGAGTTCATGGAGCATTGTGATGAAAGTGGTCATGGATCACTGTGATGACAAGTGTCCTGGAACCTAGTGATGACACGGTTCATACAGCCTTGAGATGACAAGGGCCAAGGCGAATTGTGATGACACGTGTCATGGGGCATAGTGATGACATTGGTCATCTTGCATTGTGATGACAGTGGTCATGTAGAATTTTGATGAAAGGTATCATGGAGCACTGTGATGACAAAGGCCAAGGAACATTTTGATGACAAGTGTCATTGAGCAATGGGATGACACGGGAATGGAGTATTATGATGACAAGTGTTCTGGAGCATTGTGATGACAAGGGCATGGAGCATTGTGATTAAAGGTGACAAGGAGCATTGTGATGACAACGGCATGGAGCATTGTGATGACACGGGCATGGAGCATTGTAATGATAGGCTATCTGGAACATTGTGATGAAAAAGGGACGGAGCATTTTGATGAGAGCGTCCAAGGAGCATTGTGCTGACAATGGCATGGAGCATTGTGATGAAAAGGGTACTGGAGCACTGTGAGGAAAGGAGTCATGGATCATTGTGGTGACAGGGGTCATGGAGCTTTGTGATGACAAGGGTCATGGAGCATTGTGATGACACGGTCAAGGAGCATTGCGATGACAAATATTCTGGAGCACTGTGATGAAAGGGCATAGAGCATTGTGATTAAAGGTGACAAGGAGCATTGTGATGATATGGGCAGAGAATTTTGTGATGACAGGGGTCATGGAGCTTTTTGGTAAGAGAGGCCTTGGAGATTTGTGATGGCAGGCGTCATGGGGCATTGTGATGACAGCGGTCTTGGAGCATTGGGTTGAAAGGGGTCATGGAGCACTGTGATTACAGGGGCCATGGAGCATTGTGAATACAAAGGCTATGGAGCAGTGAGATGATATGTTTCATGGAGCATTGTGATGAAAGTGATCATGGATCATTGTGATGACAAGTGTCCTGGAACCTTGTGATGACACGGTTCATGGAGCATTGTGATGACAAGGACCAAGGCGAATTGTGATGACATCGGTCATGGGGCATTGTGATGACAGTGGTCATCTAGAATTGTGATGAAAGGTATCATGGAGCACTGTGATGTCAGGGGCCATGGAACATTGTGATGACAAAGCCATTGAGCATTGTGATGACAAGTGTCATGGGGCATTTTGATGACATTGGCATGGAACATTATGCTGACAATGTTCTGCAGCATTTTGATGACAAGGGCATGGAGATTTGTGATGAGAGGGGCCATGGAACATTGTGATGACAAAGGCCATGGAGCCTTGTGATGACAAGTGTCATGGGGAATTTTGATGACATTGGCATGGAGCATTATGATGACAAGAGTTCTGGAGCATTTTGATGACAAGGGCATGGAGCTTTGTGATGAGAGGGCCCATGGAACATTGTGATGACAAAGGCCATGGAGCATTGTGATGCCACGGTCATGGAACTTTGTGATGACAAGAATTCTGGAGCATCGTGAGGAAAAAGACATGGAGCATTGTGATTAAAGGGGACATGGAGCATTGTGATGACAAGGGCCATGGAGCATTGTGATGCCACGGTCATGGAACATTGGAATGACAAGAATTCTGGAACATTGTGAGGAAACAGGCATGGAGCATTGTGATTAAAGGGGACATGGAGCATTGTGATGACATGGGCAGGGAACACTGTGATGACAGGCGTTATGGAGCAATGTGATGACAAGTGTCGTGGAGCATTGTGATGAGAGGGGCCTTGGAGAATTGTGATGACAGGGGTCATGGAGCATTGTGATGACATGGGCCATGGAGAATTGTGAAGACAATATTCATGGAGCATTGTGATGACACGGGCATGGAGCATTGTAATGATAGGCTATCTGGAGCATTGTGATAAAAAGGGGATGGAGCATTTTGATAAAATGGTCCAAGTAGCATTGTGCTGACAATGGCATGTAGCATTGTGATGAAAAGGGTACTGGAGCACTGTGAGGAAAGGAGTCAAGGATCATTGTGGTGACAGGGGTCATGGAGCTTTGTGATGACAAGGGTCATGGAGCATTGTGATGACACGGTCAAGGAACATTGCGATGACAAGTATTCTGGAGCACTGTGATGAAAGGGCATGGAGCATTGTGATTAAAGGTGACAAGGCCATTGTGATGATATGGGCAGAGAACTTTGTGATGACAGGGGTCGTGGAGATTTTTGGTAAGAGAGGCCTTGGAGATTTGTGATGGTAGGCGTCATGGGGCATTGTGCTGACAGCGATCTTGGAGCATTGTGATGAAAGGGGTCATGGAGCACTGTTATTAAAAGGGCCATGGAGCATTGTGAATACAAATGCTATGGAGCATTGAGATGACAGGGTTGATGGAGCATTGTGATGAAAGTGATCATGGATCATTGTGATGACAAGTGTCCTGGAACCTTGTGATGACACGGTTCATGGAGCATTGTGATGACAAGGACCATGGCGAATTGTGATGACATCTGTCATGGGGCATTGTGATGACAGTGGTCATCTAGAATTGTGATGAAAGGTATCATGGAGCACTGTGATGACAGGGGCCATGGAACATTGTGATGACAAAGGCCATGGAGCATTGTGATGACAAGTGTCATGGGGCATTTTGATGACATTGGCATGGAGCATTATGATGACAAGAGATCTGGAGCATTTTGATGACAAGGGCATGGAGCATTATGATGACAAGAGATCTGGAGCATTTTGATGACAAGGGCATGGAGCTTTGTGATGAGAGGGGCCATGGAACATTGTGATGACAAAGGCCATGGAGCATTGTGATGACAAGTGTCATGGGGCATTTTGATGACATTGGCATGGCGCATTATGATGACAAGAGTTCTGGAGCATTTTGATGACAAGGGCATGGAGCATTGTGATGAAAGGGGCCATGGAGCATTGAGATGACAGTCCTCATGAGGCATGGTTTTGACAGTGGTCATGGAGCATTGTGATGAAAGAGATCGTGGAGCAATATGATAACAGGGGACATGGATCATTGTGATGACATGTGTACTGGAGCATTGTGTTTAAAGTAGTCATGGATCATTGTGATGACATGTGTCCTGGAACACTGTGATGACACGGTTCATCGAGTATTGTGATGACAAGGGTCATAGCGAATTGTGACGACAGGTGTCATGGGGCATTGTGATGACATTGATCATCTAGGAATTGTGATGAAAGGTGTCATGGAGCACTGTGATGACTGGGGGCATGAAGCATTGTTATGAAAATTGTCCTGGATTATTGTGATGACAGCAGTCATGGAGAATTGTGATGACAGCTATTATGCAGCATTGTGTTGACAAGGGTATGGACTATTGTGATGACAATGGTCATGGAGCAATGTGATGAAAGTTTTCATGGAGCATCGTGATGAAAAGTGCCTGGGAGCATTGTGACGATAAAGGCCATGGAGTATTGTGATGACAAGTGTCATGGAGCATTGTAATGAAAGGTTTCATTGTGCACTGTGATGACAAGGGGGATGGAGTATTGTGATGAAACTGGTCCTGGAGCATTGTGATAACAAAAGCCATGGAGCTATGTGATGACAGGCATCATGGAGCATTGTGAAGAAAGGGGCCATGGGGAACTGTAATGACAATAGAGACATGTGATGAAAATGGTCAGCGAGCATAGTGATTAAAGTGGTCATTGAGAATTGTGATGAAAAGCGACAGAGAGCATTGTGATGACAAAGGTCATGGAGAACATTGATGACCAGGGTATTGAAGCATTGTGATGACACGGTCATGGAACATTGTGATGACAAGAATTCTGGAGCATTGTGATGACAAGGGCCATGGAGCATAGTGATGCCACGGTCATGGAACATTCTGATGACAAGAATTCTGGAGAATTGTGAGGAAACAGGCATGGAGCATTGTGATTATAGCGGACATGGAGCATTGTGATGACATGGGCAGGGAACACTGTGATGACAGGTGTTATGGAGCAATGTGATGACAAGTGTCGTGGAGCATTGTGATGAGAGGGGCCTTGGAGAATTGTGATGACAGGGGTCATGGTGCATTGTGATGACATGGGACATGGAGCATTGTGAAGACAAGATTCATGGAGCATTGTGATGACACGGGCATGAAGCATGGTGATGACAACAGACCTGGAGCATTGTGATGACAAGGGCATGGAGCATTGTGATGAAAAGGGTACTGGAGCACTGTGAGGAAAGGAGTCATGGATCATTGTGATGACAGGGGTCATGGAGCTTTGTGATGACAAGGGTTATGGAGCATTGTGATGACACGGTCAAGGAACATTGCGATGACAAGAATTCTGGAGCATTGTGATGAAAGGGCATGGAGCATTGTGATTAAAGGTGACAAGGCCATTGTGATGATATGGGCAGAGAACTTTGTGATGACAGGGGTCATGGAGCTTTTTGGTAAGAGAGGCCTTGGAGATTTCTGATTGCAGGCGTCATGGGGCATTGTGATGACAGTGGTCTTGGAGCATTGTGAAGAAAAGGGTCATGGAGCAGTGTGATTACAGGGGCCATGGAGCATTGTGAATACAAAGGCTATGGAGCAGTGAGATGACAGGGTTCATGGAGCATTGTGATGAAAGGGATCATGGATCATTGTGATGACAAGTGTCCTGGAACATTGTGATGACACGGTTCATGGAGCACTGTGATGACAAGGACCATGGCGAATTGTGATGACATCTGTCCTGGGGCATTGTGATGACAGTGGTCATCTAGAATTGTGATGAAAGGTATCGTGGAGCACTGTGATGACAGGGGCCATGGAACATTGTGATGACAAAGGCCATGGAGCATTGTGATGACAAGTGTCATGGAGCATTGTAATGAAAGGTTTCATTGTGCACTGTGATGACAAGGGGGATGGAGTATTGTGATGAAACTGGTCCTGGAGCATTGTGATAACAAAAGCCATGGAGCTTTGTGATGACAGGCATCATGGAGCATTGTGAAGAAAGGGGCCATGGGGAATTGTAATGACAATAGAGAAATGTGATGAAAATGGTCAGCGAGCATAGTGATTAAAGTGGTCATTGAGAATTGTGATGAAAAGCGACAGAGAGCATTGTGATGACAAAGGTCATGGAGAACAGTGATGACCAGGGTCATGTAGCATTGTGATGTCACGTTCATGGAACATTGTGATGACAAGAATTCTGGAATGTTGTGATGACAAGGGCCATGGAACAGTGTGAGGACAAGAATTCTGGAGCATTGTGAGGAAACAGGCATGGAGCATTGTGATTATAGGGGACATGGAGCATTGTGATGACATGGGCAGGGAACACTGTGATGACAGGTGTTATGGAGCAATGTGATGACAAATGTCGTGGATCATTGTGATGAGAGGGGCCTTGGAGAATTGTGATGACAGGGGTCATGGAGCATTGGGATGACATGGGCCATGGAGCATTGTGAAGAGAAGATTCATGGAGCATTGTGATGACACGGGCATGAAGCATGGTGATGACAACAGACCTGGAGCATTGTGATGACAAGGGCATGGAGCATTGTGATTCCAGGAGACCTGGAGCATTGTGATGACATTGGCAGGGATCATTGTGATTCCAGGGATCATGGAGCATTGTGATGAAAAGTGTCATCCCATATTGTGCTGACACAGATCATGGAGCATTTTGATGAGAGTGGCCTTGGAGCACAGTGATGAGAGACGTCATGGGGCATTATGGTGACAGTGGTAAAGGAGCATTGTGATGAAAGTGTTCATGGAGCAACGCGATTATCGGGACAATGGAGCATTGTGAATAGAAAGGCCATGGAGCATTGAGATAACAGAGTTCATGGAGCAGTGTGATGAAAGTGGTCATGGATCACTGTGATGACAAGTGTCCTGGAACCTAGTGATGACACGGTTCATACAGCCTTGAGATGACAAGGGCCAAGGCGAATTGTGATGACACTTGTCATGGGGCATTGTGATGACATTGGTCATCTTGCATTTTGATGACAGTGGTCATGTAGAATTTTGATTAAAGGTATCATGGAGCACTGTGATGACAAAGGCCAAGGAACCTTTTGATGACAAGTGTCATTGAGCAATGGGATGACACGGGAATGGAGTATTATGATGACAAGTGTTCTGGAGCATTGTGATGACAAGGGCATGGAGCATTGTGATTAAAGGTGACAAGGAGCATTGTGATGACAACGGCATGGAGCATTGTGATGACACGGGCATGGAGCATTGTAATGATAGGCTATCTGGAACATTGTGATGAAAAAGGGACGGAGCATTTTGATGAGAGCGTCCAAGGAGCATTGTGCTGACAATGGCATGGAGCATTGTGATGAAAAGGGTACTGGAGCACTGTGAGGAAAGGAGTCATGGATCATTGTGATGACAGGGGTCATGCAGCTTTGTGATGACAAGGGTCATGGAGCATTGTGATGACACGGTCAAGGAACATTGCGATGACAAGAACTCTGGAGCATTGTGATGAAAGGGCATGGAGCATTGTGATTAAAGGTGACAAGGAGCATTGTGATGATATGGGCAGAGAATTTTGTGATGACAGGGGTCATGGAGCTTTTTGGTAAGAGAGGCCTTGGAGATTTGTGACGGCAGGCGTCATGGGGCATTGTGATGACAGCGGTCTTGGAGCATTGGGTTGAAAGGGGTCATGGAGCACTGTGATTACAGGGGCCATGGAGCATTGTGAATACAAAGGCTATGGAGCAGTGAGATGATATGTTTCATGGAGCATTGTGATGAAAGTGATCATGGATCATTGTGATGACAAGTGTCCTGGAACCTTGTGATGACACGGTTCATGGAGCATTGTGATGACAGTGGTCATCTAGAATTGTGATGAAAGGTATCATGGAGCACTGTGATGTCAGGGGCCATGGAACATTGTGATGACAAAGGCTATGGAGCATTGTGATGACAAGTGTCATGGGGCATTTTGATGACATTGGCATGGAACATTATGCTGACAATGTTCTGCAGCATTTTGATTAAAAGGGCATGGAGATTTGTGATGAGAGGGGCCATGGAACATTGTGATGACAAAGGCCATGGAGCCTTGTGATGACAAGTGTCATGGGGCATTTTGATGACATTGGCATGGAGCATTATGATGAAAAGAGTTCTGGAGCGTTTTGATGACAAGGGCATGGAGATTTGTGATGAGAAGGGCCATGGAACATTGTGATGACAAAGGCCATGGAGTATTGTGATGCCAAGTGTCATGGGGCATTTTGATGACATTGGCATTACCATTATGATGAAAAGTGTCCTGGAGCATTTTGATGACAAGGGCATGGAGCATTGTGATGACAGGGTCCATGGAACATTTTGATGACAAAGGCCATGGAGCATTGTGATGCCACGGTCATGGAACATTGTGATAACAAGAATCCTGGAGCATCGTGAGGAAAAAGGCATGGAGTATTGTGATTATAGGGGACATGGAGCATTGTGATGACATGGGCAGGGAACACTGTGATGACAGGTGTTATGGAGCAATGTGATGACAAGTGTCATGGAGCATTGTGATGAGAGGGGCCTTGGAGTATTGTGATGACAGGGGTCATGGAGCATTGGGATAACATGGGCCATGGAGCATTGTGAAGAGAAGATTCGTGGAGCATTGTGATGACACGGGCATGAAGCATGGTGATGACAACAGACCTGGAGCATTGTGATGACAAGGGCATGGAGCATTGTGATTACAGGAGACATGGAGCATTGTGATGACATTGGCAGGGATCATTGTGATTCCAGGGATCATGGAGCATTGTGATGACAAGTGTCATCGCATATTGTGCTGACACGGATCATGGAGCATTTTAATGAGAGTGGCCTTGGAGCAGAGTGATGAGAGACGTCATGGGGCATTATGGTGACAGTGGTCAAGGAGCATTGTGATGAAAGTGTTCATGGAGCAACGCGATTATCGGGACAATGGAGCATTGTGAATACAAAGGCCATGGAGCATTGAGATAACAGAGTTCATGGAGCATTGTGATGAAAGTGGTCATGGATCACTGTGATGACAAGTGTCCTGGAACCTAGTGATGACACGGTTCATACAGCCTTGAGATGACAAGGGCCAAGGCGTATTGTGATGACACGTGTCATGGGGCATTGTGATGACATTGGTCATCTTGCATTTTGATGACAGTGGTAATGTAGAATTTTGATTAAAGGTAACATGGAGCACTGTGATGACAAAGGGCAAGGAACATTTTGATGACAAGTGTCATTGACCAATGGAATGACACGGGAATGGAGTATTATGATGACAAGGGTTCTGGAGCATTGTGATGACAACGGCATGGAGCATTGTGATGACACCGGCATGGAGCATTGTAATGATAAGCTATGTGGAGCATTGTGATGAAAAGGGGATGGAGCATTTTGATGACAGGGTCCAAGGAGCATTGTGCTGACAATGGCATGGAGCATTGTGATGAAAAGGGTACTGGAGCACTGTGAGGAAAGGAGTCAAGGATCATTGTGGTGACAGGGGTCATGGAGCTTTGTGATGACAAGGGTCATGGAGCATTGTGATGACACGGTCAAGGAACATTGCGATGACAAGAATTCTGGAGCATTGTGATGAAAGGGCATGGAGCATTGTGATTAAAGGTGACAAGGAGCATTGTGATGATATGGGCAGAGAATTTTGTGATGACAGGGGTCATGGAGCTTTTTGGTAAGAGAGGCCTTGGAGATTTGTGACGGCAGGCGTCATGGGGCATTGTGATGACAGCGGTCTTGGAGCATTGGGTTGAAAGGGGTCATGGAGCACTGTGATTACAGGGGCCATGGAGCATTGTGAATACAAAGGCTATGGAGCAGTGAGATGATATGTTTCATGGAGCATTGTGATGAAAGTGATCATGGATCGTTGTGATGACAAGTGTCCTGGAACCTTGTGATGACACGGTTCATGGATCATTGTGATGACAAGGACCAAGGCGAATTGTGATGACATCGGTCATGGGGCATTGTGATGACAGTGGTCATCTAGAATTGTGATGAAAGGTATCATGGAGCACTGTGATGTCAGGGGCCATGGAACATTGTGATGACAAAGGCCACTGAGCATTGTGATGACAAGTGTCATGGGGCATTTTGATGACATTGGCATGGAACATTATGCTGACAATGTTCTGCAGCATTTTGATGACAAGGGCATGGAGATTTGTGATGAGAGGGGCCATGGAACATTGTGATGACAAAGGCCATGGAGCCTTGTGATGACAAGTGTCATGGGGCATTTTGATGACATTGGCATTACCATTATGATGAAAAGTGTCCTGGAGCATTTTGATGACAAGGGCATGGAGCATTGTGATGACAGGGTCCATGGAACATTTTGATGACAAAGGCCATGGAGCATTGTGATGCCACGGTCATGGAACATTGTGATAACAAGAATCCTGGAGCATCGTGAGGAAAAAGGCATGGAGTATTGTGATTATAGGGGACATGGAGCATTGTGATGACATGGGCAGGGAACACTGTGATGACAGGTGTTATGGAGCAATGTGATGACAAGTGTCATGGAGCATTGTGATGAGAGGGGCCTTGGAGTATTGTGATGACAGGGGTCATGGAGCATTGGGATAACATGGGCCATGGAGCATTGTGAAGAGAAGATTCGTGGAGCATTGTGATGACACGGGCATGAAGCATGGTGATGACAACAGACCTGGAGCATTGTGATGACAAGGGCATGGAGCATTGTGATTACAGGAGACATGGAGCATTGTGATGACATTGGCAGGGATCATTGTGATTCCAGGGATCATGGAGCATTGTGATGACAAGTGTCATCGCATATTGTGCTGACACGGATCATGGAGCATTTTAATGAGAGTGGCCTTGGAGCAGAGTGATGAGAGACGTCATGGGGCATTATGGTGACAGTGGTCAAGGAGCATTGTGATGAAAGTGTTCATGGAGCAACGCGATTATCGGGACAATGGAGCATTGTGAATACAAAGGCCATGGAGCATTGAGATAAGAGAGTTCATGGAGCATTGTGATGAAAGTGGTCATGGATCACTGTGATGACAAGTGTCCTGGAACCTAGTGATGACACGGTTCATACAGCCTTGAGATGACAAGGGCCAAGGCGTATTGTGATGACACGTGTCATGGGGCATTGTGATGACATTGGTCATCTTGCATTGTGATGACAGTGGTAATGTAGAATTTTGATTAAAGGTAACATGGAGCACTGTGATGACAAAGGGCAAGGAACATTTTGATGACAAGTGTCATTGACCAATGGAATGACACGGGAATGGAGTATTATGATGACAAGGGTTCTGGAGCATTGTGATGACAACGGCATGGAGCATTGTGATGACACCGGCATGGAGCATTGTAATGATAAGCTATCTGGAGCATTGTGATGAAAAGGGGATGGAGCATTTTGATGACAGGGTCCAAGGAGCATTGTGCTGACAATGGCATGGAGCATTGTGATGAAAAGGGTACTGGAGCACTGTGAGGAAAGGAGTCATGGATCATTGTGATGACAGGGGTCATGGAGCTTTGTGATGACAAGGGTCATGGAGCATTGTGATGACAGGGTCAAGGAACATTGCGATGACAAGTATTCTGGAGCACTGTGATGAAAGGGCATGGAGCATTGTGATTAAAGGTGACAAGGCCATTGTGATGATATGGGCAGAGAACTTTGTGATGACAGGGGTCATGGAGATTTTTGGTAAGAGAGGCCTTGGAGATTTGTGATGGCAGGCGTCATGGGGCATTTTGATGACATGGGCAATGGAGCATTGTGAAGACAAGATTCATGGAGCTTTGTGATGACACGGGCATGAAGCATGGTGATGACAACAGACCTGGAGCATTGTGATGACAAGGGCATGGAGCACTGTGATTCCAGGAGACCTGGAGCATTGTGATGACATTGGCAGGGATCATTGTGATTCCAGGGATCATGGAGCATTGTGATGAAAAGTGTCATCCCATATTGTGCTGACACAGATCATGGAGCATTTTGATGAGAGTGGCCTTGGAGCACAGTGATGAGAGACGTCATGGGGCATTATGGTGACAGTGGTAAAGGAGCATTGTGATGAAAGTGTTCATGGAGCAACGCGATTATTGGGACAATGGAGCATTGTGAATACAAAGGCCATGGAGCATTGAGATAAGAGAGTTCATGGAGCATTGTGATGAAAGTGGTCATGGATCACTGTGATGACAAGTGTCCTGGAACCTAGTGATGACACGGTTCATACAGCCTTGAGATGACAAGGGCCAAGGCGAATTGTGATGACACTTGTCATGGGGCATTGTGATGACATTGGTCATCTTGCATTTTGATGACAGTGGTCATGTAGAATTTTGATTAAAGGTATCATGGAGCACTGTGATGACAAAGGCCAAGGAACCTTTTGATGACAAGTGTCATTGAGCAATGAGATGACACGGGAATGGAGTATTATGATGACAAGTGTTCTGGAGCATTGTGATGACAAGGGCATGGAGCATTGTGATTAAAGTTGACAAGGAGCATTGCGATGACAACGGCATGGAGCATTGTGATGACACGGGCATGGAGCATTGTAATGATAGGCTATCTGGAACATTGTGATGAAAAAGGGACGGAGCATTTTCATGAGAGCGTCCAAGGAGCATTGTGCTGACAATGGCATGGAGCATTGTGATGAAAAGGGTACTGGAGCACTGTGAGGAAAGGAGTCATGGATCATTGTGATGACAGGGGTCATGGAGCTTTGTGATGACAAGGGTCATGGAGCATTGTGATGACACGGTCAAGGAACATTGCGATGACAAGAATTCTGGAGCATTGTGATGAAAGGGCATGGATCATTGTGATTAAAGGTGACAAGGAGCATTGTGATGATATGGGCAGAGAATTTTGTGATGACAGGGGTCATGGAGCTTTTTGGTAAGAGAGGCCTTGGAGATTTGTGACGGCAGGCGTCATGGGGCATTGTGATGACAGCGGTCTTGGAGCATTGGGTTGAAAGGGGTCATGGAGCACTGTGATTACAGGGGCCATGGAGCATTGTGAATACAAAGGCTATGGAGCAGTGAGATGATATGTTTCATGGAGCATTGTGATGAAAGTGATCATGGATCATTGTGATGACAAGTGTCCTGGAACCTTGTGATGACACGGTTCATGGAGCATTGTGATGACAAGGACCAAGGCGAATTGTGATGACATCGGTCATGGGGCATTGTGATGACAGTGGTCATCTAGAATTGTGATGAAAGGTATCATGGAGCACTGTGATGTCAGGGGCCATGGAACATTGTGATGACAAAGGCCACTGAGCATTGTGATGACAAGTGTCATGGGGCATTTTGATGACATTGGCATGGAACATTATGCTGACAATGTTCTGCAGCATTTTGATGACAAGGGCATGGAGATTTGTGATGAGAGGGGCCATGGAACATTGTGATGACAAAGGCCATGGAGCCTTGTGATGACAAGTGTCATGGGGCATTTTGATGACATTGGCATGGAGCATTATGATGAAAAGAGTTCTGGAGCGTTTTGATGACAAGGGCATGGAACTTTGTGATGAGAGGGCCCATGGAACATTGTGATGACAAAGGCCATGGAGCATTGTGAAGCCACGGTCATGGAACTTTGTGATGACAAGAATTCTGGAGCATCGTGAGGAAAAAGACATGGAGCATTGTGATTAAAGGGGACATGGAGCATTGTGATGACATGGGCAGGGAACACTGTGATGACAGGCGTTATGGAGCAATGTGATGAGAAGTGTCGTGGAGCATTGTGATGAGAGGGGCCTTGGAGAATTGTGATGACAGGGGTCATGGAGCATTGTGATGACATGGGCCATGGAGCATTGTGAAGACAATATTCATGGAGCATTGTGATGACACGGGCATGGAGCATTGTAATGATAGGCTATCTGGAGCATTTTGATAAAATGGTCCAAGTAGCATTGTGCTGACAATGGCATGGAGCATTGTGATGAAAAGGGTACTGGAGCACTGTGAGGAAACGAGTCAAGGATCATTGTGGTGACAGGGGTCATGGAGCTTTGTGATGACAAGGGTCATGGAGCATTGTGATGACACGGTCAAGGAACATTGCGATGACAAGTATTCTGGAGCACTGTGATGAAAGGGCATGGAGCATTGTGATTAAAGGTGACAAGGCCATTGTGATGATATGGGCAGAGAACTTTGTGATGACAGGGGTCGTGGAGATTTTTGGTAAGAGAGGCCTTGGAGATTTGTGATGGCAGGCGTCATGGGGCATTGTGATGACAGCGGTCTTGGAGCATTGGGTTGAAAGGGGTCATGGAGCACTGTGATTACAGGGGCCATGGAGCATTGTGAATACAAAGGCTATGGAGCAGTGAGATGATATGTTTCATGGAGCATTGTGATGAAAGTGATCATGGATCATTGTGATGACAAGTGTCCTGGAACCTTGTGATGACACGGTTCATGGAGCATTGTGATGACAAGGACCAAGGCGAATTGTGATGACATCGGTCATGGGGCATTGTGATGACAGTGGTCATCTAGAATTGTGATGAAAGGTATCATGGAGCACTGTGATGTCAGGGGCCATGGAACATTGTGATGACAAAGGCCATTGAGCATTGTGATGACAAGTGTCATGGGGCATTTTGATGACATTGGCATGGAACATTATGCTGACGATGTTCTGCAGCATTTTGATGACAAGGGCATGGAGATTTGTGATGAGAGGGGCCATGGAACATTGTGATGACAAAGACCATGGAGCCTTGTGATGACAAGTGTCATGGGGAATTTTGATGACATTGGCATGGAGCATTATGATGACAAGTGTTCTGGAGCATTTTGATGACAAGGGCATGGAGCTTTGTGATGAGAGGGCCCATGGAACATTGTGATGACAAAGGCCATGGGGCATTGTGATGCCACGGTCATGGAACTTTGTGATGACAAGAATTCTGGAGCATCGTGAGGAAAAAGACATGGAGCATTGTGATTAAAGGGGACATGGAGCATTGTGATGACTAGGGCCATGGAGCATTGTGATGCCACGGTCATGGAACATTGGGATGACAAGAATTCTGGAACATTGTGAGGAAACAGGCATGGAGCATTGTGATTAAAGGGGACATGGAGCATTGTGATGACATGGGCAGGGAACACTGTGATGACAGGCGTTATGGAGCAATGTGATGACAAGTGTCGTGGAGCATTGTGATGAGAGGGGCCTTGGAGAATTGTGATGACAGGGGTCATGGAGCATTGTGATGACATGGGCCATGGAGCATTGTGAAGACAATATTCATGGAGCATTGTGATGACACGGGCATGGAGCATTGTAATGATAGGCTATCTGGAGCATTTTGATAAAATGGTCCAAGTAGCATTGTGCTGACAATGGCATGGAGCATTGTGATGAAAAGGGTACTGGAGCACTGTGAGGAAAGGAGTCAAGGATCATTGTGGTGACAGGGGTCATGGAGCTTTGTGATGACAAGGGTCATGGAGCATTGTGATGACACGGTCAAGGAACATTGCGATGACAAGTATTCTGGAGCACTGTGATGAAAGGGCATGGAGCATTGTGATTAAAGGTGACAAGGCCATTGTGATGATATGGGCAGAGAACTTTGTGATGACAGGGGTCGTGGAGATTTTTGGTAAGAGAGGCCTTGGAGATTTGTGATGGCAGGCGTCATGGGGCATTGTGATGACAGCGGTCTTGGAGCATTGGGTTGAAAGGGGTCATGGAGCACTGTGATTACAGGGGCCATGGAGCATTGTGAATACAAAGGCTATGGAGCAGTGAGATGATATGTTTCATGGAGCATT